>NC_086333.1:54981169-57381169 GCF_032445375.1 Bacillus rossius redtenbacheri
TGAAACATCAAATAAATATAATATTATCCACCAATTTTCGTAATAAATACTCAGTATTATCTCGAAAAAGTATCTCATATATTCAGAAACAACCATGACAATGTGTTGTAACTAAGTTAAAATATCTTTCTTGTAGTACAGCAAACAATTCAATTTCTTGTCAAAAGTTTTCCAATGCAATCTTCTGGAAATGTACAGAATATATATTCTTTTCCTTGCAGGCAACGATGCATTTATAGACGGTATTACTATTAAAATACAGTTTAGTGTTTTTTTTTAAGCCTCAGTCTGGCAAGGAGTCATTCAAAGAAATTGTTATGATTCAACCTTAAGATGATCTTAATTATTTACTATTCTAAGACAGGGTGATAGCGGGCTCAAGACTAACAATGAAAGGCAATTCAATATAGAGACTTGATTTAATGTCACGTACTATTATAGAGTTAACGGTCACCAAATTAGACAATTATCGGGGAGCCTCGCTACCACACCTCGGCAGGTTCCTTACCCACGCTGTGCTGGGTCGCGCTCGCGGCAGGAATTCGACGACGGACTGCGGCGGCCGAGGACACGGCGCTCCGTGGTTCCGGCGTCACGACTTCAGCCGTCCAGTCGCCGGTGACCAGAAGAAGCCCCTCCTCGACGGTGGCTGTCGTTTTTATTCTTCCGTCCGCGTCCGTGTTGATGTTCCGTGTTGTCCTCTTTTCTCTCGCAGCGGCGGTCGGCCTTCGGCGACTCGCGTCGCTGTTTCGCTGGCGGTGTTGAAACTGCTGACACCTCGTGTTTGACTCAGGGCGAGCCTCGAAGCCGCTGCCAGAGTGCTCAGAGCGAGTCATAACAAAATGCTATTGTAACTCCGAAATCGGGATTGACCGGAATCATCGAAGACAGTGAGCTATGATGAGATGACAATGGAATCAACGGATGAAAGGAGACGGGGTCACCCCCCCCCCCCCCCACTACCGGGGGAAGGAGGGGGGTGGCGTATGAGAGACGCAAGAAAACCTCATGGTAACGTCGGCCATGATTTACTTTTACAGAAAAAATTCAGGTTTAATAAAAGACCTTGAATAACCTCTGTGGATAGTGATAAAAAAAAAAACACGCCCACCTTGGCTTCAAAGCTTGGGGGAAAATTCCGAGCCGTGGTCTTCTTCGTGATTAAACTTCAACCCCCCCCCCCCTCCCTCTTCATCAACACCAATGACCACAAAATATTAGATTATGGCGGTGAACAGCCCGAAGGCTTCGATTTGATAAGCAGCCCTTGCTGCGGGGTAAATAACAATGGCGTGGCTGGAGCGCACTTGAAAATATGATTCTGCAGTGGTACTGAAGCTACAATGTAAAAATGTATCTCCAGTGATAAGTCACCGGCTAGACAGATTTTGATTCACATGTCAGAAGCTACAACCACTTAATCAACAGGTCAGACCAATTAAAAATATTGCAAGTGGTAATGTAATACTAAAAGAAATAAAAAACGTCTGGCTTAACAATGCAACTACTGAGAATGAATTTAATTATTTATTGTATTTCCAATTTATTTTATCCCAAATTTGATATTTTAACTACCTAACAAAAAAAAGACTAATATTTATGGTTATAAATTATAAATTATTTTTTCCGGCAATTTGATACAAGATTAAAAAAAATATTTTTACTCATCATTTCAAATTATCTATCTTGGCTTTAAGTATCTTAAATTTGATTCTTTTTTGAAAATTGATTTTCATTATCTGTAATACTAACAAGGGAAGGGTACGACTTGGGAAATAAGCTTTGGGATGAGACTCGGTGTATTCGTAGTACAAATTTAGGGTGTTCACCCCCTTAATATAATAAAGTGCGCTGACCAACCAATTCCGCGAATAAAAAGGGATGTATTTTAGAATATGACAGTTAGTAAGTCGTTACACACTAAGTCTTTCAGCACTAAGCAAACACATGGATCACAAAATATATTTACAAACAGACTTGAGATATCTTACGTGATTATTTTAAAGCCTTTATAGAATAGAACAGAAAATTCCGTGAAAAGAACAAGTGAGAAAAAATATCACAGCTCTTAAGAACTCAGAAGGGAAAAGGTGTTCTTCCTCCTATTAATTTGTACCAAAACAAGGCTTGTAGGCACTAATAATGAAAACAGGGTTTTTCACGAAAAGGATATATCCTTAATTTTTCCGTTGTTTTTTAATTGTCTGACACAATTTACCCTCCTTTTCCTTTGAACATTTCCGCCTTCAGTTTTCAACTGCATGCGCCGTTTTGTGGGTTCGATTCCCTCCGGGATCTGAAATATTTTCACTCGTGGAAAATTTCCTTCCTGGGTTTCAAAACTGGATGTCATATCGTTCCTTCATCTCCGTACTGCAGAAAAGGCAACGGCAAACCACCGCATTTTCTCGTCGCCCTGGTAGGCCTCTGCCACGGTAGTGATATTTCCAACCTACCCCTGGTGATAGTTGGTTATCAAAGCAAAATACAGCCTCCGCGAATATGAAAACCACAATCATCACTTCAATATGGACTACGTGTTTATAAATGATAATTAGGGCCTCATATCTACGTGTTTTTTATAGGTATTTCAAAACTCAAAACAATTTTAACGTGTTCATTTACCCACTCTCCATTAATCATGTGCTATTTAAGTGTTTTTTTTTGTTGATCGTGTAGCCTACTTGTAATGTCCCACGAATTAAATTCTATGTAATATATTTTTTGTGTCATATTGCTTGTTTATTCACATCACTGCCTAATATATCGAAAGACCACTCCCCAGATTGCCGGTAAAAAATATTTCTCAGAACCTCCACATTCCCAACCCCTGAGCCAAAAAATTTAAAATTTGGCATTTTCCGTATAAGAGCTGAGGTAATGGAAACTAAATAAATTAAATTAGATGAAATGCAAGCGTATATATTTTCCAGTAAAAACGATGACCTATATTCGATAGATCATTACAATACGCAGGCGATAGATAAGTTATCAGTGGAGTCCGGAATATTCGCGTACTCAGTTTGCTATGGACTAAAATACAAATACACACCCCTTTGAGCTGCTTTCGTTGTTGGCTCACTATTTATCTGGGTCTCTGGGCCAATGAGGAACATTCAACCAGAGAAAAATCCAAACACAGACAACCCATTTGACACTGCTCACAAGTCGGCAACCAACGAATTGGCGTTATTTGCCCGAGTATACGGAGGACTGTGTAGTCTACCTCGATGGTCGTTGAATTCGTGAAATTTTCCAGTCGCTAGTTATCAGTAGGGGCATGCATATTTCGCGAAAAGATTCCGAGAGTAGCTGAAAGTTAAATCACCTTAGCATCGTCTGTGTTCCGTGATTGGGTGAGTTTCTTCCATCTACATGTTGAGTGTTACAACACCAATCACAATAATTCAGTGAGGCAGCATACGCGGCCTTGAATTGGCTCGGTCAAGTAAGGCAACGAATTCACTTGCAGACGGCCGCCAATCAAAAGGAAGAAACCGCTCGTGCTGTTATACATTTGTTGCAGTTTAATAGGCGTTAAGATTTTTTTTCGCGAAAAATGTTATCAGCCCTTGCGTGGTTTCTTGCAGAGTTGCGAACGTCTCGCTACCCCCTTCGCAAGCCACTGCAGTCAGCCGGCCCGATCTGCGAACGAAGGGCACGTGTGTGTATGCGTGCGTGTGTGCGTGGTGTGCAAACGACGTTCCATCAGCAGCAGGTGGCGAGAGCCTTTTCCCGATGTAACGATCGCCGACTGGATCCAGCCTGCACGGGGATATTTCCAGGCTAGTGGGCGACCACGTTGTTTGTGCTCAAGGCCTGGTTCGTAAACTACGGGAAGAAAAAAGCGATCACACAAGAAGCACAAAGTGCAGAAAAGTTCAACAATGAACGTGTGTGAATTCCCGTTTCCGAGCTACGTTTCCCGCAAAAGAAACTCGACGCATGCACGCACCATACAACTTTCACCTTCTTGCGTTTTGGTTTAGCGTATCCAGCCTCCAGTATTTGAAGCGAAGAGTTCCGAAAAACTTTTAAAGATGCAGTAGTTATGTTTACAGTGGGCCATTGTGTTGATTACATTAAGTACATAAATGACAAATTCACTTGTTGAAAAGTGAAAGAAAATAACGCATTTAAAACAATTGTTGATAATTTCATATGTTTTCATGATAAACACGAATTAAAAAAGATGATGCTGGAGAAAAAATTGTTTTCTATTGTTTTACAATTTATAAACGGTAAGGTTGATGACGTATTGCGAGTTGCGTGCTTAGAAAACGACCGTGATTTACTTGAGTTGTTTGCTTGTTACGTTATTGCAACGTTGCGTAACTTGTGTAGTTTATAAACCCGGCCTAAAGGTGCTTGCTGGGTCATGACTTGAGGATGATTAAAGTATTGCCCAATTTTATTAACCTGCAATATTTTTGCTAAGTCTATCGGACGTTGCAAGCGGCCTTCAGAAAAGATGATAACTTAGAAAATTTAAGGTAAAAAAAAATTATGGGCGTGTGATTGCCATGCGCGTTAGAAGTTAAACTTCACACATAAAACCATAATAATATTTATGTTACGGGTAATGCTAGAAGAAGAAGTAAACATAGGTTTACCCAGGTAAACTTAACGTTATGCAAGGTTTTAAGGTAAAGTCCGAATAATCACTAAAATAAATTTGAATCTGGCGATTACCTAATACACCTAGGTCTACGCAACGCTGAATGGGTAATGGTTAGTGTTGAATCAAAAAATGAAATTAGGTTGGATTATTTTTGATAAGTTAGGTTAGATTCGATTCGTCACTTAAGGTATAAATTTTGTTTTTCTAACACTACCCAGTCAGCGTTGGATAATAATACTAGGTGTACACGAGTAAACAACGAATTTATATTTATTTCAGTTATCATTCTAACTGTACTTAACTAACTTAGACAGTGTTAAGTGAACCCGGGTAGACCTAGGTTTACTTCCTGTAGCATTACCTGTAACATATACAAATACGAAAAAGTACATGTATGAGAGTACTCAAGTATGCATGCGTGAAAGTATGAAAGTTCGCTAATATGCACGTACATTAATGATGAAACATGCCATAAATAGCATCACTCTTAATCTTTGCACGTTTATTTACTCTCTGAACGTTAAAGTTTGTTTTCGCTTGAATGACGTCACCACCTTGAGTCATCATATCGACTGAGTCATCCTATCACGTCAAAAATCAGAAAATTAAATTAACAGGAATCCGTACATAAAACCAAAGCGTCTGTCTTTTTAAAGCAGTGCGTTTTATTTTTTGTTAATTATGTGTGGTTCATGTCTACGCACACATTTAAGGAACATATTGCATGAATACTAGAGATGCAATCTGCCATGCTTTATGATAACGCATCATCTGTGTATTTCCTGGAAAAATTTCATAAAACAATGTAATAAGAGATTTGATTGCAAATCATTAAAAAAAATTCCTATGTCAAATATATTTTAAGAAAACATAATTTTATAGATTTAGTTCAAGAAAATATTTAGCAATATATAAACAATATTTAAAAAATAAAATTTTTAAGTTAAATGTGTATATTATACTCATTTGGAGTCTTTAAACCAAAGTTCAAAGTCTTACAAAAAATTATTTGCGGTAGGTAGTAAATCCATGTGAATAATAAAATATTGTGCATTAAAAACATTTTTCTATCTAGCTGCCTATGTTTGTGTTTAATCGCATGTTCAAGCCTCTAGGCCCAAAAAAAACGCATTAATCGTATTACAATATATAAGAAATAAAAAAAATCAAAATCGTCCAGTCATTAAGAACATAAATTCTATGTTTATTCCTCCTCGGAAGATGGGAAAAATTATCACTCACTCTGTTAGCAAAATTGTGGAGGGGAGGATGAAACTAAATAAAATAATGTCTGAACTCGAATTCACAGAGATCTGTGGAGTCGGCACTAGCACCAAAGAACTCCTCTGGGGCCTGCAGGAAATTGTGTAAACGGGGCTTACCGAGAAATAGGTTATCTGACGCAAGCAGCCGTGAGACGAAACGTGTTCGCGTGAACCGACGACGTGTCGAAACTGCAAACAATCTGTTGGTCACCGACGTGTTTAATCTTTTCAGTAAAGAAACTTTATTCTGGAAGCTAGCCAAACAACTACTTCCCACCTAGGAATAACCTCCCTCTGTTGTATTTAAACGCTTGCATGGTTGGTTTTGTTTATTTTTTACAAAACGATGTAACACCGTGGCTGTGGAAGAAAGTTGGTCTGTGTTGACCGATTTCCGACGCACGCCTTGGGATTGCCTGTAGTTATCCCCTCCCCGTCGCAATACCGGACGCAACGGGCATAACTTGTGTACACTCGTTACAACTGCATGGGGGCCGCTTCCTTAACACGCCCACCTGAAGAAAAAAATGGCGGCTTATTTGGTTTAAGGGTGGGGGGGGGGGGGTGGAGGGAAGAGGAAAATAGGTGGCGCATGGCTATCCCCCGTCCACACACAAACACCAGGGGATAGAGAGTATCATGAAGAAGAGGTGGGTGAGGAAGGGGGCGTTGTGCGTCCGATCCCGGGGCCATTTACGTAATTGAACAATTCTTGTGAGTGCGATGGCGGGGTGTGCTGGCGGGGTGGGAAATGATAATTTGAAAAGGGCCGATGGGAAAAAAAGAAGTGGGGGGGGGGGGGTTTGTAAGCAAACTCGACACAGCAGAGAGAACGCAGGGGCCTCGCAGTATAAAACCCCACGCACGGCGTGCTCATAGCCTCCCCCCTACCCCCCTTCGACAAAAATCGCCAGAGGATTAGCTGCGCACCGTATCCTCTCTCCCAAACATTTTTTTTTCTCACCTCACCACCATCCGAATCTCGACGGTATCCTCAAGCATACAATTCGCAAGTCCAGCGATCTCTAAATGCTACTGGGACGCTACGGGGGGCATCACTAGAGTCATGCATATTTCGAGAAAAGATTCAGGGACAAGCTGAAAGTTAAAACACCGTAGCATCGTATGTGTTTCGTGATTGGGTGAGGTTCTTTAAGGTACATGACGATTGTTAAAACACCAATCACAGTAATTTATTGCGGAAGCAAATACGTCCTGAGTGGTTCAGCCAACTAAGGCAACGACTTATCTCGCAGGCGGCCGCCAATCACAAGGAAGAAACCGCTGTTGCGCGTGTACCTTGTTGCAGTCTAATAGGCGTTCAGCTTTATTCGCGAAAAATGCCTGCCCCTAGGCATCACACATCTCTTCGCCTCTATACGCCACATACACCGAACTATCTCGGAGTTTTCGCGTCGGTAACCGGCCTTTACTAGACTTCAAGCAGTGTCCTTAAAAATTTAAATACTAATTCTAGCATTCATCATGCCTGAAAACGTTCGTGAAAAAACCCCGTTTTACTATTTCTCACTATGGAACAAAATGCGTTACGTAACATGAAACGAAACTTTTTTAGTCACGTGTAGTGACTCTTAAATGTGACATATTTGTAATAAGACACATACAACAAATAATACTGGGTGGTTTGTAAATTGCGCGTTGTCACGTCAAGCTAGGAGCAGTCAGTGTCGAGTCGGCTCTAAGGTACAGTTGCTATCAAAACAACATCGATAGCACGTGATACAACAAAAAAAGGGGGTGGGCTAAGTTGTATCCCCTTGGAAAGGGTACCTTTCATACTTTTGTTGGCAGTAGTGTAGCCGGGTATAAACTGGAAAGGTACCCTTTCCGATTTCTTAAAATGTTTCGGTTTTAATGCAAATATGCACTGGAAAGGTATCCCCTCGGAAAGGGTACCTTTCAGAATTTTCTGTACAATGACACAGCAGAAAATAAACTGGAAAGGTACCATTTCCGATTTCTTAGGTTAGGTTAGTTTAGGTTAGCTTAGGTTAGGTAAGTAAGATGCACTAACACAAACAATACACGGGATAAGAATTTTCCTCCGATCATATATTCTGATCGAAGTAGAGTTTACACGCAGAACAAAAAAACAAAAGAGAAGACATTTTAAAATGTTACGCTACATAGGCGGTTATTTTACTAAGGTATTCTGTAGACACTCCCTACCAGCGCTAACTAGTATGAAACTGAGGAACTAGGTGCTTGTATCGATACATTACTTGTCTGGCAGCCATTTTGAGATATGTTTCCAGAGGGGATAACTTTCACGATTTTATAGCAGAAAATAATATGCATTTTAAGGAATTGGAAAGGGTACTTTTCCATTTATTTTCTGCTGTGTCATTGTACAGAAAATCCTGAAAGTTACCCTTTAGGAGAGGATATCTTTCCAGTCCATATTTGCATTATAACCGAAACATTTTAAGAAATCAGAAAGGGTACCATTCCAGTTTATACCCAGCTACCCTACCGCCACCAAAAGTATGAAAGGTAACCTTTCCAAGGGTATACAATACTATCGTCCCATCCAAAGGAGGGCCTCGTACCAGGAATGTCCGATAAAATCATAGTGCGGTCGGTTCAAGTCCACAACTTTGTACTCAGGTAGATTTCTGAAATATTCTGTTATTTGAGACATGCAGAATTTCATTATATAGCGATGAGTTGTTTAATACTCATCTGGTGAACCCAAAACCGCATTATCTGATAGGCCTATCTCGTTTTTGTTACTTCAACGGTGAAATAATCAAGGTGATTTTATTCAAAGCACGACTATAAAACGTAAATGTTTGCTCTTAGATGACAAGGAAGTGTGCGCATGTGGGCAAGGTGCTAGCTGCGAACTGTTTGGATGTGACTGTATTTTGTGTGTCGAACGTCGTAATTCTTGACCGTCAGCAGCCCGTGTGAAACAAGGTTTAAGATTCAATGATCCCTGATCAGTTCCGAACATATCCGCAGTTCGTCGCTTGCTCGTGCAAAAATGGCTATCGGAATATAAAAATAAAAACCACCAATTTGCGGGAATAAATGCATTTGAAAAAATTTGAAGTATTTTTAAAAGTTTCATGAACTAATCCAACCATCCTTTCATTTTAGTCACAATCACATATAAGAGTGAAAACAAATTCTCTTAGGCCGGGAGGGGTGTGGGATAAGGGGAAATTAAAAACGATTTTAGCGAGAATTCGGATCTTTTAAGAACATTTTATCAAAAATATTATACGCGACATTGCATAATCCAAATTTCATTTAAATCAAAATATTTAATTCATATTACACACCTAACCTAACTGAAGTTTTATTTAAAATCTGAACATAAATCACTTGTATCGTTTATAGTTACAATAAATTAGCTATTTTTTATATTCTAATTCATTCACACAAAGTTCTTTATTAGGTAATTAAATATAGTAGAAAAATCAATATTGTTTCAAGGAGCAATGTTTATTTATCTCTAATTATATAAGGTCAGAAAACATCTGAAACTTGAAAAAATGTGCTAAACGGTTACGCTGTTTCAGATTAAAACGTTATAGCCATGCAATAGACTAAATTGTGTTATCTTGTAACGGGTGTGTTTCACCAACCCGTTGCATTACTTCTCCATTATTTACGAAGTGTGTTTCGCCGCATCCCTGGATGTACACAACCCGCAGCACTTCCCAGGGCGAGAACCCTTCAGTTCGCCTGTGAATCGGGCGACCCGCAAAGCTCGAACTAGGTTCAAGAACGTTCTCGTTCGTTCGACAGCTACGTGGCGTAGCGCCGGAGGTTCCGCCCGGTTGAGCGCGTTTCCCTCACAGCTTGGACGAGCGGAATAAAGAGCATTCTGGGTTATAAATACCGTCGCACCTGGCAGGGTATATATAAACCCCGAGTTTAACATCAGCGAGAAATACCAGCACGCTGACCGAAGGGACGACGTCATCGTAAGGGTATGAGCTCTGTCACCACTGACTACCTTCTGGGGTGTTGGCATTGACGTCACCAGCACCGGAGGTTCCAGATGCAAGTCCAGGGTCGACGAGTTAAAACTATTGCGAGCGACGAGTTCGTTTTACTTTGAGGAACGAGCAACGCAACGAGCCAGAGAAATGTAACTGCAGGGGCGTGTCACGGGCAGTTTAAGCGACTGGTTAGAGTCGTGGACGATCGAGAAACACTCGCCCGGCGAGAGTCACGTGCGTGTGTGGTGACTACCTGACGACTCCCGTGGCTGACTGCTTATCCCCCGGACGCAGGGACGTCGGAACGTTTTCATGAGGGGTGGGGGGGAGGGCGAAAAGATTTATCACACTTACCTCAGTCCTAGAGCCGGGGGCCCGGGAAAAATTTGGGGGTTTTAGATGCAAAATTGTGCTATTTAATGAGTTTCCGAACCAAAATATTAAATATACCATTCCAAGATTTTGATGACGTAGTATGTATTAAATATGGATTAAAATATCGTGGGTAGTGGGTGACCAATAACCTAACCCACGTTTGTAACTACAGATTGAGAAAAATACTACTAGGACCAAACATTTATTCTGGGAAAAGGAGGGGGGCGAAAAACTACTCTCGCCCCCCCCCCCCCCATGCATAACAGCGCGGGGGCGACGCGCCCTTGCTGCCCCCCCCCCCTTGTTCCGACGTCCCTGCTCGGACGACCGAGGAAGCCGACGGGTGCGAGGAAGCAGAGACAGAGCTCGAAGACTCGCCAGAGGTCCAGATTTTAGAGCGCACCTTCAGAGTACGTCGCTCGTCGCAGAAGCCCCCAAGTCACGACAACGACTGGGGTGTGGCCACGACACGAGGAGAGCAGCCACAGTGACAGGACCCGCACACCCGGCGGTGGTTACCTCAACACCTGACGTAAAGAATGCAGACGGTGGTCACTGATTTAACAACTGCTTATTTTGATAATGTTTTCTGAGCTCCATTTTTTTTAAATTCACGGTTGTAAAAAGTCACTCTTGAAATTTCAACGCATAGTTTTTCCGTGCTTACTACTCATGTTTTAATATTCCACGTGAGCTGTTTGATAAAGCCTAATTTATAGTACCTAATGTATGTACTGAAGTACATTTCCAATAGCATTTTAAGCCCCACAGACAAATTTTTTTTTGTGTGGGTTAGAAATATATTTTATACTCAGTGTTGATGCTCAATATGTTTATGTTCACAGCCAACCAGTAAGTGAAGCACGACATTGCGAAGTCGTCCCGCAGAGATCCACAAGGTACGAATATTATTCGATCTTTAATCAATCAGTTCTCAATTATTGTATTTGGTGCCAGTGAGTGGACTTTGTGAATAGATGTGTACGTTTGAACCTCTTGTGTTTTGGAACGTACACACCCTAACATATCCCTTACCCAGTTACATTTTGGGAGTGTAAGAAGGTAACGAAATCGTTACACCACGCTTCGACAAGATTGTTCAGAAGTAGGATAAAAACGTCGAAATATATAAATGCAGAATAAACTTCAATGAGCAGTTTTTCTTTATCGCATTTCAGGCGTGAGCTTGTGCGCCATTGTGCAAGCGACAAGCGAAGATCGTCGGTAACCTCGGGATGAACCTATCGAACTGGCCCTTAGTATCGATGATCGATCTCGTATCGACTTATAGCCGGCAAAAACGTATCGTGTTTGCATGGATCCAATGCAAACTGTTTTCGCAATAAGAAATAAATATAAAAACTAGTTTTTTAAAATAATATTTTGGATTTTTTTATAACACATGTATGATTAATGTTGTTTTTTTTGTCTAACGTTTCAACGAATTCTCACTTGAATGAGACTACTCATTATTATATGTGATTTTTAAATGCTTATTATGTTATTTGAACGCTTATATAAATGTTTTCATTTTATCAGAATAACTCTTCATTGCAAATGCAATATTTTTTCAACTAATCATAAATATATCACAAAAATTTTGTTTTGTAACTACCTGGCAACAGGAACCAGGCAGCGATATAATGAACTACTATCAGGTTTGAAAATTTTATAAACTTATTGCTCAACGTGCGAGAACATATCGTAGAGTCTTAAAAAAAAAATCATTTGTTCTCCAACAGAAACGCACCTGCATTTCTTCGACGCTTTTGACGCGGTTTGTGAAATTCATGAAAAACAATAGTTAAAGTTGGACAAAGATCGATTGGCCCCAGAACATTCTGGAAGGCTTTATCCTCAGGTAGTTCAAGAGTCAAGATCCGTGGTTTTCGAATCGAAGGGCAGCATAGTCCATCTGCCCATCAGCCTGCTGTAATGTGTACCTACCGTAGTCCAGTCATTAATTACTTTCTTTTTAACCTCTTACAATCTTCAACAAGAACGCTCGCTTGCTGGTCATGTTCCGTGCTAGCGGCGAAAGGACAGTGAAGCAAAAAAAAAAAAAAACGAAAGAAGAAATAAAACCGTCGCGTCCATGAGACGAGGGAAAGCCTAAGTTTAACGGAGTTTGATCACCCAGAAGTCTGAAGTTTGGTGATCACTCGAGCGACTCTGTGGTTGGCGTGTGTGCGTGTATGTGTGTATCTGCATGCATATGTATACACAGAGGCGAATATCTGTATTATTCCCAGCAGGCTAGTGGAATTAAGTTCATTATTCTTGTTTTGCAGTTGCTATTTAGCTAGCGCAAGCGGACGCTCTCAAAGAAAGGGGCTTCCTTGATTCCGTGATCCACGCCTAGGTATATGTGTATGTGTGTGTATATATATATATAAGTTACATATACCTACATAAAAGATGTCCCAGAACTCAATGGCAAACCTAGAACAATTGATAAGAGAATTAATTACGGTTCTAAATCAAAATTCCAATAATTTTAAAAAGTAAAAGTAATTATTTTAGTCACACAATCATAAATAACCATACTATAGATAACAAGTCAAAATAGAACCAATCATTGTATACTTTCGCGGGCGAAAATTCCTTTTCACTACTTACGCGGTAAAATTTTTTAATAGGGTGAATATTATTTTTCGTATTGTAAAACAAACTCTATGATTTCTTGGTAGGTTATATAAAAAAATGGTTCATTTAAGAATGTATATAAATATATCCCATATTGAAAGATTTCGTACATTTTCTTATTTTTGGAGTAATTTAATTTTGCTGATACAATCAAACTAACTATTAACTTTTTATTTACAACGGTCCTATCTTCCCGGAAGAAAATAAGAAATGAAATTTTTGCGAGAATTTAATACCGATAAACTATTTCACATGTTATTTGCGTAACTGACCTAGCCCAACCAACCTTTCATTAAAGTTACGATCACCTAGTCGTGCGGGAAACTACCCTCCCAGAAAAAAAAACAAGATAAATGTTTGCGAGAATTTTATGCATGCAGGAGACCTACCATTACCCACCTTTTAGTTTTACAACTGAAATAAAAATAAGATAAGCGGGGATGCACGAACTTGTATTATACGTGCGGCTTACTCGGGCTCAGTGAAACTAAGGGTTTCCCGGGGAGAATACGAGGTATCAGCGATGGCGGAAAAAAAAAAAAAAGGGGGAGAGGGTGAGTTGCTACCCCTCCAGCGTAACGCTAAACACCACGAGCTTTACTGCCAGGGTTATAATTTATCTTCGGGCTGCATATTGCACCCACTAGACTCTCTCTTTCTTTCTCGCTCACTCTCATACATACACATACATACAAACGTTCGCCTGCCCTGAACTTTGGCAACGCTTACACCCCTAAACACTTTCCTCCGCCCATTCCGTTCTCAGTCTAAACGGTCGTAGGTCCCACCGTCGCCAAACCACCCACTGGGGGTGGAGACTGTAAAGATTGAAAGGATAATCACGGCTGGGCGTTTTCGTTTCAGCGGAACGGTTTATTTTTTACGACAGACTCGACCGTAAAAGACGTCGGCGGAATATTCCGAAAATCCTAAAACGGCAATATACACTGACGACTGTTCCACACAGGTTTGGCACGATATAGCTCGTCCCTCGTGGACCCAATTTTCTTTCGCATTTATAAATAATTCTTCTTGTTGTTTCACAACAGTATGAGTTACCCACGCTTCGATCGGACCAAGCCAGCCAGTTTCTATCAAACGGGAACTGGAAGTACCTTTGAGGGTCCAGAATTTTCTGGGACATTCTATAACATTCTCGAACATCCTGGGACATTCTAGAACTTTATGGAGAATTCTCGAACCTTCTTGAAGATTCTATGACATTCTGTAATATTCTATATTATTCTCCAACCTCCTGGAAGATTATGGAACATTTTCAAAATTCTATAATATTCTGGAACTTTATAGAATCTTCTGTAAGATAATATATCATTATGGAACATCCTCAAACATTCTAGAACATTCTTGAAACTTATAGAATATTCAGGAACATTCTGGCCAGTTTCGACCACTTAGGCTTTCGATTACAGCTGGTTCACCGACTTACCATAAGAATTCCATTGGTGCGATGCCCTCTTCATGGATATGGGATAGAGGGCTACCATACCATTTAAGATATAACCCCCATAAGGCTGCGGGAGTGGGTGGCGGAGTTAAAAGTGGCATGCAAGGACTAACCACGCTTACATTATATATATACTTACTTTTTGCACCTATGTACAAGCCAACACTCGAAAGAAGGGAACGTGATTTAAGCTGTAACCACACGATAGTTATTATCATGCAAACACCCATGAGATATAAAAAAATCTCGTGCTATCTCCAAAAAGAGATTATCAGAATTGTCCCTGTATTAGTTTATAAAACGCGTGCTATATTGCAGCAAGGACACTATTTTTTTTAATTAAGCAAAGGAATACATAGTATACTTTCTATTTAAAAACACTAAAGAGAATTTGAAAGAGCCTAGATAAGCGCGAGTAGTCTTACTACTCGTATCACGTGGTTTTTGCATTTTATGTTGGTAAATAAAAGCCTATTAATTGGTGAATGTGCTAACGAATTGAATTTTAAGCCTCTATTAAGATATTGACAAACGAGATATTTTTTAAATTGATGAAGGGTCAGAATGGTGAGTTGGAGCATAAATGGAATGCATTAATGGAAGAAATGAGATGAGCTGGATAAATAACACACACACCATCTCCGGAAACGTTCACCAAGTTTCCCATTGGCTGGGAGGCGAGTGTTCTAAACACTTTACCATCAGAGACCCCAGTTAAACGGCAACCTCGAGAAAGAATGTTTGACGTTGAAACTTAAACAGCTGTGCAAATACCACGAAATATCCTGCGACTATGCACCGTAAGAATTTGTTGTGTACTCAAAGTAGTTTGTGATGCTCTAGCCACAGAAAATAAGAAAGAAGAGGCCCATATGATGAAAATGCTAAAAAAACGTATAAGATGAATTCTTTGAAACAGTTCACAACATAATCGTTTCTATAGTCCTCCGTGTTTCAAGGTCCATGCAAAATATTTTATTTTATATTTATAAAAGTAAAAATCACTAATTAAATTTTAAAAATGGCTCTGTTAAGAGTAGCTCTAATATTGTGAAACATACATAAAATTAGCTCTAGCTATGACTTTATCAGAAAAAAATACATGTGTTCGCTACTCATTTATGAACCCTTTCTTGGACTAAAAAAAAATATTATTCTTTATTAGTGCAAACTATTTGGAAATATGAATAGCCCTGAACATGGAGCTTTCAAAAAATGACAGAAAATTATTTGGGTCACTAAGCGGTTCTATTTGATGGCCGAAACATTTAGTGGGCACTAATTTACTATTTTTTATGCTTTAAAAATTAATTTTACAGTAAACTATGAAATATAAACATTGGTTGTACAAATAAAAAAACTTACAGAAACCCTACGGACTTTACTACGAAGAATGCGTCATAAATAATCGATTTTTTTATAGTTTCACATTACTGGAACTTTGTTGTCAATAAGCTAGATTCCAACTTTCATGATCTCTTATAATCAGGCATATGAATGAAGTGTGGTTTTTTTACTATCTTTGCCAAATTCTTAAAAGTTTTGTGAATACTAGATTATTATTGTAGTTTAATTTCGAAGTATTTACCTTATGGTAACCTACGTGTGTGTATGGTTAGCCTATACATTAATGTGATACGTTAATAAAATTAATACGTATAGTTAAATGATTCAGCAGTTTTATTTTTTAAAATAATACTGTGTAGATTATATAAGTTATTTGTTTATAAATTATACTGTTTAGTCTTGCTTAAGTATCTATTTAAATTTACATTTATATTGTGTACTTTTTCTCTGAAAGATATCAGGCCACAATAAAAAATAACATATTGGAAAAAATATACATTTTCGCCATAGTTTGAGTTCAAGCTATTATCTTTGTTTCATCATTTATAAAGGCTTTTTATTTTTCTATTTAATGTATATTTTTTTCTAAAATTAATTTATTTTTATTTTTTAAATTTATTTTTAGGTGGTGTGAATGCCTTAACTTCGCTACATGTAAAAAAGGCAAGTAAATAAATAAATTGAAGGTTAAATGGTGTCATCTGATTTGAGTCATGGTCGAATAATCTTGACAGTCCTTACAATATCTAACAAGTAAGGCTTAACGATTTTTAATAATATTCTTCCTCTCTGATAGGAATAAATAGTTTTTAATTTTTTTGAAGCATTTACTCTGTCCCAACTACCCAATTAAAGTGTTTTACCCTTGCATCGTTTGTTAATACCTTTCATTGTACAGCAAGTTTCACGAAATTAGTTTTCACAGAGATTCACACAACAGTGTATTGGCGACCAAACTTATATCTCAGAGAAAAGATTTCTTCCACGAGGGTTAAACTCATTTATTAAAAATGAATTTAAACTGAACGCTGGGACTGAACAAGCGATTTTTTTTGTCTAAACTTGAAACGGTTTATTTACAAACAGAACTGTCAATATAGTTGGTTATGGTAAATTCTGCCTGTTTGAATTTATAACACTCCGTGTGACTTTGTTTGGCCATGTTTTGATTTTGTAAGTGTTTTTTAATCCAATACTACTGTATTGTTAACATTCAATAGTTAATAGTTAAATTTCAATAATAAAAAAAAACAATTTTAAGTATTTTTTCCAAACAATAGTACGCTGGCTATTTCCGAAAACCAAGAACTTTTAGCCTAAATGATCCTTGAAAAGTGAATATTATTGGAGGTCAGCCATTAATGGTTGACCTTTCGAATAGGTGGCAGGTTTATTGAAAAATCGCCATTGCAAACTTTCGCGAAAGGATGAGTCGCTCTCGTCCTTACACGTACCTTAAATGCCTTTAATTTTTTTTAAGCGTTCCCTCTAGTAGTCGGTGTTTGAACTAGCCAGCTGCTGTCAATTATAATTTGCGTGTTATTGGAAATTACTCAACTAAGAATGCCTACAAATTACATAATTTCTTAGCAATATATCGCTAACATTCGGTTAACACAAACAAATGAACATCCGAAAAAATGTATTTCTTTTGTTACTACACAAAATTGTATTAGCGTCGCAAAGAACTCGGACGTAGTATCTCGAGAGTGCATCAGTTAAAAACGCATAATTACTATTCTGGAATAGTTAAATATTAAGAGAGTGTGTTCCGTTCCTGGACATTATTTTATATTTTCGTTTAACACTGTTAATCTACTAAACGTTTTGAAAGGCTGAATTTCAACAAAATGAAGAAAAAATTACACAGTTCATATTTTCTGCATAATTAACTGATAAAGTAGAATTTATATGAATATGTTAAACCAAATTAAATAAGTAACTGAAAATTTTGAGGTTTAAAGGAAATGCCAATGGCTACTGCGTGGTATGGTTTAAATTTCTTTTAGAAAAAATTAATTTTATTTAGCCTTTTTAAATGACAAAAATTCTGATTAAAAATAATAGGTCAAATTAAATAAAAGAAAAAGTTCAATTTTTGTATTCCATTTCATTCTCCTTACTCATACTGCACCAAAACGTTAAAAATGCACATTTGCCAGCTAATTATGAAAAAAAAAAATATTTTTTTTTCATCTTGTGGAAGATCAACAACTCAAAAATGTTAGAAAGTTTAACATTGTGGAACGTAAATGTAAAATAATGACCTGAAACGGGACATACAATCTTTATCTCTTCAGATTTCGTGACAGATCTGTCGGTTGTGCAAGCTAATTAGAACCTCGTGCGTGGAAGACAACAATCGGTATACATTATGGAGGTTTAAGTCCGTGGTGTGGGTGTCTGTTCAAAAGTTGAGAACACTCAGATCGTCAATGTATAAAGGTTTATACGAGAAGTTTGTTTAAGAGGCCCGCCTACTCAGTGGTTCAGGGGTATATTTGTGTTAGTGAGGTGGGATGATAAGTGCGACACTCACTGTTGCTACTAGTGCGGTATTATTACCTATAATCTTGAGGCTCTGAACTGGCAAGCTCTTCTCGTCGTGAATTGGGCAACTAAGTATGAGATTTGAGCAGTAACCATAACATTATATAGCTGAGGAATGTAGATAAATGTGTAATGCTATACCCTTGAATGCTAACAAGAAACTGTACCGGGTTTTTAAGACTAAAAATTATTCTGAAAACATGCGTTTTAGCCACTTTCAAAATTAAACAAATACACTTTAAACAAGAAGCCCGGAAATGACCTACCATTCCGACCTCAGAGTATTCTTAAATGGTTTTCGTTATTTTGGGAACTTTTTAAATCTCGTGGTTTATTCTGAACCTCTTCACATCATAATATGTGTGCCCAGGAAGATAAGGCCCTTAATAGCTTGGAAAAGGTGCTGACTGTGAAGTATCGTTAAAAATAAATTATGAAGTGAATAACGTCAAACATCATTGCAACAAAAAATGTGAGCTAGTTTTTCAGTACTCGCAAGAGATGCGTAATATATAACCTCGGTAACGAGCAAATAAACTTGTAACACAAAACTCGGAAATGAAGTTTAACGTAGAATTATTTAAAATAAAGCTGAACATGATAAATACATGTAAATTGTGTTTTAAAATACATTTATGCACGTGAATCACACGTAGTTTCCGCTGCCGGAAAAGCTACGTCGACTTTGGAATAATTTGATTAGTAGACCGAAATTTAAACGAAAAATACTTGAAAAAAATACTAAACCCCGATATTGGACCCGTTTTGACGTGACAACGTCTAATAAATCGATGAACTCCGGCTGCACACACGAAAAAGTGTCCCGTAACGCACATTGTCCCACTACGATGTGTCCCGTTACGCTCATTGTACGCTAACGCCGCATCTCTCTTCCACTCGATTGGAACAACCATCGATTTGACTTTTCAATAATGTTTCGTCGTTTGAAATATTAATATTATGTAATTTAACGATCATCCACTGATTTTCAGCACAATCTGTACGGTAATTTAAAAGTAATGTTGAATTTTCAAATCCGTTTTTGTACAAACAATGGTGTTTTACAGTTACACATAATAATTCAAATTACACCCGGTATCTTTTGCACAATGTTTTAAAAAATATTGTAACACATTATAAATAAGTTTGGTTTATTTGGGATGCGTATTTGTTATAAAATCGTATTATAAAAACGAAATAATATTATTCCCCTACGGTGCTGTCATCTACGGTGACGGACGCAAACCGAACGAATCGTGCTATCTACCCGCTTCCGCGGCAACCAGGCACTCGTTAATACATATTTTCCTTTGTTTATCGCGAGGGGCGTTATTATTAATGAATAATAAATAAAATTTCGTGCCCAGGGCCACAATTGCATATTATTTTGACCACTGGAAGACATAAAAACGTAAAATATTCTCGACGAATTTTAATCTCGGTCCCAGCGCACCACGAGCGTCTGGGTTGGAGATTAAAGCCAAAATACTTTCTTAAACTTACTAATACTTATTTTACTAACTGCAAGGGCATTTTTATTAAATTCTACGTTTAGTTTCACGACGAACAAACTGCGTCGTTAAATGTGTAATTGCGAAAAAGCGTAAAAATTCTCGACGATCTTGAAGTTAAATAGCAAACATGTATAAAAGTTATAGTTAAAATAATCTGTTCGTTAAAGTAATAAACATATTTAAATTAATGAGTGCAAATAAAAGTAAATTTAACAATTAAATAGTAGATTTCATTTCACTCCTTTATATCCATACGAAATAGTGATAATTCAATAAAAATGATTCAATTTTATTCATAAAAGTATGCAATATTTTCATCAATGTTTTGTTATGACGTTGTCACGTTAAACTATCGTCCGTAAACCGACTTTATAGACAACCAATTGTTTTTTGGACAAGGAATATTATAAAATATTGAAAATTATCTTTTGGCATTGTAAACTTTGGTTCGCGTCATCCGCCACAGATGGCAGCACCGTTGTTGCTACACATTTACAATTCGTTTAAAGAAATTACTCCCACCAAACGCCGTATACCGAGAGATAAAATGTTAAACATAGAAA
The DNA here is from genome assembly GCF_032445375.1 of Bacillus rossius redtenbacheri. Taxonomy (NCBI): domain Eukaryota; kingdom Metazoa; phylum Arthropoda; class Insecta; order Phasmatodea; family Bacillidae; genus Bacillus; species Bacillus rossius. Next base: position 55,001,490 of record NC_086333.1, read on the forward strand.
AAAAAATATTAGTTTCTTTATTGAGAAAGGGGAGTTGGGATTTTCGATCTAATCTCTAATCTCGGACTCGTCGCTGCACGTGGCACGCTACATATGAAGCATAAGGTCCGACTCTCAACGAGGAGGGTGAAGCCAAGAGGGAGGGGGATTTCAGTACACTGCCCGTACCAATATGGCGGCCGTTTGTTTACAAATGTAACAATTAATTGTACTTGTATTGGAGGTTATGTTGGTCAAAAATGTCAACTTATAACATTACATTTGTGTTACAAAGATTCATTTTGCACTGTATGACTTATATGGTATATAAACATATTAAACATTAATATTTTGATATAATTTCTTCTGAACAGCGTAACTACAGTCGTTAATAAAAGCAGACTAGAACAGCTTGGTTGTTTGGAGATCAGAAGAAGATGAGGAAGAAGCGGGGGAACGAAGACGGCTTCACGTCCGACGGCTAATGCTTAGAGACCTGCAAAATTCGCGGATTCATTCGGTGATAGGCTAGAATTCAAACACATATACCACTTAGATAATTTTGCTATTGGCTTACTGTTACATCTGGACGAATCTCAACCAGTTATAAACCCTTCAACCGAAGAAGGATCGAATCGCAGACAAAGACCAGCTGAGACGACTTACAAAGTCGGCGGCCAAATGAACTTGCGTTATTTTTGCCCCGAGCGTACTACAGGGGTGCATGCGCGGTCTGTCCTGAAGGCCATCGAAACCCGCGAGTTTTCGCAGGTGTCCACTAGGTGCTCCGTCCGCGTCCTCTCACCTGCTGCTTGGTGATGTAGATGGGCTTGTTGAGCACCACCCACGTGACGGTCTCGTGGCAGGCGGGCATCGTGGTCGAGCCGTCGTACGTCATGTACTTCTCCGTCTCGGGCAGCAGGCTGCGTATCGACAGCCGCTTCACCTCCACCTCCTGACCTGCGAGGTCACGAGGTCAAGCAATCCGGATAAATTATCTTTTAAAGATCTGTGCAATGGCAGTGCATGACTTGATGCAAGTTTTCGGACATGCGCCATTGCAAATAACCTTTTTCTGTTGAAGAAAACAAAAAAATAATAATAATATATTATATTATATTAAAATATTTATTGTTTTTATTTTTTGGTAACTTGCGTTAGTAAAAGTTTTTACTTGAACGTTATTTGAGATGAAGCGCAACATGAAAGCTTCATACCTGTTTACTATATCACATTTGAGAATAAATAAATACTGTTTAATTTTTTGTTTTGTTTTGGCCAACGATCGTATATTTACTTTTTCCGGCATTGTGAAGCTGTTTGAAGTTTTTGCATATCATAAGTCAAATCAGGTGCGTTGATTTGCCATATCGGAATTTATTGCATTCGCAGCACCATAAAATTCACTGCTGAATAATATTTTATTTTTTAGTTTTCTTCAACAGAAAAAGTTCTTAGCAATGGCGTATTTCCAAAAACTTACATCAAGTCAACCCAGATAAATGTTTTTTTTTTTCCTTCTTCTAAAACGAATGTGAGTGGAGTCTTTCAGTGTTTCGCCAGAGATGTGTAACAACAAAACCTCGGTTAACGAGCAAATTTTCGTGTCTTCTCGTGTTACAAAAGGCACTTGTAATACCGAAACTCGGACACGAAAATTAACGTAAAATTCTTTTAAATATTACCCGAACTGATAAATATATGCAATTTTTGTTTTCAACTAAAATTCTGGACGCAAATAACACGAAGTTTCCGCACCCGTCGCTAAAATGAACTGCCACGTTTGCAGGCCCCAATATTAAACAATGTAATGAAACGGTACCGATAAAAGCTAAAAATAAAAAACCTTGAAGAATTACTTCTACGTTCAAATTTTGTGTCCGAGTTTCGTGTTATAAGTTTATTTGCAACATGAGAACCCACGAATTTACTCGTTACCGAGGTTAGCTTGTTTACACATCACTGGCGAGTAATACAAGACTCGCTCTCATTTTTTTTTGTTCGAAAGTGATATTTCTTACTCACCTCCATGTCTGATTTTATCTAGTTGGTCTGTCAGTATTCTGAGCTCCGGATTTGATAGGTCACCAAGCTGAAACAAAATTCAAATCTTACTTTGTATGCATCCCTTACGGCGTTAAAAATATAACGTACCTATACATAAAGAAAGGGCTAACAATATCAAGTTGAAAGGAAAAATATTTACAAACAAAAAACAAAAACAAAAAAAAAAACGAAACGGACTGGTCTTTAGATAAAAATTTGCAAACAAACACTTTGATACTGACGCTGAGGTTATAGAAAAATAAATAATTTCCAAATCTGAGAACGATTTCTAAATCTGTTTGCCTGTCGCATTAATACTTTACCTAAACAATAGTTATAAACAAGGAACCCTTTTAAAACACACAAATAATTATAGTTAAAATAATTGTTTAGGTACAAATAAACGCACATTTCTTATCTTCGGAAAAGTTGTTAAAATATTTTTCAAAATTTTAACGTGTGTAATTTGTCTGCATTTTTTTTATATTTACATTTGTAACATATTAGCTATTGGTAGAAAGAAAACGTGTATCTAACCACGTTGATTTTTTTTTGTGGCGAATGGTGCTAACCAAAATTCATAAAGCTGAAGAAAAACTTTATAGCATTAACCGTTTAGTGAAATTTTAACAAGATGTGCAGTTATTTAATCAAATTCACTGTGTCGAAAATGAGGTCGAAAGAGAGGTTTAGATTTTTTTCTAGTCTTTTCTGCGCTAATCGGAGCCGTTTCATTTTAAAGTTTAAAATTTCGCTCTTCGTATCGAATGATTCGATAGTCAACGTAGCTGTTCCAGCAACGAATTATAGTGGCGGGTTTGGAAATTACGTTTGACTCTTGTTCATAAATGTAGTAAAAACACCATTTGCGTATATTTATCACTTTCGAAATGAAGTTAAATAATTTTACGTTAAGTTTCGTGCCTGAGTTTCGTATTTTAAGCGTATTTGCAACATGAGATTACATGAATTTGCTCGTTGCTGAGTTTTACTTTTATACTCATTTGGCGAGTAGGCCTAATGGAAAACTTGCTCACACTGTATTTTGATTATTTAATTTCTAACTAACATGTAAAAATTTGTAATTTTTTAAAATATATTAATGTGATCTTTGAAAGATAGGTTTATTTTTGAAACACTAACGAATTGAAATTAAAATATTTATTGTTTTTATTTTTGGTAACTTGCGTTTGTAAAAGTTTTTACTTGAACGTTATTTGAGATGAAGCGCAACATGAAATCTACATACCTGTTTACTATATCACATTTGAGAATAAATAAATACTGTTTAATATATACCTATATATTTTTGCTTTTGCCAACGGTCGTATATTTTCTTTTTCCGGCATTGTGAAACTGTTTGAAAATTGTGCATATCATAAGTCAAATCAGGTGCGTTTATTTGCCATATTGGAATTTATTGCATTCGCAGCACCATAAAATTCACTGCTGAAGCAACGTTTACACAATGGCAAATAATGATTCGCACCGCATAATTAATGTATGGACCCCAACATTCAAGACTGCATGAAATGAAGAGAGGTTGTTGAAGGTGGTTTTTTTTGTAGCCTGTAGCAATCTTTCCTCCCTCCCGGACATGTACGTGTATGCCGCCTGTAGTCAGACTACCCGCCAAACATGGCATCTTCTGTCCTTGTTCTTTTCCTCTCCCCTGGGTGTTAGGCTTCACTGCTTCGCTCCACGTCAGGCCGCGTGGCCGGGAAGCGCCGATCACGTGACACGAACGAGGCTTCGGAAGATTGTTCTCCCCTATTCTGGAAGACGAAGTTCGTTAGTCTCGGAAGCTGGGGGTGCGCAGTCGTCTACCAACAGTCCAGCAGTCTATCAATACTAGACAGAGAAAAAGGGGGGGTCGGTTTCCTTTCTTCGGATGAATATCGTTTACTTGATCGGTCAAGCGAGTGTGTCATGTGTTCGTAGGCGATGTAGGTAATATCTACAAAAATTTTTAAACTGCGCAGACCAGTCCGCACTCTTCTTGTAAATGAAATGAGTCAGTTGATAAAGGAGGTGTTAAAACCATAATTTGTCTTTTTTTCCTTCAGAGTTTTGCAGTGAGTTATCCCCCCCCAAATATTATCATTTTACGTGATATTAAACCAACTAAAGTACGACGTGGAAATACTGTTGCGTCACACCTCCCAGTTTTTCGAGCAAGTGGTTCGTTGTTTGATTCCCAGGTAAAGCATAGGTGTAAATATTTTGAGTTCAAATACGGTCAAAAACCTGTCACTTAGTCACACATAAAACAAAAAAAATTGTTTAGCGCCACGGTAAAACGTACTAATTAGAACCGCTAGGGCCCCGGGTTCGAGTCCCTGATCATTCTTCCAGATTTCGTTTATTTTTCATGGTTTTTTCTTAATCACTGAGATGATTCATCACAACATGCCATGGGTGGTTTATTCCTAATTTCTCTGTTTAATTTAGACGTAGCCGCTTCGAAAAAAAAATTATATCTGAAGCTCTTTCGAAACAAAGGTTTCACATGAAGCCCCATGGGTTGTTTATGTCTATCCGTCTATTGTCCTACTAGTCAAATTAAACACGATACTTCTACGAAATAGTGTAAAACCGGGTTTTCATATTAAAAAAAGAGAATGAATGGTAAAAAAGACTTTGTTATTTATTAATCAAATCTACTAAATGATATAAAATCTGCTGCAGACGGAGCTCCTGAGAATCAATCGCCGAGCTCTGAAGACCTTTGGTGAAACGCTGGCTTAGAGAAGTCAGCGTGACACAAAATTCCAAAATGAAATAATAAATAAATAAACAATAAAGACACCTTATACGCATTCAAATCTCTCCACGATATCAACACCCTGGCCACAGAAAGCCAAATTGGGAGTCGCCAAAGAGTTCAATTCTGCGCGCGAGAACCCGTCGTGTTGGCACGGTTCGGCGGGCAACTGGAAAATGAAGGTTGGGTTGGTCTATTTGATGGTGGGAGGGGGGATTTTCGTGAAGGGGTGGTGGTGGGGGTGGGTGGGGGGTTGAACAACACGGCCGCCAGAGCGCGGACGTCCCAGGACTAGATAAATACCGACCAGGGAAGGAGAGAGAAGGGGTGCGTGGGTGCGTATGCGTGGGTGCGTCTGTTCGGGCGCGGCCCGAGGTAAAATTCGGCCCGGAATACCGATTTAATGTATGCAAGGTAAACACACTGCCAGAGAGAGGGGTGGGGGGTGGAAAATAGGGGTGGCAGGAGTGTTCGCAAACAGTTTGCTTACGCGCTGGGAAACGTGGAAAAGGGGTGAGTGTGAGTAGTAAGGGGCGGTGAAATGGGAGCACAAAAAAATATACCCTGGATGCTTAACGGAAACATTCCCTCCCCCCCCCTTTTTTTCTCTTCAGCCTAACTTTAACCACCCACCAGGAATCACCTAACTTTAAAACACTAATTTTATTTCACGGCTGCAGGAAATAGCTTTTGGAGAAACGGTATGATGAATATTTTTGCGTCCTATTTTAATCCAGGGCTCTTAAATTATTAGGCTCTCTCGTATGCCCACATACACACATAGGAACACACACCAACACACGCACACGGATCCTATTGCTATTCCAATTTTTTTTTTTCCATCTGTGTCACGTATCTCGTAGGATGTTAAAAATATATATGTATACTACGAGATTACGCGCCCACGTTTGTTATTGTTGAAAAGGGGGGGGGGGGGGGGGGTAGAATAAAAAATGGGGATGGAACGCATCATTTAAAGCTTTGTCTGAAACACTTTTTTTTCCCTCGTTTGAATACTGATATTTTGTGTTGGCTTTTCCCATAAAATGTGGATTCAGCCCGCACGCCACTGACCTACCCCATGGGCGATTGTACAATGTATTAATCTCTTTTTTTTCTCTAATCGCAGGCTTAAATTCTTTGCAATAACGCCTGTGTGAATCAAATGACTTAAAGAACATATTAATAAACTACAAGCAATTTAAAATTACAAAAGTTTATTTTTGTATTTAATAGGAAAAGTATTAACGTAGACCTACTGCCTTAGTTCAGGAGTTCAGTGGACCCCAGCTTACACACGACTAATTCTAAGCTGTAGGGATAAAATAGTATAAGCAAAGTTTTTACTCGTAATCTCCTTTTCTATAAAGATTGGAAAATTATGATTTTCTTTTATAAAAAAGCCCAATAATGTTGCAAATTATTCATACTGCTGGCTCTGACTATTAAGACCAGAGGCGCCGGGTCTGCCTTCCGTTGACTTTATCACATTGTTGCTACTATGACACTCAAACGATTTTTATACAGCAATATAATATACGCTAAAAGTTAGAGAATGGTATCAAACCCTTTATCTCAGGCCTAGAAGCCAAAAACACTGATCTCTAAACAATCAAGGCCAACGGTAACTGACTTGTCCCACAGAAAATTTTGGTAATATTCAAGCGTTTTAACGGATTCAATAACTGACACTGATTACCATAAATCTGGTAGTGACTGGAGATTTTTCATATTTTGCAATCTAACAAGCATCGAAGAAAGAAATTGACGGTTACCGTTTAACTGATTGCTAGAAATAAGTTTATTCGTCAATCATCATTAATGTAACTCGTAAAATTGCCGCGCACTTTCACTCAAGCAAATTTCATAACATTAATAAATATAGGTTAGACCGAACATTAAATTTTTTTCAAAGATCGTGTATGATATAATTTACACGTTCAGAAACACTAACTGTTTAGGCTTCCAAAGATAAATACCTTACGAAAACTGCTTGTTTATGAAATAGTTTAACAATCTGCTCAAACATTTTTATTTCTGCCTACTTACGGCATATTACTCATGATGACCATTTCTCACGTTGCACGGGAAAAAAAATATGGTTGGTTTATTTGTTTTGAAAAATAAATAACACTTATTAAAAATGAATTATACAACCATCAACGCACAATTTTCTGTTAACAGATAAAATAGTTCCTTGTTCAACCATACGTTTACAATGATCGCCATTCTGTGACAGTCTTCTGTTAACAGAATAACCAACATTAAAACATTCACGACATGAAAATATTTTAGCGGTGCCGGACGTGTAGAGCAGTTGACATGCCACCATTTATCATAGATCGCGCGTGCCAACACAAAGGAATCGAATCACTGAATCGTAACATTCTGTCAGTATCGAAGTACTGTTTACTGTTTATTGTTTTGCCTTTTACAAAACTTAATTAAAGCTGATCATTGTTGTGTGGTTTAACTTCGTGAAGTTAATAAATTAATCATATTTACGTATTTTTTCCGTTTTTAGGGGAACAGATCTTGTTGAGAAAAAAATCAAAGAAAGGATATGTTACTTATTGGTTTTAATTTAAATAAACCTTCTGGCTAGGCCATGCTGAATACGTGATATGTGCAAATGTAGGTTAATTAATAAATTATACTTCTGTGCGCAGCACGCATCGCACTATCTCGGTGACTCCAGTGAGGCAGCTGACTTTACCGTTGGTGACATTTGACATCTTTAAACAGTGGTGAAGTGATCAAATAACTAATGGATGAAAATTGTGGCAAGTTTAAGGACCGCAGTCGTCTTCCAGAATTGTTTTTCTTATTCATTTAAGTTAAAAACATATGGTTCAAAATAAATGCAATTTTTTTTTTAGTTAGTCCTACCAGACTAATGACTATTTAGATAAAGTTACCCAAAGAATCGAAATCAGAATTGAATTTCAACTCTTGTGGTGAGAAATGAATCGAAATCGAATCGAACTGAAAATCATGGAATCGCACAACCTTATGTACTGTGATAATGTTTCTGTAAACTTTCTTATTCAGCATATCCTCAGGCTTTTAAATGATCACATTACGTACTAGTTGTTCCATAGTATTTAATAAACAGTATTTTTATGGTATCTTTACTGTTTAACATTCTTAAGTTCATATCACAGTATTTTTAGAGAAAATATTGGTTTATATATAAATCCAGAGTCCTGATGTTTGTTTCCAGTGAACTCTTCACCAAGTCAACCGATTTCGATTGAAATTGGCATTTATGTGTAATTTTTTCCAACTTGAGAGATGGGATGGTTTTTATTTCGATAAATGGTCTTAATAATTTATAATTAATAATAAACTGATTATCAATGTTGATTGGTGTTTAAGCCCGGGAAATAGTGGGTTCTTCGTCTCCATGACAACGTTGCGTGTATTGTTGTATTAAGTTTTTGTAAAAATTAATTAATTTTAATTTTATTTCATTTATTATAACTGTAAATAAGAGATTTGGTCTCATTTCCCCCCCCCATTAATACAACCGTGCGAAGCCGGCTCGGGCAGCTAGTTGGTTTATAAAATTACTGTGGCCTGCACTAAACAACTGATGTCGCCTGTTTCTGCCAACGTACCAACATAAAAAATATTATTGTTTTATTGTAAGGCTGTAAATTACATTCTTTAATTAATAGTAGAAGTAAAAAAATCCTTAATATTAATTGCTTCTTGTTAAATAAACTACTTTTTTTATTTATTTAAATATTTTTGGGGTTAATTTATAGACATTATTAATATTAATGTTTTAAAAAAAATTTAAAACAATAATTTAATTAATTAAATTTTAGACCATATCAATTTTTAAATTTACAAATCATTTTGCCACTTTTTTTCTTCATGCAAAAATTTCATTGAATCATCATTTAAGAAATCTTAAAGTTTTTATTTGTAACCATGCCATAATATATCTTTACTTTGAAAAATACAAAAATGATGCATCTTATAGCCACGGTTAAGATTTACGGTAAGACTTATCGTAAATGAGTCGATACACGGTTAATATATTGACTGAATAAAATGTTAAAAATTTAATAATCGTTAACCAAATACCTACTTAAAAGGCCATTAACTTAAAGGATCAATTGAAACTGCATCTTAAAAGAACATTGTCATTTTTGTTAAGGTATCCGGATGGTTTTAAGAATTTATGGCTCTTTCCAGAGTCGTACAAGCAATATTTTTTGAAAGCATGAGTCACTAGTAATATTTAAAAAGTTGCCTAAAAATATATTGTGCCGAGTCTGTAAACAGACATAAATTGCTGTCAAAACTTTACTTGTTGGTTGACATGCCAGTTTGTGTTAGCATAAGAGGTAATTATGATGTCCTTTCATGACTAGTTTTTTAGTTAATGCAAACATATACTAGGAATCATTTGACTAAGGCTACGTAGTACCTAATATGCAAATAGTTTTATTCGAAAATATATGACCAGAGGAAAAATTTACAAGCTTGAAGCATATTTCACTCATTTGCAGATTCCATGTTGCCAATTAACACAGATGCGGAAATATTACGTGTATTAACTGGTTAGTAATTAAAAACTACAACTAAGTGCAACTTAACTGTGCACAGCACCTGTACGCCAATTCGTTTACAGTTTAGTTCGTATGTTCTTATGCATTAATTTTATTCCATGAAATTTCGCGATCAAACCATGTTGGTAAGAATTTTTAGTAATATTCTCTTGCAACATGTAGTTACACAGGAGATTGTTAACAATATTAAAGAAGCTTAAAACATACTACTTTTTCAAATTCATTTTTCGCAAATCGCTCATCGAGATAATAACAATGATCAAACTTTGATGCAGAAAAACCTGAAGAATGTAATAAGTAAATAACATTTGACCAACACATAATATATATATTTTTTGTAAATGGAACAGAAATAATCATTTAAAATTACAGATTATCGTAAATGTGATATTTACATGAAAACAACTCTATCACTACAAAATAGTGTTCTCATTAACACTGGGTTCAAGTTTTTACCCTGTCATTTATGCTTTTTGCTGTAGGCATTACTTCCAGTTGTTAAAGTTATTTTAAACCGTCCGCTGAATAAATTTCCAGTATTAAATGCGCACATTGATATGCATAAAAATCCAATTTTTAATTATTATATAATATTTTCCATGGTTTAAAAATTCATGCTTAAATGAAATTCCAATAAAAATATTAAATTAATATAAAATGATGCACCAGTATTTGTAAGATATGCTCAGTATTATCGCGAAAAACACATTTTATATATACAAAAAATAACTATCGGCATTATTTGTACGAATTAACAATATATTTCTTGTAGCATTACAAACTATTTCTTGGAATGTGTTTTTTCCAAAAAAATCTTTCATCCCAACTCCCGCCAATTCGCGATCCTACTCTTATTGGGTGCTGCGTCATAGTCATTGACATAAACAAAACACGCTCACCTTCCTCCTGTGCGCACAAACTCTTTCCCAAGCACTCGGCCTTTCTGTGCGTTTTTGTGAATCAGCCGGTTCGGAATCATGTGCACACGACCCATGTTCTATGTTACAGAATATTTTATTTAAATTGCGCATCCACCTGTGTAAACAAACCAGTGCACTTTCAGGAGATTTTATTTGAAAACCAGTAGAGGAGGGGGGAGAAGGTGAGGGGCCATAACCCAAAATCTCTTCCCCCCCCCCCCCACCAACACCGGCAAACATTTCCCATAAACCATCAGCAGCTTGCAACACGTTGAAGCGTGCTCTGCCTGGGGATATCTTAGGAAATGGGGTTTCGCGGAGAAGAAGTGAATTTATGATCTTCAATCTAGCGGCCCGGGCGTGTGTGTTCAGATTTCTACCGACGCCCCGCACGTTTTCTCCTCCGCATTCCCTTCAACCCACCACCATCACCACCACCACGGCAGCCATAAGTTCAACTGTCGCAATAAAAAAAAATATCGGCACTCCTTCTGCAACGCCGTCTCGTTCTACCCTTCTGCAACCCTTCTGGCGGGGGTTAGGGGTGGTGGGGCGGGGTTGGAGGAGCCTTCCGATAGCCGCGAGGTAGCGACCTTTTCACCCCCTGCCCCGCTCCGACACGACCTCTTCGGCGCTCCGCCCTCGCACCTGAAGCCTGCTGCGTCCCGCCCGTCCCACGCGGTTTCTAACACCGCGGGCTCGTCATCTCGCCGGTCGTTAGACGTCATCCGCCGCACCTGCCGCCGCCGCGCGCGCCCGAGTCCGCATCACCGGCGGCGTCCCGCTCCCGTTAAGGCCCCTGCCGCGCTGGCGCGGTTTAAGGCCCCCCGCCTGCCCGAGCACACTCGCTGCGTGCACAGCTTCACAAGAAACCGTGCGGTTCGGAAATTTTCTCCAAGATTCAGAAAGCTACTTACAAGTTCCCACCCGCAGAGAGAGAGAGAGTAAAAAAAACAAGCACGGCTAAATTTTAACTCAGAAAAAAAAAAACACTTTTACATTACCTCTCACATTACTCTTAAGCCATCACTACCTGAATGTTTCGTGCCAGTCCTGAACAGCATAGGTGTATGTTGCATACGTCATCCCTCTTCACAAAATCTTGTGTGACCACATTGGCCACATGGTGTCTACATGGTAAATATTATTTTGTAACTGAAACAAAAATATCCGTGTAAAATTAGGTAGGTTTACGTGAAAGCATCTGCGTCGCTACAATATACTGGATTCTGTTTCTTACCCGCGCAATTCATGCTTCGTGTTGTCCCAGTACCTTAAATAGTTGAAGTTATTTTTTTTTGTAAACCGTTCGCTGAATAGCTTTCCATAATATGCACGATTCAACAAAATAAATTAAAATCGTGAGGTATAAATTATTAAATATAAATGTATGAAGAGAGAGCGAGGGACAGAGTATATATTAACTGCTAATAAAAGAGAATGATGTAAGGTCGTCATTTATTTAAAAAAAAATATATATATCACGCTTATTGTGAAAGCTATTATCGGCAATTTTACCAAGAAAATTTAGTCTTCTTGAATTGATACGCGAAACATTGCTGATTATAAAAATGAGTTGAGCGAGTCATTCAGTGCTCGGTAACGAGCAATTTCATGCGTTGTCATGTCGCGAATAAACTTATAATACGAAAATCGGACACCAAAATTACCACAGAATTCTTAAAATTAAACCGAGCATGATAAATACACGAAAATTATTCAATTTAATGGGAAAAAAAGGGCAAGCATTGTTCTAATTTAGAAAAACTATCTATAATTCTGTTTAACAAACTGGTACAATTTATTTCTCAGGGCTAACCAAAAAGGAAGTACGGGACTCGTCACGTGTAAATACATTTCTGAACATGTGACATCCCCCTTAGACCGGAATTATCATTAGCCTACCTGCTTTTATGAGGCTATACTTAAAAGGCGCGTTGAGGGTAAAATTGAAGTTTGAAACAGAAATGCATTGAAATAAGCGGGCATTACAAAACAGAAATTTAACCGATTGAAAGTTCAATGCGCATGCAATTCAGAAACTGCTATAGCCATGAGCCGAAGTGTTCAAGATGGCGGACCTATGTGTGGCCACATGCACCCGGGCATGTTCAGTGAACATCGGGGGATGTATCAAAAAGTATTGGTGTGCCGAAGTAAACTTTATGGTAGTGAAACTATGCAGGAATACATTTTGTAAACTTGAATAGTCACAACAAGATATTTTAGAAACGTTAAAAATGCTTAAAATTTATTAGCGAGGAAAATTGTGTTGGAACGTACATGGCGTCAAAGGCATTTAACATTTTAGTAGTTCTCTAAAGCATATTGAACATGGTGCTATCATTCAGATATATTTTTTCAATCTAAATTTGAATCCCAGTAGATCCTTGCTTTAGACTTGATTTTCAACTAGGAATTAAAATACTGTCGATCTTCTTAAAATAAAATAAACAGTTAATACTATAAAGTTTCTGCACATGTTAAAGTTAATATTTTTGGAATTACATGGAACATTTTAAAACACATAACAATAAGTAAATGTTTGCATATTTTTTAATGCCTAAACGATTGAAATCAGACTGCAAATACTCTCTACAAACAAACTGTAAACTTATTGACCTGATTCAACATTAATATTATATTATAAATGTTATTAAAAAAGTTAAAAAAAATATCCCAAAGGCAAGATTGAAACTCGGTTCCTGCAGACTGACAAACGAGCTTTTTACTACTAAGCTATCGGGTCAATATGAGGTTAGTACCGAGAATATGTTTTATTAATAGTGTAATACCGTTTTCATAATGTTTTTTAAAACATGGGATTACTATTCACTATGACTATTTACTTTAAAAAATGTATTCCAGTGTAGTATCAATACCAAAACGTTTGGTATGTACCCTATGTTTTTACTAAACTGAATATATATTTGTTTATGTTGTTACATGTGGGTCCGCCGTCTTGTTACACGTTTCCGTCCATCGAATTCCGTTCCATTTTCACAAAATTATTCCTACCAAATGCCGTATGCCAAGAGAGCTCAGATGTTTACATATCAAAAACGAAGCTATTGAAATTTGTTTGTAATCAAGTGATTCCTCTGATTCGAGGCCACGCAAACGCACTGTTGCCAACTCAAGAGGTGCCGAGGCAGTGCGCCGTTGTTTTAATTGGCCGGTCCGAAACGGCGCGAGGTTTGGCGTGCTTGCTGCCCATCCCCGCTGCGGTAGTACATGTGAGGGTTGGGGGTAAGGGGGTGAGAGAGAAGGGGTATGCGATGTAGTTGGAGAGGAGTGGGGGGAGGGTAGTGTTATATTTGAAACAGTGACGTGATCGCGCGCCGTAACTCAAGCAAAGTGTTTCTCCCCCATTCGACGGCGCGTGCCCGGACGGGAGGTAGAATGGGATAGGGAAGGGGTCAAATTGGGGAAGGAGGAGGACCGGCCGTTCCTCGCATCCTCCCGTGGGTTTGCGTCGGGCCAGGTTCGCCTCCAGGGCCGGAATCCCCGCAAGCCGTTCGCCCTACACTCCTTTCACAACCACCGGCTCCGCGATCGGAAATATATATCAACCACCTTTCGCCGGGCGCCGCACCCTAATTTGTTAACGCTGTTGCACCATACTTCATCCCTTTTTTTCCCTCCCAAACCCCCTTCCCTTTCCCCTTGCTCCGTTGAAACAGGCTCTCCTGCGTTCTTGCGCCATTCCTCGCAGGTGCGAGGTGCCCCTGGCTCGCGCCTCGGGGGAGACAGGAGACAAGAGACAAGAGACACGAGACAACGGTCGACGCAGGACAAAGCAAGTGAAGCCGGAGCCGCGAAGAGCGTGACGCGACGGTCATCGACGCGAATAAAAATTCCTTCCCAATAGCGAAAGCAGCTCTAAGGTGCATCTGTTTTTTAATTTTAGCCTATCGCAAAACGAATGCTCAAATTATTCCATTCGCTAATCATAACTAGGGGCCGGTATTTTTTGCGAAAAAAATCTGAACTCCAATTAGACTGCCACAAGGCGTAACTTCAGTAGTGGTTTCTTCCTTGTGATTGGCGGCCGTCTGCGAGACAAGTGGTTGCCTTATTTTATCGAGCCATTCAAGAAGCGTTTGGTTCCACACTGAATTACTGTGATTGGTATTGTAACAATCCACATGTAGCTGAAAGAAACTAACCCTATCACAAAAAACAGTCAACGTGTCTTAACTTTCAGCTTGTCTCGGATATTTTTCACGAAATATGTATGCCCCTAGTCATGACTCATGAAAGCACTACATATGGCCATCGTTTCCGCCAAGTATGAGTATGCTGCACCTTGAGGGTTGGAAGGGGTGAAAGGGTTGGATAAAGAACCTTCAAACTTCAGGCTGTTATTTGGAGAGAGGCTGTAATGCATACTAATATACACTTGAACTTACTCATTGTATTAAAATAATAGTTCTGACCACTACAGAAATATAAGCACCAATAACCACGCTCTAAAGTTAAAATAACCCATTCACATGTAATTCGACTGAAATATATTATTTTGCAAGCAGCCAAATGACAATAAACAATAGACACCGAATTAATTGTGCAAAAGTATGTTGAGTTAATAATGATACATGGTCTCCAGTTTTGGAAAACCTGGTGCTACAATAATTTTGCCGATTCTTTGGATGGAAAAGTACACTTGAACCTTAAATACGCCTGCTTTACAATGATGAGCATAAAGTTCTCTTGACAAGCCCTTGATGAACCTGAGCTAGCTATAAGTAAGGAACAGAAGTGAGTAGGTACCCAATAAGTATACGCATGCAGTTTTCGCGAAAAGAATCTGAGACGAGCTGTGTGGAAAACATTGTTGCGTTGGCTGTTCTTTGTGATTGGTTAAGTTTCTCTGAGGCGCACTTCTACTACAGGCACAATCAGTGTGAAAGCAAATGTGTCCTGAATGGCCCAGCCAAAATAGGGCAATGGCTTGACTTGCAGACGGCCGCCGATCACAAGAAAGAAACCACTGGCCCACTGGTTCATGTACAATTTCTTGCAGACTAATGAGCGTTCACATCTTTCCGCTTATAAAACATGACCCCCTACCAATCATATGAAAACCACCATAGGATGCCATCCTGTTATCGACCAATTACCATTCTGAAATGTCTGATTATATACACGTAAGCTGAGTCAAACCTATATTGAAATTAATCTGCTGAATAAGTTTGGTAATATGAACATCGCATAACGGCATAACTAAGGGCCGGAACAATCCACGTGTTCAGCGACCTCCAGGATAGACTCAACAGTCCGCTGCACAATTCGGGGAAACGTCTCCTGCTCATTAGTTGCTGATTAATGAGACGTCTCAACTGGATAACATTTGAAGATTTTTTATTGGCCAAGATTATCCGTGAGCCAATACCAGAATCAGCACATAGGTATACAAGAAGTTTAATTTTAGCTTAGCTTATCATAAAATGGAATGCGCGAAATTTTCCGGTCTCTACTTGTAACAATTACTTACCGGTTCTGTTTATCATTTTATAGATTTATATGTACATCGCATTCATTTTACAACTCCTTTTTTTTTTGTAAGACAAACTGCCAACTAAACCCAAACAAATAATTAACTTAATAGAATCTGCTGTTATAAAATAATTCATTTTATTCCCATTGTATGCTGCCAAGTATTAGAATTTAATGTTCTTTATGTAAGGTTAGGTATTTCTATTTGAATATTTGCAACAAGTCCGACAGTGACAACTGAGTTAGCATTTTTAGATTGTATATTAAAAGCATAAATTACTTTGATATTTTTCAGTGGCATTTGAGTTTCGGTTTACTGAAACGCAGGTCTTAGTGGGGTTTTTACCTCCAATTGCCGTCCACGATTTAGCATTTCGAAGGAAATACGAACCTGAGTTAGTGGGAAAAGAACGATTCTTTAAATGCCACAATTTTTTTCCTTATCTCCTACAATTTTTATGATCCGATTTAATTTGTTATAAGTTAACTGTTCTCCTGATTTTATCTTTATCCATGACTTGCCGAAAATTGGATTTAACTTTTGGAAACCCTGCTGTTGTTGACTAGATACGGGGTTAATTCTTAAACGAACTTTAAGGTGCAGAAAGTTTTGCTTTGTTGAGGAACTTCTTCGGGCTTCTTAATATTCCAGCCCACGAAGATAGAAACTCAAACTTTTACGTGGCAGACAAGAAACTTCATCAACATATGCGCACATCCTTCGGTTTGTGTGGACGCAGGCGACGTGTGCTTTGCAATAAAGAGTAGATGCGGAAATCGTGTGATTATCTCCAAGTTGGACTAGGAAGATGAGGTGTCGCATTCTACTGCAGAGATTCCGGGTTCGAAACGTAGGTAATGCATAAATATTTCTTCCTTTTTAGATACATTTCAAAGAAACACAATTTTTTGAAGTCATTACTATGATGAGAACTCCGAAACATTTCTACTTTAATGTTTCGTTCCATAATCCCTTTACGCCAAAAACGTAAAAAAATTAATTTATTTTATAAAAATATTAAATACATTAACTGAGCCAATGTCAAACTCATGTCAAAAATTTTATTTTTTAATGCTAGAAAAATATCATATGCATTGAATATAAACATTTTTATGCACTGAAAAACAAAAAAAAAAATAACAATGATTTTTTTTGACAAATTCTAGAAAATTTGTTTGATATGTAATCAATAAAAAAAATCTCGAATTTGATAAAATGTTTCCAGTATGTTCTAAAATAAAAATAAACTTCTGAAATCTACCTGCGTCTGTAAAACGAGTCGAAAGGAATGTCTTTGGAACTGAAACTTTCGCGTGTTAGTCAATTAGTCTCATTGTTTGGCAACATTTTTGATAGTTATTTACACAAACATGTTGCCTAGTATAGCTGATTCAAACAGGGTATGCCTATGGATAGTACGTCAGCGGTGGATGAATAGAGCTCACAGCAGAGTCGTGTGATCTAGTAGAAGGCTACTGGTGGTCACGGGCATAAATATTTCCCTGTCCATTCTGGTTTTGTTTCTCCGTGGTTTCCCGAAGTCAACGCCAAGTAAATGCAGGTAATGTTCTTTACTGTAGATAATGGCAGTTTGTTGGTTCATAAGAAGTAAACTCACACCTAGCGGATAAATATAATTTTTTTTAAAAATTTTTTTTACATAAAGATTATTCGAGAAGGACAAAAGGTAGTATATACTTTTTGAAAAATTATGTTTACGTAAGAGAGAGGGAGAGAGCTATATTTTTAACTTAAAAAAAAGAGAACAAACGACCAAACTGAGAGTACTTTTAGGTTACAAGTTTTAAAAATCTTAAAGATCTCTATCGCAACGTGCACTGTGGTTTTCCAACCCCTAAAATTAAAATATCCTTCTATGTAATAACGTTTCAATCACAGCAGCTATCCAAGAGGACATCGCGAGTAACAATAGTATGTACTTTATGTATGGAAATGAATATATTTTCAGTGTCAGTTTTTTATGAAGTTATTTTTAAATGAATAAGTGCCATATTGGCGGGCGACGAGCGAAGGGCTTCCTGTGCGAATGTGGGAGCGTCTGGGACGGTATCGCGGCGCTGCCACTGTCGTTCTGTCTAAAGTGTGAGTGAGCAACTTTGCGTGGTTGTTAGGGTGGGTAAAAAGTCATCACTGCTTGCCAACGGACTTGAGCACAACTGTAGCGGGAGTCGAAATTCAATTCAATTCAAAAGTAACAGCACTCTGAGCTTTTATAAATAAAAATACTTCGTTTGCATATTCCCCTGATTCCAATAAGCCTCTACCTAGGTTTCCTAACTCTCACCGTATAATCTTTGTTACTTCGGTTTTTTTATATCCTCCGTACACCCTTTAACCGCGGCTTATTGAGCTATATTATACCTGATGTGGTGATATACACTGTTTTCCATGTCACAATATAAATTGTTAATACCCAGGGGCCAAGCGCAGGGGCATGTAACCCCCTGAAATACTAAGAAAAATAATTATATATATATATTTATCTCTAACAATGTTAATACTTTGCAAGTGACCGGAAATAGATAGGGGCCAGAATAATTCGCGGGTTCAGCGACCTCCAGGATATACTCCACATTCCTGTGCACCCTCATTGTCTGCAAACTTGTGAGACACCTCAACTTGGAAACGTTTAGAGATTTCTTATTGGCACAGAGTCTTTCATATTAGCTGTGAGCCGATAGCAGATGTAGCTAATAGGTGTACGGTGTTGAGATTTTAGCTTATCGAAAAAAAATGTATCGGCAAATTTTTTCTGTCTATAGAAACGGGTAAACCTGGAACTACTTTCGAGATATGTCGAACTTGGGTCAAATTACAAGACATGAAATGTAAATTTTTTCTGCATCGATTTATTTTATTTTTCTGCTCTCAAGAATAATAATTCATCCTCCTCTATTTCCCTTTTCATTCAACCCCACTCTCATTTTGCTTTCTTTTTTGTCGTTCTCGATTTCCTCCTGTCGCTCCCCTGCGACGCTTCAGCGGCGTAACGGGCGACAAAATGTCCAATTAATATTTCGAAGCGCAATACTTCACCCGCGGCGTTATTTCCCGATCAGGAAACCGAAATCGACACCCGAGAGACGTTTTCTTCGGCGGGTGATGAATGGGCTCCCTCTCTCGGCCATTACTCAAGTCCTGCTGTCGCGAGGCGTTTGTTTGTCGTCCTAATAAAGTCTTATTTTCCACTCCCCTCTCCTACTCCCCCCCCCCCCTCCGCATAACACCGTCCTAAGCCCTTGCCAAAACCAATATATCCTTCTTCCTCGTGGACCGAATTTATATTTCTCATTCGTCATACTGCAGAATATCGTAGACACGTACCAAAAGAAACAGAATCCGTTCAGAAAATTCAATTTTCAACATTGTAGGATGAAATCAAAAATCATTTTCTTAGCAAATTTCACCAGTGGAAAATAAAAATATGAATTAGTCGGCGATGACAGATGTCTAAGTTTGTAAAGAAAAAAAATTAATAAATATAAAGAAAAAATTCCAAATTGTTAAAACTTGTAAAAATTTTCTTTTATTTACTGAAATTTAAAACCCCTGCTTTCATTAAAAAAGTATTTTTTACCTAGAAAATATCTTTATGAGATAATTTTTTTTTTCCAATTTTTAAAAAAAGATCTATCCTTTCACGTTATTTAAGTTTGAGTAAATTAAAAGTTTTCTGCGACAAAACTGTGTAAGTATTTAACTAATATTTGTGGCATATTTTTGACAACCGTTGTTTATATCACCCACAAATAATGTATTGTAACGTTTAGCTGAAGGATTCGCAGCTACATACAATATTTTTTTATTTTATTTGTAGGTGTATAAATTTAAAAATAAATTAATAATTCAGAATTTTTTAATTTATTGTTTATTTATCGTAATCGATTTATAACCAAGACTTAGTTCTCATAATACGAATTCCTTTTATCGATGTGCTTCCAAATATGCTTCCCTTTAGTGAATGTGCTTCCAAATGTGCCTCCTTTTTGTCGCATGTGCTTTATTTTAGATAAATGTGCTTCATACGTGCTTCCTTTTTGCTTTTCGAGGAATGTTATTCCAAATGCGCCTCCTTTTTGTCGAATGTGCTTCCTTATTTGAATTGCGTGCGTATTTAAGTCTGTACCTAGGACTGTCTTAATGATCCAGCACCTCTTGATCATGTTGTAAGCATAAAGCTTTTTCAGGGATTCTTTGTCCTATTTTAAGCGTAAATTTTCTTAAGTAATTTAGTATTTTTGCTTGTAATAGATTCTTGTAATAGATTCCGAGTCCCACAAAGTTTGATCAGCGCGATAGTATGCTGTGAGGATACTCTTTAGCACTTTATTTACCCTCTCCGACATATTTCCCTGGGGGAAGTCGGCGGTGCTGTACACAGGCTTACTCACCCACTCAAAACCGAGTTCACGGTAAACTTCTGATTGAAAATACCTGTCATTGTCCGACACTATGATGCAAGGGGGACCAAATACCTTGAACACCTCCTCCCTGAGAACCTTTACAGTGGAAATAGATTTAATGTTTTTTAAAGGGGCCAAAATCACAAACTTAGTAAAAGTGTCCAAAATTACCAAAATACACACATTACCTTTCTTAGATCGTGTTAAGGGTCCAAATATGTCTACGCGGAGAACATGCCACGGCGCAAAACGCGCTTCAGCGCAATACAACACCACCCTACTGTTGTGTGGGGGTTTGGAGATTTGGCAGTCGTGACAAGCACGGACAAATTCACGCACGTCCTTGCGCATCTCAGGCCAAAACAAGTCCTTACTGTAGGCCTGACAGTTTGAAGACTCTCGTCTTGTCTGGTTGTAATATGTTATAGTTGTTTGAAATATATAACATTTATCGTCAAGAAGGCCTCGCGGTTCGGATTCGCTTGTTAAAAATGTCTGACATTGTACATGGACTAGTTTTGAGGTTCGGAGACCCTTAACTTAAATGCTTGTAGTTGGCACTCTATTTTAAAAAAATGTATACGAAATATAGCCTCCATTGTAGGAATAGTGATATCGAGTAACATATTTTGCAGCCGGTAAAAGTACTACTTGTTTGTATTAAGAATGATTAATTAATTTAATATTTAAGAGCATAATATACTTATTGTATATAACAAGGATCTATTCAAGTCCTGAAATAAATAAAACAAATCATTACATTAATAGCTGATTTTTTTGATGATTTTTAGTTTTATTCCCCCGAGATTTTAGGTTAATTATTAGAATATCCCAGCGGTCAATATGTCATCATGGGCTTACATAATGCTTTTAGATGAGGAATTTAATAATTGTTAGGATTTTGAACATGTTTTATTGATATTTACCCAGAATAAACATTTTTGTTTTGACCATGGATCGAACCAATGACACGAATAATTCGAATCTTGCATTACTTTTATGCGTGATATTTTTGATGAATTTTGGAATTCCTTCAGATTTTCAAGCTAAATAATTACAAATTTCCTAAATGGCGACCAAGATGGCTCACAAGATGGCGGGTACCTTGGAAATAAATATTAATGCATCTTGCGTGAAAAATTTTTCTATTACGGTGGCAGCGTGCTCTAGCAGATGTGTGTATACTTGATACTAGCTTTCCTGATATCTATAATAGAAAACAAGATAGTGGCAGCACTCTCTAGCAGACGATTTGTATACTTGTGACACTTACGATCCAGGTATCGAATATTGAAAACAAGATGGCGGCAGCATTTTCTAGCAGAAGACATGTTAACTATGTGCTACTAGTGTTCCTGATAGCGAGTATTGAAAAATAAAAGATGGCGGCTTTGTCTCGAACAGGTGATGCTTTTTATTCCTCAAATTCAAAAACATACAAGTCAGAATGTGTTTATTTTTTTCATATAACATATTTAGTCCTCAGTATGTTTAATGTCTCGATGACCTTGCGGTTAAAGGCGTTTGTCTTTCAACCCAGAGGTCAGAGTTGTCATCGTTTGAATGACAGCGTTTCGAATGTATTTTGTACAAAAATTTAATTATTTTGTCAATAAGGACCATTACATGGATCGTTGACATGGCGGGCATGAGTCAGTGATGCTGGCGCTCTCTAGAAACCAACACCAGAAAAAATAGCGGTATCCAATATTGTGGCCTCCAGTACAAGACAATAAGATTGTGGCTGTGTCATCAGAATCTAAAACAAACAAAAGAAGTCACTGATTAAAATCCAAGATAGTGGAAGTGACATCAAAATTAAATATGGCGGACATGACGTTAAAATTAAAGATTGCAGGCGTGACGAATAGTGCAACTTTAATGAGTGGGACGCTCGATTTAAAAATGGCGGAATTCAAGATATCGGAATCCAAGAAGTAAGACGAGTTCATGTTCAAAGTCAAAGGTGAAGGTAAATTTTAAAGGTCAAGGTAAAGTTCAAAGGTCATGGAAAAGGTCAAAAGTTATGGAAAAGGTCCAAGGTAAAGTTCTAGATCATAGATCAAGGTCAAGATCTTCCAAGAAAACCGCCGCGATGTCAAATGGGGGCTGGTCATTGAACTCATCCACATCCACGCACCGACACCAGTAACCAAAAATACATTTATATACCTTAATAGTGGAATAAAAATACGGAAGATTGATTAAAGATTGCAAAGTACTAGCTCAGTTTTTTTATTCGCCGTAGGGAAGCACATGTTCTATTTCACTTTATGGTGGAAAGTTTGGTTATTCTAAAAAGAAAAAGGCTCTAAAACCAGCTGTGGACTGTTGTTTTTCCCGTTACAGAATGACTAAAACAGATTGTGTATAAAAATACTGTAACATTAACGCAGAAAATAATTAATAGAAAAAAATTAATAATTTTACCCTCTCAAGTAAATACGATTGTAAAATATAAAATTAAGTCTATATATATGTATGAAATATTTATATCGTGTTCAAAGTTGTTTCAAAACGTTACTTTTATTTCATTAATCCCAAACATTAAAGTAAATTAATTTACTTCTAATTAACTTCAAATTTAAAAAAAAAAAATAGAAAAAATGTCGCAAGTAACTAAATGTTTTTAGTTCAGACACTACCTCCTAGTAAATACACACATGAGGAGAGTTCACTCATATATATTTTCTTCGAAATTTTTTTCATTTGCTTCACGTGTGCTTGCAGTCGTAAATTGACCAGAACCAATTACGTTCAGTCCGTCGGTTCGGTTCCGTATAAATGGCTCGCACTTACGGAGCTATACGTAGTGTTCTTTCCACCCTCGAACACCCTCCCCCTTCCTTCAGTTAGCACAAACCCCTTCGTTTTCCCTCATGTTTCATTATATAGAACCCTGGGTGGGGAAGGTGGGTTGGGGAAGGAAAGAGACCGCCTTATGTCTCAGCACGCGAGGTGGCATTCACGTCTCCCTCCATGAACGAAATTCACGTCTGCGAGACTCGGCGCGTTGGTTATTAAGGCGCAGAAGGTCGATGGAAGGTTGCAGGTGTGAGTAAGAATTCCCTCCCCACCCCCCATCTCATACCTTAGCATGGTGTACCAGCGCCCTAAGGCCTCACATAGCGTGGGTGTGCGAACGTCGATATCGCCGTCAAGGCGGCAAATCTACTTTCCCTTCCTGGCTCGATGCATTTCCATTATTGCGCGGCGGAAAGTTATTTCCTTGTAGCTGGCGACCGGCATTGGACGTCAGCCGTAGCTGAGTTACACTTGCGCCCTTTGCCCAAGCTGCTGCAAAACCTTTCCAAAAATTACAAAAAAAAAAACACTTCATTAAGTATTTCAGTACTCGCCACCGTAACGAGGAAAGTCGTGTGTTTTCATGTTGAAAATACACTTATCATACGAATCCTGGACACGAAATTTAACGTAGAGTTCTATAATCATAATCCCGAGCGTGATAAATATATACAAAAATAGTGTTTTCAACTACATTTCTTGACGAGATTCACACGTAGCACCTTCACCCGCCGTTACAACTCGCTGCCGGAGCAGCTACGTCAGCTATCGAATCATTCGATTTGCAGAACTAGAAGTTAAAATAATATATATTGAAACGTTTCCAATAAAAGCGAAAAAGACTCGAGAAAATTCTAAACACCTACTTTGTACTTGATTTTCGACGATAAATTTCATTCAAATACTGCCCATAATGTTAAAAATTCATTAAACACTTAATTCTATAAAGTTTCCCATTGTCTCTATGAAATTTGGTGTACGCCATCCACCACAGCACCATGGTTACACATTTCCGTTTCACGCGACTTTCCATTTCGTTCATGAAATTACTGCTACTTAATTCCATATACCAATAACCAAGATTTTGCACATAAAAATATGCTTATGGAGAATATTTTTCAAGCAAAAATACAACTAAGTTATTATATTGTTTCTGTGTCAAATTTGAAATAACAAGAGGGTTACATTTTTCGCGAAAAGATTTTGAGACGAGCTGTTTGGTCAAACATTGTTACGTTGTCAGTGTTTCGCGATCGGTTGGTTTTCTCTCGGTTACGTGTTTACAAAAGGCACACGAATCGCAGTCATTCATTGCCAAAGCAAATTCGTCCTGAATGGTCCTCCCAATAGGGATTTGCAAACGGCAGCCAATCACAAGGTGAAAACCGCTGGCGCGGGGCATAAGTTTTATTGCAGTCTAACGAGCGTTCAGATGTTTCCGCTAATAATACCTGGCCTTACAAATAACCATAATCTTACCTGCAACAGCAACGATATAGCCACTATGCCTTGCGCTCTGTGCAAGGCTTCAGAGAAGTTCGAGTAGAGCTGAGAATTGAAGCCGAACACCTGAATCTGCAAACACACACCAAAGAAAGCTATTTTTTTTAAAACTAAATGCTAATTTTTTAAATATGTACAGGCACACATGACTAAAGCATCTTATAAAGTAAGCCTGACTGATAACGCGCCAAAAAATTATCAACACTGGTTTGGCAACAAAATCTGTTCTGTGATAATAGAGCTTTGATTTCATTTGGCGAAATCTATACGAACATAATAGTTTTTAAAGCGTACTCTTCAAATAACTTGCCAAAATCTTTACTTATTGAGTTTAACGTCTTTTTTAATTACAGAATATAAAAGAAGAATCAACAACACATATTTATCACAAAAAAAAAATTCAGGTTGAATTAAGGGTTTTGTTTGATTTTATATTCTAAAGTGAAAAAAAAAGAGATAAAAGAAAATATAGACGTGTTACAAAATCTAAAACCATTGATTATTATTTTAAAACGAAAAAATATATATATCTATTAAAGTGTGTTCAAAACAGTTCTCAGATCTTCTTACGGTTTTCTGTAAAAACTATGGGTTTAAATAAATTAAAAAGCCACAATCACCACGTCTTAATAAAGAAAAACAATAATGAGTACATAGCTTCTGTCTAAACCCCTATACAAAAATACACAATTCTCACAGATTAATAGATGGTGGCAACATATACAGCTCTTAATACACAAATGACACTTAAGGTGGATTATCATTATCGAATATATTTTATATTAGTTTCTTTTTTAACCATCGACGCAAAAAGAGGGGTGTTTTAAGTTTTAAGCCTTTTTCAGTCTGTTTATCTATGCGTCTGTCTGTTTGTAAATGGCATCGTAGAGCCCCAATGGATTGACAGAATTAAATCTGCAGTTTATTTTTATTTGGAGTTTGGTTTATTCAGGCTGGATCTTAGCGATTTTTCATGAAAATCGGTTCAGCTTATAAAGATCACCAGCTCGTTTCCTAGTTGGTGTAACGATCTCAGCCACTCAATAGATATGTAGGCCTATTTATTTTACTTCCACTTGTCTATTAAATTTGAAATTTGCTTCACTTTGCAAATCCGACGACACTGCAATGAACTGCTGCTGCAAACAGGACAGTCTGCAGACTTTGCAACTCTTTTACAACTTACAGCAGGTGCATCGTGTTTTGGCTCATTAAGTTAGCGTAAAGAAAATCGGAATGAGTAATAATCTCTCATAATGATTTCACATTTTAAAAGGAAAACTGAAGAAAAGCAGTTTGCCATAGTGAGATTTATGTTTCAAATCAATTGGATTTTGAATTTATAAAAAATCGGCATGAGAGAGAGATGAGAGAAAAGAGAGATTTTTCTAATTAGTTTTTTGTACTTTATGTGTTTTTTCTCAGAAAAATATTACACATAGGTTAATTACTAAAAAATGTTTAAATTACAGTTGTGAATGATTTCTAAGTTCCAAACAACGCTTTATGCAGCCCCAGATACAACTTTTGAAACGCTTAAGAGGCAGGCTACACTGATAGCAAAAATACATTGTATTACCTCACGTGTAGATGGTTTTTATCCGTATTTTCACCTGGAAACAAGTTATATTCATTTAAATCTAAAAATTTCAGGAGCAAACTTTTTTCAGAAAAAGTTTGCAATTCATATTATTTTAATTTTTTCGCCTTTACAATTTGTCGAAGAACAATCACACATTGTACAATGTAATGATTTTCCCCGTCAATAGAGCACAAATATTCATGTAAAATTACAGATATTTGTACATTTAGATATACTATTACATGGAAATAACTGTATCTGACAAAAAAAATTGTTCGCAGTTATACTGAGGTCAGATCTTTATCCGGGAATTTATGCTTGGGGTATCCCAGTACCTCCTATAGTTATAGTTATTTGTTAACCGTTCCGTGAGTAAATATCCAGTACATATATACTACGCACGTTAATTAGCATAATAAAAAAGTATAACGTCTAATTGTGGATTATTTGATTATCTTTTCCATGGATTAAAAAATTAGGCTTGAAAGTAACATCAATTAATAGATAAAACTATAAAATACTCAAAATTATCTCGAAAAACGTATTTCGTATGTGCAAAAATAACCATAGCAACCTGTCGTACAAAGATACAATTATTTTTTTCCTGTAGTGTTACAAACTATTTCTTGGAAACTGGTTTTCAAAATAATCTTTTATATTTGAAGCACAGAAAAAATTTTTTTTTATCGATACAGGATCTTTTTTTTTTTTTACTCTTTTATTTGTAAATAATAAAATATCTAGCTTCTCGCGACAAATCACCTTAGCGCGGCGTTGTAAAAAGTCCGCGAAGACAAAACTCGCAACGCCGCGCGCCACGCGCACACGTGCTCATGCATGTATGCATTCTCTCGGCGGGGCCCGGCCGCCGCCGGTCGCATAAATATTTCATGACGCCGAGTGCAGTTCCGGTGTGATCGAGGTCAATAAAACATCCTCGATCCGAACAACACGCTTCCAGCTATTCTCCCCCACCCCATATTTTTTTCCCTCTAACCCTCGTTCGCCCCTCACTTCTACACACACACACCCTCCACCAACCGTAATATTTCTGAAGGGAATATGGAATACTACATATACCGATGACGTGGGCTGGTTTTCCAAGTACAGAGACAATGCACGTGGCGGGGAAAAGGTCACAGTCTCCTACCAACTTCAAAATTTCAGTCTGGCTGTAAATTTTATTTTTGTGAATTGAACTGAAATATTGTTGTAAAATTACAAATATTTGTAAATTTGTAGCTACATATTACTCTACCACTACAATATGTATTATAGAATATAATATTGGATTCAGATTCTTACCCGAGCATTTATGCTTTGTGTTGTCCCAGTACCTTTAATAATTTAAGTTATTTGTAAACCGCTCCCCGATTATCTTTGCAATATTAACTTCTCACATGAATAACCAAGATAAAAAAAAATATATTCAAATTATTTAATATTCGATAATTTTTGCAACGTTTAGAAAAATTATGCTTGATTGAAACATAAATTAAAATATAAAATTACGCGCCTATTTTCGTAAAAAATATTCTTAATATTATCTCCAAAAACGTATTTCATTAATGCCAAAAAATACTGTATTGTTTTGTACAAAGCACAATATCATTATGGTAGCATTACAAACGGTTTCTTGGCAACTGGTTTTCCAAACGAATCTTTTGTAAAAGTGCAGAATTATTTTTCTGTGCAGTGAATTGTTTTCCTTTCTAAGTCCAGATTAACATCACGGTTTATCGAGCCATCTAAAACAACACAAATATTTTAAATTTATTGACAGGTTTCGCTAAGATAATATGTATTGCTGCGAGTATAGATGCATTGATTAAAGTAGTTGACAGGTTCCTAGGAATTAAAAGTACTTTTTAAGGCTCGAGGTGACGCAACATTTATAAATTTTTTTTTGTCGTTACTGTAATTTAAGGACTGTTTCTGAGATTTTAACAAATCATGTCAAAAGAAATTCACGTAGTGAAAAATGATTTAAGAGATCACGCATGTATTAGTTAATATTATCAATATCGCAAACTTGCACACCTAATTATTACACTTTGTGAATTTCTGTTAAATATATTTATGACATAACATTAAAGGCAAGGATTGTATTGGATTGAAAAAAAATCAGCAATGGGCTTAAATAACTATAACGACGAGGAAATGAAAACAAAAATAAGCAAAGCGTGTGAGAACCTTAAGGGAATAGATAAGAACCAAATGATATTGCCTTAGTTTTAAGCGCTAGTAGGCCACACGCCTAACAATGTTTTGTTTTGAATATTCAAAATTTCATTTTTTTAATGCATAGAATGTAATATATTGGTTATGCCTGCAGTAAGAAGCTTCTTGCTGCTTCAGATATTTTCCTTTATAAAGTTATTGGCGTTTAATATGAAATTAATTTTTTTCCTATTACATAAAAATTATAATAATACTTTAAAAATGCACTATATCATGGTATTAAAAATAACGTTGATAAATAATCGCTGCCTAAAATAAAGCAATTTTTTATTTATTTTAAACATTACAATTTGTTATGGCAACTTCGGATTTCTACCACTCCCCTTAATAAAACAACGTGTTCTAGTTAAGGCCTGAAACATAATCACCGATAGATAGGGACAACTGTATTTCGCGATTTCATTTCATGTCAAGGTATTTCACAAAAGACTGTAGCTTTTTGTAAGAGTAATGGAAAATTGTGAGGGTGCAGTAGTACGGTGACCACATTCTCATTGGCCCCGTCAAGAGCGGGACGACACCTCTCCCCGACCTCAGCCAATAACCAAAGTATAAAAGCTGTGAAATACCTTGACACGAAATGTATTCGCGAAATACAGGTGTCCCTACCGATTGATAAATAATATGCCTTTAATTTGCACGGAAATAAAGGTGGTTTTAAGGGAACCTGAGAGACGAAAAAAGAAAAAAACACTGACAAAGTTAATCACGTCAGAGCTCCCAACCATTGAACTCCTGTACCACAGATAAATTCTCGATGTTTGTTCAACTGGTTCAGATGCATGGAGCTTGGACATAGCACGCTCTGCTTTCGAACCGGGGGGGCCACCCTGCTAATTCCTAAGCCCTAAGCCCATCAAGTGCTTCTGGGAACACCCAGTGTTGCAAAGCACAATCCACCGCCGGATTGTTATTAAGACTTTCTTCAGAAGAGGAAGCTATTTAGAGCAGTCGAGAGGACCGAGGGAATATGACGTACAAAAATGGTGTGAGGAATAACCGAAAAAAAATATAAGTCTTCTGTAAATTATAGGCCTCTTTTTTTTTAAAAAAGAGAACGGGTAGGACGTGAAATTTTTTTAAGGCGCACTTCTTACGTATATAGACTCCTAGCTCTTCGCTCGCGGGTTGAGTAATCGTACGGTTCCCTTAGGGTTAGACTAACCTTCTGCTACGCTTCCTTAAATTTCATTAGGAACGATAAGTCATTTTTCCCCTCTTCCTCTTCAATTCCCTCTCCTTCCTGTTCCCCACCCTCTTAAACTTCTTTCCCATCCCTCTACTATCTTCACCTCTTAAATGCAAAGGTTGGCACGCTAGTATATATTCGTCTCCCAACCGCAAAAGGTAAAATTATAGAATTCGCATCAGACGATTTGGCAAGAGGGATGGCAGCAAATTAAAACGAAATTTTTTAGTTTTTTTTTTTTACATTCTTACTCTCTCGGACTCTCTTTATCTCTTCCCAGCCTCTTTATTAAAGCGGCTTGAAAACTGCTGCGGTAGGGTTTTTACCTTTCGGAATTCAAACGAGGTAATCTAATTTTCGAGAGGTTAAATATGGTCTCAGAGCCTCTAATTTCATCAAAACATATTTTTAACCACCTATTCACACCTTAAGAGCTCCCCGAAAAA
Source organism: Bacillus rossius redtenbacheri (assembly GCF_032445375.1). Classification (NCBI taxonomy): domain Eukaryota; kingdom Metazoa; phylum Arthropoda; class Insecta; order Phasmatodea; family Bacillidae; genus Bacillus; species Bacillus rossius. The sequence goes on from NC_086333.1 coordinate 55,031,472, forward strand.
TCCATGCCTTCCTGTAAGAAACGGCTCTGGTAAGAAAATTTATGTCAGCAGGAATCTAGTTAATAAAAATGTTTTTTTTTTTTTTACTTTAATAGATATTGTGTCTTTATCGGCTGTTTATTCCCATTCAAAATTTATTATTACATAATCCTTAGTTATGAAATTCTTTTCGTTGTGCAATAACAGAGGGAACACATCATGGATAGTATTAGCAGCACGTCCTAAAATATAATGCAAATTCAAATAAAATAATAATAATCTCTGTGTGTTTTTGTCCTTATACCTCTATATATTTAAACTACAGGCTTTTTAACAAAACCAATGAAAATTGAAGTTCGAGAATATTAAAATGCAATACATCACTCTGAACGATCATAGCATATACGGAGTGATGAAGATCATTTGTACCATAAATATGAGATCTAGATCTTTACCTTACACTTAAACATACAAATGGCATTTTTAATTTCCGAGTTTATGGACTAACTTCACAGGAAGCGATGGACTATGGTTTGATACTCGCTCTTAAAATAGATTTTTTCCCACCATCTAAATATTTTTAATATATTGCTACAGTATCAAAATCTTAGTCTCTGCATGGTATTTTAATTAGAGTGGTATTTATTTAATTCTATGATTTTAGAAAGTGAAATATTAGTTACTTCCTTGCGGCTCTTGAATACAGTACATTAGTATCGGATTTTTACGATGTATGAAAGCGCGGTAATATTTTTTAATGTATTTTTTGTGGAAAACATTTGGTCAACTAACTCAAAATTTTAATGATTACAAACTTTAAAAAATATATTCAAAATCGTAAAGATCTATCCATATTAATTAATTATTTAGCTTTAGACAACAATATGAATCGAAAACTTTATTTCTAAAACTGCCTCTTCACTTGTTAACCAGTACACCAATCATGGAATCGCAAACAAAAAGCTACAAGAAATTACACTAGAAACCTACACAGGACAGTATCACGATTTTTGTGCGACGAATCTACCGCTGTTGCCATCCCAGGTCAACTGATGGCAGACTATAAATGCAGTATAACTACAGGTACATATGCTTAAAGTTCAAGATGCAAAAATTTTAAGGGTAAATTATTTTTTTTATTTTAGAAAAACCTTTGTGAATTGTTACACAGATAGTTTTTGTGAAAACAAACCTCCTGGGATTTAATTATCTTTAATAAATCTTTAAAAAGAATGTTACCACATGGTATGTATTAAGTTATTACTGAGTAACGTTTTTTTTAAGTCGTTGCCGTAAATCAGGTTATTTGTTCGCCTGTATTCAAATCACAGAGCTGTAAAGCTTTTGATTGAAAATGTATTCGCTTCAAACTAAAAACCACTATTTCCAACCTACTCACTAGTTATCGAAACCAAACAATTATTCCTCAGTAGGAACGAACAAATGATGAACTATGGTTGACTCTGTTTTGTTATAAACTAAACTGAATGAAATAACCACCCAGATTTTTCACGCTCCCTTCGTTAACTTGCTCAGGGCGCATTTTTCATTTGACACTTTCTTCCTGAACAGTAGTCCGAGAAACAGTTTTGTTTGTCTATATTTCGAATAAAGCTTTATATGTTCAATTTTTTACACTCATGTTTAGAAGTGCTTTCCTTGTGAATTTGCCCATACAACAGTGCAATGCCGTTAGCAGTCGACATTCTCTAAGACCACAATACTATTTAGTTTGCCGGCTGACTAGCCCATACCAGCTAACTGCAAACACTAAAAAGCCCTCCTTTTGACTTTTGGGTTGGTAAACACGTCACATACATATTGTTACATTTTACGTAAAACTGATGCGGTGTTATGTTGACAAGCTTAAAATACATTTTAAAAAAAACTCCCTTTTCTATTGATAGACACGGTTTAAATTGTGTGTTTGTGCGTTTATGGGTCATGTGGTTTTAGAAAAGGGATGCGGGAATTCGCGATGAACTGAGGGTTTAAGTGGTATGGAATATACCTTTGAGTATAATGATTGGTCTGAAATTTAAAAAAACAAATGCTCCTTAGAAGGATATTATCCAAGGATTTCTGTCTTGAATAGCCTTTATAGGAATAATGGGGTTCATTAGTTTTTATTATGTCTACAAATGTTTTAAGTTCTAGAGGAATTTAATGGGTCGGAGAGGGGGGGAAGAAGCGGGTTAAATGTCATCCCCAATAGCCACTCCCATTAGACCACTACTGCCCCTTTCCCGAGCTTCACAAAAACAGGAGTGTCGAGCTATAGCCTCTATTCTTACAGCTGAACCTACACACAGAAGGGGGCAAATCTGTTGAATTCTCAGGGGAAGGAGGCGCGCTCCCTAGAAATATGTGGCCCAAATGGTTTGAGTTTAACCGACATCAGTGAAGGTTCAAGCTACTGGGTGCAGGTTTCAGACTGGCCGCGTGAAGGGATGTTGGAAGGTCGGTGTGCGGCGAGGTGGGAGCGTGGGTCGGTTGGTTTACGGTAGCAGCGTTTACGTGGGTTTGAGAAGGATGGCGGGAGGGGGGGAGAGAGACCCTGCGCTCGCGCGCGTTACTTATGCAAGAGCAGTCGACTCGAGCGCCGCGCGCGGCCGAGTTACGAGACCCCGCGCTGTCGGCGCTGCTGGGCGGGGGGAGACGTGGTGGGGTGCGAAGATTCACGGTCCTCGCGGGGCAGTTACTACCGCAGCCTCAATTACACTGGCCGAGTTCACCGAACCGCTCGTCGGCATGATTTCAGGGGGGAGGAGTGGAAAAAAAAAGAGAAATCAATTTTCGGCTCGGTCCCACAAACGCAGGTAGGTTTCCAAGTTCGTATCCCTTGCGGAACATTCTCTTAAAAAAAAAATGGTTGTCTGTAAAGTCGGTTTACGGACGATAGTTTAACGTGACAATCTCATAACAAAACTTTGATGAAATTATTGCATACTTTATGAATAAAATTGAATCTTTTTTATATTAATAATACAAGAATAAATATTTGAAATTATACTAGTAATCAGATTTTTAAAATGCAAGAATAATTAACCTTTATTGCCGAAATTGCTGTTGTAATAAGCAATGAAAACCACATTAACTATTCACTTCACTTTATAAACAGTCTAGTGGAAGAGAGATAGATGCGGCGCAAGCGTACAATGAGCGTAACGGAACAATGTGCGTAACGGAACACAGCGTAACGGAAGTATGTGCTTAACGGGACACTTTTTAGTGCGTTCAGCCGGCGTTCATTGATTTATTAGACGTTGTCACGTCAAAAATTAATTTAAAAAATACACTACATTTTCTCAAATATTAAAAAAAAAATTATCGATAGAACATTATGCTGCACACATTCAATGAAGCGAAAATGTCGTGTTTTCAATGCATCCAACATTTTCACAGACTTGACACAATATTGTCGATAACAGTGACTTGACCTTGAGCTTAACCCAGTACAAAGATATGGTTGGTAGGCTCCGCGCTGTGCAGTTTGTGACAAACTGCCATGAATGGTAGGTACATACCCGTCTACCCCAATAAACCAAGAATTAATCAAATATATTCGCCACATGCTCTAGGAGTTACAGTTATTTTTTAAAAAAATGTTATATTAAATAAAGTTAGTTGTTAGCTTAAGTGGTAAAAATTTACTTCAAAAAGATGCATAATAATTCATGTAAAACGATTTTAAGAGAATTATTATTATTTTTTTAAATTTACAAAAAAAATTCGGTAATATTTTGCCCACTAATGAAATCGACCATGATTTTCTATATTTTTGTCGTGTACTGGTTTGAAAGTAACTATGGAATTTATCGTTTCTATAAAAAGTGTTTTCTATACATTAGTTTATATCTTGACGGTGGTTTTGTGGTCTAGGCGTCATGAAACATAAAACCAGACCAAAAATTCATCCATACGTGGTGCAATGATAAAGACTGAATACGTTTAGTAAAAAACAAAAAAAAACACCATGTGAACGTTTAAGCGTGATGTCACCATCTCGGGTAGTGTCTACAACTAGCTCACTTGTTGCAAAAGATTTTAACAGCGAGAGGATATGTGTTTTACTTCTGAACCACGCTGGTTTGTTTTTTTACAATATAATTTTCTTCTGTTTAATTTTAACAATTCAATACCAATATAGTTAGTATAATTTCTTAACATATTTTATGTTTAATTGCTAACCGTTTCTACGCAACGTGTTTTAAGTCGCCACAGTACAGAACAGCGGCTTGGGGCAATGAGAACTCCAGGATCACAGGAAGTTCCAAAACACTCGACATCAGACTCGCCGTCCGCACGGTTAAGCCATGCTGCGGTGGCCGCTGGGATCCAATGCATGACCTTTGCCGCCACCCAAGCGCCACGTGCCAGCGATCAACGGCCACCCTCGGGGGTCCTGACGAGCGAGAAGCGAGAAGAGAATAACTTAGTTTGAACTCTGCTCGTTGGAATGCAGCAAACAGCGAGCGGTTAAATTACAACGTGAATCCTCAAGATTCACCGACCCTGAGTCAAAGGTCCGAATAACCTGCGTTCACGCCTCTTTGAATTTTTTTTTTGACGTGACAACGTCTAATAAATCGATGAACGCAGGCTACACGCACGAAAAAGTGACCCGTAACGCACATTGTCCCACTAAGATGTGTACCGTTACGCTCATTGTACGCTTGCGCCGCCTCTCTCTTCCACTCGATTGGAACGACCATCGATTTGACTTTTCAATCATGTTTTCGTCGTTTGAATTATTAATATTATGTAATTTAACGATCATCCACCGATTTTCAGCACACTCGGTACTGTTATTTAAAAGTAATGTTGAATTTTCAAATAAATTTTTGTACGAACAATGGTGTTTTACAGTTACACATAATAATTCAAATAACACCCGGGATCTTTTGCACAATATTTAAAAAATATTGTAACACATTATAATAAATTTGGTGTATTTGGGATGCATATTTGTTAAAATCGTATTATAAAAACGAAATAACATTATTCCCCTACGGTGTTTCCATCTACATAGTGACGGACACGAACCGAACGAATCTCGCAATCTATCCGCTTCCGCGGCAACCAGGCACTCGTTAATACATATTTTCCTTTGTTTATCGCGAGGAGCGTTATTATTTATGAATTATAAAGAAAATTTCGTGCCCGGGGCCAAAATTGCTTATCATTTTGAGCACTGGAAGACATAAAAATGTAAAATATTCTCGACGAATTTTAATCTGTGGTTTTCATTGCTTATTACAACAACAATTTCGGCAATAAAGGTTAATTATTCTTGCATTTTAAAAATCTTATTACTTGTATAATTTCAAGTATTTATTCTTTTATTATTAAAATAAAAATGATTCAATTTTATTCATAAAAGCATGCAATCATTTCATCGATGTTTTGTTATAACGTTGTCACGTTAAACTATCGTCCGTAAACCGACTTTACAGACAACCAATTTTTTTGCTTTTGTAATAGTTAAATGTAGGTTGGGTGGTGTGTGTTACATAATAACAAATGCTCGAAAAAATTGCAATTAAATTATGTGTGTTACATAATAACTTTCTGTATACGGCATTTGGTAGGAGAAAAGTCGTGAATGGAACGGAAGTCGCATGGAACGGAAATAAGTAACCAACGTGCTGTGGCGGATGGCGCGAACCAAAGTTTACACACAAAGTGAAACTTTAAAGTATTACTTTTTAATGACAAAAAAAGCAATGTTTTCATTAATATACTTGTCGAAAATCAGGTCCAAAGCAGGGGTTTGTAAATTAATTTTTTTTTTGGTTTTGCTTTTATCACAGACGTTTCATTACATAATATAAATTTTTTTTGTCTGGATTGGAATCATTCGATAGTTGGCGTAACTACTCCGGCAGCGAATTCTAGCAGCGAATGTGGGAACTACGTGAGATTTGCCTCCATAAAGGTAGTTGAAAGCACAATTTGTGCATATGTATCACTCTCGGCAAAATTTAAAAGAATTCTTCGTTGAATTTCGTGTCCAAGGCCCACGTTTCGTGTTATAAGCGACACGAGAACCTCGTTACCGATTTCGGCCGGTTAGGGTTTTTATCACGTCTAGTCGACCACTAATGAAATGGAAGGTTAACGAGGTTAGCTAGGAGACGTTAAATATGACAATATTAGTGCTTGGGATTGCTATTAACTAAATAAATACATGCGTAAGGTTTTTTTTTTTTTTGGTGTCGCGGATCGTCCTAAACTCATGTAAAACGGTTTGATAATCTGCCGTTCCCTGCCACACTGTAACTATTTGTGACCGCGGTGTATTTTTCAATCATTTTACTGACTTCGAGGCATTTGCTGAAGAATGTAGCTCTTTTCGATAGTGAAGCCCAATGTTTAAACTTTTCACCTTAAACTTTTTAGGAAGACTACTGGTTGAAAATACGTCAATGAACATCGTGAATTTTCGGATATCTAGTTAAATACACGGTGCTGAGTTCCCTAATATTCAGCATAAATTAAATATTATATAGTTATAATACATTTATGGAATAATAAAAGAAATAAAAAAGCTTAGTCCACGGTATAAAATTCCTCCCCTTTTGCTGCAGAACACAAATGTCAGAATGCGTTTTAGATTATATCCGCAATGGCTGAAGTACTTTTCGCTGCCCGGACTTCACACAATAATTCGTCACACACTAGGTCAAGTCTGCAGGACATATAGTTGAAAGACGGGGAATTGTTTAACCTTTAACCATACTTAAAACATTACAATCGTCACGAAACCTCTTCAGATCCATTAAAAAAACCAAGCACGTGCAAAAAAAAAAGTTTATAAGTCTACGAACAATTTGGTTATCAAGTAATGTAATTTATTTCAAGTGCAAGGTTTGTCGTCCTAATGCCGACGGTGACGTCATCTTGTGCCAGGTCTCCGATTGAACTTGTGGAAGGGAAAAGAAAAAAACGAATGGAGGCTGCTGGGCGAGAGATTGTTTATTGTAACATGGCGTCGGTGAGCGTGCGTGGGTTTCACAATCACACTCACCGGTTCACAGCTAAGCCGAGGATCGTTCCAGTGTTTGCACGGAGAGGGAAATTAAAAAAAAAAGACTGCAATGAAATTGTTTACTTAGTTGTAAAAAATACTGTTTTGTTTTGTATGTATATTTTTTTCCTGTTTACTTGTAATAATTTTTTTATGACCACCGATGGATAGAGACCGGAAAAATTCGCGAATTCAACTCGCGATAGACTAAAATACAAATAGTTATACCTCAGTGCTGCCTCTGCTATTGGTTCACAACTCACCTGGATGACTCTGGGCCAATGAGAAACACCCAACCGAAGCTTTATCGAATCACAGGCTGCTACGTTGGGAAGTTTCACAAGACAGCAGCCAATGAGTGTGTGACATTTGACCGAGTGTACGTAGAACTATAGAGTTCATCCTGGAGGTCATTGAACCCGCGAATTTTTCCGGTCCCTACCGATGGACCAATTCATCAAAAAATTTAAGAATTTGATTCCCGATTGGTCGGGTGTTCTGAAAATCAAAAATACGTTTTCGAGACTGCGGTCGAAAACACACATTTGGCAAAAATTCATCTCTAATTCGGGATGAAGAAAATTTTAATTTCGTCACAAATGACTCGGTAAAAAACAGCTGTAGGCATTGTTCTTTGGGCGAGAGAGAATTCCGACAGATATCTCCTGTGAAGGGACATCCCTCCCCCCCCCCTCCCCCCAAAAATTTTCCAAATCACTCCCTACACAGTTTTGAATGAATAATGTATTACTCCGCGGGGAAAATTGCAAGACACGCGGTCTTCTTCATCGCAAGGAAATGGGATTTGTTGTATTTTTTTTATTTTTAAAGAACGTCAGACGAGCAAGAGGTTTTTGTCTCAGTGTTGGGAAGGGGGGGGGGGGCTGTTTTTGAGAGAGAGAAGAAAAGAGGGGGTGTTTTGGAAGACTAAGGGAAGGAAGGAAGCAACTCGTTTTGTTATTGTTCGCAAGTTCCGACGAATCTCAATCTGTCACCCCACCCCCCTTCTTTATCCCTTTTTCCTTACCTCGTGAAGTCTTGAGTGCCTGTTTTGAGTCTTTTTTTTTTTTACTCCCAGAGAGATGGTTCAAGAGCAGCTAGATTCGCTCGCGGTGTTGGGGAAGGGTTGTTTTCACTGAACAAAGTTCGCAGATCTTCGTGCCATCGCACAGCTAATTTATTCCTCTCAGGTCAGATAGAGAGTGATTGAATGATGGGGGGGGGGGGGTAAATTGAGAGAGAGAGAGAGAGAGAGAGCCGGGAAATTCAGCGATCCACGTCTGATTTTGTAATTATGTCTTGATTTTGCCAACATCCGTCCTTCGAAAATTCAAGACACTTGCGACGAGCAGCAGTCATTTCAAACGCAGGGCTTCTGATTTATGTTAATTGTAATTACCATTACTAAATAAAGACTGCTTTTAAACAGGCCCAATTTAATATATATACATTTTTTAAGACAGCGCGGACAGTGCTGTCTCAGTTTTGAAGATACGAAGTAGTACAAAAGCAGAAAAAAATTCTAAACAAAATGAGTTTATAGTTTAAATCTTTCTACATAATGTTACATGTGCTTAACGAAAATATGCAAAATTAAAGAAAATGTATTTGAAAAACCATTTTACCACTTGATTCGTTATTTTCAGATTTAACAGAAACTGCGAATCTGTCTGGTTTTTAATTTTGAATAATTTTGAAGAATCGCTATGGTTAATATTTTGCGTCAAACTACATCTTAACAGGTAATAAAAAATTTGTTGGTATAAAACCACTTCTAATGCTGGCAGGTGAGAATGAACATATACTTCAAAAATATTTCTATTGTAAGAATTACAAATTATTTTTAAAATTTTATATTTTCGTTTTAATTATTTTATCCTCCATTAAATATTCTATAAATATGATGTTTTTTTTTAATTTTGGACATGCAGCCTTGTGCATAGAAGACAAGAGCTTACATATGTCTAACGTCAGTATCATGAAGATAAAAATTTATGGGCTGGGTACGTGCAATATTTGTCGTGTTGGTTATTGAAGTCAAAATGAGAACTATTCCCAGCCCTCCTTTTTCCCTCCGGAATGCAAATGTATATATTTTTTGTGATGAAATTTACTGGTAATGATTAACTTCTGGCGTGTTGTAAATATCTTTGCTGAATGATTTCCACTTCATAATGGGATTATTAAGATTCCCCGTAGCTAGATTGTTTTAAACAATTTAAAAAAAAACTCTCATTAGTTTTTATACAGTTACGGTTTGTTTCTGCTAACCAATAACAACAAACATAAAAAAATTGCTTTTCTGATTTGCAACATTCTACATTCAGCCTACAGTTATAAATTTTAATGACCTCTATCAGTGTACAACCGGTTGTTTGAAACGCCTAAAGGACTAGACGAATAACAATCATGCACACAACGTGTCCAATAATGATAGCGGGTACGATGTCGCAGCAGCCATTCAAGGAATGACATCAAACTTATTTTGTGCAATAATATTGATTCTACCCTGGCTGCGAAAAGAAACTTGAATTTTACATGTATTTTCCAATAACTTAAGTTGGAATGACTTCCAGATTTATTGAAACACGCATGCACTCCGTACCTACGTTATCGGAACCGCTAATAAAGGCACTGTAACACTGTTTAAACTTTTATCTCAAACTATATTTGAACATAGCGTTGAAGATAATATGAGTGGAATAAATGTGGATTAAATATTTTATACATAAAATTAATTATTTCATAAAATCTGGAATAAGTTTTAAATCATATCACAATATCAAAGTTTACTATTAAACAGAGCTAACTAAAACTTTTCAATCATAATCTGGTTTTGATACTAAAATACTCTATCACAGTGCTGGGCATTTTTTTTAAATTTGAACTGAAATCACATTAATTCTCGTCTCACAATAAACTAAGTGATTTGAATTTTTTAAGACTTATGGAGACATCATTTTAAAGTAAAAAATATTTTATAATTCAAAATTCATATTAACAATATTCTTTTGTGTTATTTAAACTTTATAAACGTTTTATTGACCATGTTTTCTACGTCACATTAAAGATTCGTTGTGACGTAAACCAACACAATTTCCAGTTTTCGCTGGGCACTATTCAGATCGGCCGATTCCATCCAACATCCGACATATTTTAGAACCCATCCTGAATCCAATAAATTCGAGCGAGACTCTGTTCTTCCAACTTTCAAAGAACTGCCACGTCCGCACGGATGACGTTTTCGGTCATGTCATGAGCCTCCGACATTAATCTACCAACTTTATTAGGTGTCAGGAGCGAAAGTTTGACAGTGTGGCAGAGTATTACCTGGAATGCATACGGTTTTTCCGAGCTTCAGGAAAAAATATGCGTGTTAGAAACTGCTCGAGATACCCAAATCATTTCTGCTACGAAAAGTATGTAAAGAAACTCCGAGGATGATTAGTAGTTCTGTTTAAGTTTTGGTTTTGAAACTGTATTTTTCAAGTGAGTGAAAAATGTCTTGAACGCGTGGTTTCAAAATAATTTTAGACATGAAACACCCGGTGAAGATTCTTGACAGCACTCAAGGTCTTTACATTACACCTTTATCTTCATTTCTCCGTCATTTCTTGTTCTGGTTACCGCTCAAATCTCGCAGTTTACCTAAGCACGACGAGAAGACTGCAACAGTCCACAACTTGCACTTAGAGGCGACACAGCGCTATAAACACCAGTGAACGTCGCACTTTAGGGTGTAGTATCCAACAATTATTATTATTTTATTCTATACGAGTCCTTAGCTAATGGTGTTTATGAACTTAAAGGAACATATATATGTCACTCCATGCATGTACTGAAAGCATAAAATTATGTGTTGTACCAACAGTTTTCGGATTAACCGTATTATAAAAACTTAATTTTTAGTTAATCATTCATTAAATAAACAAAAATTACGTTTTATCAAAACATTGAGAAATTCAGTTAACTATAGTTAATAAGAAACCTAATGTTATATTGATGACGAGTTTTAAGACGAAGACTATATGATTTCATGTTTTCAGTACATGCTATTGATGACATAAAAAAAAACCAAAAGAAACACTTATTTAAAAATTGTTTATGCTGTAAAATTCTTGAAAAAATATGTGGAAAAAAAGACGAAATACAAGAAACAAAATACGAGGCATGTCGTGAAATTAAGTAACATTATGGTCATTAACAAAATTAACTTATGAAAAAAAAAGTTTTATTGGAAGTTTTATTTTATTACATATCTACATCCTATTTTCACGTAGTGACCATTCCGTTCCAAGCACTATTCTCAACACGCTCTACTATTTTATCTAACCCATTCTGCGTAGACGTTCACCGCCTGGGAATGGAACGGACGCTACGGCCATAGGTATCATGGACTTCGAATGCGCAATACGTGTAGTCTAAGTACAATCTCCGTACTCGAGTCTAAAAATTATCGCTACCGTTTTTTTTTGTAACGAAAAGAAATTCATTTTTGTTGATTTAATGAAACTTGTGTTAATAATTTCAAACAAAATGTACAGATTTACGATTGTCAACTGTTCTAATTTCCAGGCAGCGAACTTCTATGAAAAAGGGATTAAATATACAGGTAGAGCGTTTCTAAAAGTGCTTGGAACTCAATGGCGACTATGTGAAACTTTCAATAAAAACATTTTGACGTGACAACGTCTAATAAATCGATGAACGCCAGCTGCACGCACGAAAAAGGATGACTCATTGTCCCGTTACGCACATTGTCCCGTTACGCTCATTGTACGCTTGCGCCGTATCTATCTCTATACCACTCGATTGGAACAACCATTTGACTTTTTCGAGGCACATAAAACTTGAAGCACTCCCATTCGTTTCCTACTTTTCCTATCATCGTCCTATCCTTAACAGAATAACACAGATTGGAAGAAGTTAAATAGCAAACATGTATAAAAGTTATAGTTAAAATAATCTGTTCGTTAAAGTAATAAACATGTTTGAATTAGTGAGTGCAAATAAAAGTAAATGTATCAATTAAATTGTAGATTTCATTTTACTCCTTCTTTGTATCCATACAAAATAGTGATAATTCAATAAAAATGATTCAATTTTATTCATAAAAGTATGGAATCATTTCATCAATGTTTTGTTATGACGTTGTCACGTTAAACTATCGTCCATAAACCGACTTTACAGACAACCAATTTCGAATAAAAGGCTTAGTGTCTTTATTTTTGTAACAAGAAGGACTTCATTTTGGTTGATTTAATGAGACTTGTGTCAATAATTTCAAACAAAATGTACAGAATTGCAATTGTCAACTGGTCTAATTTCCAGGCAGCGAACTTCTTTGCGGAGGAATTAAATAAACAGAGCGTTGCTAAAAGTGCTTGGAACTCAATGGCGGTGACTATGTGAAACTTTCAATAAAAACATTTTTTTTACATGAGATTATTTTTTTTTGACGTGACAACGTCTAATAAATCGATGAACGCCGGCTGCTCGCAGGTAAAAGAGACCCGTTACACACATTGTTCAGTTACGCTATGTCCCGTTACGGTCATTGTTCCGTTACGCTGTGTCCCGTTACGTTCATTTTTCCGTTACGCTGTGTTCCGTTACGCTGTCGGCGAGTGCAGTAATAATAGGTTATGTTAAAATTGACTAAAAAAATTATGGTGATTCATATAATTGATGATAAATATTTGATTACAATTTTATTTATATGAAAACTTGTACATAATTGTATTTAAACTTTATAGGTAAACGCCAGTTTTTAAAATTAATTACAAGTTATCTACACGTGAACGGTTTCGTCGACTGTTTATAAAGTGAAGTGAAAAGTTAATGTTGTTTTCATTGCTTATTACAACACAATTTCGGCAATAAAGGTTATTTATTCTTGCATTTAAAAATTCTGATTACTAGTATAATATCAAGTATTTATTCTTTTATTATTAAAATAATAAATGATTCAATTTTATTCATAAAAGTATGCGATCATTTCATCGATGTTTTTTTTTATGACGTTGTCACGTTAAACTATCGTCCGTGAACCGACTTTACAGACGACCAATTTTTTTTTATTTTTTGATGACCGAACGGTGCCTAACCTTCCAGACGCGCCTCTTACACGACGAGCGGGGCGGGGCGGGGGCGGGGCGGGGGACTCACCTCGGCGGGGAAGGCGTAGCCGTTGATGCTGTGCTCGGAGCCCGCCTCGTCGTGCAGGCCGTAGTGCACGTGTATCTCCTGGAACTGGTACTTGTAGGACAGCGGCCCGCCCGTCACGTTCACGTGGTGGCGCGTAGCGTTGTCCACCGTGAACACCACGCTGTGGCCCGTGTTGCTGATGGAGCCGCTCACCTGCGCCACAACACCACCAGTCCATAGGCGTGCCTACAGGGGGGGCCAGCTGGGCCAGATCGGCATTTCCTCTAATGCGTTCGTTAATATTCGTAAATTCCTGGCACCGTGACACTCAAAAACTGTTTTTTCAGTGTTGCAGCGTGCTAATTAACAACATTTTAAAAACATTTTATCGTTCTGGAAATACAGCCGCCTTAGTTCATTTAAAACACGAAGACCCGTAAAATGGCCAAGCAAAAAAAAAACATTAAGAGGTTTGATAAAGTTCTGTTGTCTGAATTGCTGTGTTTGAATTCAACTAAAAAGAAGTTCATTTCAAGGTACAATTGGACCAAGCTATTGGAAAATTCGAGAGGGAAAAATGTGTAAGTACCCTTAAAACAATGTCTATGGAAGGAAAAAAAAAACATACTTTCAAGTTTGTTAAAATTATACGAATATAAATATTAAATAATAAACATATCTCGTTGATACTGCACAAAAATATAAACACGGCAATGAGTGAATGTATTTAGGCTATTTAACATTCTAAATTCAGCTTCTATTTAAAAAAAATTAGCAGGGGCCCCCCCCTAATGGAAATGTGTGGGCACGCCTTTGAACACCACCGCCCACGCTCTGACCTCGCGGTCCTCAAGGTGACTGCCACGTGTCGTTACCACAACGCCGAAATACCACAACGCCGAACGTACAATAACGCCGAATGCCATAACGCCGAATGCCAAATTGACCGCAACGCCGACAGCTGGAAAACTGCTGTGTACCACAACACCTAAATACAGTAACGCCGAATAATGTTGCTAACGTGGAAGGGGGGAAGGGGGGGGCACAGGAGCAAAATGAAAAACAGCTGAATGAATTTGTGTGCTAACCTTACCTAACCTAAACCTTTTTATGGCAGTCCTTTAATGACATTTTTCGGGGTTAATGCATTTCGGCGTTGTGGTATACACAGCAGTTTTCCAGCTGTAGTCAATTTGGCTTTCGGCGTTATGGTTTTCGGCGATGTGGTGCGTCCCCGACTGCCACGTGCTGACCGGGTGGAGGGGGGGGGGGAACATGTTTCCTCAGCCTCTTTGGTCCAGGCAGTGGGTTCTCCGTGATTTGACTCCCTTGCGGGAGGGTGAGCCGGCCTTCGAGCCAAGGAAAACATGCCATTTCTCCTTGTAGATGGAACAGATGCAATCATGCAAAAGTTACAGATGTTTTGTTTTTTTAAATTTGCATTTTCACGTGAAAACAAACTGGTTTCGGGATTCTCACCCGGACATTTATGCTTTGAGTTTGTTACAGTATCTCCAATAGTTAAAGTTTTTTTGAAGCAACTAAATGGAGTCAAATTATTGAAAATTTGACTTTTTTTTCTCACTGCTTAAAAATGTAATGCTTGAATGAAACATCAATTAAAGTATTAAATTATCTGACAATTTTCGTAAGAAATACTCAGGATTTTCTCGAAAAACGTAGTTCATATTATGCAAAAATTATTCATTCAAAGTTGCAATATCTTTCTTGTGGTATTAAAAAACATTTTTTACAATTGGTTTCCTAAGGAACCTTTTGTAAAAGAAAAGGTTTTATTTTTTTTGCAGGGTCGCATCCTTCGTTCAGTTTCATTATCATCAAAATGTTTACTACGAGGGTCATTTTAAAGTAAACAACGTTTGTTTCATTACAATATTTTTATTTAAGCAATAATTAAATACTTATTATAAATATAATACATTAACTTTCTACATAGCCGCCATGAAAATTAAATATTTGTCATTTTTTTGAATATTTTTCTGCATACTCAGTTACCACCAAGGTTTAAAAAGTTCTTAAAATTAAAAAAAAAGAACAGAGTCCATCTATAGTGAAACGTATCATCTGTTGAATTTTTTCTCAAGCATTAATCGAGTTTTTCTTCGCCCTCCATTAAACATGATGCACCATTTTCGAACTTAAGTTTCATTCATTGCATTACCATAAACCTCGGTTAGCTGACTATCCATTTCGACAGGGCGTACCATTTTCGCATTCAAAAAGCGTATTACTTACTAAGTGGTCTATTTAATTTTGCCATATATTTCAAAGTGACATTTTAAACAGTAAACGACCGTTGTGGTTCACTGTTAGCGTCAGACTTGCGCGCATTATTTGGGGGAGGGAGAGGTCGTATGACTACCATAAGGGGGGGGGGGGGGGGTTCCTCATATAACCAACCGTGGTTTATGTGTGGCTTTTAAGAATAGAACTTCATTTACTTTTGGAATGAATTTCAAAGTTATATTTTTAATTTTATATTTCTATTCTGTCGTTCGTATCTCAGTTCATAAATATTTTTTCATAAATCTGGTAGTTATATAATTTTGTAATTTTTTATTTAGAATTGTAAAACAAGCAAGGGTTAATGTGATGACAAACTTCAAAAAGTTTTCGTTTTTTCGAATGATTACTGCATTGGGGAAAATTGATCGAAGAAAAAATAAGTCTTTCAGTACTCCCCAGTGATATGTAAACAACTACCCTCGCGATAACGAGAAAATTCGTGTGTTTTCATGTTGCAAATAAACTTGTAATACGGAGCTCGGACGCCAAATTGAACGCAGTACCTATTCTTAAAAATAACGCCAAGCGTGGTAATATACTTAAACGTATTCATTGCAGGGAACAACGGTAAATAAATATACCTTTTTTGTAAACATGAGTATAATTATGTTTAACACGATGGAACTATTGATATCTTACGGCTCTGAATAATAGGAGTACCGAACGAGTCGCACGTAGTTGCCTCAACGCTGAACATGTGACATTTACCTCCAAAAACCAGAATTATCATTGCCTGCGTTTTTGGGGTTATACTTCTTTAGGCGCGTTGAGGGGAAAATTTTATTATGCACCATAAATGCAAATAAATAAGCGTATAATATACAACGGAAATTTGACAGGTTGAAAGTTCAATGCGCATGCATGCAGGAACTTCTATAGCCACGAGCCAAAGTCGTCAAGATGGCGAACCCACGTGTGCCAACATGCATCCGTGAATGTTTCGCGAATATAGGGTAATGTACTAAGTGTATTGGTGTGCCAAAGTCTACGATTAAAAGTGAAATTATCCTGGAGTACATTTTGTAAACTTGAATAGACATAAGAAAATGTTACAGAAACTTAAATACCTATAATTTATTAGCCAAGAAAATAGTGTTGGATAGAACATGGCGTCATAAATATTTAAAACTTTGGTTGGTTCTTTAAAGCATTTCAAAAGTGGCGGTATATTTAACGTATTTTTCAAACTATAAGTTGCAGTCTAATAGATTCTGGCTTTGGACTTGTTTTTGACAAGAAAATTTTCAAAGTACTGCCCATCTTTTTAAAATTCACTATAAATTTAATTTAATAATATGAATCTCACCACGCGTTATAAATTATTTATATTTCCATGCCAATAGTAAAATATTAACCTTAAACATTTTAAAACATATTATAATGCTAAGTAGTCCTATATGGTTGTATATTTGTTTTTGCTTATACGACTGAAATAAGTCCGTAAATAATTCCTACAAAAATCTTTGACATTATTGAACTGATTTAACGTTACTATATAATATTTTTATTATGATATTATTAAAGTAAAAGGCAAAAATTAACTATATACGTGTTAATGTTGCTACTTGTGGGTCCGGCCATCTCTGTTAGACATTTACGTTTATCGTATTCCGTGAAGTTTACATACAGTGAAAAAAAAAATTGGCGTATTTCCATAAAAAATTGTTTTAAAAATGTATGAAGTTTGTTAGTTAAAGGTAAATATTTTTTTCGAAACTTAAATGTGTTTTATAAAATAATTAATGAATATTTTATGTAAATGTTTAATGCACTTAGTATACATTTTTTAAATTACTTTACAAATTCTGAGTTAGATACAGTAGACGAATTTACTCGATAAAAACAATTTAAATAAAAAAAAGTTTATGCTGGTATTCAAAAGTGTGAAAGACGCAATGCAAAGGACGCGATGCGACAACTAATTATTTAATAATTGTGAACAAACAAAATTTTGAATAATTGTGACCATATTAATTTTTACGGGCATATTTTTCGCTATTACATCCAGATAAAAAAATATTAAATCTGTTTATGGTTAAAATTTAATTATAATATATATATTTTTTTAATTCTAAATGTATTAATATTTATTCGTAAATTTCACTATGCATAAACGTATTAAATATTTCACGAACAAATTTAGTTGACATAACATAAAAAGTGCACGAAGTATGATGTAATACAAATGCACTAGTTTTACTATAATTGGACAATATTTTGTCGCTCATTTCAGAAACATCCAACCTGCGGGATGATGAAAATTAAAAAAAAAAAACCATCGAAAAGTTTGTCGCGTCTGGAAATCTTGTCACGTTGACATCACAAATGTGAAAAGAAAAAAAAGCAATTGGTAAGAATTTGAGTCGATAAGATTACAACTTTAAAATTCCACCAATAATAGCATCGCCTGTTCCGGTTTTCCCAGAAAATTATGAGTAGCATGATACTGAGATTTTAGAACTAATATTACCAAAAAATTTAAATTAAGGAAGAAAAGTGTGTGTTTCGAATTAAAAAATTGCCATGATCTGTGTCTGAGAAAACGTATGTATTAACAATTGTATCATAGAAAAACAATTCTTCCCTCTGTTTTAATGAAAACGAACTTTCAAATCACACATCGTTAGTTCTCGAGTTTACGTCATCGCGAAAGAGCGGAGAGTGTGCGCGCACCAGTCACAAAGGCCAAATGCGATTAGCGAAAGCGCATAGGTCGACCTTGTGTTCATCCTTTCGGGCAGAAGGTCAGACGAGACTAGCAACAAAACTCGTTAAGGGGGAGACGAGATAAGATCCGAGAGACGCCATATTGGTTTCAAAAATATTTATTGGAAAATTTTCCTTCGTTAAGGTAGGGATGCACAAGGTAGGGTTGCATTTTCTGGTCATCACCGCTAGTTAATGTCTGTTTCTGTAAATTTAACACACTACCTAGTTTACAGTTTTTTTTTGTTACAAATATTTTTCTCGGATATTTCCTAAGGGTTTTATAATTGGTGTAAAAAGGCGTGTGAGAGTTTGTAATAGCTGTCACACGCTTTTTCACACGTACTGTATAACACTTAAGTTGCTTTACCACGTTGGAAGGTTTAATACAGGCTCCACCAGAAGCTTTCTGCAAAACGATTAGCCAAGTCTCCATGGCAGCAAGTTTGGATGTTTATATGGAAGAAACTTTCACTCGTAGAATTGTGATTGGTATAGATCTAGCTTGTAGCTTGTGCGTGATGAGACTCTGAACAAATACTATAATATATTTTATATTTGACAAATATTGCTTGTAAGTGCGGCAGCAATAGATACTGCAGAAGAGATCAAATTGCCGGAAGAATTGCTTTAAAAACGTTTATACTGAACGACTGAGTGTAAATGACATGATAGTTAATACTTTTTGTATTATATAAACATGGATATTACTCATAACTGTCGCAAAATGCTGTAACTGCTTCAACAGACCACATGTTCACGATTTTTTTAAATCAACAATCAAAAAGTTTTCAATCCCTCCAAAATAAATTACCAATATCAACAATAGGGTCACACTTCTTCATTCTGATTGGATAAAACTTCAACCTTTTACGAAACCTGCCACATAAATTCAAACACGTCCGATTAGAAAACCTCCATGAAAACATCCAACTCTCTGTTAATTCTTCCACATAATCATCCATACCAACTGGCATGGAAGACCTTCCAAGGAAACCTTCCTCGTGGAATACGGGTTGTGTAACAGAAAAACAAACACAAACTAAGGATAGTGTTAAATTTACCGAAATATACCTTGACTAGAAGTAATGGCGAGAAAATAATAATAGTAAATCAACATGGAATTAAGGTTGATAGAGTCCACACATTAAAATATTTAAAAAAGAAAAAAAAAACAACAAAGTTTGTATTGAAGTTATATTAAAGTTGTATTCACTCAAAAACATTAATTGTATACTATCTAAATGACAGTGAAGTTACACGGAAAACAACTCTTGGAAGTCAGTGTTAACTATGCTTTAAATAATCCAAATGAACGAAAGGAAATTGTATGGCCTAAATAAAACTATTGCAACCAAAATGACGTCTTTCAGTTCATATTAAAACGGACGCCTTTGCCACTGGGCTGTTCAAAAACAAAATATTAAAAGCAATCAGTTCATGCAGATAACGCCGTGCAACGAATGACCCCGGGGTCTCTTATCATTGATGGTGCGTGAGTTATGATTCCAGGCCGACGGCTGTTTGAAACGCAATCGCAGAGGAACACCGCGCTCATTTCCCGAGCGAGCCTCAATTAGAATTGCTGATGGCGCAGCGGTGTTTTTTTCGTTTGATACCAGGCCTGGCGATGACTTTCGTCTTCTCGGGAATTAACTCGGCGCTACGTTTCCGCTCCGTGTCGGCAGTGAACTGATAGCGATCCAACATGAAATAACTACAGCCGTGAAAGAAAACAAAACAACCGGTCATGGGGCTAGTACGGTTTTGTTTACGAGATATTTCTAACTGGATGATGACGGAGGGAAAATATATTTTTTTCTCCATCGGCAAGATTACGTTTAAGAAACTTTTCAGGCAAAAGAAAGCTAACTTGATCCAAAATTGTTAATTTTTTTACACGTAAAAAGCACTTTGCAAATTTATTTTTCTAAAAAAAATCCTAACTTATATTATAAATAAAACGTTAGTTTTAAATAAGCGTAGCAAAAACAAAAAAAAAATAACTATTGGACCGTTTACAAACATTTTTCGCCGTTATACAGCTAATATATACCTACGGTATGGAAGAAAGCTATGTTTTGTTTAATACGGTTTCGTTTGATAAAGCATTACTTCAAACTAAAATATGATAAATGTAACCAAACGAACTGCTTTATTGAATTTGGCCGATTAAACCGAATATTCATGAAGTTTACGCGTATGTATTTGAATATATTGACATAAATTTTTGCAAGCTTAAACAGTTTTGTTTTAAATATTGATTCCAGTATTTCTGTAATAAACTTTGCCATAGTACCATCACAGTACTGCTTGAATAAAATAGAATTTATAGGCCAGATACAATTAACCTTTTCTGGAGCTAAGGATAAATTTAATATACCTACTTTAGTTTTTCGATAATGTTTCCTAAAATAAAATTGCTCCCTTTAATTTAATCTGTTTGAAGCATGGTAAAGTCGGTAGTTTCCAAGTAAGTAGCCTAATTATTGTCATGACAGTTGGCAACTAAGAAGTGGGTAAATAGGCCTATAATTTTTTTTAGGAATGTTACCTTATTTACATTACAGTAACACCACAAAATACTTAAATAACAGAAACAAATTAAAATCCAACACTAAAATAAAAAGGAATGGAAAGTGTAGATCAAGAATGATTTTTTCCAACAAACGCATTGGCGTTCAAAAGAAACCAAGCGGCCAATAAATGCGGCAAATGCGCGTGACGAAAGACTTTTAAAAACGCAGATTTCAAACTGAGTTGAAGTCAGTACATAATGTTTCGTTGGCGTTATCATAAGTGCTTCAAAATCGCGTTCCGCGATTCTTCTAGCGGCATGCGTCAGTGAATTATCTCCTGTCAAAGTTTTTATTTGATATAAAAACATTCACTGCAACAATTACACCTTAACCTTTATCGTTGAAACTGATTTCAAACACATTATTAATACTTTTATTTACTCTTCTTCAACAATTAAGTTGTCTGAAAAAGTCAAGAATTTATGGACCTACATTAAACAAAAGGGATTTTTTTATTATTATTTAATAATACATTTTTGGCTCGGTTCCTTTTATGGGTGCTATTCTTTAAATTAAGTGATTATCAAAATGTTTTTAAATTTTTTTACTTAAATGATTTATTTTTTTGTTAATTCCTTTTGTTTAAATATTATAAAATATTTTGCCACGTGTAGAAAAGTTTAGTTAATTGAAATCTATTATAAATTTTATCGTGCTTTGGTTAGGGATTTACCACCTTCAGTAGAAGTTTTTTTTTTTTGTAATTCAGTAAAAAAGACATGTTTTACAATTTTTTTGGCTGTAGTTATTTAAATACATAATTAATGAAAAAATATAAGATGTAGGTAAGCTACAGCTCCAAGTTTATCACAATTTTGGAGAGAACAATAACTGTTTGTTCAGATTAACAACTTATTTTATAATACACCGATCACTCTATTTTAAAAATTACACAAAAATAAAATTACAGTGTAAAAAAAAAATTTTTTAGCTTTAGAGTGCACTAAATATTTCGGGGCACCAGGAATATTTATATTTGTTGCTTCAACAAAACTATTATTTAGTGAATAAAAAAATAAGTTAACTATCAAAAGAACCTCGTCATTTTTCTGGAAACAATAAAGAACCATTTTATATTGTATATTAGTATCTAGCTTTATCCAATCAATTAAAGAGCTGAATAAGTACATATATACACATATATGCATATATTTGTCCAAAACCCAAATATTCACGATTATTTCATCAAAATACTCTCTGACCCATGAACATGATCTTAAAAAAGAGGCAAATGGCCAACCTTTTGATATTAAATTTCCATCGTAGTTTTTCGGTGCTAAGATAATTGATATTCAGGAAGTTATTTCCGCGGAAGCAAGTTTTTGGCACTCGCGCCTATTTGAATTAAGTTTAAAATCTAGTTGACAGATAAGTAATTACATATTGAGACAATAACTGTTTTTCGACTACTAAGCCATTTTGACAATTTTTTTTTTTTGCTGTCATCCGAAAATATTAAGAAAAATGTCCTTAAGTTGGCCACATAACGCGCAATTAAAAAATTGTACGTTGCTATTAATTATTATTTTAAAAAAAATATTTTTAAACGTGTCTTTTGGTATCGCCTGAGATGCGTTAACATCTAACCTCAGTAACGAGAAAAATAATGCGTTCTCGGTGTTGAGAATACAGGTATAATAGGAAAAAATATCATTTAAAACTTTGCCGAGCGTATTAAATATACATGTCTCGACGCAAATAATCTGTCGCTAGAAGTCGTTGCTGGAGCAGCTAAGTCGACTGTAGAATCATTCGATTTGCAGAATGTAACCCCCGGATTTTAGAACTGATTTTCGAAAAAAATGAATTTTTTTAATCAAACCACTGCCCTACTTGTTATAATATCATTAGAGAGTTAGTATAAAGTTTCCTTTTGGCTTTGTGAACTGTGGTTCACGCCACCGGCCCCAGGTGGCAGCACCGCGGTTGTTAACACAGGGGACGCACCACAACGCCGAAAAATGTCATTGCAGGACTGCCACAAAGGTTAGGTAAGGTAAGGTTAGGTTAGGTTAGGCTAGCCTAGGTTAGGTTAGGTTGTGGTATTTGGGCGTTGAGATACATTTAAGAAACACACACAAATTCATTCAGTTGTTTTTCATTTTTCTCCTGTGGGGACTCCCCGCAGCAACATTTTTCGGCGTTACTGTATTTCGGCGTTGCGGTACACAGCAGTTTTCTAAAGCTTTCGGCGTTGCGGTCGATTTGGCATTCGGCGTTATGGTATTCGGCGTTGTGGTATTTCGGCGTTGTTGTGGTAACGACCCGTTAACACATTTCCGTTTTAACGTGACTCCCCGCATCCACTCGCGAATTTCACTCCCACCAGACGCGGGATATTTAATTTCGCCATACATGTCAAAGTGACAGTATGGATAGTAAGCGACCGGCGCGAAGGACGGAGGGCAGGTGAGGTGCTCGGCACTCACCCGGTGCTTGTCGATGTGCATGACCCTGAGGTTGGGGTCGAACAGCAGCTTGCCGGGCTCCAGGTTGACGGGCGACTGCCGGCGGCCCTTGTTGCACAGGCTCCACTCCGGGTTGATGAGCCCCCAGAAGGCCGGGCCTGCCAGACACACGGGAACCACCGCGTCGACGCAGGTCAGGCAAGCTTTCCCCCGACTCCCTGGAGGCGAGCATAGCACCAGCATCATCATCATCATCTTCCCACCTCGACACCGCTCGCAAACTTCCGGCCATTGCGCGGTGGGCTCTACAATCCGGCACGCTCGGTCCCCTTTGTGCCGGATTGTAGAACAGCGGGACAGCTTCAACGAGAATACCAAAGAAAAATCAATACACATACCACAATAATTACATTTAAAACAATTTTTTTCGTAAGCTACTCTACAGCTGGAAAAAAAAACTTTTAGCGTTTTTGTTTTAAAAAAAAGTATCTGATAACACGTTACACAATGGCGTACGTTGAGCGCTTGGATTGGTGCCAAACCGAAGAATGCCAAACTTACTATCTCTTTACATCTGAGGTTAATTTTGGTATTTAGATTACAAATTAGGAATAAAAAAAATTTAAGTGGGGAGGAACGAAGTTTAATAAGTCAATTTTAAACACCATTTAAGTTTGGAAAATTATTAAAAGCGGGAATAGTGTGTGTGTGAGGATTGAAGTGGACTGCAGAATACGTAGTTAGACAAGATTATTTCAAGCTTGGGAATGCTAGTATGTGTAGTGATTATCAAAGTTTTCTCTTCAAAAATCTTGAATAATGTGTATCTCTTTATGGGAAAGGTACCAATCAAGTCTAATCCAAGTCAATCTTGAAGCTAACTAAATGCAAGTCAAATTATGAGGGACATAAATTTTTTTAAATCGACAAAATATGAATTGACGATGTTTGGTATATATGCTTCATATATATACACACAAGCGCGTCTATTCGTCTTAAATGTTATAAGGAGCGGAAATAAGTAACAAATATATTGGATGATGTGAAGGAAATCGGAACTTACCTGTCATTTAGTTTGTGTCATGCAACATTTCTTAAATTTATACTTCTCAAAAGAAGTGTAAAAATTCTAAGTTTTCTTTTGTCACTAATGTTCAGAAAACATACTGAAATATTCTTATTTTAAAAATGGAACAGTAATTATAAATTATATGTTTGTAAATTTTTACATTATCATGAAAACAATTGTATCACTAAAACAAATAGTGTTAGCAGTATGTAATACTGGCTTACTCAGACGTTTATGCTTTGTTTTGTCCCAGTACCTCTAATATTTAATTTATTTGAAAACCGTTTCCTGTACAGATTTCAGTATTCACTGCGCACATAATATCATGATACAACATAATAAAGTCAAATTTTTGAATATTTTATAATCTTTTCCATGGTTTGAAAAAATTATGCTTGAATGAAATATGAATTTAAATATAAATTTATGCATTATCTTCTTAAGATATTCTGAGTATAGTCACGACAAAATTATTTAATATATGTAAAAATAACCATTGCCATGTGCTGTACATAGTTACCTCATATTTCTTGTAGTATTGAAAACTATATCTTGGCAACTTATTTCCAAAGGAATCTTCTGTAAGTGTACAGAAATATTTTTCTTAAACAATTTCACGTTGTTGTCAGTTTTCGTAACCTAAAAATATATCAATGGTTTGCAAGTGCCAGTTGGAAAATGAACTCCGCCTGTGGTTTATCGTAGAACTGTAGTAACTGATACAAGTTATGGCGAAACCACCCCTCCACTCATATGGAGAAGGTTAACGAAAAACAGTGCAACCTATGACAGGGATCTCCGTGTCTGGCACAAAAATGGATTTATCAAAAATGCCAGTCCAGCCGATAGTCTTTCAGCATAATTGAACACGGTATGTTACTTTTAAATGAGTTATAAAATTTTCATTAAACTATTTAGCACACACATTTTTTTGGTAAATATATACTATTTAATATGTTTTATTTTAACGTGTCACAAAATTATATGGTATCGCAGGGTAATTTCTATAAAATTCCTGGTTAAATTTTCAGTTTAATTATCTGGCTCACTGGATAAAGGTGTAATGCAAGACCCATTAATGCTTTTAAGAATCTGCACCGGTTGTTTTACGCAATAAACTATTCTGAAAACACGCCATTTAGCCATTTTAACTCTTCCAAAAATACCGTTAAAAACTTTATTCGAAAACAATACTACTTATCGGCCCTCAGCGAATTCTTAAAAGCTTTTCGTAAACGTACCCCACTCGGATAACTTGAGTAGTTTTTAAATACCTTGGTATTTCCTGAAGCTCTGCGCACCGTGTGTGTGTCCGGGTAGGCGAGATAACTCAATACGTTCTAAATCTACACGGCTGACATACACACGGAAAGGAATACTTGCCAGATACGGACTTGATTGCACAACCACGTAGCTTGCCAATGTACTGAAACGTATCGTTTGGGGAGGAAAAAAAATCTGCTAGATGAAGTGGCTGCTGTGTTTGAGGAGTTGGGTGTGGCGCTTGGTTGAAGTTTCGGTTAAGGTTGGTGGGGGGTGGGGGGGGGTAGGGAAGACCAAATTTAAAGGACCACCGAGGGTGTCGAACCGACGAGAGAGACGTGGCGTCTGATAAAGGGGGAACCCACGGAAGAGGGGGACAGAGAGAGAGAGAGAGAGAGAGAGAGAGAGATGAAGCCATCCTATCGGAGAAAGCAGCGGCTAGCAGCTCGGTGTAGGGGAAGAGAAAGATGGGAAAGCCATCGAGCATCGCCAGAGCGTGAAGTGGGTTGCATACATCACGGGGGAGGTCCATGACGGACGAGCCGTTGGGGATAAAACACCTCGCTAGGGCCTCCCCTCGCTCTTCCCGCCGTGGGGTGGACCGAGAAGGGGTGGGTACAGGGAAAGGGGAGGGGATTTAACGCGTCGTGGGTCCTTCACAAAATAAAAAATAAAAATCTAAAAAGAGAGAGAGCGAACGCAGCGTGCCGTATGGTGAGGGGTAGCGGGGTAGGACGACAGCCAGCTACCAGCGTCGCGCCGCGCCGCCTAGCGATTCATGCGATCAGCTCGCGAGGGACGCCTATCTGTCACCGGGTCTGGGTAAACCGTCTGGAACCCGGCATTAATCCGGCACCGCCTCCTCCCAAGGTACCCATTACGAACCTACCCATCTTTAACGTAACTGCCCCCTCCCTCCAACCCTTCCCCGAGCATATTGCCGTCTCCCTCCCACCCCCCAACCCAGGCTGGCAGAGATCGTCAGCGGGGTTCGGAGCGAATCGCGCGCGCGCGCGAACGAGCGAACGTATTTAGCGTAGAAGCTCCCCTTGAATACCGGCGACAAAGACCAATTTCGACGTGAAAGCGTCTGTTCGCTCGTCACCTGTGATAATGCTTCCCCAAAGGATAGATCGTAAATTTTCGTGTTTGTCGCACAGTGTCATCTTTGCCTGTGACGTTCATCGTACCAGTGTACGCGATTTCATGATTTTTACAATTGATGATGAAATTACATTTTAATACAAAACATTTGTTATTATTTTATTCCGATGTTTTCACGAAAACTTTACGGCGCGGATCCGACCTGCACATTTATTGAAAATATATTTTTTTAAATATTTTCAGATCACTTAAACAAGGGCATATGTCAAACAATATTTATACAAAAAAACGCTGTATTTGACATATTAAAGGTCTATACACAGTTCATGTTTCAAGGTACTGTTCGTGTAATGTGAGACACTTTCTGCAATGAAACTGGGATATGTAAAATGTTATGAGATTAAATAACATCAACGATTCGCCTACTGATACTTTCAGTACAATCATGTTGGAAACTTAAATACTCGGCGCACGTCACAGTTCGATAGAGCTTACAAATCACAGGACTTCCTTTAACACCCACTTTAAAAAAAATCCCTGCCGGTAATATTATTTCGTGTATGGTTAAAAAAAATCCGGAAAACTGGTCTTACGCTCTTACATGTTTTAATAACCCATTTTGAACCTATTATTTTCCAAAGGAAAATGATTAATTCCTTTTTGTAAATTTATAATACAATGAATAGATTAAAGATTTTTTCTACCGTTCTTTTCCCTTCTTCTTTTTTGATTTTATTATGTTATAAACTGTTAGTTACAGTTAATAGACCTCACGACATCAGTTTGGATATATGTCAAAAGGATGAAAAAAGTAAAGATAGAAGTAACTACACAAGGTTTCTAAACCTGCGTATTTAAAGATATAAAATACTGCCTTTTTAAAGTTTTGGTTCATGTAGCCACAATATAAATTTTCAGATAGGTATCAAATAAGTGGTTTATGAAATGTTGAAGCGAGGAATCTATAATACCGGATCTTTGTAGAAACTAACCAGTCTTCAGATTAAAAGATACGAACGTAAAAAAGGGTAAAAAGGCACTTGGAATGAAAATTTTATATTGTTCTAAAATTAACAAGTTTTGAATGACTTTCATTTACATTACAGATGATACGCCTACAGTCCTTTTCAGAGTCAACAATATCTATTCCCTTAAATTATCGAAGTTACCGGGATAATTTTAACAAGAATTCCTTATTAATTATTTGTGGAAAGTTTTGACGGTTAGGGAATGATCTTTAAATCTGGGGCGTAGCTGTTAGACTTTTCTAACTCCTGCGAAATTATAATTCACCCTCTGAAATTCGCGTATAGTAAAATGGTTTTTCTTTTATACATAAATTAATTTGGTTTAAGCATCTCGTAGTTGTCGAGGTTATTAAGAATTAAATGCATTCTTCAACATCCAAAAGCAATCGCTATTACTACAATCAAAAAATTCATAATATTATCGTGACCGACCTTACAATCTGTCACAAGATTTACATCATGCTCTTTATCTCCAAGTAAAACAAAATTCAGGTATAAAACATACGTGTATGTGTCAATAGGTGGCAATTTTATGCAACTTTGTTTGGGTCATAATTAAATTTAATTTGGTCGTAAAATCAAATCTTTGCCTAGGTCTCAGGAAGATGCATTCACCTCTAAAATCACGGTGAAGAAAGTAGTAGCAAGTAGTAAGTATCTGTTAGGAATATTAACATTCCACGACTTGTACATTTTGGCGTATTCATTTTTTAAGCTCAGCAAAGAAACACTTCAGGAGAATTGAGCCTTAACATTTCTGAAACATTTTATCGAAAAGGTAGACCACTCAGTTAAATCATCACTTCCTTGAAAACAGAAGTTAATTGGTGTGCATATTGCAGGGTATACACGCTTTAAGTAGTATAAATCTGTTAAAAAATGGAAAAAAGTTCTGGCTAATCAATTTATGTCTTCAGGTGTTGTTAAAGTAACAACACCAAACCTTCTAATTATGTTTTTTTTTTTTGTGAATGAACGTAGGTACAAAAAATTCTCAGCACTTAATAATTCAAACCACGGCTCTCATTAACAGCAGTTAAAAACTTATAACTACAAAATTAAATTTTGTATAATGTCTACTTATGTTTTGATTTCATATTATTTAGCATTTGAAGTGATTTGTGGTTAAAATGACAGGCAACTGCCAGTTTTATTTTGTGGACAGTAAAATTTGTTCTTTGAGTTATGGGTTTGCCGCTAAAGGTCTTTAGAGAAGTTCCGGTTTCTGAAGTTTGGAATGGACGAATGAGAGGTTGTCGTATCTTAAACACAAGAGTTCTCCGGGAACAGACCATTATCAAAGACGGGAGGCGGAGCTGCTACGGGTGAATCGGCCAGGAGAGAAGCCCCGAGAATAAAATCACACCAGATCACGACAACTTACAAACACGTCTTCCTAATCACAAGAAAATCCTAGTGTTGACTTATTCACCCCCCCCCCCCCCCCCGAAACGAACCTCATGGTCGATACCAGAGATATTTTCAGAAACATTCTTTCTGCACGATAACTTGAGAGACAGTGCTACGCCCTATGATCATTATTTGACAACTTTAGGACGAAAAGAAAATGTTACTTTGTATAAAATTATTTTATTGAATATTTACAAACTAGGAGGTGTACAGTAAGGCAATTGAGACACCCGTTGAAAAATAATTAATGTTGCAAAGACTTTAATGAAATACATACGAAATTTTTATTCAAAATACAATATTATTAACATAGTGCAAATGAAAATAATTTATTACATATATTCATACGAAAAGATTAAATAAAATGTTTATATATATACTAAACGCATCTGTGCTAATAACCGATAATTATAGTAGTAAGAAATTAAGTGACCACAAAATATGAATTTAATGTAAAAATTGAAAAGGGCGTAACTACAAAAAAGTAAGCCTTCTAAAAAACGCCAAGCATGTTAAACATAGGTATATTATATACATAAAAGACAAAAATACCAACGGATTTTTTATGAAATTACAAAATTATTATATATTAGCATTCTTAAAAAAAATGAAAGCAATGATTTTTGAAATGGCACAACAAAAATAAAAAATATGAATATATTCCCAGTGGAAAATAAAATTAGATTTAAAAAAAGGAAAAAAATACGCTTTAGTTGAGAGCTAAATTTTCCGAGATATAATCCCTTTTATTAATTATAAGCATAGTTATTCGTAACGCACCAAATGTTGAATATAAAAAATACTTAAATGGAATAACTAAGGCTTGTTCCACTTATGTAGCTGTACATATTTCAAATGTTACTCTATGGAGTAGGCTAATATTTGTGCTTCATGGTACGCTTGTCTCCTAGGTGTGCATATCTCTTTGGCGTTACATAGTCAGTGAGCGAGTGATGAGCGTAACTATATATAGGATATTACGGTGCAATTTTTACAATACTTTCTCATGGAATGTATACAACATACAGGGTTTTTTCCCTGAAGGAGCAAGTATTTTAGTCTCTCCCAAATTTTTGTTTGACAAACACGCACGCTAGAAATGAAAATTAACACTTAAATAATCCTTAAAACAGTTTAAAAAAATTTTAATAACGTGTTTGAAAAACTGCGAAGTGTCTTTACTTGAATTGTTAATGACTCTCCATCGTTACACGATCTTAAGAGTCATCGCCGCATTGACCGTAAAAGCAGTAAAGAAGTTTTACTTAAAATATTTCGTGGTATAAAACGTAACAATAAAGTTTACTGTGTAGGTGTATATATATATATATTTTTTATCTGCCTGGAGGAGGAGGGGAGAAAAAAAAACACTATCTGGCGAACAGCGATCCTTTTAACCCTCCCCGCCAACCATTCTTTATCGTTTCTCTCCCTTCAATCTTCCTAATCGAGGTGAGGAGTCTCTCTCCGGGCCATCGCCGCCGATGTTATCGCTTGTCGTTGGCGCGCGGGCGGTCGTGAAACGGCGCGCAGCGAGACACCGCGACCAGGCAAATACCGCCGGCCGCTGAGTGAGCGAGTGGAGGGGGGGTCCTGCACGGCGGGTTGCCGAGGTGGCCAGGGGACGCGCAACCTTCCCCTTCGGGCGGGTCTCCCTACTGGCAGGTCGTGAAAGTGGCGCGTGGTTCGTGCGTGGGCGCTGGTGGTGGTGGTGGCGGCACGGAGCTTGCAAGACGGTTCTCGAACCGAGACTGCATCTCGAGGATCTGCGGTCATCACGCCGACAACGGAGGATTCTCTGCCACAGCCCCGACCATCGCCCAAAAGGGGAAGTGAGTTGATTCCTGCGACACTGAATTTAAAATAAGTAAAAAAAAAAAAAATCTTTGGATGCCTACAAACCATTTGTAAAATGCTTCAAAAAATAAATAAAAATGGGTTCGTAAAAGTTACTGGAGTGATATTATAACAACGGTTGGCAAAGCATAAATTCAATGAAATTTTTAAAAAAATTGTTTCAATAAGTACTAGTATTCAATGTTAATATTATTAACACGTTTACGAATTTAATTTTTTTATTTAGTAAACCTTCAAAATAGATTTCAATTACCTAATAATGAAAATCAGTAAATATGCTGAATGTTTATAGTAATTAATTAACATAAATTTTTATTACATATCAAACTTAAGTCTATGCTGCAAATAAAATATACATATGGGAACATAACTTCAATTATGTAAATACACTTGAAAAAGTTTAAAAACCCTATTCCCTCACTAATATTCACAAAATATATTTACCTATTTTGTTAAATGGAACAGTATTCAATATCAATAACTAAAGTATATGATTTAAAAGCACAAATATAATATTTTTTTGTATGTTGCCTTTTTTTATCCTGTGAAAATTTCGTTGCATGGTACGCACGAATTGTAAAAATTAACTATCATAATTTTTTAATAACGCGCCTAAAGAAGTATAACTTCAAAAATTTATCGTTCTATGAATTTCAAGTATTAACTGAGCCTCTGTAAACTAATTTGAAAAGTTTTAAAGCAGCCCACTGTGTGTTAAAATTATTATTAAAAACAGATATATCTAAAATAAGTATTGTTGTTAAATATTTTTAACATATTTGATGCTATAAGTTTAAATCTTTTGCTAATTAAATTAATCAATCCCATATCACTGAAAAATTATTTTTTAAGGCATCGTTCAGTTACGTTAAGATGTGTCTGACATTTTTTTTATAATTTAAATATTATATTTATTTAGGTACTACCCTGGTTTGCTGTCTGATACTGTGCTAGCTATTTTTTTTTTTCAAATTAAAATTACATACTTCAAATGCTTATAACGCATCTTTTACCATTATTCAATAAGCTTCCCAGTTATCTCTTGAAACATAAAAAAATTGATTTTGTAATTTTTCTGAAATAACTTTTATTTATATATCTATTTCATTGATTAAAATGCAAATAACATTAAAATGTAAGGTAATATAATTTTATTTCTTTAAGTTGATCAATTTTGTAACATTAAAGAGTTCAAAATAAACACTTAAAAACGTTAGACCTTCTATATATATGCTCTAAGTAAACAAGTTATCAATATTTTTTTTTAATTTTTGTAGGAAATTGAACATAGCATAAGTTTTTTTAAATGAAACAATCAAGTGTTTACTGAAGTCGAAAATGTATAACACTTTTTTGGTATTCGTGGTGAATCAATGTATGAATTAGATAATTTGTAACGTGAAATATTTTTGTAATATTGAATTTTTAATTGGTGCATTGAATAT
Organism: Bacillus rossius redtenbacheri; assembly: GCF_032445375.1. Classification (NCBI taxonomy): domain Eukaryota; kingdom Metazoa; phylum Arthropoda; class Insecta; order Phasmatodea; family Bacillidae; genus Bacillus; species Bacillus rossius. Next base: position 55,063,804 of record NC_086333.1, read on the forward strand.
TCTACTCAAATAATAAATATAGTATTTTGTAAAAAAAAAAAAAAGATAATGTGTAGATTTGAATAGTAGGTTTTAAGTGTGCCTACTCATTTAAACAGTTATTAATACAAAACAACCATTATTCACTAGCGTATTTTTTTATTATTTACTGTTAAACAATACACAATATAACTGCAGGTCATCATGAAACTTGATAAATTTTTAATGTGGACAGTTAAACATTCCTATGCCTAATGCATGTAAGAGGATATATGAAATATGTGAAACCTAAACAACTTATTACAAAGTGTGTATAAATTGGTCATTTTTTGTTGTTATACATAATCTATCATTTTAATAGCTTGAGGGTGACACAGCAATTTAAAAATCTTATAAAAAATTATTCATGGCAAAATAAGTTTATATACGGCTCATATAATCGTGGGAAGGTTTTTCATTGTGTTTTAATGAAAAAATAAATTTTTGTTATGACTGATAAATGTAATTAATGGTTTTGTATAACTGTTTCACTGTTTGTAAGAACAAAGTTTCACGATACCGCTAAACTTGATAAATAAATATGTTATGTTGCCATATTCAAATAAATTACTTGATTGCTTTTGAGAAGGAAGAATTCGTCAGATTACATGGAAAACATTTTTTATAGCTTGAATCCATCGTAGCTTTCATATTTATGTTTCGGTGTATACAATGATGAAATATTTAATTGCATACTTTAAGCTGTCATAACACACTAATATTCTGTTAAGTCACTCACTAACTGTAAATAGAAACAGTTCATGCATTTTATTTACTTTCTGATATTCCGGAATCTACATGACTAGCCTTGACCATCCTATTTTTTTAGGTGTTGTTTGTTGACTTTAATCCAAGCAATTTCAAGCAACAGAAGAACATGATCGTAATACATATAACAAGTTGTACCATAACACACTCTCATATAATTTGACTATCTTAGACTTGAGAGCAATGAGTAAACAAGAATATTAACAGTATCACACTGATCACCAAAAACTGTGTGTGATGTAATAGGTCGAAGTATTGTATTTATTTGAGAGGAAGAGCAGCATATATGTTCAAATAAGAAAAGCAAAAAAAACCGATATCATGAAATTATTTATACTTAGGTCCTTGTTGAAATCATACACTAACACATTCTCATATAATTTGACTATCTTAGACTTTAGAGCAATGAGTAAACAAGAATATTAATAGTATTACACTGATCACCAAAAACTGTGTGATGTTATAGGTCGAAGTATTGTAGTTATTTGAAAGGAAGAGCAGCTTATATGTTCAAATAAGAAAAGCAAAACAAAACCGATATCATGAAATTATTTATACGTAGGTCCTTGTTGAAATCATACACTACATTACATAGTTTTAGTAATAATGAACATACACGTTATTTACTGTAAAATTATATGACTAGAGATCTGTTTTAAACACGTAATCTTTTCAATGTAATACATTTACAATGTAAGCTTTATAGACAATACCTAAAACAATAATTTTTTTATGGCCCAATGACTACTTTTGTACATACAATGCCGGATGTACGTCGGACACATTAAAATAGCAATCGTTCATTCAATTGAGGTCAGTTTGTAAGCCTACGAAAATAACAAGACACTGTTAATAGTTAACTGATATTTTGAAGTAATGGGGTTCGATTCGGCTAGCTGAGGCTAAGTGGTAGTCACAAGAAACTTTCAATAGGACCACTGAGTGTGAGTAAAAACAAAACAAAAATACAGATAATGTTCACTTTAAAAATTTGTTGTTTCACTCATAAAATATATTGCTGATAGTCACATTTTAAATGTGTTTTATGATCGTGAGAAATCATAAACAAGCAATATTATTTATTTAATTAGTGCAACGTTCGTGGATAAGTGAGGTGAAATGTTCAGTAAAATGTACTCAGGTAAACTGCAACTCGCTTTACAGAACCGCAGATAATGACAATGTTATAAGTATATATATATATATATATATATATATATATATATATATATATATATATATATACACTTAACAGCTAACAACTGAAAACAATAAAACCTTCGCTACTGTTGCTAATAGTCAAAATCCTTGTTTGCACATAAAATTGGGTGGATTCAGCACCACATAATAAAATACTCCTCCATATTGGACGTCAAAAACATTTTTTCTGAGTAATTTAAAATGTTCTTAAAGTAACAAAATTCTACTTACTGATTGGCTGGAAAGCCATGAGATTAAAAGTTTTCCCAATTCAATATAACAATAGAAACTTTCCACAAAGATGAGAAACGTTTAAAAAACACAGATTTAAAATAAAAGCATAATTAAAGTGTTATCTTTCATAATACAAAACTGTTTCAGTTGATAAATATCATGGCAAAAAGTTCTGAGAAGGGTCTGTGCATTGCGTTGACATTTGAAAAACAATAGTCATAGAGTTCTCCCATTCGTAGATATAGATTACTTTCCAAAGCAAAATACTGTTTATAAAGTCATAATTAATTAATTGCAGGAAATAAAAATAAAAATAATTCAATAACACATGCGCTAATACTTGTTTTCGTACACAATTACTACAGTGGTAAACATGTTCAAATGAAGTAGTACAAAGTGCATTTGTAACTTCGTCAAAGTTACATTTGTGCTGGAAAAGAGTCGCGTAAAATTTTTTTTCGGAATCCTATGTACACATTCCCAAAAAAACATAAATAAATTAAAATATAGCAACTCACATGCTTGCTGAACTTAAAAAACTTCAATCTGGAATAACGCGCAGGAACTAATGTTCCCTTTCGCTCCCAGCCGGAGGCTAAAAATTGAACAGCGAGACGTAAAAATGTTCTCCTTCGCCGGCGCCACAGGCATGGCGAAATGATTTTCCCCCTTCTGCCCGGCAGGCAGTATTATTGCCGTATCGCGTGTCGTGACATTTGGGAGCCCCTGCGGTGATGACTGGAGGGGGTGAGGGGGGTATACACACCCTCCTCTCTTCGCCCCAAACACCACCCCCACCACCTCTAGGGTGGGGGGAGGGGGGCGCCTTGCACAACCCTCTCAAACGCAGCGCCCTGCAATAGTCACTTCATCCCAAGGAGCGAATCCCCCCTGCCAGTTGGCCACCCCAAACCTCCGACCTTCCACCCCCCCCCCCCCCTCGTGAAGTCGTAGCGCTCTGGGAAACACGAACATGGGGAAGTTGTCGGAGCGAAAGCTATGGGGGGGGGGTGGAGGGGGAGGAGGGGGGAAGCACACCAGCAACAGTCGTTAGCACGTTGTAAGGGAGCAGGCGAGGGATTTCTTCAGGAGTCGCTGCGTGCGGTGCTCCACGAGTCTTGTAATTTTAGTCCCGGAAACGAAGGAATAATAAAAAAAAATATCGCCGTGAAAAAATTTGTCTACGGCTGAAATGTTTTTCCCTAGTGGTAGAGTAGACCCGTGCATTGGCCAAATACCAAAAGGTTTACGGCCCTAGAACCTTGTGGACCACACAGGAAACGTAGAGGTAAGTTGTTCTAAATGACAGCTTCTTTCGGCGCTCCGCAAAAAAAAAAAAAAAAAAAATGGATTGTGTAAAACACATTTACCATGGTAATGCTTTTTATTAAAGCAACCGAAATAAATCAGCGAATAATATCCGGAGAGAACAAGGTGTAGAATTTTCTTTACATTTGAACCCATAGTTTCATGGAGGCGAATGTTTCCCCATCCCGAGTGACTGCAGTACATATGTACTGCTACGTTCGGACCGCTACAGCGATAGAATCGATTACGGTTGACTATAGAAAAAAAAACTTGCTATTTTAAATCTTACTAAATAATCAACAAAAATTTACTTACAGACGTTTAGCATTCCTTAAATATGAAAAAAATTATAAACATATCTTAATTTAGTTAATTTAGATTGCATTTTTACATAGTATTTAAATTTTTTTTTCAAAATCATTGAGAAGAACAATGTTTATACATTATGTTGCTTGGTTCACTAAGAATATATTGTAATATTTTCGTTTACGACATGCGTTGCAAAAAGCTATAATTTAGGAATGACGTGAAAGTTTACAGTCTACGGTGGTAATGGTAAACTTTTGAATTGTTAAATGTACCACTGTTCCAAATTTCTGCTTTAAACAAAGTTGTGAGAAGCTTAAAATTTTAATTTCTAGACTAAATCATGTTTATGAAAGTTTTCTGTTATATTATAGGTACTTTGTACCCTATGGAAATAATACAAGAAAACAAAAAAAAAATCTCCCTTGTACAGTTATTTTTAATATGTAATATTGGAAACAATGAAATTCAATAATTTCAATAACGAAATTTCAGTTGTCTTGAAAGTAAGTATTCTACTTACTACCAATTATACATTACAAATGAACATTATTCATATAATTACTATGCAGTCGAATCAAATTTAATCCATTGTAAAAATAAATTATGTTAAAATAATAACATCTAAACAATATGGCCTAATTGAGGTGGCCACAGGTGAAGAAATATTAAGTTTTACAGTTTTGAAATTATTATTTTTTTTATATTAAAATATTGCATTTGTTGTTTCCTGGAAGTTTCAGTCATTCCGCTATTAATTTATTATCCTACGCACATGTAATAAAGTTTACAATTTTATCCCGTACGTTTTTTGTATTACATATGCTTCCACGTTGCATATTATTAATAACGAAAACATGTGAGGTCATTTGTATGAACATATTTATTGAATATGTTTTTTTAACTTACATAAGGAAACACTTAAAATAAATAAGGTAAAGGCACCTATTATGGGACCCCTTTTAAATAAAATTCATATATTTTTATTAAGTGAACATAAATTAACTTTTCACGCATAATAAATCACTTGATATGTTTAACTATAAAATGCAATACATACATATTGTTTTAAAATAATAAATTTATGTCCTCTGCAAAAAACGGAAGACACTGCACTTTTCCAAAGGAAAAAAAAGGTTTCCTATTATGGGACACATTATTTCTTTATCCTCTTTTGGCAATGAGGACACACAAAGTGACTGTCAGTGGCACCACAATGTTCATGAGCCCAACGACAGCAGACAGTACACTGTATCCACTGTTCGCCATGTTTTTCATCTGAAAATATGCATCCACAGAAGAGGCATTCAGCATCGTTGTCTTCTTCACCAGAGCTATCTTATAAGATGTCGAAATCATCATCCGACTCGTCGTTGCTGGATTGTTCCATTAATCTTCTTTTACAACATCGTGATCTTGACTTTTGTGTGTTGGCAGAAGGTTTTTGTCAGGGTTTTATGACATTTCCCTGCAGCTTCTTTTTTTATTTTTTGCTGTTGTAGCTCTTTCCAAACTCTTCAGGAGATCGGATTTGTAAGGCTATGAGGTTATTACAGATGCTTTGCCACATCTTCGGCTTTATAAATTTGCTAAAAGACTAGGAAGTGGCTTAATGTCTTTAGGAGAGATAGGTGTGATGTCCATAGTTTAAGCAGGACTAGCATCAGAAGGCCCTGTGCCAGAAAAATGTGGGCGATCCATAGGCAGAACAGGCTGAGAATTAGATGGTCCTGCACCAGTTGATATGTCATTCGAAGTGGCGATGATAGTTGCACTGGTATGAACATCTCTATCAGGAATTTCGTGACAACTGTGAATTACAAAGTCACAATCACGAAACGCATCACTGTTGAATGGGTAAAATCCTGTTTAGCGGAATGCATTGACTGCTATTTCCATTGTTGCAGCTCGTTGATATGCTGAAATGAACAACTTTGCAACCAATAGTGGTGTTACAATACGGTTAGGGTTGTTTCTTAAAGAAGCCTGTATTTCTGAGGCATAATAGGTTTTCAGTGGTTTCATGAAGCCTACATCCAGTGGCTGCATTTTGTGTGAACTGTGAGGAGGGATACAAATGATTGATACGTGGTTCTCTCTAGCCAATCGTATCACATCAACATTTCTGGTGTGTGAGTAGTGGCCATCGAGAACAAGAAGAACAGGGTCTTCAAGTGATGGCTATGTATATTCAAAAAATGATCAAACCACTTTGTGAACCAATCCCCCTGAATCCATCCAGAAGGGTGGCATCCCCAATTAGAACCAGCTGGTGCCCCATCCATGAGTTCTATTTTCATATTATTCCTTGGCCACACTATCAATGGAGGGACAAAAGAACCAACTGCATTCATGCAAGTAACGACTGTTATGAGTGACCCTCTCTCAGCTGATGTCAGTGCAGCTACTTCTCGTTTTCCTTTCAGGGATATTACCTTCTCAGCTCTGTGCTGTACCACAGTTACCCCAGTCGCGTCAACATTGTACAACCTGTGAGGACGGCCTTTAATTTTGTCAAATTCAGTTACATAGAGCCCAAAAAATGTTTTCACATTTTCAGAACTGAAACCTTTTACTCTGGCGTGAGAAATGCCTTGGGGAACTCTTAATGACAACTGTGGATGACGCTTTAAGAAAGACCCCATCCACTTCTTACCAGCTGATTTTATTTTTTCTGAGAATGGGTGTTTGATACCATTAGCAATGGCTAGTTGTAAGGCCATCCTTTTAATATCACATTTCCTCAACCCATAAAACCTTTTATCCATCTCAATGAAGTACGGTACGAGTTCATTTTCTAGTTTACAGCTTAATGTAGGCCTTCTTCCTAATGGCACATTTACCAAATCATCAGTACGCAATTCAGTATTTTTCATATACCTTTCCACTGTGCTTTTTGGTACCCCAAAATGTTTCGCTGCTGACTTGTAACCCATAGTACCTGTTTGTACAGCTTTGACAGCTAGGATCATCTGCTCCTTGTCCATTTCTTCCTTTTCGGATTTCGGCTAGGATCCCTCTAAAAGCAAAACATTAATATGAAAGGTAATAATAAATTTCAAATCAATGTCATTTTAGGCAAAGAAAACTGTTAATCTATGCCTATGAATTAATATCCTAAGTCCAGCATTACTTATGAAATATGTCATTACAGTTTGTTAATAACGAGAATTATATTGCTATACATTAGATATGAAGCAATTTAAGTACATTGTAACATAATAAATCATCATTGTGTTGTAACAAGGCGATAGTTAATTGATACTCTCATGTTTAAATGCATAACACTTTATTTAGCAGGAAGCTCTTAATATGAGACCCGGTTCCTAATATGAGATAGTATCCCATAAAAGGGTACTCTGTAGGTCTCATAATAGGAGCCATCAATACGCAACAAAAGTCATTGTGTTGCAGATACAAAAAGTGCACGAAACACAATCTCACTAGCATGCACATAACCACTCATCTATATAGCAATCAGCATGTATGAATGTTATAACAAGTAACCTTACCTTGATTTATATGTAAGCCGTTTCTGTTATCTCGGTGGAAAACTCGATAGCTCGTAAAACACAAAATCGGTAACCACGCTTGTCTGCACATTCGCTCGCTAATGAAAACAATACACACGCAAGAAAACGTTCCCTACACCGAGTTAGTCTATTGTCCGCTAGAGTTGAGGAGCTCCCGGCTGAGAAAGTCTAGGGTCTCATATTAGGAAAGGTCTCATAATAGGTTATGTGTTCATACAATATATCAAAAATATATTTTGAATCAAATGATAATTATCATTACAATGGACACTTATAAACGTTTAAATTATTTTAAGTATTAAGAATATAAGTATGAAACACCTAGAATTTACAAAGAATATCGCATGAACATTTTGCAAGAAAATAAAATCGTAAATACATAAAATGTTTTAAAGCAACAATAATTACTTACACGTAAACAAATAAAATAAGTGAAAACAAGTTAGGCAATAGGAAAAAAAATACAAGTTGTCAAACGAGAATGTTAAAAAAAATTTAGCAATTATGACTGAGTACGAACTTTCACTGGAAAAAAACTATATATACTTATATATATATATATATATATCACAAGAGGGTACTCTCGCTTGCTGAGAATTCCGTCTCGGGAAACCTGAATACAATTATATCGCAGGGAATTAGTTCTTTCCCCCTCCCCCTTCGCTACTTATGAGATCTCATTATGCTTTTTCGGGCGTTCCGCGGAAACATTCCATCCCTGCCGTGATATTGCAGCGTTCGTCACGAGCGACGAAACAAGAGGCGCTGATGATCATTCCAGCCGACGATATCGCCGGGGCAACTTGTCGTAATTAAAAAAGTTTCTTCGCCCTCCGCGCGCGGGTTGTAGCGATTCCTGCAACACTTCATGAAGGGCGAAGCAGGAGGGCAGAGCGGAGGGCGCGGCGCGTAGGGCTAACGAAGCGCTGGGTTTGAAGAGCAGAGAACTTTGGCTTCTTCCGAAGACGCGCATTTAGAGACACTTTTGAAGAAAGAAAAAAAAAAACCACTCCAACGGCTCAAGTTGGCAAGACGAGGTTTTGCAGCGATATAAAAACTCTTATCGAATGTACGCAATCGATACTTTTCAACCAAACAGTGAAACAACTCTTAAGTTGAACGCAACCAGAATATCGTATAACCACCTAACCAAAAGGCCTCTTCCGAAGACTCGCATTTAGACACACTATTGAAGAACGAAAAAAAAAATCCACTCCAACGTAAAGGGCTCAAGTTGGCAAGAGCAGGATTTACAGCGAAATAAAAAATCTCACCGAATGTACGTAATCAATATTTTTCAAACAAACACTGAAACATCTCTTGAACTAAACGCAACTTTAATATCATACTATGACCAAACCAAAAGGCGTCTGCTACATAAAATGCGTAAATTACTTAACGTCATGAAAACACCACTCAGGACACCGCATCTTATAAGTCTTACGTTACAACGAATATTTTTACAACATGGAAATAATTTAAGTTTCTATAAAAACATGAGGCATGCATGGATGACGTAACGTTTACATTAAAACCAGACTTAATTTAGGGAGTTGAAGATATACAGTTATCTAGTCTGCACAATAGCAAGCATTGAAATTGTGTTATTTCACTATGGCTGGAAATGTATTTTTGTGTGTAATTATATAAAAAAACAGCTCTATTTCATACAAAAATATTAGAAAATATTTAATAAGAACGCATTTATAAAAAAAAATTTAAAGGTGGTGAAATTTAACAAGGCCTGCTTAGTACTTATTTCCTGTTAGTAAATGTCGAACGTATTTTACATAAATCGTTCAGTTAAATATAAAAATTTTCTACTTAATCACAAAAATATTTCATAGGATCGCTGCTTTTGATACCAGAATTGAGGGTCATTAATTAATAAATTATATTTCTTTATACTTCTTTGGCTTTAAATAAATGGTGAGAGATCTAACTATGGCAAAACAACTGGCTAATTCTCAAAATTGATTCTTATAAGTGTCAATAATAATTGCCTAATATGTTAGTATTATGCAATAAGATATAACATACATAAGAAGTCTTTTGAAAGTTATATTTTTAAAACGATTATTAAATAAATAACGATTCAATTATGTAGGCAAATATAGTAAGTAGCTAAAGATAAATAAAAAAGAACTCACTCTTTACTATAAGCTTAGTTTAAGTTGGAGTTATAAGGAGGAAACAAAATAACTAACTATCATCAATTTTGTTGCTTCATGTTCGCTCAGTTTTATAGCTTTTCATTTTTCTATAAAAAGCGTTCCCTAATTACTACCACGCAATAATTACTGAAACACTGGCATTAAATTACTAAAAATCACATCCACTCTATGTCAATTAAATAACCTAATAAGATAATTTCAAGTAGATATTACTAAAGATATTAAATTTTAAGAATTTCTGGAATAAAAAAAAACTATCACTGCATGCCGATATTGAGAATACTTAAATGCAGTTTATAGTGTCGTAAGTAATAGTAGATTTAAGAAAACAAGGAATAAAATTCCGTCGAAATAATTTACCTTAATTATAAACATAAGTACAAACTTTCGAAGGGTGCACTGCTGTCAACTGGAAGATGGAAGATGAATAGGGATCATCGCCAGGCTGCCTGGCACCCAATGCACCCGCATTTCGAGTCGGTTCACTGGCTCGTCTGCCCACCGTCGAGAGCACTTGTGTTCTCAGCCATCGAGCCAGGCCTTAGCTGCCGGCGAATCAGTGGGTCTACCCGCTTGCAGGGCTTGCCTTGCCGCCTTCTGCCGCTGTGAATATTGCTAGAACCGAGGCTGTCCCGTTGGCCTAGCCACGGCTCTGGCGCTGGGGGAAGGGAATATTCACAGCAGCCCCATTTCATTTGTACAGGCGGCTGCCTGGGAAACTGGGCTGGACTGACGAGGGAAGTCGCCCGCCACTGAGGGTGCATGCGCCCTTGGTAAATACAACCCAGGTGTGCCCAACGAATTAATGCGAGCCGTAAGGCCCAAGCGACCAACTACTGCATGGTTTATACTTTCTGCCCCGCCCAACTATTCTTATCTGGACCTTTTTCTCTCTCTTGTCCAATAGTTTTCTTGCTTGTTTTAATGCATGATTAATTGTTCCACACATGAGCCGGCCCAAGGTTTTCCCTGTGTCTAAGCAGGTGGTCACTTTAGTTAGCTCTTAGGCTAGGCAACCAAAGGGGTGCAGACATGGCTGGCCAATAAACCCCAATTAGCACACGATGCACGCGCCCTTGTTCTGCATGGTTAAAACCCCGCATTGTAGAGTGCATATACTTCAGCCTGAGACACACTTAGGTCTTCCCCTCACTAGGAACCCTCCCTTCCACAAACACTTAGATTTACTTAGGCTAAGGAAAAAAGGTGTACGATATCAGTCTGTTTGAGTCTAATTACGGGAACGGCGTTCGTCAGCGTTGTGGTCGTTGTATTGTCCATTAGACCCGTTTAAGTACATCGTTTGGTTTATCTGTTTGACATAGCTGATTTAGTCTCGTTTTCTGTGGATTTGTTGCCATTTTGTTCCTTAATTTGCGTTCTTGGATTTTTTTTCCATAACAAACAGTGAAAAGCTGCAATTGAGTATGACTAACAAATTGTTATAAATAAAAATTTCCCAATGCATAAATCATTTAAAGAAAGTTATTGCGGAAAGGCCAAAAATAATATTGAAATGCTTACATGTGTTAGGAAAAAATTTAATGTGGGCCTTACCTATAAATAATTACATCAGGAATTAATTTTATTATTGAGAAAGCTCCCTTAATTTTTGCACGAATAAAATCTGATACTTTTATCAGAAATAAAGCAAAATTGAAAGATTTATATTTGAATAATAGGCAGCTAATGTTCTTTCTGGAAGTAAAAAACAAACTTCCTTGTCTTTATGCTAAGCAAATATTCCTTCATCGCTTGAATTTCGTGAAGGGTAGACAAATATTTGTGTGATGAAAAGTTCTAAAAAGTTCTCTACCCCGACTCCTTGAAAACGTAAGCGGTCTCGTGAAAGTATATCTTCGTCAGCATCTTCTCCGTGAGTCAAGAACTAATTATTAGTCAACAGCAGATATGCTGGCTCGGATGTAAGATGCAGCGAAAGCACATTCGTGGGTTGCAAAAAACGTTGCACCTAAAACGTACAAAGATCACTGTTTACCAATTATTCAGCCGTTTTCATTAACCTACCGACATCTTCGTGAAAGTCCATGTGTTGAGTTAGCTTAATTGGTACATGAACTTCCAAGAACCATCATAGAGTTTTAAACAGAGTTCAAAAACCTTTTTCTGTCTGTAGCAAAAACACTCCTTTTTCTTCTAAGCGCATGCCTATCCTAGTTTACAACGGAACAAAGTACTCTTATGTCAAAATCTGGCGTGGTTTACACTAGGTTCCAGTCATATGGAAGATCTTAAGGTCCAGTCGTCTGCAGGAAAGTCCGTAAATTTACTGTAATATCTAACTGGCAGTTTTTCATTCCTCATTAATCAGATAGACGTTTTCACGAGGAACACTCGCACTCTTGACATTGCTTTCTCTTTCATAGGTATTTAAATGGACGGGTGAAATTGCCTAATATAAATATATATAATATTATATTATATAAAATACAGAACGGGAAAACAACATGGACCAGGAGTTCAAAAGCGACATGCAGTGTCTCGCCCGAGGCAGGGTTTGCATGGATGGAATGGAGCTAACACTCACAGGATCCGGCTATGCTAACCTAGGTACAGACCTGTCACAGCCTGGAAAAGGCGTGAGGTGAGAATGATATGTGATGCGGAGTAGCGATGGAATGAATTGGTGGGGGAAACGGGAGTACCCCAAGAAAACCCAGAGGCCGCTTGCAAAAATACGTGTTCGACCCCACCGGGAATCGAGCTCGAATGGCGTTGAAGGATGCCCAGTGGTCTTATCACACAACAGCGAAACTATCAGTCAAGAAGTAACTGAACGAACTGCAGAAAAGAACAAGATGTTATAAAAACAGGTACATTCACTCATGCTTTACGTCTTGTCAACAGTTGATGTCACACACAAAACATATTAACAGATATTGGCGAAAGAATCGGTCATGGTCTAAAGTTAAAGTTCATCCTAGTAGTTGCTTGGAATGATCTCGGTAAAACATTGAGTACCCGATATCAGACTTATCGGAGAATAGTTTCAGACATCGGTCCTTCAAAATGCAAGTCCAGTGTCACCCTCGCCACACCTTGCACAACTTCATCACCAAATATCGTTTTGATCACGTTTGCTGTTTTAAAGTAACCCCATCGTATTTTTTTCTAAATTTAAGTTAGTCAGGTCTAGCATCAGAATCGACTGTCCTGATTCTAGTTTCTTTTAATCTTGGCAATTGCTTGGATAGTTCTTTACTGTAGGCCCTGGTTCCTTTCTGTTGCCAAATCCTCTGAATTGTGTTTCGTTAATGTCTCAGTATTCAATAAATTCACAGAAGTTTGGAAGAAAATTTCAATTATATATATATATATATATATATATATATATATATATTGTAGATAGTTAATTAAGAGCGTAAGCTAGGAAATCGAGAATAAACAGAATATTTTGAAGATAAAATAAAATTTGTGCACACTACGGATGAGTTGCCTGTTACAAATTGATTATGTGTACAGTTTAGGTGGGATAACATGTGTGCAAGTTGGATGGTGACTGAGTAAAATAGACGAAGGAGCCGGTAAGGTAACTGAAGTGGTGTTTAGTGGTTACCAGCATTTCCAGTAGACGCCACCTTAAGCGGTAGTGCACAGAGACGCAACAGTGTTGAAATGGTGTTATAACGAGAAAAGGAAAGATTCTTGATTTGTGATATTTGAGATTTTCGTAGGGTGGTGGTTGGGGGGGGGGGATTGGAAAGAGGCAGCAAACTCCGTTTCCATCTCAGACAACAAGCGCAGACTCCATGCCTTAAGAAATCACTAAACGGCATCTAGATCGCCGTAAGGCACAAGGAACACCGACCAACACTACAGCGCATGCCTTGCCCTGGCGGGAGAGATCTCTAGCTACGTAATGAAACCTTTAACACTGACTGACTGACTGACCGACATTGCACAGTTTAAAACGGTGAGTCAAGAAGCTTGAAATCTAGCATAGTAGTTACTTAAATAACGCAGTTGAGCACTAAGAAAGGATATTTGAAAGTTCAACCCCTGAACGGGGTAAAATAGTGGCAGAAAATCTGTACGGGAGTTTGTCATTGCTCAAGTTAAAATATGGAAATTGGTGTTTTTGGGTATATTGTTTATAAATACATGTACTGTAATTTTCATGGTGTGTTATGATATACAATGACCACAGTCAGTGGATTTACACCCCTAGCAGACTAAAATGAAACGTCCCAGGCGTGAAGCGAGAACTCGCCGTGGCATCTCCTCGGACGAGGCGTCGCGATGCAGGAACGAAGCTGCCGTAATTCCCGACACTCCCGGCCGCATTATCCGTCCTCTCTTCGCTCGTCCATTGCCTCCCCCTCCCTCCTCCATCTCCTACTACTCTTTCCCCCTTCCCGCACTTTGGTCCCTCCTCCGCTGGCTTAAGTTTTGGTTTGTGATTAGTTTTAACGGTTTGAATAAAACAGTCGAGATCATTAGCTCGTGGAAAGCTTCCAATTGGCAATAATGCCGCTTCCTTTCCCTCACTCTCCCTATTTTTTTTTCTGGATTGCTCTTCCCTTTGCCTTCTTTAAGGTCTCCCGACCATCCCCCCTAGCATTTCGCATCTTCCTCACTTCCCAACTCACACCCCCTTCTCTTATACATCCCTTTTCAATGCGGCAGTGCGGGTGATAACACCAGCGTATTAGCGCGCTCTCTTCCCGAAAACCATTTCGCTTCCCTTTCGCCGGTACCTTCACTACAGAGAGAAAGAGAGAGAACAATGGATATTGTTAGCTGAATTTGGTCCCTCCCTTCCCCACTCCCAGACCCCCCTCCCCCTTTTTTTCCCCAATTAAAAAATAATACTATATATATATCTTGTCCTGGAAAGTGCGAAGTGCATTCTAGGCTTCGGAATTCAAGGGGATAACAAACCGAGTGTTTGGAAGTTCAGAAGTTATCGTCGAGTAGGGTGGGAAATGGGGTAATGACGTTTGAAATCGAGAGTATGCTGACAAGGAGGGTGGAGAAGCGAGCTGGCTAAAGCAAATCGATGATCACAAAGAGAGAGAGGAGTTGGGAGAACGAAAACGCAGAATGGAAGAAGTTCTGATGCAATTAGCGGGTTTCAATAAACCGGAAAAAATCTCTTTTAAAATAAACTGCAAAGCTGTAAGTGGGAAAGGAAAATAAAACACCATGCCTTAGTTCAACTAAACGGCAGTAACTCGAGGTATTTGCGCATTAATCTTAAACGAGATTTTTTTCCTTGTAAATCAATTAAATTCAAGAGCCTTATTTCCACGTCTTCTCGATCGAGTTATTTTAATGAAAAGCATGGGGATAACTTTTTTTTTATGTTTGCTGTGTAAAATATCACGAAACTTCTTCTGAAATGAGAATTTCAAGTCTTCAGGGAGGGAAAATTTGTTCATGCCTATTTAATTTCGCCAGCTTTATAAAACCCAAACTTTCGCTCTTATAAAAGCTGTGATTCATATTTCTAATACAGGCATAATTATAATTTTTTTTATTTAGAAACAAGCCACTTCTCAGAAATCTACCAGAAGGCTTTTTTTTTAAATATAAATTTGGTTGTTCGAGCATTGCAAGTATTATATTGGATTCAATTTCACACTTGGGTTTTTAGAGAGGGAAAACTGAAATAAAGCACGATAACACAAATTATTTCTTTTTCTAGGATGCATTTATGCCTATCATAATTCTCAGAATCCCGGTGGTTTTCTCGAATTGGTCATGAATATGTGCATCATAATTAAGGCTTGACTTTTGCCACCATGTTGAGTTATTTAATAACATGTAATTTTTTTTAACCTAGCTAAATATCTCGGATGTTTTAATACACAAGCATTGAATTAGCGGTTCTGTATATAGTAATTAGATAATGCGCGCGTACTCTGCTTGAGCTTTTCGTTTGGGCGAAACACTCTCGCAATGTTCATTATGCATGCCTCTCTTCGTGAGTACGCCACTGTCTCGCCTCTAGAATAGAATAAAACCTAATCAAACTATGAAAATTAACTTTTGATTAAAAATTCGTAAAACTGACATAAACGGAAGAAAAAATAAATTAAACACGCCATCTTAGATTTAACAGCTATAAAGTGTTTTCAAGTTCACATTTATTTAAATAACATTATTGTGTCAATATGATACTCAAGATAAACATCACATAAATACTGGATGAATATCTTAAAAATAATAAAGAATGAATTATGCAGTAGCCGTTTTCAAAGGACGAAGAAAACTACAACAATGCAATATATATTGCCAGTAGATACTTAAAGAAAACATCAACAATGTAACAGCCATTACTAGTTCATGAGGAAAACATTAACGATGCAGTAGCAGTTGCCAGGAGTTAAGGAAGACATCAAAATTCCAAAGATGTTTCTAGGAAATGAATAAAACACCAACAATACAATTGCCATTGCAAGGATTTAAAGAATTCTTCATCAATAATACATTAGTCGTTGCCATTGTGATTATCGTGAAAATGCGGTCGAAAATCACAAACCAATTAAATTAAAAAAAAAAGATTTTAAATGGAGAATCAGCGTATCACAGTTTAGGCGCTACACAATCTACAGACAGGAAAACTCTATTCTTTATTAATATATATTTTGACATCAAATTTATGATACATGATATCTGATTTTTTTACACAGTAAAACCCTTTATTCCAGACTAATCGCTTAGCTTTCACTCGCTATAACCTCTTTTTCTGGGTTCTCACATTTGGATAACATGTGCAATTTTGCTTTTACAAAACCTATTTTCGATATCATTTTTTCATAAATTCACGCAAGTAACATTAAAAATTTATAAAGGTGGGCAAAGATGACCCACAAACACAGGAATGAAGTTACCATATCCTGAAAACGATTTTGAACGGTGTTGTCCATAAACCATCGCTAAACTCGATTATTTCAGCCTTCCTGGCAGTTGGTACGCTGTTACTAGTGAAAAATTCACGGATTCATTACGCAACAGAATAAATTGAAAAAACCTATAACATCGCCTGCTTGTGCTCCAAGTTTATCTGGAAGATTCGACTGTGTTAAACCTTAAGACAAAGCGAAACCAAATTACAAGTTACGTAGATGAAACGACATCCAATTCAGCAGAAAATTAACACTATAATTTATTCCCATATATGCATAGCGCTGCGGAGTCAATCCTCAAGCACATTGAACTGGTGAATTTTTCTAGTCCTTGGATGCAAACGGTACATTTATCGTAATGTTTACCATAATATTAGTAGTTCGCAGTTATTTCATTCTTGTAAAACATGACAAAACATACAGAATCAAATCGATTCGATCTCTACAATTTTGATCTAAGGAACATGCATTCTGCGTTACAATCATAACCTTTTATTTTAATCTTCATTAGGCTCGCGTATTTCTGATGACATTTGTCGGACGACACCAAACGAACGAAATAAGCTTATTCGCTGCCGATCTCTCGTCAAAAAAAAAAACGAAATGCCGATGATTTTACCTGAGCCACATATGGCTAGAGTTCCATCCACAGCGAACACTTAAGAATTAAAAAAATGAAGTAATAATTATACGAGAATAAATAAAATTCACCTTTATTAAATGTCATGCATTAGCTAATATGCGAAAACCACTCCTCTTCATAATTTTATAATGAGTAGAAAAAAATTGGTTGTCTGTAAAGTCGGTTTACGGTCGATAGTTTAACGTGACAACGTCATAACAAAACATTGATGAAATGATTGATCTAGAAGAAAAGGAAATATCATATTCGGCCTGAGACTGAGCCGTAATAGGTTTTTGCAATCAAACCAGTTAGGCATTAAAAATATTATATTCATGAGAAAGAATTTCTTTTAAAAATTTTTCTATCTTTTGTATGATAACATCTACCTCTGCATACTTTTATGAATAAAATTTAATCATTTTTATTGAATTATCACTATTTTGTATGGATACAAAGGAGTGAAATTAAATGTACTATTTATTAATAAATTTACTTTTATTTGCATTCATTTAATAAAATATATTTATTACTTTTAAATTTTTGCGTGCGCCGTATTTATTTTTACAAGTACAAAAAAAATTTTAGTTGCCGGGATTCGTACCGACAACCTTTGAATTGAAAGTTCGCGATTCTGACCACAGGGCCACGAGGCCATCGTTAGAAGTATTGTTTCAGATGTTTATACATATTAATAAAATTTTTGTTCACGGTAGGGGAATAATTTTATTTCGTTATTATAACTAGATTTTATAACAAATACGCATCCCAAATACACCAAACTTATTTATAATGTGTTATATTATTTTTTAAAACATTGTGCAAAAGATCCCGGGTGTATTTTTAATTATTATGTGTAACTGTAAAACACCATTGTTGGTTCAAAACGTATTTGAATATTCAACATTACTTTTAAAAAACCGTACCGATTGTGCTGAAAATCGGTGGACGATCGTTAAATTACATAATATTAATAATTCAAACGACGAAAATATGATTGAAAAGTCAAATCGATGGTTGTTCCAATCGAGTGGAAGAGAGATGCCACGCATGCGTACAATGGGCAAACAGGACACATCCGTAGTGGGACATCCGTAGTGGGACACTTTTTCGTGCGTGCAGCCGGCGTTCATCGATTTATTAGACGTTGTCACGTCAAAAATTTAAAATTTTTTTTGCTGAAATCTACAAGAAGAGAATGCATTTTCCCCCGCCACCAACAGTAAATGTTTCCATCTGAAGCAAACAGTAGTGATTCGAAAATCAAAATTTATTGAAATTTATGAACAGGTATTTTAAGAAATAATAAATGTTATTTTTCGCTCTTTTACAAAATATTTTTGCATCGCTTTAGTTTGTGTTTTCCAAGTTCAAATTGTTAATTTTTAGCACCGGTATTAGACTCATAAGGGCTAACTTATTTTTTTGATATATTTGCACACCTGCAAATCAGTATTCCGACGCAGATTGCCAGGCGGGCATGTAGATGCATGGATTTACACGCCGTTATTTAAACGCCGTCAAAGTCAACTTTCATATCACTTTGAATTTTGCTTTTGGAATGCGTACAAATTTTACAGATATTAATGTGTCTAACCTTATCTTGCCGACCTTTCACCTAACTTATAGGCCTATTTTCCTGGACATGTAAAAACATATACATATTAATGCGTGGTCACCACGTGTGCTAGAAGTTATAATTCACATATAGAGGTATTGTACAACAATACGACTACGTAAGTAGGCAAATTTTCAAGCATGTGAGTGCGCAAGTATGAAAGTTTTAAATTATCCAAGCGCACTGTAAATTTTTTTTGTAAATGGATCAGAAATATTAATTTAAAATTACAGATATTTGTAAATATTTACATCTACATTGAGACAACTGTATCGCAAAAAAAAAAGTGTTCTTAGTAATACTTGGTTTCGGATTCTTACCCGTGCACTTATACTTCGTGTTGTTCCAGTACCTCCAATAATTATTTTTAAATCGTTCCCTAAATAACTTTTCAGTATTAACTGCGCACATAATAAGCATGATACAACAAAACTATTTTCAAACTGTTGATTTTTCGATTATCTTTTCCATGGCTTAAGTATATTATGTTCAAGTGAAACTTCATATGAAATATAATTTTTGTAAGAAATAGTATTATCTCGAAAAACGTATTTCATATATGCAAAAATTACTATAGCCAAGTCTTGTACGAAAATACAACATATTTCCATTTGTATTACAAACTATTTCTTAGCAACTGGTTTAGAAAGGACAGAAAAAAAATTCTGTGTGCTATTACTACCATGCCGTCAAGTGCCCAGCTCCTGAAAACTCCAATGAGTGAATTTTAGCCTACCGCTGGAAGCAAAAACCAACTTCAGAAAAGTTTGTGGAAATCTGGTCTCCTAACATCTAACGTAAGCTACGGGTCGCAAATATTGTGCTTGAAATGTAATAGCCTGTTTGTAAGTATTGTAAAACATATGATTTTTTTTTTTAATTACATGTGTAAGAGGGCATTTTTGTGTATGTGGAAGTTAAAATTCAATGCGAACGTTACTTAAACGTTAAGCTGATTAAACCACATAAAAAAAACATTTACGCAACGGCTTGTTAAGAAGTAGCGAAATTTTTCTGACGCAAACGTCCCACCATCAATTTGATTACGTTATTGATATTGATTTTAATTCTAAATGAATAATGTTATGTTTCAAAAGAAATTATTTGTTAATTAAAAAAAAACATGTTATCGATGAGAAGAGTAACATAGGAAGTACATTTAAAGTATTTTATGATAATATTTTGCTTATTGTTTTACAAGTAACCATTAAACGAACAACGACTAGATGATCAAGTGGGGGGGGGGGGATGAAACCGTAATATCGAAGTAAGTTTAAGATTGGTTTAATAACTTTATCTGTTGGATGAAATTCTTAAAAAATTAATTTTTTAAAGTTTAAATTTACTAAATACCAGAGTAAAACACGACGGCATAAAAAATGACATACACGCCGTTGCCGTTGTCACGAATACCTAATGTGCGCGGGAAAGATCGAATCTTCACCGCAAATGGAGACGACACGCGGTAAACGTGCCGCCAGGCACCTGCTTTGTTTCTTTGACTTGCCGTTCTTCCGTTTCCCAACGCCTTTCCGGAAGGTTTCCCCGAATGATTAGTGGTGGCGAGGAAATGGTGAGTTGGACGATGGCCGAAAAGGGCGCGGAAAACCCCCGAGGAGAGGAAACGCAAACAGTCGGAGGGGAACATTAGTACTTAACGTCCGAGCGATGTTCCCCATCAACCAGACAACCCCACACACACACCCATACAACTCCGCAGGAGTTCGTTTGGTAAGGGGAGGGGTAGGCCACCCTGAAAATGGATTACCTTCGGCCAAGAACTTGAGAATAAAGTTCCTTCTGGGCTCCTCCTCCTTTTTTTAGACCCCCCTTCCATTCCCGGTTAGCAGCTTCCGCAAGGGCAAAGAAGCAAACTCCTCCCACCTCCAAAGACAACCCTCTGGACCGAACCGCTTTACGACCAACAGCCATCGATTGAAACGCAGCTACCAACCCACCCCCCTTGCTGCTCCACAAAATATCACGTTGTAGTTCTTCGTAGGCCGGCAAGAGAAATTCTCTCTTTTTTTTTTTTTCTGCCGCGGCATCCTAAACCCCCCACCCCATTACCCATCAGACCCTCCTCACGCGCACCTGGTTCCTTCCCACAGACTCCATTTGGGACAAGCGTCGGATAAGGAACGTAAAGACGTGGGTCACTTAGGTGCCCCCTCGGACTGCCACCCCTCCTCGCCTTCATCTCGTCAATCGGCGGAAGACGCCAATTCATTTCCCCCCCCCCCCCACTCCCCTCCTAACAACGCCACCACCCCCCTCACGCTCTCTCGGTCGCTGAGAGCGCCGGATATGCACGACATATCGATTGCGATTCAATCCCCACTCAACAACCCCGCCCAAAAAGAAATTCGAAATGCACTTTCCCCTGTCAAAGAGACTTGAGCTTTTTTTTTTTTTTTCCTTCTTTTCTTTGGGTGGGAAGAGAGGGCTGTCAAGTTTTCTATCCAAGAGCAGAATCGGGCTTGTCGGTTCGAGCATGCACTCGGTACGTTCTAACATATTTTTTTTTCCTTTTTAATAACTATAATATAAGTAAAAATATTCCATTGTAAAATTACGTCCGTAGAAATAAATTTTCTATGAAGATGTCATCGATATGTTCATTGTTTTATCAGTTACGAATAGAAAAAAAATGTCCAGTTTAGAATGCAATGAGGCTATTGTTAAATTAAAATCAAAAGATAAACTTTGTCATAAATTTTTTTTTATTTTTTTTATTGTAGGCATAAGAAGCTGGTTAAAACTCCCGTGGATTTATCAGTTCACAAAAAAAAAAACTTACTGAGCATAGAATAAATAGTTTAAGTGTGTGCTTGAAGGTTTTAACTTACTTTATAATTTTAGCCGATAACAAAGCAAAAATGCACAAAAATATTATTTTTGTATCAATGAAAGATTTTCTGTAGACTGATGTTGACGTTAACATTTATTTTCCCAGTGAGTGTTTCGTTTAATGGAGGTGGGGCCAAGGAAGAAAAACAGAACCAGTCACTTTGAACAAAATTAAAGTGTGCCTGTTATTATGCATGCAAGTTATAAATGATACTTCTTTGGAATTAATAAACCTAACAATTTTAAAATAAAATATATAAAATGTATCAAAATTCAGTTACAATACTTTTATTAAAAGAAAAATATTTTACAGCATTATGCATACTAAGTTTATGACACACGTATTTAGAAGAGAAAACATGGATTTATTTTTCTTCGAAATCTCATGCAAGCATTAATTTTACTTTAATTTTAAAGTCACGAATGCTAAATTTCATCAAGAAGTGGCAGAATTATGATTTAAGGGGATGGAATAAACGAATACACATAGTTTTTCGCAATGATTTAAACAGTTATTTTCCCCTTGATTTGAACATCAGGTACTGTAAGGTAGTAAATATATTTTGCTTTAAAAGTTGCGAAAGTGGTTAGGGCTGATATTTTAAATCTCATGTAAACAGGATGGTAGAGGTAGATTTTTTTCTAAATCCAAAGAATACAGTAACTGTATTATTATTTTGAATGTTAAGTACACTAAATTACTTTTAGTTAGTACAATAATTTAGTTTAAGGTGTAGGAAAAAGGGAGGGGGATGGGTTGTTGAAAGCTCATGTAGACAAGAAGAAGGAATATTTTTTGATCATATGTTATTCAAACTCAAAATTTTCTACTCCTTTAAGGACATCAGGTATGCCAAATTTAGAATTTCCTTTTTATTTTGAACACAAGGTATTCAAAATTTGATAACGAAGTATTACAGTTTTGCGTTAGGTAGTATTTTTCAATCAGATTTTATCATTAATTTTCCCTTTATTTCGAACATGAAGTACCTATGCAAATTTTAATAAGAATTAGCGAATTTTCTTTTAGAAGGTGGGAAAAGGGAGTGGATAATTATTATAAAAATTTCATTGAGACAGTTAGTTACCTTACTTTTTTTGAAATTATATTCCTCTTATTTTTCATGTAAAATGTGCCAAATTTCATTATATCATAAACAAATTCTGTTTAAAGTGTGAAAGGGATACAAGGGTTGATTTTTGGAAACCAGATATAAAAAGGAATTTTCAACAAGAACAAAATTTAGCTTTAAGGCGTGATAATGGGGTATGGGGTGGCTTTTCAAACAGTGCCTTCAAACTGTTTTTCTAAATTATATGTGGACAGTAATTGTTCTCTTATTTCGATCTTTAAGCAACCAAAATTAGAATATGTCATATGAAGCTTTTGTTAATTTTCTTATGACTCTCAGTATGGAAACATGTAAAAAAATATTGCATCATCTTTTTGTATTTTATATCAGAAACGTATAACAGTAAATGTTATATCTAATCAGTATGCACAAGTACCATAGCACACACGATTTTCTGAATTTTATTATGTATTTTTATTTAAAATATTTTATCTGAAAAATAAAATACTGTTACGAGTGGGGAAAACGTGTTTGTAAGAATAGCCCAAATAAATTTTTTACATTTTTTATTTACTACTTATATTTACAGTACTAAATAAATAACCACCTTAATATCTGTTCAGAAATCACTCGCACATCAAAATGACTGTTCAAAAATAATTAAATATCTATTAAGTCCAACGTTTACACTCCTCCCTGGAGCTAGGTTCAACAGTTGTTCGCCCCTTACCATGCTACATGTGCACACACAGTCTTTCGCCACTCAGTTGCACTCGCACGGTCCCGTCGCTCCATGTTGCCTCTTCACTGGACTCGCACTTCACTTAACTCGCCTGTATGAACTCTCGGAACCCAACTGCCGCGGAGGCCGGCGTCACAATTGTTATACCCGTTTGCAGTCTTTCTAGAACCAACTGGAGTGGTTGTGACGTGTCGCGTCATCCGGGGCCGACCCGACGCTCGAAGCATCCAGAATAACGACACATAATTCACGCCACTCCACGCGGCGGCCTCTATAAGCTGGCGGGACTCCCAGACCACTCAGGGATAGATGACAGCACCGAGGAAGGAGGGAGCGGGGGCAGGGGGGTTGCGAGGCCAGGCCGTCCTAATCCTCCAAGGTATGCGCGCGTGATGTCAGTGGCCTTGCGGGCCCGCCAGGCGCCCGAGTATCTGGTGCGAGTCGTGTCCTTGTCTCCTCCGTTCGTAACAATAATTAAAAATATTAAACATAAATAACAAGAGAGATACCTTTCCACTTCAATCTACCAAAACACGGCTAAAGGTGGATATCCATACGTTCGTTACATGGTATCCAGTGCGTGTCATCGTTACGTACAACCCTGTGAAGTGATACGGTGCAACGATCTTGGAATTCCCACCATGTCATTCATCCGTTACAACGTATCGGCATCGAAAACCAATGTTACATCACTTAGATACACCAGAAGGGCAGTTCATCGATAGCCATGAGCGCAGGTCAACTTGCAGAGGCCGCCTACATTTTGTACACCTCTCGCTTAAAAGAAGAAAAAAGAGAGAGTTACCTCGTTGGTAGATATAAAAAGTACTATTTGCAAGTAGGGAGCAGTACGGTAGTTCGAGTTTGTCGGCTGATTTGAAGTTTCACGCAATGAGTGGACTGTATAATAACGTTACGAGAATTCATCCGATGGAATTAGAATTTTCGCTCTGGTTAATTGGACCGAAAAATGAAGAAAATGACACGTCGCCCGTGACTTCCTTTGACGTGACGGCGAAAGATCGACACACGGTGGATCGAGTCCGTTGCGTATATTCGCGTCAAGTTTTGACACGTGGCGCTGCAGGGAGTCCCATCAACACGTGCACATTTTGGTTACGCAACGGGGCGACGTTACTGTCAATGGCGACATCCGGATACCCATCTTAATGTTCTGCAGATATAGACGTTCATTGCAAAACAGTTCGTGTAGTAACGATATCCTTACTTTAGCTGGTTCAAGAAACTTAGCCGATCCTTTAAAAACAGATTACAAAATAGTCAACGAGTTACGATGAATAGCCCCCCCCCCCCCCCAAAAAAAAAAAAAAAAGAAAAAAAGAAAAAAAGAAATACATACTATGTATTTGACAAAAAAATTAATTAAAAAGAGAAGGAGTAAAAAATTACAAAAATATCCTTTACGATGGCCTTGGAAAAATTTTTGCAAGAAATATTAGGAAAACATGCCTTGATATGCCAGCATGTAATCTACATATTTATGATTATTCAAAAATCAATATTGGTAGAAAGCAATTAATTTATACAAACAACACATTTTTTTGGATTGTGTATGATAGATATTATTATATCTTTTATTTCTTAAACACTTTTAGAAAGATAGAAGCAAGTCTTGCGTGCATGTATCCGTAAAACGAAATTTCGCGGAGAGATGAAACGGCTCCTTCATTTTATGCCTACTACCCATAAGCTTTTACGACGGGGAAGATCAAGACCGTTTTTGGAGGCTGGTTTTTACCCAGGAAGCGTCACGGGGAATGCATGATTCCAAGAGTGCAATGGGTCTCCTGAAAATGGGCTACTCTTCCGCCGCGTATGGGCCCCTGGAAAGTTGAAGGTGAAATGACAAAATTCAAACCAAAAGTAAAAATGGTGCTTCTGCCAACACGCGCTTTAGAAGTGAAACTTCGTGGACATAGGGACAGGAAGTTTGTAGCGCACACAAATATCTGAAGAACATTCAACGCTAAGACTATACAACAAAGGACGCAGTAACATACTAAATACTACACAAAAACTATAAAAGGTTCAGCGGGCTGTGTCCACGAGAAGTGGTGGTCAGCACGACGATTGTGTCGCAGAATATTTAAGAAAATTATAGATTTTATTTAATGTTTGGCATGTAATAAGGAAGCAGTCTCAGCCGTAAAATATTATTAAAATTTTGTGAACCTCAATTTTCTTAAGTAACATTTTTTTTTTAAACACGCACACAATAATAAATACCATAGGCTTTCGCGCTCATTGTCTGGAGTCGCTTGGCTTCTGGGTAGTAGCCGCGTCGACCGACGTTTCGGTCGACGTTGCGGTCGCCATCATCAAGGGGCAGTTACACCTACAAGCTAAGCAACTCCAGCACACAATAACATAATAAAAAAAGGATTATCCTATATTAAATGTCGATACAAATCTTCCTAATAATAATTGGATTTAATTTAAATTTTTTCGTGAGAAAATTCTTAGTCATTTCCAGCGTAAAGTAAAATGCAGCGCAACTGTATCGCTTCGCTAACGTTTGCGGGAGAGGGAGGAGTGTAGGGAATTTTTAATTTTAAAAAAAATAAACCCAGCTGGGAATTGGAACCATGATCGGTGGTTAAACTGTTGCCCATCCTTGCTCCAATATCACAATGTATATTTAAGAAAAATTGCATTCATATTTTAAGTTTAGTTTTAGATTAATGACTTAACTGTGTCGTACAAAGTAAGTCTGTACTTTCTTACAGAAAGCAGCATAAACTCTTCTTTGTTATTATTGTTTTACCATCGACGACAAAATATGGGATTCATTTTTGAAAAAGAGGAAAGTAATTGCCGACAAACCTTTCGAAACAAAATAAATAGTGTTGATACATTGTCCAGCACATTTATGTACAACATACAAATTTAGGCCTTATACTGTATGTTATCTAAGAATCGGTTTATAATATATTTGGATACGTGAATATCATATTTTTAATATACCATCGGTTTTACATGCTAGACAGCAAAGTATAGTTTAACTACTAGTTGCATTTCTAAACAGTGTCCAATGAGTTTATAAATAATGGTATTTTACAGTTAATATGAAAATATACATAAACATTATATTTTTAATTTTCATCGTCATTTCTGTCTATGACTGCTCAAAATTTAAATATCATTTAGCCTGGCTCGCATAGAAAATTAGCAGTTAATGGACAACAGGGCAGTTGCAAAGAGGAAGTGATTAAACTTTAGTGCCAACCGCAGAATGGTTTATGCACAGAACATTCTGAACCGTTGATTATTACATTTCTGAGTTGCAAAAACGGCGTCTCATAACAGCAACTCATCAGAAATCCCAAAATTTGTTCATACAACCATATTGCATTTTTCTCACCATACAACTTTCTTTCTGTTACAATATTCATACAAGTATATAAATATAATATTACTATAAAATTAAATAAACCTATGGTAATGATAATTGAAATGTTAAGATCATTCAAATATGAATTACCACGAAACACTTACTACAGTTGGTCATTTATTACATGAAGTATCAATATTATGTTATATTTCAGTTCAAATATGTTTTAACGTGATCTCATCGTACTTTATTTGGTTCTCTGATACCACAGAGAATTTTTCCAACCCGGTTTATACCCAAGTATCACCCACAAATGTATTAATGGGTATGTAAAAAAGTGATTTTATAGGAAATTTCGTAGGTAACGTGAAGAGTTATTTTGTATGTAAAAGGCTTTACGTCTGATAAACAGTGAGTTCATATTGTTACAATTAATTGAGATGACACCAAAAATTTTAAAATTATTAAAACACACTTAAGTACTCATAAATAATATTCTAAAAAAACCTTCAATTCAAGAGCAGGTCGATATATTTGCCTATCAAAGTCACATAATGACAAACGACAGCATAATAAATCAGTCTTGTTCTAAAGGCTCTCCGCTGTCACGAGCGCATAGGTCTAATAGTATTTAACTTTTGGTTCAGGGTGAGAAAGTGGTAGGTACCAAAAGACACCATCTTGGTTTCAACAGGTTTACGTCCATAACAAAAATTTTAACATTTAATTTAAAAAATTGGCTCCATTAAATGATTGTCTAAATTTGAGTGAAATTACTGAATTAAAAAAAATTGGTTGCGATAAATATATATAACCTTTTTTTGGAAATTTTAAAACCATAAAAGTACACTCAATAAATCTTTGAAAATATCTTAATGTGTGATCTCTGCCTAACCGAAATAAATTTTCAATATTTTTTTAGGTTTAGAAAATGTTTAATGGCATAAAATATTCTTGAAAACATTATGGCAGCTTTCGTTTCATGTGTCCCCCCCCCCCCCCCCCAACCCAATAGTAGGCCTATGTACTTCCGCAAGGAAATCAACCACACATAAACGTAAACAATACCGTGGGAGCAGCTCCGCCGGTCGAGAATGACGAGTGCGTTACCGGAAAGGCGTGTACGTTCCCGTGGGCAAGGGGAGGGGAGACCTGGCAGCGCGCTTATGCCCGGGCGCCGCCTCCGCCCTCGCCGAATCTCCTGCCACCCCCTCCCACTCCTGTCCACCAAGCTGCTCTTCGCGCCGTGCTTACCCGGCGCGAAACCCCGGGTCCTGTATGAGCCCGTTAACAGGTTCCCGCGAACAATTTTCTTCCTGCCTGCAGGCAGGCAAGTCCCCTGCCAGTTTACCACCCCCTCCCTTCTCCCAACCCGCTCTCCACACCCCCTTCGGGCGTAAGGAGATTATGTTTCGTCAGCATAACTCCCACTTAGCGCTCTGGCCTCCTTCCCGAACATACACGCGCGAACTCACCCACCTACTCTCACCCACACACACACACGCGCGTGCGCGTTTCACGCCGTACCCCGAGACCTCCATCTCTCAAACTCCTCCCACTCCGTCCTTTCGCTTATTTTTACCCCTCTCCTCCCTTTTCCCTCCATCAACCCGTGGGCCCTTCGGACCAACCAGGCCTGCCCAACGTGTTTTCCCGAAACAAGCCCCGTGTAATCGCATCAGCCACGCCAGCAGGATTGCGAACCCTTTCTCTCCTCTGCTGGGAAACACATCCCCCCCCCCTCCTGCCAAGCACGCACATTGTAGTAAATCTTTATTGCAGGTGCAAGAAAATCACGGCCGTGGACCTAACTTCAACGAGGAAGGTTCTGGCGGTATTTCACGCGTCGCTGGATCAAACACGCCACCGGTTTATCAACGCTACCGTGAGCGAAACAGTCAAACCTGCCGAGGTTTACCGGCTCATACATGATGATTTTTTACGTGAAGAAAATGTCCTTAGTTTGTTTAGGGACTGCGTGTTGTGTTCTTCCTTTGCCCCTAACAACTGCAGCGGTAAATTGAGTCTCATTGCAGAATCATAATGCAAAGCTCCACCTCCGACAAAATTATGGTTATCTCTGCATGGTGATGGCTCTTGAAACTAAAAGCTCTTATTAGGCCGAGCAACACATCATCATTCTCATCATCACTATCTTCCTCATTATCACTATCACTATTTTTCTCATCATGGCCATCATTGTTTAATGTAATTATCATCACCATCATCACCATCTTTCGTAAAAGTCACCATCACTAAAATCCTCACCGTCTTTATCAATATTACGAGCACAATCGTTATTATTATTATTTCATCTTTATGCTTATCGTTGGCACTCTAGTAGTCATAAGGTACACCGAATACGTCATCCATGGTAGGCATAATGATATTGAGTAACATATTTATTCAGATGGGCCGGTATCTTGTAAAGAGTCATTTCTCGTAGTTCATTACTAGATATAGCATTGACAAAGGAACTAACCAAGGGTGGAAATAGAACAAATTAATCAGTTTATTAATTAGTTTTTTTAAGATTGTTGCAATTTTATAGAATTTCTAGGTTAGTAATAACAGATTTTCAAGATGGTGGACGAATTGACAGTGTTAGCTTATTGGATGCTGGTAGATGGGTAATATAAGCCTCTTTGGAGACATTTCATCGTATTAAATTAAATAATAATTTTAAGCTAAAATAACTTATTTTGGATCGACCAAGGATCAACGTAAGGTGTTAAATCGATCTAATTAAAAATTATTTTACTAGATTATGTTTTATGATTTTTAGAATTTCTTCCAGATTTTTTATTATAATAATTAACGATTTTCAATATGGTGGCCCAAATAGCTGACAAGGTAGTGAATGCCAATACAGTCTGGTGATAGCACTATTGCACTCAAGCGTGATAAATTAATCCAAGATAGACACTCTAATCCATGCACACTCTGGCGGATGTGTCATTACATGACCCTACTACTCCAGGGTACTCTTGTAGACGACATGTAGCAAGTATTAAAACAAAGATGGCGGCTTGGCCTCCACCAGATGCTTCTATTATTCCTTCATACTGAATAAAATAAAAAGACGTATGTTTTCTATACTAGAGGCTTTAGCTTTCATGGTTATAATTACCTCGTATCCAAATGTATTTAGTATAAAAATTTTAATTTTATATATCGATAAGGGTCATACCAACACTGGTTGATAATGGAACATCACACTTACGTGCATGAGAAATAGCGGTACTGGAGCATTCTAGGAACCAAAAGCAGAAATAATTATGGCGAGCATTATGTTTTTTAAGATGGTGACCTCTAGCAAGAAAAAAAAATATGCTGGCCACTCTTCCTAATTCACGAATGCAGCCTCCAGCAGACAAAAACAAAATTGCAAAAGTGACGTCATAATTAAATATGGGGGCTGTGACTTCTGAATATAAACTGGCGGACTAAGTGTAATTATTAAATTTGATGAAATTGACATAATTAAAAATGGCGAAATCAAAGATGACGAAAAGTTTTAGAAAATAAAATGGCAGAATGTTACATAATAAAAAACAAAATGCCGGGTTCCAAGATTACCGTCGGGGTCAAGGTCATTCATGATGGCCACCTGAAGTAAAGTTCAAAGTCAAAGCTTACCATTTACAAACTGCAGATGATTTTTTAAAGGTCTCTGATTAGGATTAGCTTTACCATTAGACTTGTTTTTTAAAACTTTCATAGTATTTTTTTAAATTTTTTTTTCGGTCAGTAAAAAAACTGAAATAAGTGAATTTACGTGTGATTTAAGGTATGAAAAATTGACTACACTTTAATTCCAGTGGTGTAGAAAAGTGCAGGGAGATTTTATTTGTAATATTCCTCTATAAAATGGCAGGGTCGTAGAGGTGTGTAACCGACGAGAATATTGCGTGCTGTTTAAATGCGTAGCGTGTAGAGACGAAGAGGCGTGCGATTAGCGAGCCATTGTCGTCCTTAGTGACCCAGCGCTTTTAGTGCTCGTGTGCCCATCCAAGCGTATTCCTTAATATGGTGGTAATTCAAATTATTGTTTTCGAAAATAATAGTTTTTTGAAACATTTATAATGAAATTTTGTTTAAACATTAGAAAAAAATATTTTTCTATTAAAAAAGTTAATACTTAATTGTGTTTACTTACTTAAAATATGAATTTATGTCAGTCCTAGAATATATTGAAAGCATGGAATCATGTAGTCTACACTTGTGTATTAATTGTTCGTATCTAGCCTTTGTCTTGAAATGATTTATTTTTTAGCATGATGAAGTTGAGTCGTTTTACCAATTACTGGATGTTGTGAGCACAAGCAACGCCGCGGTGATGACAACAGTGACGTGTCTATGCTTGCCAAGACAGGACGATACTGCGATGGTTCACCATTGCCTTCCGCGGGATGAAGGTTAAAGGGACATCACAAACACCCAATCCAGGTTTTGAAGACTTCCCTCACCGGCTGGGAATCGAACCCGGGCTCCTTGGCCCACCAGCCAGACAAGCTAGCCACTAGACCAAGTTTTACTTAATGTTTGGCTGGTTATTTTCATTGCCAACAAGCCGACTAACCATCCTCCCTTTATTTAATTACTTATTATATTTTATATACCTAGTTTTAAAGTTTAGTGTGACAGTTTTATTGACTTTGACAAATCGGTGACAAATTTAATCGGTGACAAATTTAAACGTTTACAAATTTACACCCATGCCTTACCCGGGACTTGAACACAGAACACCTCGCACCGTAACCCAGTGTGTATCCGACTGGAGGTCGGCACCAAGTGATGGGAATATTTCTAATACATATATAATTCATTAATCATTATAAAATACGTTTTTCCAAAATGAAATTATTAATTATTAATTATTATTATAATAAATATGACGGTAATCATGAATGGTTCGTTTAAAAATATATACCAAATGATTTCATGCTTTCAGTGCTAGGAATGACAGACAAATAACTTATGCCATAAATTTCATTAAAATTATTAAGTAAGGAATTTATTAGTAAGAAAAATTATTTGATGAATAACTAAACATATAGTAGATATTGTAAATTAAAAAAAGCATGAAATATTAGAAGAAAAATAATTAAGGATACAAACTATTTAGTTCCAAACGCACGTGGTGGTCACGCATATACATTGTTCATCTCACCGTCTTGGGCGAGTATCTATTCGAAAACGACGATGACGACGAGCAAGGCCCGCGCGGGAGCAGGTACACTTGGCGTGCCGCGCGGGAGCAGCTACACTTGGCGTGCCGCGCGGGAGCAGCTACACTTGGCGTGCCGCGCGGGAGCAGCTACACTTGGCGTGCCGCGCGGGAGCAGCTACACTTGGCGTGCCGCGCGGGAGCAGCTACACTTGGCGTGCCGCGCGGGAGCAGCTACACTTGGCGTGCCGCTCGGGAGCAGCTACACTTGGCGTGCCGCGCGGGAGCAGCTACACTTGGCGTGCCGCGCGGGAGCAGCTACACTTGGCGTGCCGCGCGGGAGCAGCTACACTTGGCGTGCCGCGCGGGAGCAGCTACACTTGGCGTGCCGCGCGGGAGCAGCTACACTTGGCGTGCCGCGCGGGAGCAGCTACACTTGGCGTGCCGCGCGGGAGCAGCTACACTTGGCGTGCCGCGCGGGAGCAGCTACACTTGGCGTGCTGCGCGGGAGCAGCTACACTTGGCGTGCCGCGCGGGAGCAGTTACACTTGGCGTGCCGCGCGGGAGCAGCTACACTTGGCGTGCCGCGCGGGAGCAGCTACACTTGGCGTGCCGCGCGGGAGCAGCTACACTTGGCGTGCCACGCGGGAGCAGCTACACTTGGCGTGCCGCTCGGGAGCAGCTACACTTGGCGTGCCACGCGGGAGCAGCTACACTTGGCGTTCCGCGCGGGAGCAACTACACTTGGCGGGCCGCGCGGGAGCAGCTACAATTGGCGTGCCGCGCGGGAGCAGCTACAATTGGCGTGCCACGCGGGAGCAGCTACACTTGGCGTGCCGCTCGGGAGCAGCTACACTTGGCGTGCCGCGCGGGAGAAGCATCACTTGGCGTGTCGCGCAGGGGCAGCTACACTTGGCGTGCCGCTCGGGAGCAGCTTCACTCGGCGTGCCGCGCGGGAGCAGCATCACTCGGCGTGCCGCGCGGGAGCAGCTACACTCGGCGTGCCGCGCGGGAGCAGTTACACTTGGCGTGCCACGCGGGAGCAGCTACACTTGGCGTGCCGCTCGGGAGCAGCTACACTTGGCGTGCCGCGCGGGAGCAGCATCACTTGGCGTGCCGCTCGGGAGCAGCTACACTTGGCGTGCCGCGCGGGAGCAGCTACACTTGGCGTGCCGCTCGGGAGCAGCTACACTTGGCGTGCCGCGCGGGAGCAGCTACACTTGGCGTGCCGCTCGGGAGCAGCTACACTTGGCGTGCCGCGCGGGAGCAGCATCACTTGGCGTGCCGCTCGGGAGCAGCTACACTTGGCGTGCCGCGCGGGAGCAGCTACACTTGGCGTGCCGCTCGGGAGCAGCTACACTTGGCGTGCCGCGCGGGAGCAACTACACTTGGCGGGCCGCGCGGGAGCAGCTACACTTGGCGTGCCGCTCGGGTGCAGCTACACTTGGCGTGCCGCGCGGGAGCAGCTACACTTGGCGTGCCGCGCGGGAGCAGCTACACTTGGCGTGCCGCGCGGGAGCAGCTACACTTGGCGTGCCACGCGGGAGCAGCTACACTTGGCGTGCCGCGCGGGAGCAGCTACACTCGGCGTGCCGCGCGGGAGCAGCTACACTTGGCGTGCCACGCGCCCGTTTGCCGCTCGGGCTCGCCGCGCGAATCCGAGCTCCGCGGGCAATCAATCACACCTGCCACGCCAGGGAACTCGGCAGTCCCGGTGGCTGCAGTGGGGCCAGGAGGGATGACACCACCCTTAACACCCGCCCCCTCCGACAACCACCAAAGGATGTACGATCTTCTGGCACACCACGCCCGTGTCCCGCCGATGCCGGGAGCTTCAGATTGTCCGCAGACGTCCACCTGGACTCACGCGGTGCTTCTAGAAGCTTGGCGAGCTATGAAACCACCGTCTAACAAGGACACGGGGTTATTTTCAAGCCTAGAGACATTTCCAGGGCTATTTAGCGTGACATACTAATCTGAACTAGTAGGCCTATTACTTGTTCCTGATCAATGGTCAAATGGACTGTTATCCAGCATTCAATTGTTCTGCATCAGAGAATAATCACAATAAAGGTTTCAAAATATTATTTTTTTTTTCTGTGGGAATGGTTACTCTGTTACCGTTATTTGTTTTAAACATATTGTTACGAAAAGCCCCGTCACGTTAGTTGGCGTAACTAGGACGCCACTGTTCTCGCAGCTTCGAGTGTTAAGTCAGGTAACTTTGATGACGTGATACTTTGGAGGGCTACGATTCATTTCGTGAAAGCTGTTACAAATAAATTTAGCTGTGAGAGTGTACAAACATTCCAATAACTACAATTAAATTAAAAGTTTAAAAATTGTCTAATATATAATGCTGCAGTAAATTAATTAGGTTATATTTCGGACCTGTTGTTCCTACTCGCAAGAATATATTTGGTTGCGTTTTCCCCCTTAGATCGCTTGCTATCACAGCCAAGACATTTCATAGAGAGAAAAATAGTATTATATCTTATATTAAATTATAATAAAATATAAAATCGATTACGAGAGACGGAAATATATTTCCTTTTTTTTATAAACTAGAATCTAAATGAATACATGGACTCAGGAAAAAGTAAAGGACCCATACTAGAAATGTTTACAGGAATTACATTTTTTTAGCTCGTTTCTCTGCAAAATTTGCATTAAAATTTCGACGACGAATATAATAACAATTTTTCACAATACGTGAAGTTCCATAAACGCTCTCATGTACACGTTTCACTGGCAGTAGCAGACTTTATTGTTACGACCGAACTTAGATTTTAGCAAAGTTGCGCAGGCGATATACGACATATTGTGATAAATTACTAACTATATACTTTTACTTTTTTGCCACTGTAAGTACAAATGCACATTGGATGCAAACCAATCTGAAAAATTAACTATATAATAATTTTCTAAAGTTTCACTTTAAGGATCGTGGCGGCAATGAATCCATATAATCATATTTATTTTAAAATAAAAGTTATCCATTTTTCAAATTCTTTTCATCAAAAAATTAAAAATTATTTGATAAAATATGTATCTACTTTAGTTTTTATTACTATATGGGTAATTTTTTTACTAAGTAACTTAGTAGAATCAAAGAAAAATATTCTTTCATAAACCAAAAATAGACTTTTATATAGTTTAGAGTTGAAACTTTTAAAAAGGTGAAAAAAAAAAACTGTAATTTTCTTCTTTTCTATTCATACCTTATTATTTCTAACTTTCGCCGTTTTATTTCAAACATTTTTTTTAGAACAAAATAATTTCTTTCCCTCTTTTAGAAGTGAAAATTTGTAACAATATAAATATAACAAGTATTCAAGTTAGTAAATTTATAGTTACATGAAAATTTAGGAAATACATTTAGTAATTTTAAAGTGATGCCGGAACCAACAGAAACAGAAACCAACAGATCGAAAGAAAGAAAACCATTTCGTAAATCTAACATTTGTGTAAATAAATTGAGTAGCTGTTTTATTTTTGATATATATATATTTTTTTATAATTTTATGTAATGCTTGATAGTGTATGTAACTTTTTTTTTAAATATTAATTTTTTCCCTTCGTTTATTTTACGTAAATGTTTACATTATATGTTTTATAAAATAATTTCACAAAATGGCCAACCTAATTGAGTGCATTATTAACACGATTTTTTAGACTTAGTTTAGGAAACAATGATATATTTTTTGAAGCAATTCTTAAAAGTAATCAGAAATACTAGTTGGACTGAGTCACTTAAGCTGAGCAAAACTCTGAATTCTTACTAGTAACCGGTTATTTTTATTGCTACCAATTAATAACTGTAAAATTAATTTGTAATTTCTAACCGGTCGTAATCAGGGATGTTACAGAATATTTGATGGTAGGGTCTTACGTTAAAATTTTTTTTAATAATTTTTAATTATATATTGTTAAATAAATAAAGTGACAGCATAATATGCTTTCCAGTTTTTGGGAACTAGGCAGAACAATATTGTAGTTTAAAAAATTTGCAATAATGTAGTTTGATTTAAAAACGAGAAAGAAATCGCAACAAAATGTAGTCAATTAATAATTATTAAATGATAGAGTAAGCACATTTTATGCACCAAACTTAAACAGTTCAGTACATAAATAACATAATTTTTACTCTCACTATGCTGCGATTTCGGTTATAAAAATCCCGTTGACTACATACTGATACTTAAAGACTTTAAAACTAGTTATATATAGAGCCTATGGTAAAATCAGCCACGTTTCAATGTGATAGGTATTTTATAATTTTCAAAGTGTTGCTACTGCTACTTTATCGTACCTTTTAAAAATTTAACACGTTGCTATTTCATTGCCCATGTCTGGTGGACACGTATTCTACACCGAAGTTTGTAGAAAGGGTCAGGAGTTTGCGTGCAGTATGCAAAGAACATTGCCCGCGGAAGACGCGAGTTTTTTTTTTTTACTCCGGTGTGTTGGTAATACCTTCCGTGTGCCTTGGTAGCCTCCGGCCACCGCCTCGTCCTGCATTTATTGCCTTCTCCCGGGGAGAGAAAAAAAAAATAATGTGGTTTACGTCTTCTCTTCCGCCCGGCTTCCTCTCATACCCCTTCCCCCCCCCTCAACAACCCCTACCGTGAACCCTTCCACCCTACCAGCGACTCACCCTCCATTCCTACCCAATCCTTTGCGAGCGGTGGTTTATTACAACCAGCCAGCACAACACATTACGCGGGGCGACCCACCACGCGGGGGAAAGGGGGGAAGCGAGCTGTAGTAAGGGATAAAAAAAAAATACTCCCGGCAATGCAGGTGCCTCTAAGAACGGTCGGACGTAAAACTTGCGTAGCGAGCCTCGTGCCTCGTCGGGTGTCGACACTTCCAGCGCCGGCGCGTGCCGTTTATTACCAAATTGAGAAGAAAAAAAAAATCCTAAAAATTCATCATTTAACGACATGCGAGACTATTATCGTTCTGTTATTTGGAATTTTTTGTTCGTTTCAATTTGCAAACATTTCAACCAACAAAAAGAGAAAGTTTATTCTAAAGTAATGTAGGGCAGGTTTTTTTTTTTATTTTGCATGGAGGTAGTGTATTTTTAGAAAGTTGAAACAATTGGATCGCAAAACTTAATGTATCTTCTTGTAGGATATTGCTTGAAGTTTTTTTAATAGCTTGAAAGGAACTCACTAGGAAGAATAGTAAAAATGCCAACGTTAAGTGAGTATAGTTAAAAAGAAATGTTACAACATATCAGCAAGGGGAATAAGCTTCCAACTAAAAATGAAGTTTCGCTACTCAGTTGATGGTCGTTCTCTTTTTTACTACAAATTATTAAATTGCAAACATTACACGCGTTCAAATCCTAATTTCGTGCCTTCATTGGATCTTAGATGTTAGCGGTTGTACACAGAAGTTTAATGTTACAGCACTTACGAAAGCACTTGGAAAAACTACAAATCGCTCATAAATTCAGACGCACTACATGTAGAAATGAAACCATCAGCTCTCTTAACATGAATGAGGTCACTGTCACGCTTAAACCTATTTTCTGAAACAATTTTTTTAAAATAATATCATAATTTTTTCTGTGACTGTACATGTACGTGTATGTCTCTCCCATTAAAACTATTTTGTATTATTCTTAACGTTAAAATTAACATTTTGGTTTACCTTTTCAAAATCAGTTTCCAAACACTTCTATTTTATTTTGGCTCTAAATGACACATAGTACAACAAATAGAAAAATAAGCATTACTCTGAATGAGGTTAACTATCTTGACTTCTATCTACTTTCATAGCTGGGGCTTAGTTATATACCGCGGAAACATTGTTTTAACGCTTCTGTGGTATGAATAAAATCTCACCACCATAATCCATGAGAAAATACTTACGAACAAAAAAGTTTTCTAATATAACGATTCCTAAAATAAAAAAATCTAAATAGCAAGTAAAGAAAATATTGACGTAAAAATTATAGGAAAACATTATTAATTAACCATAAACAAAAAAAAGAATACTTACTAACAAAAAATAGCGTCAACCTGTAAACTATTAAGGTAATACAAATAAACAGTGATTTTCTATTAATTATTTATGGTATGGCTGTATGCGTGTAAAAAAAAGTTACAGTTTTTGATTAGAGAAATCATAATTGTAGTATTATATAATTATTCGTATATCTTAGAACAGCGTGCTACTTTGGTTAACATATTTTACTTAATGTAAACATTTATTGGTTTCGCTGACACATTATTATCGATGTAGCGAAAAACTCCATGATGGAATGGTTTGTTTCTGAATATAACAAGTGGTGTAACCACTTACCTAAAACGGTTTTTCTTGGTGGACGTGAATAAATTAAATTTCACTCTTTTTGTCTTATCTGCTATGCTATTTTTGTCATGGACTGAATTTAATGGAATTTCATCACTTCTTGTGTATAAATCCAAGGTATGGGCAATCTTTGTTCCAATTTTATTGCAAATAAATGTCATTTAAATAACGCATTTGAGTAAGACCTACACATAAAAAAAAAATTGAACATCGAATCTTGCAGCGTTATCTATAAGTGGGAATTTGTATAGGCACTGCAAATCATAGAAATTGTTTCGCGAAATATTAACGTTTTTGTGGACGCATTTTCTTGATTCGTAGTTGAACTTCGATGGTTATTTCTTCTACGTATTTGGAATTCCCAGTACGCTTTAAAGCGGGACGCGACAAATGCAGTCCACAAATATTTAAGCAGCTCGAGTGCAAACACGGGACTGAAAATTTTCTTTAAAGCGATTTATTTTTCCCGTTCGGGAGTCAAGTGTCGCAAACGGGGAAAAGGATGTTCGGAAAGATATTGGGGAGGGGGAGGAAGGCTGTGACTGATAAAGGGGATGGAATGTCTTCGGAAGGGGAGAAGGGTTGAAGACTTCCAGACGAGAATCGTTCCGTTGACGCTGCTTCTCTGCCAAGAGCAAGACGATGAAGAAGGAGCTATAGAGAAGTGCAAAAAATAAGGAGAAAGAACTCGTATATTGTTGACGTTTTCAAAAAGCTAGACAAGAGCGCTCGGAGCAAAATATTTTTTGGGGGAAAAAGGGCAGGAAGTGAAACAGCAAATAAAATAATGTGTAAAGGCGCAATTCGACAAGAACTAGGCGAACGTGACGGACATATTTACGTTTCCATTTTACGCCTTTTCGTTTCTTTTTTTTTGCCTTCTCTTCTTTCATCCAGTTCATTCACTTATAGAATTTTGCCATCTTAAAAAATATTGGAGGAGAAAAAAAGAACGCGTTTAATATATGACGCAACATAAACGGGAATCAAAAAAAGAAATTTTTGAATTTTCGCCTCAAATTCGAAAAAAAAACCTTGTAAGGCAACTAAAATACATTTAATGATTTCGAAAAATTAAACATATAATTTTGTTTAGTTCGAACAATGAATTAAAAATTTATTTGAATATATGTTTTTAAAACAATTTTATCATATTTCAAAATATCATTTACGTGTAACAGCACCCAGATAAACTATTAACGCTTGTATCACAAATTTCAGTTGTCTCTGAAAATTTTAATGTAAAC
This sequence comes from Bacillus rossius redtenbacheri, assembly GCF_032445375.1. NCBI lineage: Eukaryota > Metazoa > Arthropoda > Insecta > Phasmatodea > Bacillidae > Bacillus > Bacillus rossius. The sequence goes on from NC_086333.1 coordinate 55,103,218, forward strand.
TTTGGGTTAAAAAATATGTTAAGCATTTCAGCATGTTAGGATCAAACCCAAAACTCTTGTCACGTAATTATCATTCTTTAGTTTTCACGCTAACCTTTTTTACCCACAGAACGTTTGTGAATTGCACTACTAAGCTCCTATTTGAAATTATTTGATTTTAATCGACGTAACGCTTAGAATCACGTCAATGCTAATTTAATCAAAAAAGCTGTTGTATATGCACCACGTTCAATCGGAACCATTCGCCATTTACTTGAATATTTTTTTGAACGGCTAATTTTTATAATTTGGCATTACTTGCAGTACGGTAAAACTGAATATCAAGCTTAAACATCACGACACGGGTTTTGATATGCCGGCCATAGAGTCAATAACACTTCGCGACCCTTGGCTTCGCCTGCATGTTTGTTTGCATGACCGGCCAAACACTGTTTATTCTCTCCCTCCCCCCCTTTTTTCACCATAACCGCATAAAAAATACATAAAACATGGAGCATTGTTTGGGGAAATGCAGGGGGAGAGAGGAAAGCGTTTCCACTCAAGGGGGTGGGGAGGCGTATGGGACATGGTGGTTTGTTGGGGAAAGTATTTGGGGGAAGAGGGGGTGAAACTGGGTTGATACTGCGGCGGATGTCGGGGTTAGCAAAAGGGGAGGATGGTTGATGGTTACATGATGTATGCGTTTTCATTTCAATATGTCAACCCACTGCGGGCAATCTCTCCAACTTGCCCTGCACACCGCGAAATCGGTTTGCAATATTCCAAAACACGGCCAATAAACTAATACACATCTTGGCGCAATCCATTTCGCGCTGACACTCAAAATTGTGCAACCCTTCTCTCCCCTCCCTACCAAAACATTCTGCCCCATCCCACCAACGCTTCCCATAACAGTTTCCCCCTACGCCCCTCAATCACACACACACACACGCGTAAACATAAACGACAGGGCTTCTCCCATACCCCAGCCAGCCTCTCAAACCTCTGACATATTTCCAGCTCTCTCTCATCCCGCAATTCCCGTTTTGACCATTGGTCAAAATCGTTCCCTATTCATCCGCGAGATGTCAGCTACCTAACTACTCCTGCTATTCGACTGTTTTCGTCCTCTCTCCGCTAAACCTTGAGCCACACACGCAAAGCGAAAAACGCTGGCGTCACAGACAACCTTCGTTCAGTAATTTAGCGCGTCAACCACGTTTTGATTAATTAGATCAACGGTGGATGAGGGTGGGGGAGGGGGAATAAAAAAAATTAATTTGCCCGTCGGCCCGGAAAATTTGCGAGCCAGCGGTCGACGTAAAGGAGTTTGGGGGGGGGGGGGGAGACTGCAGTTTTGTCGGGCGGAGGTAAAGGGGCGGTAGTAATTGCAGGAAACGCGCGCAGGCGTGCTTTTAACGATGACAGCGCCGTTTCTGCGCGCGCGGCGAAAGCGCGGATTACCCGGCGAATGCCAGCTGGCGTGTTGCGTCCCGCAGACGACTCGTCGCGACGGCTAATTCCGCACTAATTCCGCACTAATTTCGGCGCTCGCTGCTCAAATGACCAATTCTAACGAGAGTGTGCTAATACCGTCACCGAGAGAAGGTAAACATTATTTTGTTTCCCCACGTAAAAACATTGCTATTTGATTCAACAACTCTCAAAACCAGCTTAATATTTGTAAACAAGTACCTACATACATATTAGTGATTTTTTTTTTCAACTTTAAGAGAGAAGGTCACATGTAGCTTTTCGCTCCAAAATTTGTAAATGAAATGAACTGTAAGTTTCTCTCAGTTTTATTTCACTTATTAGGTTCTGAAATATTAAAAAAATTAGTTAATCTTTGTTATTTTTAGGGGCACCAATCCAACAAAATTCGTGTTAGAAATAATAATTGTACCGCATGAGCAAATTTTATAATTTTGCATGTAAAATATTACTTAAGTTTTCGCTTCCGTGGTTTCCATACCGAAAAATTGTAGGTTTTATTTATACTTCTAGCTTTGATCACGTGGAGGATCAACAACTTCACCTAACGGGAACCACTGAAGCTGAAATTGATAGCGAAAATAATATGAAACTTTTAAATTTAAAACAGAGTCAATGAATGGTGTTGACATGACTCAAGTTCGAGAGGAGGCAACACCAAAAATTATAAATAAAAAAGATTGGTTGTCTGTAAAGTCGGTTTACGGACAATAGTTTAACGTGACAACGTCATAACAAAACATTGATGAAATGATTGCATACTTTTATGAATAATATTGAATCATTTTTATTGAATTATCACTATTTTGTATGGATACAAAGAAGGAGTGAAATTAAATCTAAAATTTAATTGATAAATTTAATTTATTTGCACTCATAAAATTAAACATTTTTATTACTTTTACGAAGAGATTATTTTAACTATAACTTTTATACATGTTTGCTATTTAACTTTTTCCAATCTATATTATTCTGTTTAAGATAGGACGATGATAGGAAAAGTAGGAAACGAATGGGAGTGTTTCAAGTTTAATGTGCCTCGAAAAAGTCAAATCGATAGTTGTTCCAATCGAGTGGAAGAGAGATAGATGCGGCACAAGCGTACAATGAGCGTAACGGGACACAGCGTAACGGGACAATGTGCATTACGGAATATTTTTTCGTGCGTGCAGCAGGCGTTCATCGGTTTATTAGACGTTGTCACGTCAAAAAAAAAAGATTAGCACAAACTTGAGACTTACAAGTATAAAATATTGAAAGCTTATTTAAATGCTTTTAACAACCTCAGAATATCACAAATGAAGTTTCATCAAGTTGTGTGTACGCTAAATTAAAGAATCAACATATATATGTGTACTGTGCGTTAGTGCCTCTCGGCTGTCTTATGCTCTGTTAAAATGAGAAGAGAAATTAAATTGTAGATGGTTAAAAATGAATTGTTTAGGAAGCATGATAGTTACTGCATGGAAGTCATTGAGATGCAAGAAACAGTCAAGTTTATCATTTATTGTTGCCTACTCCAGAAAATTAATAGGTTTGAGTAATATTTTCCTCTGTCTGTCACAGTTTTAATCCTCATGAAAAAGAACTTAATTTTGAAAATGTATAGAAAATGTATTCATCACACCGATTGTAAGCCCTCGTTAAACAATCACAATATTATGTGGCCTATTAAATAGATTTTTCAAATAAACCTTTGGACATTTTTAAGCAGAAGAAACAGCTGTTTTAAAATTTTATATTGACTACCTTTATATTCTTAATATTTTTGTTTTCGAAATTAATGTAAATTTAAATTATAATAAATTTAAGCTTATGTTGACAAAAAAAGTGTCTTCCTGTTTCTGGTACCGTAAGAGTGATTTTAATTTTATTTCGTGTGAGACAAAACATCGAATATTTTTACCAAGTTTCGACCAAGTCTCAGATGAGACAAAATCAATTTGAGCTAAAGGCAAATTATTTTTAAAATATATTTGAAATAAAAAGAATATTGTTTTATATACCAATGGGGTCAGGTATACAAAATATTAATGAAATAAAGTTTACGCCCTTCTTAGCTTTTGGGTTGAAGACAGTTTTGTTAAGATTTTTGTGGGTCTGACGTTTTGGCATGCACTGTAGCCACCATCCTCAAGTGCGATTGTTCCTACTGTTTGAGATGACAGTAACAAGGGCTGTCAGACTGTGGACACACCATAATTTTTAGGACGTGGAGCCAACTCACTAGCAGTGAATAAGTCTTGAATATATAAGATCTACGTATAATACACGTATTTTTAATAAAAAAACATTTCTATAAGGGTATTTTGATTTTTACAAAAAAAATCCGACGTGGTGTATTAAACTGAGTCCTAACATACTGGTCTAAATAAATCACAACCTACAGCATCCACACAATGGACGCTCCGGCGAAATAAGGGAAAGAGGGAGTCTTAGCTCGTGGAGTCGGAAAGCGGTAGGGGGAGGGGGCTGAAATATGGGGAGAGAGGATGTTTCGCCTCGACTCGAAAGAACATAGTCGCTGGAGACTTATTCAACCCCTCGCCCCGTCCACACAACTCTCCTGCCAGCCACGAGAGTCGCGTTCCGAAAGGGCCGCTGATTGCTTTAAAATTTCAACCGCCCCGCGCGCGTGCACACGCTCCTTCTTCCGTATTCGACGACGCGTTTAATTATTCATCCGCAAGACGGTCGCGCGGTGCATTGTGGGCTGTGCGTGCCTCGAGAAGGGAAGAAGGCAGTCGGGAGGACGCTAGGAAAAAGATGGGAGTGGGGGGGAAAGGTCTGGTTTTTAAAGGGATCGGCTTCTTCTGGCGTTACTTTATGGGAAAGTGACTTGTTAAGATGGCAAACGTTTCGCGATCGTAGCAACGAAGGAACAAGGCCCAAAGTCACATCGAGCTGAACACTTTACTGCGAAACACCATAATCAAGCCCACCAAACTGTCTGTAATATTGCTACTACTAACATTAAGATTTTAATGATTCTGATAAACTCATTTCAAATTATTTTTTTACGTAAAGAAAACTTTCTACGCGCCATCTTGCAAAAAAAAAACTATCTAGACGGTTCGCTAATCTTTATTCCGCCTTTTCATATAGCAGAATATTATTTATTTGTTGTGTTATTAAATAAATTTCAGGATGACAAAGACTCTTTTAAGGGCCAAAGAAAATCTTTATAGCTTTTTACATTTCATTGAATTGTGTATTTAATTGTGACGCGACAATTTAATAATGAAGCAGTATCACCTATATTAATAGGCAACGAAAAAATGATTCTTCAAAAAGGCGGCTAAATAACTAATACTATACACATTGTAAAAAAATTAAAATCTTTCAAAATATCAAACATACTTATGTTTTATCTTTAGAAAGCAAGAAACACAACAAATTCTTGTTAAACAATATTTATTCTGCCTCTAAAGAGTAAGCACTAAGCAAAGTAATAAAAGCGAAGTAATTGAAATAGCTGTCGCCATTGTTTGTGAAAAGTTACTTCTGGTAATGTTATTTACATTACGTTTGATAAAATTATGTTTTATTTCCAGCATGTTCAAACAGACGCTGTTTAAAACAGACCTATTTAACATGAAGTATTTCACATTATCAAGTATAATTTCGTTTCAGCTTACTTAATAGTGTTCCCTATTTCACTAAAATATACTGTAAGATAAATTTCATACATTTCAGGAATCTAGTAAGGACCAATAACTATAAAATAATGTCAAGCCGGTCTTACATTACAGGTAATCACTAACGATTCCTGGTACATTTTATCCTTGTATTTTACATGTGGAAAAAGAGACTGCGTTTTTATTGATGTACCAATGGTTGTCATAGTTAAGTTTTGACGATTTAAAAAAACATTCTGTAATGAGTTAGGTATTTTAAATTTTGGGAAAGTATACTTTAACTTACCCGAGGATAAATGCAGTCATAAAGAGTTTAATTTTTTTAACTTTTCTACTTTTTTTACGTTTGTGTAAAAAGTTGCATGTGAGCTATATTATTAACAAAATGATCCAAAGGTGGCCTACAAGTAGTTTCAAAGGTGGCCCATGTACTAAGTTTCACTATTTTCAAAGTTGACATGAACTTAAGAAGTACATATCTAAGTAACACGTTTTTCAACATGGATTGCATATGCATTTATTTATGTATATATGAAACTTAAGCACTGAATATCGGTACATCCCTACAAATAAAATAAATAAGAAATTGTTTTTGTCCTGTTGCCCTTCTTTCACGCAGCAACGGAGCAACGGATAGACATGATTTTTTTTTGCATTTAAACATTTAATTGACCTGAGAGTGACATATACTACATATAACTACGGAATTCCATCCCTAAGGGAGTGAAAATGGGATAAATTAAGTTTTATAATTAAAATCATAGGAGCTAGATTAAATACACACAAACAGTGAGATTTTGTCATTTCCGCCACACGGTCATATAGGAATGTCTGGCATCTTCCTATCCTTTTCCTTGGCGAAACCCATCCGCTTAGTGAAACTCGCAGCTGTTAGCGTACTAAAGGCGCTAATATCATTTTAGTGTAGATCTTCGTCAATATAAGGCATTGCTTTGAATTTGTAACGCGCTATCGTTTGGTGCGTTCGTCACGTTTTGCCTAAAGGTTACCTGCTTTCCCACAAAATGAAGCTGAAATTTGGCATCCCGGTTTTGCTGATGCATAGCCTTGATGCCCGAAATTGTGCAATAAACGGGAGGTTTTTCAATTGTATGTTCTACAGACTTGAAACTTGGTAGTGATGTTTCTTATATCGTTATGTGTCTACGCCGGGTACCACAGCTTGTGTATTATAAAAAAATATTAACGGTGAGGACAATTCTTTTAATGTTATTGACATTTCTACATCTTCAAAAAAAAATAAACTTGTTTACAAATCAAGATTAAATATCTCATATATGTGTTGTAAAGATATGTCAAAACGAAACAAAGTTTAATAAAGTCCTTCATTCTAATGTAACATAGTTAATCTGAATCACAGCAAAATGAGCACATGAAGTTGTGAATTTTATCTTTACTTGTTGTGCCTTCGCATTTCTCATGAACATATCACTTACACTTATAACATAGTAATATGGCACATATTACGTCCAATTGACATATATGAATATTCTAGTTATTAGTTTTCTTCTTTTGTTGCTTTTAGCTCACTGGTACTTCAAATGTCACGGATTCTTGTTTCTTAGGTTCCTCCTTTCTTTTCCTGTGAGCATTTTCTACCACATGCACCAGAAGTTTATGTTGATTTTCTGCAATTTTTTGTTTAACCTGTGATTTGTTTGAAGGTCCTGTTTTGCGTTTTCAGATCGAAACAAACTTGCCACAATCTTTTGGGCACGGTATTTGATAGCTTTTTCTTTTGTTGTACACATTTCTTCGCGGGGTCTTCAGGTGTACGGAGGATATCAGACAGCGATGTCAATTTTACGGTGGAATAACATCTTTTTCCAAATCAGTGATAACTATGTAAGTCTTCTGAGGTTGAATCTCTAAGAGAAACAATACTATCGGCAGATGAACTGTCACTATCTGAGGATTCGGGTGCCTTATTTCTGAGTGTCTTTGCAATTTGTTTTCGTGCCTATCGTTTCACTTCAACACATGCTGAATGCCTGAGGTTGTTTTGACTAAGAACTAAGTCGTTTGTTGGTCGTTTCGGATTGCCGTTGATTGCCTCCATGCTGTCATCAGGTCTGTGAGTGATTTCGCTAGGCGCAAAAGATTCATCTGAAATTACAAAAGTGTCAAATGGGTAGTTACCAGTTGCTTGAACACCCGAGGAAACACCGACAAGTGTCGCAGACTTTGCATAAGTGTTTTTATAAAAATAATAGCTCAGATGCCCTCTTTACTGCCTTTTTCCCCTTCAGAACTGCGTCCATGGCTTGAGTTAGCTGTTCCTGAGTCCATTCGCCTAACTTTTCAGCCATCTTGATCTAAAACATAAACGTTAATGTAGACTTATTCTAATTATTTTCAATCAATTAACAAAAAATACATGTAATATTTTTCGTGATTATATACTGTATGTAAAGAAATTTTTGATAATCTGGTTGGTTGTCATCCGATTATTAACTTAACATGTTGCTTAAATTAAAAAGTTTTTATCTTAAATATTTGTCTTTTTCTAAAAGCTGTGCAAATTTAATAAATTTTTATATTTAATGGTATTTTGCTGTCCAAAAATGTAATTTAATTATAAAATAAATAAAAAAATCTAACGGACTAAAGCATTATTAATTTTAATCATTTCCATAAACACAGAAATTGTGCTGTTCCCACCCACTGCTGGCCCACTATGGCCACTTTAGGAATCTATCAGAAAATCACATTTAGTAACGTAATTATTCCTCTCACATCAATATATTTCCAATAACATTTAAGATACTCTATAAGTACCTAAAGCTCGTATACCAGGCTTTCAAAAAGCATTTAAATATTATATTTGTTTATATACATACTTACTTTTTTCACGATCTTCTACTCCTCCAAAATTAATTTAAAAAACAGTCGTCACACTTCATGACTTGAATAATGATGTAATATAGGCAACTTTTGTCTCACGCTCTTTATTTATTTAACCATACGCAGATTGGGACAGCGTTCATGAAGCAGGAGGCATCTTGTAATAATTTCCAAAATTATTATAAAAATAATACAGGTGACATGGGCCACCAGTCGTACTCCTACATTAGTAGGTAAATTAAATAATCTACTGTCACCGCACGGTATGTGTAGCAACATTATCGTTTAAATTACAATTATGATACCATGGATTAAAGCATTGTTTCGCTTTTAAATGTCTAAAGCTATTTAATGTTATAATATCCGGTAAATAACATTTTTTTTGTTAATCCAACATAATTTTTATAGAGAGAAAAAAAATCAAAACGCTTACTGCAATAAACCTTAAAGAAAATATTAACTTTTTATAAAAAATATATTGATTTAAAAACTTAAATAAAACGGTTAATTATTTTTTTTAATATAACAAATATCTGATTAAACACTGTATGATAGGCGAATAAAAATTATGTCATATAATTTTTGTGAATGTGGCTCAGAATTCCAAGAGTAAATATTAAAAACACTTTCTATGAGTTAGGATTTTGTCTGTGCCACAGGTACAATATTTTTTTTCTTTTGTAAACTTTTACTTAAATGAAAGTTGATCAGTAATAAAAAAATATTCTATATATACGTATATTAGCAAATAGTTTTCGGACGCACTGCACTTGTAAAGACCAATTAAAAAACGTGTCCTTTACATAGAGACTAAATAATTTCAGCAATGATGATACGAATACGTGAAATTCTCTATCCCGTCCACCGCGGGGCTTGATCTGTAGGATAAATCGACCCGAAACCCACTACCGGGAGCGGAGCGAATCTCCAAAGAGGTTTATCGTTGAGGGGTTTCCAAGTTACGCCTCTCATTCCCTCTCCGCCCTACCCCCCCCCCCCCCCCTCCACAAAAAAACGCCATCCAAAATTCACCTGCTCCTATTTTCGTTTTCCAATTTCCTCCGCCATAACTTGTCGAGATGAACATTTTTATTCCCTCCCCCCCTTCCCGCCCTATCGTCTCCTCACCCGACATTGTGCACGTCTGAGAAGAGGGCGAAGAGGGTGTAGAGGGGGCTTGCGGGAGAAAAGGGGAATCGTCTTGTCGGACCGGGCGAGGTCTGATTGGCGCACCGGACCCGTCACGACACGGCTTCCCTGCTCGTTCGCCTGCAGCGCGTGTCCGGCTGCCGCTCGTCAACTCTGACGGCTACCCGACTCCGTGGCCGGAGCCCGTTCACACAGCACAAGTATTTTATCATGGTTGTAATTATTGATGGTTTTTAATCCACTTTCTCTTATATCCGAGCATAGAATTCGACTATTAAAAAATTTTTCCTCGGATATAAATCTAAAAAATAAGATCAAGCAATAAAATAACAAAGAAGCAAAACACATACAATGAATTAAAATCACACATTAAAATAAAAATCATATTCAAAATATTAATATTTGAAGCATTTTTTTAATGTTCTCTGAAGAGCACTGTAGCTAGTGGCATGCACAAACCTATCTTTGATACCTTCTGTTGTATTTTCGAAAGAAAAAAAAAAGATCTAGTGTTTGGATTCATGAACGTCCCTTCCTGAAATTAAATTCTTCGAATTTTTTTAATCGTTAAATTCCATTCTTTCTAAAACGAAATTATAATTTAAACTAATTAATTACGGACGGGTAAACGCACACGCACAGTCAATGTGTATTGGGGAATGGTTAATGACATTACCAATTGTATCGACACCTGCCAACGTATGTTTGGGGTAATTTCGGGGAACAATGGAAATAACTGAATCAATAGATGACCGGTCAGGGAATCGAATTCATTTCCTCTGGCGTGCCAGTCCATTGTGGCAAATATCACGCATTTCGATCAGAAATGCAGAAAAGGTTTTGTCGTCGTGTGAATGACGTGTCACATGGTTTGTTTTAAGAAGTTCGTGCGCATTTATATGTGAATACCAATTATCTTCATTGGTGTATAGATAAATACGGAAATAAGTGCATCAGAACTCTTTCCGGTGAAATGGGAAACTAAAACTTCAATGATGGGGTACAACAGAGAATCTTGTATGGAAGGTATATAAGTTAATAGAGATTTAAATTTTGTTTTTAAATAAATACGAAGAAAACGACACTTACGAGAAGGAACTGACATTAAAATATTTAGTGATAGAAATTTAAGTGCTTTGCATTCCCAACACATTGTCACAAATTATCACTTCTTAAATTTATACTTTATTCATCCAACTTCCATAATTAATTATTATTTTAATTTATATCCACACAGATACAATACTACGGGTAAATTATTTATGTACATATAAATTAAAATATTTATAAATAAGGAAAAAGTGAAATTTGATGACTTAAATCCCGTGAAGAAGGAACGTATATACATCAATGAATTAAAATAAATAACTGTTAAAACATTAACTTTTATAACTATCACAAAATTATCCAAGCATGCTTTTCACCATCAAAATAATTATGCTTTAGAAATTGACAATTTTAGACCGTATACTTTCGTGGTAGTTGGGGCACAAAATAATTGGGCGAAATACTCTAGATATGTGGTACTGTGTATGAGCATGCCATTGAAATAACTTCTTAGCAAGGTCGCGTGCAAAATAGTTGCATGTTGTATACCCTTTTACTCCAACTGTGTCTTAGCAGGGTAGTGTACTTTCTGCTTTGGTTGCCAGAGAGTTATTGACGATTTAGTTCGTTTGCAAGATTATTGAGTGATGTACCCTGCACTCTTCTACTGCATATTAATGAGGAAGTATAGTTGTCTGCTAGAACTGTGGAGACAATGATAGCCATGTTGTACACAAGGCAGTTGTACGGTAGACTAATTCACTGTCCTACTGTGTCAGAGCTTGGTAGTGTCTCATCTGCAAGTGACCACCAGATAAAAAAGTTATTGTCAAGATATAACGTTCACAAAATAGTTGCGTCTGGACTCTTGCTCACACCTTACTCCTGTGTCTGAGCACAGGGTCACTAACTACTACTTGGCTTCTGCGTTGTCGAAAGCTCTTGAATATGACTGCACAAGGATCGTAGAAAAATGGAGCGAATCATTTAAGCAGACCATGTCTCAACCCAAAAAGACAAAAAAAGAAAAAAAACACGAGAGCGGGTCTTTCAGTACTCGACAGAAATGTGTATCATCTAAACTCGGTAACGAACAAATTCGGGTGTTCTCATGATGCAAATAAAGTTTTAATACGAAATTTGGATACAACATTTTAGGTAGAATTTTTTTTAAATAATGCTCAGTGTAATAAATATGTAAACTTTCGTAGTATCTATTTCTTTTAAAGTAATTTCAAACCATCTTAATATTATCTTAGACCTTGGTGCAAAACAACATTTTTATACGACCACGTTGTTAGTGCAATTAAAAATTACTTAAGTTGGCATATAATAAGAAATTCGTTATAAGCTATTCAATGCTGAATACATTGGGTTAAAAATATTGTAATATTTTTGCTGCATGGAAAATGAACTAATATTTATTCAATATTTTTGTTATATTGGATAAGATAAATATGCTTTGTACATTAAGTTCTTAAAATTTTCGAGAAATTTAAAGAAGTTTCCAAAATATTTTCAGAATAAAAAGGTATTTCGATATCTACCTACGCCTGCAGGCTGTGCCGAAATTGATTTTTTTTTTTACTTGAAGGTTACAGGGTTGAGTTTCAAAGTAGAGCTTGCACCGCCTAGAGCAGGCAGGATAGGCTACGCGGCGACCACTCCGGATATGCGGGTAGCTTACATTTCATGTACCCCAACCCTTGGGTTCTGGTTGCTCTTCCTGCCAAATGACGTCATCCTCGGGCACAGTTATTGGTTGCAGCAGCCAAATGATGTCATAAGAGCCCTGCAGTGTTTCCGAACCTTTTTAGTTTTGTTAGGGAAAAGTAAAACAATATTACATGTTTTTAATGTGTAATGTGATTTATTATACGAGGTTATTGATACTTCTTTTATGATGTAAAATCCTACCTCAGGAAAAAACGAATGTTTTGTGGGTTTGTGTAAATAATACTGGAAAAACTACATTGACCATTAATAAGCATAACAAATTGGTTGTCTGTTAAGTCGGTTTACGGACGATAGTTTAACGTGACAACGTCATAAAAAAACATTGATAAAATGATTGATCCAGAAGAAAAGGAAATATCATATTCGGCCTGACACTGAGCCGTAATAGGTTTTTGCAACCAAACCATTTAGGCATTCAAATATTATATTCTTTGAGGAAGAAATTTTTTTAAAATTTTTCTATATTTTGTATGATAAAATCTACCTCTGCATACTTTTATGAATAAAATTGAATCATTTTTATTAAACTGTCACTATTTCGTATGGATACAAAGAATGAGAGAAATGAAATGTACAATTTAATTAATAAATTTACTTTTATTTGCATTCATTAATTCAAATATATTTATTACTTTTGAAGTGTCGTGCGCGCCGTATTGTTTTTACAATTACAAAAAAAGTTTCACCCCCGCGATTTGATCCGTCAACCTATCGATTGGTAGTCAGCGATTCTAACCGCACAGCCACGAGGCCATATTGCAAACAATTGTTTCAGATGTTATAAACAAAAAATATTTCACGCACGATATTTGTTTGAATTTATTTTAACTATCATATTCTCTGTTGGACTCGAAATATTTACACGCTCGTGGGCTCATTACTATAATACGGTGTGTGATTTAGTAGATCAAATAATAACTCATGACAAATAATTACCAATGTCAAACTAAAGCATGAAAAGTATCATACCAGCAATAAATATTTAGTTACACAGCTAAAACAATACTCATACAACACTGTTTAAATATGCTGATTTACACTAGTAATTAAAATAATACGTACTTGTAAAACGCAATTTCCTTGCGAATATACTCCCGTGGCGCGGTGCACAACAATAACCTCGAATCAGTACGCCGCCACGTGCCGGCCGAGTTCTCTGTAACGTCCGCAACATACCAGAGAGATGCCACGCATGCGTAGTGGGACATCCGTAGTGGGACATCCGTAGTGGGACAATTTTTCGTGCGTGCAGCCAGCGTTCATCGATTTATTAGACGTTGTCACGTCAAAAATTTTTCTCGTAAAAATATTTATCTTTTAAGTTAAACACAAATTTAGCAATACATTTGCTTATTTTATCTGCAACATGAAATTTGATATATGTAACAATGACATATAGAAGTTTAAAGACAAATTGTTTTCTTTTAATTAAAATAATACATGTATTTAAGAATAGAGGGGATAAGATTTTTCATAAACTGAGAAACGAATCTGACTGATTTCAGGATAACCTTGTGCATCAAGTTTTAACAGTCATCCTAATTACCCCAGGCGGGGTGGTGGGAAAGGTGGATCAAAATCCAGCAAGCCAGCAGGTTGACGTGAGGGTAGGTACGATCGTAGGACGGTCGTTGGCGAAGGGTGAAAGGCAGGGCCTTTCCCCTCCCACTTTTTTTTACCCTCTTTCCACCTGGCCCGGCCCGGACGAACCACCTTTTAACATCATGCGCCGCAGGAGGACTTCAGCTCGCGTAATCAGGAGCATTTGGATGCGGAGGCACGCGTCATCGAAAATTCATTGGCTCGCGCGAGGGAAGCAAGGTGAAAAGGGGGGGTGTTACACCCCTCTCCCGTTCCTTTCGAAAGAAAAAAAAACACACACACATACACCTTCTTCTGCTATTCTTACTCCCATCCACCATTATGTTTAGATCCTTGCGAGAAATTTTTTTTTCTTCCTTCCTATCTTCTCTTTCTCTCTCTCTCTCTCTCTCCTTCCCTTCTAGAAGCGATAGCGTACCCAGAGGATTTGCGCGGATAGAGGTTCGGAAACTCGTGTTTAACTGGGTTATTATTATTATTATTATAAAAAAATAGTTCGACGTTCGCAGAACGGGCGAGGACCGTCGATTTCAAGATACTTTTTTTTTTCTTTCTTTCTTTCTCGAATGAGTGAAGTTTTGTGACGCGCGCTTCGAGGGTGTGTTTGCTTGGCAGCGCCGGGCGCGAAAGAAGGAAAATATTTTCGGAAGCGCGCGAAGGAAGCTCCGAGCAGAAAAAAAAGAGGAACTTCTTGCCGGCAAAGAGCAATTTAAGGAGGGGGAGGGGGACGGTGGCTGAAGGTTTTAAAAAGGACGAGTTAAAACGGTTAAGAAGTTTGAGAACACCCCTGCGGGAATGCGGGCAAACGAAATTACCCCCGAAACCCGATAATTGTTCTAGCGCATGTAGGCAGCTGGTTATTAAAATAAACTTTTTTTTTCATGTAAAATATTTTTCTCTGAATATATGTTTAATGTAGTAGATTTAAATTAAGCTTTAAGAAAACTATTGATCATGAATTTCTTTGTGCAACCTATTTCCGGAAGAGAGTCTTGTGTACGTAAAACCAACAAGCATTCACGAATTGAAGTTTTTTTTAACATTAATTCAAAAAACATGCAATGTAATTCAAGTATTCAATAAATTTGTAAAAATTATTTAGTATTATTTAGAATTCTTTAATATCTAAAGTGCCGATAGTAAACTTTAAAACTATAAGTTATTTAAAGATAAAAGTTATTTTGTGTAGTATTTAATTATGAATATTTTAATTAATAATACTTTTATTATTTCTATAGGAGTGTATCATTCCGACAGAAAGTGTTTTCACGGACAGAATTATTTGCCTTCAATGCCTAATAAAAGTAATAGACAAGACTTCGTAATTTCCGAAATTATTAAGTAGTCTAAGTATGATCAGGCAAGAAAAAAAATTCTTATTAATTATATCGCCTGTAACAGTCGTGTTGATTTTTTGTAAAATTTTACATATAACTGTAATAGAGTTAACTGTAACAAAACCCAAAACAAAACATTTAATTTCTGAAAATCCTGGATTAAATAATTGAAATAATTTCAATTTTTGCAAAAAATTAAAACATTTTGTGTCTGTAATTATATTCAAGGAAATGGTGGTTTGACATATCTTCTATAGTCAGTTCTTATATCAGTTTCATGTTAATAATAATAGAAAAAGCTTTAAAGGTTGAATCTCAACTAATATAAGACTAAAAGAAAGATTTAATTTTTGAAAACCTTATGCAAATTTAAATAAACATGAAAGTATAGCCACTTTTATAACATCATTTCTTGTATAGATAATATGCATATGAGAAAAACGGAAGCAACACGTTTGGTTCTATATAATGTTTTAGTAAGCAGTCATCGAGTTTCCTTTTGGCCTAAATTACGGATTTAATTAGTAGATTTGTTTTACGATTTGTGCACCAAAAACTTAAGTTTTGTGACAATCGCATATTTTATCAATAAAGACCCAACAAATATTTTGTGGCAAAAACAAAATAATTTCGTATTTTCAACAAAGCCATATGTTAGTGAATAAAATTTTGCCATCATAAATCAGACTCTTCCTGAAGACTAAATAATTATTGTGTCATCACGAAACAAACATTTTTGAAGGGTTGATGATGGTATATTTTTCGGTAGTCCCATTTATTTTTCACGAACGTATATTTTTGGCTAGTACCCTAGTAACTAAACTGTTGTTTAAAAAGTTTTAAACACGAGGAAAGTTTTTTTCATAAAAAATAAGTTATTAATCATATTTGATGGCCCAAATTTTTTTAGTAAATCACTAAAATTTTGATTTTGGTTGGTAGGAATATAGTTTAAGTACTGAAGAAATTTTTTTTTTGTTGTGGCAACATTATATTTCGCATCTCTTTGCACTAATATATCCGTTAACAGATAATTTATTCCATTAAAATAATGTTACTACGCTGCTAGGGACTTGGCCGGCTAGCCAGCCCGGTGCACCTGGTTTTTCAGGTAGCATCGTCTCCCACCCTGTCACCCTTGGAGGGAAGCTATGCACGTAGCACCTGTCAATTTCCCTCTCTTTCACCACTGTGAAGGACTTTGCTTCACTGGCGGATTTCTCACAACCACGCCCCTCTTCCACTATCAAAGCACTTTCTCATAGAGTCCTCTGCCTGTCTGGCTGTAGCATAATACATGAGGAGGCGTCCATAGCACACAATGCAAAGGACGCATTTCTAAGGGATGGATGGTATCCGAATACTTTTACTACTAGCCCCACCTGCTGGCAGTGGTGTTACTAATGTGCACGCAGCCATTTTGAGTCGTGATATATACGAAAATTCAGCCAAACGTAAATAACACAGACCAATTTTTTTTTTAATGTAGCGTGGAGGTTTTATATGTTAGCGATCAAAATTTAAAAAAAAATTGGAATACTAAAATATTAAAAATACTTATAATGAGCATTAAATACCCATATCAGTTAAAGTTCAAATTGCGATAATTTTTATTAACGTTTATATAATTCGCTATTTTATTTATCACTTGGGTTTACTACGTTTTAAACGAATCGTGTGCCAAAAATCTTAATTAATTTTATATACAAACAAAATAAAACGCTATTCAAAAACTAACTGCTGTAGGGACGAATCAGTGGATGCGGGTGTCGCATCGCTGGAAAATTCGAGTTTAGTGGACGTTTGTAGGGATGCACCGGCATCCTTTGTGAGAATTCGGAGGAAACGCAAAGATGGCCGCGTCGACAACGATGCACTTTTAGCGGATCCCTTAGCTAAGTGACCCACGGTGCTAGTATTCGGATGAAGCCTCTGGTTCTTTAAAAGGTTCAGAAGGTTCCCAGAGTTTCGTCGCATGGTGGCGTAACAGAGACGCCTTTATTCTCGTAGCATCAGGTGTTAAGTCAACTCTCTGACGCGACATTTATAAGGACCACGAGGCCTCTCCAAGGAGTAAATATTAGGGGTGGTTGGGTGGGGGGGGGGGAGGTTTATAAAAGAGGATGCCAACCTGCGAGGAGCAGTGTGTGAAGTGAATAGGACGAGTGAACCCTTGGTGAGCGATAGCGGGCGACGAGAGACGGCACAGTGGCACGGCGCGGCGGAATAACGAGCAGCGAGAAGCAGTATGTAGAGACAGAGATGCGTGGCAAGAGACGGAAGTAGAGAGAGACGCCATCGAGCAGAGCTTCAGTTGGGAGAGTAAAATGTGGGCTTACGGAAATTTGATTATTTGTGGACACGCCTTAAATTTACACTATAGTAAAATTAACTATCTATTAAGAAATATAACTCAAATTAATTAATTTATTAATCGGTCCATCCTTCCAGACTTGTATTTCCCACCTGTAACAAGTTGTAAGAAATTAGATTTAATTTTTTACACGTTATCGTGATCATGACAATGAAGGAAAAAGATACCCACAAATATAGGTTCATTTTTTCGTTCTACAAATTGATGTCAATGCTCTTTTTGTTTAATATAATTTACAGAATTTTAATAGACAATTTAATCAGCGCACTCGAAACGAAAATTAATTGGATTTAGTGGTCCGCCAGTCAACCTTATTAAATGAATAGGAAGAGCAAACTCTAAATGTTCCTAAAAAAAAAAGAGAGAACGACAGTACTAAGAGAGAGCGCTGTTGAAAGAAAACGCCAACGAAATACAGATTACAGGGAATGCGATGAATAAATAGCGTAAAGTGGATGAATCCAATAAAAGAACATCCAGCGAGAGTGGGTGTTGTTTTACTTGGAACAAAAAAATACCATTAACAATTTAAAAAAAAGATTCAGATTTTGTGTAAGGAATGGTAGCGGGTTATATTACTGTGCTTAAGTAAACGATCATTATAATACTACTTCCCGAAAGTAAATACGGAAATACAATTAAAATTTGTTTTTGTAACATTGTTAATTTACGTTCGTATATCTTACTTATAATATATGTTCATATTAAAAATATTTATAAAAGTAATAAAAAGTTTTTGATAAAAATGCAACATTAAATTTGTTATTCATTGTTATATTGTAATATATTACTGTAGCTTGTATTATTTACGCTAAAAAAAATACCCTGTATTTTTTGCTAACATCGTGAAAACTATTTTTTACTAATACCAGTTTAAGTAATTTGTTTTCCAAGTGTTGCATCCAAATCAATCTGCTATTGAGGATAAGCCACTTCTCTTCATTTTGTTACAATACAAACTTTAATACCTAAAATTGCACATTTTTTATCTGTAGTGACGTTGGCAACTTTTTTACTGTTGGTATTAAAATAGTATATATTGTGTTGCATTTTTACACATTGCCTCCTTCATGTTTTCTCATCATAGATAGTATTCTTTAAAGAGACGAATAATTTGTTTTTTTGGCCTTATGTTTTTTTACGAATTCTCATATAAAGAATTGTTCACAATGAACTTGTGAAAAAAAATTACCAAACAAGACAAAATTTTTGTTTTATATTAGGGATGTTCAAATTACATATATTTGTTACTAAGAAAAAACGTTTCTGCTGTATGTGTTTATGCTAAGGGATTTTTTGATGTTTTTCCCCAAACATAATTTCCTTTTATTTAGGTGAAACATATTAATTATGGTTATTTATTACAGAAATTTATGTGTGTGGGAGAGTGTTGTACGGCTGGGACGTGCATTTTAACATGTATGTAACTTAAAATATTTCCAGTATGTTAATAAATAATCTGAATCTGTGTCTGAATCTGAATCTGTTGGATTTAAAAATCTAGACAGAATTTTTTTTTCCTGCTAGTAGTTACGGACCCACCAAACAGAAAGCGTCACATGACGTGCAAAACTTGGTTTCAGGTTCCACTGCGAAAGTCGCAGACAAAGATGTTGATATGAAGATAAAGTTGATATGAAGATATAAACTTATATATATGTATAGAGGTATAGAGAGGGATATATATAGATGTATAGAGGTATAGAGAGGGAGTTATACAGATGTATAGAGTATAGAATTAGAGATATAGAGAGATAGAGTGAGAAATGTATAAAGATTTAGAGATATTAGATATTGATAGAGAGATAGATTGAAATTAAGATAAAAACATAGATACATAGAGAAATATAGAGGAAGCTAGAGTGATAGGGATAGAAATTATAGCGTTGGCTAATACGCGTGTTTAAGAATAATATATAGGTCTAGGAATGAAACGCCCGGTACATATTCTTGAAAACAGTAGTGGGATTTGTATTAGACCCTTAACTTAAACTTCTCAGGTAACTAAAATTATGGTTACCACTCAAATCTCATAGCTTCCCTAGGCCCGACAAAAATACTGCGCGCCTGTCAACAGACACTTGCGCTCAGAGTGAGTGTCGCACTTATCATCCCGTCTCACTTACCAAAGTACACCCCTGACTATGTGGACGCTGTAAGGTGAAAAATTTTGACAGTTGGGATCGAATTGTTGTTTAGAAGTATCGTTTCGTCGTCGAATACGGAAGGAATTTTGCATATTGCAATTGCAGTTCCACTTTTAGTTATCAAAAAAATAACGAAGAAAAAACTTTCAAAGTAATCAAACGGTTTAAACAAACATGTCTGCCACGGTACTCAGCTGGTGGACTGATTGTTCGGACTGAAATTTTCGGACACTGGCGAGACGCTGTTTCCACACAAGGTCAGCCCGCAGTCCTATTTGATGGGAAGCCATCAGTTCGTCAGCACATCAGTTACGACTGATCAGTCCGCCGTCCTTGCACACACACACTCACACACACGGCAGTTCCGACTGTTGAGTTCCGACTGATAGGTCCGAACTGACAGTTATGACTGATGTGTATGTGAGTGTGTGTGATTGTGTGTGATTGGGTTTGGGAGGGGGCGGGAGCCCACTTAATATTTTTTTTCTAGAGCTACCGTCGCGTGATCTCGTCGAGTCCTTTTAGCGCCGTTTCCTTCCTTGGTGGCGGACGGGGGCCTCTATACAAGGAAATGGCAAAGGATGGGGGGAGGAGAGGTGGAGGAAGAGGATCTTCAATTTTTCATCACGGTCGGCCGGGACCCTGCACCTTTGCACAGAGGCGAACCGGCGTTAGTCATCCCGCTCGCTGTCGAGGTACCGCTCGTAAAGTATTCCATTTGCTCGGGGACTTGCCTGCCCGCCCCTGTACCCTTGTACAGTGAAAAAAAAAAGTTTCTGTACTTACGTACATGTGTTAGATATATTATAACAAATATAATATACATTTTTAACTGCAAACTTTAGATTATAAAGAACTAAAAGATTACGCAGCGTTCGTAAAGCTGTATAATAATATAATATGATATGTATAATTCTGTATATTATATTTGACGCCACGTTTGTTTCAACACCATTTGCTTGACTAATAAATTATGTAATATTTTTTTTAAAGTTTCGATTATATCTTGTTACGACTATTGAAGTTTTTCAAAGTGTATTGAACGTCCTTAAGATGTTGACGAATGTGAATATATACGGGTGCACGCGGGTCCGCCATCTTGAAGATTTCGGCTTGTGGCCACAGCAGGGAACGTGCATGCGCGTTGGACCCTCGGCCTGTCGAATTTCCGTTGAGTGATGCTCACGCTTTTCGATGCAATTCCGTAGGATACTAAAATTTCAACCTCAACGCGTGGTTAATTATGCACTTAGCATTGACCTTCACTTACAAGTGGTTGTCCATGTATTCAAGGGATTCTAAGAACGAATTAATGGGTTTGTGATAGCTAAAATATTTTGCATAAACCAATCGGAAATGCCTATACAAAAATGTCTTAATTACAATGCTAACACCGGATACAATATCAGAAACGAGAGTTTAGAGTTGCGAGTCAAGAGTTGCGAAAGTATGCGAACGTATGACGCAAGCACTGTAAAATCATATAAGAGTATTAGAAAGTTGACGTAATCATGCGCTGCTCTGGCCATATGTAACCGGCTGTAAATATGTTTCAATTGAAAAAAATTTCTTCGTTTGTTTTAACCCCGTGCCATTCAGCCATATTCGTTGCATATGTTTCAAACGTTGACTCGTTTCCGACTCACCCTACATTCCGCTGTTCCCTTACCATTCATTGGCCCGACGCCGGAAGCTCAACTCCTTCGAAAAACCACTTTCAAGTTCACCTTTAACGCACTACCACGTAATCATTTCCGTTAAGGTATTTAAAATACTTAGCCATTTTTCGAAATGAAACTTCTTCACAGCCGATAGAGTAATTGAGGTGATGATTCGCAGAGTGTAACGAAAAGGTTTAACGCCAAGGATTGGGGCGCTCAATAATGGCGAGGAAATACGGTGAGGGGAAACTAAATGAAAGTAGATGGTCATTAAAACTTTTTTTCAGTTGTTTCGTTGTCGTGTGTGACAGGACACCTTAACCACCGTGACATCATTAACGATTTCATTGAACTAAGTTGTTAATAAGTGAATAATAAAATTACTCTTGAATCGAAAGCTTCAGGTTAACTCAAAACGATATTCATGTGATCCTGCAATATTAAAAATATTTACACAACATATGTATAACTTTTTTCTTAACCTTTTTCGAATTTGAATTCAGCTAAAAAAAAATCTGATTATCGAACATAATTTTTTGTACATTTCTAAAACCATAATAGAAAACCTTACAACTATCATAACACTGGTGACTTTCTAATACATCAAGGAAAAGTTAAAAACATATCATTTGTTTTTTAAGTTATATATATTTAGGCGCGTTATGAACAATGATTGAGAATGAATTTTTACGATTCGCGCTTACAAGTATCGAAATGTTCACAGGCCAATAAAAAGGCTACATACAAAACCAATAAAATAAAAATAAAAATTAAACGTTTGCTTTATTATATTATTATATTTTATTATATTGTATCATATTTGATTTATTACATTATTATATTGTAAATAAAAAACATTTATTTATTGTGAATATTAGTGAGAGAAACTGTGTTTATAAACTTTTCAAGTGTATTTACATAAGTGAGGTTATGTTCTCGTATGTATAGCGATGTCAGGTTGCTTGTAAGCTTCCATTATCGCTGGTAGAGAGTGTCTGTGGAAGGTTTAGTAGTCTTCTGGCGGTTTTCATGGGAGTGTTTTTGAGGTTATTTTCCCGTATGTATAAATTATTTTGCATTATAATTTGTTACATTGTTATTTAATTAACAAATACAATTATAAATTAAAAAAATTGCAGAATCATTTAAATAATCCCAACTATTTTACAACATCAAAAAATTAATTTTGTACACGTTTTAAAATTAATATTAAACCGAGAAATTATTAAAAAAAATTATTTGATTATTTTTTTTTACTTTAAAACCATTATATCACTCCAGTATTTTTACTATTAAATTTGTATTAATTATTTGCGTGAAAAATAAAAGCGATTTTTTTTTGTTACGGCAAATAAGTATATTTTCTAACGCTCGTACATTATTTTTTTTTAACCTTCGTGTGTACCAGCTTTCGTAATATGGTTAATGTCGTGGCGTTTTAAGGGTGTGAGACCCGGCAATCGGATGTCTGCAGTTTAGTGTCGGCCTGGTTGTATAATTAATGTCCTGCGGGGTGACCTCCTTCCTCCAGGTTCAATACTCGGCTGTCCTGCGATGACGTCACGCTACGCCGCGGTGGCGATCAGGATCCCGCGCGAACCCTGGCGGAATGACGCGACTGAGAAAGCGCAACAAGTTCTCTTACAGCAGACCCACGTGCGCGTACAAACACAAGATGAACCACGGCAAACGCGTTACTGACCGACGAGTAACTAAATGAGAGGCGGGTGTACCAATGATCGGTTTACGTAAAATAAAAAAAAAGTAAAAAAAAACACTGTTAATTATTTCATTTTGTAAATGGAACGAAAAAAAAAAACCAAGTAAAAATTATAGATGTATGTAAATTTGAATATTTACAAGAAAACAACTTTCTCACAACAAAATAGTTTTCGTAGTAACACTGGGTTTTGGATTCTTACGCGGGCATTTACGCTGTTATGTTATCCCAGTACATCCAACGGTTGAAGTTACTTTTAAATTTCTTCCTGAATAACTTTATGTGCATAATAAAACTAAATAGTCAAATTACTGCATATTCGATTATAATTTACATGGTTTAAAAAAAATACTATGCTTGAATGAAACATCAATTTAAATATAAAATAATGCAACAATTTTCGTAAGAAATACCTACTGAGTATTATTACGAAAACTTGTTTCATATACGGAAAAATAACCATAGCCATTTGTTGTAAAATTTACAATATATTTCTTGTAGTATTAAACACTATTTATTTTTGGAAACTGTTTTACAAAGCAATTTTGGTAAAAATACAGAAAAAAATTTTTTTTCAGTCAATGGTTTTGAGAAAACGAAAATTTAAGATTTGCATGAATTATATCCTTTAACTTCAGAAGTAAATGACAAAGGCTACATGAAATCGCTTGGTTCCAATTAAATACCTCACTGAACTAACAAACTTCAGATGCATATTATTCACAAAAACAAATTAGTTTAAAACAACTTAAAACATAGAGCTGAACAACTGGTTATTTCAAATAATATTGAATGTTTTTAAAATAAACCACTGAGGGTTTGGTAAAATTTTAATTGAAAGAAGTATTAAAATCACAACAAAACTTGTAGCTGTCTTAAAATGATTTCATTTAAGTAATTGGGACACTCTTATTTGTCGTACATTTTTGTGACGTGATGTCATTGCCAACTATATTAATCAAATAGTTTAACGACAGCGAAACGTTTTGGGGTGGTTGTAGAACTTTTTTATGTTAAACAATATCCCGACGCTTAGAGTTCCATTTTAAGTTGACCACGAACAAGTCTTTGGAAGCGCTTGAGGCTGTAGGTTTAATCAATGTTTTCAGCTAATATTTCCTGATGTACTTGCAGGTGTTGCTTGCCAGGCAAACTCATGATTATCCTGTGGAGAAAAGTTAATGAAACAAGAGCACTTTAAGCCAATTTAGAAGAGAGAGTGAGAGTATCATAAATGCGGATGCTATTTCCACTCTCGTTACCTCTTCAGTCGGTCAGGTTTCTTGTCATGCAACTTGAACGTTTAGTCAAAGAATTTGCAGACAGAACATGCAGACCCAAAACAGACTAAACTCTTGTCAGGGTGCTTATTCTAAGTTGGTTCCGACCAAAATTTGTCGTTGCCTATCGATTATCTTTCGTTCTCGACAGTTTCGTGTTCTGTTTTTTACTGTGACGTCCTTCTCGATGTATAAATTCGTTACAAACCTATAGTTTCATATCGAGAGGGTAGAAGCTATCTCGAAAGCCACACATGATGACTATTTCCTTGGCACTTTTCGTGCTTTATTTTCTGCTTGCGCACCTCTGCTCCCGTGTGGATCACAACTCCTTCCGAGAGGGTATGGCTCTGGGATTAGAAGTTGTCAAGCTCTAAGTCTTACCTAAAACCGCGTACTTAGAGCTTGTTCTATTTTTCTGCCACACCCGCGTGTGATTATCATACACCCGTATATATTCTTTTTCATTAATATATGGGTACGAACCAAACCAATGAACAACGGTGCGTGCTAAATGAAACATTGTGATAGTGTTACTATCCTGGAATACATTTTATTAACTTAAAAACTCATGGCTATAAATAATCACACGCAAGAAAACGCAAGAAAAAAAATATATTTAATAATGTATCTGTAATGCATCTGTTAAGTGAGTAATCCCGTGGTTCAACCAACAGTATTGATGTGGTTCAAACCCCGTCACTGGTATTTATTTTTAAACTTCTTGTGGCATTACACAAATTGCATTTCATGTAGAATTAAATTTTGTTTGTTTATCTAATTGCTGTAATATTATTAATTCATAGATAAGTCCATTGGTTTCCTTGTTTTCATACTGGGTTTGCCTATATTCATCAATGTTTTACTAACAGAACAAATAAATAATCAAAAACAAGTCAAAAAAATGAAATAAAATAATTAAATCTATAAGTGCGTTTTTCATAAATAAATAATGCATACATAAATGATTTATATGTACTGCACACCTGGAAAATGAAAACACGAGAAGGTATTATTTCACTTAGAATTATTTTTCATTCTGCTTGATACTTTATCTCGCTTATTATTTAAAATTTATCAAATAACATATACTAATAATGGCTCTGAGGCAATTAGAACTATTTAGATTAAATAAGAACCATTATTACTGCGAATTGTCTCCATAAGCTGACTAAAATGCATGTAATTATAAGACTATATCATAAATAACCTACGTACATAAAATCAGCAATTCCTTTATAACCAGTTTATATAAAAATATAACTACATTTACAAACCTCCATAGCAAAGAAAATTTAATCTAGTTAAGTAGAAAATTACACAGAATATTTTTAATACCTTTTAAGTTAGCTTAATTACAGTTTCGTGCATTTGAAGTATGGATTATAAAGTATCAAAAAGCCATTCCCGAGTTAAAACATTTTACAAGAAATTCACAAGTCGTGCCAAATGTATATTTCTACTTTTCGCGAGAGAACTAACTTAGGCACCAGAAAAATTATGTTTTTTTTTGTACCAGGGTGAAATTCACCTTTATTTGAAAAAATCAGGATTGAATCAGTCCCTGGTTGACTGCAAAATTGTTACACTGCACTATGGAGGTATATTCTATGGTGTGTAAGTATAATACAACTAGTGAAAACGTCATGGTAAGCAACTGGCGAGGAATGAAAGCGGAGGCTACATAAAGCCTAGCGAAGAAAGTTTGTAAAATATATTGAAGGAAATTCACTAGGAAGGATCGTAAAAATGTCATCATGACGCGAGTATTCCTGAAAAAAAAATTAGAACACACTGGGGAAGAATTAGAGTTTAGCTTCAGTATAAACACACATGTTTGTCGGTGATCAACATTTTGAATTAAATAATTATGGACTATGAATACACACACACCAACTTCC
Source organism: Bacillus rossius redtenbacheri (assembly GCF_032445375.1). Lineage (NCBI taxonomy): Eukaryota > Metazoa > Arthropoda > Insecta > Phasmatodea > Bacillidae > Bacillus > Bacillus rossius. Next base: position 55,129,149 of record NC_086333.1, read on the forward strand.
TAACTTCTTCTTTGTGCTCTATCTTAAATGCACATGCCTGGAACAACGTATGTTTTTGGAAAACTTCGTTATTTGAATTTTGTTCATCAGAACGTAGAAAATAACCTAATATGCAATGCAAATTAGTCATTTAAAAGTGACACAATTCGCAATCTGGTATTATGCTAAATTTTAATGCAAATTTTTAAAGTTCATTTTTATTGTGTACGAACGTAGAAAGTAAAAAAAAAAATTACTGTTTTATGAACTTCATAACAGTGATAGTTATACAAACAGGCCCACAAAATTATTTGCGAGGACCATTTAAGCTTTAACGATTCATCGTAACATTTCGGTTTCTTAATAAACACTTAGTTTTCACCAAATAGTATTCATTTTTTCAGTGATTGCTGAGTAATCAAACTGGTACAATCATAGAATGGTAAAAAAAAACATAAAACTCAAGCAATCTATTTTTATTCTTTATCCACCCTGTTACTGAACCAGGATTTTATTCCACAGGAACTCGATAATTTTTTTTTTCATTTCGTAGCGTCGTCCTTTTCCATCCTTATTTTATCATTTCGTTTCGAGTTAAAAAAATGTGGGCGAATAAAAAATAATTTGATGCGCTATCTTAACGCAGCGGGCGTTACCTAGTCTTTTTTTCTTTATTTTTTTATGGGGTTGACGGAGTGAAACGAAATTGTGCAGCTTCATTGTCCTTTTCGGTGAATGCAAATTGAAAGCTTCTCTCGGTGTCTGCGAGAAGGGGTAGGAGCCATGGAGGGGATGGTTGAACGTGTTGTAATTATTTTTTTTTGTGTCTCGCTTCTAAAGATTTGCAGGTTTAGAAACTAGGTTGTTTGAAGGCAAAAGAGAAAAAAAAAATTGTTAGGTGGCGACAGCTTCAACAATGGATCGTCGTGAGACAAAGTGACTCGGGTTGTGCGCCTGGCGGAGAGAAGAGGTCCTCATAATGGATCCTCCGCGGACAAAAGGATTAATAGATTCCTGCCGGCTTTTGGCGCTTTCGTGCGCGTTCGCCGTTTGTCGGCCAACCTCGGGGGGAAAGGGTTTCCCACCCTCCCGCACCCCCGCCGGACAAGCGCGCGGCGCACATGCAGTGTGCACCGAGAGTTATTTCACTCACGGCCCGTCAACGTGCTCTTCGCTTCGCGTTTCCCACGACCCCCTCGTACCACGTCACTTCCCCTTCCCTCGCTAACCATTCACGGAACACAACAAGCGAAAAACCTTTCATTACCGCACACACCGTTAGAAATTACTTGAAATTTACGGTATTTTCAAAAGAACGGTCCATAATTTAAAATAACTGAATCGTCTTAGAAACTACGCCATATTTCGACCTCCCAGTTGTATGTTTCTTTTTTTGCAAAGGTAAAACACACTCGTGGACACACGTGGAGTGGTATTACTCTACAGTTTTTTAATATTTTGATAAAATACAAAAAAAAGAACATTCTTTTGGATTCTTTACCAAATTCAAATGAAATCAGAGTCACTAAATTTACGAAGATTCCTGGATAATTTGTAACAAAAAATAAATAAAAGAGAAATTTGCTGGTCTCAAAGTTAGTTCTCTCGTGGCATTTGGAACTACTGCAATGTAACTTTATATGAGCCTCGCGATTGTAATAGAATCAACGTTTTAATTCTTTGCTATTTTTTTTTTGCTACAACGAAAGTACTCAGTTAACAAGTAAAATACCGTTTATTTAATTTCATGCAGTAATCACAAAACGTTCTCCACTTAACATAATACTTTTAACGTAAGATCAATATTTATTTTGTTTCTATATTCACGTGATATTTTTACTCCTGCAAACTATTAGCTATGGCATGATTTTTATACCAGCGTTCTTCGTAAATTGAAGGTGAACAGTTTTTGACAGTGTACCCACCCCATCCGCGATGGCTCCTGGAACCAACCCCTTTCTCCCGCTGGTGAACATCTAATCGTTCCCCGTGGTCCCCGTGGCTCGTCAATGCCTCGTCCCGCGAACAATTATTGGCCAAACGAGGTCGCCTCCTGGTGTCGAAGCTAGTGTGAGGGGGGCGGAGGGGGGGGGGGGGTGAGCGTGTGAGAGATGAAACGGACGTAAAATCGACGCGGTCCTGCGGCCTGTTAACCTGCGCGGGCGCCCCGAACCCCACAATCCCCATGCAGCTCGTCAGGACGATTATGCGCACCAGTAACCCCCCAGTGTCCGGCAGGGGGTTTGTCGCGACTCGCGAAGCGCTTGTTAGGGCGACTGCGCCGTCAGGCGCGGGACATTCCCGCCAGTTTTCCTCCCGTACTTCATTTGGTGCGTTGCACCGGTAGTTCGCCCCGAACTGAGTGACACCTCCAGAAGTTGCGTCACGCGATGGCCAAAGTTGGTAGTGATTACCAATTCGCTGATCATCAGAACTACATTTTCTGTCCGTCCACGAAACCGTCTATTTAACACGCAAGATCGTAAAGTCTTCCCTTCTCACTGATTCTTCAACTGCAAATCTTTCATTAGTGTTTAAATACTCACAATTTCCTTTGGTTCACTTTGAGACATGCAGCATCATCATACAAGTGGAAAAAAAATCCCCCTTGGATTCCCGGTCAAAAATTAAAGGAATATGTTTGATTTAAAAAATACATTTGTTTTATTAATTAAAAATAACTTCGACCGTTTTGGCTCCAACGCTAACTTAAAAATCTATTGGGCACATTAACCTATCAAGTTTTATGAAAATTCAATCAACGGTTCAAACGTCACATACAAGCATAGACTGATCGCTCTAGTTGTTACGTAGATCTCACTTCACTCGGTAGAATATTTTATAAATGTTATAACCCCACAAAAGTATATTTTGACCTTATTTAATTCATACACAGATATTGATCATTAATTCATTCAATAAACTGTGGGGAAATAAATTATTACGTACAAGCTGTCACGTGAGTGACAATAATTTACCACTATTTATTCACACTTACAAATGAAGTTAAATAATTCAACAAAACTAAAAGATAGTTAAGAGTTTTAATATCACTATATTTGCTATTTCATGACCTGTAGAAGAGAATCAAAGTAAGAACTTTTGAGGGGTTAAAATTTACTAAGCGTCAGCTGTAGGACGAAGTTGAAATGTTTAGCACACTGTCCACCGAATTAAATATTTTGTATATTAAGTATTCCCAAATATGTTCCCACGGCAAACAACGATGTTGGCTTTTAAAAAACATAATGCAAATATTATTAATTGCAAGTAGAACTTATTAAAAAAATTAAATTTTATTTTTAAATACTGATTACCACATTAGAAAATTTTTTCAGATAGTTTTCAGCGAGAATGTTGATAAATGAATAAGGGCTTAACTGACTTCACTTTGACAATGGTTTAAGTGTAGAAAATATAATTGTATCTCATCGTGGGGCATTGCATCAGAAATATAATTTGTACTGCTTTAAGGCGAAAATCTCTTTCTGCAGTAAAATTGGAACAATAATAAGTAGAGCACATATATTTTGAAGCTCTAGGCTAAAAAAAATATATGTGGGACTCAACACTGAAAAAGAATTGTAAGAACCACAAAAGTTTTGTATCAATAGAGACACTACTACGCTTTTTGTCACAACGGATACAGTTGGAATGTTTTTACAAAACTATCAAAATTTTACTGAAACAAAAAATATGATTTAGTGGATAAAATATGATTTTGGAGTCACCATAAAATATTTCGTAGGATCAAGATTAAAACCAATATTATTTTGCGTAGGGCACAAAAACGGGTTTTTACAACTAAGTATAGACAATAACAAGCTGCCTGGAGATTGAAAGTTGCAAAACGAATTATTTTTGCGCTGGTATGTACTATGGGGTAAACAAGATTATCTCACAAGTTTTTTTATGAGTGCTTGTGTGAAAAAAATAAAGAAATAATTCTACTGTACTTTCGGTCAAATATTTCTCCAATCTCTTGTCTACAGTCCAAGCAGCAAGAAGTTGTACCTTCAAAATGGCAACAAATTTATATTTTACCACGCCAGTTATTGAAATGTTCGCTCAGAATTGGAATGATACTTTCCTGTCCAAATTTTTAACTATGCTGGTTAACTTTAGTCCGAAAGGTTAACCAAGATTTCGCACTTCAATCAGTATCAAAATTATACACTTAACTATTTAATTTTCACTGTGACGTGAGAAGAAAGAAATTTGACGTTTTAATTCGTGGGTCTGATTAAAAAAAAATTGTAACGTAATGTTTTATTTTCTAGCAGAAAAATTATCTCTGTCATTACTACAAACTATTTTTATAAGTGCCTATTATACCTAAACATTTTTTTAATACGATAAGCTAAACGATCCGACACTGTTCAACTTCCGTTGTGCAAATGATGCCTAGATGATACAAGTGGGAGGGTTTCTGGGTTTGATTCCCGCTTTAGCAATGGATGTAAATTTATTTCGTCAAAATTTGTTATATGTATCTGTCAATATCAATGAAACAGACACATAAATAAGAACCAATAACAAGTTATTAAAGGCTGGATGAATTCCACAATAAAAAACACGTTGGCTATAATTTTAGAATTTCTAAGTGGCTAGTTAATATTCAGGTTTGATTCACAGCCGGTTCGGGGATTTTTCAATTATGGAAGATCTTACTTCAGTTTTAGATTCTGGATGTCGTGTTGTTCCGTCGCGCCCAACCGGCGGAAAGCTTTGACGAACCACTGCAGAATCACCTCGCGTAGTCCGCCCCAGTCACTTCCAAGTCGTAAATCTCTCTATTGGAGTTGGATGAGGGTCTCAAACAACCTCCGACCACCGAAAAGTTTTCATATATTTATGAGTCTCATGTACTTAAAGCACGAATAGGTGAATGCACGTTTATAAAGTTATATGATCGGTATTGTATTTTTACTGGCAATTCTGTTACAATTATCTTTAAAGAAAGCTGACTTACTTTTATATAGGTGTTAAAATTACTTAAATACGCCGGTTTTTGAAGTAAAGATCTTCAAATGACACCATACGGGTGGAAAGTACACACTTAAAGGTTTCAACTCGGACATTCATGACGGTAAGCTCTGAATAAAACATTACGTTTGATAAAAATAGGTAAAGGTTTTTGTTGATAAGTGGCACAAATTGAAATTCCCACACTTTGGTATTTGGAAACGTTTACCAGTTCATGATTACAGCGACGTATCAAATTTAGCGTCTAAAATCTATGGAACTGTTTGTGATTTCAAACTTAAGAAAAAAGCGTATGGTTTAGTACATATACTTTATTTCGAGTTAATATTTAGTTTTTCAATCCGTTTTATTATTTTTCACTGAGAATCTCCTTTTTTGAAATTATAAATTTTTCTTCATTTTCGTACTTATAATATCACCATACAGGTTCCATATTCGTATAATTAAAAATACAGTTTACATCTTCAGTCATATTAATAAACTTCTTAATGTGGTTTCAAAGCTTTTATATTACCTTGCTTATCTAAAATATTAAATGTTATTTCCTGATACTTCATCCATTTATTTTATTCGCTGACATGTATTGCACCAGCTAAATTAAAAAAAAAAATTAATGTCAGCTATTTATTAATGGAACATAAATAAGTTTTAACCCAAAAAAGTCTGGCCTTAACTGAATTTAAAAAAAAATTCGGATTTAGTGGACATTAAATCATTACTATGCTATATCCTCACACTGCAACTAATTTAATTGAAATCCTAATGGAATTGATTATGTAAGCGAAAGGGAATATTTGAATTCATCTGTTCACTTTTTACTGGCAGGTAGACACTTTAAGATGTGCTCAGAGTGTCAGATGGAATTTGCATGATAGTCGTATACGTAATTAGTCATCCGGACGTTGATTAATAGCCTACATGTAAAATTCAGTGAGAAGTAAGTCATTTAAGTCTCGGAGAAGGATGGATTTACGCTTTCGAACACAGAAAATACACTGAGGGGTTAGCTAACAAATAATTATGCAAATATTGTGCTCACTTTCGCGTACTCCGAATAATTAGAACACTCGTACATAGCTAGCGAATAAATCATGATCAAACATCTCCAGTTAAAATTTAGTTCTGTTAGTCAACATTATACTCTCTCTTACCTACCTTCGGTAAAGCTTCAATTTTCAGGAAGTTTTTAAAACAGCATTTTAAGATAAACAAACATTCACCCTTTATTGAAAAAAACACATTTAAAATAAAGTAAAGAGGAAATATTAACGTGCTTATCTGTAATCCTAACTATTTCTGTTCCCTCGTATACGTAAACAAGAAACAAAAATAATGCATTTTGGAAAAATTTCTGTCCATAAAAACAAAAAAAAAAAAAACTCACAAGTAAGTTTTAAATGGCGCATTTTAACAGTTTGCCAATCAGATTTCAGCGCCTGTCAGGACTTTGAGCGCCTCTGACGTGGCTTCACGCATCCAGGTAAGCTCGGTGACGTGTGGCAGCATAACAAGACGAAAAAATACATGTTTGTCACGTCATTTCAAAAGGTAGAAAACAACACTCGGAACGAGATATAGCTGTGATCACACTGCAAACGAGTTAATATTGTCTAAAAAAAAATTCTCAGTTGGTTTAACTTTAGTCACTGAAATAAACTGTATGAACTCGCTTATTTACGTAGAAAAATTTCAAACAAATTTGCAGCCAAAATAAACAATATTTAGAGAAAATATATATTGTAAACCCTGTTTGATATGTTGCGTGATTTTGAAGCTTTATTTGCATGAATCAACATTGTGATTTGTTTACGGTAATTTAGAGAGAGAAACCGTTATATAATTGATCAGGAATTCGGAGATGACTGACGAAGAACACTAGTTTTAACATATTGAGCCACTGGACAGGGACAGGCTCGGGAACAAACGCAGCGAACGGTGATTTACAATTCAATTAGGAATTCCAAATTTACAAAAACTAAAAAAAAAAAAAATTATAATCAATGCGAGCGGTCTCGATTGCGTGCAATTTCCGCTTCGAACAGCGACGGAAAATAAACCTAAAAAGCCAAAAAGCGGACGTCCTCCACGCCGGGGGAACACTCGAATGACTCATCGCTGATCGAAATTAATTTGAACTGGCATTCGTGATTTATCAAGCGGGGACGAACCCCTGCGTGCGTATGCGTGTGTGTGTGCGTGCGTGTGAACGCGAGACGCGCTAGTATGCTAATAGTTTGTGGCAGAGGTGGGAACCACCCCTCCCCCCTTTCACTCCTTTTTTCCCCCTCGCCCTAAAACCCTTCACTGAGAGGCGTCGCGCCAACACGACCTGTTAAACAGCTCATAAACACGTGTAAACACTGTCAGCGGGAAGGGTCATGGGGGTCAGAGGAGGGTTTGTTGCGTTGAATGGGAGCCGGCACGTACTATCCCCTTCCCTTTACCCACCCCCCCTTTCCCAAAATTCCAGAACCTAAACCAACCCCTTCTCCCAAAATTCTCTCTATCTACCGCACCCAACTCGCCTGCCGGGTTCATCCGGGAGTTCCCCCCCCCCCCCCTGACGTGCAGGAATACTGCTGGCGCAGGACATATTCACCAGCAAGAGGGGGGTGAGAAAGGGGATGAAGCCCACTCCTATACCCCTTCAGGGGTGGCTTGTGTTTGGATTATATTCCACCGGGAGCCCGGGTCCGGCCAACTCAGCTTGTTTCGAGCGAACCTTCCTTCCTTCTCTTTCTGGTAATTGGTGCGGCCCGAGGTGGAACAGGATTGCACGACAAGGGGAAAAAAAACGTGCTGGCGGAACTAATGATAGTTCCTGGTTATGTTGCCATTTGACTGGCCAGCGGAGGGAGTAGATGGTAATCTGGAGGTACATAAATGAGGTGTGGTGCATGAAAGACAGAGAGGACGAGAGAAAAAAAAATTCACATACCCGCTTCCCAAAAAAAAATCTGCCCCCCCCCCCAAATCCATCCCCCCCCCCCCAAATCCCCCCCCCCCCCCCCCCCGCACACACTCATCCCTGGATACTATGGAAACTCTAACAGCTGTGTTAGCCAAAAATTTCACTCGGTGCAAGCAAGAGTCGGTGGAAGCGGAATTTTTATGTTCGTGTGAGTGTATGTTGGGGTAGGGGTGGGAAGAGATTTATTACAGCGTATAGTGTTTTTTTTTTAGGGGGCGGGGGATTCCCTAAGTTAGTAAAGTGGCAACATATGAACGTGCGCAATATGTGTGTATGAGCTGAAAAAGGGGTAATATTTTTTTTGCGAGTTCGTGCGCTTGTTTGAGTGGGTGTACGTGGGTTATGTTTGTGAAGCAGCAAATAGAAGTAACTGCATTTTGGCTATCATAACACTCCCCTGCAAGGTAGGCATTTTTTTTTCGTGCATGAGACTTTCTCGCTGGAAGTATAATGCATTCCACTAATTAATAAAACGTTATATGCAGTCAAAAAATTTAAATAAGCTTAAAGTTGCGAACTTGGTATCACTTTAAGTAGAATATTTATTCACTAGAGGAAAATTAAAATTTTTGACCAAAGAAAATAGGTTTATGTTTTGGAAAATGTACCATAAAAAACTAAAGTAATAGCTTGAAATATTTTTACAGAAATTTTTGAAATTAAAATGTAATCAATTGTGAGAAACTATTTATTTAAAGGAAAATATACTTTATTTTAATAACGTCATAATTTTTAAGCTAAATTTTATCGGCATTATCAACATAATGATACCCCGGTTTTATTCACATAGTTATTTTTTTTTTTTAACTTTATATGATGAAAATGAACTTCATATTATTAACAGTTACAAATCATTTTTTTAAGTGTGTAATTATTTTAATAATAGTAATATTATAAGGCGTATTATATTTTCTAACAAATTTCTATTTAAAATTTCTTTACAAAATTATTGCTGTCTATCGTAAAAAAAATATATATATTTAAAAATCGTTCAGATGATAAATTTATATATACTAAACGACATTTACTTTAATTTTTGAAAAGGAGAAATTTTGATATTTTTATGCTTTGTATCTCAGAACATAATAACATATTCCATTAAAAAAGGCTAGTTCACACTTATCACTTTCAGAATGGTCAGACTTTCTTTTTTGACGTTATGGTAAACGAAATTTTAAAACTTTAACGTATGAACTGTGTTAGCTATAACATAACATTTTAAACAGCACCAAATGGTAAAGATTCGTCAGAAATTCTACTTACGCACTTTTTTAATAAAAAAAAATCTCAAGAAATTAATCATACTTGAATAAGATAGCAAAAGGAGTAGCAGTTAAAAAAAAACTATTTCCAAATGAAATATGGTAATCTAAAAATATTAACTATGACCTTAAAAAGAAAAATGTTGATAAGCGACGCTTAGATTCCTTATTTAAGAAAAAGTAAATATTTAAGGTAAGCCCAAATTACTTTTGTACATGAGGGTTAATGGTTTCTATTCATCTGTAGGCGTTTAAGAAACTTATCTCAAACTGACTTCTGGTAAAGGTTAATACTTTTTCTTATGCCAGAATAATTATCTGTACCACAGGAACTTCATTAAATTAGTCTTGTTGACGTGTTTGAAGGGAAAGGGGGGGTGGTGGTAGTGTGGGTGAAGTAGTATGAGTTCACGTAATTGGAATTGTTCTGCTTGAAAGAGAAAATCTGTTTTTAAAAAAAATTAAAACTCTATTCATTAATGAAGTGATGAGCTTAAATTATTTCTAAGTACTTTTAAATAATCCTACAAATAATTTATAAGATAAATAATATCTTTCTGTTGTTTCACGTCAAAATTTAAGAACCATCGCAAAATTTGTTGATACCGTAGAAGGATTACACTTTTTATGTGACTTGTTGGTATTTTAATGAAATAACTCTTTGGAGTATTAAAAAAAAAAATTCCAATGCAACTATATCCAGACACTAAGTGGTACATCTGAAAATTTTTCTCTTACTTGATATTAAAATATATGTATCCAAACTTTAAGTGTGTATAGCAGACTTGGAAACCATAGTCGTGTATAGTTATCGTGAAGAACCCTCTACCGAAGTTAGTCGGTTAATTATGACTCACTCTATATTGAAATTGTGAAAAAGTTTGCGCATGCTGGTGGCAGGGTAAGAGATTACTGTGTGCCAGCTACAAATGTGGAAGATTTTAAGGATCTGCGTCTTTTCTGTACACTGTTTTGCTACGCGCTTTTACATTGGACGCTGTAAGCGTCAGAGATGATTTACAAGAAAAGAATTTTTTTCAAGAAGTTTCAAGAGTTGCATGTAGGAAGCGACTGTCATTGATATTATTTTCTTTTTACTTGTCATCGAAATACATTTAGTTTCGACAGTCAATTGTTTGCACCATCCTGACGGAGATAGAGGCGCAGGCTTCCGCTTGAAGCGCTCGAACACAGCCGAAGTTGCCAAAACTTAAAAATGTTCCCAAAATTATAAATACTATCACTCATCTATAGCATCTGTGGTGCCCAAATGAATGATGAAGACTGTGTGATTTAACTAGTTTCAAATTTGAAACTTTTCAAAAGTAACCCCAATGATCTGCACATCCTTTTGTCACTGTTGTCCAGTACCTACAAAGAAAAATGTGTCTGTACTTTTATAAAAGTTTCCTTTGGAAACCGGTTGGCAATAAAAAATTTGTAATGCTACAAGAAAGATATTGAAACTTTGTACGACATATAGCTATGGTCATTCTTGCATATATGAAATAAATTTTCGATATAATACTAAGTATTTCTTACGAAAATTGGTACATATTTGAATACACTATGTTTCATTCAAGCATAATTATTATAGTAAATAAATAATAAAATTATAATAATTAAAATTTATTTTGTTTTATTATACTTGTTAATGTGTGCAGTTATTACTTAGAAAGCTATTAGGGGAACGGTGTAACAATTACTTTAACTATTGGAGGTACTAGGACAAACAAAAAAGCATAAATGCCTGGGTAATAATCCGAACCCAGTATTAGCGTGAACACTATTTTGTAGTGATACAGTTTTGTTCGTGTAAATGTATAAATTTTCAAATATCTGTAATTTTACATAATTTTTTCTGTTTCATTTACAAAAAAAAACTGTGTACAAATTGTAGATATGCCCCTTGGGTTGTCGGTGTTCGTAAAGAAATGTCATTTGGGAAATGCGTATTACTTTTGAGAACTGTCAAATTCGAGACAAGTTATACGACACAGATCCCATGGTTGAGAGGGAGGTTGAATTTCAGGCAAAGGGCGGCGTGACAGTAAACAGTCCTTCGGGTGTTTACCAGCGCGGTGGCCCAGCATACCGACGAAATGCGCGCACACAGAGAGGCACACTCGTTCGCGTGTTACCACTGCGGAAGGGTCGAAGGTCGAAGGTGAGGACGGAATGGTTGTAGGAAATATTATGGTTGCATTACCCGGCAAGGCAACCCCAAAAGACAGGAAACAAGGCCCCCCCCCCCCCTGCCTTTTCCCTTCCGCCAAGCCGGTGAAGGGAGAACAGTGGAATGTAAACAAGGCCTGGTCTGTTGTTTGCCAAAGCCCAGGGAGGCAGAACAGCGATTCTGCGAAGCGAGAGTCCACGCGTGGGTGAACACGTACTACACACTGCCCGATGCTCACTCCAACCTTAATTTGTACTCGCCCTTCCCCTCCAACCTTTCCCACCCACCTTCTGGGGCCGAGGCCTCCTGAGCAATCTGACCAATCGCCTTCTACCAAGGTGGGCAGATTTCGATTCCCGGGCGAGGTGTCCAACCCGAATTTTCCGCCATCGGGGGATTTGACGTGTTTTCTCGGGGTACTCACATTTTCCCACCACAAGAACCATGGTTGTTTCGCGGATTCATTTCATTTAAGACTGAATACAACTAACCTGTACGTAATCGGTAATTTTTATGAGTGCTGATTGGATACGCCCTTTCGAAGGTCACACGTGCTTGGGTAGGTTCCTTCTGTTGGCTCAGGATCAACGATGACTATCAGAAGCACTACATTTCAATCGTGAACGCACTCAGATTGACTCTAACTTCAATTGTAATTTTTTTTTGCCTACGAAATCCGTGAAATATACATGCGTGGCTGTAACCAAAAAACATTCATTTCGCCGATACTCCATTTTCATCTCAACTCACCTCGTCTTCATTAATTACCCCGAAGCACATGGGCGTATCATTAAGTAATGCATATGTATTTTTTAACTAGAAAAATAACTAGAAAAAATGAAAATATTATTTAACAAAAAAGGGAATTAGAGGGTGCTACTGACTGGGCGCAATGCAAGATCTCATGATTACACGTACTATTAGCGTTCGTCAGTTACCGTTAAAATGGCGTTACGTGATTACATCGTCAACTGTGGAGGATCAACGAGGACCCTCTGATTTCCATCTGAAGAAGTTCCACCCATGAAGAAGTTCCCCAGCGGCAAGAAGTTTGACTCTTGACGACGAACTCTAAACGGACCGTGTGAATGTGGCTCTTCTCGCAATCGACGGAATGCTATGAGACCGGGATTTTCAAACTGATCCATCGTGTATACACATGCCTTAACATGCATGGAAGTTGTGTGAAAAAGTAACAAATGGGTAATGCTTCCATTAATCTTTCATATTGTCATTAATTGCTCTTTTCTTTTTTACATTATGTGCGATACGTTTCGATACACCCTTGTTATAGAGACGTTAAGACATCATAAAGATAATTATTTTCCCTTCTCCCCTAATTCTCAATCCCTGTTGTGGACCAGGCAGGCGTTAGTTTAAGCCACCTCGCTTTCCCGCGAACCAATTTTCACACCAAGCGATTTTACGCAACGGTTGAACTTTGCACTCGCTTTTGTTGGGACCAGAATTGAAATCCCGTTCCATACACCACTAATTTCTGTTTACGATGTTTTCCCTGAAATCACCATCTGCCAAATCTGGGCTGTTTCCGTAACAAAAGGCTAATTAATACAAATTCGTTTCTTTTATCTGTCTTACTTGAATTTTTGTAAGTCCGTTTCATAAAGACCTCGTTGTCTATGTGACTGATAGAATTTTTTTTTACAAACAGCTGTTGTTGGTTAGAGGCCGGAAAAACCGCGCATTCACTTCGTGCGTCGGTAAAATTGAAATGCCGTCACCTTTTTAATGATACCGCTATTGGCTCCCACACCGTTAAATATTTTTACTTTGAATTTACGAAGAACACTAGTTACAAATAATCGAGGCATCTTCGTAAATTTGGCGGACACTGAGTTAACTTACTTTGAAAACGTGTCCAAATGGTTAGTTTGGGTATATTAGCGAATATTTTAAAACCTGGATAGGTATACAGCAATAACACACTTATTATTTTTCACGTTACCTTTGTTTGGAACGAAACATACAATTCGGAAGTCGAAATACGGTGTAGTTTCCACGAACATTCAGTTATTTGAAAATTGGAAGAACTCTTCGTACATATGAGTTAAGTTCTTTGTTGATAATTCCGTATAAATGTACTGTTATTTCTAACAGTGCAGTTTATTTTAAAGACTGGTCCAGTGACCGACCTGAAAACAAAAGTGTTAACGAATCACAAGTTACCCAGTTGAGACGGCTCGAATGTCAGCAGGCATGAAAACAAGTGATATTTTCCCGAGTGTGCAGAGTATTGTGGATTTAATCCTGGAGGTCACTGAAACTTTGAATTTTTCTGGTTCCTTTAGTGTGCAAGTAAAAAATTAGTATTTGTTGACACAAAAATTTCTTAAGGTATTTAGAGCATCCGTATATTTTAATGGTAAAGTTTCTTATATTTTGATTATAAAATTTTACAAAACTTTTTCATCTTTAATTTTATTATGATAATTAAATAATGCTTTATGTTATTTATATAAAAGATAAATGTGGTGATTTTTTCGTGCTATTTCATGCAATAATGATTTTAAGACTAATAAATAAAATCTAACTTGTAGGTAAAAATGCAAAGGAATGATAAAGAAATGTTAACTGTAAACGCATAGTCTACACAGAATCAGTGCACTTATTAAAAAAAATAATTTATATTAAAACTTACAGGAGAGTAAAATAAAATTTTAATAGCATTTTAAAGAAAATTTATGTTAGTACACAAGTTTTGAAAATTATGTTTTGCTCACGCATAAAACCATTAAATTTTTTGTGTTGTTTCCGTAAATAGGAATTGCATTAAAAACAATTTTAAAAAAATTTCATGAAAATACACAATTCCAAAATGTTTGAAATTTGTAAAAAAGGTTATAATTTTATGATGGTTTGACATGAAATTATGCCTCTGAACGAAACTTTTGAGGAAAATATATTTTGAAAAAGGGTTTTTGATAAAGCCTGTTGAACCATGTTTTAAAAATATCTGCATGCAGCTCAAATGGCAATTGTTAATTTTTTTTGCAGAGGCGGAGAGAACATGCAAATTAAATCAAATTCAAGAGAATGTCAAAATAATGCAGCGTACAGTGGTGGTGAACGCGATAGCTGTTTTGCGTGGAAGAACACATCGCTGTAATTAATTAACATTCGCACAACAGTTTTCCAGGTTTTTTTTATCGTTGCCAAAATTTATATATTTAATAATAAACATTTAAAAACTCGTACTCGGGAAAGGCGTCTTTTTTTTAGATACCTCAATTAACATCTATCATTAGACGAGGGCCATTAAAATATGAAGGGATGAACAAAATAAATTGGTTAATTGGAACACATTGTTTGAATAACTCATGTGAACTTATGAAACATTTCCAAAGGTTTTGAGAGTGAAATTATTATTTGTGTACAATGAATAGGCCAGAATGGTTGTTTATATGTCCATTTTAATTCAAAAATAATTTTTACATTTTTTGATATAAGTACGTTTTAAAAGTAAATCATAATAAACGACTACATAATTAGCTAATTATTTATGTTATAAATTTTTTTAAATCGCCAGTATCCGTTTTAAGATAAAAAAAATTACTGGTCATTTGTCTTTAAAAGGAGCGTATCACCGTCTCGAGAACAATTTAATGTTCTTCTTCTGCAGAGCAACATTTTCAGCAATATCAATACCATTCTAGCAACTGGGAAAAACCTTTTTTATGACATTTTGATGCTATTACTGAATTTTTGGTTGCTAACACCCTCAAAACTCTATAAAAAGAGCAGTTGTCTTTCTCAAACTTATTAATTGTGCACTTTTTTCTCTCTTTAAGTCCGTGATTCTTCCATAAGTAAAATATGTTGAAGTTCTTTAAAACTATTTAAAATCCAAACGAAACATCAGTTGCTGTGCGTTTTATTTCAAACGACCCGTGAACCCCGAGCCAGATGAGCGAATTGTTTGGAGACAACTTTACAAAATAATATAAGTAGCGATCGTTTTACTTTAATAATTAATTGTACACCATTAAGGTGGTGTCTCACACGCCATAGTTTTTTTAATCTTCTCGTCATTGCCATTAGGTAGGGATATTTATGTAAATATAACACTATACTTCTCTTACATTTGTTATTTTATCACAACTATTTTCAACAGATATTAACTTTTGTTTTGAAAAGTTGCGCAAATGCTTTAAATTGTTATTACTTGCATGTGTTTTAGAGCAATTGTATTAAAATTAATATTTTTTATTTTGAAGATATTTGTGACATAGCATCAAATGCAAGAGCGGTATAGTATTAAATTTGTATAATTAGCTTTTAAATAATTAGTAATGACCATAAAATGCGAAATTCTTTGTGGGTTGTATTTTGGACTAGAGCCGCCAGTTTCATGAACGCTGAACGGAAATGTTGTGTTTGAAATAAATTAAACAATTTAACAAAATCTGTATTGTTTAGTTCTTTGACGTAATTCGATAAACGTCTTACTTGACCGTCGGGCGGCCACGCCAGAAAAATTGTGACGCCAAACCGCGACAAACTCGGCCCATCGTTCACAACCACCGGGTCAACTGACACCATACAAACGTCAGAATCATCAGAGTGTTTATCCACGTCCATTATCAAACAATTGTCTGCATTACCCGTCGCTTCTCGCGAGGTAGACGGCTGAGGCACACTCGAGCGCGAATGTCACGCCTCGTTTGGGGGCTCGTTTTGCCCCACTGGCTCGTTTCTCTCAGCTGCTTTTTGTCCTCATTCTATACCTACGACTCTTCTCTGCATTTTTAAATTCCTTCTGGTCGGGCGATTTAGCTTGTTTTTATTCTTCTTTTCTCCAACACAACATTGTTTTCGCTTAGGCATTTTGCGACTATGGGCTCCGAAACAAAATTTAGTAACTTTATAGTAATTCCACTCAACTAGCTCCACTCAGTGCTCACTAACGGGCATCTTAAAATTGAAATCACGCAAATCGCTACGTTACTTCCGGAGTCACAGCTCTCACTGACTTCACTTCGACGCTCCACACCGACGGTCATTACGTCATCACTGCACACGTTAACCGGCTGAGTCATACGTTACGACCACGAACAAAGTCTGCTCTGATAATTTATATCCACTTCAACTTTGCAGTTTACGAGTTTCAAGCGGTGTCGTATCCTCAGCCGAAGTGACACCCAACCCGAGATTAAAGACATTCATATTCCTGCCGGATATAACCTGTCAAAAATAAAATTGTACACGGCGTGTGAGACCCTCACCTTTAAGTTATGATTTTACTTTGTTTAATGAAGGAATTCCTACGGCGTTTGGATGAAGCACGGGTTTGAAGGTCAGCGCGAAATTTTCCCTGCGAAGCTATTCTCCTCTCGGCTGTCCATAATTCGGAGAGGGGCTGATAGCCGTTCTCACGGAAGCACGCTCCGCGGATATAGGAGCGGCGAGGCACTGCGGTGGGCTGCGAGGTGAATGGGAAGAGGGTGGATAACGGGCGAGTGCGGGTTCGGGTTCGTCGGTCAGGGAACTGCAGAGTGCGAGGTCAGGAGCGAGTCAGCCACCCCGTGTGGGTGGGCAAACACCTACACGGTAAAAAAAATTTGGTTGTCTGTAATGTCGGTTTACGGACGATAGTTTAACGTGACAACGTCATAACAAAACATTGATGAAATTATTGCATACTCTTATGAATAAAATTGAATCATTTTTATTGAATTATCACTATTTTGTATGGATACAAAGAAGGAGTGAAATGAAATCTACAATTTAATTGATAAATTTACTTTTATTTTTACTCATTAATTCAAATATGGTTATCACTTTAACGAAAAGATTATTTTAACTATAACTTTTATACATGTTTGCTATTTAACTTCTTCCAATCTGTGTTATTCTGTTAAGGATAGGACGATGATAGGAAAAGTAGGAAACGAATGGGAGTGTTTCAAGTTTAATGTGCCTCGAAAAAGTCAAATCGATGGTTGTTCCAATCGAGTGGAAGAGAGATAGATGCGGCGCAATCGTACAATGAGCGTAACGGGACACAGCGTAATGGGACAATGTGCGTTACGGAACACTTTTTCGTGCGTGCAGCCGGCGTTCATCGATTTATTAGACGTTGTCACGTCAAAAAATTATTAACATTACAAAAAAAATTTTTGGAAACCAGTTTACAATACAATTTTTTTTTTAATGAAACAGAAATATTCATGCAAGATACAGATATTTGTGAAACCGTACGTGTACGTGCAAACAACTGTATCACTACGAAGTTTTTTGTGTTTCTTACTTGGATATTTATGATTTGTGTTGTATCAGTTCCTCCGATAGTTGAATTTATTTGTAAAACGTTCCCTGAATAGCTTTCTAGTATTAACTATGTGCACATCCAGCATAAAACAATAAAATAAAGTAAAATTTCTTAGCTAAGCAATGGCGTATGTCTAAAAACTTACATCAAGTCATGCACTCCCATTGCACAAATCTTTCAGAGATAATATCAATGCCCGGTATGGACCCGGTATGCATATTTCTCTGAGGAAGTTGGAATAGAAAATGATTGATCTATCACAATGTTCCAATAACTTGACTTTTCTCTGTAAATGTCGCAGTAAGGGAGTCATTCCTAAGAACTCACAGTCAAATCCCCGGTCAACAGCAAACAGGCTCAACAAATAACCCGGAAAGCCAGCCAAAAACTACTGAGTGAAAGAATTGCCGCATATGAGCTAAGCAATGCCGTATGTCCAAAAACTTACATCAAGTCATTACAAGTGTAATTTGTAACTCGAGAACACTTGAATTTGCTCGTTACCGAGGTTTTATGTTACACGTCACTTGTGAGTAGGTTCTGAAAGACCTGCTCACATGTGTTTTTATGTTATAATATTTCTAATTTTCTTTTAATTTTACAGAAGACTCAGGTTTACATTTTGTAAATGGTCAAACATATTTGATGCAGAAAATTAACTTTTTGTAAAATTTACAAATATTTTTTACTGTGTATGCACTCGCCCTTAGTCGTTCGTGTTGAAGGCGAGGTTGAGAAGGCAGAGTGGTATTGGGGAGGGTTTCGGTCGGTTCTTTACAAGGGAAAGGGGGGGGGGAATCCCGGGCGTTATTAACCACTGGACCACTTACATATTCGGTGGGGGATGAGGGGTACGCGGAGTTTTGGAAGGATATATAAGTATATATATATACACACACAACCAGGTCTTCCGCCAGAGCACGCTCAGCCCCATTCGACCGCGCCCGGCTGTTAAGCGGCTCGCTAATTCAAGAGGAGCTGGGACCGCCAGGAACAAGCACGTTTGTATTTAGGAACTTTTCGAACGGAAACACAGCGAGCAGCCGCATATTCTTTATAACTCTCTCCCACCCCTTTTTTTTTTGCCTGCCTTGGAATGTGATGGTTACTCATATATCGCTCGTCTACCAAGATTAAGGAAAAGGAAAAAGTTGGGGGGGGGGGGGTTGAGAATGCAGTCTGATTGTGTTTTAGGATGGGGAAAAGATGTCAGTTTCCGTAAAGTAGCAACTATTTGCCTCAGGAACCCCACTGTGTTCGTATGTGCCGTCGTCGTTTTATTGTCCAGATTTTTGAGTTCATCTGTTTATCACTGTGTTGTTCAAGGATGTGGTTTGTGTTTGCTGTTATTGTTAGAACTGTTTAGACGTTGTCTCAGCCCACTGTTCGTCTGTGCCGTGATAATTATTCCCCGACTAATTGCTTCCACTGTTATACTCTGTACTGTCTATGTGTTTAACATTTTACATTAACTGATTTTGGCTTTCTTTTTGTGTGATTGTGTATTCATCTTTCTTGTTCCTCTATGACAAACAGAGAAAATCAGCAAATGCGTATGTCCATAAATATGTTTCAAATTAATTTCTGCCATTATAGGAACCATTGAAAGAACAAATATGTAAATGGTCAAACTTGGACTAAAGGATAAAAATCAAAACTTTTTTTTTTATATTTCAGATTTTTATTTTGCTATGAGAATAGGGTATCATGTGACATAAATCTTCTCGAATAAGTTCTTAATGGCATACATATACCCGCAGATTCAGGTTAGTAAAATACAAGCAAAAACTATGGAGGTTAACAAAGTTGAGAAATACTTTATTTTGCCTAAAGTTACGGCTGAGCAAGCAGACCTTAAAGCTGAACTAACAATGATCCGCCGGAACCGTTTGTCACCTGTCCGTTCGTCAATCACGTTATCTGCAGCCAATCAGATGGTCCGAACAATTCCATCCATTCATCCAAACCTTACTAAGCTTTACTCTACTACGGACGGACGGATGGAATTATAACCTCAAAAATTTCTGGAAGGCCTCTCGGAATCCTCTAGACTCGGCAAGGACATGGATGCCATTGCTGTCGTCACTGTGGCGTTTCCTGTGTTCATCATCATGTTTAGCTGCTTTTAAATCATGTAAACTTGCTTTCAAACATGTTAAAAACGAGCGAGACAGTGAAGTGAAATTAATAACGTATGGTAACTTAAAAATGTATCAATTTCAAAATGTCAGAGCAACAAAAAAAATTGTTGTTTAATTAATTATAAGTGCTTAGCGCACGTGGTCTTCAAACTTATAAACACTAGCCGGATAGATGTTGTCAAATATTTAAGCATTTGGAGTGAGTTGGAGAGCATCCAAGTGGGTTAAATATTGTTACGAACGCAGACACGACCGCGACAAAAGCCACTCTCGGGGCTGGCTGGTGGCCCTGCACGGCCACTGGGGTCATGGGGTCACTGGGGTCGTGTTACGTGGCGTTCACTGAAGTAAGGCATGCCACGCGTGCCTGGCCGGATTACAAGGGTCGTCGCTACCCCCTCCCGCTTCTGCTCACCGCTCAAAGTAGGTACTGCCTCGGCGCCGTTATCTATCGCTGAGCGGCCTTGAGAATTCCGCGGGCCGTGGCGTGAGGGAGCGACGCTATTCCGACGCTTCGGGCCCAGGATGACGCGACTCGTCACGACTGCTCTCATCGATTCGAGAAGGGTGCCACATACTACCTAAGCAGTGGCACCGGTCTCTGCGGTGGTCTTTGGTGACTGAGTTCCGAGACGGTGAGTGCCGAATGAGTGCCGCGCATGCGGTGAGAATTTGGTGACGGAGTTTGGTGACAAGAGTCCCGCGACGGAGTTCCGCGGTGAGTTCGGCGACAAGTTTTTTGTGATAATGTTCCGAGTGGAGTGCGGCGAGAGTTGCGCGAGGAGTGCGGCCCAGGAAGGAATGGGGACTGTGGAACTTGACAGACACTGAGTGACTTGAGAATAAACTTTTTTTATGGCCGAGTAATTGGGAATTAGGAATTTCTAGTTAAATTATTTATTATAAATGTTAATATTAGTAATCAATAAAGCTGTAATAAAACTTAATTGGGCTATCCCTTACGAACCCAGTTCTCCCCACATCGTAATATCGCAAAACTATTGTGACGGTCGTGCGCATAATTGATGAAGGCCCGGCTTGTGGATGAACAGATGGATCAGACGGACTGTCCCGACGGATAATCGAGAGTCCACGTTTAGCCTCTCATTTCCGATTCCGGTCCAGCAACGACATATTTTTTTTCTGGGTGACGATCAGGCAAACCAACTCCAGTGTGAACTTAGGTATAAAGGTACTTGGGGACTGGAAAGCATTTTCTGAAATTTTGAAAGAGTGGGTTAACCACCAACTCCCTATGGACTTGACCGGCTATGAATCCAAAACGAATACCTCAGGATGGGAAAGCTACTATGTACGGGTGGCCCTCGGCATCTTCGGGTTTTAGGCTGAAGGAAGGACTTTATGCTATTGGATGGTGCCCCTTTCTTTAACCATCAAGAGGCCAGATTACACATGCAAAACACCTCTACGCCTATTGGATTAGATACATATAAAATATTAACTTCTGACCAATAACGTATATTTGATAATACTCAAGACAGTCCGTATAAATACCTACAACAGTCTGTGTAGTGTTACTTTTCTAAATCTTATGGTCTACGTAAATCATTCTGCCACTACTATCCTGTCAACAGTGTTTGTAAACAATCTTGTGAATATTATTAAACAAACATAATGTGTTTATTTGAAAGTCGTATAAGGGAAATGGGTGCCACAGACTATCATTTAAAGAACTTTAAAATTTCCGACAAGTAACGTTGTAACAAACTAAAGCTACTTTTTCTACTATTCGAGTTTGACTAGTTATAGTAAAAGATGTAGGAAGATGCCAGCCAAATCACCAACTCCGGCCAATGCATTTAACAAGAGGAATGGTCTTTAACAACTAATCTGTGACTAAAAGCAAAGTTTGGCTGGTGCACTGGGATACATAAAAATGCACGCTGGATAGTAAAATAAAGGTCCATTTTCTAAACTCAATTGTTTAATCACTCTCTCAGAAACGAGAAGTATTATTTAAAAAAAGAAACAACCACACTGGCAGCCAAGGCAGAATCCTTCTTACCCCTCTTCCAACCCACCCCACCTCTCTTTTCCGAGGGTACCCCTACTACCGTGGATATGAGGAGGCTGTTCGTGTTTTGAACGCGTTCTTCAACTTGTGAGGTGCAAAGCAAACACGCACACACAAATATAAAAGTTCACATTTTTTTTTACCGTTCCTCATCCCCTGTGCCCTCCTTCAGAGATGGCTGCGAGAGTGCGGAGTTTGTGTCTGTTCTAAACCGCCTCCGAGCCGAGTATTTGTTTGACTTCATCTCCAAGTCCCTTTCCCCCACCCCTCCCAACACCCAACGGCATACACCTGCATTTTTTTTACGATTTGAACTGCTCCTGAACTTCGTTACACCGAAATTTCTGAGTATTAATATTTTATGAACCGCGAGTCTACTTGGAAGTGTCTGGGCCGAATTCTCATTTGGAGAACTTTCCTCATGATTTCTGAAAGTGTCAATCCCAAAAAACAATCTTTAAAGTTAAAAAAAATAGTTGTACGTATCATAAAAACAAAAACACAGATAAATATATAGTGTTATAAAGTCACACATTATATAAAAACAAATAATTAATTTTCATATATCGCCTACCTTCACAACTTATAACTATGGAAATAAATTCCTTAATAATTCCTGAAACAACTACTGCACCTACATTTATTACTTCTGTTCTAAAACTCTCTAATGCAGATTTTAATTTTTTCTGTTTCGTGTTTTTTTCTCCCCCCCCCCCCCTTTTTTTTGGTTTTTATTGGTAAAAGTATAGACACAGCTTCAAAGCATGTAACAACCGCTGTCTCTTGAGCTGGTTGGTTGTGCATTGGTGGGAAGTTGCAGCTTCAAAATAAATTTATTTTGTATGTTGCAGAATGAAGTGAGGAATTACAGTGGAGTAGTACAAAAAAATAAAAAAGTTATTATTTAAAATCTTTACACAGTTATTATAACATTTAGAGTGGAGTCCAGCGTAGTATTTATCCCCTTCTTCCACTAGAGTTGGCTGGAAACAGTTTTGGTTATGGTGCGTCTTTATTTTGAAGTTTGAACACAACGCTCTGGAGCATACGCAATGGGAGAAGTGTTATAAATGAAGGTGTGGCAGTAGGCAAAAAATAACTAGTGAAAGGTACCTGACCGAAAGTCATTTAGCCCAAAGGCAATAGACCGGAAGGCACTAAACCGAAAGTCATTTGACTGAATGGCTCTACATCCAAAACTTGAAAATTAATTTCGCTGGTAATATGACTTAACTCTGGCTATAAGCAGTTGATCAAAAGGTACTAGACCGAAAGGCACAATACCAAACACGCACTAGGCCGAAATACACTAGACCGAAAGTCATTTAACCGAAAGGCATTAGACCGAAAGGCACTAGACCGAAAGTCATTTGACCGAAAGGCATTAGACCGAAAGTCTAATGACTTTCGGTCTAGTGCTTGCTATTCGACAGTCCTGAAACAGAGTTATCAGCGAACCAAGCGCTCACCACAATAGCATACACAAAATTTCATATCGGTGGGTTTGGGAAGGAAGGGGGTTTCTATTAGAACCACTTTGATGCAGTTTTTTTTTTCAAGAAATATTATTTTAGTTGATGGGAAACATATATTTTTGTAGAATTATAAGAGTAGGGAAGAATTACAAGGCATACGGCACGAATCATTAAATTATATTTTGTGGCAAGACAGCGTTTCTGTACCTTCAGAAAACAATTCTAGTTTACCCCTTTGCAAATGTAAATGTGAAGTGATTTATAACAGACAAAAACTAAATTAATATCTTCAAGCAAAAATGTCCTCGATATTTAAAATGGTTGATAAATTATAATTTAAAGTCACCTTGACATGAAAATGCCACTGACAATCTTTGACATCAAACTGGCCCAATGTTACAAGTCAACTAAGTGGATAATTATTGTATATATATTTGTCACCGTTTTGTAGCCGACTCTTATATGAAATATAAAATTAAGTTTTTAATATAAACTAAATTATATGCAGTTCATGATTTTACAAATATAGCAGGATCAGTATAAAATGTTTAAAGACTGACTTTAACTATACAACTGATCAATCACTTTAGAATTTTCTCCCCTTTACAGGAAATTAATGAACAGACGAACTTTAGTGTTCAGAAAAAACTTACGTGAAGGCCGAAAATCTAAGTCTTCTCGCGACATTAACATATTAAACGCAACATTGAAAACAAGTTTAAGACTCAAATACCTGCACCACATTCGACATGCTAATTTTAGTTACCAATTCAATCCGGGAGGTATAATGCCATCCCTACTCTGATTACTGTGAAATGTAATTAGTTACCAAAATATGAAAACATAATAAAAAAGTGAACCGGGAATCAATCACATCTGAAGCCGGGGACCAACAAGTTTGTTTGCCGCTCTCTTTATCCCGCAAAACAAATTACACGTTTCAGGATTGTATATTACGATCCAAATAATCACCACCGATGCAGATACTACGGGTAAATTGGATGAGATAATTTTTTTTTCGGTGTTTATTTGGAACGCAAAGTGGGTGGCCGTGTTACGTCAAAGTAAAACTGGCGTTTTAAAAAGGAATTTGTTCCCTTTTGATTGGCCCGGCCGCAATTAAACGAGAATGCTGTTCTACTGAACGTAAATCTCGCCAAGGTACACACGGGATTGAACTACACGCGCGTCTCATTGCGTGGACGGAAATTAATATTTCGAATTACGTTTCTCGGGTAGAGGTTTTCACATGAACGATTTCGCCGGTTCATGTACGCACGATGAAAGAAATAAACGGGAAATGTTAACAGCGACACGAATTTATTCGTTTTCCTTCTGCAATCCCTTTCCATCGAAAAAAAAAAAAAAAACGTTCTTGCCTGGTCGGTTTGTTGTAAGAAACGACTTTTTACCTGTAAGCCATTTTAATTAATATATATATTTAGAAACTCTTACATTCCTCAAGCGAAACAACTTTCAATTCTCTTTTTAGGTCCTCCGAATACAGGATTGATTTTTTGATGTACAAGTTCATCTGTTAGAAAGACTTGAACCCAAGAATACCTAATAATTGGGAGTAAAAGCTATTTTTAAATGTGCTATATTTATAATTTTTACACATTTTTTACAGACTTTTAGTCTTTATGAAAGTGTCTCTTGTTTACTTTGGGTGGGTGTTTTATATTTAAAATAATATTATCACTTCAATGAGCTTACTCTACATAATATGCAACCTAATATTTTTCCTTTTTAATTATTTATTTCATTTATAAACACTATTTATTATTTATGTTATTATTAACTTACTCTATTTCCTTAGATGATATGTCATTGTGATCAGGATAGACAACATATGTGGAGAGAATCGAGACAGTTATTGTCCGTGACATTGGCGATGAAATTGGCGTGGCACTAGCAGGAAATCGGGATAAACAGAATACAGGAAGTATTTGACACTATCCAAGCGATAATTGGCTCTCTTGCCGAGTAAGGCAGCGTAGAGATACCTATATCACTAGATTTGCGTTTGCGACCATTTAGGTATAGCCATCCTGATTGACATCAACTAGGTTTTTTTCCCCCTGAAAATAGCTCCTGACAAACATCGATATGA
This sequence comes from Bacillus rossius redtenbacheri, assembly GCF_032445375.1. Lineage (NCBI taxonomy): Eukaryota > Metazoa > Arthropoda > Insecta > Phasmatodea > Bacillidae > Bacillus > Bacillus rossius. Next base: position 55,154,576 of record NC_086333.1, read on the forward strand.
TAACGATTTTGAGAAAAAAAAATCCGTACAATGTGTTTGTAGGTACCCAAAAAATTACGGGGATTAATTTGGTGTCAGGCTAAAAATTTACAGATTAATGTCATGTTTGCCCATATGAGTTTTTATGTTGCCTAATTTCGCCTTCTTTTAATTGATTTCACGTGATGTGGTTACTTTATAGCTAGCCTGGTAGTAAGTTGGCCCACTGCCTCCGAACAACTGCTGGAAATAAACAAAGCAGTGCAATGGTATAAATTGTTTGCAGTTTATCTTGCGACTAAAGGAATCTACAAAGTTGCCATGTATCTAGTTGTACATGACCCTGTTAATAGCCTTCCGATTGTCGGAAATGAAATTAAAAATTAAAAATAATAATACGGAATGTCCATAAAAGAATATCCCAGTATAGTGATATATTATTGTGGATAATTATTGAAGGTCAACTAAACAAATTTTATAACATATGTTCAATATGTGCACCTTTAGTTATAGGCACACATCCGATCAAAAGTCCGATTCTTCCCACACTTTGATTAACACGTTCGGAGTAATGGGAGCAATATACTCTTCAATTCTGTGTCTCAACTCTGGCAGATCATTAGGTACCGGCGGTACGTAGACACGATCTTTTATAAAGTCACAAAAGAAAAAAAATCGCATGGCGTTATGCGAGTTTAAAGTGAAAGCCAGTGAAAAAGAGATCTGTCGTCTCGACCATTACGACCGATCCAACAGTCAGGGACTTCAACATTCATTCTCGTACAAAGAGATTCCAATGGGGAGGGACTACATCCTGTTTGCAAAATAAAGTTTACAGGTTCACCTTCTACTAATTGGGGAAAGAGCCTTTATTTTTCACTGCAAGCAAGAAAACCAAAAAACAGTAATCACACACGCACTTATTTAAAACTGTTTGAGTTACTCTTTAATTGTTATATTGAACAAATACTCTTCAAAGCTTGCAGTTGATGCTATGAAATTTTATACCTTGGACATGCTTTTATGGACATTTGTATTTTTCTGCTCTATTTCTAACTGTGGTCATACCACATCGGCTACAATATACTAAGACTATCTCTATGTCATCTCATTTTAGCTATAGTTTCTCTGAAATCAGGTTGCACAGTCTTAAGAAACTAGGCTCGCTTAGCAAGAAAATCCGGTTTCGAATCTTTCTCCAGCCATCCAAATTTATTTTTTCGTTTTTTCTTCTTCTTCAGAAATCACTTACGCAGGCAAATGCTAGGATATTTTCGTACTGCAGGCTCTGGAAGATTATTTTATAAGTTTTTTCAGTTTTAGTGTACGTCTTTTAAAACATGCTTTCCGACCTTTAAAACCAAATCCTCATCAAAACCGATCGTGTGTGCCTTCAAATACATACGAATATCTCGTCTGTATAAAACAAGAAAATTTCGTGAGCGCACGTACCAAAATCCGCGGATGCTAATTGTTTACGTCAACAAACCACTGATAAGGGAGTTCTTTTATGATAAATAAAATACACGAGATCTTACTTCATTACTTCTTAACTACCAGCTTAAGTGAAACATACACTTTTGAACAACCATGTATCTTTCCCTATGGCCATCCTCTCGTCTATCCAGGACTAATTAGTCATGCGACTTGGTTACTGGGGGTCGGGACCCTATCATTAATCTCAACTTGACTCGCAAGCCATTTGTAATCGGCCAGGCACTCGGTAGACATTCAAGGTAAGGAGGACAGTGGGGGAGGTAGAGAGAGATGGTAGAAGGGGTAAAGGTGGGAGGGGTCCTGAAACCGGAGAGTGTCTTAATGAGACGAGGCGGTACCACGCTCCGTGAGATAATTGGGTGGACGGGACAGAAGCAATATTGTCGTCTAACTTTTTTGTTCAAACAAAGAACCCTAAGCTACCTATTTGCCCAAGTGATTAACGAAAATTAAAAGTGGGTACCAAACAGTTTACACCGATGCCTTCATCGATATCAAGGTTGAATTCGTCACCAAACTTTCAAAGCCAATGACACCGTCAATTAAATAGAAAGGGAGTGCCAATTAAATGTCACGAAGAAGGAATGGTTAGCTAATTGCTAGAGACCTTCGAAATTTCCGCTATCAAATGGCGAGAGACTGAATGGCAATCCATTATTATACACACTGAGCTATCGTTTGAATCGTTGGTATAGTTTTGACACGAACCGAAGTAGTAGAAACCATTAACTATACATTAAAATATGTAAATGACCCAATCACACGCAATGAAGCTGGAAGGTTAGATGTGGTAGCAGCCAGAAAAAATTAGGTACCGAATTATTTTGGTAAACGTTTTTGGGAGTTCGTCCTGGTGCCAGAAAATAAAACGAAATTCACACAATCTCTACTCATTGGTAGTGACTGGGAAAATTCACGGATTCAATTACCTTCATGGAGGATTACACAGTCCTCTGTATACTCGGGGAAATAACTCCCGTTTGGTTGCTTACTAGTGGGCAGTCTCAACCGAGTTGTCTCTAAATGGATTTTTCTTTGGTTGAGGGTTTCTCGTTGGCCCATAGTTCTCCAGATAAATAGTGAGCCAATAGCGAAATCAGTACTAAGGTACGTGTGTTTTAATTTTAGCCTACCGCAAAATGAATACTTGAATCTTTCCGGTCTTTACTCATGGGTTACAAAAAACCTAACAGCTTAACATAAAAAAAACGAAGTGGCACAACGTTAAAGTGTTGGCCTCACTTTTGGTAAGAATTGGGTTCAAATAAATCCAGGAATAGTTTGCGATATTTGGTTACAATACGCCATGGTCAGTTGCTTTCCCAAATTACCTTACTTCTAAAGAATGTTTCATTTTCTTACGGCTTCGTAGTCGACGAGAAATGAAACCAAAATACTTACCTCATCAATAATAATTTTATTGGTACTTATCTATGTTACACTCACTGCCAACAAAATTTTAATAACTAAAAAATCTGGCCCACGGCGTTATAAATGACTAAACTCTTGATTACTGAGTCGGAAAAAAGTAGTTCTAAAATTACAAAACATTTCCTGTCATCCTTAGCCTCTCTGCGTAAGGACGATTGATGTGAAAATTCAACCTTAAAATTGTCGTTTAAATCAGCTGCAAACATTTTTTTCATATTTTACTTTATCTTGTCTCATTCTTTTGAGGATCCACATGTGTATCGCTAACTTCTAATTTTAATAGCTGGACGCTCCGCAAAAATTTTTCAAGTACTAAAATACGCTGTGTATTTTTGGGTTGATTGTGTTAATGTATGTCAGTGAAAGACTGGTTTCAATTCTGATGATTTTTTATTTTTAATATTTTGTATTTTAGTACCAGAAATTATTTTAACTCGAAAGGAGTATATGGTATTACTATAATTTTATTAATTCAATTTAAAGTAAGGGTGTTTTTTGGTTGTATAAATTTTTTCTACGATAAAATATAATTGTTAATAAATTTAAGTTAACTGAAGAATGGTTTTTAAATTTTAAGTAACACGCAGGTTTAAATAAAATCAATTTTTGTGAATCACATTGTTTTAGGTTTTTATTTTTCACATTATTTTTTACTTTTTCAGTAAGAAATTTCACCACCATTTATAAACCAATAATGTCAAAAATATTATTTCTAACTTCAAATTTTTGTAAATTTACTTGAATGAGAGCTGTTTTAACGATTTGTAATTTTTTTTAAAAATAATTATTATTTTTATTTTGTTTTATAATGTTTGATTAAATTTTTAAAATAAATTTATAAATTATTTTCTTCATTGGTAAATGTTAGACACAAACAAAAGTATGAAGGCAAAATAAAATAAATAAATAATAGTGATTAGTACTATTTTAACGTTAGATGTCCTAGCAAGAAACTTTAAGTTGTATCAATATGTTGAACTCGTGTTTAGTGATGTTCCTGATGTAGGGTATTATTAAAAAATCCAACTTTTACTTGCATCTTTGATACGTGTTGTTTATGGAGAACAAAAAAAAAACATTTTACTTGAGGTGACAGTTCCAGTCATTGTCGCCAGCTTGGTTCTACAAATTGAAACAAATATACCGTTTCAGACAGGTGAAGAACATAATCTTTGAAACATTATTTACCTTTGTTTGATTTTGTAAATTCCTTAACGCAGCCATTACTTAATTGTTTATTAATAAAAATTCAACACACCGTTTATACTTTCTGCTTCCTAAAAAAGAGAAAAAAACAGTAGACTTATGAGGCTCTTTGGTAAGGAAAAAAACATCATAATTTTTAGGTCATTTAATGAAAATTTAAAACAAATACAAAAAAATTAAAAGTTCATTTACTTTTGTAACTGATGTATATGTTAAGTGTTTTTAAATATTTTATCAGATAGCGAACGATAAAGATAAATTCTGAGATTTACCTTGTGAATAAATGATTTGGTCAGACTGCAGCGATGACATTATAAAGCAATGTTGTCACAAACAATGCTACGTTTGAGGTTTAGATTTCGACAGTGGTAAAAGTCACGTTATAATATGAAAATATTTGAAGATATGTACTTTCAGGTTATAAAAAGTTAAAAAATTAAATGAAAAAGATATAACAAAAAATATTAATTGACAAAATTTAATATTTAAAAAAAATCTTCGGTCTGAATGTTTTTTGTAAAAGTAATATTATCTTCTTTCTTTACGATACCGGACGCTTTTAAGGAAATCGTTTATTTCAAATTCCACCAGGAAGTAAGTAGCACGAAACAAAAATAGGCCGTGTTGAGCGGTGCGGTGCGGCAGGTACGACCAGGTGCGCCACGTCCTTGCTCAGGTAGCTGTGCCCGGGGTAAAGGTAATATAGTGCGAGCCGTCACCAACGAATAATGGATGGGCCTTCGTCGCCGCCTCCACCCGGGCGAACACCCTTTCCCCCTTTCACCCCCTGGGGAGTTATTAATAAAACAAAACACACGTGTCGCAGGGGCGGGCGACCAGAGGGGTGCCGCTGTATGAAGAAGGGTTAGTCGTGAAAGGGGGGAAGGGAGGGGACCGAAACTGGAGAGAGGAGCGCCACGTGATGCCCTAAGGGGTATGGAGGGATGGGCCCCAGGCCGCATACATCACTCCTAAAGAGTTTCTGCTATACTCCCTGGCGGGACAACCGCAGGTCGAAGTGTGGCCTAGATGCCTTCGGCTGGTCGAGGAGAGACGTGTGTCGGCAAATGGCGACAGCCTGCAGAACTCTTCCGTCGGCATTAACGGACCGAGCCGGAATTTCACCGACCAACTTCGGCTGCATGTTGAAAGCACGCTCACACCACTTGTGGTCTTAAGTGAATCCTGACACCGATAAACTTTCATATACCTTACAAACCAGAGTACCCGTGCTTCGCTAAGGCAGCTTAAAGGCAGAACAAACTCGCACTGCTCATAACACATGTCCCTCCTCGTGGACGCACCAAAGTCGATGCAGAAGCCGTTGCCATGACATACACAGAAGGCACCAACAATGCAATAGACCGTAGCTATGGAAACGAACCAAGCATCATCATTGAAATGGAGAAATTTCATTATATCCTTCTAATCGTTTGTGGTGTATTACAGCTCCATCAACGTGGCATCCAGTGCAAGAGCCACTCAAAACTGATCACTTTAATACGAATGAACTTGAAATGGGAGCTCACCTTGGTTGCGCTTGGTTGTGTAAAAAAAATGTGGTTTTATTGTTATACCTCCGGCTTCCTTCACAGTTGCAAGATAAAATTCATACCAGTTTTTAAGTCAGAACATAAGCTTTCAAACACAAAATGTTTCATAAAAATTTATGACGTAGTTTTTGCGTCAACCTTGAATAAAGAAACCAACCAACATACAAAATACAGCTTCGTAGGTAATAGTGTATATACTAAAGCGAGTATTTAAGATGGAACATTTTGCATTTGGATAAACTGCAGCTAAACAAATTTCTACAACCACCACAATACTTGTCACTGTTGTTAACATAACGTCAGGAAAATTAATAAAATTTTTTTTTATGATGAACCTGCAACCGAAGTTTGATGGTCGTATTCTAGCTCAATCTTTAGACATGGGTACCACTAACAGACACCAGTAGACTGTCAGGCACCTGTAATTAACGTTCAATGTTTGTTTTGCTGTCAGATTCACCCGATGATTGAAAAATAACTGTAAGGCACCATTGCACAGTAATGGCTTGAGGCAAAGTTTTTCTCAATTTGATCAAACTGTTAAAATGTTGCTTCGGTTTTACTTACCTAACTCTGCAATTGACCCAATAGTCATTTGTTTAATGATCGACAGGCAGCTCTCGCCGACACCCGGAGATCAAGACTGTAACTTTTAAAAATTTCGATCTTCGATGATCAACTGTAAGGCTCTTTTACTGATTAAGAAGGTAACAGTACGATTAGTTTCTTCATCAACAGGCTGTAGTAGGTCTTATCTTTTGGTCTACAGGTTGCTGTAATGGAAAGCCGTTAGTAGACAGGCATCATTTAGAGACGTCTGATGACTCAATTTCAACTTTCTGACCCTTTCTTTTATTAATACAAACTACCTTGGCTTAAAATTAGTCACAATAACTGTCACAACAATTTAAACATTTCGTGTAACAAGGAACATGTTTATTTGTTGAAAGCTTTAAATGTGAACAACTATACGATTGAGGTGAGTAGTATATAATAGGGCATCCGAGATCTGGCTTCTGGCTGTGGTGTCTGTGGTGTTTTCCGCCATCTTGGATTGTGACGTCACGGCGGCCATCTTGGAGGAGTGTAACGGGACATAGCGTAACGGGACAAGTTTGACCTTGACCTTTGACCCTCAAAATCCTCCAAAATTGGGCAAAATTTGCCCAAAATTCCTCAAAAATCGCCAAAATTTCCATTTCTGTGGAAAAAAGTTCCGCCAAAAATTCGCAAAAAATTCCTCAATTCGAAAATCAGGATTTCGAAAATCCTCAAAAGGCGTTTTGCCCTAGAAAGAACCCTAATTCCTAAAACTGGCTTAAAACTCCTAAGAGATAGCCGCTTATAAGCCATTTCTAGGAATAAGGATACCATGACCGCCATCTTGGATTATGTCGTCACCGATGCATTTTTCGTTACGGACGCCATCTTTAACTTTTTTATTTATTATCCGATTTTAATAAAATATTTTTTAAAAATTATAAAAAAAATTAAATAATAAAATTTTAATAAAACATTTATAAAAAACAAACATTAACGACACGGAGTTCGGAGTCCTCGGTTCGAACCCGGTGAGGGCAAAAAAATTAAAAATGGCGACAGGCTCCTTCCTTAATGGTGGCTGCAGGCAGACTGACTCCCACCACTTTTCTTAAAGCAGATATATCGTCACCTAGTATGACGTCATGTCCGCCATCTTGTCTTCGTTGCTGGAGACCACCATCTTGTTTTCGTCGGCGAGAGTGCGCTGACGCCATGTTAGTTTAGTTCTTATCCGCTAGAGTGCAGTAATCATTTATTACTAAGGTGCCCGCCATCTTGAAATTTGGACGTCATATTGAAAATCCGTAATTATTTAGCTAGAAATTCGGGAAAAATTTCTAAATTCGTTAAATAAATCACTAATTAATTTTCATATTGATTCGATCCGCTCCTGTCCTTGGTTCGATACTTAATCGATGCAATAATGTTTAATTTTATGTAAAAAATAATAATTTCAATAAACCATGTTCAACATTCGTAAAGAGACTCTAAATCCTCTACGACCACCATCCTATCAGACATCAAGACCACCATATTGGAAATGCGTAATTTTAATGCTAGAGATCCGGGAAAAAGTTCAGAAATCATTAAATAAATTTCCGATCAATAAACTGATTAATTAGATCGACTAAGGTCCTTGGTACGATCCCAGGCCGATACAAAACAACTTTAATATTTTAAAAAAGCACCACTAAAGTGTAAGGTTCGAGGAATTAAACACCGCAAGTTCTTTTACAAACATAATATTTATTACATAATTTCTATTCTACTACAGGATCACTTACGAAAGCCAGCAATCTTATAATCATTTAGTTCCGCAGCGGTGTGAAATGACTAATTCTTAGCTCCAATCGGTTTATACTAGACAGAGTCCAGCCAGAACCTTTACAGACATAGTCCACCTCTTCTTGACAGAGTTTCTGGATACCGTTTTTAACAGTTTGCTTCACATCGTTAGAACTGTAAATTACTGCAGCCGATGTCTTGAATGCACACTTCTTCACTTTGTCATCGAACGGATATGGCTTTCCATATATACAGTCCAACCACAAGTTATATTTCAAAGGTCCGTTTGTTGCTACATCATCAGTAAGCTGATTGATTATCTTCTGTCTGATATCGTCAAGAAAATTACAAATGTCCTTCGACTCACCGAACGTATTTAGATAATAGTAGTCTTTCAAAGTTCCACGAAATGCAGACTGCGCCAAGTAGAAGCCATTATCGTTCACTTGTAATGCTCCGAACACAGTCTTAGGTTTAGTTCCATGTTCAGACGTCATAACAATCGGTTGCTGGGCATCTGTTTTTTTGGTTGTACGCTTTCGTGTCTCCAATCTAAAGCGAGGAGCCGAAATGTCGGCAGGTAGTTCAGCAGTAGGAGCACAGACTCCACCTTTACATTTTTTCGCATGATGTCGCAAACTGTCAATTCGAGTAAACCATTTAAGGCACTCATCACATCGAAACTTCATGCGAGAAGGATTCTTCGTGCATTTGCTCCGCTCATGTCTTCGTGCATCATGGGAAAATGCGAACGACGTATCACAGTAGCTGCAAGGATACCGTCGTGATGAAGACGATCCTTTCAGACCCGATCCAGATACAGACATTGCAACAGTAGTACCATTTCCAGGCATTCTCTTATGCACATCGATGCATCGTTGTTGCGCCGAAACCTTTACTTTCTGCCGCACAGCAGGACCTTTGCATGCCTTCATGTGCGTTTTCATATTATCTTTTCTGGCAAACTGCTTATGACATTTCTCACAAACAAACATTTTACGATATAGGTTCTTGGCACATTCGCTCCTCTCGTGTCGCCGGGCATTGCTGTTGTTTGAGAAAATCTTGTCGCAGTAACAGCACCGATGTTCGCTAGTTGTCAAATCAACATCCATTGAAGTCTCCATCGAGGTCGTATCGTCGATCGTCGTGGTTTCCTGCACATCCAGCTCAGTAGTCATTAAGCTATCTTCTGCTGGTGGTATCACATCTGTTGAAATCTCCTCCAATGTCGACGTCGTCGTTGCCAACGGGATCTGCTCCACCATTGTCGTCGCTGACGTCAAGGTTCCCGTAGACGATGGTACAACGTCCATCGAGTTCGGCGTTAAAGTCGGTAAAGATGCCATCGAGTTCTCAAGAACAGGTAATTACACGACTTATGCACCAGATGAAATAATCTAGGTGATCCTTACACCGTCGACGACAGTAACAAACTGAGCGACCTGCTGTCTAGGACTCGCTTATATACATGCACCGGATGGAATAATAATACGCAAGTCAAATCAAGAACCATTTACTATAATACTAGAGTCAAAACAACATTAAAAATAGAAGGACCATCAACGAAAAGGCAGCACATTTGGAAGCACCGACAACGAAAAGGCAGCACATTTGGAAGCACCGACAACGAAAAAGGCAGCACCATCATCGAAAAGACCGCACATTTGGAAGCACCGACAACGAAAAGGCAGCACATTTGGAAGCACCGACAACGAAAAGGCAGCACATTTGGAAGCACAATCGAATAATGAAGCACATTTTGGAAGCACCATCGAATAAGGAATCACACTTGGAAGCTCCATCGAATAAGGAAGCACACTTGGAAGCTCCATCAACAACAAAAAAAGGCAAAAAAAAAAAAGGAAGCACAAGTTGCGAGATCTAAGTCTTAGTTAGAAATCAGAATACAAGAAATAAAAACATTAAATTTTTATAATTTAAATTATTTATTTTATTTCTTTACATTATACAAATGCAAGTAAAACAAGCCATTATTGTATGTAGCCAGCTTTCCTCAGTTCCTTGAGTATGAAGGATATTTCTTTGATGCACGAATAGTTTCCTGCACAAAGCGATCCATGTAGAAGTCTTAGCCGGTCAACCAATATGTTTGGATCTTTCCATGATGTGTAATCATTCTCTTCTACCACCATCTTCCTTGCACCTTTATAATTATTATGATCTCTGGTGTCTTCCGTTTTACCACCAACCGCAGGGTAACTTTCATGTTTGAGACGGTGATCATCACAAGCTTGATCAGATTTATTTAATATATCACGTCGTTTCCATCGTTTCGGTCTCAGGACACCGCCACATTCTTCAATCTTGGCAGCTTTAGGTGCTTCATCATAGTCTATGTCTTTGTAAACAGCCTCAGAGTCACTGTAACAATCACCGTAGAAGGAATCGTCTTCACCCAATTTACCGTAATAATTCGATGTTGATGATGTTGAAGTGTCTTCATCGTCTTCATGCTTCCTTTTTAGGAGTCCATCATTTTTACAAAGTAGGAAAGATCTACTTGAATTCGGCTGGAATATATTCTCACTTTTCACGTTAAGGATTCTTCCATTGTCTTCATTCTTCCGTAAATCATCAACCTCCTTCAATTTAAGTTCTTTGTCGATATATGAAGAGCCAAGAAAATTATTGTCGTAATGCAGATCACTCTTCCTTAGACTAGTAGATTCATCGTTGTCCTCTAGCTTGTACGCAGGCTTGGCGCTACAAGTTCTGCCATGTCTTTTTAGGCTCTCTCTCCGCGTAAACGACTTGCTACATCGAACACAACTTATCATATTGCGCAGTGGATTTTTAACACAGTCATTCTTCTCGTGTTGTCTTTTATTCTTTCTCAAGATAAACTCTTTACTGCAAAACTTACACCTATGTTCTTTCGATACAGCGTCAGATCCCAAATCGGAATTTATATTAGTTACTGAGACTAATGCCAGATACCAATTGAGTGTTTTAAATGAGATCCAATGCTTAAATAGAAATTTTTTCATATTTCATCAGCGAGAATTAATATATCTCATGCAAAAGTACTTTATGCATGTAGTTCTGCTTTTTAACAACAGATGTCGCCACATGTTGCTTGCAGATAAATAATATTTAGTTCTTTTATGCGGGATGCGGGATGCTCACTAACGATCGCAAAAGAAGGATGGCTTCGCTGGACTCCAAGGAAAAGGAAGTTCGTCTTGCATGTTGGTGCTCCACAGATGTCTCATGGCGTAATATTAATTTGACTGAGTAATGATATTTGTTAATTCCACCTGATAAAATATTGCAAGTTTTGATTTAGTAGCAGAAATTATCGAATTAAATGTAACTCCAAATAAAATGACATGTCTCAATAGACCAAAAAAATATCCATGCAGAGAGCTGTTTCTAAGAATAGTCAGAAACACTTGAAGAAACCACAGGAATGATTGCAAGCACACGGAAAAAACCACCAAAATATTGACAAGTATAATCAGGAGCACACGGAGAAAACCATCATAATAAGGACAAAAATAATCAGGAGCACACGGAGAAAACCATCATAATACTGACCAGATTAATCAGAAGTACTCGGAGAAAACCACCACGTGTTTTCTTTGATATCATAAAATTACAGGAAATTTTTTTAAAATAAAAATAAATTAATAAAAAAATTAAAATAAATAAAAATAATTAATAAAAAATTAAAAAAATTTAAAAAATGCATAAATTTCTGGCTTGTACAAGAACTCTATCTTTGCTCAACAATGATAAGTTTACAAGCTAGCAGAAACTGTTTATGCATTTTTTAAATTTTTTTAAATTTTTTTTATTAATTATTTTTATTTATTTTAATTTTTTTATTAATTTATTTTTATTTTAAAAAAAATTCCTGTAATTTTATGATATCAAAGAAAACACGTGGTGGTTTTCTCCGAGTACTTCTGATTAATCTGGTCAGTATTATGATGGTTTTCTCCGTGTGCTCCTGATTATTTTTGTCCTTATTATGATGGTTTTCTCCGTGTGCTCCTGATTATACTTGTCAATATTTTGGTGGTTTTTTCCGTGTGCTTGCAATCATTCCTGTGGTTTCTTCAAGTGTTTCTGACTATTCTTAGAAACAGCTCTCTGCATGGATATTTTTTTGGTCTATTGAGACATGTCATTTTATTTGGAGTTACATTTAATTCGATAATTTCTGCTACTAAATCAAAACTTGCAATATTTTATCAGGTGGAATTAACAAATATCATTACTCAGTCAAATTAATATTACGCCATGAGACATCTGTGGAGCACCAACATGCAAGACGAACTTCCTTTTCCTTGGAGTCCAGCGAAGCCATCCTTCTTTTGCGATCGTTAGTGAGCATCCCGCATCCCGCATAAAAGAACTAAATATTATTTATCTGCAAGCAACATGTGGCGACATCTGTTGTTAAAAAGCAGAACTACATGCATAAAGTACTTTTGCATGAGATATATTAATTCTCGCTGATGAAATATGAAAAAATTTCTATTTAAGCATTGGATCTCATTTAAAACACTCAATTGGTATCTGGCATTAGTCTCAGTAACTAATATAAATTCCGATTTGGGATCTGACGCTGTATCGAAAGAACATAGGTGTAAGTTTTGCAGTAAAGAGTTTATCTTGAGAAAGAATAAAAGACAACACGAGAAGAATGACTGTGTTAAAAATCCACTGCGCAATATGATAAGTTGTGTTCGATGTAGCAAGTCGTTTACGCGGAGAGAGAGCCTAAAAAGACATGGCAGAACTTGTAGCGCCAAGCCTGCGTACAAGCTAGAGGACAACGATGAATCTACTAGCCTAAGGAAGAGTGATCTGCATTACGACAATAATTTTCTTGGCTCTTCATATATCGACAAAGAACTTAAATTGAAGGAGGTTGATGATTTACGGAAGAATGAAGACAATGGAAGAATCCTTAACGTGAAAAGTGAGAATATATTCCAGCCGAATTCAAGTAGATCTTTCCTACTTTGTAAAAATGATGGACTCCTAAAAAGGAAGCATGAAGACGATGAAGACACTTCAACATCATCAACATCGAATTATTACGGTAAATTGGGTGAAGACGATTCCTTCTACGGTGATTGTTACAGTGACTCTGAGGCTGTTTACAAAGACATAGACTATGATGAAGCACCTAAAGCTGCCAAGATTGAAGAATGTGGCGGTGTCCTGAGACCGAAACGATGGAAACGACGTGATATATTAAATAAATCTGATCAAGCTTGTGATGATCACCGTCTCAAACATGAAAGTTACCCTGCGGTTGGTGGTAAAACGGAAGACACCAGAGATCATAATAATTATAAAGGTGCAAGGAAGATGGTGGTAGAAGAGAATGATTACACATCATGGAAAGATCCAAACATATTGGTTGACCGGCTAAGACTTCTACATGGATCGCTTTGTGCAGGAAACTATTCGTGCATCAAAGAAATATCCTTCATACTCAAGGAACTGAGGAAAGCTGGCTACATACAATAATGGCTTGTTTTACTTGCATTTGTATAATGTAAAGAAATAAAATAAATAATTTAAATTATAAAAATTTAATGTTTTTATTTCTTGTATTCTGATTTCTAACTAAGACTTAGATCTCGCAACTTGTGCTTCCTTTTTTTTTTTGCCTTTTTTTGTTGTTGATGGAGCTTCCAAGTGTGCTTCCTTATTCGATGGAGCTTCCAAGTGTGATTCCTTATTCGATGGTGCTTCCAAAATGTGCTTCATTATTCGATTGTGCTTCCAAATGTGCTGCCTTTTCGTTGTCGGTGCTTCCAAATGTGCTGCCTTTTCGTTGGCGGTGCTTCCAAATGTGCTGCCTTTTCGTTGTCGGTGCTTCCAAATGTGCTGCCTTTTCTTTGTCGGTGCTTCCAAATGTGCGGTCTTTTCGATGATGGTGCTGCCTTTTTCGTTGTCGGTGCTTCCAAATGTGCTGCCTTTTCGTTGTCGGTGCTTCCAAATGTGCTGCCTTTTCGTTGATGGTCCTTCTATTTTTAATGTTGTTTTGACTCTAGTATTATAGTAAATGGTTCTTGATTTGACTTGCGTATTATTATTCCATCCGGTGCATGTATATAAGCGAGTCCTAGACAGCAGGTCGCTCAGTTTGTTACTGTCGTCGACGGTGTAAGGATCACCTAGATTATTTCATCTGGTGCATAAGTCGTGTAATTACCTGTTCTTGAGAACTCGATGGCATCTTTACCGACTTTAACGCCGAACTCGATGGACGTTGTACCATCGTCTACGGGAACCTTGACGTCAGCGACGACAATGGTGGAGCAGATCCCGTTGGCAACGACGACGACGTCGACATTGGAGGAGATTTCAACAGATGTGATACCACCAGCAGAAGATAGCTTAATGACTACTGAGCTGGATGTGCAGGAAACCACGACGATCGACGATACGACCTCGATGGAGACTTCAATGGATGTTGATTTGACAACTAGCGAACATCGGTGCTGTTACTGCGACAAGATTTTCTCAAACAACAGCAATGCCCGGCGACACGAGAGGAGCGAATGTGCCAAGAACCTATATCGTAAAATGTTTGTTTGTGAGAAATGTCATAAGCAGTTTGCCAGAAAAGATAATATGAAAACGCACATGAAGGCATGCAAAGGTCCTGCTGTGCGGCAGAAAGTAAAGGTTTCGGCGCAACAACGATGCATCGATGTGCATAAGAGAATGCCTGGAAATGGTACTACTGTTGCAATGTCTGTATCTGGATCGGGTCTGAAAGGATCGTCTTCATCACGACGGTATCCTTGCAGCTACTGTGATACGTCGTTCGCATTTTCCCATGATGCACGAAGACATGAGCGGAGCAAATGCACGAAGAATCCTTCTCGCATGAAGTTTCGATGTGATGAGTGCCTTAAATGGTTTACTCGAATTGACAGTTTGCGACATCATGCGAAAAAATGTAAAGGTGGAGTCTGTGCTCCTACTGCTGAACTACCTGCCGACATTTCGGCTCCTCGCTTTAGATTGGAGACACGAAAGCGTACAACCAAAAAAACAGATGCCCAGCAACCGATTGTTATGACGTCTGAACATGGAACTAAACCTAAGACTGTGTTCGGAGCATTACAAGTGAACGATAATGGCTTCTACTTGGCGCAGTCTGCATTTCGTGGAACTTTGAAAGACTACTATTATCTAAATACGTTCGGTGAGTCGAAGGACATTTGTAATTTTCTTGACGATATCAGACAGAAGATAATCAATCAGCTTACTGATGATGTAGCAACAAACGGACCTTTGAAATATAACTTGTGGTTGGACTGTATATATGGAAAGCCATATCCGTTCGATGACAAAGTGAAGAAGTGTGCATTCAAGACATCGGCTGCAGTAATTTACAGTTCTAACGATGTGAAGCAAACTGTTAAAAACGGTATCCAGAAACTCTGTCAAGAAGAGGTGGACTATGTCTGTAAAGGTTCTGGCTGGACTCTGTCTAGTATAAACCGATTGGAGCTAAGAATTAGTCATTTCACACCGCTGCGGAACTAAATGATTATAAGATTGCTGGCTTTCGTAAGTGATCCTGTAGTAGAATAGAAATTATGTAATAAATATTATGTTTGTAAAAGAACTTGCGGTGTTTAATTCCTCGAACCTTACACTTTAGTGGTGCTTTTTTAAAATATTAAAGTTGTTTTGTATCGGCCTGGGATCGTACCAAGGACCTTAGTCGATCTAATTAATCAGTTTATTGATCGGAAATTTATTTAATGATTTCTGAACTTTTTCCCGGATCTCTAGCATTAAAATTACGCATTTCCAATATGGTGGTCTTGATGTCTGATAGGATGGTGGTCGTAGAGGATTTAGAGTCTCTTTACGAATGTTGAACATGGTTTATTGAAATTATTATTTTTTACATAAAATTAAACATTATTGCATCGATTAAGTATCGAACCAAGGACAGGAGCGGATCGAATCAATATGAAAATTAATTAGTGATTTATTTAACGAATTTAGAAATTTTTCCCGAATTTCTAGCTAAATAATTACGGATTTTCAATATGACGTCCAAATTTCAAGATGGCGGGCACCTTAGTAATAAATGATTACTGCACTCTAGCGGATAAGAACTAAACTAACATGGCGTCAGCGCACTCTCGCCGACGAAAACAAGATGGTGGTCTCCAGCAACGAAGACAAGATGGCGGACATGACGTCATACTAGGTGACGATATATCTGCTTTAAGAAAAGTGGTGGGAGTCAGTCTGCCTGCAGCCACCATTAAGGAAGGAGCCTGTCGCCATTTTTAATTTTTTTTGCCCTCACCGGGTTCGAACCGAGGACTCCGAACTCCGTGTCGTTAATGTTTGTTTTTTATAAATGTTTTATTAAAATTTTATTATTTAATTTTTTTTATAATTTTTAAAAAATATTTTATTAAAATCGGATAATAAATAAAAAAGTTAAAGATGGCGTCCGTAACGAAAAATGCATCGGTGACGACATAATCCAAGATGGCGGTCATGGTATCCTTATTCCTAGAAATGGCTTATAAGCGGCTATCTCTTAGGAGTTTTAAGCCAGTTTTAGGAATTAGGGTTCTTTCTAGGGCAAAACGCCTTTTGAGGATTTTCGAAATCCTGATTTTCGAATTGAGGAATTTTTTGCGAATTTTTGGCGGAACTTTTTTCCACAGAAATGGAAATTTTGGCGATTTTTGAGGAATTTTGGGCAAATTTTGCCCAATTTTGGAGGATTTTGAGGGTCAAAGGTCAAGGTCAAACTTGTCCCGTTACGCTATGTCCCGTTACACTCCTCCAAGATGGCCGCTGTGACGTCACAATCCAAGATGGCGGAAAACACCACAGACACCACAGCCAGAAGCCAGATCTCGGATGCCCTATTATATACTACTGAGGTGAATTTTTGATGAAAATTTCTATTGAAAAAAATGTTATTTTTTGATAGCTTATAAAATTACAACAGGTCTTTTAAAGGTAAGGTGTTACATACTGGAAGTACAGTTTTCATCTACATCCCCTTCATACCCAACATTCTCATTACGGTCAATTAAAGTGGCGTTAATTTATAATTAATATTGTGATTAATTTTTATGTAGTTTTTAAAATCACATCGCCTTTCGTAAGCATTTTGTTTGCTTTAGTTACTTTATAATAGTTTTATATCACACGATATTATTTTTGTATCTATAAATATTTGGTTATTCATCGTGCCTTTTTGGAACTCCACCAAGCAAACATTTCTTCGTCATGTACTGATCATATCATCTGTACGTCACTGATTTTGAAAATAAATATCAAACGTGTTACGAGTCGGGCAGTCTGCCTGAACGTGACCAGCCTGATGCCTCTTGCCCCTAAGCCCCTCTTAAAAAAAATTGTGCGCTGAAGAGCGACGTCACCACACGGCACAGTGCCTGATCTCATGTTGAATGCGGGGCGCGCGTTAACTGGCCGCTACCTGTCAACTCCCATCCCTTTTTTCCCCGTCGAGCGTCACGACGTCTGGAAGCTTCTCCATTCGCCGGAGTGATCGCGTCTCTTCCGGAATGAACTTCTTCTGGCGGCTTTCAAGAGTCCAGGAGTCCAGAACCCTTGGGTCGCACTGCATGGCAGTAGGGCCGCGAGAAACTTTCAAGACAGTAATAGGTTGACCAGCGGCGTGAGCAGTGCCGATGCATACAGTTGGGTTGCACGTATCCTTCCAGCGAGTGGCTTGCTGGTGTGTTGGGCAGTGTCGAGATGCGATGGGCACGGTAGCGTTAACTACGCTAGATTTAATGAAATCATTTAACAGGCGCCGAATCATCTTCCCTTCCTGGCATCATGTCCTAGGCTGGCTCCAGCCGGGTGGTAAACGACAGCAGCTAGTCCACAAGATTCCAGCAACGCCCAAGCACAATGCGGACAGCAATGTCCAAGTTCCCGCCCCTGGCTGGGCAGTCTTTTCCGAAGGCGGCACCAGAGCCAGGCAAGCAGGGCAAGAGCCCAGGGCCTCGTGAATAGCAGGCCTCATCACCGGCCATTTTCGTTTTTGTTTTATATCTGTGTCCAGTTTTCTGAACAAAAAAAAAGTACGGGCATTTGTGAGAAAAAGTGAGAATTCAATGGTATGTAAATCAAAGTCCTTGTCAATACTTTTTTTATTTGAATCGAGTTTTAAATATTAATTGCTATAAAAACATTCAAAAATGTTATTTTCTCAATTAATAACGCGACTTCACCGTATTTCTATCATTATCATTCATAACTTTATCTCAAGTATATTTTACTACATAATAATATAGTCATTTCTGAAGACGAACTACTAAAACATTCACTGAAATGTAAGTTCGTGGTTGGATTATAAATGTGGTTTTAAGTAGTTTTATTCTTCAAAAATTTCGGGAGATGGGTATTTCAAACATCCCATGCCCCCTATAAGGCCTCTCTCCAAAATAATTTGATCCTCACTAAAGTAAATGGTTCAGCACCCTAACAAGTCTAAGGTCCCCACTGGTCTTTTTTCAGTCCATTCCAGTCCAGTCCAGTCCAGGACCATCATCTTTGTCTTGCACACAGCCAGCTTGCTTACTGCGTGACTTAGTTCACCCCGCATGCCCATTGTCTTTCCTTGTCAATGCAAGTTTTACCTGAGCCCAACTTAACCAGTTACATTCTAAGAGTTAAGATATGGGAGTGAGTAGTGTACACATCGCTTTTTTTTTTTTGCATATATATGATCTACGTATTTCGAGATCATACTGGGTATTTATTTCGAAAATTGTAAAATGATTTATATTTTAATTAATGATTCATGGAAGCACAATTTGCTTAAACCATATACAAGATACGAATACTCAATAATTTGAAATAATTTAGTTTTATTGTGCTTACTAATTAATGTGCGCAGTTACCGGGAATTGTTTACAAAAATACGATATATATATATATTTTTTAACTATTAGAAGTACTGGGACAACACAAAGCAAAAATGCCCGGGTGAAAATCCAAACCGAGAGTTACAGCTAACACTATTTTGTAGTGACAACTGTTGTTTTCATGTAAATATACAAATTTACAAATATCTGTAATTTTACATGAATATTTCGGTTCAATTTACAAAAAATAACCACAGGAGAAGAAAAAAAGGCACCTGCATTTAGTAAATAGAAAGTTATAATTTCGTAATTATCGTTGACGTGTTTTTTATAATAGTTAATATGGCGATAATTTAATTTAAGATTCATTGTTTCCCCGTTCTTGTTAAAATGATTTTTACTAATTAATAGTTTTGTTATACCTAAAACGTTTTTCAAAATTATTCAACCTTACCTCTATCCTGTTGCTGTCCTCGTTTTATGTCTGACAAGTGCCACAAAGTTAAGAGAGAGTCAAGGATGGTAAAGTAAATAAATAAAAAAGAGGGAATGATAACCAACAAATACTCATTAGAATTTGAAATGCCGTTTACCCTTTTAACAAAAAAAGTACACTAATAAGAAGCTACAATTTTTCCAAAATTTTATTTACCAGACCATTTGCAATGAAATCTTGCAACTTTTAAAAGTTCGCTTTAATAAATTGTGCTATGGTCTTTTTTTTGTAAGAACCGTGCGTTTAAAACCTTATATAAACATTGTTTATTCATTTTAAATAAAATAGGTGTGTGGATGTATTACATTATATGAGCATTCCATTATTTTTTTTTCAACACAAGTTTTACAATAATTACTAAGCCTTGAGGGAACGTATTTTTTTTTTAAATATATTTCCTAATGGCTTTAAAAACATGTATTTTCCTAAACGTCTTTAATTTTTAAGCACCACAATAATTAGGCCTATTATTTTTATTATTTCTCGATATATATATATATATATATATATATATATATATTTATATATATTTAAATCCTACGGAATACAATAAAGTTATTCATCTCTCAGTTCAGTTTCAAATTTGAATGTTGATGTTCAGTTAAATAATACTTGAGATCTGACCTGTGTTTTTAGTGTCCTTTCAAAACAATCATGATATGTTTAACAAAGTTAAACAAAAATATTTATATTCATGGCTTTATAATTAACAAATAATATTGCTACTATTTTATAATATTTTTGAACATGCTGTCCATAGGTAACATTTATTTATCAATGAAAATTCGAAATATATATATTTTTGTATTCTTGAACAAATTTTAAATGCTTGTTTTATGTTTCAGATTAAAAATAAAGTGTCGTACAATAAACACCCGAAGGCGGTATGTTTTCGGGGAAATTTTCATACACATGGAAGTACTTTCTAAAAGGCTGGTAAAATTTCGCTTCGCTTTGTGCGGGCACAGGGAAGGGTTGCGTCGACCCCCCAGCGTGCATTATTAAAACAGCCTTTATTCCAACCCCCCTTTCACCACCCCTTGGGGCCCGGGAGCTGTTTGTAGTTCGAGCAGACGACGGCTTAGTCATCGGGCACCTCGGGAATTAACGGCCGAAAAATACTGGACTCCAGGAATCCGGCCGTCTCGTTTGACGGCGCCGAAAAGCGTCCAACCACCCCCCTTCTACACAACCCCCCCCCCCCCCCCAGAGGAGATATTGTACGATGCCGGAGGCCTGGAAAGGATCCATTATTAAAACATTCCATCGCGAGTGTCTTTTGCACCCATCCACAACGCAATCCTTCTTTTATACCCCCGCAGAAAGCATGCTTCTCAGCTTCCCCTCCGAACCCCTTACACACCCCCCAAAGTTTTTAATATCATTTGTAATCCCCCATCATATCTCTATCCTTCCCCCTTTTTTTTACCTTTGCTCGTATCTGCAGCTCTTGAAGCAAATAATTAATTTGTTTAGGTATATATGTAAGAGCCTGCCGTGTTTCATAAATACCTCAATTTGAGACTTCCAATGCGAAGTGTTGTCGCTGCCTCTTCCCTCAGCACTTGATGCTTTTAACAATATCGCAAAATTTAGGTCTTCACACGTACAAAAAGTCTACATATAAATGTCAACTTTGATTTAGTTTCATCATAGACAACTTGTAATTTGACTACAACAACATGCACAGAAAGATACTTGCAGCCGTATTCAGGGTTAGTGAGACAGCTGAAAACAGCCTTACACATTACTATAAATTTTAATCAAAATTATTTAAAAATAATCACACATAAATAAAAAACCAGACAAAATATTCAAATATTAAAAAAAAAAAAAATCACGAAGAGAAATGTTTCCATGTTTCTAAACTTTTGTTCATTATTTAATCATATTTTGTTTATTTAATTATTTTATGAAAAAATTTTTTTTAACACGAACACGTTTGAAGGGAAGTCATAAGCAATCAGTTAATCCTTCGCACAAATGATTTACAAAACCTTTATTTTTAAAACTGAGTTAAATGTAAACATTTCTAGCGGTTTCTTAGTTTTCTCATGTTACTTTCTTTGCATACACCAATGCTCAAATGTTTGTAAATTGTTTTTTAGTTTTACTTAATAAACAATATTGCTATAAATATATGTTTTAATAAAAATTAAACCATTGAGTGTTATTCAAAATTAATTAATGAGTCTTTTGGGAAAAATAATGTTTGAATGTAATTGTATTTCTAGGTGTGATGCAGAATCAGAATATATTAAGTTATATTTAAGAACAGCTTCCTTTTCCGTACCAGGATAATTCAATTTTTTTCATACGTATTCATGAAGATACTTTTATGTTAAATTTCCTTCTTATTACAAATTTTAATCAAAAAACTTTCAGATAACATTTGTATTTTATCTTTAGCCATATTTATTATTTCTTGAAAGAAGACACTTTTATAGAATATGGAATTTAAAAAAACTCCATACAAATTATAACTTGATGCTAACGAGTGAAAAAAATTACATTGAATAATAACCATACTTATTTATGTATATGCAGTTTTACTAAAAAAAAAAAAAAAAGGATTTATCAAACCTTAAGACACTAAGATGAATAATTATATTATATTATTATAATTCCCTTGACCTTTTCACTTAAAAATTATAATATTTAAGGAAATTATCACAAATAAAATATTAATTTAAAACAAATGAAAATATTCGACCCTTTCAAAAGGCCGTGTGCTGGAGGAAACGTTAAACACGAAAATACAAAGTGAAAAACTGAAATAAATTGCACACGTATTGTTAGTTACATTGAAAGAGAAATAACCTTTCAGGAATCAAGTACAATTAACTCTATCTGTAAAATAAAGTAAATTTAATAATGTAAAAAAATATATAAATCACAAGGAATGAAAAAAATAAAATTGGTTATATTAATTTTTTTTGGATAACAAAAAAAAAATTCATCATAATTACTCTGAAGTTGTGTTGAAATTTTAAATGTTTGTAGTATAAAATATAAGCGTTTCCTGGCAGGGAAAAGAACGTATAGGAAAGTGCATCCGTGGGTTGTCGGACGCGGATAACGTCCGGACGAAGACGAACGAACCCCTCGCTTGACGCGTCATTCATCAGAAATATTTGCCCAATGCAGAATTATTAAAAACTGTGTCGGCGTGGAGTAGAGCTGAGGTTCGCTGGAATTTTAGTGGGTGTGCATCATCCCTCTTCGAAAGCAAAGTCCTCTGACGTAATGAAGTGGAGATCCCTCCCCCTCCCCCCCCTACCACGCACATTCCCCTTTTTCGCGAGTCGAGGCAACATGGCGGCCCGAGCATTCCACTGCCGACTCGCGCTCTTGGTAATCGAGTAACCTTCCCCCCTCGTCTTCTCACGCACTGCAACCTCCAATCCTCCTCTCCCTCCCTTCCTCACACCTACTGGTTCTCCCTGCATTCTCTTTGACGAGCGCCGGCCGTTCTCGGCGCGCCTGGGATAAGCACAATCCGATGCGGACGAGAGGAGAGGCGATTATTCAATTCCCTCTTCGCCTCCTCAACAAACTCCCCCCCCCCTTATCCTTTCACATACTAACTTCACGAACGTTGTTGTTTGCATGAACGAAAACAAAAGACGTCTTAACATTTGAATCATCGGGAAAAAAAGACTTCATGTCTGAAACCAATATTAAGGAAAATAAAATAAAAATCAAAGAATGTATATATGTATGTATGTGTGTGTGTATGTGTGTGTGTTTACCTCGGTGACCTAACACAATATGCTCACTTGTGGGAAAAATGCACTTTTAACCATAAACTTGTCCACCCTTTGACGTTCTCTCTAGTGGCGTATAACATTAAGATCTACAATATGTCACAAACTACCATTTTTCCATTGTTCTCCATTAGAAAATTGTTGATTAAATAATTATTTAAACTGCTCTAAAAAAAATTGTTTATGTGACATATTGTCGTATACCTCCAAGGTAAATATATAAACATTTACCATGTTTAAAAATTGTTACGAACCAGAAACATGTCAGTACAATAGAAAAAAAAAATACACACATATATTTTTTCGTATTAGAATTATGACTAATAGCATCTGAATTATGTTTTATAAAATCAAACGTTAGATATTTACTTTAAAAAATGTACTGTTACCTAAAAAAAATTCTGAGTTGATATTAACCTTGGAAAATAATTTTGAAAACTGTATAGCATTTACTGTCTGATTTGATTAGGCCCACATGTTAGTGCATTTTTAAGCTCAAACATAAAGAAATTTTGTGAATATGACATTATTTATCAACTTCAAATTAGCTCGTATGTGCGATATTTTCCTTTTAATTATCTGGCAGACAGTTCGGCACGCTGAAAATAGATGGTTCTTTAGTGAAATTAAGTTCATAGTTTTGAAACTAAAATGCTATAATTTTTTTAACTGTTATTGTGTAAAATAGCTGAGACGGCTTAATTGTCTACAAAACAGTCTAAACATTTGTCATGAATTGCGGCAGTTGGTGCGTCCTTGAAAGTTATAAATCTTGTGTCACTTTGTGTGTCAAAATATTAATACATGAGGTTTTTAAGAATATCATTATTTGTTGAACTAAGATACTTCTGAGTCAAATCTCTTCAATTCATTTGAACAAAAAAATCAAATTGAAATAAGAACCGGTCGTAAACAAAACTCACGTGACTTGGTTTGGATATCACATAAATTTTACAGTTCCTTTGGGGAATCGTAAGCTTATGATGGTATCATGCGCTGAAGATAATTATCTGTCAATATAATAATGGTATTCCAAACAGACTGTCAGCTTTCTGGGAGGCCTAAAAAATAAAACTTTCCAGCATCCACTCGGCTGGCGTGTTAAGGCAAACTTGAACGCATTTTTTTCCAAGTTAACAGACTTCATTTCCCATAGCACCAGCTTTAAATTTACCACTGTATTTAAGTACGTGTTTTTTTTTCCATACACCTGGGTATTTTTTAATCTGTTGAGAGTTTTTATTATTAATAAACAGTCACATAAATTCCTACTCTTGAGACGTTATTTTCCTCCGGTCAGTTCAAGGAGGAAATGCTAGGAATAAACAGTTATTTTGTCAGTGCAACATACCTCTTCATTTAAGCAAAATACAACCAAAGTATATACATATAATTATTTAAAGAAATCTGTTTCACGAATGTACAAAATGTCTGTAGCTATTTTACCTAATAATGTTTATGTATGCAATATTAGTAGCAAACGAGCCTGGTAATATCCTTACTAATATTATAAATGCGAAAGTAACTCTGTCTGTCTCTCTGTCTGCCTGTCTGTCACGCTTTCACACAAAACTACTGAATCGATTTAAATGAAATTTGGTACACAGATAGTCTAGAGCCTGAGTAAGGACATAGGCTACTTTAAATGCGAAAAAGGGTTGTAAGGGGTTGAAAAGGGTGGGATGAAATGTTGTATGGAAGTATCGTCATTTTTAGAGCTAGAAGCTTGAAACTTATTTTTTAGGCAGTTGATTCGATATAAATAAATATGACATTCAAAGTTGGTAAAAGTTTTATCCTCAAGGGTGTAAAATAACAATAGGGAATAGGGGATGAAAGTTTGTATGGAAATATGTAAGGTTTATGTGAATGTTTTATAAGTTTGCGACAATAGACAAAATATTAGAGATATTCTGATGTAACATTTACGAAGTCATTACAAAATGTGAAACTGAAGTTAACGCGAGTAAGAAACTTGCCAAGCACCGCGCCGTACACATTGAGCGCTGTGCAGTCGCCTGAGGGGGAGAAGGGGGGGGGGGGGGCGTGGCGTGGTACGGCGCGATGTAGGTGTGGAAATATGCCTTAGTGTGCTTACCCGAACGGGCAAACACGTGAGGGCAGACTTCTGTGCCACACGCATGCGAATACTGATTTTTACGGGTGCATAGTCATTACTATCCACTGCAAATTGATTACAATTCGATTTGCTTACAGGATCTTTTGTATATTTAATTAATGTTCTTCGTGAAATACATATAATTTTAAGTTTTTAGGTCAGGTTATTAAAGATTTTTTTCTTTAGTTGGTTCATTGTTTTGTTTATTTCATTCGTCAAAAGTAGATAACTTTCGATTTTAGTTAGATGTTATAATGTCATTATTATTTGTTGTACATTTGGATATTAGCTAGGTACCTGAGAATGATAACTCCTTTTGTTTATTTTGTAATAACGAATACTTAAATAATATAATAAGCTCTTTGTAGTGAAACACTGCAAATAGCTCTTTAAAGTATTTATACGTATGTGTCTTATTTGTAAAATAGTTAGTCTAAATAATTAAAAATGCTACCCAAAGACACTTTTCCACGCGGACAAATACTTTTTTATGGCTGGTACGGTATTAACATTTTATTTTCAAAACTAGCCCAATTTTCACAACAGTAAATAAAATGTTTCCTTAAAATATAGTATGTGTTATTTTAATCGCTGCTCTCTACCACAAACATTATTAAGTACAAATTTTGCTTTGAGTTCATTATTTAAAAATGCATGTTTAATTTTTTACAAAATATTTTCAATTATAAATTAAAAATTTTCTCAATTGAAAATTAAAATATTTTCTCTGAAGTTTTAGCCATTTGGCTTCCTTCTTAGATACAACTAGATACTGAAAAATTAGACAAAAATCCGATTTTGTTTTAAATATAATGTTGTATGGCTTAAAGCGGTACGTGAACAAACAAAAAGTACATACGGAGATATAAGCCGTTTCACTGTTTCAAGATCTTGAGTATACAACATAATTCACTAATACTAAGAATATGTAACG
This sequence comes from Bacillus rossius redtenbacheri, assembly GCF_032445375.1. NCBI lineage: Eukaryota > Metazoa > Arthropoda > Insecta > Phasmatodea > Bacillidae > Bacillus > Bacillus rossius. Next base: position 55,180,769 of record NC_086333.1, read on the forward strand.
ATGACAATTTTTTTTTTAAATTTGTATCATTAACATGCTTAACTGAAGTAACCCAAAAGTAGCCTCTCTCTAAGTTTCTTTCGTTTGGTTTCCGAGAATTGTTTATCCAGCACTAGCAACTAGAAACGAGATTAGGTGAACTTTGAACTTGTTTTCGCGATAGAGTCTTATGTAAACTACATCGCGGCCATGGCAGCACATGTCGACCGAGGAATCTTGCCATGGGCCAGTCGCGGGTCAATACATGGGAAGTGGCTCTCAAAAACTACCGAGGGAAAAATTCCCGTTTTGAGGGAAAATGTACCGTTTTAGTCCTCAAAAAATGCCAGTGGCTTGAAATGTCCTCAAGGAGGCTTAAATACATCTACAAGCTTCCAATAAACCTCTGAGGACTATTGACCTAGACCAATAGGACGTCATGGCCTCCATTTTAGATTATGACGTCATCGTTGCAATCTTCGTTATGGTCGCCATCTTGAAAATCTACCATTATTATCAGATAATTTTCGAAAAAATTTTAGGTATATAAAAAAATTTACAAAATAAAATTTCAGTAAAAATTTATTTTATCACTTCATTTCCATCGTTTTGGCCTCAGAACTTCATCACAGTGTTCGATCTTGCTAGCTTTAGATGCTTCATCACAGTTTTTGGTCGTGTCACCAGCTTCAAAGTAACTGTCACCATGATAATATTAGTCAGGATATTCACCTGTATTACTGTAAGAATTCAAAATCATTGACGTCGAAGCTTCTTCATCGTCTGCAAGCTTCGTTTTTAAGTGTTCATCATTTTCCAAAGTACGGAGGATTTACTTGAGATGGGCTTTAATGTATTTTAACTTTTAATGGTAATGATACTTCCATTGTCTTCAGTCTTTCTTAAATCATCAATGTCCTTCAATTGAAGTTTTTGTCAAGTCAGGATTCATATAATAAATTTCAAGACAAGGAAGATTACCTATTTATTTCATGCAGTACACAGTAGCTCCATCGTTGTAGGTTGCCTTGGCTTTACAAGTTATGCCGTGTCTTTTTAAGCTATCTCTTTGCGTAAATGACTTGCTACACCGAGCACAACTTCTCAATTTGCATAGTGGGTTTTTAACACAGTCATTTATCTCGTATTGTTTGACGATCTTTCTCAGAACAAATTCCTTGCTGCATAAATTACACCTGCGTCCTTTCGATAACGCTACAGACATTGAACTAGGATCCATATTAGCTTCTGCGGCTTGTACTAGATGCGAACTGATTTTAAACTGGAACAATTAATTAAATAAAATTTTTAATATTTTGCCGGAAAAAATTTAATTCATCTCACACAAGCAACTTGTTGCAAGTAGATCCTATTTCTGCCAACAGATGGCGCTACGTGTTATGTTGCGGTAAATATTTATTTTATTTTATTTAAGATGAAGATGCCCTCTCGCTTGAATGAAAACTTTTTTGAATAAAAAACTTGAGTAATATATTACCTTGTGTACGGCGTCACTTCAAAATAAATTTATAGCACGTTATAATAATCTTATATAATCATAATAAAATACTTGAAAGTAATTAAAATGACCTCATATGAATATCTTACATATAATTATTTGTTTTGTTTTATTTTATTTTAAATAATTTCACAAATTTCTAATTTGAAGTTTAACAACTGAGTGAATAAAGATAAACATACTCACTTAATAAATAAATAATAGTTTAAAAAACAAACAAAAAACACGCTTTTATAAAAAATCCAACCAAAAAATATAAATTAAATTTTGGTAAATTGGAATTAAGAACAGTGTAAAAAATTTTATTTATATACATTAAGAATAGTGTAAATAAGAAAAAAGTATTTTATTGTAAATTAAGCATGGGGTGCATCGTGCCAATAGTAACTATTATAAATAACTATTATAAATAAATATAAACTGTTATAAATATTGTATGGACAGATATGAGTAGAAGGATTATCATTTTGATAATATCTTAAAAAGCAACCCACGCTTTTTTTTTAAAAAATATTTTTTTCTTATTTACACTATTCTTAATTTTTATTTTTATTACACTATTCTTAATTCAATTTATTAACATTTATTTTCTATTTTTTTTAAGTTGGATTTTCTATAAATACGTGTATTTTTCGTTTTTTTAAAACTATTATTTATTTTTCATTTTTTAGTTGGATTTTCTATAAAAGCGTATTTTTTTAAGATTTTATTAACTATTATTTATTTAATTACATCAATTAACTATTAAAGTAAATTCTAAATAGATGTTGGCTGCATTGAAAATATTTTCGATAAATATTGTTTTATCTAAAAAATCACGAAACCTACGATACTGTCTGAATACTCTTACGAGTAGTCTTATGCTTGTCTCAAAGAATAGACCATGTATGTCTCTAAATGTGACATAATTTTTTTTATTATATCAATTTACTATTAAAGTGAGTTTGACTAGATATTGGCTGCTTTTAAAATATGAGCAATCTGGGTGTCTGCTGCCTCCCTTGGATGAGATAGCCGGTTCTCAGGTTCCCTCTCCGTAAATTTCATCTTATTCGAAGTTGGTGACATCCGAGAAATAGGTGATCGGCGCGCCTGGTAGTTTCCCTTCTTGGTCTTGGCGCAAAGACACTACCAGTTTAGGAAAAAAAATCGCTACTCCTGATTATTCAAGTAAAGATAACGGGTCTAACTGTTAAACATATTGAATTGTCATCGGTCCTTGATAAGTATGCCAAATTTCGAGTTAATCCGACGTTTTTAAGGGGGTCAAAATCATGTTCAAAGTTTCCGTTACATACTAACATACATACGTATGAAGCTAATAAAAGCGTGTTAAAAAGCGCGTGTAATTCAGTACACGTACTAGAAATGAAACTTCTTTGGTAGTTCAAACCTCGACTCGTAAGTACCTATACAAATATTTTTCTAGTCCTTGCAGACGTCTGAGCCTGATTGAGGGACAAACATTCAAACAAACATACTTTCGCATTTATAATATTTTTGGTATGGATTAAATAATTTAAAAGTGGTACCATTAAAAACACTTAATGTGGTGAGACTGTAGTAAATTATTGCCGATTAAATTGTTTTATGTACATTATATATTTACGTATATTTTATTCATAAGTATTTATTTTAAAATTTTAGGAATCATAAAAATGTTTCAGTTTGTGTTAAGAATCTTCGTAATAATATAATTTGTTTTGCAATTGAGGTATCTGTTTTTTACTACCTATTTTACAGCTACAAGTCCTCGTAGCCCCTAAATACCCAGTATCCCCATAAAGTGCCAATGTAACAAATACGGCATCCCATAAGAACGAAAATAAACCACTCTTTTCCAGAAAGACAACGCAAGTTGTTATGAAAGTAGCCGCTGGATAGAAGTTTTATTTAATTACCAATTATAGCTTTTTATAACACGTTTACTTATTCAGATTTTCTTTTGTCTACCTTATTTTAGATTACCTGTTTGATGGTACAATACTCACAGCTGAATATTGGATGTGCGTAATTTATTACTTTTTTGAAAGTAGGTAACAAAGAATGCATTAATTATGACTTTCTGAATAATATAATTTTGAACACTGTTTTGGGTGTAGTATATAAATTGTTAGTCAAGAAAATATAAATTTAAAAAGTAAATAAAATTTTGCGTAACTTGATTAATTGGGTTAAATGTCTTTATTTGCAAAATAGTGACATGAGAGAGGTTGACTAACTACATACTGCACCCGTTACTATCACAGTATCAGCAAAATCAAAAAAATATTATACAAATAATGTATACATTTTAATATACATAAAAATTCTCGTAAAATCTTATTTACATAGCCAAAAAAACTATCAATTTTGCCAATTATCACATTGCCACGTTTGGACAATGAACCAACATGGTACTTGAAGCCGAATCTTAGAATATATTTCTGTTTCTAGGGAAGCATTTCACTTGGTGACCGGAAGCATGTTATCCAGTAGCGGATCCAGAGGGGGGGCTAAGGGGCTCAAGCCCCCTCCAAAAACATCTGGGTCCACTATTGTTTTAGTGTTTGCCTTGATAAAGCCTAGCCTCAGCTGGGTCAAGCCCCTCCCAAACCAAAATCCTGGATCCGCCACTGATGTTATCTATTGATAATCGTGTAGTGAGGTGACGCAGTAGGGAGACACCACCGCACTTGTATTTCAGAGGACGCAGGTTCGAACCACGGAACCGGCAATTATGTTTTCGGTTCCCCACAATCTTCCGAAAGAATTCCAGGCCGAAGCTGGTATGGTTCCTTACTGTACACCATGGGGGGGGGGGGGGGGGGCAGGTGTTTCTGCCCCAGCATCCTAGTGGTGAATTGTTGTGTATTGACTTGTGTTATGACCTCACTGGGGGACACATACAGTGTGCAGGACTTCAGAGGAAACCACACGATTTGAGAACTGATCAAGATATCCGAGTGGGCTGTCTGTTTACGAAAAGCGTTAAAGAATACGCTTAAGGAGGATGAGAGGTTCTGTTTCCGTATCTCTTTTGCAAACTGTATTATTAGGAGACTGAAAATGGCTAAACCACGTTATTATAGAGTGATTTTTAGACATCAAATGCCTGGACATAATATTGAAAGCACTCAAGACTTGCAATACTTACACCTTTATTTATGTTTCTCCGCCATCTAGTTTTATGGTTAGCGCTCAAATCTCATAGTTGCTCTATGCACGACGTGCCAGTTCAGAGCTAATACCGCTCTAGAAGCACCAGCGAGCGTCGCAATCATCCAGCCTCACTAACATAAATACACTCATGTCTAGGCGGTCTGCCGGTGACACGAAACCAGTCGCAGGACGATATAGTTGGAGAATGCAGTGTGTGTATTTTTCTCCTTCAATCGCTCCGCATGTGCCTTCATGGAAGCGAAGTCTCGACGCGCAGATATGGGGCGGGAAAAAGTGTGTCGGTGACCCACTTCTTCGTCGGCCTTGTCTGCGGGCTGCCCCAAAGAGCGAGATCTTTGACGGATGGAGGCAGACCCCTCAAGGGCAGGTACCAGGGAAAGAACTGACTCCTCCACGTCCCCTTCCGAGTCCCTGTTTCCACATAAGGATATACCATTCCGGGAACGACGCCAGATTAATTACCACTTCATAAACTCCCGGTAAGAAGAAAGAAAAAGTAGCTCGGGAGATTCCCCTCCACTGAACAACTCGGTGAAGTCGCATCGCCTGCTGAAGGTGCGTCGGAGAAGAGAAGGCGTCAATTTCACCTTTCTTTTAGTCGCTTCTAAAGACGTCTCTCCTTCGCTCTGCGCGTTCCCCTTCCCCATCTCTCGTCAACCACCTCGAGGACGATAAAAAGGAATCTGCGGTGGCCGGAGGAAGTCCAGAGCAGGGAGAGACCACGGTCGCGGCTGACCGACAAACGCGCGGTCCAACGACGTTTCGATGAACTTCCGACGACCTTTATTTATTTTTTATTTTTTTAATCACTTCGTCCGCCGTCGGCAGCCGCAAGCTTCTCTCTTATCGGCCTCGACCTCCGGGTTCAGCAGGTCGACGAACCCATCGGCCGGAGATCAGTTGAGACGCGCCGGGACGCGAGGACGCCATGAGGACGACCCAGCTGTGGCTTCTGGCGGCGGTCTTCGCCGTCGTCGTCGTCGTCGTCGTCGTCGTCGCCCCTAGCGGCGCCGACTCCTTCCTCGGGATCCGGCTGTCGGACATCCCGCGGCCGATGGGTCGGGAGCAGAGGACCTCGACTCACACGGCGCGGACTGTCCACATCGTACAAGTGCCGCCGGCGGCCAAGTGCCCGGCGGGCCAGCGCTACGCCGCCGGCAGGTGCAGGGAGCCCCAGGGGGGGCGGTGAAGCTGTAAGCGGCGTCCGCGACCTCTCTGGACGACCACGGACCGACCCTTCACCCGAAACAGCGGTCGGCAGAGACGAGCCAAACATTTAGTAAACAGATTCTCCCATTCATTTTAGAGAGCAGCAACATGTATATTCTCTGTATCTACATGGAATTTCAAGACGATGAAATAAAACGATTTGAAATCAAAATATTTTATTCACAATTTCAACAAAAAAAGTGTTAAAAATAAAAGCTACTAAGTAAAAAAAAAAAACTAAAAATGGAAAAAAAATACATGGTAGTCATTAGTATAGCCCTACTGATAAAACAAGAAAACATGATATATTCTCGGATTTTGTAAAAAAAATTTATGCTTGGAACGGCGACCTTGCATCGCTTCGAAAGCTTAGTTATGTCTGGCAAAGTACTGTCCGTGACTGATGGTAGATCCCTGCCAGGAATGCGGCCGCGAAGAGAAGCACTGACGTCACGAGGGACACGGAGACAAGGGAGTGTGTGATACTGTGCAAAGTGAAAACATTAACTCGACTCAAAGTATACAATACAATGTTGTTGCTTAGCACCACGAAATAGATGTATGGAAGCATCCGAAAACGTATTCACTACGTGTGTTTACTTGACAAAGACTTCCTAATCTCTTCTACAAAGCGATAACACAAACTAAGGCATGCTTGGATACTTTTCACATGCTTCAAAGTACTGATACGAAATTTATAGTAAGACGTGAACTCACCATTAATTCTCGGTTCCAGTTTCACAGACAGGAGTACCTATGTAGAAGTCGTGTGTCGAGGGCCAAAAGTATGAAATAAGATATGAAGTTGACGAAACGTCTATATTCTAATATTTGTAATATTTGTCTTCTTTCGTCACTGATGAAATTGAAGCTTCTGTCAAGACTTTAAGTTTCGTAAGTGATAAATCGCAAGTAACATTCTTCTCTCTAACTAGTCTGTTGATAAAACTCCATGCTAACTCGATTGCATTTAGATCACACATGTAAGGAGGCAGTCTGAGTACAGTGTGACCTATCTGATTGATTTTACAGGGTATTCTGTATGCTTTTTCTTTGGGTTTATGAAGTTCTACAAGCTTGTACAATTCTACTTTGCGCATGCTCTCGTTGTATTCAACCCCGTTGTTCTTCAGTCACAGCATAATATATTTTTACTGCCATACTTGGACGGGAATTTATTAATCTCCATGCTGTGATATAGATAACTGTCCATCACAACTACAGCAATTGGTAGAAGATTAGGCAATAATATTTCGTCTATCCACTTTTCAAAATTCACATTATTATTTGCCAGTGGTAACCTTCCGTGGAAGTTCCTGCTTTATAAATAAGCAGTGCATTAGGAATGGATCCATTCGCAGTACCTGCATGCAAAAAAATAAGCATTCTAACAGCGCTTGCATTTGTTTGAACTCCGAATTCATCTTCATACTGCCAGCATTTAGAAACAGTTAAATTATTGTCCATACAACTTTCATCTAGATAGACAATATCTCTGCCAACTTCGCGGTAGTGTCGTATTTTGCGAAGGTAGTCATTACACCATGTCACTATGTCCGCTATTTCAACGAGTATTTTTCTCTTGGAGCTGCACGTCCTCCACTTAAATCCCATGCTTTTGATCAAGCGATGTAGCGATCTTGATCCCCATGGAAACTATATTTTGTTCTTGATTAAAGACAACATTTTCGGGACAGTTGTAATTTTCTTCTCGCAGACACAAAAATCATTTATTGTATTTCTGATAACGCATCTATCGAAATCACCCACACCATGGTAGTATGTTTTCGCCAATCACTTCGGTTTTTGCCAGGTGTTGATAAAGAACTGTTACTATTAGTTGCATTGCGTACTTTGTTCTCCTTTATTATTCGCTTACACCTACGTAATGAGCGGCTCGACGTGTTGCTTGAATCAAAGGAAATGCTAGGACAACTTCTTTAGCTGAATATACCCCATCACAGGACTGATATTCTTTTAAGGTATTTATTTAACTTCAGAAAATCCTGTTACGGAACGCTAAATTTTTTATGTGTAACATATTTGCTCTCGGTATACGGCATTTGGTGGGAGTAATTTCGTGAATGGAATGGAAGTCATATGGAACGGAAATGTGCCACGGTGCTGCCATCTGTGGCGGATGGCGTAAACCAAAATTCAAAAAGATAAAGGAAACTGTATAGTATTAATTGTTCAATCTATTTTAACACGATGAGATATTTATTTGATTAAATTCCTTGTGGAGAATCAGGTCCAAAACCGGTATTTTGTATTTATTTTTTCAAGTATTTTTCGCTTTTGTGGGAGCCGTTTCATTATATATTTTAACTTTTCACCCTGCCAAACGAATGAGTTGATGGTAGACGTAGCTGCTCCGGCAACGAATTCTAGCGGCGGGTGCGGAAATTACTTGTGATTCGCGTCACGAAATGTATTTGAAAACACAATCTTTGTATATTTATCAAGCTCGGCGATACTTAAAAGAATTGAAAGTTAAACTTTATGTTAGTGTTTTGTATGATAAGTTTATTTGCAACAAAGAACAGACATATTTGTTTGTTCCCGAGGTTAGATGTTACACATCTCTGGCGAGTACTTAGACTCGTTCACATTTTTGTTTTAAATAATTTTTTTTGTGTTGCAATACATGAATTTTAGGTTCTTAATGTGTAAAATTGTAGGTTATTTTGAAGTTAATAGGCTGTTTTCTTAAAATCTCACAATCATCCGTCTTTTTTTCGCTAATACGACTTTATGCTGAGAGCTATCTTTTTCGTTGATTTCGTTCAGATGGCTGAATCCCATGTCGTGCCATTAACTCGTATATAGTCACTTTAATGATCATTGAGAGACGTACCAAACGTGTTGGTATGCCAAATGAAACTTTATCACAGCGAAACTATTATGGAATTCAATTTGTACACTTTATCGGTCATAATCGCAACTTTAAAAGTTCTTGAGAAAATTTAAAATCACACAATTTAATTCGCACGACAGTGCTGCTCTCTGTAGGATGTTCGGCGTAGCAATCGTATCGACTGTTGCCAAACTTCCGCCAGGATGCATTGAAATCAGTTTCTAGCATCGCGCACGGCATAGTTAGTTAAAACTCGCCTAACAGGGATTGGTGTTTCGAACGCGTTCTGGAGTACAGTCTGCGAGTTATGTATGTTGCGGTCGCATCCCAACAAGGTAGTGTTTTCTCGCTACCTCACCCGAATGTCTTGAAGTACCGCCCACAGAGTAAATGTGTTAAGAACACAACTAATTCATAGAGACCTGCAAAATTAACGGATTCATTCGGCGATAGGCTAGAATTCAAACGCATATACCTCAGATAATTTTGCTATTGGCTTACTGTTCATCTGGACGAATCTCAACCAGTTATAAACCCTCAACCAAAGAAGAATCAAATCATAGACAAACCAGCTGAGACGACTTATAAGTCGGCAGCCAATGAACTTGCGTTATTTTCCCGAGTGTACAGGGGTATGTGCAGTCTATCCTGAAGGCCATCCAAACCACCAATTTTAATTCTTAATTGTCAGTATTGAAACCAGCTCAACAGGCTGGGTCTCGGTAAAGGGCCGCGTGAGGTCACTGGTCAGCCGGGAAGTACCCGTAAGCACACCTGGAAACGTTGCAGTCGAACGGGAACTCAGCTGTGTTTTGATGGGTGAAGGGGGCGGGGGGGGGGGGGGGGGAGGGAGCCGAGGGCGTAGAGGCGGCACCACTAAGTGCACCATTTGGCTGGTGCCCGCTTCTCTCCTGCCCTCCCCCCTCCCCCCTCACGACCGCCATTACAGGATGCCTTGAGTAGCGCGCCCATGCGAGAAGCGAAGGCGCTAAGTAGTCGCTGGCAGCTCTTCCAGCGGACTTGGCCCGGCCCAGCTGTCCGACCTTTCGCTCGGCCACTTTCCCGTTGGTCGGACACGCGCGTGGGCGGGGTTTACCGGCCCCCTCAGCCTTGGGTAGCTCCAAGTACAAAATGTTATTTCAAGGTTGTTTTTTTTTTAGGCAAAACGAAATTGATCTAATTTAATTGTGTAAATAATTTATTTCATCAACGTGTGAAGATACCGCTACTGTGTTAACATTACTTTCTAAACCTAACAATTTAAAAAAAAAATCTGATGTCCGATAGAAAAAACTGTCCAGTCAACATCCTTCGTCTAATATATAAGTGCAAGGTAATTTCAAACCTAATTTGACAGAACGGACGGCAAATAAAATAAAATAAAATCCTCAAATCGCATTAAGTTTTTTTTAAGACCAGCCAACAGGCATAGTCACAATAGTCCACTATACGGATATAGAAACAAATTGATAAACAACACAAAATCACAGTAGGGGAAATGGAAAAGAAAACAAAAGTGAGGGGTAGAAGCGGACTTCAGAGATATCGGACAAAACACATCACATATTGAATATAATTAAAAGGAATTAAAAATAAATAAAACATTAATACATAGAAATATTATATAATTACAAAATAATAAACTATTAAATAACTTCAATAGTGTTTTCCTAAATATATCCTTCAATATTATTAATTTTTTTAATTAAAATCGAGGTAATAATGATTTTAATAGTTATCAGTGCAGGCTATACTAAAGGCTGATAACTTTATTTCGACCCTCTTCTCTTCTTACTACATTTCCATGTCTTCATGTTAGTTTCAGAATGCTGTAAACCGTATTTTATATTTTCCAGCAATGTAAAGTAGGTGCGCTTTGTCTAGAAACGTTTAGTCAGATTACGTGTTAGATATAGCCAGCCAATTGTGCATCCTTATGCATGAGCTCATTGCACAAATTTGCGTTTGACAAACAGCACCACGATCACTCAACAAAAAGTAAATTTTCTGTGCTTCCACATACACGTAACGCAAATAACTTCACTTGCCATCTAGTTTTATTCATTAATGATACTTATTTATTAAATCTGAAGCAAGGAAAAAAAGGGAAACAAAAGAAAATGTGAGCGAGTCTTTCAGTGCCTGCCAGTGATATGTAACTTCTAATCTCGGTAACGAGCAAATTCATGTATTTACGTGTTACAAATACACGTATAATACAAAATTATTCAAAATAATGCCGAGCGTGTTAAATACACGCAAACTAAATTTCTGGACGCAAATCACACTTAGTTTTCGCATCCACTGCTAGAATTCGCTGTCAGAGCAGATACTTCGACTATCGAATCATTCGATTTGCAGAGTGAAATGTCCAACATTATATTAAAAATTCAGAGATAAAAGCGAAAAAGACTTGAAAAAATACTAAACACCTGCTACGGACCTGATATTCGACAAAGAGTATTATCAAACCACTGCCCATAATATTAAAATTCACTAAACATTTATTACTTTAAAGTGTACCTTTGTATTTGTAAACTTTTGTTCATTCCATCCGCTACAGATGGCAGCATTTCGTTTCATTCACTCCCACCAGATACTGTACACCGAGAGCTATGATGTTTACACATCAATAACACGATACATGACGTATTTATTTACTGTGATATTAATTATTGTTGACAGTGCGATTATCGGAGATGGCCGGATACAAACATAAGTTAGAGAACCTGGGTAAAGAATCAGTAATGGTCTTTATTAAGAAGCCATACCATCATTTGCCTGATGCGACTTCATGAAACTAGGGAAACCAAAATAAGGACATATATACAGGTACTCCTTATTTGTAAGTCCCAAGGTTTACCTTGTTTGTTATTATTATTATTGAAGTGAAGCCTTGTGAGTTAGGGCATGTTTCACCAAGAGGGTAAAATAAATTGAACAAAAAATCTTGAAAAAAAATTGAAAAATAAATGTCCAGCTTTATTTTTTATCGAAATACTGTAAAGAGAAGCTAATGCTACTGTCAATGCTTACGAAGGGGCGAGGATATATATCCACAAAAATATACTAAAAAGTCAATTATTTTCAATAAAAAAAGAAAACAATTTGAAAGCAAACAGTAGATAAAGTGGTTATAACCAACCCCCCCCCCCCCCCCCTCGTACCAAACTGTACATGGCAAATTTACTCCTAGGTAAAGTGAATTATATTCAAAACTTCCAAAATTCACGTTTTTGATCATAAGTTGTTTTATGTTTTCTTTCCTCCGTTTTAAATAAATAATAACTACTTTGCTATCTTACCTGGAGTTCAGAATCACTTTTAATAGTATTGTCATGAATTATTTTTTTTTAATTTCTTTGAAATCTTATTTAAAAAAACTATAAGCTATTTGATTTTCAATAAGAGTATTGGTAACTTAACATAAAAAATTCCATTAGAAGGTTTGTAACAAAACATTTAGGCTTATTTGAATGTTAAGCTTTTATTTCATTACTGTATAAAGTTATCTCTATTGTGTTAACTTTACTTTCTGAACGTAAAACTTTTCCAGAAAATACCTGATGCCCTATCAAAAGAATGGCCAGTCAACATCTTTCGCCTAATAGGTGGGTGTAGTGCTAGGTAATTTTATACGTAATATTTTATAAGAACGGCAAATAAAATAAAATGAAGATAAGTCTGGTGGTAGAACAATAATTCATGCACACATCATAATATGATGCGACATCTTTTGGTGACAAGCAGAACAATATAGCGGTGAATTTTTCAAAATAGAAAAATTACACTTGCTTATGAATTATATAAATTCTTACTTAAGTATTAGATTTTAAAATTAAACTTCAGTATACATCTGAGAAAAGTCGCAGGGGCTATTATGGATTTCTTGTCGATGCTTGCATTGGTATCGAAAGGCCACGGTTGTAGTTACTACAGCAAGGAATTTACCTTAAGAAATACTGCTAAGCGTTTATTTAGGGTTCTTACGAATATCAATTAGTTGTAACGAATATGTTCATCAAAAAGAAGGTGACAATGCTGATTCTACGAACACTACCTCAGATCTCACTAATGATTTAGATTTGAAAGCTGGCTAAGTTATTATAAAGACAGTGGAAGAAGAAGGAATTTCCACTGCCATGGCAGATAAAAAAAATTATTTACACCAAATTCTATACATCTCCGCTAATTTTAGAATAGTAAAGAAGTACCCTAAGCCTACAAGATCGAATACTATGATGAAGTTCTGAATCTAAAACGATAGAAACGATGCGTTCAAATAAGTAAAAAGGATACCGATCATGATTATGATGACAATGATGATGATGTTTATGATGATCTCTATGATGATGACGTTGACTATGAAATTGGTGATAGTGATGACGACTCTTATGATTGTAAAAATATAAATAATAAATATGTAAGGAAGCTGACGGGGGAATAGATTGATTACCCTTCGTGGAAAAATCAAAACATTTTAGTCTACAGGTCGAGACTACAAGGTTTGCAAAATTCTGAAAATCTATCCATCACCTAAGAAACATTTCTTATACTACGTGAACTAAGAAGTGCGGGCTACATACAACTAATGACTTGTATAACCTGCATGTACTTGTTGAAACCAGTCATTTGGAGCTATTGGAGCTGTTGATAGAGTTATTAGAGACACTGGAGCCAGTTGGAGTTAAATATAATTGGAGCTAGTGGGAGCCAAATGTAGCCAGTTAGAGCTATTGCAGCAAGTTGCAGCAATTGAAACCAGTTGGAGCCAAATTTTATTTTAGCAATTTGGAGCCAATTTAACTGGTGCTAGTTGTAGCCATTGGATTATTTAAAGATAGTTTGAGTCATTTGGAGTCATTGGAGCTAATGGAGCCAGTTAGAGTCAAATCTAATTAGAGCTAGTTGGAGCCAAATGTAGCCAGTTTGAGCTTGTTTGAGCCAAAAGTGATCAGTCGGAGCAACGTTATAAACGGATTTGTCAATATAAAATGAACACACAATGAAAGTATATTAAAAACGGGAATTATTGTTGTTTTGATTCATGTATTATACCAGCGAACTTGAGTATATAAGCGAGGCCCAGAGGCTGGAACTTAAGTTTGCCTGCGAATTCGGTATAGGATGTTGATCAGCTCTCTTTAATACACATACAGGAAGTCAGTTGGAGAATCATCATTGTCAAGTTTGATGGAAGGTGTACCATTGGCAGTGGGGATCCTGATGGCTGCCACATTGATAACTGCAGAGATCTCCATAAAAGATGCACCATCTTCATCGAGGAGGGGAGGGGGTGGCGCCTGATCGGCAGCAACGTTGACGAATGCTAAGATATTGATGGAACATATACCATCGTCATCAGAGATCTCGATAGTATCGACGCCGACGACCTCAGATATCCTTCATCAGAAGAAATCAACAGCAGGTGCGATTACACCGGCCAAAGAAAACTTTAATTCCTGCAGTGTCTTCAGCTGAGGAGACTTAGACTCCTTAATTTGCATCAGCTTTGGTGAATACATCGTTAACGACCGCTGGAGATACAGAAACGTCGTCTGAGCATCGATGTTGCCACTGTGGAAATTACTTTACCAAACCATCTCATTTTTGCTGGCGTGGAAGATGTGGATGTCCAAATAATGTACATTAGCAGTGCGTCAAGTGTAATAAACTATTTGTTTGCCATTGTAACTTAAAGCGACATAATGATATCTTCACGGGGATAGTTTTACGTAAGCCAACACCAAATTGTAAGCTCTGTGACAATGTCGCAAACTTGAAACTTCATTAGTGTGTAATACACAGTTTAAATAATAACTCTGAACTTGCTAGACATCAGTGCAACAGTTGTTATAGCCAGTTTATACACTATGGGAAATTGAAAATACATGTTAGGTTCTGCAAATGACTGGTTGTGCATTCATCAGGACCAAACGGTATATTCTGTGGCAAGACAAGATGCGGCCGTGACGTCATAGTCTAAGATGGCGGTCTTTTATTTACACCCTCACGCTCAACGCCCTAGTTCCACGTGCCACACCTTCCCTTAATATATGTACTGCCGTTGGTCTCGGATTTTTTTAAAGAATGTATTTAACAAGCAGAAAAATCAATGCGGCAAGAAATCACAGAGAACTTCGTACACAATGTGAATCTCCTAGCAAGACACACACACACACACATACATATATATATACACACACACATACATATATATATACACACACACATACATACATACATATATATATATATATATCACAGTGGAACACGTCAAGAAGCAATAATTCAAAAGACTAAATACATAATGTAAGAGGAATGTGATCGCGAGACGAATTCTTCTAGAAGAAAACTAGATATTAAAAAAAAAAAAAGTGTTTTTCTTTCCGGAGGAAGTTGTCCGCTTCGAGAACCCACGGGTGCGCAGTAAAATCTGAATATTATATGAATTCCTTTCACCGGAGTTTGTTGTTTCCCCGACTCCTTACTTTTTTTTACCATCGCCCCTTTCTTTATTTACGTGGTTTGGTAAGACGGGGGGGGGGGGGGGGAGAAGAAATCTAATAACATGTTTATGTATTAAGACACAAGTAGAACAAGGAAGAGAACCTGGTACGGTAACTGCGGGCGTCTTAAAAGACGTATCGCATCTGCATTTCTCTTGGAGAATTAAAGGGGAAGGAGTGGGAAACTAAAAAATAAAAATAAAAATTCTTTAAAACCTCTCACTCTTCTCTCTTCTCTTTTTCCGGGTATCGAGTATTCAAACCCACCCTCGCCTTTTCTTCTCCCTCTTCCACTCGGTTCCTATACGCGTCACGATATTTCAAACGCACGGGCGAACAACGGATCATGGCAGTTGACGTTCGAGGTGGAGGTCGGACTGTCTTCTAATGCCACTCTTGTCGGTCATCAAGTAAGTGGGTCATCATTCGCAGTTAGATTCCCTTGTGTTATTGATGGCCGAGTCTTCAAAAATAAATTTAAATATTCTATTAGCAGCCCTTTTAAAGGTGGCGCGGTGGTCGAGTGGTTAGAAAACATCGCCTCCCACCAAAATGACCTTGGTTCGAACCCGGATTTTCAACCGTGAGATAATGTTTTCGTGGCCTGTGGGTTTTCTCGGGGTACTTCCGTCCACCCCCCCCCCCCACCCACAAATTCATTCCGGCGCTGATCCATATCCATCTCATCTCGCGCATTATCCAGGCTGGCCGGAACGACAGGTCTTTCGCTCGTAGCTATATGGCAGCCGGCTCCTGTGAGTGTCAGCCCCATTCCATTAATGTAGACCCTGCCTCGGGCGGGAAACTACATGTCAATTTTCATTTTTTCATTAGCAGTCCTGGTAACTTTTAACACAAAAAACAACGGGTGCGGGTATTTTTGTACGCGTGTTTAAAGTAACAAGTAGGTACTTAGAGTAATAAAAAAACAACTTTATTTGGGCATGCAAATAATTACTAGAAATAACATTATAAAAGGACTAGACTTATAATATAAATACGGTTGGTAAAGTAATATCTCAATCAAATTAAATTTTTTTAAATAAATATACAGTATTCAATATTAGTAAAAAAACACGTGGATATAATTATTTGATTTGGTAAAATAACTAATTGAATTAAATTTTTTATTTAGAATGAAAATAAGTAATAATGCTGAATGTTTATCCTAATTTATTAATTTCTTTAATTTAATAATTAATAATTTAAATAGGTATAATGAGAATATATTATACATATGGGAACATAACCTCACTTATATAAATACACTTGAAAAGGTTCACAAAAACAATTTGAATCACTAATATTCACACTAAATACATGTTTTTAATTATATTGGACAATATTTAAAATCAAAAACTCAATTTTAAGATTTAAAAACAAATATATATACATAAAACTTTTACTTTTATGTAGACTTTTTTATGTAGTTTTTTTTTCATCCTGTGAAAATTTCGTTGCATGAAGCGCGCGCATCGTAAAAATTAACTCGCATAATTCTTTAAATAACGCGTTCTAAAGAAGTATTACTTCAAAATCATCCTAGAATGGATGTAATAACTGCCAACATTGGAGGCTATAGGCGGCAGCCCGGCCGCTTGTTACTGGCGGCGTACTCCGAGGATCGGTGCCACGGTCTGGCATTCGGCCCTTGGGTCCGGGACAGTCACGATGACAGCCCAGTGACAGCCAGCGACGGCTGGCCGGGACTGCTTCATTAAGCAACTATCCACCTGGTCACGGCTGTATCTGGGCCAGCGAGGCGGGGATGATAAGCGCGACGCTCGCAGATGCTTCTAGTGCGGTGTCGCCTCTAAGCGCAAGGCTCTGAACCGGCCCGCAGTCTTCTCGTCGCGCACACAACTTTGAAATTTGAGCGATGACCGTATTATAATGATAAAGGTGTAATTAAAGTCCCTTAAGAATCTTTACCGGTTGTTTTAAGCCAAAAAATATCCCGGGAAACATGACTTTTAGCCACATTGACTCAGTAAAAATACTGTTTAAAAACTTAAATACGGAAAAAGATACACTTATCGGCCCTCAGTGAATTCTTAAATTCTTTTCGTAAACAGACCCCACTCGAATATCTTGAATAGTTTTGAAATGGCGTGGTTTAACCTTAAGCTCTGCACACCGTATGTATGCCCGTATAGGCGGAGGCCTTAAGTAACTATTCTGACGATTCGAGGCACGACAGTTTCTTGAATTTATTTGTTAACCAAGAAAACTTAAATTCTATGTACAATTCCTTTCCCTTTTATGATTAATGGAGGCATAGAATAATCGAAAGATCTCCATCGCGGTTTCAACAGTTTTCAAGCCATAAATATATTTATAATTTTTTAATCTTAAAAATTAGGGTTTTATACAACGGAATTTCTTAAATAAATAGTGACTGGGTGCTAAAAAATCCTTTTCCGAATAAACTAAGGATTAAAATTTATTTCTCGTGATGTCAAGAGTTTGAATAGTATTGTCATGGGATACGTCAACAAGACATTTTAATTTGTTTTAATTTTAACAACATTACTATTACCTATTGAAGGGCCACCTATGAAAATCGAAAACGATAAATTTCTTGCTTAATTTGTTGCTGTCACAAATATTTTCAACAGATAGGCATACTCATTCAGTTTCATATTAAGGGTGTAAAATGTCAAGCATGTGTTCGTAAATTTGGTCACTTGCGCGACTTTTTACACCCAATATATTACACGTAATGTATACTCGTTGAAAATATTGGTACAGAACAACTAATACAAGGGAGGTATAATGTTAAAATTACAGGTAGAGCCCTTAAATAATAGTAATGTCAAGAAAAAAGAATAAAATGGCGTGTGTGCCCGAGCCTTACAGTGTGCGATCTCTTTTAGTAGAATAAACATTAAAAATTAAAAGAAATAATATTCAGATGACATCAAAACTGTTGAAACCAAAATAATTTCTCTCAAGATACGCTGAAAGAGCTTGACTCGGTTATAAACACGCCGTTGACACAAGCTTGAAAAACCCAGTGGAAGAGGATTACACTGTCCAGGAGTCGAACATTACCCCAAGACTTATGTATGCGCCATAAAAAAAAGTCGAGAAAAAGGCTTTAAGCTAAAGTAGAGAAGCAGGGACTCGTGAATGTTGAACTTCAAAAGAAAAAAAATTACAAGTGATACGGACGAATGTTTTACGCCTGCCATTTTATTCATTTCTTTCAAAATAAATATCACAAGGCAGTAATGATGAACAACATATCAATACGTCACAGCGTAAAGAAGGAATATAAACCTCTGAAAATAGATAACAATATTATTATAACTTTAAAATATATCTGTGATCACAGCCACATGCTCAGACAAATATTCGAGTTGTTGATTATTTCACATGAAATAAATTTCATCAAGAAATTGATTACATTTTACGTCAAGGGCGACGGAACACAGTACGTGTCTTAAAACTTACTACAGATACATGAGTCATTATAGCAAGAATTAAAGAATAGAACAATTTAGTTGGCTATATGATAGATTAAATAGTTGAATTAGAACAAAGTATTATAAATCTTACATGTAATAAAGACGTAACAGTGCGTCACATTACACGAAAAGTTCGACGCAGAAATATCCTGCACAGGGATATCCAGGTAGATATGTTATAAAAAATGTGAATTTACAATTTTATACAAACTTTTATATGTTCAGAAAGATTAGTTCAATATAATGCTGTCGTAAAAATGCAAAGACAGTATTTAAATTACAATTATTAACATAGACGTTCAAGGATTACAAATTAAACAGCAAGACTGCAAATATAAGTACTTAGATTACACGGCATGAACCCAGCGGGAAAACGTGTGGTTTTCATCCACCCAAAATTTTTAGTTAGGCAATAGTTACGCTATATTCGCTATCTTCGCGATGTTCGCTATGTTCGCTATTTTCGCTGCGCCATGTGACCAGACAGGATAGTCTAGTTCGCTATGTCGGAGAGACGCATGCCGTGTGGATTCGAGTGATGATTCCGACGAAGACAATATTCTGCTGGCTCTCACAGTGTGTGAACGTAAAAAGAAATGGGTTCATAAAGTTAATATACAAATAAATGAATTTGGAGAATGCCATCATTTTATGAAGCAGCTGTGTGGGGACGGAGCCAAATTTATGGATTATTTTAGAATAAATACAACTCATTTTGATAGCATTCCCTTGAAATCAAATCCCAGGCATTGTCCAGCATATCCTGTATTCCAGCCTATCTATATTCTTCCATTATTTATTCCAGAAACATGAATATTTTCGTACTTCTTCAATAAAATTTTCCGTCGACGTGATATTAATTTAGAGCAAAAACCTAAGTACGGCACAGATCCGCGCGATTGTTTATCTGTGCATGCGCGAAGTGGGTGACGTTTTAGAAAAAAAAGCAGCCGGAAACCAAACACCCCACGATGTCGCCAACATAGCGAACATAGCGAACATAGCGAACATAGCGTCCTGCGTGGTCGTAGCTTTACCGAGCGGCAGGCCCACACAAGTGCGATCCAACACTGGCATGACGTATCGTACTCACACACAGCCCACAGCACACTGTGCTGAAATATCAGAATGAAAAACAAAATGTTTAAACTTCAAACCGATGGTCATCAATTTCATTTCTGGGCAGCGCATTTCGGACTTTTAACAAGCAGTTAATCATTTGTTTCTTTATAAAATGACTACTGAAAGTGAAAAGCGTGGAGGGTGGAGACAAGGGGAAACAAACTACTATAATTACTGAATTACTTAAAATCATAAAGAGAAGATATGTAAAAACATTTATTTCCATAGTATAACTGGTATGTATGTAATGGTCAAAAATGTTTTGTACACGAATTTTTTTTTGTTGCTCGGATGAATACCGCGTATTTAGAACAAGAAATATTTTGCTGATGCATTGCGTCCTTTGCATTGCGTCCGTTGCGCTGTTTAGATGTCAAGCATTACAAAAATACTAACATTAACATAAACAAATTAAAAATAAAGGTAAACAAACGAACCTGACCGGCATGGAGGCGCAGCACACTTAGCATGGTTTACTTACTGTTCGATCTCACAGGTTCCAACAAAGCACACAGCAGAGCAAAACATAAGTAATTTTAAAGACAGCAGCCGATAACACTTATTGATTGGTGCACTGACATTTAAAATTAACTTTAACGGTGTAGCTGTCATGAAATCCTGAACACAAAATCGGATACTCACACAAACTCGCGATTCATGCTAAGCACCGCTCTCGTCGCACAAACGAGAAAATAAAAGTGAAAACGGCTAAGTAAAATTTACATCGCGGGAACTTGACTGCAAAATCCGAAGCTTAAGTACCTACTCGATGGACGACACGTCTGCCAGACCAACTGAAGACAAGCTTAAACAAATTCAGAAACCAGAAGGAGATGACAACGAAAAAGCCGCTCGCAGCCCTTATAGAGCATACCACCACCGAACAAGTGTGCAAGCCTCTAACCAGTGGGGAGAAAAGGGGGAACTCACATCAGTACAAGGAAAAAGAGGGGAGGAAGGGGAAAGGTTGAGAAACACGAGATAAACGGGAACAGACGAATTTCATAAGTCCGTTGCAGAACCAAAATCCACTGGAATTTGTTTTAGTCAAAACATTACTATTATTGTTTCAGTTTACATAAAAAAATTAATTCATCCTGAAGTTGGAAACAATTCTTGAAGTAGTCATGGCTCTTCTTCTTCTTGTGATGGTGGTGGCGGTTGTGGTGGGGTCGGTG
Source organism: Bacillus rossius redtenbacheri (assembly GCF_032445375.1). NCBI lineage: Eukaryota > Metazoa > Arthropoda > Insecta > Phasmatodea > Bacillidae > Bacillus > Bacillus rossius. The sequence continues at coordinate 55,201,774 of NC_086333.1, forward strand.
GGGGTATTGTTGGAGATGATGGTCATGTTGGTGATTTATATTGTTATACTTATATTTAGTGATATTAATGGTGGTTATGGTGATGGTGTGAAGAGTGCGATGATGATGGTTTGGAAGAGAGAGGGGTATAACAATCCCGAAAACTGTATTTGAGTCCCAAGGCATTTCCACGGCTGAAGGCTGTTAACCACGGCAGAATAGTTAAGATGATTATGTGATGGTACCACCGCGGTTGTCTTCCGCAAAATGGTGGCGAAGGAGCAACACAAAACGCGAATCCTTAAAACAGCGAAGGAAATACTCCGTGAGAGGAAAAACCTCGACCAAGCTGGGAGCATAAAGTGGGAATTTTAGTTCTGTAAGAACTGAAGCGACAGAGCTGACATTTTCCGTACGGATACTGTCGTAAAGTTTCATCTGAAAGCGTTGGAGTCGCAACAGAGCGACGTTCGGGACCTGAATAAGATAATTACCTAGCCAACATTCGTCCGTGCCGCAGACTTTCCGATTAGAAGGATCATCTGTGTCCGTTGCATCGCTGGCTTGACGTTCCTGAAATTAGCGTCAGAATAATTTTTTCCGCAAGGTGTTTGGACTTGTACACCGTTAGCCTAATACTATTATTTTTCTCGTAGTTTTTTCAAGTGAAGGTTACATACTTTATTTGTGAAATCTTTGAAGTGTGTTCTTAAACATTGATTTTGTTCTGAATTAATTTTTATTCAATTTTCTGAATTACTTTAAATTATTAAGGGAAAATATCTGTAAACATTTATTACCATAAGTATAATTGGTGAGTATGTACTATTTAATGGTCAAAAACCATTTGTACAAAAATTACTTTTTCTGTTGTTCGGATGAACACCGCGTATTTAGAACGAAACAACATTTTGCTGATGTATTGAGTCTTTTTCATCGCGTCCGTTGCGTTGTTTTCATTCCAGAATAATGCCACCAACGACGACCTCCGAGCTTATGGAAGGCATCAAGTCACTTGGGTATCGGCTCGGTGCTCTTAAATAGCAGTCACGCCAGAGAACGGCTTTTGATACCATCAGTGAGACTTATCGCCAATGTGTCAAGAAACCATGATTAATTTTCATGTTCCACCAGTTACGATCTCGTAAATGAGAAAAAAAATCTAGATATCAGTAAAAATAATTAATTACCTTCGTGATATATATATATATATATATATATTGTCGCGGGTTGAAATTTTGCAGGGTTGTTGAAATCAAATTTAGGGACTTTACTGACGGGACTCTGGGCTGGCTGCTCTGTTCACTCGTCAGCGCAAGTGGCGTGACCATGTAATTGGGGCACGGGGCCGGCGCGGCGCGCTGCGGGCTTGCAGAATTTTGTTTGTTTGTTTGGCCGCGCGCTGGCGCAGCCACGGGCCGCAGTTACTGGGGCGCGCTGTCGTAACAAGCCGCGCGGTGTGGCCTGCACATCGGGGTAGAGGGGGGGTAGTCTTCCCAGATGTTCTAGTTAGTTGTTTAGTAAATTTGACTTCAATAACGAGCTTTTGTTATGGTAGGCGCGGCAGGGCGCGCGAATTTAAGCGCAAGTGAGTGGTGACTTCAGGCTCACTCAGGCGGAGGCTCACTCAGGCGGAGGCTATGCGTCTCACCTGTGGTCACGAGTTGTTAGTTCGTTCGTGATGTAGGAATTCAGGCTCACTCAGGCGGAGGCTATGCGTCTCACCTGTGGTCACGAGTTGTTAGTTCGTTCGTGATGTAGGAATTCAGGCTCACTCAGGCGGAGGCTATGCGTCTCACCTGTGGTCACGAGTTGTTAGTTCGTTCGTGATGTAGGAATTCAAGCTTTCGGGCGGAAGCTATGGTCGACGCCAGAGGCCACGAGTCGTTTAATTTAAGTTAGGTCATAATGTAGTCGTCAAGCTTTCGGGCGGAGGCTATGGCCCTCGTCAGGGGTCACGCGTCATAGTTTTTAAAATGTAATGTTCGTTCGGGATTTCAAGGGCAGGAGAGGCCCCTACGTTATTTTTTTAAAGTAATCGATCAAGAAAGGCTTTTCGGAAAATGTGAGTATGGACTTATCTTTGTTTTAATTTTAAGTATTAATTATGATTTGAGGTATTCGGAAGGACTAGGGAAGTGTTTAGTGAAGTTCTCTCATTCTCTCTCTTGTAAGGTCGTTCAATCGTTAAGGAAGTAAAGAAGAGTATTGTTTTAAATTTTAATCCCGATGTGTAAATGTTCGTCAAGAATGATGTTGATTATTTGACTTTAAGAATAAAATAATTTTAATTTAGTATTATGTTATTTTGCAAAATCTCCTTAGTTCAGCTCTCACCAGACATCCTGTACGGGATGACGAACCTATGATCCTAGGTACAGTAAAGTATTTTATGAAGTTAAGACTAGTTGATGCCAAGCGAGTTGTTTCTATGTAAAGAGCTACGATTCTCTCCCCCCTCTGAAAGTGGATCGTGACAGAAATGGCGGTGGCACCGGCTAGGTGGACGTGACAGAAATGGTAGAGTTCGCCGGGTAGGTTCTATTTCTGGAGAGAGAGAGAGGTAGATTTTTATGTTTATTATTAAGTTAGTTTCAGCTTCTGATAGCAGGTTATTAAGAGTTTACTTGAGGAGAGGATTACGGAATTTTAGTCTATAGTGGAGGAAGTCTTTGAGATTTTTTTTTTGACGTAACAGATGTTTATTTGAGGATACTTGTAAGGATAAAGTTTATAGTGATAAGTTGTTTTAAGTCGTTGAATTTATTGTAGATTTATATCGGGGATTATTACGTGAGGAGAATACGTTATAAGTTAAATGCTTATTAGAGATAATGCAAGTGGTTTAATTTAATTGAAGTTCATTTTAAGATTGTAGGTTAAGAGAATTATAATTTAAAATAAAGTTTTTTGTCGTAAATAGGAATTATTTTCAAGAGAAGTTTGTTTTGTTTTCGTGCGCGTAGGAGACGAGACGTACGAATTAAATCAGTCGAGGGAAGGATAAACGTTAGAAAGGAATTAAAGAGAAAACGAGAGTTTATGTAAAAGAGAGTTATAGAATTTATAGTGATGTTTTGTTTTAATTAGAAAAATGTTGAGAGTTGTTTCAGAACGACACGTCAGTGGACGTGGCAGAGTGAACACGTGACTGGGAGGTGCTGAGACCTAGCGGAGAACGGAGGAACCGCAAGCGAGGGTTGGCGCACCTGATGGAATTCGGTGACGTCACGGGCTCATACGGAGACGTGGACAGGCCGTGACCTTGTTTTGATCAGCTGTACGGTAACTTAGCGATAAGAAAATAGACTATTGGTTAAATAAATTTAAATTTAAGTGTGTTTTAGAAGAAGAGGAACTTTCAGTATGTAAGTAATTTAATTTAAGAAGTGTATGATGTATAGGCTAGAAGTGTTTCGTTGTAAGTTGTTTATGTTTTTGTTAGTTAAATTCTACCTCGGTTTTAAAAATATTTTTTTGGGATTTGTAAACATTATTAAGGAGGTACACTATAAAATCGATAAGCATTGAGAAAAGTGGGAAGGATAGTTTTTGTGTGTAGAGGGAATTTACTCCAAGGGAACAGAGAGACAAAATTAATGTTTTCATTAGGGCGAGGGACCCTAAGGTGAGGTGTTGTGTCCCTGGGAAGTAGGGATTGTAGAACAGACCCATAGGAGATGGGCTATCTACGTGAATTAAGGGTTAGGAGAATCCTGAGTGTTGTTAGTAGTTTGGGGCAGGAGTTCCCCATGGTAGTACCGAAGTGGCTATCCTGTATGGGATAGGGTACCATTTCAATGAAGTTTGTTGGTGGGGTTAGAGCCCCCTGTGTAGTGGGCCTATAGCAGATAGGCACTACAGTGAAATTTTTGGTTATTTTGTGAGGTAAATTCCCTGGAGGTTAAGTAAGATTGGATTCAGTTAGGAAGGAGGGAAATGAGAAACATTGCTGTAGAGAGTTAGTGTACTTGCCTAATGTGAAATTGAATGTTACTAAATTAATTTAGGAGAAAGTTTTGTTCGGTAAATAAATAATAATGGAAGATAGCTAGATAATTAATTAATTTTTTTTGAGTAAGGTGTTTTAAGTAATGAAATAAAATAAGGTGAAGTAATTTGAATAATTGGGGAGGAGTTTCTTTAAGAGTTTAGATAATTGTTTTTGAATTTATTGAGATATTCAGCCAGTGGAGTTTGAGTATGAGAGATACAGTGAGATTTCAAGGAAATTGGTTGTTTATTAATTAGGACGAATGAGATTTTATGATTAAGAGTCAGTAAGCATAGTTAAAATTTACGACATAATATTTGTTGACAGTTTACAGTTATTAAGGAGAAAACAGAGTAATCTATTTATTTTTATTTTAATGGTTTGAAGATAAGATTATGAATTTTTTTTGGAAGTTTCTTTGGCATGTTGGAATAATTTTTTTTGATTTTAAGAATTTACAGAGAAAGTTTAATTGATTTTTATTGTTTGGAAGTATGGAGGTTTAGTGTTCGATTAGCCCTAACTTGATGGTCGGATCCCAAAAGAATGCCGTAAAACCGATAGCCAATTGAGAGGAATGCGGTAGGCGCTTGTGTAGAGAGGGGTTGTGGGAAAACTCCTTGGGACTGATGGCAGATCAGGGGCCCTAAATAGTGTGTGATGCTGTAAAACCAGTGCAGAGAAAGCCTGGTATGCTTAAATTTTTTTTTGGGCACAGGTTAGGTAAACCTGGGGTTCCATGGGATTTAGTCATGTTAGCTGCTGTGAGACATTAAGATTTCCAGGCTCCATAGTAAATTCAATGTAAATTTTTGTTTTCTTAAAATAATAAATTTGTTTTTAATTTATTTGAGATATTTGATTTGGAACAGTGAATACAGACCCCGAGGAATAGTAGTTGTCATGATGAGAAGAAGGTGGTAGGCCTAAAAGGGTACAGGCACCACAGAGGTTATTTGTATTGCATAATTTAAATATAAGGAAACTTGAGAATTTGAAATTTTGTTGTTGGTTTGTACACCCATAAGAAGAGTATAGGCAGAATTTTTATTGTTATGAGATGTCTAATTTAATTGAAAAGAAGAAAGTTTAAAGATGCAAGGTAACATTATTATTGTAATAATTGAAAGAGATTAAGAGGTAGAGAGAAATAGGCAGTTTTTGTTTGTAAGTACTAAAGTTTACATATAGAAATTTAGTAACTAAGAATGAATAATAAGTTAAGTCTAGTGTAAAAGTTTTTTTTAAGTTTGTTAAGTTAAGAGTCACAAGTAAATTTTTTTTTAGAGAGAATGTCTTTGATAGGAAGTATTAGAAACTTATGGGAATTTTAGGGTAACATAAATAATGTAGGTAATGAATAATAAATAGATGGTAGGTCTTAAGTTAGGATTAACATTTGAAGCAGAATTTAATTAAGAAGAAGGAAAATAAATAGGCCTAATGAAAAGAACAAAAAAAGGATTTTATGGTAAAGCATTTTTTTTAAGTAATAAACAATGAATAATAATGTTGTTTCAGGGTAATGTGTACTAATAATACAATTTTTTTTTAGGACCAAAGAACAGGAATTATGTAATTTAAATTAACATGTATTTTTGAAACTGTTACAGATTCCTTAAGATGAGCTGAGCAGCAGTCCAGTTTACAAGATGACAAGAGTTCGAGAGACAAGATACAAGATCACTGAAACAAGAGCCAAGACTGAAGATTCAAGAGAAGAGAAAGCTGGCAGCCATGGACTTACAAGTGGAGATTAATAAGGTCATGTAAAGTTTTATTTTTTTTTATGGAAGACAGTAACTGGAGTTTTTTTTTGTTATAAACATTATTTACAGAACTTTTTAGGTTATAGTAATGTAATGGAACTAGTGAGTTGTGGTAGCTGTCAAAAAGAACTAATACCTTAAGTTTAATTTTTAAAGTTAATTTTCTTAATTTACAGAGGGATTAGTAGTTTTTTTTAAAACCTTATTTAGGTTGGAATTTAAATACAATAGCTTATTATAAATGTGTACGAACAGTTCAAGTTCACAGTACTGATAGGTAGGTCAGATGATCTTATTGATTTTGATGATTTGTTGTTTTGAGTTGATTTTTAAGTGTTGTGAATTAGACAATGAAATAGTTCTGAAAACTTAAATTATTTCAAGCTAAGAAATAGTAAAGTTAATTGTAACTCAAAGGACACCAGAATTTAATTTTTTTTTGAATTAGTAATGTTTGAAAATTTTATACTTTACAAGAAAGGTTATAAACAAACAGATCGGATGGAACAAGGATGCAGTAAATCACAATTTCATTTAGAATTATTGATTAGCTTTTGAGGTTATGAAGTAAAAGTAATTATAGTTTAAAAGTTTGAATAAAAAAAAAATGTTTTTTTTTTAATTTGTTTGAAATAGAAAGTTTAAAAGTTAATTAGTCATGATCTAGGTGGGTGATGGGGTGGGAATTGGCCACTCTTTTTCCCTATAACCTCCCTAACATGGCCTTCTATTACAACTAACAGAAATAAAGAAGAAGAAAAATGAAGAATTATTAGTTAGAATGTTTCTTTCATGAAGATACCTGATGAACTTTTACTGTTTGGAAGAATAGAAGCAAGGTTAGTCAGATATTTTTACTCAGAAGAAGAAGAAGATAAAGCAGTTTTATGACTCGACAAGCCAGAGATTGGTGTTTCCCCTCTGCGCTCCTATTGACTACGTTGTTTACTCTCATGGGATAGCTGGTTCGGCACCATGGAGAGAGATTGGTGGGCATTGTGGTTGCCCCCAGAAGAAAAGAAGAGTAGAAGAGGTTATGGGTGGGTCATGTGAACTGACCTTCAACCCAGTTACTTCGTGGGGACTATTTGCTGTATAGAGAAGATCAAGACTCAAGAGTTAGGGAAAATCATTGGAGGTCATGTTTCCCTTCCTTAAGTTTTTCCTATCAAATTATTTGCCTGATTAGATTATGCTAAGGGTGGGATACTTTATGTTAGCAGTTGAATTAATTAATTTTATTTTTTTTGTGTGTTTACATCCTTGCCCATCGATTGCAGTTTAGTAGTTAGTTTTGTATTTGTCAGGCATGATGGTAATGCCTGTTGATGATGTTTCAGAATTGTAATCTGTTCGTGATGAGGATGGCACAACTCCGAAGCAGATGTGGGGAGAAGTTGTGAGCTGCCCTGGAAGCCAGTCCAGTAGCTGTTGGAGTTGAGTGGTGTTTGCTGATGGCCAGCCCAGGGAGCTACTCTTCTCGACAACACTGACTTCGAGGAGTTGCACCAACCTTCACGAGATAAGAGTTTAATTAATTGAAACACTGTAAGGACACTTAATTTTTTTTGAAGAACGAAAGAAGTATGGTAATAAACGGAAACCGAAAAAAAAAAAAATAATAATAATTATCAAGAATTTGCACATTGTTTAACGAATACTGAGAAACTAAGAACAGTAATTTAATTTGTAAAGAGAGCTTCACTAACAGAACAATTTTTTTTAGAATTGAGAACTCGAGCCTCTGAAGGTTCCTGTGAGAACAAACCAGATAAAAGTTTTACATTTAATTTTATGAATACTTGTTGTTTTAAAATAAATCTTATGCAGAATCTAGATGTATGTTCAGACAGCAAGGAACTAAGAAAATTATTATTTTTGTGAAATGAGGAATTTATAGTTATGGTTTAATGGAAAAAGACAATTTGTAATTTTGAGGTAGCTCGATGGGGCTCGAGCTCTGTGAGGGGAGGGTTATGTCGCGGGTTGAAATTTTGCAGGGTTGTTGAAATCAAATTTAGGGACTTTACTGACGGGACTCTGGGCTGGCTGCTCTGTTCACTCGTCAGCGCAAGTGGCGTGACCATGTAATTGGGGCACGGGGCCGGCGCGGCGCGCTGCGGGCTTGCAGAATTTTGTTTGTTTGTTTGGCCGCGCGCTGGCGCAGCCACGGGCCGCAGTTACTGGGGCGCGCTGTCGTAACAAGCCGCGCGGTGTGGCCTGCACATTGGGGTAGAGGGGGGGTAGTCTTCCCAGATGTTCTAGTTAGTTGTTTAGTAAATTTGACTTCAATAACGAGCTTTTGTTATGGTAGGCGCGGCAGGGCGCGCGAATTTAAGCGCAAGTGAGTGGTGACTTCAGGCTCACTCAGGCGGAGGCTCACTCAGGCGGAGGCTATGCGTCTCACCTGTGGTCACGAGTTGTTAGTTCGTTCGTGATGTAGGAATTCAGGCTCACTCAGGCGGAGGCTATGCGTCTCACCTGTGGTCACGAGTTGTTAGTTCGTTCGTGATGTAGGAATTCAGGCTCACTCAGGCGGAGGCTATGCGTCTCACCTGTGGTCACGAGTTGTTAGTTCGTTCGTGATGTAGGAATTCAAGCTTTCGGGCGGAAGCTATGGTCGACGCCAGAGGCCACGAGTCGTTTAATTTAAGTTAGGTCATAATGTAGTCGTCAAGCTTTCGGGCGGAGGCTATGGCCCTCGTCAGGGGTCACGCGTCATAGTTTTTAAAATGTAATGTTCGTTCGGGATTTCAAGGGCAGGAGAGGCCCCTACGTTATTTTTTTAAAGTAATCGATCAAGAAAGGCTTTTCGGAAAATGTGAGTATGGACTTATCTTTGTTTTAATTTTAAGTATTAATTATGATTTGAGGTATTCGGAAGGACTAGGGAAGTGTTTAGTGAAGTTCTCTCATTCTCTCTCTTGTAAGGTCGTTCAATCGTTAAGGAAGTAAAGAAGAGTATTGTTTTAAATTTTAATCCCGATGTGTAAATGTTCGTCAAGAATGATGTTGATTATTTGACTTTAAGAATAAAATAATTTTAATTTAGTATTATGTTATTTTGCAAAATCTCCTTAGTTCAGCTCTCACCAGACATCCTGTACGGGATGACGAACCTATGATCCTAGGTACAGTAAAGTATTTTATGAAGTTAAGACTAGTTGATGCCAAGCGAGTTGTTTCTATGTAAAGAGCTACGATTCTCTCCCCCCTCTGAAAGTGGATCGTGACAGAAATGGCGGTGGCACCGGCTAGGTGCACGTGACAATATATATATATATATATATATATATATATATATCACACTTTGTTTGGATTTTTCAACTCTTTTAAATGTCGCTGTGACTCAACTTTCGCGTCTCTCTCCTCTTGACCATTCCACTTCTCTTCCACTCCGCATTACCTTTGTTACCTTTCCCATTCATTCTCCCACTGCCCCTACCATGTTTCTTTGCCCATATAAACCGCTGTTTAGTAAGCCTCATTAGCCTGGCATGCAGTGATGGTGAACGACTAGCGACGTTTATTGATCAGCGGGTGTCCCAGCGACCGTCTTCGGGCTAAGATGGGCCAAACCTCTCAGATAATAAACCTCTCTGTGTTGGTGTGAAGCGGCCACACCTGTAATGCAGACTTAAATGTTCGTAGTCTCCTCAGAATTTACTGTTTCTGCTGTCTAAACTGTGTGGGGTTTTGTTTTACTTGTGTGCCTAACCACGTGCCTTATAATTTCCAAGATTATCCTCGGAGTACCTCCTGGAAGCACTCTGTGACAAAACTTTGAAAGGAGCTGCGTCCTTGTCAAGCCTATACCCTTCTATCCTCCTATCAACGCTGTTTTTGGTTCACGTTGAAGGGATGGCGTTAAATAAAGCTGCTTCACGTAACCTTTTTTGTTACATTGAAGTATTCCTCGCCTTAGTTCTGCCTCTGAGTGCTGTGCATATCTGTTTTCATTTTTTTTAAATTTATTCACTGCCCTTAGTTATCTAATTTTATCACATTGGCTCTCATTACAGCTTGTTCAACATATATTTGTGTAACGTCACTTCTAACTTTAATTTAAAGTTCAGTTTAGCGCTCAAACTGGTATTGAGGTCACTATATAGCATGTGCCATCATGGCTTTGATTATTTCTTATATAGTTAATGAAATGTCATATCACTTTTTTATGTTGTTATTTCTTACGGGAATGGTAACTATTAACATTAATTACGTGCAACTTTTCTAGACCTGTTGCTCTCGTAGTGTATGTATGCCCTTAGGCGTTGTGTCCACCTCATAATTTCAAGAGTTGAAGTTTTCCGAATTTAATAAACACACGTTACTTTGATCTAATTTCCTATGATTTCTTTATGAAAACAAGACTAAGGTTCCTTAATTAAGACCCTTCTTCGCATCCTTGTAGTATAACAAGATTTTTTTGTTTTGCTTCTCTGTGAAATCTCTTACTGAAAGAGAAATATTGGTTATAAATCACTGGTACTAAGTTACCTTAATTTTAATTAAAACATACAAGTATCGTATCATACATATATATGTATTTTTTTAACTTCCACGTGTGTTTGTTTTTCCTGCTTAAAACATAACATAGAGCTTGGAAGTAGTGTCTACAAAAAAAAAAAAACTAATGTAAGCGAGTCTTTTAGTACCCGCCAGAGATGTGTAACATCTAAATCTCGGTAACGAGCAAATTCGTGTTTTGTCATGTTGCAAATACACTTATAATCTTGGATTATAATATATTATAATCACTTATAATCTTGGATTAAATGAATCTTGAACACCAAATTCAACGTTATATTATTTGAAATAATGCCATGCATGATAAATATATGTAATTCGTGTTCTCAGCTGCATTCCAAGACACGAACATCACTGCCGGAGCAGCTACGTCAACTATTGAATCATTTGATTACTAGACCGAAATTTGAAACTATATAATAAAACTGCTCCTATAAAAGCAAAAAAAAATGCTTGACAAAAAACGAAACCTCTGCATTTGACCTGATTTTTGTTAAAATTCACATAAAATTTTATATTTTAGAGTTTTCCTTTGGCTTTGTGACCTCTGGTTCGCGCCATACGCCACAGTTAGCAGAGCCGTGGTTACACATTTCTGTTCCGTGCGACTTCCGTTCCATTCACGAAATTACGTCTATCAAATTGAGGCCACTTGCTGGGCCTCAGTATTCCTGCACCTTTTAATATAATTTCTTTGATATTTTATTTTTTGTGTTTTAAAATTGTATATTTGCTTTTATTTTTTTACGTAGTAAGCTACCAAAGACTAGCCCTTAGTGTTTTTGCTACCTTTTTATGTTTACGCCCGGCTACGGCTACTTGGGTACAGAGGCACTTTGACATTTATTATTATTTAACCTTTTTTTAGATTTTTTTAATAGTGTAAAATCTACCCAGAGTGAGTCGGGGACGCAACCCTACCTTTCTTCGAGGAATCAAGGCGGGTTACAACATGGTTTACACGGAGAATTGAGATGTTTACACGCCAAAATATTTCGTAGTTTATGTCGTTTGAGCCTTGTGCCACTCTTCCACCCGACGTCGAATTCAGAAATGTTTGCATGAATTGGGCGCGGCCAGACCGTGCCGGCAAGGAACACATCGGGGAGCCGTAGTCGTAGTCGTGTCGTATGTTGCTCGTAAGAGGGGAGGGGGGACTTTTAAAGATGAGGGTCGGGCCACCATATGCGCGGAAGGGATGGAGAGACAGAGACGGAGTGACAGCGAAATGCTCGCGGGGTGGAAAGGGGCGGATATCGGAAGGAGGGGTGGAAATGCGACGGATTTAAGGGGAGGGGGAGGGGTCCGCATCGCTCAAAGTGGCGGTGGATCCCTGAGCTCCTGGTGATGTAGCAAGAGGGGAAGTTTTTTTTTTTTTTGCCAGAGGGTTACGAGTGGGAGGAATACAGAAATATGAGGGTGGGAGGGGCGGTAGGTTATCGGTGGCGCCACGCGGTATACCTGAGTGCCCCTGCCGCCATTATGGATCGACGCCGATCTGGCGAGAACGCACCTGAAATCAATTTTGTGTCGCAGAGTGTAGTTACTTTCAGCGCGGGAGACCAACCCAGGAGGAAAAAAAAAAAAAGAAACCGAAGCACCATAGCTATGACGAGAAACCCCTCAACATATTTCTGATTATATATATATATAGGCCTATATTTTTTTTTTGGGTGAAACGGTTAGTCGAGGTGGTGCCGTCATCAGACCATAACGGAAAGTGTAACGTTTAAAGCAGCGGTACCTAAAAGTCTTCAGCCACAGTTACGTGTTAAGCCCCATTAAATGTTGAGTGATTTTTTTCTGTCCGTCAATTATTTTGCGTAAAAGTTTAAATCAATTTTAGTGCTCAGGAAAAAAAAATGGGGTTTGCACAGTTTAATCAAAAATTGCTCTAGAATCTCTGCCGAGGACGAAGTCTTCGATAATCTCATGCGAAGCCCCGGGGGCTCCGGAAAGCTGACTTAAGAGGGTAGAAAAATACAACGCCAATTTCTGCATCGTATATTAAAGGTTCAATATCACTCGCCACACACACACCAATACACACTCATTGTATTTTCTTGCCATTACTTTTATCTTGTAGGCTTTTCTTATAGTATTAACACGATTCCCCTCCTTGTATTTGTTGGGTGATAAGAATATAAAATTACGCAACTTTTTCGGCACATTATATTACGCTTAGTAAATGTTTTTTTTTTTGGCAATACAGGTTTTGAATTAAGAAATGTTCCAGTTTCAGTGGTATATTATAATAGTATCATTTAGACTATTTACATAAATAATACATCAAATTGAAGGTAAACTAACATAATTTTTTCCTTACAAATTTGTAATATGTGCACCATTATTTACACGGCACACTTAAAACCTAAAGTCCAATTCTATCCACACTTTGGTTAACAAGTCTGGGGTCATGGAAACAATAGCCTCTTTAACTCTGTGTCTCAAATCTGGAAAATAATTATGCAGTGGTGTAACGTAGACATGATCTTTTATAAAGCCCCAAAGGCAAAAAAAAGTTGATAGCAGCGTTATGTCAGGAGAACATAAAGGCCTGCGAAGAAGAGCTATCATCGTGACCATTGATGTATGTTTTGCCACACGGTGTATCACAATTAATATTTAAACGAAACGCACTTTGAACTGAAATTACAGATTCACTTTTAGCAACATACAGAACACAAAACTCTTTACGCTCAGGAGTCACCATTTTGCGAAGGTGGCGCTGCAACTGAGAAAACATACAAAGCAGTTCTCGCGTATGCGCTTATCTAAAACTGTTAGAGTTACTCTTTAATTGTGATCTTGAACCAAAACTCTATACTGCTTTCTGTTGTAATTATTAAAATTTATATCTGGTTATTATATTATGGACATACTGTTTATTTGAGACAGAACAACGAATGTAAGGAAGTTATTGTTTTAAAATTTATGGAAATAGCCTTGAAATTTAAAAAAAAAAAGACGAAAAAAATATATCTCGAGGGAGACCAACACTTAAGCTATGAAATTACTTGCCGAAAACACAGCAGCACTCAAAGGCATAGCACACTAGCATACTTTCTCATTCGCATATATCTGCACGAAGATACTTATACTCATTTTTATACTCTCACCTATATACGATTGTATAATGGTTTTATTGAATCTCTAATACCTCTATCAGTGAAGTTTTACTTTACTTTTTCTGCCGTAAATTTTAATTATGATTTTATTTCTCTTCCACAGCTGTGTCATAAAATATTTAAAAAAAAATACCAATATTAAATCAATTGTTTGGAGAAGCGTTCATCTTTGAAATTTTGAAATTGGGGTATTTACGTAAAGTGATTTCTGTAAACTACTTTAAACAATAAATTAGTATGCCTGGGCAGGTATTTGAACGCAGGTCCTTCGAAACGCGAATTCGTTGTACAGTTTTTTTGGGCCCTCTTAACTCCATGTCTTTTCTTTACGGCGTGTGAATCCTTGTACTGAATTTCCCAACATTTGGAGTTCACCATTTACTAACTGACCCTTATAAAATGGAAGAGGGATACTTTTTTCCTTCAAAAAAGTTTGCATCTATCCTGCATTTCATTTTGACCCATCTGTAACCAAGTAAAAATATTGTTAAGATAATTTCAAGGGTCATTAAGTAAAAACATATTAGAGTGTTACTGTGTATACAATGAAGATAAAATACAAGATGTAAATAATTTTCGTATTATAAATGTTAAAGGCTTGTATGATTTAGTGCGCATGGGTAACTATCCATTTTTGAAAATTTACAGTTTTTCCGATACGGTCCAAGGACTACTTGTGAACGTGTACCGCAGATTTTAAATTAAATTTCAGAGCGATTAGGCACATTATTGATGTGTAACATCTTAGTTCTCGGTTTACGGCTTTTTGTGATATTATAAATGCGACGGAAATCAAGGAACGGAAATGTGTAATCATATGTGACTGATTGCGTGAACCGATGCTTACAAAGACAAAACGTAAACTTTATAGTATTAAGTGTTTAATGAGTTTTAACAAGACTAGCAGAAATTTATAAAATTCCTTGTCAAAAATCGGGTGCAAAGCCGGGGTGTATTTTTTCTTTCTAGTCTTTTTCGCTTTTATCGTAGCCGTTTCATTATAAAGTTTGTAATTCCGCTCTGCAAATCGAATGATTCGATAGTCGACGTAGCTGATTCAGTAGCGAATTCTATCGGCGGGTACGGAAACTACGTGTGATTCGTGACAACAGATGTAGTTGGAATCACAAATTGCTTATATTCATCATGCTTGGCATTATTTTAAAGAATTCTACGTTAAATTTCATGTCCGAATTTCTTTTTAGAAGTATATTCGCATCACATGAATTTGTTCGATATCGAGGTTAGATGTTACACATCACTGGCGATTACTGAAAGACACGCTGACAATTTTTTTTACTACTGGGATTGTGTTTCTATTTATATCAATTTTTTTTACGTGGGAACCTGCAACTAAAAATGGATGTAAAAGTAGCACCATTGATATCCATTCCCCAAATGTCACTTGCAAAGATTTGCATAAAGTTTTTCACAAAACGAGGAGCAACTACTTTTGAGAACTGTCGAATTTAAGACAAGTTGAATTAAAAAGACATTAAGCAACAGGAGGGTTTCAATGCTAAATTTATGTCTACTTGGTTTCCTTCAAAAACCCTCAATATGTTTAATAGGAATATGGATACACCTGGCGAGTGAGATTTCACTGTTTTAATCTACTGCAAATCTGTTGATTTTCACGGGAAAACTATTTAATCTTCTTCATATACCCTTCCAGTTAAATTCTAGTGATTCTCAGTAATTTTAAGTGTCTTGTTTGTAGTATAACGTTGTATGTACTGTAGCAATACATACGGCTCTGTAGAAATAAAACAATGGTTTCTTTAATTTTATGCTGGCGATATTCAAACCTGATACTTCGTCTGAACAAATAACTTTCATCCTGTATTTGTTAAACATGTTTTTTAATGGTTAATTTAATTGGTAGGCTTTCGTAGGCAGCCGGAAACTTAAACTTGGGTTCTGAAATAAGCCCAAAGCTGTTGAAATGAATAATTGCCCAACTTTTCAGCGTGCTTCACTGGAGCCATCTCCAAATTAGCTGCAACAAGCATGGAGAAAAATTGGGCAATCCGGAAGACAATATTTATATTATTGAGGGTATAAAAATTTTATTTCCTTATTGAAATATTTATTCCATAAGAAAAATTTTTGAAGGAATCGTCATCCACATCGTAAGTTGTATCATTATAATTATTTAAATGTACTTGAGAAAAGTATTTTTTTTTTGTTTACTATTTGGTGGTCCTTGATTTTAACTGGTCAAGTGAACGTTTTGGAACTTTGAATACTGGCCACAAAAAAATTCGCTTGAATTTTTATAATAACATAAAACATTACGTAATTTAATAAAATGTTTCAAGAAATGTTATCATAAAACTTAACAAAAAATAAATTGAAAATACTTGTGTTACTAGCTCCAAAATAGAATTTTAACTATTCGGGTCCTCAAATAAAACATAAAACAAACTTTATAACAATTTACAACAGTAAGGTCAATCCTACTGTTTTTTTTTTTCACAACATAACACACCCTAAATTAAATTAATCATTTAAGGTGGCAAAATTTGTAAATATTTCGAGAAACGTTGCTTTTTAACATATATATGAATATTCAGATATTTTTAAAATTTATTAATACATTTTATTCTCTTAAATATACGTTAAAAAATAATCCATATTGGAGTAATTATTTATTTTACTTCTACTTAACACACTAACACTGACTGATTACAGACAATGCACATCATAGAAAAGTTGTCCTAGAGATTTGAAATTTGGAGGAAATATCTGTTGAGTTCTCTAGAGTTGCACTAAGGTGGAATTTTTTTTTTAGATTTTAGCCCTAAATGGGGGTAAAAAGGTGGTAAAGATTTATGAAGCGAAATGCCACTCAATGACACACTGATTACGAATTTTCAAGAAATTTAAGACCTATGGACTTGAAATTTGGCTCGAGTATTCGTTTTGCTACGTAGACATTCGCTAGGAAAGATTTTATGAAAAATAGGTCCCAATAGGGGTTGCGGCGGCGTTAAATATCACAATTTCCTATTTTTCAATGCTACTGCATTGTTTGTGCTATCATAATTGACATGGCAATGGCTATTTCATTTTTGGTGACTTCTGCGTCTCCTAATGACGTCTATTACATTTTTAATTCTTTTCTCACTTTCAGATCTTAGTCAGCTACCGAGGTGGGTTGCGGCGACTTTAAAGATTAAAAATTTCCTGCCGGTTAAGTGTATGTCTCCCTCGAGAGGATAGAGACACAAGGCAGTCTCTAGTCCTCGGAGGAGTATTATCCCCAGAAGGCGCATGGACTACTTAATGGTCAACGGCATAGTATGCACAAGGCCACAGGAAACAATCTGTTGCATTAAATATCCTCTCTGTGATTATTATTTTTTGGAACTACTTCTTGGGAGGAAGAGGAAAGTGAAACACAAGGTATCTGAACTGACACGTGTTACGAAAAAAAACTATCTATTAAACGAAAATGAGGTGTCGGTCAACACGTAAAAGACAATGCGCAAACATCCTGCCCCCAGAAATTGTTTCCGTAGGAGATATGTTTCCTCAGTCAGTGGACATTCGACGAATGTAGGCCTGAGAAATACCACTTTTTAACAACTACAGACTTACCCCACATGCTTGGAAAAACTAGCACATAGTCCTAAAGGTTTTCTTCCAGTACTCGGCAGTGATGTTCCTGAGGAAGAGGTTTACCAAAAATCAGCTAACGAGTGTGATTTTTCAAGTGTAACGCCGGGTGATTCAGCTAGTCTATAATAAGACTTATTGCCTGACGTGAAAGTTGTACCTTCGTCTTAGGCGACCACGATTTTTTACACCCCCCCTCCTTCCCCACCTTCCACCGAGCCTCTCGAGCATGGCAAATCTTAAGTCGCATGGCCCACGTGGCCTACGCCCTCTTGTACCTGGGCTCGCAGACACGTGATGTTCAAGTGCGGAGGTGTGTCTTCAGGGCTCTTGTTGCCTTCCTTCGCTGTATCGTCGGGGAATGTAGGGGTTGGTGAAGAGGGGGGTGGAAGGGCTCGCACGAGGCCGGGTGGAGGGGAGGAGAGGAACCGTGTTAAGTGGATTTTCTTTCGGCGGGCGTCTTGAGTGCTCTTTGTACTTACCGCTGCGCCGCCCGGCTGGAGTGGAGCTGTTGTTCCAGGCGCCGCTGGCGCAAGCTGTCCTAAGCTCCCCTGGCTCCGCCGGAAGGGGAACTGAAGCCTTTCAGGCGAGACATGACTAAACATATGGTTCGAAAGATTTCACGCCGCCGTGGTTTCCGAGACGTGCACGTTTCCAAAGGTCTGACAGAGGGGACCTCAGCGCCAGGGAGATTTGTAAATGGAACAGAAATATTCTTGTAATATTAAAGATATTTTTAAATTGATACTTTAACATGGAAAAATCTGTATTCCTACAAAAAAAAATGTTTTTAATGATACTATGTTTGTATTCCTAACCAGCCATTTATAAATTGTGTTGTCCCGGTACCTAAACCTGTTTCCTGAATATTTGATTATACTTTCTAAGTTTATAAAAAATTATGCTTGAATGGAACATTAATTAAAATGTGAAATTATGCACGATTTTTCGTAAGAAATAACCATAGCAATCTGTTCAAAGTTACAATATATTTATTTCTTCGTTGTGCTCCAGACTATTTCTTGGCAACAGGTTTTCAAAAGAATGTTTTGAAAATGTACAGAAACTTTTTTTTCTGTGTAGGAATCCTATAAAGAAATTGTCAACTTCCTAACAGGAGCCACGTAGGCTGAGATGACCCGATCCCCGAATTGCATGCAGTTGGATGTACACCGGCTTTCGGAGGAAGAGATTCTGAGTTCGATTCTTAGATAATGCATTGGTTTCATCTTAATTAGTCACCATTCTGTAACAGTCAAAAATGATAACAAAAGAAAAAATTTTGAAATAAAGAGGTCATTTTTAAAGAAATAAATGGTATAATATAACAATATTTTTTTTTTTACATTTCTCGCCAACTACCAAGGTTATCCTAGTTCAACGCCAGGTGGTGTCAAACTTGTGCGTTCCTCAAGAGGAAAACAAGGTGGTAGTCGCCTTGAGTCGGTTGGTTTTCTCCAGTATTGCGGTTTCTTATATTTCGTTAAATTCGTTGAATTTATTTCTTTATCCTTAATCCCCGACTCTAAAGAATCCTATGTCAACGAGATGTAAAAGTCTAGCTCTTAACTCTTATGACTTAGGAGGAGAACCAAACGATATATTGTACTACCCTACATAAAAAAATAGGAATTAGGGAAAACTCTTCGATACGAATTATAAAACCGCAAGTCTACAGAACTAAATTATTGTTACTTATTAAGGGTTATAAATAGCTTTACATTTATTTTGAATTAGCTATCCCTAAAATTTTGTTCGTGAGAAATTATGATTAATAAATTATTATCAAGCATGATTTGCAAGCTATAAAACATTTAAAAATGAAAGGAATAATAAATCACATGACTATTTACAGAGCTTTTATGCTGGCTTGAATAATAAAATAAATAATTAATATTTTTAAAACTAAATTATTAATTTCACCGTCACATAAGTACTCATATCATTTTTGGTCTATAAGTAAATTTTAATCCTAGTAACAACCAAATTACAAAGTGATTAACTTTTAAGTAGTTTTAAATTAATTTTTTTTGTAAGTCAATGTTTTTATCGATGTAAAAGGCGATACAAGCTTATTAAGAAACAATATTTCTGAAGCTACTTCCTGTAAATAAAAAAAAACTTCATGTTACCGTTTGGCTGTTGCTTAGTTGCCGTTTGGTTGTGGAAGTCGTGTTTTGATTTTGCTGTCGTAAAATCAATACTGTTTTGGAAATAAAAACTCCAGGTTAATGTTTGGCTGCAGAAGTCGTAAGTCATTTGGGTTTGATTGACTTGATTTCTTGTTCCCGTAACAAGAACTCCGTGGCACTGTTTTTTATTAGAAGTCGCAAATTGATTTCCTTGTAGTTACTTTAATTTACGTCTGGCAATACTAACTCCCAATATCTGTTTGGTTTCAGAATTCGCGAGTCATTATCGTTTCACTAACTTAAATACTGGTTCCCTCAACAAGACCGTTAAGTATTTTTTGTTGCAGAAGTTTGAAATTTATTTGGTGTCTACTATATCTGGTAATAAAATCTCCAGGTTACTGGTTGGTTGCAGAAGTTGCAAGCCGAATAAGTTACAGTAACTGTTTTCGGTAACAACAACGCCAAGAAAATTTTTACGATCTTTGAATGGTTCTTGCAACTATGAAGATTGATATTTTTTTTTACGTACGCGTTCGCATGTTTGTCATGAGAAACCTCAAAATTGAAAGAAAAAAGTTCCTTATGACATACAGTGTAATCAGCAATGACGAATTAAAAATATTGCGTGTACTTAAGTACACTTTACTCACTTGACGTGATAAAAATCTAACTTTAATTTCGCATGAAAATAATATGTAGAAATAAATGATAATAGAACAGAAGTGAGATAAAAAGGTTGGTAAAGTATAAATTAAATCAAATAAAAACAATTAAATTAATACCTAGTATTCAACATTTATAAAAAAAAACCTGTGTGAAAATAATTATTAAATCAAAAGATTAGGTTAAATTTTAATTAAAATTTAAAATTAATAAATATGCTGACTATATTCTAATTGATTTTAATAATTGATTTTGTATTAATGTGATAATTTATAGCTTATAATGCAAAAAAATTATGCATAATGAACATAAACCTCACGAACACAGACTACTAAACCTTCCAAGGAACAGATAGGTACTCCCTGCCAGCGACAATGGAAACTTACAAGCAACCTGACATTGTTATATGTACATACGGGAACATAGCCTCACTTATATAAATACACTTTAAAAAGTTTATAAACTTAATTTATACCACAAATATTTACAAAACTAAATGTTTTAATCATATAAACCAGTATTCAATATCATTCACTTAAGTATATTATTAAAAAGCACATCCATAATTTATATTTGAATGTAGCATTTTTGATCATGTCGATTTTTTGTTGAATACTGCACAGGCATCGTAACAATTATTTTTGACGTGACAACGTCTAATAAATCTATGAACGCTGGCTGCACGCACGAAAAATTGTCCCACTACGGATGTCCCACTACGGATGTGTCCTGTTTTGCTCATTGTACGCATGCGTGGCATCTCTCTTCCACTCCATTGGAACAACAATCGATTTGACTTTTCAATCATATTTTCGTCGTTTGAATTATTAATATTATGTAATTTTACGATCGTCCACCGATTTGCAGCCGACAATATATTTTTAATTTCCCGCCTACCACTATAAGAAATAAATATGGCGGACTACATGTGCAATGTACAAAAATTTCCAAATATCTGTGATGTCACGTGAATATTTCCGTTCCGTTCAGACCAATAAAATAAATGAATCATTTTTACAGCGTAGCGTGCGAGAAGCTCGCCGTATTCTCTCCTGGCGTGAGGAATGTGAGGAATGTGAGGAATGTGCGGAGAGCATGCGGCGGACGGGCGTCGCGCCAGACCTCGGCGCCAGCGACGCACGTCGCGTGTGCGACCAGCTCTTCAATTGCCTGGAAACATTTAGATTTCGCTCCTCCTGAATAGGAAGACCCTAACCAGCGAGGAGGGAGCGATGCCTTCTCTTGAGCCTCCGCCAAGAAAAATTATATTAAAAAAATATATTACGAATAACCACCCGGAAAGATGATCCCGTTGCCAAAAAAAAAAAAATCCCAGCCAGTTCCATCTGCTCAGGATCGTTACAAAAGTGGTCGTGTGTCTGACTGATTCCGGAGTATTTTCGAAGATTAATAACCCCGTTGGGATTATTTCAACTCCTCACTGCCGAGATCCATGGGAAGGGCCCGCATGGGAACCTAACCTATCTGGCCGTTAAATTCACTCCTAATATGCCAGCTGCCAGGTCCACTGGAGGCAATTAATTTAAATTTTCAGTTAAGCAAGTGGAGATGGCATTGCGTAAGTAAGAGTAACCAAACATCGTATTTTTTCTTCTTCAGTTTTAATGATTACGAGCAGGTCACTTTTAATTTGGGTTCAATTAAGAAGCATTGTTATTCGTGGTCGTTCTAAAATGCTTTAAAATATTGTTATTCATTTTAAAGAACTACAAAAGTTTAGTAATTTTTTTTAAAAATAGTTTTGTTTGTATTCCTGCTATTTTATACACATTTTTTTAACGCAATAGTAAATCTATTTTTTTGTCCTGGAAAGTGTTTGAAACTAATCTTAACATAATATTATATTTTATTCGTTTGTCCGTTTGATATTTTTCAAAAGTTAAACGCTTTTAACGTTTCAGCAAATATTGTCTGATTTTTTCTCAACTTCTTTTTATATCATACGATCAATTCAGATATATTTATTAATTCTAAAAAATAAATCTGCAATGAACAGCATTGCACAGAGACGTTCTTAATATTTGACCGAGAGTACAACAGCTTTAATTTACCTAGCTGTAATTTAATAAAATGAGCATCTCAGATTGATTAATTACTTGCAACCCATGCTAATTTTCTATCCAAATGGCGATCCAATACTTTGAGGCATTATTTTTGCAGGAAAAACTTATATAGCATAAGACATTTACGAACAGGATTCGATTAGGTGTGACATTAGAACACTTTGGTTTTCAAGGTCGTAAGATATATGTAAACAAATTATACATTGTGTTGTGTGTGCCTGAGCAAATGACAGAGTGTGCAAATACGTGTGTGTCTATACCTGACATAAAAACTCCGATACAAATCCGAACCAATGATGTCATACAAGAAATGTTGTACAGCACACAAGGCGCAAATTAGTGTTTTAAATTACGTATACGAATAATAATTGTGGTGGCTTGTGAAATAATTTAAAAACATAATTACCTCATTGCTTTTTTACTCACTTATTAAACTAATTTGTGATTGAAATGACGCAGTTTTAAATGTAGAACTTCTTTGTAATTAATTTCATAAATGCCTGAATACCTTTAGGGCTCTAGCATGTACTACACAATGCCAGTTTTTATTCTATACTCATCAACAGAAAATATATTTCCGCCATTAAAAGAAATAAATGCCAATTCACTGAGGGTGGATGGATCTCATTACCATATTGAGCGTTATGCCTTAGAAGTTTTTCTCTGCGTGAAGGAACTGGACTTAATAAACATTTTAGGTAATGGACCATTTATTAATTATCCTTACTATACACACGAAGCTAAAAGCTGATGGGCACTATGCCATATAGCAGCAAAGGCTTTGAAGTATGAAATAAATTATACCGGCTGCTTTTAATAATCCTCATTATGATAATGGAAAGAACTTGGGGCAACACTTGAGAGATAAAAAGACACAAGCCGTGGGACACGTAAAATAGCAGAAAAGAGTCAAAAGACTTTATAAATAATTACATTAATAAAAATAATAGCACATTTGTGGTTTTTAGGATGTTCATTTTCAAATTATTATTATTTTTTTGGCTGAACCACTTTCTTTAATGATAAAATAATAGTGGGTGTGATATGTCTGAAATGTTAATTATTTTATGTTGTGTATCCGAATTACTTTTGTATGATATATTTTAGATCTAGAGGCCATTTTTAACTTTAGATATTTTTTTTCAGTCGCATTTGATGTTCTTAAGGTAAAATGTTACATCAGCAAAGTGAGTCTTGGGGCTCTTGAACGAAAAATAAAATCCTTGATTCTAAAGCAGACATGGTAAAATTTTACAAGTGTTTCAAATATATACTTCAATATCAGGCCTTGTACAATATGTAATCGGGTATTAAAATATGCCTTTTCAAAGCCTTGTAAGCATACGGCTCACTATAACATGCCCCAAGTTATGGTAACCAAATTATTCTGTACTATCATGAGCATACCATAAAAAACTAATATTTAATGGGATTGGGCGCCTTGTGTTATGATTAACATAACCTAGTGACAATTAGTACCACAATAAAATTAAAACATTTATTTTGGTAGAATACTCAAAAATAGTAATAAACATGACTCTAAACACAGATTTCTCGAATATGTCTAAAAGAAAACAACTAATGTCCTAATCTATGTTCAGTTACGTTGGGCACATGTTTATTAATTTTCTAAAGTCTATTTAATATTTGCCTCCATCTAGTCAGACACGAGACTCGGACTCCTAGGACTACTGGACCTGTGTGCGACAGTTTGATGAAATAGTTCGTTGTATCTAACAAAATTATTAAAAACACACCAATCGCTAATTTCGTGCGTGATTTTAATAGGGTTCACTGTGACGGAGCTATCGACTCACGGAGCAAACGTCTCTAAATGATGGTGCAGCCAGCCATACCTGAGTCCTGGTACAAGGGAATTTCTCAACTTTATAATTCGCGGCAAAGTCATCAACGCGCGCTGCCTTCATTTGCTGACGTCCGGACTGATTCGTTCTCGCGTTTAACTACACCTTTGTAGTTAAACACGACGCTGATCTGCTTCAAACTTCCAAATTCCGCACGGGATTTATCGCCGAAATCACGCCATATTCCCGGCGCCAGAAGCACTTTTTTTCTTAATATTTTAAATTTCACATTGTCGGTATTAATCGGCTAATCCAAACGTCGACGCTAGGCGTCATTATTACAAGCGACCAATTACAATGTTATTGTTTCGAACCACGGCCGAATGTTGTTGTTTTCATGCGTCGTTATGGCTACGTCCGAGACCGCTGACGCTCGTTACCACGCCAAACAAAACACTGCAAAAAGTCCGGGAACAAAAATAAAATGAGCATAAGAAAACAGTTGCAGTGAACCTGTAAATACTGTAGTATTACAGCCTGTATCCCATGAGCTAATTACTGCGGTTTGTATACGTGGCAGCACGTGTGTGCATAGTAATACATGTATATATGTGACATAAACATTTTTTCAAGAACATGAAGCATTCACAATGAGTATCTTGGAAGCGTTTAAGTGTTGAGAGCAATAAACTAATTTCATTCATTTAAATATCAGTGATGTATTTAATTCTTCTGGTATATTTGAGATACATCTTGCCTTCTTTAAAGCAAACTGGAAAGTCGTGAGGCAAACTCATTTAAAAGTATTTTTTAACCAAGAATATAATTATTTTATTAAACTATTTGACAGTCATATTATAATTTTAGAAGTTTCGTTTTTGTATCGACGATGAATATAGCAAATACGTCCTCAAGGGCTTAAGGAACCTTATAAGCAGTGTCAAAATTGTTGACTGGATTACCTTGCTTCCCAATCAGGCGATACGTGTTTCACTCCCAGCGGGTTCAAGCCCAAACTTTCAGAAAGTGAGAAACGTGACGGACTTTTCCATGCGCCTTTGGGTCTTCTCGTGGTATTACTGTTTTCCCAACACCCATTAATTCCGTTAACACACCATTCTCATTCCACCACATGTTTTTCTTAATTAACGATCTTTATATCAACAAGCTGTTAAGTTCAAACCATTCTATTTCTCTCAAGAAGCATAGGTCTACTATTTTTTTAGTTACAAGCAAAGGTGGCAGAATATTGTTTTATTTTGCAGAGACAATCAATATAAACTGTGAATTTCATTTCTTAGAAATGTATTTACACAGAAAAGAAAAATAAGATTCCAGAAATATTTCAGGTAGTCTCGCTGTTAGGAAATAGACTCTCAGACTTACGTAATTCCTATCTTATGCCACACCAGCACAATTTTTTTTTTCTTAAATTATAGTTGCAAAAATATTTTGAAACAAAATATTTGTGGGGTTTTCACACATCAGGTGTAAATCATCAAATTATGTAAGTAAATACATATTCTTGGATAAATGCGAATATTAAGTTTGTCAAATATTTTTCTTTATGGCGAAATAAAAACATTTACCATGAAATTATTTTGCATATAGTTGAATGGGTGACATTCTGATTTCTTTATAAATGTTGCTATAGGCCTACATGTAGATATTTAGGTACTCAAAGCACTAACAGGAGTGTCTTTTTAATCTATGTAATGAATTTGTAAATACTGTTATCTTTCAAGAGTAGCCGGCTAAACTAAACAAGGTACAAGGTTACAGCAAGAAATTAATAAACTCTTAATAATTAATGCGATAGGATCCTATTTTCCCACTTGAATAAAATATTCAATTTTTTGAATATGAAACTTTTTTTGTTTAATTATAGACTTTTTTTTCAAATGAAGTGAACTTAACGTAGTAAAATACTAATAAAAATATTTTAAAATGGAAAATATGCACAAAATAGGTTTAAAAGTGGTACTTGATTACTGAATACATGTGGCTATGCTGCCAACCATTCCGTCATTGGTCAAAATATTGTTATTCAACTTTATTTAATGAATTCTTTATTTACCATTTAATTGTTTTTGCATCTAGTTTTACAAAGATAACGTATTTTATTTTACTACCATTCATTTTTCCTTAAAAAAATATTTGTACCGTAAAATAAAAATGATAAAAAAAAAGGAATTTTTTTGTAAAACTAAAATGTCACAGTATATTGTCAGATATTCTGTTCTTAACCAGTACATTTCCTTCTCGATCTAAAACATTTTAAAGCTTAAATAATGTAATCTACTGGATTAGAGGTGCTTGGTTTTCTGCAGCACCACTCTTGTGTTCATTTTTATACAAAACATTCCTGTCCTAAGGGATTTGGCCAACCTTCGTCCACAAAAGAATACACACTGTCGCTCTAAATAATACTGTTTTTTTTTTAACGGCAAAACCTTTTTTCCGCAGAGAAACGGTTTTTTTTTTACCCCTCTCAGCCCTACAATTGCAATCCAACAAACCCACACACGGATTTACTCTTGTCGGAAGAAGAGAATGTGGACGATTTACTTTGGAGAAACGCGAGGATAGATATTTTTTTTTTGTTACGGTCGGTGGAGCAAATTCCACGTGGAGTTCTTTTGCTTGATGCGCGCGTGCGTGTGTGAGTGTGCATGTATATGTGTCTATGCTTGCCTTTGCTTGCTCCAACATCTGTGTCAAATCGACCAGATGGCAGATAGACTAGAAGCAAAGCTCTTGTATATACACCGGAGAACACACGGTGAGACGGAATCTGGGTGAGATAGAAAGCAACGGAGAGAGAGAGAGAGAGAATGAAAGAAGGGGTAAAAGAGAAGGGTAGTTGAGGAATAGAGGAAGATACCAACGGAGCGACTGTTTATGCCATGACAGTGATAATCTGATCAGGCAGCACACGCACAAAAACCATTTATGCTTTCTTCCAGACGCCAGAAAATCTGAAAGTGGACTAATGGTTAGGGGGAGGCATTCTTAGGGGAAAAAATTCTGAATGCCCAACAGACTACAATGTGGCATGTGGCACCAGCAGTTTCTTCCTTGCAATTACAGGCCGTTTGTAAGAGACCCTCACTGCCTTATTTGACTGAGCCACTCAGGACAAGTTTGCTTCCGCACTTAATTAGTGTGATTGGTGTTCTAAAGACACACGATCGTTTCAACGCCCAGTCCGGCTGATCAGTGTGAACTGACAGTTTTGATCGAATTGAGGCACTCTGCTCACACTATATGTCCAGGTGCTCAGTTCGGAACGAACAGTCCGAGCTGACAGTTTGGACTGAATTGAAACCTCCTCCACACACGATCAGACTTAGTGTTCCTGTTACTGTTGGATGTATCGATTTATCGTAGAATATAGAAGGAACTTCGCATGCTTTTGGTTGGACAAGAGAGGAAAAAAAAAACAATGATGTCTGCCACGACACTCAACTGATCGACTGATTGTTTGGACTAGCGAGATGCTGTTCCCACAAACGTCAGTTTGGACCGAGGGCTCCCGAGCACACAGTCCAATTTGATTGAAAGTCATCAGCTCGTCAGTCCATTAGTTCAAACTGATCAGTCCACCGCCCTTGCTCACAAACACGGCAGTTCCGACTGTTTAGTTCCGACTGATGTGTCCGAACTGTCAACTCGGACTGATTGAGTGTGTGTGTTGGGGGGGGGGGGGGGGGAGGGGAGTCTTAACAGTAGACATGTATCTGAAAGAAACTCTTCCAATCACGAAACACATATCTCGGCTAGTTCGAGATATATAATTTTTCGAAAAATACCTGCCCCTACTAAAGGTTAACCCTCACACTTGAAGCAGGAGGCACGTGAAGGCAAACAGTGGCATCTCGGTCGCAGTCAACTGATAAATTTAAAGTAGAAATATAATTTCAATAAGAATGAATGTTGCGAAGCAAGTAATTAATTATGCCGGCACGGCCACTATCACAAGGTTATCCCTGCCTCTATCACGTAAGTCTCAGTTTAATCCGTAATTTTAAATATTTGGTCTAATATTATTTGAATTTTTTATGCTAAAGTCTTGAAAATTAACTTCTTGTAATTGAACGCAAAAATATGTTTAGTAATATAAGTATGTATTGTTTCGTATGTAGAGGTTACAAGTTGTATTTACAGGTTGTATTTGGCGACAACATTTTACTACATAAAACAAAATGCAATGCTTATACAGTGGACCATGCGTAGGAATTGGTCTAGATCATGGGTTCCAAACCTGGGGGTAATAATTATGATAATGACGGTAATTTTTGGTATGTAGATAATAGATAATACAATGACAGATCAGCGCCACGTGGCTTGCGCTATCTCACACTGCATGTCCACTAATGGAAAGCATTGCGATGTGTGTGTGTGTCTCAATGTAGAACATGACTTGAGGGGTGCGTTAAGTTAAAGCTAAATTTAAAATAAAAAATACTTGCGAATTCGAAACAATTCCAACCTTCGCTTTAACTGGCATTAATTAATTAAGGAAGTACATTTAAATTTTAATTACGTATATTTTTGTGCAATTTTTTGATTTATAAAGACTATTTGAATGCATGTGCTCTTTCCTTCGATAAAATTTTAAAGGGGGGTAAAATCAGATTCCCTGATAGGTCATAAGGGTAACAAGACTGAGAAGGTTAGGAACGGAATAGAAAACGGCTCCATTGAAATGCAATAAGATTATATAATTTTGAGTATCACATGGAATGTTATTTCTTATCATTATTTTTCGTTATTATTAAATTTAATTTCTAATCTTTTAAGTCGATACCTTTTAGATTTTGTTATACTGCCACAACTTATTCCTACAGATATTCACTAAGTGTAATATTATTGATCTAAAAAGGAATGCGATTCTTCGTAATTATTATCACTTGAGCAAGTTTTTACATCCATGTTATTACACTAAGTGAATCTGTTTAATATATTTGTTGCAGGACAACAAATGAAAAAAAAAAAATTCTGTACTCTTACAAACGATTCTTTTGGAAACAATTTTCCAAGAAGCAGATTATTTTACTATAAGAAAAATAATTTATCTTTGTACAGCACATGCATATGGCTATTTATATATATATGAAATATTTTTTTCGAGATAATACTGAGAATTTCTCACTAAAATTAGAACATAATTTTATATTTAAATTTATGTTTCATTCAAGTATAATTTTTTTAAACATAGAAAAGATAGTCGAAAATTTAAAATTTTGACTTTATTTTGTTGCATGGTTCTTATTTTAAGTGCAGTTAATACTGGAAAGCTATTCAGTGAATATTTTACAACTAACTAACTATTGGAGGTACTGAGACAAAAAAAAGCATAAATGCCCGTGTAAGAATCCGAATCCAGCATTACTGCAAACAGTATTGTTTTGTAGCGATACAGTTGTTTCCATGCACAAATTTATAAATATCTATCAATTTACATAAATGTATGTTCCATTTGCAAACAAAAAAAAATTACAGTGCATTGGGAGGTGTCGAGTTAAAATTTTAATAATAGCGTTGCAATAAAAGAATTATGAATGAACAAAAAAAAAGATGTCGTATGGAGCCAAGCAGAAGGGGTTGGCCGCCTGCAACATACCGGCCCGTGCATCTGACGTCACACCTGGGAGATGATTGATGGACCGGCACCACGATACAATTACCGGCACCGTCCCGGGTCGACATAAACTAGGGATTTAGAGGCAGATGCGTGTTATGCAATCCTCAATATTTGGCATGGCGATAGTTAAACGCTAAAAAATAACTATATTATCATAGGAATCAAAACTTTGTCCCTAAAAACCTTCGAGATTGTTGTTCATGAAATATTATAAAATAGCAAAATTAGAAGATAAAAAATTAAAACTGTTTCTAAGACATACGGAAACATTTTAAACAATGGTTCAGAATGCTTTTTACATGGATCATTCTGTTGCTGGTACTAAATTTTGCTTATTAACACCTCGTAAACCGGTTCGCAAACTCTTCGAAAAAATTTATCATCTCATTTCTCACACTGTAGTTAATATTTAAATGTAATTAAAGGGCAGAAGTAAAATCAAACAACGTTAATTAAACTCTACCTCCATCCCTTAGAAATAAATTTTCTTTGAAACGTTTTCAACATTATAACTAACTTTAAATACAGAAACTGTACGCACTTAATCATTGCTGAGGGATTTAAATAATGAATACTTTTTCTAAAGAATATATCCCATGTAACTAGTACAAATATAAATGGACATCCTAAGGTTGGTTAACGTTTGAGGTGTCGAGGTGTAATCCGCCATATTGGATTGAGACGTCAAGGCGGCCATCTTGGATGACCTAGACCTTTTACATGGACGCCGTCCACCAACTTGTTTGACCCAAATCCGAGCCGCCATCTTGTAATACGCCATTTTGAAATTTGACAACTCGTCCGCTACATTGAAAACCCATAATTACTATCCAAAAAATTACCAAAAAAAAATTTTTACATTTTTTAAAAGATTATAAGTTACCATTTTAATAAAAATGATAAAGCTTTGACCCTTGGAATTCTCATTCGTACCTGGCGAGTTCATTTAATTAAAAACGGCGACATGTCCGCCTTCCCCCATGGTGACCGCTGACAAACTGATCCCACCAGTAATACCAAGTGATATTTATAAATTACATTAATGAGTATGCCATCATGGTAGCCATCTTGGACCCACCATTTTGTTTTCATCAGCTAGAGTGCGCTACCGGCATATTAGTTTATTTATTAACTGCTAGAGTGTAGTATTGTCAGTTTCCAGATCTTCAGCTGTCGTAGCATCAACCATCTTGTCGGCCGTCTAGACTGCAATGTTGACAATATGTAACTATCAAATAAAAAATTCGTAAACAATTACCAAAATAAAAATAAAAACCTCCATAGAAATATATTCATTAGATCGATGGCTGTCGTCGGTTTGATACTTGATAAGTGCAAAAAAAACATTATTTTAAAATATATTTAATTAATGATCATCCCAATTTAAAATTTCACCCTAATAGTAACGTCCCAGCTTCAAGAAATTCGTGTTCAGTTGGATCTCGCAGTTTTTTTTATATTCTTCCAAATCCTGGTGGGAATAGCTTTCGTTTCCTTGCGAAATAATATTCTGTACAGACTTGGAGTCCCGTGTGTTTTGTGATCCTTTATTCGAATGGTGTTTCCTGGTAAAAGTCTATTTCTTTAGTGCCGAGGCGAGTGAACACTTGTGATGATTTATGTATACTCTCTAGGTTGTATCATTTTTCCAACTCGTGAAATATTTCATTGCATTAACAAAAAAAAATTATATGTGTTAGTTTTGACAATGAAAACAATTAACCACTCTACAAAACAAAAACACAGATTTATGTGTGCAATATATGCATCAAGTAATCGGGTCTTACAGGTAAACAGTTTCTTAAACTACAAGAAATTACATATATATTTATATATTAATAGAACGACTATGCTGGAATTTATGTGATTAAATTTTAATCTAAAATAATTATATTATTGTTAATAGATGTGTGTATGTATTAAGTTATAGTAGAGTAAAAATTATGCACTAAATTATTTTTGTAAAAAGGTGTTCTATTTCTTGAGCCTAAGACTATGACTTTTATGGTGAACTTATAAATTGAAGTGATAGTAAAATACTGAAAATACGTTTAAGCCAAAATAATTTTATTTTTTAATCGACCAAGGATTGAACCAGTGATAGGAATCGGTCGAATCAATCAATATGGCAGCCAATATGGCCGACAAGATGGTGAATACTACGAGAGCTAAAGATCTGCCAATTGACACTACTGTACTCAAGCAGTTATAAAATAAACCAATATGGCGGTAGAAAACTCTAGCAGATAACAAAACTGCCGATCCGAAGAAGGCTGGAACACCAGAATTATTTCAGTAAAGAACCACTTTGAACTCGCCCGTGACTCATAAACTAAAATATTCCTAGGGTCTAGGATTTGACCAGGCCATCCTCACTGCTAGTGCATGACTTTTTGGCGATAGAAGCGCCAGCACTGGTGAGCTCCTAGAAACGTTTTTAGCTGAAAGGAGGGACTCGTGGGTTCCAAAACGCTGCGCGCATTGACGGAATCTGCTAGAAGTGTTATTGTCCCATCGGTGACATGCTTCCCCGACGGTGGAGAGTCCCAGAAACGTCCAATAACATTAGCAACGTGCCTTCACCTGTTTCCCACCCACCACTTGGCCATCACACTGGACTGCCCCTGCGCTGGTAATTGCCGAGAAGCCCTCCTCTCTCCGCATGAATAAACCAAAACAGGCGGCAGTTGGGATCCAAAAATCGATCGTAATGATGATGGCGGCAATCTGCGTTGCCCTGAGATCCAACCGAAGAAAGGCACTCGTGTGTGTGTGTGTGTGTGTTTGTGTGTGTGTGTGTGTGGTCTAGACGTCGAGGTCGGCGGTCGAAGGGTGTTCAGGAAGAAGAGCGGGTAAGGATGTTGGAACGAAAAGGGAGTAAGGGGGGACATAACGTGCATCACCTAACGACGAGCAGCAAGGGAGGGAGAGCAGCCATGGAATATCCAACATGCTACGGCCATCGCGGTAATGGCGGCATTCCACTCACTGCTTTTGCCAGCCGACTTTTTTTTTGGGGGGGGGGGGGGGGTTTGCGAGGGGGGAAGTTGCGTAGTGTTTTGTCCAGCCAAAGCTCATAGGGGCCAAAATGTAAGTGGCACAGCTCCGAGCTGGTGGACAATTTGGATCTCATGCATTCTTGACTCTCTTTTGTGAGAAGTCCACACTCTTCCTGCCTTTGCAGATATCTGCAACCACGAACCAATTTATGTTTATTTAAGAGAGATTGTTCTCCACTAGCATGGATTTTTATATTCCTCGCTATAATTGTATTTATGACAAAGTTATCTTCAGCCTTATTGCACTATACAGGGTTCGCAAATTGAAAGGCATACGTTTATTATGTGGGAGGAAATGCCAAAACAAAAATAAATTTTACATGTAGACTACCCGCCATTTTGGGATTTTTAATATTTTTAATTTAGTTATAATTTTTAACTATTTATAACAATTTTTGGTATGGCAAGGCATAAATCACATCTACCAGATCTTCTATACCCTTTTGCAACCACATATTTACTAAGCGCCGCGAGGAAATAACTTATTACTTCACGCGGGCGACTACAACTGTCATGATAACACCAGTTTACAACTTGTTGACTTCAACAAGTAGTCAAAGCTAAGTGCTACACAATGTCAAACCAAAAAAAAAAAAAGCATGAAAGCTTTATTGCAAGTGGTATCAAAATATTTGAATTTGAAAGATTGCGAGGCCTAATCTCCCTTAAAGAACTTACGTTCGTAAACAAAACCCTGCAAAGTTACAGGCGTGAAAAGTAGTGCACAAACTTGGATTGGGCGGGCTTCAGCTGAACACCCATCTGGCTGAGATGACAAGCTATCGCATTGTAGTAAGTTAGTAGTTTATTGAAACAGAAATAATATATAAAATCGCGCCTAGTAAGTGAGGCTACGCTTAATACAATGTGAATCATTACATGCTCCAGCCATATGGGCTCTTTCATGTGACGCATAAGAAAACTAAATTCTGTTTACAGAAAGAAAATAAAAACAAGTGACTTATTTTGAAGAAAAAAAGGGAAAATTTAAAAATCAATTTGCAGTTGCGTTCAAAGGCACCGCGTGAAGCAGGCGTCGAGAGGGGTGCAGACTTTAAAGTTAGTCAAACAAAGTTCGGCGTGCTTCGTCCTTTGCGGTATGTTTTAAGGCAGGAACTGGTTAAGCCATGTTAAGGTCTTTCGATAGGTATAACGTCTATCGTGCAAATGCTCTTGGCAAAAGCGCACTGTCTCCTACTGCAATTTTTATTTTTTGCCTGTCCGTACAAAATTAACATATCGGCCATGCATACGAA
Source organism: Bacillus rossius redtenbacheri (assembly GCF_032445375.1). NCBI lineage: Eukaryota > Metazoa > Arthropoda > Insecta > Phasmatodea > Bacillidae > Bacillus > Bacillus rossius. The sequence goes on from NC_086333.1 coordinate 55,235,441, forward strand.
CGAATGTTCTACCGTGCTATTTCTGTCTGTCAAATCTGTAATCTCAGCACCGTACTCGCAAACAATCAACACTGCGCTAATCAGTTCTTTAAATGATTCATGCAGTAGGTAAATTTAATTTCATAAATTTTCTTGGGCATACGCTATTGCAGTTTTGCACAGTTTGTCATGGGAAAAAATTAATTCATGAAAAATAATAAATCAAAATTAAAACATAAATAAACCCACAGAAAATAAGCCTGACTCAGCTAACTTCGAACAGATAAACACAACAATGAACCTTAACAGGTATTATGGACAAAACAAATACGACAGATCAGAATAACACATTCAAAATTAAATATCAGAGAGCACAAGTATTACGTGTTTTATAAATGACTATTCATATCACGGAATTAACTTAAGGTTAAAAAATAAAACTGAGCATGAATTATATACACAAAGAGTTTCGTTTTAGTTAGTAAGTCTTTTTCACTTCATTAAATTTGACCGCAAATGCAGTGATATAAGGGTAAGTTGTGTCTTAGGTTAAAACATCATATATTTGAGCTAATCGAATGCTAAGTAAAAAAAAAATATGGATGAAATGAATCAACTCACACCTTAGTTTTATATAAGTGTGAATATTTTTCACTCAATTTTGTGATATAATTGAACCGACTTTGATGACTTTATGGAATATCGCACATAGGTACGTAAAAAGGGTAATATCTAACATATAAAACCCATTTTATTCCTTAGGGAATCATTCATAAAGATCCATTAAAAAGAAACAAAGAAAGAAAAAGGACTGAACAGGAAAGAATATACTGCCTATATTTATTTAAAGTTTAAATGCACATTTATTTATTTTAAATTTTACGATGACAAAGAAATCAAATAGAATTTATGTTTGGTTAACACTATACGAGTATGACGATCATACTGTTGATATTGATACATATAGAGCAGAGCGCATGAGAACGCGTTGTAGTAAATTATACAAATTGTAAACCAGTTGGTTATTAGATATATATTTTTTTTAATCTCACCTATGAAGTGGTTAAAACAAGATAACTTTGGTATAATAAGAAAAATTGTACATATTTTACAAAAGTGGGAGAAGTTGAAATAAGTTAAATAAAAATATATTTTATATTGGAAATAAAAACAATCATTTAGAAAATATTTTGGAAACTTCTATTATTAACTACTGGAACATTTTCAGTACTTGATGTCGCTGACATAACGTTCTAAATGTGCGTTAATATTCAAAAAGGATCGATTTCACATTTTCTCAATTTCTATGCATTGAAAATATTTCGAATTTTTTAACTTATGCATCCAGCATCGAATATCTTAACGAATTTCATAATATGCCTAGTGAAGCAGTCATGTAATTATTTTGGATCTTCAAACAATATTTTCCATCCCTTGCACTAACAGGTGGTCGTATAAATCTTTTTGGACAAAAGCTTAAGGTCACATTAAGGTATATTTTTAATAATTTCCGAAGAATTTAATACAAACAAAGTTTTCATTTTTTTAATTTTCAAGTCCTTTTTAATAAAAAATTGTTCCAACCAAAGGTTTTATTTAAATTTAAGGCATCTTAAAATAAATTATTATGAAAAATAAAGTAAATGTATTTAAAAAAACACCTTTTTTACCCTTGTTATTTCTACCCTTTGCAGTAATGGTTTGTAGGCCTATTATTAAAAATATTTTTGACACAAACGTGTTTATGATAAAAATTTGCAAACTATTTGAACTGGGAGTTATACATTTTTTTTAACCCTCATTTTTTCAAACACTTTGCAGTTATGGTTGGCAGTATCAAAAACTTTCTAAGACAAAAATTTTGGTATTACTCCTACTTGTTATAACACGTTAAAACGGATGTGATATTTTCCTTATTATGGGCGTTAGAATTTTTTTTAAACCTCCCCCATTTCTACTCCTTGGTAGAATATTTCCCATTAACGAAATCGACTGATATTTGATAATACTAGATTTTATGTGTAAGTTTGGAAGTGATATGTGAAAAATGTCGACAGTTATCGTGTCTAGAAATTGTGATAAATAAATATATATATATATAATTTTGAGTTCACTATGCGATGGTTTTGGGGTCTATGAACCATGAAACTAAAACTATATAAAAATTTTCCGAAAGTCCCACTATCGTAACGGCTACAATAGGTAGTATTTCTTTGAAATCTACCTAAAATGAATGTTGGTTTTTTAATACCACCCTTGGTGGGAAAGGGGGAAAGGATGAGTAATTTCAGGATTTGTTTTATTTAAGACAATGCATGTCTACGAGTTTGAATACACTAATGTACAAGAAAATGAATTTGTTTCCTTTATCTCCAATCTAAATAATGATTCAAGTGCTTCTTTGTTTAAGTCTAGCTCTCTCTGAATTGGCTTGATTCTTAATATTATCACTATTTTACAGTAGGTTAAATGATTAGCGGGCAGTATAAGAAGCACAAGTGATTGACTTTGACTCTACACACCGTCCACAAAATACGTTTACGTTCTACAAAAAAATTGTTTGTTAACCGGTGTTAATATGTAAACATATTTAATTACTCACCGGATTATCCTGCAAATTAATACCCGATAGTGCTTGTATCATGGTTATGTTTGTGCGCCTGTTCATATGTCCTACATTTTAATAAGAGTTTACATTTAAAAATAAGAATTAACTCCATGACTCTCCAAAAAAATACTTCATGTATTATATTTATTATATTATATTAATTATTATATTAATTGTACTTTAATCACCTGCCATCTAGCGGTCACGAGAAAACGTGGGATATCCCATGATATTTTGGACATTACATTATGACTGTAAAATATACTTATTTTCTCCTAGTAAAATGTTGTTCACAGTTTGTAAGAAAATGTATGGTATTACAAAAAGACTGAAGTGCTTTCAATGTTCTAATATAAGTGAAAATTATTTTCAGCCAGAAAAAAATTGTTCAGATATTTATTTATTAAATATTATTTCAGTGTAATATCACACGGATAACATGTAATTGTTTAATTAGCTGATAACTGTTGTTTACACAAAAATAAAGACTCAAGTGTTTCGCAATATTTCAAAATATTATGTTATCATTTTGAAATTTAAATAAATGTATGTAACTGTTTCTATTTATAAAATAAAATGAAAAGAACAAAAAAATTTAAAAGTCTGAACATTTTATATTAAAAAAAAGGCATGGTTTATATTTTCAATAACTAGAATGAAAGAGAAGAACATACAATTTATTTCATCCAAGTTATATATTTCTCGGAGAGCACTGAAACTGAAGATATAATTATTTGTAAATAATATATATTAAAATTAAATAAACCAACATAATATTACAATCAAAAAAATTATAACATTGAATGGACTTTGTTTAAATGTGACCATATATGTTACTAACCTTTTACCAACATGTTATTTGTCCATTGTGCTTCTTTAGGATATTTGGAATCAATCACACACTTTCCTTTAAATATTACAGGAATAGTACAATAATGAAATGAGAAAGTGTTATTTTTTAAGTGAGGATAAAGATAATTTTTATAAATTTAAAATTTACGAACTACACCAATAAACCGCAAATGATAACGATATAGTTTAACCACCAGTAACTGTTGCCATAAAAAAATTATTTTAAAATATTAAAAAAAAACTTTCCTTTCTTAGGTGTGTGTGTAATAATATCATTGTTTCGTGATAAATAAATTAAAAACATTGTACGTAGTGTTGGCTACCTTAGCACAACAAGGCTTGAAGGACAGTTGGGTAGGTTCTCAGCAGCTAACACAAGTTTGGGTTTCCAGGATTACTATTTTTTTCACAATAAGAAAACAATCTACAGCATGAACTATGAGCATGAAAATATATTTATACATCTTCCCAAGGGATGTATGGGGCCATGCTGCGTGCATCCTTGTCAAGTAGCCTATGAACACATTACGTACCATGATGAATGTTTGTGATTACGTTTGTTTGGATATCGATTCATGAACCTAAAACATCTGTCACTTGCTTGGACGGTATACTCATTAAAAAGGAAAATGTTTGCTAGGCGAGTATGGACCTCACAAAAGAAGGACTACTCGTTGGCTTCGCTGATTACCAAGAATGTTCACTCGCTGGACGAGTGGCACTGTACTCGTAGATCAAACACAAGGGAATGCCACGTCTGTTATTATCGTTGGAAGGCCTGTTGATTCATAGTTATCTTGGCTCGTGAATGTGTCGCACCGCCGGCTGGCATGGCGCAGCAGATAGTTGTCACTCGCCGGTAGCTCAGTCGCCGACCAGGGTTGGAGTTGCGCGTCTGCACGGGCTACTACGTGGTCGACAACTTGGTCCCGAACCCTCGGGGGGGGGGGGGGGCGTTATGGGAGGAGGTGAACTCTGGTGCCTGGGAGGTCCTCGTGGTGGTATGTACTCGTTCCTGGGGGGCGAATCGCTCGGGCCCGAGGGACTGACTCGCTAGCGAGTAGGCCACGCGGTCGGGGCGGCGAGTGTTACTCGCTCCACTCGCTGCTCGCTGGAGCGTGTCTCCGCAACGAGCGGGCGTGAGGATCTCCCGGGGCAGAGCAACTCGCCCACTCGCCGACTCGCTCGGTGGACTCCAACCAGCGACCCGCTCTGACTATACAAGCCTTGGATTCACGGTGAGCCTCCTTCCCCGAACAGACCCCTCTTTACGTAAAATCCCCGAGCGCGGGCTGTTCCACAAGTAGTCGACCACCGACCCGGAGCCACACGCATATTCACTACCCCAGAGCCTGGGTAAACTCACTGAGCCGCAGTCAGGTTTCGGATTTTTGGTGAAGGGGGGGGGGGGGGGGTGTTGAAATGCGCCTTGGAAAACGGCGTAACGATTGCGCGTTCCGTTACAGTGGTTTAAACGAAAAAAAAAAAGAATTGTACAGCTCGAATTGACTAAAAGACGGTAAAGGGATGATGATGATGGCAGTGCGTAATATAAAAAAAAAGTAAGGTAGGAGGGGGTGCGAGCGGTAGTTACGGCGTAAAGGCTTGTGCCGTGCGGGTTGGCTGTTGAGCGCAGCGGGGAAAAGGGTTCTCAAACGGGCGAGGGGTTGAACAGGGGAGGGAGCGAGGAAAGCAACTGTCAGGAGCAGAAGGATGGCGAGGCGAGTGAGCCCTCGGGTCAATTGAGATTAGCTTGTTTCATAACCGGCCCGTGTTTGGGGGGGGGGGGGGGGGGGGAGGAGCTGGCGGAGGAAGAGAGGGTCGCTGGATAAAGCTGCGCCTGCAACGCACAGGAGCAGGAACTCGCATCAGCCGCAGTAGGCTATCGGCTTGTTGATGTGGGATATGGTAAGTTGTAGAGGAGGGGGGGACCTATAATTGGTTCGCTGTCTGCCGAGCACTTTCATGAAACAACCTCACGTAGACACCCCGATGTTACGCTGTACTCGATTTAACACAGACGCCTCTAAAAAATAACGATAGCTGCATTGTAAATAGTCGATTTACAACGCTCGACATTGTTTAAAGACACGCTATATTTCGAACACTATCAACCAAACAAAAAATGACTGAGTAACCCAAAACAAAAATTGGTAGCACAGAACAGTTACAAGAACGAAATAAATGACACAGTAAATTGTGAAGATGACAAGCAGGCAGAAATCGTTATGCTATTAAAATTGGGAAACAAAGAATAAGAAGATAAGGTACGGAATAGTAGTTAATTTGCTTGACATCGGCAAGAGTTTTAAACTACGTAGGCATCCAGTAACTTACGGAAAGAAACGTTTCATTAAATGCGCCCACTATAATAAATAGCATCAGTTGTAAAATGCATTACTAAATAAATTGGTAATCTATTTTTTTTATTAGCAGGTTAGGTTTCATTACCATTTTTAAGGAATAATATTGTTCTATCGGTTATTTCATCAAAATGCATATTATTTCGATATGTTTTCTTTGAACAGTGACAAATTGAATTTTTTTTTCGTTTAAAGCCCTGTCACAATATTCCGTCGCTCGACAACAGGGTAACACTACAGCTGATTCAAGCTTAAATAAACATTTTCTGGAGAACTTCAAGAGGTTCCGTCTCACTTGTCATTTTTTCTTCATTTTGTCATTTTTTTTTTCACTTTTAAATGAAATGTACTTAGCAAGAAAATATAAAAAAAATAGTTTGTGAGAAAAAGCAGTAAAATTGTTATTCTAAATAATTTCCTAACACGCCAAAATATACATTTTAGGAGCCTTATTACCTGTGGACATGATGTAAAGTCGGTGGATGTTTGAAATTGTGAAATAACGCTTTATTCCAATACGATAAAGTGATAGAACAACACTGATGCTTATTCGGATCCTCAGCATGACAAAAGCAGATAATCCTGCGATGGCTTGATATTCCCTTCTTAAAAAGTGGTATAAAAATTTTAACTAAATCCAATATGGTTTTTGTGTAGGGCCAAGCTTTAATAGTTTAAAAAGGTCCAGTTTTAATTTGGTTGTTCCCTGCTGGAAATATGTAGAGGTTTACATTGGTTGTTGTAGCCTTTTCACAGAATGCCTTGTAACAGTTTAGATAGGAATTTCGCGTGATTATGGCTTCGATAAACCAACATCTTAACTACTTTATTTTTTAAGCGAAATTATGACCCTTTCCTCATTTAAAAACAGCTTTGTGTCTATTTTTAATTTTACGATATTTTTCAACAATTCAGTCAAAAACTAACAGTTGTAAAATATTTTATACAAATGGACCATGTACTGCAGTTTAAAATGCTGATTTAACAACAAAAAAATACTTTAATGTGTTGCGAAATTAATTTGGTAAAATTCACCCTTTCTTGGAGAAAATATCGCACAATTTTAAGGAATGTTATAATTTATTTTATTTCACAGGGAAACTTGGCAGCTCATTTTTTTTAATGCTTAATGATGATTATCATGAAAGTTTGAACGACTTTGGTGTACGTTAAGGCTTCCCGGTTATTTAATCATTTGCTGGTCAAGAGGCTTCTTGGAGTGGTGATTGTACTGTGGTTTGCTCTTGCCTTCTGTTATACGAGAACTATGAAGCTTAGTCCTCAGTACTTGGATGAACAGTTATTCAATTTGATAAATTCTTGTATTCTCGCTTAACTAAAGTATACTTCATCAAATAAATAAGCCAATCGTTCGGCTGTTAAAAAGTGATTCGTGAATTCAGATGTGAATTGAGAAATAAAAAAATTATTAGATTTTCTGTTTTTTAATGCATTGTACAATGCGTTAAAATAATAATAATGTAATGTAAACTATACCACGCAACAGATAAAATAATAAAACATTAAAACTAAGCACAGCATTTTTTTTCCCCTACGTTTTCAGGGGGAATAAACGAACTTCCTTAAAGTAAGCAGTCTATTAGAACGTAGGTACACTTAATCCACACATTAAAGGTTTGATGAACTCCATGTATCATTGAGAAATAAATCGTCCACTCGAATAGCCTGAAAGGTTTAACAAGACTGCATATGAAATAAAGAAAAAAATTCCTTAAAAGAAAACTCGTGTTTGGATGTCGTTTTTTTTTCCCCTACAGATCTGAGTGAGCCAATTAATGAGTATACTGATGAGCAGCACTGGTACACTTTTCAAATAAGTGTCCAAAGACCATTAGAAAATTACTGTTAATTCCAAAGATCGCGTTAGTGTGTAATAGTAATTTTAAGAAGTGGTAAAGCTGAAAGTTGCTGTCAGATACACAAGAAGCATCTCCATGAAATAGTATCTGATGGGTTAGTGTAATGACAGGCGGGAGAAATGTTTGTTCCCCGCCCCCGTCCCCTCCTCCAACTGTTTGAGCCGGGATAAACCACGCCTGATGACATTCGAACCACGAATCGCCGGCGTAGGTCAAAGTTAAACATTTATACAGTCTAATGACTCGTTTAATTTTCCCCTGCGCGCGATACGAACTGCACGGCCGGGGCGCGCGCTCGTCACACGCGTTCTACAAACGGAACACGTTTATTTGCGTGTCCGAGGGGGTTTTGCGCGGGGGGGGGAGGGGGGAGGGGGTGCAGGGGCTGTTGATGCGCCCGGCTGCGGCTGCGGAATAGCGATCGGCAAAGAGGTCAGAGAGGCACAGAGGACTTGAAGGGTGTGTGTGTGGATGGGGGAAGGTCGCGAGAGAGAAAAAAAAGTGAGGGGAGGGGGGTATGTGTGGCGAATAGGGTCGATCCCCTTCCCCGCGAGTTCACCGAGCACAAGAGCCGACCCGGCAATGGCGACGTAACACCACCCCGTCGCGTCGCGCGAATCTACGTAATTAACCTACTTACAGACGACCGCTCGAACATGCGTCGTGCATTCACCAGGGTTAGCATTTTTTTTTTTCGATTGCGGCGGCTGTTTCGAAACGGGGAAAGGCAAAGCTTAAAAAAAAAAAAATTAAATAAATAGAAAGATTTCCCGAACGTATGGGCCGCCGAGCGCGCATAATCGGGAACTGTTTGCGTACCAAGGCCTGTTTGCAAAATAAACCCCCTCCCCCCCCCCTCCTGGCTCGTAGGGGGTTTTGAAACCGCCCGTGCGGGCGGACGGAAGGCTTTGGGGAGCTCTACGTACGAATGCCGCCAACGTTGTTTGCGCTCCGCTAATGCATTCCGGGGGTGGCTCTCCGGGCGGTTGATCAAATACGTAATTAGCGTAAATTAACGGGCGCACAGAGAGAGCCCGAAGTGGGACCTATCATGGACCCGTTAATTGGTTCGCGCGCGAAACCCCGGGGTTCCGACAACGATCGCCACGTGTCGGAGATGGGTCGCTTCGCAGAGAGTCCTTGGTTCGGATCCCAGCGGCGGGCTTTGTGCTGCTTTGCGTTGCTTTTGGTCGCCACTGGAGCTTGCCTCGTGTGTTTGAATTGACATCTTACCATTGTTCATTTTAATGCAATGAGCCATTATCACTTCCTGTGCTAAACTGTGACGCTTAGGACCCTGCCACTTTTCAATTTATTTATTGTATTTCGTTTGTCTTTCGAAAATAAACGAATATTAGTACGACAACACCCTTCGATTCAAACATTATCAATTACTAAGACTTTTTAAAATTTTAACCTAAATATTTTTTTTATATTTTTAATTTATTAAAATTCTTAGGCTATCATATTTAATATATAATTATTATACTTGAATATACAAACAAAGTAAAATTTATTAATTTGATAGCCATGTTTCGCGCTGTCGTAATGATGGCTCGATGCGTGTTTATGATCTTTGTTTCGAATTACTGACACTGTAAACAACCAAAAATTAGATATCGATTTTTTAAATCGGTTGTGATCTCAGTGTTACAGATTGGAAATGAGACATTGCTCAAAGCCGTAGGAAAATAAAATTGTTGTCGCCGTTTTGAATCATGAGATATAAAGGCCAATAGAGAAATTGTTTTGCCTACAGGGAGAGTCTTAAAGATATAATTACACATTACAAATTCCTCTCTACCAAATCAAAAAAGTGATTTATGTCTGCACCAGAATACACAACCTAGTAACACATTTACCGGGGGAAATCGGCCCTACAACGTAGCTTGGAAGTACCTGCTCTCATCGTTTATGCACACTAGTTCGTTGAGTAACTGTTCGCTTTAGTGTTTTTCCAAGAAAATGAAAATCTATTGAAAATCTTACGATTCGTAACGGTATGAAAACCTATATTTTAAACGTAAAACTTACATGGCTGCTGTTAGGTTATCGTCAATATTAAAATCCAAAGGAAAATATCTCAAAGAAAAATGAAGGTAGAGCTACCAGTTTATAAAATTCACATGCTTATTGTAAAAATATAATTAAATCCCATATTTTTACGAACTCTTATGTTTTAAAACCATACATATTTATTTTAGCACAAACAAGATAATTCATATTGTAGAAGTGTATTCCACAACACAACATCCGGAAATAAATGTTAGATTTAAGTTTTTCAAACAAAAAAAATCTGAATTTCGACACAACATTGACTATTGTTCAGTTTTCAGTAAAAAAAATATTGAAAGGTTTCCCTTTAGACTCCGCTGAGCTGAGGCGTGTCTGTGAAGGTTTCTAGCTCACACTAATGACCTTGAAAACAATGAAAAACACTCTTGATGTCCCACATCCGCCAGGATTTCCGAATGGTGCAAAGAGTTTTATCACAAATCTCGTGATTTAAATTTTTTTAAGCTATCTTAAAGGTGTCTGCTTACAAAAATACAATTTAAGATAACTCTGAGGTCAGATTCGTAACAACGTTTGTGTATAACGTTTTTTAAACTTTTAATTTTCGAATGTGAATATGGCAAAAGATTAAAAAAAATACCTTTCAGTTTATTGAACTTGAGGTACAGACGATTTGAAGCATCGTAGGAAATTTTATTACACATTTAACTTCATTTCACTAACACAAAAATTTTAGGATCACCTGCCAAATACATATGCACAACGAGAAGACTGCGTGCTAGTGCTCAGCCTGGTGCTTAGGGGCGATACCGCAATGAAAGCACCAGCACGCGTCACACTTATCATTCTGCCTCACTACATCACCAGTGAACCATTGGATAGGCGGGGACCACTTTATAAATCCCTATCCACGGTTCCTCAAAGCAGAAAAAAAGACGTCTACACTGTCGACAATTTTAACCTTTAATTTAGGAAAAACACTGGTCACAAAGTATCAAGAGATCTTGGTAGATTTACGGATATTTTCGTAAATTTACTGGCGCCGAGTTAACTAAACGTGTACAATAGTAAATCCGAATACTAACAAAACATACACCACCATTTCCTACCCCTGTAGTGTGATTATTCTATTTACACCGAAACAAACAACTCGAAGTGGAAATTTAGAGTAGTAGATTCTGGAACCATAAAACACTGTTCGTTTATTTGAAGTAATTGCTCCATTGAATCATATATTTTTATTTACTGTAATTTCGTAAAGTGTATTAAAGGTCGATTTAAAACTTACCACGTGACTACAGAAAATAAAACAAATACAACTTTATTTCTTTTTTTTTCTATCTGCGCATCACAAGAGCTCGGATTGCATTGGATGGGGGGGGGGGGGGTAGTAATCACTGGCCCAGTAGCGTTATCATTGTTGGTTTTTACCCCCGCAGCGACTCCGGAGAGCCGGTGAAATAAACGAGATTCCTTCCGAAAGCAAGTGAATATATACATATCGTTAAAGAAGGAGAAAAAAACCAGAGAACACGTTGTAGGCACGAGGTGTGATGGGGAAGAAGTAATTCTTCGCCACCTGGGATACAAACCAACATTTCCCTCGTCTGAGGCGCTGTGTTCGTCCGTTGGGGTAGCCCAGAACGTTTACGGAAAATACACTACAAGGTCTGAAGCTCAAACCGCAGTATAGCCCTACAGACGCACATGTGAACATGCGTTTTTTTTCTTTATCATGAGTCAAACCGAAACAAACAACCAGATAGATATATATAAAAGTTTCTTGCGATTACATTCGCACTATCATAAAAAAAGAAAAAAAAATTGTACTTTTAATATGAACATACTTAGAAACTAATTTACTAACGATACCACTCGTAAAACAGCAAGTCAGAGCTTCACACCTTTTCAAAAATAATTTACTGTGTATATGAACGACAACCATTAACGTGTTTTTAATGGATCTGTTCAGGATTATTTTTAAATCCAAAATTATTATTTTGCTGAAAATTTACTTAACGAAAAATAATAAAAAAAATTTAAAACATAATAAAGTAACCAAATTAGCCTATTATTTGAGATGCCCTACGTCTCAAGAATATTTTTATATAAAATTTTAATAAGTTAAGGTGGTAAGGGCGTCATTTGTTTTTATTTTTGTATTTACTCTTAATCTTGATTTTTTTTTTTGTTACCCACGATTAAGACTTTAAGCAGGACACGATTAAAGACTCTTTTCTTTATCGCGCGTACACATAACTACTGCATTTTGCGCACAATGTTTATGTGACGGGTCGCACCATATCTTTCGTCGATTGTGTTGGTACGCAAGCTGACCACCGCGCGGCATCGCTGCGGCCTGCTGGGTCGGAGCTGCTGAACAGGTGCCGTGCTGACCGCTCTCGTGCACCGGACTGTATGTTCCTACCAGCCACGAGACCGTCAACCACCCGCCCTTGCAGCGGGCTTTTCGGCAGGGTAAGCCTACGATTCACTCGTCCTTCTGGACATACCCGAATACTCACGTTGGCAAGCCTTCTTTCAACAGACGAGAGAGTCAAACTCCCGATCGTGCATCTTCGGTTTTTTTTTTGTTTATTATAAATAAATATACAACTCATGATAACTAATGGTCAATTAGGTTAGGTTAGCTACATTATAAATACTTTAAAACGTTGTGGACGGTTGATTTGGCTAGGATAGCTACATTAAAGATACTGTGAAATCATGTAAACGGTTTCCCCCAAAAAAGTACACCTGTTGTGGTACGGAAAAAAAAAGCGAGCCTTAACTTCGGGGAATTTTGGGTTTGGCTCTCTCGTCTGTGAAAAGAAGGATTGCCTACGAGAGTTTTCGGGTATGTCCAGAAAGTTGAGTGAATCGTAGGCTTCCCGTTCGGCAGAGACTACAGCGCCGATAGCACGAGTAAGAGAGGTGCCTGGGTACACTGAGCCAGACATCGGGCTCGTAGTTCCCGTAAGCGCTTGTCACGTTAAGACTAGCGGTGTTGGACTGTTGTTGGACTGAGTGGCCCGTACGGGTAATTGCTCGGGTAATTATTCGCTGCCCCAGTCATTGCTACGCAATGCAGTTTGGGCTGGGTATGTCCTTAACAACGCATCTTGCTAAAGGAATTCCATTACGAAATCAAATGCAGAAAAGCTGGCGAGGTAACGTTTTTTCTGCTATCGAGACAGCAGCGCTTCGCATGTTTAAGCGGATACCAAGTAGTAGCGATAACGAACTCGATCTTAAAAGTTATAGCTCAACCTCGTCACGACTGATAGAGTTGTTATTTTTTTTTGTGAAATGATTACTGTATATAATGCACGAATGCCATGCCGACAGATTAACCAAAACCTTCTTTATGTCTCGTGCATTTCTGGGAAGTTGTTTGCTAATCCAGACTAATACGTCATGTAGTACGAAAGAGAAGTATGGGCGCGTCCCTTATGTTTGGGTCAGGCTTTAAGTAGCTTGCGAAGCGATCAAGTGCGAGCAGGCTGTGTGCTCGAGGTCTCCGCGCTGGCCTGTTGAGAACGCCAGGGCGTTGAGAAGAACAGACTTAAGTGTTTCTTACAGGAGATTTTGTACAATTAATTTACTGTCACGAGCAATTAGGCAGTTTGATATCGTGTGTAGTGACGTCCAACTTTTTTCCAACCTTTATGTAACACTTTGTAAAATTAAGTTTGTTCTTCTTGTTGTATTTAGCATGCGAATTACGTAATGTATCAGTATTCACGTTAACGCTTACGTCAAGTTTGAAATAGTCTAATTGCCAAGAACTAGAAGCATGGGTTAGCGCGTATTGGTGCGCGGCAATAAAATGTAAATCAAATCACGACAGTATTTTAATTATTGTAATAAGTATTATTGTATTCTCATTCTTAATGTCTTATCTAAATTGGGTGATTCGGTGGTTCACCCTGGTAGCAAGCATAGATTACCATGTGATCACTCAAGCCATTATTAGGCCTATCATTTTGGATATTGTAACATCATTGTGCTTCAATTTTCGTAAAATAAAGAGAACAGCGAAAAACATTTTAAGCATTTTATTGTGTTTTTGATCGAGAGGATGCTTAAGTCATGGTAACTCGAGCTTGCCTCTAACTTTAAATTTTGTGTCCACTACCCGCATAGAAGCAAAGAAGAAGAGGAAAAAAAACTGACGTTTATTTCAGTAACATCGCACCCGTAACCAAATTTAAAAAAAAGATCGCGAAGTCTGTCACTTCCGCAAATTTTGCCACGCTGACGTCACAGGTGGGTCTAACGTGATTGGTTCCAATTTAAAAAAAAAGGAGAATGATTCTTCCAGTACTCGCATGTCATATGTAAATATCTAACCTCGGTAACAAGCAAAATCATGTGTTCCCATTTTGTAAATACTACATTTCTTGACTCAAATCACGCCCAGTTTCCACACTCACCGCTAGAATTCGTTGCTGGAGCAGCTACGTTTACAATCTAATTATTACATTAATAGAACGAAATTTTAAACTTTATAATTAAAAAAACCGCTCCAATTAAAGCTAAAAAAATTACTAAACCCCAGTTTTGGACCTTATTTTCTACACGAAATGTCATTAAAACACTGCCCAATTTTGTTAAAAATTAATTAAACAGTTAATAAATTAACGTTTCTCTTTGTCACTATGAATTTATTTTTTTGCGCCATTCGCCACGGATTTGCCGCACTGTGGTCACACATTTCAGTTTCCGTGCGACATCCGTTCCATTAACGAAATTACTCCCACCAAATGCCGTGTACCGAGAGCTAAGACGTTAAGAGATAAAAAAAAATTGGTTGTCTGTAAAGTTGGTTTACGGACGATAGTTTAACGTGACAGCGTCATAAGAAAACATTGATGAAATGATTGCATACTTTTATGAATAAAAATGAATAATTTTTATTGAATTATCACTATTTTGTATGGATACAAAGAAGGAGTGAAAAAATTCTACAACTTAATTGATAAATTTACTTTTATTTGCACTCATTAATTCAAATTATGTTTATTACTTTAACGAAAATATTATTTTAACTATAACTTTCATACATGTTTGCTATTTAACTTCTTACAAATTGTGTTATTCTGTTCAGGATAGGACGATGATAGGAAAAGTAGGAAACGAATGGGAGTGTTTCAAGTTTAATGTGCCTCGAAAAAGTAAAATCGATGGTTGTTCGAATCGAGTGGAAGAGAGATAGATGCGGCGCGAGCGTAACGGGACAAAGCGTAACGGGACAATGTGCGTAAAACGGGACAATGAGTCATCTTTTTTTCGTGCGTGCAGGCGGCGTTCATAGATTTATTAGACGTTGTCACGTCAAAAATAATTACACGCGATTGTGATTCCCGCGGTGGGGCCGCCGCCGCCGCCGCCGCGTGTACGACGCAGCAGCTGATCCCCGAACAAATCACCGTGGGTCGGGGCAGCCTCGTGAGACGGTCTTCCCCGGGTTACCCCCCTCCCCTTCAGATTATTCCACTTGCCACGGTCGCCAACCCCCCCGATAACCAACCCTGTTCCCCGAGCTGACGCGCCGAGGGAGCGACCGACGGTGCAAGAACAAACGTACCTTCCCCACGGGAGGCCGTATCCGACGCAGGAAATAAAATACACTGCGGAACAGAGCGACTCTCATTCCGCGGGAATAAAAGAGGAGAAGGGGGGTAACAAAAAAAAAGTCCCGTTGGAAGTTTCGCAACAGACAAAGTGCTCGTCTCGGAAGATTTTACTGTCTCTTCTCCCACGCCTTTGCCCCTCCCCCACCCCCCTTTCCAACCCTCCACCCCTCAAACTTATCTCATTCAATTCTTCGTTCTCGTAGCAAATTAGGAATTTGCATAACAATAGACCGTGAGATTGACTACCTTCGTTGTAAATGGTGTATTTTTTTTTTATTGTTATCATTTCCTCCAAGGCAAGGAAGAAAAATAAATATTAAAAAAAATACACCCGCTCGGAAAGAAACAACAACAACAATTTCCGATCGAATGAAGCACCGTCGGAAAATACGACTGCAGTTTCTTGCGCATCGCGGGAAGGAATAATAATAATAACGATAGTAAAACGAACGGGTTCTGTTAAGTAATTTTCTTTTTTTCCTTTTGTTTCGTTCATGAAATGGTTTGCATCATTCTCAGGATTGTTCGAGTCTGACGTGTTCTATTGCATTAGGATGTAAGTTATTCATGTAAGGCTTTGGAAAAATCTTCTCTGCTTACTGTGGGAGACAGCCAACCATTATTCAAATTCAAATCAAGACTATGCTATAGCTTTGCCTATGCCTGGCTTTATAAATGTGTGTTTACGATGTTCATTATAAAAGTGTAACTATCCATTGCGTTCTAAACTATCCATTGCTACACACACGGAGATTAAAATATTTGTAATATTTTCGCTGCGTTGAAAATGAACAAATATTAAATCGATCATTTTGTAATATTGGAGAACTTAAATATTTTATTTTCATTAAGTTCTTAAAATATTCCAGAACTTTATAGAAGTTAGCAAAATATTTCCAGAATAAATATGTACATCTAAATTTACCTAAGCCTGTAGGATGTGCCGAAAAGAATATTTTTTGTAGTATATTATTTTATTTTCCTAAAGAGACTATTGAGGTAACACATAAAAACTACGTTTGCAACATTCTCAGGATTTGCTTGATTCTGCACAAAAAAATAAACAAAAAATGAAATAACATTAAACTGGACAGTTTCTTGTTGCTAAAACCTTTAAAACTTCAAAACATCGGAGAATGGCAGAAGTCAGTCTTCGACAGTAATCTAGGTGACCAAGAGAACGAAGATAATATCTAGCAAATAGAAAGTTAATACATCAACAATTTTTTTTCATTTAATTAATGACACACGTGCGGTATTTTAATGTCAATAAAACCTTTTTTCTTTTGTTATGTGATGATGCGGTGGTAAGATATAAATAAACATTTGGAATATCACAAAACATTCAGTGACACAGACAGGAACGGTTCAAATATAAACCCATTGCAAATCTAAGAATTTGTGTGGGCTTACAAGGCCGTGACCAAAACACTAAAGGAGAACATAAATGCCTGTTCTATTCTTTCAGTAAAATGTATGTTCTGGTGTCAAAAAATTTTGTTTTAGACATTCGCAGTTTGCAGTAAACTGTGAGTAATAGTCTTGCACAAATATCGAGTTGGTGAAAATGATTGTTGTGTTTTTTTTAATTGAGTATATTAACATCCTATATCGAAAAATATATATATACTGTACAACACCACGCGACGTTATAAACACACTGAAACTGGTCTCTGGAATAACCCCTGATCACGAACCAGCTGCAGGCAAGCAGTGTTCCGTTATTTTTTTTTTTTCCAAATATTTTACGTATTCCTTGGAAAGGGTGTCCGAGAAACTGCGAGGCAAGTAGAGCCACGCCTGCTTTTACAGCTCCCGCCGAAAGCAATGTTTACTTTCCCTCGTTTTATGCATGCATCCGAGAATGGTGCTTTCTTTTGTTTATCCCCCTCCCCCCCTTCCTTTTTCCTTTCCTGACGAAGGCCGGCTCAAGACTTCTCGGGGAGAGTGCTGGATGCGAGGGAAGGGTTGACCCGCCCTTGGGCGAGAGTCCAAGAAGCATCATCCTCGTCTCTCTTCCCTCCTCCATCCTCCAGCCCTTGCGAGGGGAAACCTTCCCCCCTTTACCAAACGGGACGTTGAACCTGTAGGAGGAGAGAGTTGCGGGCCGTCCGAAGACAGAGGCCTCTCTCGCCGACGTGTTGTTATTTACTGGGCGCGTACCTCGGTAGCTTGACGGGGGAAGGGCTAGGCTTTCCAGCCGGCCATCAGTCTCGCCAAACCCGGGACAGTTTAACTGCCGGCTAACGGCGCATCCAAGGTTCTCCCGAGCTCCAGAAGGCGGCGCCTCCTGGAAGCGCATTTCTCTCGCAACGGGAAATAGGCTAACCTACTCTTACCATAGACGAATGACTTTTCTAGACGACGTGCGTATAATGGGAGTGAATCCCTCAGTGATTGAGAAGAAGGCGTGTGCCCGATCTTAATGACTGAAGTAGAAGTGAGAATTTCCTTTTTTTTTCCCCAATCAGATTGCAAAACATTTAATATATTTATTATAACGTTTGAAGTTAATTCTTGTCTGATGTGTTGACAATTTTTTTGATGGGTACTCATCTAAGCTCTCGGTATACGGCATTTGGTAGGAGTAAATTCGTGAATGGAACGGAGGTCGTCGCGTGAAACGGAAATGTGTAACCACGGTGCTGCCATCTGTGGCGGATGGCATCGACCAAAGTTCACAAAGCCAAAGAGAAACTTTGTGGTACAACCTGTTTAATGAATGAAGATGGGCAGTGTTTTGATACAATTCCTTGCCAGAAATAGTCAAATCGGGGGTTTAAATTATTTTTCAATTTCTTTTTGTCTTTGTCGGAGCAGTTACGTTAGATAGTTTAACCTTTCGCTCCACAAATACATTCGGATAGGTATGATGAAGAAACTCTAATTGCCGAGACTGAGACCTAGCTTTATGAAGTAGTTTCAAGCCCACACGCTAGATAGTACCTTTCATAATATATTTTGAACATAGCTATATTGATTGTGTTAAGTAATGCACTAGCTATTTTCAGGCAAACAAACCAGCGAAAAATAATTTGCTTTATTTTTGGAAGCCGTGCATTTTGTGTTGTGGTATAGCTACCAGAAATTTGGCATCTCATACTAATTCATATAAAACAACTTTTTTTTTTTTACAAAACAGCATCAAGTGTTTTACGCGCAGTTTGAATCCCATTTACTAAACAATTATTCGTCAAATAGTCAAATCAAAATTATAAACTTTGGAATATTAACTTCCCGCCCGTGTTGTTTTTGCTAGTAGTTGTGGGCCCACCAGACAGTTAGCGTCACATGTCGCGCTAAACATGAGGTTCGTTTTATTCGAAGTCTGTTTTTGACCTTTAAGGGGCCCGCCTCTTCAGGGGTGTATGTGTGTTAGTGAGGCGGGATGATAAGTGCGACGCTCGCCGGTGCTTCTAGCGCTGTGTCGCCTCTAAGCGCAAGGCTCTGAACTGGCGCGCAGTCTTCTCGTCGTCCATAGAACAACTGTGAAATTTGAGCGGTGACCGTAACATTATATGGCTGAGAAATGAAGATAAAGGTGTAATGCAAGTCCCTTAAGTGCTTTAAAAAATCTGTACCGGTTTTTTTACGCCTAAAATTACTCTGAAAACATGCGTTTAAGCCCTTTTAACTCTTCTAGAAATACAGTTTAAAAACTGAATCCAATATCAGAAGTACTTTTCGGCCCTCAGTGAACCCTTATATGCTTTTCGTAAGCAGACCCCACTCGGATATCTTGAGTAGTTTTGAAAACGCGTTGTTTTTCCTGAAGCTCTGCACACCGTGTGTGTGTCCGGGTAGGCGGAGCCCTTAAACTCTCGGGGCGCCCTTGCGCGTTTTGCTGCCGGAAACAGTGTGGCGGATGGCCGTTTTACTCGAGAGAGCAATGTGCTCTCATATCACTCGGGTCAGGTGCCTCGGTGTTTCTCCTCTCGAGGAAAAGTTGTGAGGGCAAGTCGTCTGCTGATTGTTTCGGCGCGATCATCTACATCTGTGTTGTTCGTAATGTTCAGTGCATTGTGATTTTTTTTAGGGAAAAAATTTAACTCGTGTGTCACGTTACAAACGACAATGATGTTGGCTTTTTTATATCACATGATATTTTGAATAAAGCATTTTTGTCAACATGTCTTTTATTTCATTACTAAAGGTTACGTGGAGTATATTAGTGTCAACGATCTTACGTTGAAAAAAATAGAACATGATTTGATCAAGCTCTCATTTTGTAGCACGATGTGAGGTATTGCCCAAGAAATTTCACCTTCAGACGAATCTTGGTTAGCAATTATATTTTTTTTTCAAGACGTCTGCTACTGTGCCATGTAAAAAAAAAGTAGACTTTTTTGAACTAGGTTCATTTGCTCCTGACGTCGCAACAGTCGCACTTCTGTATCTCCCTGCTTGTTCTGTGCGCGGCGGAGATACGCCCCACTGCAGCTCTGGAAGACGGAGGGCGCGCGCCAATCTTACCCTCGTTACGACCGACGCGGTAGGCCGTGGGCGTCGCGCCTATAATTACCCGCCGGCAATCGCCCGCTAAATTAATGTCGTGGTTTCAGCGAAGAGGGGGGAAGGGGGTTGGCGAGAAAATGGCGGTGCTGCTCTCCGGAAAGGGGTGGGTAATTTCGTACTTGGGGCCTTCCCTTTCCCCGCCCTTGCCCTTCTTCGTCCTCTTCAAACCATTTCTCTATCCGCCACTACTCGCGCGACCGCAGGTCCTACCCCACCTCGTGACTTGCCCCCTCCATCCTCCTCGCCATCGCGGGCTGCATTACACTGTTCTGCCCCGGGGCCGCAGCCGTGTGTAACCCGTCCCCTCGCGAGACCGCAGTCCTCCAGGGCGGGAGTCCATTAAACAACCGGCGCCCCGCTCAGACCGCCTGCACGGGCGCCTGAATTCATTTTCTGGGCTGGGATCAGTACTCTTCGTTTGTTTTAAAACTGAAACTATAATTTACAGGATAATGGAGCTAACGTGTGCAACGTACATAACGAATAATGCTCGATGGCGCTGTTTCGAATTCAAAGATATTTTCAACGGGTTAATCATGTTGGCATCAGCACATGATTTCGTATCATTTTAAATATTTTTTTGTAATTATTTACACACTTTCTTATCACTTTCCATAATTTCGTATACTCTTGCATACTACAAATACTTTCGCAGAATATTGAATTTTTTTGTTAAATGATTGCATGCTTGTACATACTTTTGGATACGTTTACAAACTTTTGCTACTTTATAATACTTACTTTCGCAAATCGTAATTCGCCACTCTAAAATCTCAACTCTGATGTTGGACCAGGTGTACCTAAGCATTACAATTGTAACAAATTATAAAGACATTCCCAACAGGGTTATGTCACATATTTTAAGTATTATAAATCAATTTTTGAATACATTTAAGACATTGACTGGCACTTTTAAATAAGATCTATTTTTAATGAATGATTACTCGTATTTAAATATTATAGTACCATCAAATGTCATGTCTCTCTTCTCTATGCAATTTCACTACTGACCCACGTGGTGGCCACGAACACACTATATTTTTACTTCTATCGGCTTTAATAATTACAGTTTTGAAATACATTTTTCACCTTTCTTCCATCAAGTATTTTGTTTGGAATCATTGTTCTATATGCTTATTTATAATACTAAAATATCAAATTTTTCACATATTTAGGGGGAAAAAACAAAAAAAAACCTCGCAATTTTCCTACTGTATTTGAGATTGTTTGGTATACCAGTTTCGTTAAGACTCGAAAGAGAAAAACTGAATATTTTACCAACTTTTGACAGTCTTATCCGCACACGAGAACCACTTCAGAGCATTTTAATGTTGAGTTGTAGTAGATCACGAACTTTTAAATTTATATTTTTTGTTAGCTAAAATCTAGAACATGTTATCTTTCAGGGAAAAAGTTTTGAGTGAAAGATTTTCTAACATGTTAACATTTATCCTCACCTAGCAATTGAAATAATTAATCGTGTTCTGCTCAATTTATAGCACTTTAATAATTTTATGAAAAATCAAGGGCACATTGCAAAATTGTAACATTTAATTTTGAGTAGCACATAATTTCATTTATTGAATGCGCATGTATAACAAAAAATTTAACGAAGATTTTCAAAATGTTCGAAAATAAAATAAAGAACTTGAAGATTATGTCACCAGGTTTTAATTTACTACCGTTAAATTACTATCAATTGATTAAGTTGGTACATGTTTTGCCGAGAGTTGCTGCAAATCTGAATCCTTTTTAAGTAATAATATTTAAGGATAATTTTTTTTTATTTATTTGTTTAGGGCATTTTCTGTGTTTACGAGGAGTCCTCAGGGGCTATGTGTTCTCCACTCGGGCTCAGCTACGTGAAACCATTGTTACCATACGCACACGCGTTACTAGCTGAGGGCGTTTCAGACCCGAGAAGAGAAGAGAGGCCTGCCGATTATACCTTATCTTCTCGGGCGTCTGAACAAGCGAGTGCAAACATAAGACAGCGCGCGCTTGGGTCAGAAGTGTTGCGAGGAGTGGGGAGACCCCCTTAAACGTTCCCCTAGAGGGTGCCGTCTCCCCAAAACAAAAGGGACCCGGCCCAAAGTGTTCCAAAGTCCACAGTGGCGTGCGCGATATGGCCTAGAATGAGTTGCAGAGAAAAGCGACGAAGGAAAAAAATTTTCTACTTGCGCGAAAATCACAAGGATTCAGAATACCCAAACGAGTGTGTACGACAATACAGGCCATGTACGCACACATCCATGCACAGTGATATAATTAAGTGCAGGAAAACTTCGCAACTTAATACAACGTCGCCATCACTCCTCAGAATGAGTCGCGAAAAGAACAATTCTAAATCGAGAGGAGCTTGAATTTTTCGGGCACAAAAGTAAATAAATCTTCAGACAGTGCTTCGCCAAACTTTTTAAGACAAAGATATATCTCTTTAATGTCGTGATTAGCCGTGAAGTGTGCTGGGACAGCTTTTTTAAATGACCAAACAAAAATTGAAATATTAATAACTTTTTACATTGACTAATTCCTTGCCATGATATTCACACAGATATACTAATTAGAAACTTTTAAAGTGTTCTTTACTCCTTTTTGTCCAAAGTCAACTCATCATTAAAGAAGACACTGCTGGTAAAAAAACATGCCTACATTAACAAATAGCAACACACATTCCACAAAGATTCAATCATCGTCATGAGCCACTTATCCGGTAGTTACTGCACTTTTGGCGTGAAAACACAATACCATAGAGGCGGATGGAACCCAAGTTTCTAAATAAATTTATTTCGATAAAAACTAATTTCTTTAAAAAACACTATGAGAATTCAATTGTTAAAAAATATTATTGGTGGCTGGTAAGGCTTGAATGTCTTCAACTAATAAAATGCATTCACTAAAAGCAACTACACTTTCAGTGAACAGCCAGTTTCCCCGAGCCGTAGCATTGTGCATAAATTTTTATGTTGAACAACCTCGCAAATGAAGGCATTTCATGACGCGAAAATTCAAACAACAATACAAAAATGCAATTTAACATTAGATATTGCAGTTGAAAAGTAAACTGAGACTTTGCCCAAAATTTAAACGGTATTTTAAAATTACGCAAATATTACTACACACCTACACCAGAATCACCAAATATGTGAATGTACAATAATCGCCTCTGATTGAAATCATCAGAGTCACCTCCGCAGCCGAAGTGAGGCTGCACAGTGGTTGAACAATGGACTTGTATTACGGGGAAACCTTTTTGATATCGCGGTCCACAGAATCCTGATTTATGTGTGCTATTGGAGGCCTTAGACCTGGCGGGGACCCCTAAATCATCTTCTTTGTGGTGCCCCAAATATTTTGGAAGGGAGCCTTATCGGGAAGGCCTGGGAGGTGTGGAATATCCACCCTCCAGAAAATCTTAAGAATTTACTATTAAAAATTCACATAAAAAATTTCGGCGAATATTTTGATAATTATCTCAAGAAATTATTAAATTATTTTGTAAAAAAATTATACTTGCGTTAGTTTTATGAATTTTAATTATTGCATTCCGGTTAAGTCACGAATTTACATGAGAGTTATTTTTATAGATTATTTATATTAAGTAATCATTTAAAATCATCTGATAACCAAAAGCACTTTGAATTACTTGCTGATAACTATTGAATAATACTCCCTTTTTCCTCATTAATGTACAACATTTTCACAGAAAACTAGACACACGAGACAAATGATAATGAAAAGCCCGGCGCGGGGCCCGGAGTCGCCCCTGCTGTTGGCCAAGGTTTCCGGAAATCTCTTTCGAAGCAAATTCGGGAATGACAATTTGCTAAAGGCATGTTGCCGGATCACTTTCACAGTATCCCTGAATGAAGTGTCATTGATGTTGCACTTTTTTTTTTCACCTAGGCTGCTGTGTAGATAATATTGCCGAAGAAACTGCAAGATTGTTTGACTGATGAAAGTACGCCTGTAGATATCTTCTCTTCTGGCGAAACCATACCCGTTGACTTCTCAGAGGTCTCCTCTGCTGAAAATACTGCTTCCATTTAAGTCTCCTGCAGTGCTGGAACAGTAGGTGACGCCACACTGGGATCTCTGCAGCTGTTGGCACTCTTGCTATCGGAATCTCCGCGGCTGTCAGCTTCACTGCCATGAGTTACCTCCGATAGCAATAGTAAACATTCCATAGACGTCGACATTGGAAATACCGAACACCAAATAAATATCAGCATACGTACTGGAGAGAGCCGATTTGGTCTACACTGAAGCTAAAGAGGGATGAGAGTCACGTCTTATGTTCTTCATTTATACACCCACACAGTTTGTGGTATGTCAGTCAAAACAAATGATTTTTCCCTTTTTTTAACTTTACGTTAATATTTTTTAGGAGATCAAATTTTGGGTACCTCAAAACTCTAAAAATAAAACACACAAAGTTCAAATTTTTTGATTTTTTTTTTTAAAAAAAATACACAAGTCACATACACACATCAGGTGAGGCATAAAGAATTTTCGTAAGCAGAGTCTTTAATGCTTGCACGGACTGCCATTGGCGAATGCTAGTGTTGTTGTTTAGTCTTCCCTTTAGAAACCTTTCACGTACCAAATTGCAGTTTATTCGCATTAAATTCACAGGCAATATGCTTACTGCTCACTTAGATACTCCAAGGTCAAGGTTGTCCATGATTGTGGATCACCTTCCTCAATCCACGTACCGGCACCAATAGCATGATCATCATTTCTAAACAACTGTTGAAAAATCTCTTTGTTGCATCGAACACATGGATCTGATGGGTGAAAAGCGGTCTCGAGTTGTGGAAATGGTGTGGAAAATTTTCTTTCATGCGTGTAATAGGACTTAGGTTTTGCAAATGCTGGTATACCTGAGAAGATTCCTGGTTTGCGCCAAATAAGTGAGAAAAAAAATGTTCTGCTTGCTTAATGGTGCAGTAGTATGCTATCCCGGATGAAACGGGCACGTGAGATGATGTCATTAAAAGTTGTGTACCTGCCTGCCTTTCGAAATGCCGGTATTGAAGAGCCGAAAAAAGACATGGTGGGATCTGTATCCGGAAATTATGCTCGATGCGCAGCCCAATTCGGATTCGAGAGTTTCCGGTCTTATGTACACATAAACAATTAAACTGTGAAAACAATTGCAAATATATTAAAGTAGTTGTAAAACTGCTCAAAAACTCTAAAAATGTAAAATTTGGTAAGAGTTTTAAAATATTTTTTTTAATATATTAAGTATCTTAAAATACTGTATTTTGTTGGTAGTAGTCTTAAGTTTAGTTCTCCAAACCACTGGTATTAGGGCTTAACAAAATAATCAATCATTCTTTTGGTTAAAAAGTAGTGGCACGATAAAACTAAAACAAAATCGAAGAGTTTTGTTATTCACATAGGATCAAATCTTCAAATGGCTCCTAACCAAAGAATACACTGCAATATCACAGCATGATAAATATCTAGTGCTACTACAGCCATGGCTATATTTATTTTTGTGGTGACTCTCTAGGATGTCACAGCTCATTCAGCCAAAAGTAAAATTCCACCATAATACATCTGATCTCCAAACCCACTCTGATCCTTTACTTTTACTCGTAATCGTCCTTCTATCTCCTACCGTCCATTCACCCACCTACTATTCTTAATCATTTTACTCCTGCTAATATCTGTACTACCTGTATACTTCAGTTCTAGACATCCTTCCCCTTCTCCTCTACTACTTTTACTGCTAAACCGAACACTCATTAGTAGTGTACAAATGGGAATACTGGGAATGGCTTCTGGTCGTGAAGCGGGAGTCGAACCTCCATCTTGGACTGTGACGTCACGGCGGCTATTGGTGTCACAAATGACTAAAATTACTCAAAATTGCTAAAAAAAAAATTGGTTGTCTGTAAAGTAAGTTTACGGACGATAGTGTAACGTGATTACTTCATAACAAAACATTGATGAAATGATTGCATACTTTTATGAGTTAAATTTAATCATTTTTATTGAATTATCACTATTTTGTGTGGATACAAAGGAGTGAAATGAAATCTACAATTTAATTGATAATTTTACTTTTATTTGCACTCATTAAATCAAATATGTTTATTTCTTTAACGAAGAGATTATTTTAACTATAAAATTTATACATGTTTGCAATTTAACTTCTTCCAATGTGTGTTATTCTGTTAAGGATAGGACGATGATAGGAAAAGTAGGAAATGAATGGGAGTGTTCCAAGTTTAATGTGCCTTGAAAAAGTCAAATCGATGGTTGTTCCAATCGAGTGGGAGAGAGATAGATGCGGCGCAAGCGTACAATGAGCGTAACGGGACACAGCGTAACGGGACAATGTGCGTAACGGGATACTTGTTCGTGCGTGCAGCCGGCGTTCATCGATTTATTAGACGTTGTCCCGTCAACAAATGTCCATTTTCACGGGAAAAATTCCCGTTTTGAGGGAAAATTTCCCGTTTGTGTTATTAAAAATGCCAGCGGCTCCTACTTATACTTATTCTCCTACTCCATATTCTTTTGTGAGAGACGTTCACTTTATTTTACGCCTCAAAATTCTACTCCTCTACTACTTTTTCTACTAATTCAATTCCTCATTCTTCTCCTATTTCTTCCAATTTTTTATACTCCTTCTTCTCCTATTCCTTCTAACTTTTTATACTCCTCATACTTCTAATTTTCTTCCTACTCCTCGTTGTTTTTTTCTCCTACAACTCTAACGTCCCCTACTTCTACTTGGCCTCCTGCACCTCGGCCGTCCGACCGACCTTCTCGCCACGACACGTGAGGCCCTCGCGTGCCCCGTCGTCGTGATGCTGGCCGACTGACGGCTGAGCTGCCCCTGAGCTGCCCCTGAGCTGCCCCTGAGCCCTGATCACGCCACCCGGCCGGGCAGCTGCGAGGGGGCTGTCCCAATCCATCACACTCGCCATGCGCCAACCTCACTTTGGATCTCTCTCATTTCACTCAATAAACAAAGTAATTATTCATTTAAGTCAAATATAATATGATTGTGCAAACACGTTTCACACCTTTCAATAGATCATAATAACTATTTCAGTTTTATTTTATAAGGAAAATTAAAATTTTTCATTTGAATCATCCGTTTACACCTATATTTATATTTTCAATAAGCCAAACATATATATTAAAATATATTATATTCTACTTCTTTCAATCGCTAAACAATTGTTTTCAAGCATTCTCAATGGCCGAAAATGATTTAACACTTGGACGGTTGAAACATCCCATTAAAAACGCTCGGAACCCATCCGAAGAAAAAATATTTTGACAAATCTGAAGATATGAAAGTCAAAATGGCTATGGTTGTGACATTTATTGGCTTCAAATGGAATAAAATTTTGAATGTGATTGCAAGCAGAATGACAGTGGAAAATTTATCTTAAGCTAAATTTTAAGTGAAAAATATATTTCAATTGCTATATAGCACAGTTTGAACAGAACAGATATAAACATGGTTTTAAGCATACAAAGATTTCTGAGATTTTATTTGGCTTTTGACACTTAACTTGTTTTCTTTTATTTCTTACTTTAAAAAAAAGTTTGTTTTCTTTCCTTAGTGTTGGTCGGTCGCCCTTTCTAGATTGTTGAAACGGGCGCACCATTTATAAATGTGACATCAGGCGGGTGACCGAGGCGCATGCGCGCTCATGCGATGGCCGCGAGCAGTGCGAAGGGAAAAACTAAGAGACGTGATGTGATCGCCAGCCGTGATGTGGTGATCCGGCACGTAGAGAAGTTTCTTGTGGCCAAGCAAGACAGGTGACGAGCTGGAGGAACAATCCACCTGACAGTACGTCTTAACTGAACCAACAAAGTATTATCTAGACGTGGCGTGCGAGATCCGAAAAGTGCGACGCCTTTCTTTTCACGTCGGGGCTGGTTTCGTAACACCCTGGTTTCTGTCACGTATCGACGAGTGAGCCGAATCTCACAGGATCCGCATCGGCACAGCGCGCAGTATCACCGAGCGGTGGTGACGTCATCACCAGCAAGAACCTGCCGCAACGTTCGTTACCTCGAGATCGGGCTCCCGGAAGACATAAGATTCAAGGTTAGGTCCAATCAAAATGCTTATTGTTGGTAAAACCCAGTGACGTGTCTTGCAGAGAAAGAGTTTGTAAAGGATAGTAAAAATAATAACTTGGTTTACTATTTTTGAGTTTTTAATATTTTGTCGGCTCGGTAGAACATTAGCAACACATTATTGACGGCATCACTGCCTATAAACTAGGTACGTATAAACGGTCTTTATAACTATTGGGCCTAGTGGATTACGTATGTTAAGATAATTACGCACAAGTCTATGGTCTTTAAGGGTTTTGAGCTCAGATATTCGAAAACAAAAAGCAACACATTGAAAAATGTTTTTTTGTGATTACCTTAAAAGAAACAAATTGGTCTCATTGGTTAAAAATGTATTTTTTTTTTAGAAATATATTTAGATTACAATAAATTTTATAATTTAGAATAAAATTTCGTCTACAGGATGAGGTTATTGATGTAAGTCAACTGTCATGAGTGTTTGGTTCAAGTTGAAGAATGCTTGAATAAAACTGTGATTGAGACCAGCAACTCAGTACCTAACACTGCTTCAGTGCACGAAAATATATTCTGAAATAGAGTCATTTTTTAATTAGTGTCATGGTGATGTTATATTATTTAAATGCGTGAAGGAATATTTTTCATAAAAACATTTTCCACTCCAAATTGTTTTGTAACATTTCTTCTTCTTTGTTTTGCTATCGAATTATATATCAAAAACAAAATTTAAAAAAAAATCTTGTAGGAGTTGCCCAATCTTCTTGTTTGTCTTCAAGAAAGAATTTTGAACTGAGAAAAAAAATATTAATATTTTTTATTTTATTTTTTTTTTCATTTTTCAAATAGCAGAGAAATAAATATTTTTTCTCTGCTATTTGAATTTATTTTATAAAATTGGTGGTTTTATGGTTATAAATGAACATTATAGAAAGTTAAATAAAATCATAAATATTAAATTTTGTTTGCGTCTAAAATATTGGTAAACCCTATTTTAAAAATCCTGAATACGTCAGCGAGGAGCTGCCCACAATGAAAACAGATTCTAAGGTATTTTGATACTTAATTTGGATTCATATTTTTAGTCCGTTTTAATGTGCTTCCACGTGAGTACGAGTCTATTCCTGTTCTGCAAGAGAAAAAGTTAGTTGTTTTCACTCGTGTTGCTCATCGCAGATGCAAAGGCAACCAAGGGATGAGGGTTTATGTTTATTTTTTAATGGGGAAGGGGGTGAGGCGTGGGACGGCTTGTGTACCCCCTGTCTCGCATTTGAAAGGGGTGTAGGGGGTGTAGGGGCGGGACTTCAGGGCTGGCCCCGTCCAGAGCGCGCGTCAATCAGCCTTCACTCGTCTGCAAGGTGGAAGGGAGATGCCCGTCACTACGGAAGGGTGAAGGCTGATAGGTTTCGTGCTCGTACAAGGGATATGCTCTGTCCCACGCAGTGCTTAACTAGTGATCGGAAAGGGAGAAAATTGGCCTTTAGTCAACGTAGAAATTCCAAAACAAGTATCAACAACCAGAGTTTTATTTTGCATACCCACACATTATAATAAGTCAAAAAGGAAACAAAATAAAACTATGCTAACTAAAAGAATTTGTTGTCAAACATTTATGTCTTTTTATTCGGGAGTATGCTCAAAATTTTAAATTAATTTTTTAAGCCCCAAATTATTAAAGTAGGCGCTAATAATTTTCAAAAAAAATTTTTTTACAGAGCAAGGGTTATTGTACCACCTAACATGTAGCATAATAAAAATTCTTTTTAAAAAAAAATTAATTAAAGTAATGTGTATGTTACAAAATGTAGTGGTAAATGTGTGTGAACATGTTTTACGAGAATCATTATCTAAAATTCAAACCAAAGTATTATAAAATTTTAATTCAATGGCTAATTTTCAAACAACGGTGGCGTGTTTATGTTGTCTTGAAAGAAAGTGATGTATTGGCATTTCCTTGAAGCACAGTGTTTGTTTCACTTGCACTTATGAAAACACTGAGCAAGGCATATTAACTGTAATTTTATTGGTGAATAAAACGGTAGTTGCACATCGCACACATAACCCTTAAGCCTATTAACGCTTCCTGAAACGGAAATTTTAGATCAACAATAAATATACTGTACTGGAACAGCCAGTGAAGAACAAAGATGACGGCTCAAGGATATGAAGTCGGCTCTTTGCCTTGATCCCGTATGCTGTTTGTGATAAAGTCGCCCTTAGTGCTCGTTTCACAACTTCATTGAAACGGATCTGTCTTCAAATAATGCCAACCACATCTCGGTGCAGGCGTATGTACCACTGGATCCGAAACTAAAGAAATACGTGCGTGTATGCGTGTATCACCTTGGTCAATAAGTATTTACTTATGTTTCCGTGGATCAGTAATCATAAAATTATACCTAACACCTAAATATAATATCTCTACTCGCTGTACCAAATCTATTTTACTCGTCATAACCACAATGTATGCATGTATGTAGTCGATATTTAGTTAGGCTAGCAAAAATATGTTTACATTGAGCAAATATATTGTAAACAAAATGATCAGTAACGAATAAGAATAATTTTAAGAAACTACAACCACGCGTTTCGGAAAAATTCATGCTGGAAAATATGATTTACATTGGAAGATTGTAAGAACTATATATTTGGGGGAAAAAATAACGCCATAAAGTTGTTTTGGTTCGCGAGAAGCAGCCGTAAATTGGCAAGGTTTCAAGAATATACAGACGAAGACGGATAAGTGTTTCACCCTTATTAAGCCAGAGCATGAATGTGTTTACAGCATTGGTGTTTTTGTTCATAAAATTTATTTCTCACTTGAAAATATTGTCATTTGAATTTTATTTAGCATCAGTGTATAATATATTATATATATATATTCATCATATAAAAAAATTGCTTAAAATGTCGACTTATTGCAGAAACAGTACATTATTACAAATGTGATAGAGCTTGTATTTTGGTTTATCTAAAAGCCTTGTATTTACACGCTGTGTCTTGCGTTTTACATTCCTATATTTTAAACTGTGGCAACAGATAGTATAAGTAAGACTATTGATCACTCATTCCCGTCCCTAATTTAAACTTCCCTCGCATACAGCACTCACACCGAGAAGTCTTGAGCGGCTAATAGAGATTATATCGAAGAAGCCATGCCTGCCCCTTTATTTCCATGTATAAATTTGTCCTTTATTGAGAAGAATCGATAAATTACACATTGTTCTATTAGCTTTACCAAGTCTCTACAGAGTTATTTTTCCAAGGTGTGCATTGAGACTCTATAGTGTTTATAGTACTGAAGATACGGGTTGGAGGACGTAAAAAATCATAACTGTTTAGAATATCAAACTCTTCTTGTTGTATGTTTTCATTCATAAGTGCTGAGCACACTAGATGGTAAATTGTTTCTAGCAGAAAAAGCCTGGAAGCTTTGTAGAATTATTATTTATGCAGCATTTCAAGAAAACCAGGTGACTAGGCACGATACCAACCTTTATCATGACTTATACATTTTTGAGCACCATGTCTATAATAATTTTTGGACCATATTTTCTAAAGAGTCTTATTGAATTATTGCATATAATAAAATTAATATAAAAGTTGCCTTGAAGTTTTAGAATCACAAAGAAAGATTCAATTACGAATATAAAGTTTAGGTGAGTGTTTATACTGGCTTAAATTTTGGTTTACATAAGTTGATTGATATATTAAAAAAATTAAACGTTAAGGCGATATGAGTCCATTAATTTGGAACGAAAATGATATACTTGTTCCGTTTTCTTTCCATGATATTATCTGGATTTGATCTTTGTGCAGTGGATAATGTTTAAAAGGATAAGAGTTATTCGTTTGCTAAAAAATACTGTAACTTTTATCCGCCCCAAGCACATATTTTAACGCATGAGTTAACCACATACCTACTTTGCTTGTATCTCTGGAAATATTTCGTCAAGAAAGTTGAACAAATGGAATGCTGTGAAATTTTCAGCGCATATGCCCAGTCTTACTAACCGTTAAAAGTTTAGTGCAGCCATGTGTAAGATAGATGCCTCCAAGTATTCTTTTTCATTTTAAACGAAAACGTACCTTCAAAAGCATACGTCTTTACTTTTTTTAATATCTTAAATTTTCGCACGAATAAATTTATCTTATTTCCATAAAATGCTTTCAAATAATATTATTAAATTGGCATAATTTAGCGGATATGGAAAAGGTCTCATCAATTTTGACTAGTATAAATTTGAATTGAAGACAATTTTTTATTCAAAATCAACAAAGAAAACAAGCAATGCTGTGAATTTTAGTATCCTGCCTTTATTTCAAGGGCCCAGAAATACTTATATAAGTTGTTTCACCATATTTTCAGTGATTTATTAGAAATTAGCTTTAGATAAATTTAGTGTCATCTAGTAAATACACAATTTTTGACGTTTTATATTTGTTATAAGTAATTAACATGCGGTATGTTTAATATTAGTAAAATTAGTAAAATGCTAAGCATGGTAAAATAAAAGCGTTTTACTTGTGCATACGGATGAGATTTTATATATATATATATATTTACTTTTATAAAATTAACTAGCTATTGAGTAACCATGTAAAAAAAAATTGGTCTCTGTGCCTATTTGGTAGGCAGTGTTAGTTTTCGTACAAATAATGAACTTAATATTTTTAGACAGTACAGCCGAAGAATAAAAGGTAAGACATAATAATTAGTACCCTTGTCACTAGAAGGCAAATATTTATTGTATTCTCTGGGCTGTACTTTCCGAAATTTTCTAGGCCTATACTTCCTGAAAGTTAAAAATGTTTGAACTTTTACACACTTGTAGACATTGTCTGTTTACTGCTGTATAAAACACACTCTGGCCATAAACTTATTTTAATTATCACTTAGTATGTTTAAATTCATCACAACGCCCTGCCATTTACTCAAAATCAATCTTACCACACGCATTAGAGGTAGTAACAAAAATACAGTTTGGGTATTAAGATCAATGATGGCGAGTTTTTCAATTAACTAAAATAGGTTGCAAAAGCTAAACGCTCTCTCAGCTTGATAGAGGCTGGTTTTAACAAAATGGGATAACCCCCCACCGGTGAAAGTTGGTAAAAATTTTCAAATTCAAGAATAAATCCAATACGGTTTAGTGAAAGAGATAGCAAAATAAGTGTTGCGTCGAAATGGGCGCGCGCTACTGGCTGGGCTGGTTAGGTTAAGTATTGTTACAACAATAGTTGTACTCCATTTTTGACTAACCAGCAACCAATATCAATAGGAGACTATTCTGAATGTACAGTACCTAAATGAAGAAAAAAACTAAACAAAATATAGGTTTTTAATAATTTTTTTTAATTTATTGAATCTCATTATCACAAATGATTACATCCACATTTTGGTAACGAAACATTGCAATAGACAAAACACACTTGGTGGTAAGAAACGATATTGCATAGGCCTAAGTAAACTTCTAATTAAAAAAATACTGTATTGAAATATACTCTCTTAAGTAATGTTTGATATCATGTCTGCATTATTTTAATTATGGATTATGTACAGGAAATTAAGCGGGGCACATCTGATACATGACAGTTTATCACGTAGTTTTCGTACCCATATTTAACAAGGATAGCGCCTAAAGCCAATAGAAAGCCGAAAGAATAAAATTTAAATATAGTTTCAGTTTTCTTCGGCTAGAGATATCATTCCGGAACATATCTTTAGTCCTCGACCACTGGTTCCACAAGTTAGCTCTCGTTATGATCTCAAAGATTTATTTAAAATATAAAAGTAATGGCGCATTGTACTTTAGAAATGAATGTCAATTATAGCTAGAGTTATTTAGTTTAAAATGGCAGTTGCATTATTATAATTGGCATTTCTGTTGAGAATTTGTGACGTTGGCGTCACTTGCACTGCTATTATTGCATGGAATATGCATAAGAAACTTTGGGACTCAAGCGGAGATATTTCACACGTAATTTACACTCCTGTGTGCAATACCGTGAGGTATTGGCCCGGCTATCTATATTTAATGCACATAAAGGCTTCCGCTAACCATCTTTATTGAGATGGATGCCACTATAGATAGCTATTTATTTAAAATTTTCGTAGCGCTGCCTTAGCTACGTGTTCATATCATGGCAGCCGAATTCTGGAAGCCGTTTTCAGTTAGAAAGTTAAAAGTTTTTTAAATCGTAGATTCTGATTGGCTCGCTGCTACTCTGCCGT
Source organism: Bacillus rossius redtenbacheri (assembly GCF_032445375.1). Lineage (NCBI taxonomy): Eukaryota > Metazoa > Arthropoda > Insecta > Phasmatodea > Bacillidae > Bacillus > Bacillus rossius. The sequence continues at coordinate 55,269,604 of NC_086333.1, forward strand.
TGCAGCGCCAGGCGCAACAGACGTACGAAACAAAACGTAAAAAAAAAGAAACAAAGTTAATAAATAATGTAAATTATAAAATAAAAATTCATGACATTTCAAACGTTCAATAAAATTATATTTATTCAATATATAGCCTACATTTTCACTCAAGTTTCATAACTGTAATATTTAAATATAGTAAATTCAATTAATGTAATTTATTTAGCAGGATGTTTGTACCAAAATGTATTAACTAAATAAATTGTAAAAATTTAATTTTTAAAGTTTTATCTGTTATTACTAAACTAGGAGTTTGTAAGGCGCCTTTTGAAAAATGATGAATATAAGAAATACTTTAATTTAACATACTGAAATTTAAATTAAAAAGTCAATTTCGTTTAATGTTGTGCAAATGAATACATATATGAAATGAAAAAATATATATATATTTGAAAAAATATATACATACATAATGCGCATTGGTACTATCTACATATAATTTTAGCAACGAAAAATTAAGTGAACACGAAAGAAGAATACAATGTGAAAATTATAAAGTGTCTAACAACAAAAAAGCAAATGTGCAAAAATACATTAGGGAAAAAAACGTATATTATATACATAAAAACAAAAATATGAACAGTTTTTAGTAAAAAATTAAAAAATAAATAATATAAGCATATTAAAAATTAAAAACATTTGCGAAATGACATAAGCAGAAAATTCAAAATATCAAAAGATTCCTAGTGACACATAATAAGAATTCCAAAAAGGGAAATAATTTCACGGTTGTTTGTTTATAGCTTAACTTTCTGAAATTTAAGCATTTCTTTTAGTAATTATACGCATAGTTCGTTGTAAGGCGCCTAATGCGGTGTTGAAAAATGATAAACATAAACATTTTAATCCAATAACTAATGATTGTTCAACTTATGTAGCTGTATTTTAAATGTTACACTACTGTTATACTTCCATTTTCTATTTATATACATCTCTATGGAGTAAGCTAATACTTGTGCATCATGATACGCTTGTCTCTTTGGCGTTACGGGATCATTAAATCAGTGATAAGCGTAATTATATATAGGATCATATTCACATAATCGCATTGGTTATTTTTCATTGTTACGAATAGCCTCTCATACTTATTAGGTACAATTTAATATATTTTTATGTGCATAATATGACAGTCAAATTAAAACAAATTTTTTTAAAATAGGTACTATGAAACATTCAAGTATCATATTCGTTTAGTAATATGCTAAATTTAAGAAAAAACAAACTGGACTTGAGGAGCACTGGGCCTTTTAGTTTTTCAGGGTCATAATTGTATCACCCCCTAATAAGAATTTTGGAAAATTTTTAAAATAAACTTTCAAAAACAATATTTTTAAGACAACCTGGAACTTAAAATTTGACCATTATTTTATAATTTAGTTTAGGAAATTTTGATTTTCTTTCTAGAAAAATTTTATGCTAACGATAAAATTCCGGTGAAATCGTCATTATATAAGCAACTAGCTGCAGTACCCGGCTTTGCCCGGGCTGAACACCGGGTGATATATTGTCCGCAAGTTACAGCAAAATGGATAGCGATATGTCCATTGTGGTGGACATTTAGAAATGACACATAATTACTGTTTGTGTATCTGTGACCTATGATTTTCTGTTTACCCATAGCGATCGGTTGAAAGGTTAAGAAGTTGATGCGCTACAGCGCTATCTAGCGGCGAGTTACAAAAAAATGGATAGGATAAAAACCTTCTTCATGATAAAAACACTTAGATGTGCCAACTTTCATAGCGATCGGTCAAACGGTGTAAGAGTTTATTGACGTCATACATGCCAACATCCAATTATATATATATTCTTATATTTCGAAATTTTGGGGGTTTCACTTTTGCGGAAAGTGGATGTTCAGGACCTCGAATGGTTCGGAACACTCCATCTCGAAAGAAATGATATTTAAAATTCCTGAAATATTAGATATTTTGGGGCTGAGTCCCCGGAGGGGGAGGGGTGATTTTGAGGACCCTGAATGGCAGGGAAACACTAAAAATCGAAAGAGAATGATTATTGAAAATTTCAAAATTTTTGGGTTTTGACCCCTTGGAAAAAAAAAGGGGGGGGGGTGATGTTGAGGACCCCGAATGGCTCGTAAACACTCCAAATCGAAAGAGAATAGGTTTTCGAAATTTTGGGAAAATTTTTTATTATTGGGTCTTTGACTCCTTTTGGGGGAAGGGTAGTTTGAGGACCCTGAATGGCTCGAAAACACTTAAAATCGAAAGAGATAGATTTTAAAAATTTTTTAAACTTTCGAAATTTTGGGGCTTTAGCCACCTGGGGGGGGGGGGGGTTTAGTACCCTGAATGGCTCGGAAACACTCCAAATCGAAAGAGATATAAAGGGATATAAGAATGTAGGCATTTACTGTACTCCTATCTACCATAATAACAATATTGACAAATAGAAAGCTTATTACCTACCTATGAATAATTATCTAAATAAATTAATAAATAATTGTATGTTTAAGAATTTACGTACATAATATTAAACTTCAAACTATACACCCCCCCCAAAAAAAGGATGTTTGTGAAACTATTTTTTATTTGTCATAATGTTTAAAACATTTGTAGGATTTGTTTGTATGTAAAACTGTGGTGGCAATATTCCGCTTATCCAAAGGAGTAAAGAAATTAATAGAAATATCACTCCCTGTACACACCACAAATCTTTTAATTAAGTAAAAAAAAAAAAAAAAAAAAAACATAGTCGAAAATGAAACAAAAAGTATAAATAACAACTAAATTGACAAAAAAAAATATACAACTGGAATGACAATGTTAACATCCTCCTGAAATTTAATAGAAGTAGGTAGGTAAGAATATATATAAGAAATTAAATGAAATTAAAGCATACATAAATAAAATTATCTCACACTCAACCAAACATAATGTTTAATGTGAAATAAAGGAAGATGGCAATTACACGTAACGATTCTAATTAATAAAAAAAACTTTCCTGAAATTTATACAACTGGAATGACAATATTAACATCCGCCTGAAATTTAATAGAAGTAGGTAGGTATGAATATGTATATATATAAGAAATTAAATGAAATTAAAACATGCATAAATAAAATTATCTCACACTCAACCAAACATAATGTTTAATATGAAATAAAGGAAGATGGCAATTTCACGTAACTATTCTAATTAATAAAAAAAATCAACCTACCTGAAATAGTAAAATTCAAATTTTTCAACAATATATCACATAATTGATAAATATTTCTGATCTTCGGTCTCAGCAACCCTAAGACTCTTGTCGCTCAGCAGATAAATTATATACACTAAACTAAACTCCTTGCAAATAAGTAGGTTCTGTAAAAAAAATAACAATATTGACAAATAGAATGAATAAATTTCGAAGAAATTTATAAGTTTAAGAATTTATGTACCTACATAATATTAAACTTGAAACTATCCACACAATAAAAACCTAAGAATGTTAGTGAAACAAATTTTTTTTATTTGTCATAATACTTAAAATACGCATGTTTCCAAAATGAAACAAAGAAAAAATAATAACCAATTTGACAAAAAAAAATTGTACAACTCGAATGACATTGAAAACATACACGTGAAATTTAAAAGAATTATGAGTGCCCTAGGTAGGGAGAAAAAATATATATAGAAGAAATTAAATAAAAAAAATGGGTGCGAGTAGGGCCTACTTAGGTACGCGCATGAGAAGTTATACTTCATTGGCATCATTAAAAAATAGTTTTTAATTGCATGCAAAAATATTGCGTGGAGTCCCTCCGCGTGGAAGAAGTGAAACTTCGTAATGTGGAAATGAAAATAGGAATGGGTAGAAATTGATTTTGAGTGAAATCATATTGTATCAAATCAAACTAAAAAAATTAAGGAAATAAATTTGTAACGATTCATAGATTGATCTTCAGAGAAAGCGAGACACCCATTGAATGTACATAAAACTAACTTTTTTATGAGAGCAGATTTTCATGAAATAAATCATTAAATCATTCAACGATAAAAGCTGTTTATTTAAGTAAGCGGACGGGTTCGCCCCAAGGAGAAAATTGACGCGGCGAGACCTCGTGGACATAGAGAAATGACACACACTCACTATTTATGTGTCTATGAAACATGATATTTTTTCTGCAATTTAAATTGTAATATACAAAAACGGTATTGAAAATTGAAACAAATATGGCGACACTACAAACTGTCAAGATCTTTATTTTTTTCTTACTCTCTACTTAGTTCCTTACAATAGCAAAACGTAACGCAATGGCTTGTAAGCCATTGCTCGGCAGACATTGAGGAATGACACTAACAGTTTGTATATCTATGACACACATTACATAAAATTAAGATATATTTTTTTATCCCGTTAAAAATAATTTTTTGAGACAAAAGATAGCCTATGTCCATCCCCAGGATATAATCTATCTCCTTACCAAATTTCATTACGATCCGTTCAGCCGTTCAGCTGGGAAAAGGTAACAAACAAACAGACAGACAGACAGAGTTACTTTCGCATTTATAATATTAGTAAGGATTTCTATCCTTCTCCTTGGCGAGACCCGTCCACTTAGTGAAGCTCGCGGTGGCTAGCGAACTAACAGCGCTAATAACAGTTTATTTTTAAATTTCTTCAATAGATGGCGTTGCCTGAAATTTGAAACGAGCTATCACTTTGTTTGTTCGAGCTTTACGCAAAAACCACTAGACGAATTTGTTTGAAACATTTTGTGTTTTAAAGCTTATGATTAGACTTAAAACGCTGTAAATATTTTATCTCTCTAGAACACAAGATCAGCTTGAAAGAAATGAAAGATTAGTTTTTGTTGAAACAAACATGGCGTCAAAGAAATTAAAATTTTGACGTAACAACGTCTAATAAATTTGATGAACGCCGGCTGCACGCACGAAAAAGTGTCCCACTACGGATGTCCCACTACGGATGTGTTCTGTTTGCTAATTGTACGCATGCGTGGCATCTCTCTTCGTGCTCATTGTACGCATGCGTGGCATCTCTCTTCCACTCGATTGGAATAACCATTGATTTTACTTTTCAATCATATTTTCGTCGTTTGAATTATTAATATTATGTAATTTAACGATCGTCCACCGATTTTCAGCACAATCGTTAGGGTTATTTAAAAGTAATGTTGAAAATTCAAATACGTTTTGAACCAACAATGGTGTTTTACAGTTACACATAATATTTCAAATTACACCCAGGATCTTATGAACAACGTTTTAAAAAAATATTGTAACACATTATAAATAAGTTTGGTGTATTTGGGATGCGTATTTGTTATCAAATCGTGTTAAAAAACCAAATTATTTTATTCCCCTATCGTGAACACATTTTTTATAAATATATATAACATCTGAAACTACATTTCTTTAAGTATGGCCTCGTAGGCTTGCGGTTAGCGTAGCTAACTCTTGAATCAAAGGTTGTCGATTTGAATCCCGGCAGCTCCGAAGGTGTTTTTGTATTTGTAAAAATAAAAACTGCGTACGCAACATTTCAAAAGTAATAAATATATTTGAATTAATGAATGCAAATAAAAGTAAATTTATTAATTAAATTGCACATTTCATTTCACTCCTTTGTATCCATACAAAATAGTGATATTTCAATATAAATGATTTAATTTTATTCATAAAAGTATGCAGAGGTAGATTTTATCATACAAAAGATTAAAAAAATTTACAAAAATTTCTTCCTCAAAGAATATAATATTTTTAATGCCTAAATGTTTTGGTTGCAAAAACCTATTACGGCTCAGTCTCAGGTCGTATATGATATTTCCTTTTCTTCTGGATCAATCATTTCATCAATGTTTTGTTATGACGTTGTCACGTTAAACTATCGTCCGTAAACCGACTTTACAGACAACCAATTTTTTTTATCATTGCTGTCATTTGAGGGCTGAATATAAAGTTTTACTCGATATATACCTTGTTCTGTAACCAAATATAAAACATATATTCTCTACATCAATATAAAACTGTAACAGAAGTTTTGTTGTCTGTTTGACTGTTCTTTTTTTAGTTTATATAAGGAATTACAAACGAGGCAATATATTTTTAACACACTTTTATTATCTTCACTTTAACTGACTATTTACAAATATTGAAAGTCAACTTTTACCTATCGATTTCAATCTTTGCAAGTACATATATGTAATCCGGATAAAAAAATATGATAATTGTATAACTATAATCTGAACTGAGATGGTGGGAGGTTCATAGGGGCAGAAAACCGCTACTTTCGATCTATGTGCAATAACCATGCTTTTTTTTTGTGTATCCATGAAGCCGGTACATGGTGGGAAATTCGCCAGTGGTCGACGGCCCCCTCCCCTCCTCAGCCTTTTTCAAGAGGCAACACCCAAAATTTCGAAAATTTTTAAAAAATAAATTCTCTTTTGATTTAAAGTGTTTTCGATTCAAGAGGCCGGCACACGGTGTCAAATGTGCTCAAGGTTTCATTCACCCCTTCTCCACAAGGGGAGTTTACTTGCCACCGATTATCGAAAGTCCGGAAAATAGAAGTACGTTGATTTTGACGTGCTCACGAGGTCTTGGGGCACCACTGGACCCCTCCTCTGGAGGGGCTCGTTTGAGGGAGGGTTCGGAGGGGGAGGGGTGTTTAATTGCCCCCAAAATTTTTGGGACTCTGAAAATTGATTTTGTGGTGCAATTGGATGGAGGTGTATTACGAATTCCGACGTCAGTGGGACAACATATATACGACCCCCTTACCCTTTCCATTGGTGCGAAGAGTCCTGGCCCTTTTCAAACAAATTTTCACTTTCTCAAAAATAAAAGTGTTTGCTGGGTCATTCTTCAAGTCTAACGTGTGCTTTCGTTCGCAAGACTACTAAAAATGGTTTTCGGCGACTGTGTTGTGTCGACCGTTGCCATACCATGTGTTTGTGTCACACGCTATGTCTTACTTGTGCAATGTGGGGAATTGTGAGCATCGAATAGAATCGTGTGCCAGCCCTCAACAAAGGTCTCATACAATAATTTCATGAGTATGAGCTGTATGATTTTTTTTTAGGGGGAGAGTGTGGTGTCAGAGGGAAAAGAAAAAATTCTTTCGAGCTATGTAAATAACTATGCTTTTTATGTATACATGAGGCCGGGGAAAGGTGGGAAATTTTCCCGAAGTCGACTGCCACCTTCAAGTTTGGGTGGATGTGGGTGGGGGGGAGTTAAATGTCACCAAATTTTGAAAATTTCGAAAATCATATCCCTTTCGATTTGTAGTGTTTTCGACCCATTCGGGAACCTACCCTCCCTCAGGTGGGAGCTCATTTGACGCGAATTTTTTTTTAATTCGGGAAAATTGAAGTAAGTTGATTTAGACATGTATCCAAGGTCTTCGGGTCCCATCGGACCCCCTTACGGGGTGGGGGTCAATTTCCCCCCAAATTTTCGGGACATTGTAAATTGATTTTGTAAATAATTTCGAGGAATTTATAAAAAAAAATTAAATTCAATACGAACTCAAAATTAAAAGAATAAAATTATATTTTAAAAACACACGCTTTCATTGTTGCAGAATTAAAAAGTTAAAAAAAATTCATCTTAAGTAATTTGTTCAACAGTGGTAGAATGAACTACGGCTATTACAAAGTAATATTTTTAATAAGTTTAAATAAGAATCAAGTAATAAACAAAAGAATAATTTTAATGAAATAAAAGCGTGGCGAGCTCTCTTCGTTCATCTTCATAATACCTGTCTTAACGAAAAGACATTAGTGATAGAAATTTTAGGACGACTTATAACAGCACGTTACCCTTTTTTTCATTGAAATTAATTGTTGTGTGTATTACTTTATTACTATTTCAAAAAAAAAATACATTTTACAGATTCGTAGTTCATTTTGTCGCTATTAAACATATGACTTAAATATTAAAGATATTTTTTTTTTAGTTTTCATATTATAAAACAATGAAAGCGTGTTTTTGTATTTTTTTAAATATTATTTGATTCCATTTTTCCAATTAAAAGTTTCACTTCATTAGATAGCTGTTTAGTTTTTCGCTAAGTTATAATAGTAGCAGTGGTTTTTACGGTACAATCATCTAGAACTTAAAACTGTGAACACTTGGCAAAAAATGTATTAAAAAAATCATATAAACCGAATTTAAACAAGTAGGGAGGTGATGTTTGATGGCAAATTTGATATATTAGTACTAAGTATAACTATTAATCTACTCACACCCACTATAAGGAAACTGATACAAGTATTATACACTTTAAATTAAAATGTGATTGTTTCCAAACTTAAAATAATTTAGGTGTCTATACTGAAGTGTAAAACGAGAAAGTATAAATTTAATAATTCTGTGCATATAATAAAATTTAATGGAAGTGTAAATGTCAGATGACAAAATATAAATTAAAGTTAGATACAATTGAAATTATGACTGTTAGGGGACTTTGGTGATAGGTGGAGACCTGTAAAACGTAAATGATTTATTTATACTAGGATGGACTCCACAAATGTGTGTATAACAAATTTCGAAGACATGTGTTCATTTTCTGCTACCATATTTCACCTTCTTCCATGATCGCAAATGTTTAACTTATTTAATAATATATTTTTAACTGTTTGCCGTTCGAATCTTGTCCTGCAGAATGTTTCAAATAACCTGTAATCTAATGACGAGGACCAGGTCAATATTTAAACATTTTCATTACGAACTGTTGGGAAACAATTACGTGACTTTTGCAATTAATCTAGTGATTAGTAACTATTTCAAATGCAGCAGAAGAAACCTTGAATCACTGAAGTTTTTTACTGCATATCACATTACGGTGGTACTGAATGGATCTGTGATTCCAACGCTAGTTTTCTCAAGTAAATTATTTGAAGGCTTTTATTGTTTGTTCACTATGATAACTGTCCTTTCGGCAAAACTTTTGTGTTCAGAAGTTTACTCAGTTTCTTCTGAGAGTGGTAAAAATTAATGCAAGGTTGTTTTGACTAATATAACTTGCATGACATCTTTCAGTTCGCAAATATATATATATATATATATATATATATATATATATATATATATATACATATACCTATTATTTTACAAATCTAAAACAAACCCGAAATGCAAGAAACCAAAACTTGATAATTTTTTCAGAAAATTTCCTTAAAATATTTTCAAAGACTAGTTTATTAATAACTGTCTCCACGTATCTTCTGGAGTTTCTAAAATTTTTACGTTTTAATTTTTTGTCTTAAATATTTTCTTTGATTTTTCCTTTATACAAGCAATGTGTTTTATAGCATAAGTATCTGCTAATTTTCACCTGTTATTTTTATCAAAAATTCAGGCAAATAACGCCTTACAAGTTTCTCCCGTATTCACTTACCAGAAGTATATGTCACAGAGTCCCTGCGTATGGGTTACATATATACCTACTGATGTGCTTCAAAAGTCTCATTTGTGAAATATTTCTTCGCAAGAAAAATCTGCAGCAAGAAAAATTACCAAACATTCAAGGTTGAATAGGCGAAGCCTAAAAACACGTCCGGGAACTCGGACAGGGGATGCTGCGAAGCACCACAACCACCTCTCCCAAAAAAATTAAAAAAAAAAAATCAGTAAGGAAGGTACCCTTTCTCTCTTCCCAGAAATCCTTTTTCCTTTCCCGCAATTTTATCAGAACACGACCGCATCATTTATATCCCGAGGGTGCTTCTTCCGCGGTGCTTAAAATTCACCTCGCGGCTCTCCGGCCGTTATAATTAAACACGACGACCACGTCTTTCTTTCCACCTACTTTCTCCCTTCCTCCTTCCGAAAAAAAAAAAAAACTCTTCCTCCTCCACCGATGTTTTTTTTTTTTTTTTTTTTTCGGGTTGACAACGTCGTCCGGTACTGTGTATCTCAGTCGCCGGCCCGCGCGCTCTAAGTGACTTGTTTACGCTTGCGGGCCTCGTACTCCCGCTGAAAATGAGATTTGTTGCTCCGAGAGACGAACGGAGCTACGCGGACCCGCAACGCGACACCCCCCCCCCCCCCCCCCTCTACAACCTACATCCACCCCCCCCTTCCCCCCCGCCGCGCGAGCACGTATTTATCCGCCCTTTCCACGTCCTTGCATCCTTAGTGCGTACTCTTTCTCTCCCTCCCAACCCTCCAGGATCCTCTTGTTTCACCGTCAGGGACGGGAGCCGTTAGGCGAAGGGGGGGGGGGAGAGAGAGAGGAATGATGCAGCGGTAATCGGGGCGGGGTGTAGTCGCAGCGACGAATAAGAATGGCGGCGGAAGTGGGAGAGAAGCCCGGAAGCTGGATCCGGCCGGCGCGGCGGGCCGCAATAACTTCACATTTTCATTTTGATCTTGACGCGTCACGTCGCCCTGGGGGTTTATGACGTAATCACGAGATGCCGGACTGCGGTGTGGGGGGGGGGGGGGAGCGTAAAAGGGGGGGGGGGGGCGTAAGTTTCATCATTCACCTTCCCTCCACCTCATACTCTTCTCAAGCCCAATGTTCGCGTGCCCACCAACACACACACACACACACAAACACACTACCGTTTCCTGTCGGTCTCCTGATGGACTTACACGCTTCTTTTCCCACGCGCCTTCTCCCTTATTTCGTTTACATATATATTCTTATCTCGCTGGGTTCCCCTGTCTCGCAACATATCTTACCTGTGGCCAGGGGACCTTTATATCAGTCCGTGGAAAAACGGTAACGAATATTCACAGCCGAGATGGGGAAAGGAAACGTGAAAAAAAAAAAAAAAGAAGGAAAAAAAAAAGGTTCTGAAGCTGCTGGATGAAGTTAGGAATTTACGCCTCTCGGTCACGCACCCGCAAGTAAAAATCAAGTCCTTTGTTGGTATTCTCGTGAAGCTTTGTCGTACATGTAGACGAATTTTTGTGTTGCAGTTTTCATACAGTAAAAAGTAGTATATGTTTTGAGTTTCACACTTATTTTTAATTTAATTACTTTACTTCAGACTATAAATATGCAAAACTGTACTCATTACTCTTAAATTTTTCTATGGATGTTACTGTTGAGTAATCCGTTTAGTTCTTATAATCTGATTATCTAAAATATTTAATTACGATAATTTGAGAGCTACTACCAGCTTGGGAAATAGATGCAAAAGAAAATTTACAAATTAACGAAAGGGTGAAACTATTACAAAATAAAAACACACAACAAAGTTCGCGTTAATAATAAAGAACTTAATTATAAAATCACAACACCCTAAAGGTTTGGTCTTAAACAAGTTCTTTTTTCATAAAAAATCTCTTGCAATAGTTGCTGACCCCTAAATATTTTTTTACAAAAAAACATAATAATTTTTTTATGAGCTTAAAAATTCAGGTAAAATTTCGTTACAATGAATTTTTGCGTAATTTTTTTTACAGCTATAAGACAGTAAATAACTGGTTATAAGAATATATGGGTGAATTTAACTGCTATTTTCTAAATCTAACTAAATATGTTTCGAGAAACTTTAGGAGAGAATATAAACGGCAAAAGTGTTATCTAGACAAATTTAAAGGAAAAACTCCCAATAAAAGTAATAACAAGAATATGAAACTATCATTACGGTGTGTGTGTGTGTGATCAAGCCTTCAGTTGGCTACCTGGCTAGACCAACAAAGGCCGTAAATAGGTGTTTCTAACTATTAAAAAATAACCCGAGAATTTTTTTAAGTTTTCTAGTTAGCTTTAAAAAGAATTTTCATTCATGTAGTAAAGTTTCTTACATTTGTTTGATTAAAAATAGATTTTTAATAAATACTTACAGGCTCTACTGTCTAGATGACAGTCAGGCTACATAAATGAAGAAGTATTTTTACTGTGGCTACATTACGTTAGCATTATTTGACATTTCAAATGTAAGTGTAAGAATTTATTTAAGTTATTATCAAACAGCCACTTCTCATAGTACCGTTGATGCGTGTAAACCAACGAACAGACTACTTTCCCGCTCCATGTCTAGCACGTAAGAGTGACTGTGCATTTGATGATCGCATCATTGTCGCCCTTAGCGCTCTCTACATCCGCCCAAAAAGAGAATGGTCATAACGCCAGGTAAGGTAATCAGCTTAAAATTACGCTTTAAATGGTGAAAATACATACAATCGAAACAAAAAAAAAACTTGTGAGCAATAGTCTTTCAGAACTCGCCAGACACGTGTCGCATCTAACCTCGGTTACGAGCTAATTCATGTGTTCTCACGTTGCGAACACGCTTAAAATACGCAACTTGGGACACGAAACTTAAGGTAGAATTCTCTTTAATAATGCCGAGTGTGATAAATAGCCTTTATACGCAATTTGGGTTTTACTTTTAAATACATATCTTGAGGAAAGTCACACGTAGTTTCCGCATCCATCGCTAGAATTCGTTGCCGGAAATTATGTCAACTATTGAACCATTTGAGTATCAGACAGAAATTTTAAGCTAATAATAACACGTTTCCGATGAAAAGGAAAGTGATTAAATGCTAAACTCCTACTTTGGGCCTGATTTTCGACATGAAATTTTATGAAAATACTACCCATAAAGTTTACCTTTGTCTTTGTGAACTTCGTTTCATGCCATCCGCCACAGATGGCAGCACCGCGGTCACACACATTTCTGTTCAATCTTACTTCCGTTACATTCACGTTACATTAGCACTTACCGAGAACTAATATTTTACATATCAAAAATGCTTATTCTCCGGTAACGCAAATTCGTTCCGGATCAAATTAACAATTTTTCTTAGTAATGTTTTCTATTGATAAACGCCATAGCCGGTAGAAAATTGAACGACGGAGGAAAACCTCAACAACTGACAACCACGACGCATACATGAACACGCGGAAATCAGTCACAACAAGCTGATGTCGAATTGTAAATGCAGAGAATTCACAGATAATTCAAGGAATTCATTTAAATGTGTTTTTTTTTTTTTTTTCAATTGGGCGGGGCCGTGTCGGGACACGCGGCCGTAGAGTAACTGAAACGTCTGTGTCAGCGAGTCGCTCCTGGTACATATGTCCACCGGTGCAGGCGCAGCAGAGGAGGAGGGGCTCGTGGGGTCTGCGTCCTTCACTGAGCGCCGCGGCGGCTGTGCGACTCCACAGACAGTCTCGCTCGGCGTCTGTGCGTGGTCCACAGCCTGCTCTTCCCGAGGATAGCAGGGTTCATGTCTCCGGCTGAGGCTGACATATCGTATTTTATTACATTTTTATAGACTTACATTATTTTTTGACGTGACAACGTCTAATAAATCGATGAACGCCGGCTGCACACACGAAAAAGTGTCCCGTTACGCACATTTTCCCGTTATGCTGTGTCCCGTTAAGCTCATTGTACGCTTGCGCCGCATATATATCTCTCTTGCACTCGATTGGAACAACCATCGATTTGACTTTTTCGAGGCACATTAAACTTGAAACACTCCCATTCGTTTCCTACTTTTCCTATCGTCGTCCTATCCTTAACAAAATAACACAGATTGGAAGACGTTAAATAGGAAACATGTATAAAAAGTTATAGTTAAAATAATCTGTTCGTTAAAGTAATAAACATATTTGAATTAATGAGTGGAAATAAAAGTAAATTTATCAATTAAGTTGTAGATTTCATTTCACTCCTTTGTGTCCATACAAAATAGTGATAATTCAATAAAAATGATTCAATTTTATTCATAAAAGTATGGAATCATTTCATCAATGTTTTGTCATGACTTTTTCACGTTAAACTATCGTCCGTAAACCGACTTTACAGACAACCAATTTTTTTTAATACCAATTTTGTCCAAACTACTCCAATTTGGCTTTAAACGATCGAGCTAAATAAACTCTGTACACTAACACAAGAATCACCACGTTATCACGTCTTTCGAGTCGTGAGCTAACGCTGAATAGAGAGAAGCGGTTCCCCTTCCCACCACCCCCCCCCCCCCAAAAAAAAAAACAATCGCCCTCGACGCAAACTCAATGTCCTATCACCGACCTGATTGTATACTTTAATTAATGACACACAATAACGTCCCTAAGACTAAGGCATTACGATATAGTAATTTAGAAGAGGTTTGATTTTAAAAAAAATCAAAATAAATTAATTAATTAATTACGGCACAGGCGAACATAGTGGTCCCGAGGACGAAACAGATGCAACAAGAACAAACAGCCTTGGACAACACAGAGATGCAGTGTCATTTGTAATGAAACGTGTGGTATAAACGCCTAGTTTTTTGAAAATACGGCAATCGAATCGTTTCAGGGTGGGGTATTTTCTACAAAATACCAAAATATAATCTTGCCACGATGCATTCCCGCGTGCTACGCAGTCCGTTTTATTTTATACAGCTTATGAAGAGTGCTCATCACAAATTATAAATCCACATATCTCCATGCGTTACAGTTTCACAAATATATGTTTTTGTATAAATATTTATTTATGTTTTAAAATAAAATGTTATTTTTTTTACCCGCTAAAACAATTAACTTAGATTCTTTAAAGTATAAAATGTATTTTTCCCAATTTAGGAATTCCATATGAGTAAGTAGTAACATTATATATAAGGAGAAAAGTTGGTAGAAAAAAACATTTAAAATTATATAATTATTATTTAAAAGATGGGAGACATAAAGCAATTTATATAACCATTGGTAAAAATGTTAATCAGTATTTCACCTAGGTGCAGATATAAATTATTATGCGACACACAAATCTTTAATTACAATACTTTGTACTAAAAGAGTGCTTGTGCGTCAGAGGTACATTATTTAGTTTTTGCAAACAAAAGTAGCCTATTATTCAGGAAAACATTAGCTTAAAATGAAACTTTAAAAGAACTTACACTTAATCCGTGAAGCGGGGAAAGGATGATTTCAATTAATTCTCTTTTTTTTTTGCTGAAATAATTAATTTTTTTCACTCCCCACTTGATTCAGAAAGAATTTCCATCGTCGAAACGAACTGTATTCATCCACTGCCGACTAGAACGAGCGCTTCGGAGTCCGTTTATCGCAACAAAACAGAACGTAAATATATATATATATATATATGTATATATATATATATTTAATTCGGCAGTGGTCTCTTTTTTACAAGACCTGTGTTTCCATGCGCGTAGCTAGATAATGCGCGTATAAGGATAGAGAAAAAGAAACAAAAGGAGGAAGGGGGAAAAAATATAGTCCGTGCACACGAATATTTTCGCATCATTCCTCGCCATGGTTTCGTCGAATTAGGGCTGGCTATGACGAGACAGCAGATGAAAGGAGTTATGTCGAAATTCACGCACCTATTTTTTTTTTTTTTTTTTTTTTTACTATTCCATATACATATAAGTATTCTCGGTTTTTGTTTCGTTTTTACTGTATCTCGTTTTGTTTTCAGAGCTTGGTATACGCATTTCTTTTCTTCCCTGCTACGTACAGCTATAACATTCTGCGATTTCATTTTAGTCTATATATTTTTTCTTTTATATTTTTAACACGCCCGTCGAAAGTAAAACATGAAAACACTGGTAGTGTTAGGTGTAGAGGGGTGGGAACTAATGTTTCGTGTCGTAGTTTGCATAATGTGACCCTTGGGCTGACGTGCGTAGGGGGAGTAGGTTTACGACCGACCATTTCTTCCCCTCCTTTTCTTCACCCCTTTATTCCAACTCTCTCTCTCTCTCTCTCTCGGTAGGAAAACCTGTTCCAACCCTTGCCCTAAAGGGCAGAGGAACGATCGAAGGGACAGTACGTCTCCGTATTTTGCATTCGCCACGCAATGCTCCGAGTTTTATTATTTTTTCGATCCCCCCCTTTCTTCCTCCTACACCATTCGTTTCGTCGTTTCGTTCTCAGGACTATTTTTCGTTGCGTCCGTTATCCACGCTTTCGACAACGATACGTACTCCCTCACTCCCCTCGATGTCTCCGCACTTCGTCCTATATTTCCTTCCCACGTGTTTTTTTCTGTTTTTTTTTTTTTTTTTTACTCAAGGTTCGCCCCCGCGGGGTATAAAAGTGAGTGGCAACATCCGTGTAAAAAGGTGGAGGCGCTCGACTGCGAGTCCACAGAAGCGGGGAGAAGGTCAGAGGTGTGGATAACAGCGCCAGCCCCGTGTTTGCCGTCGTGTAACATGCCGAGTTAATAGCACGAGCGAGCCTGTTAAAAACCATGTACTCGTTCTCTCTTTCTCCCTCCGCCACCAGTGTCTACAAAAAATTTTTTTTTCCCCTGCCTGTTCCATGTTCATGCTTGTGGAACAAACCATCGACTGTAATTTTAATCACAAACACAGATTGTAAAAAAAATTGGTTGTTGGTTTAATGTTTATAATCACTTACCTTCAAAACGTTTTACAGAACTTAAGTATGTTTTACAAAACGTCTGATTAACAGCAAATAAGGTAAAACAATTGTTCTTTTTTTAGGATTAAATTTAATTGGACCAAAACTAAATCAAAATATGATCTACTAGTGCTTAGAATAAAAGGTTTTAGAGCATCAAATTACAAGATTAAAAATAAATGTAGAAAAAATGTTTATTCATCAACATAATTTGTGATATTTTTGGTTTTCTTTTCATGCTACAAATGTGAATTTAATTGAAATATTTGAATAAAATATTTTAAAAAGAATTCATATCTTCACATTTTTCAGCCATTCCAAAGAATGATACATATGCTTGTTGTGAAATCTATATTAGTTGGCCAGTAAATACCGTTACTTGTCTTGCTGAAAGTTCTTACCTGAAATTCCATCGTACGTCCACCATTCCTCCCAGCTCACACCATAAATTCCTGAAAAAAAAAGAAAAAATTTCTATTATTTAAAATAAATCATAACAACTAAAATCATTGTTCAAAAATAATTTGCAAAAACTGTGCTGTAAACAATAAAAAGAGATATTTTACACACACACCATTGCTTGGAGCGTAATCAGTAAAATATTTTTTTTTTTTGCTTTGGAAAATTGATGAACTTATTGATTACTTTAGGAATAGTAATCTAAATATCAACTATCAGTAAGCATTGCCTGAAAAATATGATTTTAAGTCCAGTGACTAACATTCACCAGTTATAACAAGAAAGTATTGTCATAAAAACATTTTATTTTTGCATTTTAAAAAATGTTAAATTCTATTTTTCTAGGGAATTTATAGAGAAGCTTTGATTTAAGTCATTTATACAAGTATCTTTCTGGTTTATATTTACTGGCATTCACTAAGCTAAATTTTTTGAATTCATTAATGTAAATTAATAAGCTTATGTTTGCATTTTCTTAAAAGCAAATATAACAAGGATAATTTCATGTTCTCAGTCTTGACCGATGGCAATAAGCAAAAAAAAATCTCTAGTAAGTGAGAAAATTAAGTATTTAAAATTCATTAAAAGGACTTTTTTACATTTAAAAGGACTGAACGTTAATTCACAAAATCTTTTGAACTTAAATAAATATACTTATGCTTGCAAATAATCATACGCTTAATGAATGCCAAATTTATTATATATTTTTAATAATCTCCGCAGATGCAAGAAAATACTTTGTATAATATGGAAAACTGTTTCAAAATTTCAGTTTTTTAGTTTGGAAATCGTGATAACCATAACCATAACCATTCTGTATTACTTAACCTACATTAGACATATCGTTTAGTTAACGCAACATATGGTGAAGTTGTGGGCTGAAAAGGCCGGACCTACGATGTTGAAAAATGCTGAAAAGCAAGAAAACGAAAGGAATTGGGGAAGAAGTATTTGAGACTTTTCAAGAACTCTCCCCCTCCTCACCCCTTTTCAACCCCGCCCTTCACCCTCAGAGTCACAAAACAACGCCGCAGCCTGGCAAGTCCACCAACTTACGGAGGTTAAATCAGTGTTTGTGTCACCCCCGGGGGCGGCAGATCCCACGACCCTAGAGGAAATATTTTCCGATTAACTTCTCGACGCACAATTTCAGACCTCGGCACAACTGGGGTGGAAACATCAAAAGATACATTTTCAAGTTTTTCTTTCATCCCCCTAAATGAGCGCCAGTAAAAATACTTTAAAAATTCTTTACAAGAATAAACCAGATTATATGAAACACTGCGGCTATCCGATGCTGGTACCAAACATATCAATTATTTTATTTATAGGTATATTTATCTACGAAGTAAGGTGTGTGTGTATATATTTTTCAGCAAAACGTGCCGACTACAAGATCTTCAATGAAGTTTTTTTTTTAATCTTTGTTAGATATTTGGATAGAACTAGAACATAGGATACATGTAATTACGAAAACTTACATCTAAAAGGTAGGAAATAATGCAAACGTATTTTTTAATAAATTTCGTACTTCCGAAGATAAAACGGGATGTAATAAATGGCTAGGCAAGAGTAACAGTCCAAAAAGTACAATTTCCCTTTTACCATTTTAAACAGTTCCATACGCAAAAAAAAAGGACGGATATATTTTTAAAATAAACATAACATCTCTGAAGCTAAACTAGCGGATGGTACGATGTGAAGTATGTTTGAAAATAATCAGATACTTTACTAACATATAATTGGCCAGCAGGTTTGTATGTCTATGTACTTATTGATGTGTATACCCCTTTGATCTTGGTACACGGCGTTTGGTAGAAGTAATTTCGTAAAAATGGAATGGAAGTTGATGAACGGAAATGTGTCACAATGATGGCGGACTCACGTATGTCAAGATAAGCCCGTATATAGTCACCTTCGTAACCATTAAAAGAAATTACTAAACGTATTGGTGTGCCAAACTAAACAATATAATAGTGAAATTACCCTGGAATGTATTTTGTAAAGTAAAAGAGTCATAATAAAAAGTAATCACAAGATTAAAATTCCTAAAAACCTGGCATTGCAATGATAATGTACATATTCTCCATGTAAATTTTGAAGATGCTTAGAAGCACAAAGGTAGAGCGAGCGCTTGGAAATTTCTAGAGGCCTGGTTCAAATATCGTTACTGGATTTTTAACCTTTTTTTTAATAACATTGTGATATGAAAAATTATAACAATAATGTTTAATCAGCTCAAAGTTACTATGGGTTGCCGGCGATTAGTCATAAGAATAAGGATGTCGATCTATAATTTTTTTCTGTTTCCTTTATACACAAACATATACTTAATGTTATAATACGTTTTTCAATGTGTTTCAGGTTAACATTTTAATAATTCCATAGAAATATAACTTCTAAAGTGAGTGGAAACTTCATGGTATCAATTGTTTGGTGAATTTTTATAAAATGGCAGTACTTGAATTTATTTCCTTGTCGAAAATTCAAGTCCAATACCGGAGTTATATCGGAGCCGTTTCTAATAGTTAAAATTTCCGTTTCTTTTCGTCATGCAATATTTGGGTGATGATGGCAAGCATCGTTTACGATTTAGGCAGTTAATTTTAGCGGCGGGTGCATAAATATGTGATTCAAAATTTTAGTATTTGAAAAGCGACTATTTTATTTATCAGTTTATTTATTCCCGGAAACATTTTAAATAATTATACGAAAATTTCGTGTCCGAATTTTGTACTTTAAGCTTATTTGCAAACATGAGTTTTCTCATTACCGAGATAAGATGTTTACGTATCATTGGCGAGTACTGAAAGGCTCGCTGACAGTTTTTTTATTAATGGAATAACAAAAATATATTTTAACAGTTTATTAGTAATAATTGTTTAAAACTATTTATAAAACTATAACGTCAACCAAAATTGTATCATGATTTTTAAAGTTTTGAAATAAAATGTAGTCAACAAATAAACTTTTCCTGTTAGCAGATTAGATAGGCACGTAAACAAAATTTAAAATTAAAATAAATATTTTGTCCATGTGTACAAAATCACTAACTCATTTTTTTTGTAGTTTAGACTACGAATAAAATAATGATTTACAAACACCAGTATAGATATTACTTCTATATTATTGTCATATCTCAAAAGATTCCTAAAATATGTTTATCAATATTTAATTTAGAAACAACTTTCTTTGTAATCTTGCACTGAACGAAAATTTTCTGTTATTCAGTTAAATCAAACCATAAACATAAAACACTTGAGAAATGAAAACATATAAATCGATCGAATATTTTAAAGGAAATGTCAGTTAATGGATAGTGAATCGACGACTCAGTTATTGCAGTGTTTTTTTTATTAAATAATACTAAGGTTTTGTAAAACAAAATTCCCACTTTTATAATTTAAATTGTTGTTAAGTAATTCCGTGAAAATATCCTGGTGTTTATATAACGCTTGCTAATTGCTTTTGGGAGGAAGACGCAGTGGTATAAATTTCTTTAGTTTTTAAAAGAAAGAGCGGAATTAGAAAAATATTGTCTAGCATCTATATGCCTTGTGTACATCGTACATTGTAAGGTTGAATCGGTGTAAGCCGTCAAATTGTA
Organism: Bacillus rossius redtenbacheri; assembly: GCF_032445375.1. Classification (NCBI taxonomy): domain Eukaryota; kingdom Metazoa; phylum Arthropoda; class Insecta; order Phasmatodea; family Bacillidae; genus Bacillus; species Bacillus rossius. The sequence continues at coordinate 55,290,033 of NC_086333.1, forward strand.
TAGATAGATTCGAATGGCTTAACGGATTTTAATAAAACAGTCAACTTTTCTAAGTAGAACCTGGTCAAAACTAAACGATCTGAGTGGTATTTATTTTATTTATAGTTTTAAGGTTACTAAATTTAATCTAGAAGAATACCAATATAGTAAAAATTTTCATTACTAAAATACAAAATAATTATCAAAATCATCTTGGGAAAGGGGTTTATAATATCATTGGTTAAGATAATTACAAAAATTTTAATAGACTTGAAAAAAATTAAATTAATTATATGAGGTTTTATATAAGCTTTTACTGATATTATAAGTAAAATAAAAATAAGATGCTTGATTTGGTAAAATAATTTTTATCTATTTCATTCATATATACAATCTAGCATTCTTTGGAGTAAGTATATGGAATAGTAAAAAAAAACACTATTGTGAAAACAGTTTTTTTAAAATGATGTATATACGATTTTTAAGAAGCAGTTAAACTGTATTTCTTAAGGCTATTTTAAGAGTTTTGAGTTTTTTTAATGCTTCCCGCATGTCTGAGACCATCGCTAAGAAAATCAATTATAACGATATTATATTTGTTACGAACGTGGGAAGCAGGGTCACGACGCGTGCCAGTTACCTGACTGAGCCTTCCAGCGGTAGACTGGCTCGAGGGCTCCACACGGCGCCACTGGCATGCGCGCATACCGTTTGGGCATTAGGGCTGCCCGACCTGACCCCCCATACCCCCGCGCCCTACTTCCTCGCGCTGTTTTCCATCCCTGAGTGGCCTGGGAATCCCGCGGACTTAAAGAGGCCACCGCGTGGAGTGGCGTGTATGACGCGCCGCTATTCTGGATGCTTCGAGCGTCAGATCGGCCCGGGAAGACGCGACACCTCACAACCACTCCAGTAGGTTCCAGAAATACGGTCGACGGGTATAAAAGTGGCGACGCCGGCCTCCGCGTGAGTTCAAGCAGGCGAGTCGAGTGAAGTGTGAGTCTGGGGAGCGGCGCGGGCTCTGAGCGACGAGATCGTGAGAGTGCGACCGAGTGGCGCGAGGCTGTGTGTGTGTGGACAGGTGCGGAGTGAGGGGCGAACCACTGTTGAGCCTGGCTCCAGGCAGGAGTGCGAACTGTGAACTTGACAGATATTTAGTGATTTGTGAACAGACTTTTTTAAGTGCGAGTTGTTTGTGAACAGTTACATTAAGTTTGGTTATTTAAATTAGAAATGTAAATATTAGTATCAAATAAAACTGTATTAAAATTAATTGTGCTATCCTTTCGAACCCACATTTTACCCACTCGTAACAATATTTTAGTGGCCTTAGCTGACAACGTATAAGTCAACTCCGCGACATCATGTCACTACAGAAGCATATGCTACCTTGGCAATGTATGCAATAGTCTGCGATCGCTTTTACATATATTTCAGTGGTCATTAACTTATTAACCCTCCAGTAGACACGCGGAATCCGCCTGTTGATCAGACGTCATTATTTTATGTTTTGAATAGTTTACACACCGATTTTTCTGCACGATTTCAATTTACAGTTGAATTTTGTTAAGAATCAAGTGTCATATTTACCAAGATTGTTTCGACCTCTGCTATGCGAGAACTTAGTGAGCCAGAGTGTTTCATTGCGTGGTCTATAGTTGAACTCCATGCGAGCTCTTATGATTCTCTCTTTGTAATATTATATTTAAAAAAAATGACATCGCAGATGACAAACTTTAAGACCTGTACTAAAAAATATTTACTTGCATGTACAAATACTGCACAGTTAAATTAATATAGGAAAATTTTATTCTTGGGAAATGTATCAATAATCGTGCACAGTAATATATTTCGCAGTTCCTCAGTGAATTAATAATTTTTATTTTATTCTGCAATAGAGTCTCAAGCCCCACCTGACAAGCAAGGAAATAGTTTTCAGCAATTGCTGCTGTTTATCATTACCGGTGGTGAAAATCTTTAGATTTAATAGTAAAAAGGAAACAGAGAAGAAAAATTTAAGAGCGAATTCCTTCTCGTATTATTAGGTACGCACCGGCAACACGAGAACATTTCGCTGCAGATATTAGCTCAAAAAGGGCATAAGTGACGCAGTTTGTAGGCACGGCGTGTTAGTTTAATATTCAGTGAACAGCGCTTAAAAAAGGCATAAATCCAGTATCTCGTAGGTACGAAGATCAGTTTATTAACTAAGTTCTTTTCAACTTGCTGGACAAAAAAAATGTTAAACTGATCAGCTGAAGGCCCTGGGTTTATTCCCGGCTGGACCGGATATTTTTTACTCCTGGAACATTTTACTTTCCAGGTTTAGGACGGAGTGCTGGGTTGTCCCTTAATCCCCCCCCCCAACCACCCCCTGTTTCAGAATGCTATGTCCAACTATCGCAGAATGTTTTCGCATACTTCTCCTAACCTCGTCTTGATCTTACCGTGGAGATTTGTGGGGATCGAAAACCGCCTCTGGAATGGTCTTCCAGTCATCATTTGTATGTATATGAATGGCTAAGGTGGATGTGTGTGTGTGTGTGTTCGGGCGAGCACTTCTGTGCATTGACGAAATTGTACACCCTGCTGCTAAAACCACGCCACTTCAGAAATACCATCAATGGCCGTAAACTATCCTTGCAAATAATTTCTTCCCTTCTCGATTACCAGAGCAAACTTTTTTTTTTTTTTTTTTTTTTTGCGTGCGAGGGATCCAAAACAGTCTGGTCTTGCTGGAGTGATCGAAGCCACAAAAGGAATAATTCCAAAAAGACGCCAGAGGCGAAGCGGGGCAGAACCGCGCATGATTATTTGATCAGACTTGACCTTAAACCATTCACCTCCCTCCCTCCCACCAACTTGCAGTCCCATATATCGATTATCTGCGGGGTCGATTTCTGGTCGCTCTTCGTCTCGATTTAAGCCACACGTTTGATGGAGGGTTTAGTTGGGGTTTGGAAGAGGAAGAGAAGGGGGTGGAAAAAGTCAACAATGAGGAGGTATGCATTATTCTCGCATCGCTGTTGTGTTTCGAAGTCGGATTGAAAACCGTCAGATTGCTCACGCCACGTGAGCCAGACCCGCCTTGATCCACGCGGGCAATTTCGGGCCTAACTCGAGCGCTTGTCGGGAGTTTGTGGAGCCGTTAAGGGCGGGCGAATCCACTGACCCATCGCTTATGGCGCACGATACGTGCGTACGTTTCTTTTTTTCTCGGCGGCGTTCGTGGGAGCACGTGATAGTGCGTGAGACGTTCGTTGCAGGAAATGTCTCGGTAAATATAAAAAAATTCTCAAACAAATTTGATTGCCTAAGTAGTTTGCTCGGCTTGACCTTATTCAAATGTTATAAGCCACTTCGAACGACAGTGTGTTACGAGATACGGAGGACCGAGAATAGATTTCAAACATATAAAATACAAATTTAAAAAAATATATATGACGTTTCCATATGTGATTTTTAACTTTTTGAGTATTAAGTAGTGCTGAAGCTAGGGAAAAAAAAAAACTGTAAACTCTAGAGTCCAACTGCAGGTCAGTGAACCAGAGATATTTCCGACCTTCTAGTTATTACACTAGCCTGAATGTGTTTGGCTTTTGTGTGCTGGGTTCTCCGTGTCTGATAAGGTTTACGTGTCATGTATGACTTAAAGCTTTATAAGCGCCGAGCCCAGGGGTGTAACTCTAGGGGTTTCATGCCATGGGCCTGGACGCTTTTGGGGGGCAGGGGAAGGTGTTGGAAAATCTGTGGCCTAAGGGTATTGTGCGTGGGGTTAACTGACACAACTCAATTTGGTTTCAGTGCTTGTATATGTTCTATACTTCCCTTATTATGTAAAACAACCCATTATTCACATACGTTTTGTTTGTTTACTAGGTAAAGACATCGGATGAGCCTATGTTTTCGCAATTAATAATCAGTAACTATAAAGAGTGGAGCATAAAATATCAATAATGAACGGAAGTACAGTTTGCAAGTGCAAGTAAAATTTACTAACCTAGGAACTTAAATAAAATAAATGTTCTCCGAAGTTCCAGTTAAATAAATATTAACTGTTACGATGCCTTCTTATAAATTGGGTACATGGTAAGTTAGGTAAAAAAAAAATGCATGTTGTAGGAAAAGTGTTCTTTTTTTCAAAGGCTTTATCAGTTTTCAAGGGTGCGGTGTTAAAAACTCAGATGATTATGTTCAGTTCATTTTAATACTATTATGTTTAAGTCAGTAACCGTACTTAAACAAAGATAGGCTATAAACCCTGGTCACTGTCGTTTGATCGTTTCCGACTTTCAAATAATTTAATTCTATTTATTTTATTTCGAAATTTATCCAGATTATTTTTAGAACTCTAGTTTTTGTTATAATTTAATTTATTTTTGATTAATTTTCAACTTTATTTTAGTCGCAATATTTAAATTTTGGTTTAAGTTGGTAAAAAATTATGAGCTAGTAACAAGTTGGATTGTATTTTAAAAATATGAACTTTTTTATTAGCCTATATATTTTAAATATTAGTTTGCCATACATAAATCTGTACATTTTGGCTACGTAAAATTAGGTAAGAGAGGATCGTGCCTTGATGACGTTATATTGACGCAGCTTAGTAGTTCCGCTGAGTGCCGCTAGAGGTGGGTAAGTGAGGAGTGACGTCATAACGCGGGCCGTATTCCAGAACGTGTCCAAATCTGTATCCCGGTAAGGTACACAGATCGGTGACCATTTTAATAAACGATATCTTGTGCGTGGGTGTAAACTGGTTTCAACGCATTCTAGCGGGCGTTTCGCAACCATCGATACGATTTTCACGTCAAAATAAAAAATAAAAAATAAAGTACTAGAGCTAGCCGCACCGTCGCACAAAAATATAACCACCTTTATAATTTTCTCAAGTACTTTTTAAGTGTTGAAACTATTTCGTCTTATGACCATTAACGTGTAAAAAAAATGTATTCCAGGATAATTTCACTATTTTAAATTTCATCTGGCACATGAACACACTTAGCACGTCCCCCGGTAATCACATAAATGACTATAAACGAGTTAATGGCGCCAGACGCAGGTCCGCCATACGGACGAAATCAACGAAAAAGTGAGCTCTGCGCATGCGCGGAATTTGGGCGACGAACTTTACTTTGTACCTTTGTACCTGTTTACTTTGTTTGCAACGAAACACAGAACTATGAAACTAGAATCTGGTGTAGATATCAACATGAATCAATTATAATACACGTTCTCTTAGTGGAAAATTTTGATTAAATTTTTTTTTTTTGGAAATACGCCTTTGCAGTTTCCATGACAAACAGATAATAACTGTAATGACGTATGACCAAAAATTTGTATTAAATCAGTTATATGAAACTACGAAGAAAAAAAAAACTCCGTAAGTTTGAGCTGCAATCTTCTTCGAAAATTCAGTAAATTGGTTGTAATTTTTAAAGGTGTATTTTACTGGTTGTAGGTATTTTAGTTTGCATAATTGAAAAATTATTTAAAACATTTTTTTTAGAAGTATGGAAAATTATGCAACTAGCATAGTAAGGGATTACTTTTGTAGAATACATAGCTATGGTAATTTCTGATTATTTCAGCATATAAAGTATCAGTCACAATTTTAAGTCCACAGGCTTATTTAAAATAAATTTATCCTAGTACTTAATTCTTTTAGTTATCATTTCATGAGTATTTTGTGAGTAGAACCTATTCAAAAATCATTGTGATACGACATTTTGTTTCCAAGAAACAATTTTTCTTCCTCTAATTTTCGATACTTATTATAAAATTCTATATTTTTAAGTATCAAAAATGTTGTACATACTAAACCATTTGGTTTATTTCAGTATCAATTTTGTCCCAATATTTTAAGATGTTTAAAATCGTTTGGAAAAATAAAAACGTCCAAAAAAATTAGTTTACGTATGATTTTTTTTTACATTTTGGAAAATATACAGAAAAAAACAAAGAAGTGTATTTACAGGTTTAAATGTAAATATAAATTTTGTCGATAAAGCTAGCGAGACTAAATAGGCACCGATTAATAACTTGTAAAAAAAAATGAAATAGTGTCCATAAAGTCTCGCTAGCTTATTGTACAACATTTATATTCGTATTTAAAACTGCAATTACACTTCATTGTTTTTTTTCATAAATTTTTTAAAATGTAAAAAAATAATAATTACTTATGTAAACAAATATTTTTGGACTTTTATTTTTTTCAAAAAGATTTTACACATCTTGAAATACTGGAAAAAAAATATTCTGAAATCAACCACATGGTTTCATATTAACAACATTTTTCATCTTAAAAATGTAGGTTTTTACAATAAGTATCAAAAATTTAAAAAAATATATCTTGAAAACTAAATGTCGTATCGCAGTATTTTTTGACTAGATGAATGTATCATGATCTGCGCTATTCACAAAATATTCATGAAATAAAAGTTTAAAAAAAAAAAAAATGAAAAAAAAAAACAATCTGGGATAATTTTATTATGAATAAGACTACAGTCCTAAACTTTTGTTAGGCACTGTATTAATTACGATTTTGGAGATAATACTGGGTATTTATTACGAAAATTAAAAGATAATTTTATATTTTACTATAGGTTACATTAAAGCATACAATTTTTAAACCATGAAAAAAAAAATAACCGAATATTAAATAGAAGGTATTATTTGGTTTTACTGTATTCATTAATTTGCGCAGTTAATACCGAAAAACTATTCACGGAATGGTTTACAAATAACTTTAACCATTGGAGATACTATGACAAAACAAAGACTAAATGTCCATGTAAGAATCAAAATCAAGAATTACTGCGAACACTAGTTTTTAGTGATAGTTATTTCCATGCTAATGTAGAAATAGATAATATTTGTCATTTTACATAATATTGTTGTTCCATTTACAAAAAAATATTACAGTAGTGAGAAAACTCTTGAGGTACATACAGTTAAAATCAGCAATGCTTAATGTCCAAAAGAACGTTTTTAATCAATCTTCTCCATTGTGAAAATCATTTAAAGAACGTGAACAGCTATGGTTACACAATATAAATAATTATCGTATTTTACTGCAGGTAAATAATAATAATAAATTATTTTTAGTACCGGGTTGTAAATAAAATACGTGTATAGATATATTTTCAATTCTGATATAAAGTAAGATACGAAATCCCGAAATCCGTGGTTTGCACCATGCCTTTAGCAATGAGCAGTTCAGGGGCTGGGTAGGAAACAAAAATAAAACTGCTCAGACAATTTGCGAAGTGCCGAGAGATAGGTCTTGTCCCTTAGCTTGATGTCGTGTCTATGGTCGAAAGAGAGTAGGGCATGCTTTCCATTAACTATGTGTCTCTCTCTCTCTCTCTCTCTTTGTCTTTCGTGGTCGATACGGTTCAAGTAGTGCCCATGAAATATTCATCGGGCCGGACTACCGGAACATTATCTTCCAAGCCGGACTAGCCCAGCGACCCCCCTCCCCCTCCACAAGCAAACTTCCAGGTCAGCGGAGTGCCCGCGAAGACGTCGTTTTTGTCCGCGGCCGGCGCGCCGCCCTATTACACTGATTGGTCGTTGTTCTGGGCCCGACGCCGGTCATTATTCCTGTACGATTCGCGCCAACGTCCTCGGTGGGTCATGCCAGGGCGACTGAAGTTGAGGTAGTCATCGCTACCGGCACGAACGTGAATTACCGTGCAGTGCATATATACAGAATAGGTAGGAATTCCACCGACAAATACGGAATATGGTTTATCACCAAAAACATATATATATATATAAATAATTTTAAAAAATTCCTTTCGGCACAGCCTACAAGCGTAGGCAGTTTCCGAAGTACCTGCATATTCTGGAAACTTCTGTAAACCTCTCGAGCAGTTTTAAAAACTTAATTTACATAAAATCCTACATGTTCTTCAAAACCAAACACACCAGGATGATCGATGAAACATTTTTTCTCATATTCCATGCAGCGAAAATGTTTTGAATTTTTACATGCTTTATATTAGCTTCACCTGTATGTTTGTCTGTCCGTCTGTAACTCTTTCGACTAAGAGTGAGTGGCTTATCACTGTAAAATGTCCCACCAATTTCATTACGTTCGTTAGCCGGGCGGTCTAAGGCGCGCGACTTCTGTGAAGTCAGCTTTCGGATTTAGCGGGCGTGGGTTCTACTCCCGGCCACGCCGAATAAATTTTTTTTTTCCGGTAAATTCTAAGATTATATCCATACATCTAACTGTAAATGATTCGGAGAGACTTTACCATTTCTTTGTGACGTTGCAACTCCAAATAGTTATCTCAGATGGTAATAGGTAGTGTCGGTAACTCATTTCCCTATGATAATTATACATAAATATAGTTTAAAAAATTAAAAAAAAACATGCTTTTAAAGAATATCAAACTAAAAAGTCAAAAATAAATATAGTTTAAAAAACTAAAAAAACATGCTTTTAAAGAATATCAAACTAAAAAGTTAAAAATAAATATAGTTTAAAAAACTAAAGAAACATGCTTTTAAAGATTATCAAACTAAAAAGTAAAAAATAATTTTAAAATTTAATTTATGACAATAGTATATAAGCAATACTAGTATAAATGAGAAAAAAGCATGGGGCGCTTAATATAAAAAAAATATGGCACAAAGCGCCTCAAGCTTTTTTCTCATTTATACTAGTATTGCTTATATACTATTGTCATAAATTAAATTTTAAAATTATTTTTTACTTTTTAGTTTGATAATCTTTAAAAGCATGTTTCTTTAGTTTTTTAAACTATATTTTTTAAACTCAATACGTCCAGCATTGAATAGTTACGTGCATATTAAGGTAGTTATTTTTTTATCTTCAAACTTTGTCTTTTATCACTTGGACTAATACGTCAGCGTAAAAAAATTTGCCTTGGACCAAGGCTTAAGATAATATTAACATGGTTTAAAAGAAATTCGATCAAATTTGATGGTAAGGAAGTTTGAATGTTTTTTTTTTTAAATTACAACTACTCCTGTTCCAATCAAAAATTATTTCCGCCAAAGATGTTTGTTAGTGTTTAGGGTTTTTATAATAAATTATAATGTATTTGATAGTAGGTAAAAGTAATATATTTTTTTTTGTCTTTCAATCCTTATTTCCACCCATTGCAGAAATGGTTGATAAAATAAAAGTTCACTGTAGAATATATTTTCACACCAAATTTAGGAATTAAAAATAAGTAAGAGCGGATTCAATAGTGTTCATGGTACGGAAGTAAAAAATTTGGTTTGCTATTCAAATGATTTAATTGTCGAAGTATCTGCTCTGACAGCGAATTCTAGCGTCGGGTGCGGAAACTGCGTGTGATTCGTGTCCAGATATGTAATTGAAAATATAATTTTTGTATATACTTATCACGCTCGGAATAAATGTAAATTTCGTGTTTGAGTTTCGTATTACCGTATAAGTGTATTTGTAACAAAAAAAACACACAAATTTGCTCGTTACTGAGGTTAGATTTTACACATTACTGGCGAGTATTGAAAGACTAGCTGAATTTTTTTTCTTAATGTGGTATTGGGCTCCCACTCTGTTAATTCTGTCTCGATCTGATTCCTATTATTGCGTTTAGTGGTCGTTCTTACAGGCCAAGTTGTTTTTATGGATTTTTCGTCATTACTATTTTTAAGTACTATTTCTAAATATTTACTTGGTACCTCCCTTGCATTGACTCCTTTGACACAACTATTTTAAACAGATAATGACTTCGTGTTATAGCCTATCATATATGTAAAAAGACGCAAAAGTGATGGTAATAAATAAGATTTTCCCACCGTTTTACACCAATGTTATTATTTTAAGTGAATATCTGTTCAAAACATATGTGGCAAAACAACAATTGCAAGGGACGTATCGAGTTAAAATTTTGGAAATCGCCCTTTAGAAAAAAAAGCAAATAGCCCTAAGTAAAAAGTAAAAAAAAAACTAATAATTTTGTGTGTGTGATCGAGCAATAAACTGCAATTAAAAATGATTAAGTTTATTTTTCTTTGCCAAGGTTATCTAAGAAGAACCACGTCTGATAGGGTGTAAGAGATTCGTCAATTTGTTTGGAGCAATAACTATTCTCGGGCATTCTGTCGTCGTCAACTGTTTCATAATTCGGGTATTTTTAATTTAGAGTTGAAGGAGTCTTAATTTGTGTACTACTTTCTCGTACTTCAGACTGCAGACTGTAATTTATTTGTTATTTTAAATTTATTCTCTGAGACCAATTTATTGAAAAGTGACGATCACGTGTGGTATAGAGGGGACATGTACACGTCGAGGTCACCAATTAGTATATTCAAAAATGCCTGTCCTTTCGTACGAACAATGCTGACAACAGCATTTCTCGAATACCTTATAATCGTATTTTCAATGCTACAATGCTTTCTTTATTGGTACAATACCTGTAACTTTCATCTATGCCTGCATTATAACATGAGATAGTTTAGACTTATGATCATTTAAAATCTGGATTTAGACTTTAACTGAATTTTTTTGGAGTTTTCCCCAAGGTTATCTTACTGTAACTTGAATGATTACATGTGTCTACTATATCTTTATTTTAATCTTATTGTTTGATACTATCTTACAGTTTGACACAAAGGCGTAGGAAATATTTTTTAACCATATTATCCATGCCTAATGTCAACCGGTTATTCGCTGAAATAAACGTTGAATGAAAAGCGTTTGACAACATATTAATAATCTGCCTTATAATCATTAAAAAAGGTTTTTAATTTCGAATTGTTTAACAAGCAATTACGCTTTTCCACATAACTCTTGGGCGCAAGTGAACGTAGTTCGAGTACGGTATGTTCGAATGGCTTTAAATATTTAGATCGGCATTATTTCTCAATCAAACTAAGAAGGTTTTGCAAGTACTTTAGATTAACATTTTTTAAATGCTTGCGTGTAATTGACTGGGTTAATGTCATCAAACCATACATAAAAATATATGTATATCCGAACGCGATATCCGTGTCAGCAGAAATTCAAAATACATGAAAAGAATTGTTTTGTAAAATGGGAAAGCAATGCATAATAATTATGCGGTACGATAGCATGCAGTTAACATTATTTCTTCGTAAAAATCGAAACTTAAAAAATAAATATTTCGGTCGATTTGAGGTGTAAACCATCGATGTCCGTGTAACATAACAGTCCTTTTTTTTCAACCAAGTAATATATTTTAGGTATGGCCATCAAAAAATATTTACTTAAATAAGTTTAACTGTTTAGTAAATCTGTGATCTCGGTTGATGGAGACTGACATTTCGAGATTTGACCACTGTCTTCTCTCCAAACATGTGTGATTTTCTCCTTGCGCGATTGGACCATTATAAATGTGAAAAACTAAAGTATCACGTGACAATTGTTAAATTTGACTGTTTGACGTGCCAATGAAGGATTACATTACTAATAAATCTTACTCTCACCTTTTTTTTATAAATGGTAAGAAAAACGAAAAACGTCTAGCAAAGCGGCAATCAACGAATTCGATTACTTTTTCTCAGCTGTGAACAAGACTACGGAGTTTATCCCGGTAGTCAAACAAACAGCGTAATCAAAATTGCAAAATAATAATAATTGGGAACATAAATGACAGGCAGAAACACATTAACTCAATGTGTTTTTGCTCAAATCAGTGAGGTTTCAAAGATTTCCGAGTTTAAATTTTTCTCTCTTTTAATATTCTAAACTGAGGAACTATGTGTTTTATAAGTGGTGCTCATAAAAAAAAGTCACTATTACTTTATGATAACATGTAAAATCTAAATATTTTGCATTTTAATGACTGGAAATTAGTAATTTAAACAGTTTACTAGTAAAATTTCACTGATACGATGTAACTTTTAACACTTTCTTATTTACAATGTATGTTCATAAATCTCTAAAATTTTTGAGCATGGTTCTGTGATATAAGATTACTAAATATTTTACCTATCATTGAAAGGAACACTGTATTTAATAAGTAAATTTTAAGGCATTACATTTTCTATTAACTAAACACGTAAGTTGCTAGTGCAATTAGGCTTTAGCTCTGTAAGGGTTTGGTAAGAATGAAACACAGGCAAATTATCATAAAGAAAAAAAACAATTGTAACATTATGTCTTTGGTAACAATCAATATCATAACTTAATATCGTGAACCAAGTAACCATGTTGGGATATTTAGAGCCACGAAACATTTTTCCTTTAATATTAAATTTAAAAAAAAATTCACCACAGGCATCATTTGACGTAATAAAATATTCGAAATAGTATACTAATTACTAATGCGTCTGGAAATTTTCGTAAAAAACATAATACTTAGAGTAAGTTCAAACAATTTATATGAATATTAAAAGTGAATAGTACAGCAATTTTTCGCACATTTTAAAGTTTGGTTTTAAAGCCACCAATTTCAAAGTAATTCCACTATGGATGCACCCGTGAGAGATTAGATTGTACCTATTTCACAAGTGTTTAAGTGTACAGCAGTGCAGGGAAAGGCTCGTGTACACACGAAAGGAAGCTGGGATAGGTGAGGGGAAAGGTTTTAAAAAAAAAAGGGGGGGGGGCAGAGTTGTGGGTTCAAGAACCTCCTCCTCTTTTTTGACTGACGGGAAAGTTCACGTAAGCCCGCAGGCTCAATTCCTTGTTTATTGATTTTGAAAAGAAGTTGTGGCTTGGGCGGGAGAAAGTGGGTGATGTTTTTGCGAAAGAGTACAGATGAAGGAGGGAGAAAAAGGTGCGGGGTGGGGGAAGTGAAATAGAAGAGACGGGTGGTCCACAAGAGGCGAGAGTTATCCCACAATGTTTGGCCTCCATTTACAAAGTTTTCGCCCGAGAAAACTTTCCCCCGCGCCAAGGAAACAAGAGGGTCTTGGATTGTCAGGGAAAAGGATTGGAGAGGGGTGTAAGGGGGGAAGGGGGTTGGTAGAGGGTTGCAAAAGGGGCAGTTACCCCAACAAGTGAAAAACCTCCCCCCAAACCAACCAAGCCATCTGGACCACGACAGCACTGCACAAGTCGCTCTCGCGCGCGGAAAGAGGCCGGAGTTGTATTTCCGACACGTTCATAAAAAGAGCGGGAAGGGACGCAGAGGCAGCAGTGATTTACGGGTTTAATTAAAAGTGCCCCGCTCTCGGATGTGAAATATTTGTAAGCAATAATTATCATCCGCATTCGGGGCAGGGGAGGGGACCCACAAGTCATTGCGGTAGCGGGCGCGTGATCCCCCTTCTCCCCCCCCCCCATCAAACCAATTCCGTCTTCGTGATCCTGCGTGGAATAATAATCGTCCCAGGTGCTCTCTGGGTCGAGATTTATGGCCGTGGCCTAATTAATAAGTCGAAATAATTCCACCTGAAATTGAATTTTGCAAACACGTATGGCATGTTTACTTTTTGAATTAAAGCTTTAAAAATATCAACGGTAACCCAGTGATTTTACGCAAAAATATCTTAGCATAGTTAACGTATGTTTTTGCAATTATAAATTTTAAAAAAATTAAAATATTTCTATTAAACTCCCATTTTTTGTATTCATATATCCCTTAATATATTTATTTATTCAAGAAATGTTTTAAATATTTTAATCACAAACTTAAAAAAAAACATTTTCTTTGATTCACTTCCTGGCTTTTCTTAGATTTATGTCAGAAAAACCACAACACTATTGTAAGATGTATAAGTGATAGTGTACGGTTTGAAAAACACAATATCGTTATTACAATTTTAAATGAGAATAATAAATTTTTTTACTCCACTCTCAAATATTAGATATATGTATATGATAAATACAATATAATGGATAAACAAATTTACGTAAAGTTTTTTTAATTAGAGCAATTTATCATCCAAACAAAAAAAAAACATTGTACAAGTATCATAAAATCAAAGAAAATTATTTTTAAAATAGGCTGTACCTAAATAAGTTTTTGATAACTTTGAACACTAGCAAAACCTTTTTCCAGTACCTAAAGTTTGACACTGAAAAATGTAAATCTTTTTTCGCATATATTTTTGTTACATATCTAAACATATATTTAAACCATTATATTGGCACAAAAAATATTTCGATTATTTATTCGTTGAACATTTGGAATTATTTATGTATTTTATTAAAACAGTAATTTTCAAATAACTAGAACGATAGATGCGTTGATAACCTCTGGCTTAAACACCTGAAGTACGTGATAAACATCGCGTAACACTTTATCTCAACTTGTGGTGATGTAAGGTCAGGAACAGCACCAGAAATAATTCAAAGATAACTCCAGGAAACATCAACTACAGATGGCTCAGGGTATCTGATAAACTAGTGAATGTTGAATTAATTTTTGATCAATGACAACAAATGAAAGCTGTGAATTTTAAAGCAATGGAGTATTCGCCTATAGAGTAGGTAACTCTTTGGAAACGGAGGTTAACTTTTTAGCAATTGGTTACCAAAACATATCAGGGCTGTAGAAAGACTAGTATGCTGGAATTTTTTATTAACAGCTGGAGAAAAATTTCGCTAGGAAAAATCCCAAAGTGCAATCACGGAGTGGGTATTCTTAAACAAACATGCCAACAACACATTTGCGAGGAAATGGCGTGAAAACTTCAGTATAACAAAAAACTTGTTTTCTATCCAAATGGCCAAAATTTCACACGCCATCTCTCTTACTTCTTACCTCCATGCTTAACGCGTTATTAAAATTACATTTTTGTGAGCCAAAAGTTTTAACACATTGATTTTTCACTCGAGGATGGGGGTTGGTAGTTTGTTCAAGCTTTCAAACTGCGCCCAGTGTAACTTGTCCTCTCTGTCAGCGGGCGCTAATTCCAGCCAACAGCACACTCGTGCCCACGCCAAAACTCGTCAGGAAATAATCCACTCCCGACGGGGAGGGAGTTGTTTAAGCGCTTCTCGCCGACAGTTGCGAAACCCCCCCTGCTGACGCTCACGCAATTTACGCCATGCCAAGGGTGAGGAAATTGTGGAGGTGTGAGGGGGGTGGCAAAAAAAAAAATATTTCCTAATGCCAGCGCGCGGAGCAACACTTGAGCGGCTGACGAAACGGGAGTCGACACGAATAATTCAGCCTGTTTATTAACGTTAGCAGCGAATGTTGCCGACACAATTAGCCCGCGAGAGAGCTGTCCGCCGGACATCTAGGCCTGCGCCACTCAGCGCGCAGTACTCTAGCTTCCGCGAGCAAGTGAAGCCCTCCGAGGAACTGTAGCCGCGTAGTTCTTCGACCGCTATACTTAAAAACAAATCCACACAATGAAAAAAAAAATTGCGTGTGCGTTCTTTTGTTCACGCGTTAGAAGTTATGCTTTTTATTTGTTATAATCCCCTAAATTTATTTGAAATTAATATTTGCAACACACAAGCTTGTAACTTTTGGGCTGCAGCCTTCAGTTCCAATAATAAATTAAATAAAGCGCAGCGTTCGTAATATTAAAGATTACAAAAAAAAATATCGTTTATTAATTCTGATGCCGCGTTTGTTCCAACCCACTTATCTTCACTTATGCCTATTAAAGACTACGAAAATTATTCCAGGATAGTTTCACCATCGTAAATAATTTAGGAAAGTGGCTATAAACGTGTGTACGCTGGCACACGCCATATTGATGACTTGGGCTAAACACGCCTAAAGAAATAAAACTTCTAAAAATAATAAATGAAAGTGTATTTAAGTATTCTTTGCAGAACTTTTACTTCTTTAACATGATTTAATAAAGCGCATAGTAAGTATCAAATTATTACGTAACGCAGCACCGTCATGTTAAAGAGAACCAACAATGCAGTAAATAACATCTTCGCAATGTTTCTCGTAATATAATTTTTTGTATGATAAATTATAAGTAAAGCAGAAGAAAACAAAACTGGAGTAACTGGTCACTGATTCCAACATTATAACAAAAATATAAGTATTTTTATTTATTCATTTGATATTAAAAATAAATTCCAGCTATTTTAAAACTTTCTTATTTCAAATACTATTTTTGGGTCATTAAAATAACAAGTATTTGGTTTTATATCTTGTATTTGAACATTGCTTTACTTTATCCTGTTTAATTTCCGTTGCAAGGTGCGCGCGCATTTATTGCATACAGAAATGTCACCCTAAAAACTCGTAAAGACTTAAAGACGTAACTTAGAGAGTAAAAAATATAGACTTTAATTTTAAACTTCGGCATCAAATTGCAAAATGTTTTTCTCCCTTAATTTACTAAAAACACCACTTATAAAGTATAAAGGTATTTTCATAAATACACCCATGTCTTTCTAAAATTTCAGTAACTGAATTAATTTTTTTTTTAAAAAAAAGAGCTCACAAGTACCATATTTTCAGTGTTTAAGAAGAAAAAAAATTAACTTCTAGAGTCTACCACAAAAACTCTTGTCTTTTTTTATATGAATGTTGGAATTGGTTAAAATGTAAAGCAGAGCTGGGAATTCGGAACTTGGGATATTTTATAGGAATTTTCAGATACTTTACTTTGAATTATAAATACATTTTAAAAAAAATATTCAAGTGACATTATTCTTAGGAAAAATCCCCGTTATTTTTCTGAAATACTTGAAAGTGTAACTTACTCTTTTCTTGTCTAGCTGGGAAAGTGCCCCGTTAGTTCTACATTTTAATATAGATCCTCCGTATGAAATTTTTTGCGTGAGCGTGGCGTAGGATGTTTTCTGGGTATTTTGAAAAATAAATATTCGTCAACTGAGTAATAATTTATGATAGTTTTGTCGCCTGCACAAAATAATTAGTCATTTGTTCCAAGCGAGTGATTGTAAGTATCATATTTCAACCATGAATATAAGATTGCGAAGTTTATTATTAATGTCTAGTTGTTCCTAAGACTTGAGAACGAAACTCTAAATGGAAGGTATGAAAATATCAACAATTCGGGATGGCATAGACAGTCCTGCCTTAGGCCAGCTATCTGTGTCTTTGCCTGTAGAAAGATTATCACGGAGGAAGGGGTGTGGAAACAAGTAATTTTACGAATTACAAAAGATCCTACTTCCCACAACATATTTGTCTCTAATGAATTGAGCAAGATTATTTTTTCTGTTGAAGAAAGGTTTTTGTATTTTGAACTCAGAAAAAAATTAATTTATTCAGAATTTATACTACTTCCTACCGGCCAAATTACATCATACTCTTAGCAGTTAAATATACATATGGTAAAAGTACACGTTTTAGTCCAACCTTTTGCTGGAGCTTTATCTGTGTGTGTGTGTGTATATATATGCATAAATTTTTTAACATCAGATTAAGTATCCTAAATTAAAAAAAAATAACAATTAGGTTATGATTGCTTGGATATATTCTATCAATAAAAATTTTAAGGGTTATTTGAAAACTGGCACAGTAGATATTTTGTATGCAGAATATGGATTCTTATTAAAAGTACATGGTTAATTGTAATTTTTAAAAGAATAAATAGGATTAATTTTAAAAAAGTTAACCTAGTGCTCGTCAGTGATCATTAAGTCGATTATAAAATTAGAGTGGGCAGATAAGTCTATTTGAAAGCGCAATAAAGAATCATTACAATTTTATCATTGGGAAGGGTGTTTTTAAACGTTAGTTCGTATAGTTTTATGTAAATACTTCCACATTATTACATGAAAAGCTGATCGGTTGGACTTCAAAACATTACTGAAATGTAAACTGCATTTTATCAATCTTAACACATGACCTAAAATTACTTGCCTATGTTCCTGTAAAATTTGGTCTGAGAAAAATATAAATAACTCACCAGCACACTGTAACGTCTGCCAAGTTAAACATTTTCCAATAAATTTTGGTTTTTGACTCCACCGAAAATCTAACAAAGTTCACGTTAGAGGTGGAACATAAGATATGATACTTTTTATACGAGACAGAGTTTGTAACGTACTCGTTACCAGTGGGCTCGAACACGGAACAGCTCACACCGGAATCCGTCGTGCATTCAACTGCGCTACGAGGCCACCTTGGCTCGTTTCAGTCTTGCATGTAGAAGAAATCTACGGAATATGTGTGCACTTTAAAGTAGTAGTTACTTCGTTCAGCAATTGGTCAGAAACAAATGTCTGTAGTTTTATAAAGGCTCATTTTAGAAACTAGTTAAAAAGCTTGAGATGAACACTAGCTAGGCGGAACCGAAAAAAAAAAATCTTTATGCAGTCAGAATGGTTAAAAACAGATTTCAACAAACTTCGTGATAACGAAGGGAAAAAAAATGTTTTGTTATTCAGATGGCAAAAGGTAAATGGGGACATCGTTTTAAGTTTGACTTCCAATTTACATGGCAACGATTGCATATGCCCACTTCTTATTGCTTCATTAGTTTGAATTTTTAAAATATGATATAATAAAATAATTATGTAGGTATATATATTTTTTCAATTAGGATATAACGAAAGGTCCGTTTCAGACGAGGCGACTAGTCGATTCCGCTTGTTGGATGGACGTTTGTCGAGGAGTCAGCGATGTAGGGAACCCCCTCACTTGCAGTCAACTCATCCACTCTGGCGGGCGGCCAATAGGCACCTGTGACACTCGCCTTCTCATCCCCACCAGTAGACTAATCACAGGAGACACTACTCGACATTCATCCTTCACACCAGCCGACTAGTAGAAATTATTCGTAGCTGTCCCGCGATATGGGGTACAAGGTGTGAGTAATCCAGTGATAAAATCAATAGCAGTGAATTTTGAGGGATGTGGCAATAAAATGCTATGCAAATTTCAACGGCATGGTGCTTGCAAAACAAAAGTTAAATTGGTAAGAGCAGGTCCCTGAAATAATTATAAATATTTTATTACTTGCTTAATTTACCTAAATTCTACAATGATGGAGTATTTGTTTTTATTTATAAGGGAGGATCCTGAGAAGAGAAGAAAGGTATTTCACAAGCTGTCTGGTGTGACACCAACACCCCCCCCCCCCCCCCAAAAAAAAAAGTCTCCACGCGGCAGTCAACTAGTTGAGAGTCACGCAGGAAACCCAGTTGAATCAGACAAACTGCCTTGTCCGGAAAGGGACTTACTGCCCACGATGAGCGTGTCTCAGGTTTTCGCCTCGCGTGACTGTACGTCCGGTGTCGTTCTTCCCCCCCCCCCCTTCACCTCTCTCTCTCTCTCTCTCTCTCTCTCTCTCTCTCTCTCTCTCTCTCCAGTCGTAACTTTGGACTCTAGTCGGCACGCGGGACTCCGGCCGTGCTGAATATTTCAGTTCGCACCACCGAGACGAGACGCTGGCACGGCACACACACACACACACACACACACTCACTCACTCACAAACACACCTACACAAACAACACAGAGACATTTGGTTGCCCCCGAGGTTATCTCTCTCTCCCTCTCTCTCTCTCTCTCTCTCTCTCCCTCTCTCTCTCCCTCTCTCTCTCTCTCTCTCTCTCTCCCTCTCTCTCTCCCTCTCTCTCTCTCTCTGCCTGACCCGTGCGCCTCTACACAGTGGCGTGCCGCGCGAATTAACCTGCCGATTCTTCTGGTGACTCTTCACCGCTGCCTTGGCCTTCGACGCGAGTCTAGACCGCGTCACGAAAAAAAAAAAAAGTCATCTGTCCTAATGAGGAGTGTCTGTCTAAATCATGCTTTCCCCATCCTTAACGGATAGTATTTAAAATTATTTTTCGCCTAATGTTTCTTAACGTTTATTTTTCACGTGAATATTTTTTAATGTGTTCTATAATAAAACATTTTTCTTTAAGAAATGTTTATTTTTCTTCTACTAAACGAGTCTTAAATTAATATAGTTTTTATGAACTTAAAGGAAAAATTCAATATCATGTTTCCATGGTGTAAAGAAAAATAATAAACTTTAGTTATTTACTAGCCGTGGGCCCGATGGTAATGAATTGTATTCTCATTTTTGATTAACTGGCTAAATTGCTGATACAACTGACTTTTATTTATAAACAGAAAACTGAAGCACCCATTTCCATATTTCTTACTTCAAAAATGAAAAGTTCCATGCAGAATTTCACTCCCTATTTAAACCCCTTAGGGGATGAATTTTCAAAAAAAAGTTTTTTTGTGCTCACCTGCGCTGTATAAGGAACTCCTATGCGAAAGTTCATGTTAAATGGGCGTAGATCCCGGAAAGTGAATCACTGTGGGGGGCCGCTTGTGATTCAAAAATGATGACCGTGAAAGAAGTTTTATGTTAAAACTATATTTTATTTATAATTTTCTGTTTATTGAATGCACAATCGCCAAATTGTGGACGGTATTCAACATACAAGCACCATTTCCGAAGATGATCAGTCAGCCATTTATTAAGTTTGAGAGTTTTAGGCTGAAGGCCTACTACACACGACCAGTTAATCTAAAACTCCAAACCACGTGATTTCAAGCTTTTTATACATTCTATTACTGATACTAACATTGGTTTTTAATTTCATAAAAAACATGAATAAGGTTTTGTCTAGTAGAAAAAGCCTTTTGCATACAAACAGCTAAAAGTGGTATATGTATTATAAGACATTTTTAAAATCACGTGAAAAATATACCTACATAAAATATAAGAATTAAAATAATTTTGGACACTACCGCCTTAGTTGCGGCAAAACAAAAGAAACCCACCGCAAAATGCACAAGAAACGTAGCCATTAAATTGTAGGTACGCAACAGCGTTGATCGCCGAATGGTTGGAATGGAGAGGGGGGTTAACCCTTCCATTCCATAATAACTAAAGTTTTTATAGTTTTTGGAAACCCTAATTAAAAAAAATAATTATGAACTAAAAATAAAGTTTTTTTTAAGAGGAAGCATACATAGAATTGGTTAAACCAAAACGGTTTACCACACGATTTGTTGTTTACAGTACATGCTGGGATTCACACATTTTTTTCTTGAAAAAAAAAATAATTATACTTATTTTGTAGAAAAAGCCTTTTATAAACATTTATATTTGGTTATATTATGCGTTTTTTTTATTAAATAATGTGCAATGATCACAAAATTTTGGAACCAAAATAACCTTAGGGTACTATTAACTCAAGGACACATCTTTAAAATTCACTCTTATATATTTAAGCCCGTAAATTTGCCCCAATTCATGAAACCTCAAGGAAAATAAGTAGTAATGGGTTGAACATATGGAAATGAAAGCTGATGTGCATTTTATAATGACTGCGCAACAACTTAATTAAACTTTGTAATGATGTTTTAATTAAAGTCTTAATCAAACTTAAAAACATTTTGCTTTGCTACTAGACCACATTGCCAGATTAATATCGAACAGTTGTGTACATTAAATTTAACTGCAGTGGTATATTTGTCAAAATGACAACACAACCTTGTTAGTTCAGCTGTTGCAATTGCGGTAACGCAAATGACGTGTACGTAATGCATTTTCTAGATGAAGCGGGGTAAATTTAGTTACAGTTCCATTATAATAAGATAAAAAAAAAACAATTTATTTATGTTTACAGTCTATTTAACACAAAATTAAATTATCGTTTTTTTTGGTGACACTTTTTTTTTTAACTTGTCTTTTCTCACATAATGAAATATTCTACGGGTAATGCATCTTAATAAGTTCAAAATTGAAGCGAGGTTTATTAGCACGTACATTAATAAAAAATGAAATAGAAGATTAGGTTTAAAGTTGTTGAGTGTTTTTTGACAGAGAAACAGGTAACGAATGTATGTTTAAACGTCAGAATGTTTTTTTAGGGTTTGGTATACACGCAAGCTTTATTACAACATTATAAAAAAAAGTTAAAGGATCTAATAGTTTGAATTGAACACTACAGTTTCGGATAAGAAAGAAGCTTGACCTCTGACCCAGTATGAACGCGACCTGGTTCTCTTCCCCGACTTTATACGTCCTTGCGTTGTTCCTTACAGCATTCTCCCTTCAAGTATGGCTTTCTTTTCTTGCTTCCTCCCTCGTATCGCTGTGTATACAACCATAATTGTTTGTTCCCCCTTTCCAACTTTTTTTTTTTTGCAATTCTTCCACTCCCACCCCATTCTTCGCGTAAAACCGGTGACTTTCACCCCCAACCCCCCCCCCCCCCCAAAAAAAAAACAATTTTGCTTCCCCGGGCAAACTCCCATTCCTTCTCCCGATAAATTATGAATGAGTTAATTTTTCTCCTAGCATTCAACCGCGCCGTTTCTTCTGTGGGTAGGTGCAGGATAGGTGGGGAAGGAGGGGGGAGGGGGTTCCTGGGTAATTTAAAACATCCCTCCGCTTGCGGCATTCACCGGTGTAATACATCCGACCTTTTTATTTCTCGTGGGTTTCTCTAACCCCACGCCAAACCCCTTCCCCTTTGCACCGTTGCCATCAATCAGGTGGTTGTTGGTGGTGGTATGTAGGAAGGTAAAGAGGTGTTTTGCTGGTCGTAGTAAGGGAGGAAGAAGTTAACGCAAAGTCTCACTTCTTCCTCTTACCCCTATCTCCAACACCCTCCCCACCCCAAACACACACACATTCCTCCTCGCTCCAATCAGAAAGGGCCAGAAAATAGAGGTGGCCGAATAGGTTCGCCACACCAGGCGTTTTCTCTCCGGGAATATAAACTCGGCTGTTTATTGGCCGTCCGGTCGACGGCACATTTGCGGCAGCGCTAGCGAACCTGGCGGCAAGCAGAGGAGGCGAGGCTGCAGCTAACGATTTCAACGCCACAAAAGTTACGTGGCGATGAACGTTCACGCTAGCACCCGATCGTATTTATTACTGATGCCAATGCCCAAAACAAATTTACTATTAATTATTCCTTCCTACGTCCATTGGAAAACTGCA
Organism: Bacillus rossius redtenbacheri; assembly: GCF_032445375.1. NCBI lineage: Eukaryota > Metazoa > Arthropoda > Insecta > Phasmatodea > Bacillidae > Bacillus > Bacillus rossius. The sequence goes on from NC_086333.1 coordinate 55,312,797, forward strand.
CTATCTGCAGTAAACAATGAATTTACGAACTATTATTATTTTTTTCTCCACGAATATGTTTACACACTGGCTAAAAATCGGATGCTCGAAAATTGAAATTTTAAAATCTAGCATCTTGTGGCATCGTACCACACCAAAGGAAATGAAATAACCTGAGTCAAAAAAGTTCGTTATTTTGACAGTAATACATTGTATTTCCTTTACAATGAATACTATTCGCATGTTGCCAGTTCATGTATAACGTTGTAAAAAACGGCTTTAATTTTTTTTGTATAAAATATCAACTCTCAGTATACGGCATTTGGTGGATACGGCATTTCGTGAATGCAAAAAAAGTCAAGGAACGGAAATGTGTAACAGCTACGGTAATGCTATCTGGGGGGATGGTGCCAACCAAAGTTTAATAGAGACAAAAGGAAAATATATATGTAGTGTTAACAGTTTAATGAATTTTAACAAGACGGGCAGTATTTTAATACAATACCTTGTCCAAAATCAGATCCAAAGCCGGGGTTTAATATTTCTTTCAATTTTTTTTTTGGAGAAGGTTCATTATATAGTTTAAAATATCGCTCTGCAAATCGAATGATTCGATAGTCGACGTAACTGCTCCGGCAGCGAATTCTAGCTGCGGGTGCGGAAACTACGTGTGTTAGCGTCCGTAAATGTAATTGAACTAATTTTTGCATATTTATCACGCTCGGCATTATTGTTAAGAATTCTAGGTAGTATTTGGTGTCCGAGATTCGTACAAGTGTGTCTGCAACATCAGAGCACGTACATGTCACTGGCGAGTACTGAAAGAATCTCGCGTTTTTTTTTTTACTTGACAACGTCTAATAAATCGAAGAACGTCGGCTGCACTCACGAAAAAGTGTCCCGTTACGCTCATTGTTCCGTTACGCTGTGTTCCGTTACGCTGTCGGCGAGTGCAGTAATAATAGGTTATGTTACAATTGACTAAAAAAATATGGTGATTCATATAATTGATGATAGATATTTGATTACACTTTATTTATATGAAAACTTGTTCATAATTATATTTAAACTTTATAGCTAAACGCCAGTTTTTAAAATTAATTACAAGTCATCTACACGTGAACTGTTTCGTTTATAAAGTGAAGTGAAAAGTTAATGTGGTTTTCATTGCTTATTACAACAACAATTTCGGCAATAAAGGTTAATTATCCTTGCATTTTGAAAATCTGATTACTAGTATATTTCAAAGTATTTATACTTTTATTATTAAAATAAAAATGATTCAATTTTATTCATCAATGTTTTGTTATGACGTTTTCACGTTAAACTGTCGTCCGTAAACCGACTTTATAAACAACCAATTTTTTTTTATACCTTGCAGGGTTACCTTCCTTCGATGGTAACTTGTAGCTGTGAACACATGGGTTTTGCTCCAAAGTGTTGGAAACAATACCCTTTTTTTTTTTTTATTCAGGCAGGACTTGAAGTGCTCGAAGGTGCGCAGGTGCGCACTTTAGAGGTGTCACTTTGTAAAGTTGTCTTAACAACGCTTACTGCGTAAACCTCCTTTGTTGGTGTCCCTCCCGGCCTCTCCACGGTGTCACGTGTTAGTTTGCATCGGCCCTCCCTCCCTCCCTCCCTCCGGCACTCGCCCTTCCGTGATAAAGAAGAGCGCCACGCCCTGCACTCGCTTCGCCGTCAAAAGACTTTCAGAACGCACCCTCTCTATAGCACCACAACTTAGAAAAGACACTGCCACTTATAGCGCCAAGGAAAGTAAAGCAATATTCTTTAAAAAAAAAAAAAAAAAAACTGTATTTTTATCGACTTAGCTAGCTTCCCGTATGGTAGCAGCAAAATATCGTATCTCGGCAGATAAAACTTACTTGGCACATATTGATTATTACAAAGGGTTAAACTATGGTTAATTCTTAGTTAGAAACCCAATATAAATTAAAAAGTCCGATTTTAAACGCATAAAGTGTTGAAAAACTTTATAATTAGTACATAAAATATGTATTATTTTACTACTGCTATGCTAAATGTTAATTTTACAAAAGTAAGATTGTACCGAATTTAAAAAAAGCTTATGCCAGTTGTTCACAACGTAGGTATTAATTTCACAGTGATACAGAAAAATTAATAGTCGTTACTTTCACTTGCGTTAGAAATTTTGAAGTCATGGTTTTAGTGGGTGTAACGTGTATGTATAAAAGTCAATGCGAGGGATTATTCTGACCTAACTTGCATGAGTCAATAAATGTAATACCAGTGGTAACTAACTTCTTATTAAATTATATGTCAAAAAGTGCTAAACAACACCAAAATTTGTTTGAGTTATTTTTACAAAAAAGAAACTTTGGGCTTTATTCTCCAAGGATCTTAAAGGTTTAGGTATTAATTACAACTTAATAAAATCAACATTTATTTGTACTAACTTAATTATTTTAAAAATTTTAACTTTTAACTGTTAATTGATGTTTAGACACAACCAAATGAGAATTCAATGGGAAACTGTGATATTTTTTTAAATTATTTCATTATTTAAAAGTTTCAGAAGTGTTAACACAAAAAAATTACTCATTTAAAATTTGTTGTTGCAGTCTAATATTTTGTGTGTAACATATAAAAAAATTATTAATAAAATAAATCAAGAAACTTGGGATTACAAATCTTAATACCTTACCTTAAAGTTGGATCCTACTTTAATGACTTGGTGTTTCAAGATTTGCACAATGCGCAGAAGTGGTATTACAACCCAGACTAAAATTTCGGGATACTTGTCGAAGGTACTACTTTCAGCAACAAGGACACCTGGTTACGGTTAATGTCAAGGTTCGAAACTCTTATAGAAAGCACTTCTTAAGTAAACAAAGATTTAGATTTTTTTATAAAAATATTTTTTGAGTATGTGGGCAAAGAAAATTTATACAACAATATTCAACATTTCACATATATTAACTGTTGTTTTGCGTCTACGACTAGCCAGCAAAGAAAAAGTATGAAATCGTAAACAAAAAATAATATGTGTCAAATCACAACTAGCCCATTTATAACACTCGTCTTAAAGTAATCGACGAATGAAATTTTGTAAGAAATACTAAGTTTTGTCCCGAAAAACTTATTTCATATATTAAAAAAATCTCATAGCCATTTGTTGTACTAATTTTCAATATACGTATTTCTTGTAGTGTAAAAACTATTTTTTGGCAACTGGTTTCCAAAGGAATCTTTTTTAAAAATACAGAACAATTTTTCTGTGTGTTTATATGACTGTGCAAGCCGTCCTCAGGTTTGTATATGGCATCCGGTGCACACCAGCAATGGCATATGACCATTAAATTGATTTAAAAGCATCCCGTACGACAGCAAACTCGCAAAGTATTTCAGTCTCTTTGGGCTCAAGGTAGGAAGCAGGAAAGCTCACGCGTTAAGTCCGGCAAATTTGTTGATATCGTACATCTGCAGAGTTTCAAAGTTCCATTGAATCAGAAGTTATCTGACACTACAGGGTTTGATTAGGGGGGGGGGGGGGGGAAGTGCTGTATCTGTTCATAAAGATAGACTGTCACGTTCAACCAATGGCGTATTGAGCAGCTGTTTCCGAAAAAAGTAAAGAATTAAAAGAAAAATCATTACAAAATAAATTTTAAATATATATTTAGCCAGGTTATTTGTTTGTATTACAAGTCAAAAGCTTGAGATGTTTTCGTGTTAACCAATTTAGCACCAACAAAAAAATTTTAAACATTAAATTTGGTAAATTTTAAATCTGTTATAATAAGAACCTGTAAAATTTGAGAATTAATTTTGCAATAAGCTAGAATCAATATAAGTTTACTAGCATCCTGATTCAGTGATCGGACAGCAGTTTATAGGAAGGCCTCTTGAGCCAATGAAGATCCCACAGCAAAACCATTATCGAATAACAGGAATCCCAGGTAACAGCTCTCACAAGTCAGAAATCAATAAGCGAGTATGTAGTGGATTGAGTATTCTGTTCTATAGGTGATCGAAACTGAGAATTGGTTCAGTCCTTCGGAATAATTTGATAATTGCAGACAAAAAGTTCGGTGTTATTTAGTTGTGTTGACTACGTACTGTACGTATCATTGATGTAACGAATGTTCGCATTTGCATCCGCACTCGCGAATATTGGCGCATTTATTAACATTCACATTCGCCTTCGAATATTTGATGAACATATTTTGCAAAAATGAATATCAGAAAAAAATAATAAACTTTTTAAATGTGAAAGTAATTTAAAATAAGACAAAAATATGAATTTTATAATTTTATTATTAGAAACGATTTTTATTACTCCTTTTTTTAAAAAAAAACTTATTTTTTTGTCAGGAAAGCTTGCAATAATATATATTTTATCAGCCTTTACTTTAACTTTACGTAATTCGTGATAAAGCTTTAGAAATATCTATGATCGAAAGAAAAAATAAAATGTACACTTCTCTTAAACTTTTGTCTATCTTATTTTACACATTATTTGGAATTGCATGGTTTTAAATCATTAACTTTTTCAAGAAACTAAAAATATTCATTTAAACATACAGAAATCCCCAAAAATGTCACTTGTCCCTGTTTTCGATATGTATTTAAATAAACAAAACAAATGATTTGGCTTATCTAGGGATCACTTCGGCAATTTCCGGAATAACATGCAAACGGCGATAAAAATGCGTGGTGGCTTCACCGTTAGTACCGGGCGAGGCGAGCGAGACAGTCGTGCCAACCCAGGATTTCGGAAACAGAACATTCCCATTCGCATTCGCGAACAGCCTTAAAAAAAAGGAAAAAAAAAAAAATTGACGTTCGCCACGTCACTGGTGTGTGTGTGTCCTCCGTCGCAGTTGCTCGGCTATAGGCGGGTGTACCTTGGGGCTGGCGATGCGACCGTCGTCAGGGGAAGGCCGCGGATGGGGCTGAGCGTACACGAAGGGGGGAGGGAGGGGAGAGGAAAGCCGGCGAGCAAACACGGGGGTGGCTGGTTTACCATCTGGGCGGGGTGCCGTCGAGGCGCGAGCCTGTTAAACAACGGGCTTCCCGGCCGCCTAGCGCCCCTTTCCCTCCTCCCCCCCCCCCTTCCCACATTCATGCGCCAGAAAGTCTGCCCAATCCCATCCGACCACCGCTTGCTCACGAGAACTAAAGGACAAAAGAATTCGGATGTGCGAACATATATTAACTCTCGGTATACGGAAACTGAACGAAAGTCGGTTAACGGAAATTCGACACAGAGATTGCAAACCCACGCGTAGCGACATGAACACATATATAGTCACTTTCGTAAACCTTAGGGTACATACAAAAAACCTGTTGGCGTTCCAAATGAAAACTTTTTTTAAAGTGAAACTACCCAGAAATAAAGTTGGGAAACTTAAGTATCATAGTAAAATCTAATCTCAATTTTTGACGTGACAACGTCTAATAAATCGATGAACGCCAGCTGCACGCACGAAAAAGTGTCCCATAACGCACATTGTCCCACTACGGATGTGTCCCGTTACGCTCATTGTACGCTTGCGCCGCATCTATCTCTTCCACTCGATTGGAACAACCATCGATTTGACTTTTCTATCATGTTTTCGTAGTTTTAATTATTTATATTATGTAATTTAACTATCGTCCACCGATTTTCAGCACAATCGGTACGGTTATTTAAAAGTAATGTTGAATTTTCAAATACGTTTTTGTACGAACAATGGTGTTTCACAGTTACATATAATAATTATTCAAATTACACCCGGGATCTTTTGCACAATGTTTTAAGAAATACTGTAACACATTATAAATAAGTTTAGTGTATTTGGGATGCGTATTTGTTATAAAATCGTATTATAAAAACGAAATAAAATTTTCCCCTACGGTGCTTCCATCTACGGTGACGGACGCGAACCAAACGAATCGGGCTATCTATCCCCTTCCGCGACAACCAGGCACTCGTTAATACATATTTTCCTTCGTTTATCGCGCGGGGCCACAATTGCATATCATTTTGAGCACTGGAAGACATAAAAACGTAAAATATTCTCGACGAATTTTAATCTCGGCCCCAGCACACTACGAGCGTCTGGGTTGGAGATTAAAGCCGAAATTATTTCTTAAACTTACAAATACATATTTTATTAACTGCAAGGGCATTTTTATTTAATTCTACGTTTAATTTCACGACGAACAAACTTCGTCGTTAAATGAGTAATTGCTAAAAATCGTAGAACATTCTCGATGATCTTTAAGTTAAATAGCAAACATGTATAAAAGTTATAGTTAAAATAATCTCTTCGTTAAAGTAATAAACATGTTTGAATTAATGAGTGCAAATAAAAGTAATTTTATCAATTAAATTGTAGATTTCATTTCATTCTTCTTTGTATCCATACAAGATAGTGATAATTCAATAAAAATGATTCAATTTTATTCATAAAAGTATGCAATCATTTCATCAATGTTTTTTTATGAAATTGTCACGTTAAAGTATCGTCCGTAAACCGACTTTACAGCCAACCAATTTTTAAAATACCTAAGTAATCTGGCAAATACAATGGTGGGCTCGGTAACAAAGCTGTAGACAGCACGCTTGTTAACCTCATGGGACGTGGTTCAAATCTCGTCCCTGTTTTTAATATAATTATAATTTAATTATATAATATAAAATAATTATGGATATGCTTGATATAGCTAACGTTTGTTTGTAGGAAGTATTTATAGACTGGTTTCAGTCGTTTGAACAAAAATAATTATAGAATCATATACTTAGTGTTATAATGTGGGGTTTAAAATATTTGAGGTTAATATTTCAGGAATTTCATAGAAGTAGAACTTCTAAAGTGTGCGTAAACTTTAAAGTATTAAATGTTTAATGAATTTTAACAAAATGGACACTATTTCAATAAAATTCCTTGTCTAAAATCAGATCCAAAGACAGGGTTTGTGATATTGTCAAGTAGTTTTCCCTTTTATCAAAGCCGTTTCCAATTGTTTAAAATTTCCGTTTATTTCGTGCTGCCATCTGCGGGTGATGGTGGCAAGCAACGCTTACGATTCATGCAGCGAATTCTACCGGCGGCCGGAGAAAATTTGTGATTCGAGATTAGAAATGTTGATATGTACTTGAAAAGTGAATATTTAATTGATCAGTACATTTCTCACGTTCGGCATTACTTTGAAAAATTCTTCTTAAATTTAGTGTCCGTGCTTCAAATAATCAGTTTTTTTTTCAACACGAACGTATGAACACATGAATTCGCTCGTTACCGATGTCAGATATTTACACATCACTGGCGAGTACTGAAATACTTATTGACTCATTTTTTCTAACAATTTCACACGGAGAGTGTTTTTATGTATTCGTCTTTGATCTCCATTCTTGGTTTTTTTTCTATGGCACCCAGTGCAAACCAGCAATGGCGTATGTCCATGAAATTTTCTAAGAATCAATATTTCCCATTGGCAAGAATCATTCATAAATCATAAATGTATGGTTACAAATACTTGTTACGTGTGCAAACTCCAAGTCCAGAAACTTGGAGAAGATAATTTTTTTAGTGACAGTCAATAAAGTAAATGTTTGAGTAGGCCTACTTCAATAACGTTTTTTATTGGAACACGTGCTATTTGACACGCATTTGAAGAATTGAAGCCAATGATAAGCACAAAAACAATCTAACCGATTTGTGAACCAGACTCAGAGGAGGTAAAATGTAGAAGCAGCCAATCAGCACACGGCATCGATTTATTCTCACATATGTTTTTGAAGTTCAGCTTAGCGTCAGAAAACTACGCGCACTCGGCAGATTTTTAATAATGGCCTGTAATTACAGACAGGGAGAAAAACAAAATTTTTCTTCAGCACGCTAATGCTCAAACAATGGTGCATGTTTGTTGCACCATTGATTGGCCAATACCGCCTCCTATTCATCATATTGCTATTCGGGGGATTTAGTGTGTGTGAGACCAGAAACCCAAGTTTCTTTAACTCGCCCTGTGCACTGTATTTCAGGGTGTTGTACACACTTTTTGTAGAATCACTTGGATCAACGAGCGGGGTGCATGGTGCAACGGATAATTTGGCACACGGGCCTGAACTGTACCTTATGGGTGTAGTTTCTAGTGTTGTCCTAATGACAATTACGTATTAGTACCAGTTAGAACGGCTAGCAGATGTGCTTCAGTGTCGTGATGTCTGAGCTATTACAAGCTTTGAGCGCGCTGGAATGCAAGTTCACTAATTAACCTCAGGTGTGGCGTGTCTTGTAAAGCTGTGTGAGACGCTCCAAAGAAAACCTTGAGACACTTACATGGGTTGCTAGCCCATGTGTGCACGTCACAGGTAAGTGAGGCCGACACTCGGATCATCGCATTCTATGGCTATATTTGCATATATGAAATACGTCTCTCGAGAGAATCTTACGAAAATTAGTTCAACATTTTATATTTTAATCGATTTTTCATTCAAGATTTATTTTTTAAACCATGAAGAAAATAATCGAAGATTAAAAAATTGAACCTGACTTTGTTTAATATGACTCAATAATGATTTTAAATATCTTTTTGTTAGCTTCCTCCGTTTCAGGGAGTGTCAAATACCCACGAATCAATAAAAAATTTATTTAATTTATATTGGAAATCCATTTTAGAATGTTTTAATTAAAAACGCGATTTCATTCGGTTTATGAAAATAGGCAGTCTGCATTTCTTTTAACGGCCACCTGTTAGAATTCTCCCAGGGTTTCCAGATCAAAGCCTCTAGATGTTTTCTGTCGGCCTCCTTAAAGTGTGATATGTCATATGTCACCTATGTAAGTTATTGTTATTTTACACGAAAATACGACATTTAACTAGCATTTATAGAAAACATAACATTTGAAATCATATTTTTTTTTTTTTTTTACTTCGATGAAGTTATCCTAAAACATTCTTCTACAGAGTTATTCTTAAAAGGTTTAACACACTTTGTGTAACTGTGCACCACCACTTTTCTTCTGAAGTTTTCAAAAACAAAACAGAAAGTCTTATGCTTCCCAAAAGGTAAATTTTTTCGGAGATAAATATGTAATGACATATAGTAGTCAAAAATCACAATATGTGACTTGCATTCCTAATTATAAATGTACTAAGTATTCGATTTTTTTAATTCGCATAAAAATACGAACGAAATAAATTAAACATTTCACTTATCAAAGGAAAAAGTCTTTGGATAAGGCTTTTGCTAAATACATCAGTAAAAATTGGGTCATGTTTTACTGCAAACTTTAGGAAAAGTAACTTTTTGCCTGCTAGAGATTAGACGTACAAAGTTATAAAATTAACTAGAGGATAAACTTGCAGTTGATATGTACACAAGACCACGCCTACAATGGGGGAATGATGAGCTAAACTTAAATCTCTATTATTTAGTTTATGAACTTCACAAGAAACGCAATAGTGCACCGATGAAACATGAAACGGTCAAAACAAAATGTTCGTTTGCATTAGAACAAGGTTTTCAATATGTCACTAACACTTCACATTGAAATTGTTAAACTGCGGTAACAAATAACTTTCCCAGACTTCTTTTGATAATTCACGTGTTTCTTTAAATCTTGTGAGATTCTCAGTAATTTGATCTGAAAGTGTAATTTACTTTACTGTTTAAACGTAGGTCTACGAGAAGTAAAACTAAATAATATAATGATGATTTAATTTTTTAGCAATTAATTCTAGTACATATTTAAATCTTTATGAGTTTAAAATTACGTAAAATGGTAGCATTTTATTTCATAAATTTTCTGTGCTGTTTATGTACATAATAACAAGATGTTCATAAGATTGCTAAATAAATGATTTTAGTTATCTTTTGGTTAGCTTCCTCCGTTTCAGGGAGTATCAAAGAACCATTATTCAATAAAAATGTTATTTAATTTATATTGTAAATCCATTTTAGACTGTTCTAATTAGTCTAACATTTTATTCCCATCATTACAGCTCTTTCTGTGGGTAAATACATATACGCAAGTCATTTGTCTGTAGTTAATACAACAATGCAAGCGATAGACGATGTCAGTAAATAATATTTATCCTGTTAGCAGACCATCCTTTACACTACCAACAGGAACATGGATAAAAACAAATTCTATGAAAAGTTGAATTATTTTATTTTAACTCTGAATGAATACAATCTTGTATATTTTAACATTCCTTCTTTATATTCGCATGTCATTTTTATAGTTTTTAATTTTTACATAAAAATATTAGAAAAATCGTTAATCAACGAAAATAATAGATAAAATATCCAAGCAGAGTTAAATACACGTTAACAGCGACCTAAATTTTAAAGAAACGTGGCAATTAACGTTATTATTTAATTTGCTATTTTTTTTATTCATTTCAATATTTTTTCAAGACATCACTGCCAATTCTCTAAAAAATTATTTCCTTTTATTTGGAGATCATAATGTTGAAAAGTAAGAATCATATAAACAATCAATATAAAAATATACCAGTGATAATTTCTAAAGGATAACATAAATAACACTAGCTGAACTACCTGGCAATGAAATCACTGGCAGCAAACGCAAATTACAAAATAAAAAAAATATTTTTATTGATTTAGAGATATTTGAGAACTCTGACTTCACAGATTTGCATCACAGTACCTACGCAAATAGAAATAATTCCTGTATACCTGTACTCCATGATATGTTTTTACAGAGATTCGTAATTTAAAACGGAGGACTGGGCTTAATTTGTGCTTTATCACAAGATCATATTTCAGTCAGGTTTTTTTTTTATTTGTTTGATACGTTATTGTTACAGTTGCAATATTTTTTAGTATATATTCAACAAAGGACAATTCTATCAAAATAAATGACTTAAACGTCCCTGTTACTCATCACACGTGAGGCGTATAGGTACACTAGTCCCGATTTGCATATGTATATGGAACATTGTATAAACGTTTTATTTTTTTATTTGTGTAATGTAGATTTGAAAATAAACTGAGTATTTTACAATTATAATCAAAATTGTTTATTATTTTTAACCAATTATGCAAAACATATACCATTTAAAGTTCATTTTCGTATCATACGTAAAGGCACTTCTATAACTGCGAATTCAAAATATATAAAAAAAAAATAGTTTTAAATAAGTATAAGATTTTTCACTCTACACAAAAAAAAACCTTGGACATAAGACGTATGTCTATATATTTTATACCCCTAATTTGCTTATAAAATACTAATGTAGAATAAATGCATAAAAAAACAAGCTACATGGTTATGAAAACCTTAATTTAAACGTGTAATGTTCTTAAGTTTGAATCCAATTCCAAGTGAGTTTTCTTAAACATGTAAGGTATTATTAGGATGGAAAAATAATGTGCAACAACCATGACGATTACAATAGCTTTGTAATTGTTTTAAGTACATCGTTATCCCATGTTCATATAAGCTTAAGGGTCGTTATAGTTTTTTTTATCTGCTGACTTACGAAAGAATAATAAAAAAATACTCCATGAATACGCTTTTTAAGACTTTCGTAATAATTGGAGTACTTCAAACGGTTGAAACGATAAAGATTAGCTTTTAGCATTGTAAAAAAAAAAGTCCTTTCAGTATTGCAGTTAAAAGAAATACCGTGAATTTGGCCAAAGAATGAAATTTTTAAATGCAATTAAGGAACGAAATAATTGAATATGACGAGTTGAAAGAAATGCATGACTATGTTTTGACTTTATGCTTTCTTGACTGTAACACCAGAAATCAGTTCGTACTTATAGTAAAGTATTTATTTTCCGCGATATATATAAACGTGCATCATGTTGCAATAATGTTTACCTCAACTAGCGGTTCCTTCCTTATAATATTAACAGCCGCCTGCAAGAGAAATTAATGCCTTTATTTGCCTAATCATTTAAGTTGCATGCAAACTACGATGACGTTTGGTGTTAACACGTGTTACAGGATACACACATCAATACTTACATATGTGAGTGCTCACATTATTCTGACTTGCAGTGTATCGCATGTTATTGCGTTATCTGATGCCAAGCGCGTCATATCACAGCGTAACATGCATCGAGATAAGTCATGGAATTATATTATTATCATCAGACGTTTTGTTACTTAGACGCGACTATCAATGTAAGAGAAAGTGATTGAACTAGTGCATACTTACAAGATTTTGTATGACATTTCAAGCGAGGACTACAGGAACAAGCAGTCAAAAAGCGAAATTTGGTATCAATCGGCAGAGGAATTGGAAATACAGGTATGTTTCAATTAGTGATGTGTCAAATTACTATTTTATCGATTTCTAATCCCAAAAAATACCTCAAATATAACTATCAAATCCGAACCTAGGTCTCAACCGTCAAAAATACAATAATGCACAAGAAAAAAAATGTTTACCTTGGTATTGAAACATTCAACTCTTTTAAAGTATGTTTCACAAACAAAGTTTCCAGAATATATATATATATATATAGTACGTAATTATTTTTGTACATTACATGTTATGATACAATATTTTGGGGATTGGTAACGGGATAGGTATGTATGAAAAGGAAAAAAATCCTTTTGGGCAGAGCCTACAGGCATAGGTAGATTTTGAAGTATCTTTTTCTTTTCGAAATGTTTTGAAAACTTCTATAATTCCCTGGAATATTTTGAGAACTTAATGTACCAGGGCTGATTTTTTTTTTCAACCTCCGAAAGGCTATATAAAATAAGGAAATTTACGTAACATAGTAATTCTATCCACCAAAAGTACAGTAGGGTCTTACTTATTTTAATACATAAAAGACAAAACTATCGAGGCATTTGTCATATCGTAACACAAGCTTATCTATGCATGTTTCGAAGAAGTTAGCCGCCAGTGAATAGAGATAACAGGACAAGTGCCTTGATCTCCCGCTCCCTCACGACACCACTGTGAGGCGGGTGGACTAATCACGCGGCGTACTGGCTCCCGCGTCAAGAATTATCGCAAAAATATGAATAATAAGGCACAATACTCTGCACAATTAGTCCACCCGCCTCACAGTGGTGTCGTGAGGGAGCGGGAGATCGAGGCACTTGTCCTGTTATCTCTATTCACTGGCGGCTAACTTCTTCGAAACATGCATAGATAAGCTTGTGTTACGATATGACAAATGCCTCGATAGTTTTGGCTTTTATGTATTAAAATAAGTAAGACCCTACTGTACTTTTGGTGGTAGAATTACTATGTTATGTAAATTTCCTTTTTTTATATAGCCTTTGGGAGGTTGAAAAAAAACAGCCCTCGTACATAACATCCGATAGGTTCGCCAAAATTCATGATTAACAATTAAACATTTTTTCACATCCCATAGAGAGAAAATATTGTTTATGCTTTAAATTCAATGCACCCAGCATTGAATAGCTTAGAACGAAATTCATATTACGCCTACTAAGGTAGTTATGCAAAATGTTAGCCTTTCAAATACTGTTTTTCATCACTTGTACTAATACGTGGTCACATTAAAATTTTCTTTCAACCAATACTTAAATTATATTAAGATGGTTTAATATGTTTATTCCAAAAAAATTTATACTAAGGAAATTTTGAATTTTCGTTTTAATTCAACCCCTGCTTCTGTGATAATTGTTCGTTTCATCAGAAATATTTACAGCCAAAGGTTTTAGATTAAGTTTAGGAATTTTTGCAATAAATGATAACGTATTTGATATTAGAACTATAAAAAATGTAATTACTTTTTTTTCTTTTGACCCTCCTTCTTTTTTTTTTTTTTTTTTTTTTTTGGGTTTTTAACCCCTTGCAGTAATGGTTTGTAACGTACAAATTTATTTAATACAACATTTAAATAGCTAAACAAAAATAGGAATTGATTCGATAATGTAAATGGTAGGGAAGTTTTAATTATATTCTTATTTCAACGCCAGGATTTTCAACAGCCTTCAGTAATGGTTTGTATTATAAAAAAATGTTTTGGACGAAAAATTAAAAAAAAAACACGATTTACAAAAAATTCAAACAGTTTCGATGGTGTGCCTACTAAGGGAGTTATGAAATATTTTTTTTTATTCTATCCTAGTTTTTATCTTCCCTTGCTGCAATGGTTCTTTTGATAAAAAATGACTTCAGATAAAAGTTTTATATAAAAATCATACGATTTAAAAACCATTTGAACGGATTCGATGGTATGCCTTCAGAGAGAATCACGTTTTTTTATTGTCCTGCAAGCCTCGTTTCTTCAACCCCTTGCAGTTTATGGTTGGTCGTATGAAAATGTAATAGGCAAAAGTTTTATTTTGTATTTCTCCTCTGATTTACAATACGTACAAATGTATGCGATATTTGTCATATACGGGAGTTATAGCGATTTTTATGTTTTCAAAAAACCTTCCCTATTTCTACCGTTTATTAGAATATTTCCCATTAACGAACTCAACCAAAAATTTCCATTACTTTATTTTATGTATCAGTTTGGAAGTATTTTTTGAAAAATTACGGCAGTTATCCTTTCCATAAAAATTATGTATAGGACATTTTAACCCACTTTTGCATTGACTATTGTTTTGGGGTTTATGGACCATGAAACGAAAAACTATATTAAAATTTTCAGGATGTCGCATCATGGTAATGGCTACAATAAGTAGTTTTTTTCTTTTGAGTCTATCCAAAATTCACCTAGCAAATTTGAGGCGTTAATTATTGCGGAATTTTTAAATTTAATTTACTTCCATTAAACATTTTCCTGTGAAGGGTTTTCCTCGAATATCGAATCCTTAGATTACAAAGGATTTGGTGGCGTTTGAGTATTTGAAGATTTGAATAGACCATCCGTAGTTTTAATGTACGTTTAAATACAACAAATTCAGAGATAATTTTGTTACACTAGTATACCTCACACATCACGTGTATTAATTTATTTTAGGCGTGATACAGAATTTTAATAGGCCCTTTGTTTAGCTAAAACTTAATTATTTATGCATTTAAAGTATAATTAATTATCAACAAAACATAAAATTTCTGGTTTCTCACAACACAACCACGCACAACAAATATATCATGAGTGAACATAAACAATGGATTCACAATGGATTTCGACCTTTCCGAATATTTTTCCCTCTGCCACGGACAACTTGCTGATCCGTGTGCAGATACAAATAAATGCTTGAAATGTTCTCTTGCTAAAGTTGCTTCACGTTGCTCGGATAGTCTGCATATCTCGGAAAGCACTGATATCTTGCTCCTGGACTTTTTAACGTTTGGCTCGTAAGCTGCTTTTGTGGACAAAGTTTTAAGCACATTGTGAAGGCAACATGTAGCTAATGCTGTAAAGTCAGCAGTTTCTGGCTGGGTTTCAATATGTTTCAGGAACACTCTCCATCGCCCACGTGGTTTCACAAACATGTCCTTCACAGTGATCCTCCCCACTGACATCCTGCAACTAATTTTTTTTTTCCTTCGTAGCCTTTTATAGAGTTTTTACTTTAAGGGTGGGTCAGGTTTCTCTTAGTAGCAAACGTTTCATCAGCAACAACTACGGAGGGGGGAAATATCATCAGTTAGCGTAAGCTTCGTGTCTGTGGGGGATATGAATGAGGTAATTTTTTTTTTAATTTCTGACCAAATGCTGATCTCTGAAATGTTCCGCCAATCACTGCATCTACCGTAAGCTCCCACGCCGATTATAGTTAACATGTAGGCCGCGTTTACGAACGCCTACATAAGCTTTTTGTGATTGTAATGAGCTTAAACCGCACCGTACGGACATCGTATTGGAACGTGTTTCACGTTCAAACATTTCCACCTGGTTTCACATTCTTGTGCGATTTCTCCCCAACGATTTTCATTAGGCACTGGAAAATATGTAGGCTGCATTTTTTCCTATATAATTCGAAAACATTAATTGATAATTTTCATAATTGTACTGAAACCCAATAATAAATAAAATCCCGAATAATCGGAAGGAATTTCATGTTGCCAGAAATCTGAAACAACTGGGGAAACCCGTAATGTATACTTAAATAGAATAGATATTCAATGAAAGTTACGATGCCACTAAAACGTTTTGGTACAAAATTTACTTTTGAATATTTGCTATTCTAGGTTAAAATTCCTTATTGTCTACTGTTAAAACGCTACGTTAATGGTGGGGTGGTATTTAGGTAAATATGCTTGCCGTTCCGTCCCTTATCCCACTATTTTTATAGCGTTGTTTATCACGTGGCGTGTTTTTTCTTTTAGTGCTCATAATACTGAAGAAAAAATTTCAATAAATTTGGCACTGTGCTTAAATCCATACAAATTTTAAGGAAGCAACTTCATCTTATTTAAATTCTGAGAGCAAAGAATTATCGATAAAACTCCGAAATACCTACACGAACGCATGCAAGAGAATGAAAACTAAACTACATCGGGCGAAGCAGCGAAAAAAAAATTTCAAAGTGGAAATTTGAGGACCAGATGTCTTTCCTAGAACCTACCCTCGCACACAAGCGTCAGTGAAATGATTATTATTTGTATTTTAACCCAAAATTTGTTCACTAAATACGCGTTTCACAATTATGTCCATTATGTTTTTTTTTAGGAAAGCCAAATATCATTACAACAAAAGCTCCGAATTAATTTAATGTTGAACTTATTAAGTTTTATCGGGTGCACCGTTTAACAATATTATCACGCACTGTTGTTAATCACTTTGGGAAAACTTCAGTACTGTACACATTGAAGCACTCTCAGGCAATTACAAGACTATATTTTGATAATATATTAGTTTAGGGACCGGTATTTACTGGACAAGCTAACGAGGACTGGAGGAGAAAAAAAACAGTTCTTGCAAATGTTCCCTCATTATTCTTCTGGCTTACATAGCGTTGACAGCGTTGTTTAGAGTGCAATACGGGGAAATAGAGCGCAACTGATAGGCATCAAATTATCGTATTGGCGGAATAATATATATACAGCATTGAATGTAAAATTAATTAATGGTTTCATGTATGAATTGAACACAGATCTATTTTTTTCTTTAAGATATTTCGTAGTTGCTTAACAGGGTATATGCCTTACATGTAATTGAATTTTTTGCAGTAATACCTTGAGTATTAATTTTGTAATATCCCACTGAAATTTGTGTAAAATAGTAACCACAAAATTTGTAGACAGTGAATATACAAACGTAAGTGTCAACTAAACTAAATATTCCTGCATATTTATAAAATTAGGTACCTACCGTAGTCTTACAAATTATAATAACCATAGTGCTACAGAATCCACTACCTCATTCAAATAACGAAATATAAGCATGCACTATAGTAAACTTGTAAAAAAAGGAAGAAAATGTTTTTTTTTTTCAATTTGTATCCAAAGATTTTATTCGTAAAACGTGCAACCGTTATATTATGTTTGATGGGAATACTGAGAGAAACAAATATTAGAATACACTTAGACTATAGATAATTTATTCAACGTGTTTTCTCATTGAAAAATGTTGACTGCAACTTTCACACCATCTTTGTTAGTTTTATTTCACGTTTTCTTTAAACCAGTTTTCTTCGCGTAGGGAGAAGGATATTTTGGTTTGCATAGTTATTCAAATAAAATGTAAAAAAATATACATATGGGTTGCATCAGGTGAGGGAAAAAAATATTCTCGAGTAAGTAAAGAAGGTAAACAGCTTCGTGTTTGCTCAGAAGCCGTTCTGACCGCGTCCCTCGCTCGCCAAAGTTAATCTGGCCTTGATACACCGCCATCGTTCCAAGGGAGTTTTAAACACATTCCCGCAATGCCTGCTCTCACGACCCCCTCTCCCCGCCACTAGCGACCTCTACAGTTGATGCATTGTTAATTTGCCTGTTCTTTTATGTTCAGCAACATGCTTTATCTTTCCCTTTCTTCGGTTGCCTTCCCCTCACATTTATCCCCCAGAGAGAAACAGAGAGAGAATATGAGCTTGGCGAAGAAGATGGTGTACGAGGGTGGGGGGGGGGGGGGGGGGGAGGGAAGTGAGGAAGAATTTAAGGGCTAGCGTTTCATGCGCCCTCACGGGGAAAAAAAAACCGTTTTGTTCGCTCCATTGTTACGCACGCACGGGATCTCTCAGGCCCACACGGGCTTTTCCAAAACAAAGACAGTTGCTAGACTAACTGGAGAGCTTTACGAAGCAAGATAACCTCCAGCAACATGTTAACGTGCTTTAAGGGGGAGGAGGGGGGCGGTATGAAATGTAGTTCATTGCTATAGATACTTTCTATCCCTTCTTTTTCCTTCTTAGACGTTCAAGTAACTGGCTATTGCTAGTCGACATGCGTGCTCATGGGTGAGGATTGTGGACGTGTCTTTGCTGTGCTTTGAGAGTCAAGTTTTCACGGGTAAGGATTAAGGTTGTTAAGTCAGAATTTCGTAAAGGACATTTTATAAAGATTGTAGCACCTTGGAATAAAAAACATAGTCCTTAAAAATTAATGCAAGATATAAATATATTTCTTTACATAAATATTTGTATCTCTCAGTTTAAAGTGATCATAACATTTTACATAATTATCGATTAACGATCTATATTGACCAAAATTTAAGAACCATTTTTTTTAATTTACTACCCAAAATCTACTTGGAAATTACGTTAATTATTTAAATTATATCTTATATCTTTAAACGAGCAATTCTTGTATATCTCGGAAACGGCTCAAACGATTTTCATGAAATTTAGTATGCAGGGGGTTTCGGGAGCGATAAATCTATCTAGCTAGGATTCATTTTTAGAAAATTTCGTTTTATCCGTGTTTTCAATAATCAACTTTATCGATAATCAACTTAAATATAAATGACTCTTCCTGACATCTATTGGCGAGTAGTAATACCATTTTTTTTAATTGGGAGCAACTAACTGCTTGAACGATACAACACTAAAGCTACTCAAGTAGATGGCGTTGTTAAGCAACACTAAGTCAATGAGTGTTTGGTTTAAGGTAAGATCAAGAAAATCAATTGTTTACGTATATTCTTTGTGTCTTTTTAAATCATGTGTTCACTTAAAAATGCCTAAACGATCTTTGGAAAAAAAAACGCTTATAAACAATCTAACTTCACGAAGCCGCAACTCGTCTCAAAAACACCTTGAAGAACATCGTCTGTGCAATCACATAATAAAGGCAAAAATTGTTACTGGTGAACAATCCGGTAAAAAAGTACATAAACCAAGGATAACCTTTTACTCATCAAAAGGACAACTGGGATGCACCATGCAGCGTCGCCAATTTCCCGTTAGATCTGCATTTGCCTTGTCTGTCAACAAATCCCAAGAGAAAACTTTCGAATCTGTTGGGGTTGACTTAAAGTCAAGTCCGGTCTTCATACATGGCATGTTATATGTGGCATTTTCTAGAGTTAAGCGACCAACTATGTTAAAAGTCCATCTTCCAAATGAAAATCCTCGACATACCCGCAATATAGTATGGAAGGAAGTATAAGATTAAGACCCGATTTCAAAATTAAAACTGTGATGACAAAAATATATATTTACTTACGTAGTTGATTGACTAACTGTAAAAAATTAAGTATTTGTTTCTAATAAAATATTTAACTAATTGCACTCGTGATTTTTTATTTAAATAACCAGGCCATATATTATTATTATTATTATGTCAGTAAAATAGAAAAATATTATTCATATTTCAACATTTCATCAGTATGTAATTCGTATTTAAAAATAATTAAAAAAAAAAAACACAATTGACAAAGAAAATATCGAGCAAAGCTCGGTCATCCAGGTACTAATATATATATATATGTGTGTGTGTTTTAAAGAGGTGAAAATTATATATTTAAAAATTCTCTAGTTCTTACTTTGAAACAGACAGAAAATAATCTATCTATACATTTGAAATATTTACTGCTATATTACGATTTTATATTAGTATATAAATATATATGGATGATAAAATTAAAATTTTTGTTTAGGTTTACGATGTTTTAAGTACAAAGAAAATTTGTATGTTATGGTTTAAAAATAAAAATTGCACCTTACCTATGCCTTAAATAACATGATTTGAAGTCAAATAAATAATTACTTTTTCTTCATCCAAAACGTTATTAACAACTGAAATTGGCCTGTTTTTATTCTTTACAAGAGAAAGCCTAATTTTTTGGGGGATTTAAATAAATTGTTATGTACAGTTATTCAACTTACGAAAGAATTTTGATCATGTTTAAATATTATTTTATCCAACATATGGTAATGAATCCCTTATATTAAATTATTTACTCAAAGTCTTAAATTAAGTGATATTTAACTATAGGAACAGAATATGTTTCCATAAAATATGACCAATTATATAATTTTAAATAATACTTTTAATGAAGCCTATGAGATTAACAATAAAACTATTCACTTTGGTCAATAAAATATTTATTTTCACAAAGAATTTAAAAAAAGGAAGAAGTACATTTTATTATTTATATCGGTTGCGAATTACTTGGATGTGAATTTATTTACATTGATGAAATATGTAATCCAATCTGTTACAAAACGTAAATAATTACATTTCAAGTTATTTGTTTAAACATATTACAGAATTTCGGGGTGTGCAAAAGAAAAATTATTATTAGGCATGTTATGACAAAAAAAAATTGTTGTTTAGGTACATGTGTCCATAAACACAACCCTGCAAGTTAGAGGCGCGAGCAGCAGCGGAGAAGATTGTATTTGGTGCGCAACCTGACACAGCTTCATGGGTTGCGGGGTCGCACGATCACAGCACAGTGAAACATAAACGCTCCGCGGGGAAGCATGTGACAATCTGGACGATGAAGTGCATAGCTAGCCACACGCACCAGCAGCCAGCCGGCGGTCTGGTCAACAACAAAGTGGATGGATGGTTGCTTGTGGCACGTTTACACGTTTAGCTATCGGCGGTTATCGCATCAGTGTTGACTAACTTTGTGCCCGTGCGGTCACTTACGGAGCAGAGACTTGGACTGTAGATAATAGAGATGCTGGGAAGATCGGAGCAATGGTAATGAAGTTCACGAGGAAAGTGTTTTTCAGATACGAGGCGAGACGGGATCAGGATTGAGATCGTGCGAGATAGGAGCAGGAGTGCAGGACTTGAATAACATTATTGTGAAAGCAAGAATGAGATTGTATGGTTATGTCCAGAGAATGGGAAAAGAGAGATAGAGAGGCTTCCTAGGAAAACGTTGGAGTTTGAGTACACTGGAAGAAGACCCCAAGCAAGACCAAGCAGGAGATGGGAAGAGCAGATAGTTAAAAGAGTGCAGGAGAAAGGAGAGGAATGGAATAAAGTGAAGGATGAGGAATGGTGGAAGGACAGAGTACTTTGGTGACTCGGCCACAGGCTGGAAGCATTTTATGATGATGACTGTGAGTGTTTCTACGATTATAGATTTGACAAACAGCAATACCACGACACACTTAACATTCTCAGATATGGCCGATTTTTTTTTATGGCGTACAGGGAGGTGAAAAGAATTGCAGCAAGAGCAGAGCGCATTAAACCAAGGACGCTTTCGCAACATACGTGCACCGAATAGGATGACTTTTATTCGACTCAATCAGCGATTACATGAATGAGTTTCACACCATTATGAGTGACGTACACCAAACTGCGTTTGGCTAATTATAAACGTTTTATTCCGGCTCGTCACCTGCTTCGCACGGATCGTTTGAACGTCAATGTGCTCAAGTACACCGTAAAGTGTTTTTTTTTGGAATTTGAACAGTAATATTAATGTAAAATAACAGATATTTGTAAATGAGTTCATTTACATGAATACAACTGTATCGCCACAAAATAGTATTTGCAGTAATACTGGGTTCGGATACTTATCCGGACATTTAGCTGTGTGTTGTTCCAATACCAGTAAACCGTTCCCTAAGTAGCTTTCCAGTTTTAGCTGCGCACAATAAAAAGCATTATTTAAAAAAAAATCCATTATCTAAAAATACTTTATTGATCAATTTAAATATTTAATTATGAACTAATTTTCTTAAGAAATACTCAGTATGATATCGAAAAACTATTTCATATGTGTAAAATTAACCATAGCCGTGTGTTCTACAAAGTAACAATAACATTCTTGTTGCATATAAAATTATTTCTTGGCAACTGTTTTCCAACGTAACCTTTTGTAGAAGTACAGATTTTTTTCTGTAGACTCTCTGCATGGATTCGCACGAAATTAATATTTGTGCACTATTTTTTGCGTCAGTCAGTGTTGCTCTTCCAGCCATAGGTAACTAAACAAAAAATAATGCGCTATTTGGCATTATCTACCACTCTTTAAATTAATTCCCAGATTTTTTCTAACATCTTGGATTATTGCTCTCTCTTATTATACTTGTTGTATGATGGTGGATATTGCTTGTAGGAATTTAGGAATAACTTAAAAGGTTTACTAATTCCTCTCATTCATCAAAGACGGTGGGGACTGGTCAATTTCGAAACTTAAATAAATTTTGTGCTTAAACTTGTAGGTAAGATTTTATTTTGTTATAACTTTTAATGCTAGGTTTCACAAGCCATGGTGATTTTTTTTATAATCTCGTCATTACTTTTTGTTAAGGCTGTTTCTGTAAATTTGACTATATAACTTTCTTTCATTAGATAAGCTAAGCTATAAAATCTTAATTTTGATCGTTTTTGTGCAGTATGGATGAGGCGAATGAAATTGAATATAATTTGGAACATTTTAGGTTTAAAGTCATTTTTACTGTCTGCAATGTTATTCAGTATAATTTGTTTCCAAAGTATTATTTAATTTTACACTGCCTTTCGAAATCATCAGAACTTTTATGAATATAATGGGCTATGTAAATGAAATTTTTTTTTCTGAAGAAATGTTAAACAATACCACGCAGTAGCCACCAGCATTACATTTAAAAACCAAAATTATTCATTTATGTATTCAATTTGGTTCTCCTTATCCATACCGCACAAAAATGTTAGAAATTAAATTATGTCAGATAATTATGCTGATTGCATGCACTATAATATATTTTCTTTTTAATTGTGTTGATGTTCTCTCACTCAAAAATCAAATAGTCTGCAAGTTTAACCGCGTTAAACGTAAATATGAAATAATAACCTGGAACGGGACATACACCTTTATGCTGAGGATAAAACACGAATTTAAAAAAATAATTTATTAGAGCCGAGTTGCCACCTCTATGTAAATCAATGGAAAAATACACGCACGTCTTTAGGTTGAGGGTGGGGGGAGGGACGTTTTTCTTTTTTCCTTAGAGCGGTATTCTCAGGAGGGAGCGAATGGGGCTCTTCGTGATTATGACTCCATCTGAATTCACGGGCGCAGTTCCTCCCCAATTAGCGGGGAGGCGGGATGAGGCGGGATGGTAGCAACCCTTGCTACCCCTTCCCTAGTCATCACCGTCGCCCTCGACGAAAGGGGCTTAGCAATCAATAATTACGAGGTTTAAATAGACTGAGTAATTACTTGACGAAGAGCAGGCCGCTGCCTGGTGGTCTTTTCACGGCCCGCCCGAGATAGGCCTGGCTTGGAGAAAACGTGAGGGGAAAAAAAAAGGTGGTTAAGGTCTGGGATGAGAGGAAGGGGGGACAGTAGGATTGAATATAAATGTGGCCGGGTCGAGTGGAGAAAACAATTTTCTAACGTCGCCACACTGCCTGTGTTTAGTGCAAGCAGTTAAGTACACGCCTCGTGAGCTAAAATATATGATTTCAATAACACCCCGAACAGATTTCAATTCAATGTGGAGCAATTTCTACTTACTCTCATAATAAAAACCCATAAATCCATTTTTACATTAAAAATATAAAAAAGTAAAATTCAAATTAAAGACAAAAATTTTACGTATAAAATACACTTCCTGATTGAAATTTTTTTTCTTGAATCCAATCTAACATTATAGGCAGATTCATTTGTCTGTACTTTCTTTGCGACGTAGTTTAACTCAACAATGCTGAATCCATGCACTTGGAATTAACATAGATATAAGGAATCAACCACATAATTTCTTGCGTCTTTATTTAATTTCCGATAAATGAAAAATTTCCGAAGTTACGATAATTTTATGCGAAATATTTAATTTCATAAATCATCTAAGTGACATGCAACAATCCTGTTAAACAGTGATTTAATTTTTAAGCTTTCCTAAGTCCAAGCAATTTAGCCACCATCTTATTTATTTTAATTTTTTCAATTTTAATGATTTCTGTTCAATACCATTTTCAATCATATTTTTAAAATGGAATACAAATGATTTCTTGTCTGCCTTGTATCTTTTCGATATCAAGTGTTATAAACCACCAGTAAATGATATTGAAACTGAATATTTCCACAATATATATTTATTTGATAATAATTTATAAATTGTATATGTTGGAAACTAGACGTATCTACTTTGTTTAATCTAAAATTCTATCTTCCACTTCGTAGGTTATAGTTCATTAACATTTCTATCCTCTTTGACTTTCATATAGAGCCTGAAGTTAAAACAGTAGGAAAATTAATTATACGTAGGGAAATAAATTTGTTTCGCCTCTTCCCTTGCCAAGTAAAATATTTATTTGGCCTTCAAAAACAAAATTTTTGCCAGAGAAAAGAAAACCATCACACTATGTTATAAACTGGTTTATGCGTAATAAATGAATAAGAGGAGAACCAATATTTTCTATATATATATATATATATATATATATATATATATATATATATATGACAAAACTGCATACGTTTAATAAGAATTTGTTCTGTGACACAATTTTCTCAGAAGTCAATGTGTAACTTTCAATAAAATTAGCAAAAAATATTAATAACATTTATAGACATATTCTACACTGAATACCATGTTGTTTTTTGTCTCGTTTCAACCATTGTGCTAAAATTTTTGGGTTCAATATGTTTGTGTCATCATTATATGTGGTTTTTTTTTCTGTCTCTTAATACATTTTTCTTTGTTTTTCTTTGTTGGTTGACCATATTCCTGTTACGGAATATTTTGTGGTATTTACATCCTGTTGACAACAGCAATTTTTTTCTTAATTTGTATTTTTTGTCTTTTGGGTATTTTTATTTATTTATTTTTTAGTTTTTAGTTTTCTTCTACAGAAAAAGTGTTTAGCAATGGCGTATGTCCAAAAACTTACATCAAGGCAAGCAGGATTATAAGACGGTGATATGCACGAACCTCCAGCCAATGATAGGCCCGCATTTCAATTTTAACGACTTTTGAACAAATATCAAAAATATTTTTATTTCTTCAAAAGTTGGTGGCTTGGGCTTGGGCATAAGTGACGCTTTAGTGAAGTACTAAACGTATCACAAAGTTTAAGCTACATTAGAAAGCATCGGGTCTTCTATACCTGTTGATTGGATATATAAATAGTGCGGGACAGTTTTGAAAGAAATATCGTGAATTAATGTAAGTACATTTTTACCGTTTGTGCACATCTGCACTAGGACACATTCGCAGTTTTGTTTTAGCACATATTGATTTTTAATGATTAAGAAGCAATTTTAAATGCCTAAAATTAAGCTAACTAACGTGTTAACGAAAATTGGAACTGAATATAACTTTCAATAAGAAACTTTTGCAATAAGCTGAATATAACAATGAAATAAAACGAACAATTGCTTATTTTGAAAATATTCAAACAACATATCGTGGGATCTCTATGATAGTTGTGGACAGATAAGTAGCAATAAACGTTTGGACCGTGATTGTACCCATCCTCAATCACGCTTATTACCAAGATAGAAAGGATACAAAGCCTTAAATATCCTTATATTTTGAACTAAATAAGAGACGAATAGTAATTGATATTTTCAGAAAATAAACTTTTTATTTGTGTGTTTCGTGGTTAACTTTACGAAGAGTGCTGTGTTGTGTAATTTGGTCTGAATTTAAAACTATAAAAATTATTTAGATGAAGTTTGGCTTTCAATACGATTTGACATAAATTGTTTCTATGTCCCAACCCTTAAATATTATCAATGTGTCGTTAAATGCTCCTAATTGCATTTTAAATGACATGAGCCTGGTAGAATAAAATATATAACACTTTATTTTCTGAGAGAGTTAATATTCTACAAATTTATTATTATTATTATTATTGGTTTCAAACCCATGTATAAGAGTAACCGTAAAACTTATCACAAAGTTGTTGTACTAACTGAAGAGCTGTAATACACACTACCAGTTGTAGTAAAAGTAAATGTGCATATAGTCATAATATAAACAAGTTCACTCAGACTATACTATTTTTATATAACTTTTATAGTGCAATAGAGTTCACTCACCAGTAATCTTTATTTGAGTTTGGCATGACTTCCCGAAATCACTTCAATCGAAATCCTTATGGTTTCTGAAGTATTTTCCTCTACCGCTGCCTTAAAAAAAAGCCCCGGACGTATTGTTTTAGGTTTTTATGTCTTATGATCTCACTGTTTTTTTAAATGTTAGATTATATAAAAATAACTGCAATTAATAATAAATAAATGACATAAATATGGCAAGACTAAGTAATGAGGCGCAGTTAAAAAAAATGTGTCGTACGTTTGAAAAGGTTCGGGTTTGACTTCCGGTATAGCCATAATTAATATTGGTCTTCCATGGATCCAAAAGCAAATACCGAGATCACTCCTTTCCATTGGCCTAGTGGACATGAGTGGGTCTATTATATATTTTGTCCAAGACAAGTGAGCATAAGTGCGAAACATTAATGGGAAAAAATGGAGAATGAGTATGTTTTATAATGAGAATTAAGTATTTTTATTATAATCCTAACTGTTTGTTTATTTTAAACACATATTTGAAGGAAAAAAGGAAGAGTATATTAATTACCAAGAAATTCCAGGGTATTATAATATAAATTAATGCACTGAATACGACGGTAGGTACTAATGGTGTGACAGCGAAAGTCCACAATTCGCAACGACTAATGCTCGCGACACTCTGTGTCTCTTTTTAAACTCTTTTCTCCGTAAAACCACCTTCCCTCTAGGTATTTTTTTATATGTAATTTTTTTTTTACTTCCTTGCCAGCACATCCTTATGATATATCCTCAATTTATCTTCCATTGTTTTGCCCGCCGCTTTGTGCCTTGGGGGGGCTTTTGTTCCCGGCACACAACCGCACACACACAGGACAGAGGATCCTTTAGCTCATCCGTGGACAGGGGGAAGGGAAAGGAGGGATGACCCCAAACTTAGACCTTGTGCTTCAGTACACTCCAGCCCCAAACCCTTCTTCCTGCCGAACCTCCTTTGTAGCCCCCCCCCCCCCCCCCCCCCCTCATTCTAACTCAACAAAAAATAAAATACATGAGATGAAAGGACTTCACGGCAGGAATAAAGAAATTGCTTCGCTTTCGTAGGTATCCGGTATTGAAGATCAACCGGATTGGGGGGGGGGGGGGGGTGTAGAAGGACCCAAAGGAAGGGAAGGTGGAAACATTAGGAGGTTGTGCAGCGGCTAATTAAAAACTGCTTCAGGCCAGACTAACTTCAAAGTACCTGAAAAGTCTGCGGGATCTGATCTTTGCCAAGCAGCTCCGATAAAAGGGTACTCGGTATTTTTTTTTAAGACTGGACTGTCTTCAATGTTTCAAAGGAAAATCTCCCGAAATAGATCTATGAATATCTTACGCGCTTGGGATCTGTAAAAAAAAATATTCTCAATTTCCTTCAGTTTGACCATTATTAAACGGTGTCTTATAATTTTATTTAAATATTTTAAATTGTTTAAATAATTCATGGTAAGTAATCAATATAATCTAACTTAAACATACATTTTATGCACAGAATCGACTAACCAGTTTTTTAGAAAATAAGTTGCAACAATGTCATACAAAATTCTAATGCTAGAAAACTAATTTATTTAAATTAAAAAAAAATTATACAGATGTAAACACAGAAAAAAGTCTCAATTTATAGATTTTGTTACAACATATGGTTTGTTAATTTCGCATTTTCATACTTATCACACAAGATTAATTGTACTGCTACAAAAAGTAATACAGAATTGATATTCAAAATGAGAATTTTTATGAATGTTTATAACATCATTAATAGTTTTGTTCCATTTAAATATGTCTTATAACAAGTAAGACGCTATGTCAACAAAACATGTAGGCAATGGTTTTTGTTTTAAAAATTATATTTTTGTGAAAGCATCAAACAAGTTATGACATTTTTTTGATGTACAGTATTAAAACTGTCCAAATAACTCTTATATGATACAACATTGCCATTTTTGTTTTAGGTTTTAGCTTCAAAGATTGTCATGCCAGAACATTTTTGACAAATGTTATTTAAAACGATTGTTTAAAAAAAACCTATGATGACAATATTTCGGTGTGAAAACAAAACAGCACGATAAATAAGTATCTCGTTTGTGTTTTATGCATTTTTATAGTTTTACGTGGTCGCGGCATGTGTTTAAATCAGCTAAGTGTCTAATAGACTATCGTGACCCAGGTTATTGACCAAATCTATCAAAAGTCATACTTTGCCTCTAGACAAAGTGCTTGTAGAGATTGACCGAACGGTAGTCCCAGGATATTGTATTTTGGTAGGCCTAAACACTGTTGAAATAACACCCGAGGTATAAAAGCACATGGACCATTAGTGTTGCTTTTGAGGAGATCTGTCTTGATTTGAAGCAAAATGCAGAGACACAGCTAGCTATGGTTGCAAAGCGCGAGTGACGTCACAACCTGTCGGAGCGCGCGGTCGCTGTTCGATTTACAAGCGCGCCCGAGTCACGGGACGCTAAGGTCGCTCTGCGAGTGAGGGGAAATGTGGTTGGTGGGAGGGGAGTCGAGTGGTTACAAGAGAGGAGCGGAAGAGGGGGAATAGGAAGGGGGAGGGCGTATCCCCACCAGTTCCTCTCCCCCCTCTCTCGGGGCGTTCATCGTCGACGATCCCTGGAGGGCGCCGCCTTAACGCACGGTCGCGCTTCGCCGCCCGACGCCTGGCGTTCCGGCGCCCGCCGTCTCCATGGCAACGCCCACCGTCGCGGGCGAAACTCATGCCTACCCTGCATCTTGTAATCTACCCCTCGGCTTCTGGACTCCGTGGTCTTCATTCAAAAAATTTATAAATACAATTAAGTTATTAAAAGGTTTCAGCTTAACGACTTTCATTAAACCAACATTGTGTTAGAATTGATTAAAGGATGTTTTTAAATGTAAAAATAATCATGTTACTTTTACTGTGTATATTGCCATGCTATTTTTTAATGAATATTTAAGCTTTATTACCTTGTTTTTTTTACTATTTGCGTTTCTTTGCGAGTTAAATAAAAAAATTATGAAATTTTAACTTCATCACATAAACTGATTTAAAAACTCCGGAGTTTAACAGCTTAGACGAATTAAATATATTAAGTTGATGCGTTTAAAAATTCTTAGGACATACTTAATAGTGTAATTAAAAACAGCTAGAGAGGCAAATTGTTCAAAAAAATAAAATAAAAATTATTTATTATCATATGTTTGTCAGTGGCAAAACCAAATAACGAACTAGTAACAGCGTTTTCCACTTGTTTCCGCAGTCAAATAGTGACTTTTATAAATTTTCTCTGAGTTATAATTTGCTTCCTGTGAAGGATAAATATTTACAGTGTTTTCCTTTACCAACCAGTCCAGTCCATTGAGTTCAAACATTATTTTTCTGCCAAAGTTTTTTTTTTTTTGTTTGGCAGTTTCTCCTGCATAACCAAACAAAGTTTCTGAATCGACGGTATTGGATAAATCCCACAGAGATTTGTTTACAAGAAAAATCTATTTTACCGCCTTTGACAACAACTTATTGTTTTCCTGGAAGCTGAAACAAGAGAAAATGTAGAAGGATGTTTCATTTCAGTTCCGCAGGGAAAGAAAAACAAATGTCTCATGTGATTATTTTTTTCAGAGCTTCTCTTGACGAAGTACATTAGGTTCTCAAACTAAATTTTCGTGTGGATGAATTTAAAAATGTGGTCGGAATATAAATCAACATGGAAGATAAAAAAGTAATCTACGATTTAGTTCATTGTTGGTGTAAAAACTATGAATTACTTTTGAAATCCAGATAAATCAGGAGTGCACTGTAAAAATTAATATGTCTTATGAAATAACTGAAATTAGTTTAACTGCTTTAGTAGTTTAAGTATTACGGGGAAAAAATATCCAACCGCAACAAAAAAAAAAAAACTTAAATTCCTAATTTGAACATAAATAGTAGGCCTATTTTAAAAATAACCGCTAATGTAGCGCTCTGTGATTTAAGTATGTCCGACCTTTTCTCGTGCTTTAAAACCGATACGATATATCGCTAAAAAAATGACAGAAACTTAATTAACGTAAAATATCTTATTTGTCTTACGCAAACTTGCATTTCGGATGTTGGCTCTTAAATCATTTTGCACTGGAAAGGTTCGTTTTCAAAGTCAAACAAATTACACAGATACACTGTTGACGTGAGTAGAAAATACTTTCAATTTGTTTGTCGGTTAGTATAGGAAATATTTTTTACAGTGTGACTGACCAAAGTTTCCCAATTATAAATGTTTGCCAAATAGTTCACGCAAACAATTACCCCTCTCACCCAACCCAAAAAAGAGTATGTTTGATTTTTTTTACAATTGTTATCCATATTAGTGTTACGAGGATGTTAGAGACGAGGCAACGAGGCAAGCCGGTCAGCTTGACGCGCCGGCCAGCAGGGGGTCCTGGGGAGGCCTCGCCTCCCGGACAGATAGTATCCGTCCCTCTGCTACATGGTAATCCGATTAGAGCGGCGCCTGTCTGTCCATCTCTAGTGTTCTGCGCGTCCACAGAGCCCCGTTCACGTGAAGTGGCGTAACTAGGACGCCACTGTTCTAGCAACTTCAGATGTTGAGTCGACCTTGATGACGCGGCACTTCGAAGTGCTGCGACACCTTTCCAGAGCGGGACTGGGAGGTGTATAAACGGGGAGGATGGCCTGCGAGGGCAGTGAAGTGAGGAAGACGAGTGACAAGCTTGCGACAAGCGACGGGCTGCTTGTGCCAAGATCGGATAGTCTAGGATCGGTGCATCGGGACGGTGTCGCGACGAGGCAGACTTAAGTAGAGAAAAACAGTGTGTTCGGACCGAGGTTCTTGGTCAGAGACGAGCAGTGGAGAGAGCCACTGTCGAGCCGAGTTCCAGTGGGGAGAGTGATTAGTGGGCTATTATAAGTGTTATTAATTGGTAGTCATAACAAAATATTTGTTTTTAAAGTTATTGTTAAATATTAGATAGTAAAAAAAACTACAATTAATTTATTGGGCTATCCTTTCCAGACCTGTTTTCCTCACTCATAACAGTAGGGTTATTCATGATTCCGTTACAAAAATTTGTAGTTAATGTGTTATATAATTCGGTGTGGTTTGAGTATTTAACATTTAAAAAAAAAGCAAATATGCTACTTAAAAACTTCAACCCTTTTTATTAACTTGGGTGATTAATTGGCCTAGCAACTGTTCTCGGTTTGATGCTGAGACCTGGCACCTTTTATATATGCTCAGCTACGCGATGCCGCTTCTTGTCCAGCTGGTGGCCTGCGAAATTTCATCGGAACGCGTTAAAGCTTTGATTGAAGTATAGCGTTAAATAATTGAGGAAACATTGTTTAAGTGGCTGTGTTTGACATTTAATACTCGTTAACCGCCACAATTGCGTTGTCCAGCTCCATTTCCACGCAAAGTTTACAGGTGTTGCAATAGGGCGATGAGCGAGGTGCACAGAATACAAAAAAAAAAAAAATCATGTACGTTTACAAAAGTTTCCTTTGGAAACCAATTGACAAGAAATAGTTTGTAACACTACGATAAAAATAATATTGTTACTTTGTACAACGCATGCCTATAGCTAGTTTTGCGTAGGTATATGAAATACGTAATTTTCGAGATAATACTTAGCATTTCTTAAAAAAAAAAATGTGCTTTATTTTATATTTTAATTCATGTTTCATTCAAGCGTAGTTTTTTGTTTAAAACCACCGAAAAGATAACATAATGATGAAAATTTTGAATGTACATTGTTGTGTTAGTAAATACTAGAAAGCTATGCAGGCAACGATTTACAAATAACTTCAGCTATTGGAGGTACTGGGAAAACACGAAGCATAAATTCCCGGGCTAAAGAGTCCGAACCAAGAGTAACTGCGAAAAAAATTCTTTTTTGTGATACAGTAGTTTTCTTGCAAACGTACAAATGTACGAATATTCTGTAATTTTACATGAGTAAATTTTATTTCCATTTACAAAAAAAAAAAAATACAGTATGGCATGAGACACTTGCAACGGCGTCCTTTCTTGCCACAACCTGACGGTCCGCCAGCTCTGCGTGTGGTTCGACCAACCTCTCTGCGAAGGTCGGCCAATGACAAAGACCAGCTGGACGCTGAACGATCTGCAGCGGTCGGATTTGAATCCAAGGTTGCCGACATAAACAGCAGGCCTGCCTGCCCGCCCGTCAAAAGTTTGCGAGCATTACGAAATTCGTGCAAACCCGTTTATGTCTTGGAACGTTTGGTGCAATCTTTTTCTGTACGTTTTTACTCCATCAGTTTCAACAAAAAATATTTAAAAAAAATTAAATTATATGAAATTTGTTGTTTGGTTTACAAGTCATATGAAATTTTACCGGGTTTATGAAAGCAGAGATTTGGTGCATTTTACTGTGTGCAAAAATATGTAGGTGCAATAAATTGTTTTTTTTACCTCTTCATAAATATTTCAAGAAAAAATAAAACCAAAAAATAATGCCTAAAACCTTTTTAAAATAGTTTATAAATGTTAGAAAAATATTCTTAAATTGTATTAAATTAAAAAAGTACTTTCTTTAAAGACCGCATCAAACAACCTCCAACTCGCTGGTACATTACTTAAATAAAAAAAGTCAAACATGAGAAAAATGTTTCATAAAACCATAATGTATGATACTATAGCCTTAAAATTAAATATAAAACTAAACCTTAAATACATTTCAATTTACTTGAGTTTAAATGGGTGATATCAGATACATTTTGGAGTTACCTCTTCTTTCGAGATGATACAGGTTACAATTTAAATCTTCATGATATTTCTGAAAATTGAAAAAGTGAAAACGTTGGCGGAAATATTACTAACCGCAATACAAAAGACATGACTGCATATGTTGTAATTTAAATATTTTAGTACAAATTGATAACGGACGATTCTAATTTTTTTTCTACTTGCACATTTCCATTCTAGAAATCTCATAGTCTCTGCAATGGTTCACACTCTTTTAAAAGTAAGGAGACTTAAAACAATGGTAGGTATATAAAAAAGATACCAACATAAATTTTACTAATTACATTTTGAAAAATAAATATTTGTGAAGTATAAGTTGTTACGCAAATCAATATACCTCTAATGTAAAAAAATTTCAATAATTTTCAATGAGTAAAGTACACCCACCTATGTTACCGTTAAGACCCTACAGTCACCTCACGGGTTGGCAACACTGCCTTGAAGTTGGTGACATGGTAAGGGGAGATAGAAAGAACGGGGGGAGGGGGTAGGTCGGAAGAGTCTCGGAGGCAGTCGCGTCACGTGCGCCGAATATGGGAGGGTCTCTGGGTATCTCCGAGGGTTATCGATGACCGGCGGCGGCGCACGAAGGGGAAAAAAGTGAGAGAAAAAAAAAATACCGTGGCTGGAGCAGCCCGGAGCTTGTTCGGAGCTTGTTTGCAAAGGGAGAAAAATCGTGTTCAACGTGTGAGCCATTATTTCATTTCAAAACGACTTTCCTTTTTATTATTATTCCAGCCATACATACAAAATCATCATATCTCGAAACTATGAAATTACCCTGGGATATGGGCAGGTGGTATATTTTAGTCTGCAAAAATTTGATTTTTAAATAACTCAAGGTTGTGATACCTGCTATTGGGAAACAAAAATACTAAACAGAGTTTTCTTTATCAAAGGATAAATTGAAAATTGAGCTAACATCAAGGTTCAGAGATCCAGCGACTACTAAACCTATCGATTTCGTGTAACACTGTATCGATGATAATCATGGGTGTTAAAGTAATAAAAAAATATATACATAAACAAAATTTATCAACAATGATATACACAGACTTTATAATTTATATTAAAATCAATTAGATATATAAGATTTCTTCTTGTTTAGATAATTTAATTAAAATAAATATAGGACATTTGCATATGAAAACTAACATGTAAATGTTTCCTGAAGTGTTCTGTAGTTAAAGTTTAAAAAAAGTTTAAAATAAGGGCATGCGCGATTACTGCTTTGTTGTTTCCTCGCTTTCAGCGCCACCAATATTGAAAGAATGGATCTTTCCCCAATTAGTTGAGGGTGACCCTGTAAACTTTATTTGACAACAGAATGAAGCCTCTACCCACTGAAATCTCTCTTTGTACTAGAGTGGTTGAATGTCAAAGTCCCTGCCGTCGGATTGGTCATAATGGTCAAGACGACAGAGGTCTTTTTCGCTGGCCCCCACGTTCTCCGGTCATAACGCCATGCGATTTTTTTTTCTTTTGGGACTTTATAAAAGATCGTGTCTAAGTTCCGCCGCTGGCTAATGATTTGCCAGAGTTGAGGCACAGAATTGAAGAGGCGGTTTCTTCCATTGCTCAGGACTTGTTAACAAATGTGGGAGAAGAATTGGACTTACGATTGGATGTGGGTCGTATAACTGAATGTGCACATATTGAAAATTTGTAAGAAAAACTGTTTTGTTTTGTTAATAATCTAGATTAAACGGTTATATATTCCATTGAAACTGGGGAATTATTTTATGGACGTCCTGTATACATATTGAAATTGTTTAGTCTGTAATTTATCCCTCAATAATTTTGCTTGAAGTTTTTGTTTAGAATTATTTATGGACTAATATGAAACCTTTTACAATTTTCACAACTACTTCAAATTGTCAAAACTTTTTCTCAAAAATTTACTCCCCTCAATTTTCACAATCTAAAGA
Source organism: Bacillus rossius redtenbacheri (assembly GCF_032445375.1). Classification (NCBI taxonomy): domain Eukaryota; kingdom Metazoa; phylum Arthropoda; class Insecta; order Phasmatodea; family Bacillidae; genus Bacillus; species Bacillus rossius. The sequence continues at coordinate 55,347,752 of NC_086333.1, forward strand.
AACAATAATTGTAAATATTAAAATCAAGTTTTATGTTTTCTAGCGTTCAAAAACGAATTTTCCGAAAACAATGTTGGATTCTTAAATTTAAAAAATTATTCAGTTGGCTCGATGTTCAAAAGTGTATTTTAAGAATTAAAAGTACACCACAGAATTAATAAAATGTGCTTGTACTCATTATTCATATTATGCTATTGATTCCTTGACATAGATTAACGTGTTTTTTTCTGATTAGCTACGGAAAATTATTACATTATAAATGTTGTCACCTTAACAATTAAATTTTTCTAGGATACACTACAACTCAATTGGCTGTTTCACCACATTCTTTTCTCTGATAAATTATTTTCTTACTTGCAAAGTGAATATTCGCACATGTTATGCTCTATTTCTACGCCAATATTTATGAGGTAAGGTGTAGCATTATATCTTCATTTTAATACGCCTCATCATCACATTTTTAGTGAGGTCGTTAATACGAATGTAAAGCGGAAGAGGGGAGAATTTATATAAATAAATATATATATATAGATATGTATATTGTGTGTGTGTGTGTGTGTGTGGATTGCAGTTCTTTATAGATGGGACGATGAAGACGGCACTGAAACGCTGGACTAATGGTTGATGATTACGATAAAGTCGTAAATAATTTATCCATTCAATCTCTTTCACGCAAACCCTTCATGGGGCCACGCAAATAAAAACAAAGCAGTGGTCGCATGATCCCTACAGATCAGATCACTAGCCTGGGAAGACAATGGCGTGAGTGTTTGCAAGTCGAAGGGGGGGGGGGTTGGGGTTGAATAATTGGCCCAGGGACCGTCAGCGACGCCAAAGCTCGAGGTAACGTTACGTGGGTTGTCGCCCTCCGGACTCCTGCTACCGACAAACTTCCGCACGGCGCAGCCCCCTCGTCCCTCCGCGGACCGCACTCCCGCCGTGCAGGCACGTGACGCGGATTGCCGAACACCCGGGGGCGGAACCGACCGCGCGTGTATTTCGACCCTGAACTTGCTCACATCGCAATCGATTGGCTAAGGATACGGCGTTCATTCACCTCAAGAAAAAAGCACATAAGTTATATGAGAAAAACCGTCTGAAAGAGTAGCCTAATGGTGAATAGCTGAAAGGTTGCTGAATAGTGGTCTATAATTTTTTAATACATTTATTATTGATGTGAAACATTATAGAATCATTCAGCATGCATTCATACATCCAGCTGAAATTGATTTGGAGAAATGATTTTTTTATAATAAACCATATATTTTAAATTTTTTACACCTTTAAAAGTCTAAAACCGGAAAACTTAAAACATGCAGTTTATATATTTTTATGTTTGTTTTTCATTCCTAATTTCTTACCCTAATATCTAGTATATTCGGAAATATGCATTTTTTCTTCAAACAAAACTTAATTTAACCCTTTTAAATCCATTAGAGGAAGAATCTTGCAAGTGGTAAAACATTATTTGTAGTTTATAATTTGTATTATTCTTACCAAATAATTACCAAATAACTTATTAAATTCAGTAATAATATTTTTTAAAATGTTTTCAAAACTACCTCCTTTTCTCACCATTAAATGACGAGTTTAAATAAAAGAAAAAAATTTTCAATACGTAACTCTAAATGCAAGTATTTTTATATTTTACTTCTAGTTCTAATTGAACAGGAAAAGTTTTGAAAACCATAGATAATTCTACGAGCTTCTTTTTTTTTCGTATGTTTATTATTGGTACCCAGAATCTTTTTTTCTTATTCTTGATTAGATTTTGAAATATAATTATTTACCTTAAAATCACATTCTCTTCTTTTTCATCCCTTAGGGATTGAATTTTACAAAATGGTGAAATTGTGATTTGTATATATTGTATGTTTATTTATCGGAGTTATAATTATTAATCTTACAACCATATTGACTCTTTTTCACCCCTTATGAGCTGAATTTCGCAATATGATTTTTTTTTTTCAAAATTTTTATTTTACACCCAAAATGTTTTATTGTGGTTACATATATTCGGAGATATTATAATTAATCTTAAAACAATATCTATTCTTTTTAATACCTTAGATAGGTTGAGTTTTGTAACATTTTAAAATTGTGCTTAGTAGTTTTCGTGTGTTTATTATTGGTACGCAATAACTTTTCTTATTCTTGATTAATTTCGGATATATATAATTTACGTAAAACGAAATTTATCCCTTTTTAATGCCTGTAGGGATAGAATTTTGTTATTGTTTAAAAACTTGTTTTTAAGGTAGTTACAGATCTTTATAAGAAAAAAAATGTTCCATCAAAATCCGTCTAATATGTTTCGATTAATACTGGAACAAACAGACAACCAAAACAATTTATATATATATATATATATTTTTAGTTCTCAATAATATTAATCACTTTTAAACGTTTATTCATCATTTCATTCAGTATATAGAATTTTTACCTCGAATTGTATTATTACAGATGGTAATTATATATCTAGGATGGTGAATATGTTTCGTTTACTAACAGCAGTCGCATGCAGTTAGTTAAACAAACCCTATAATATTCATCTTTTTGGTAAGGCTTGGATTACAACTGACCAATACTTGAGCAAGTTATGGTTCTTTTTTCCGAGGTAGCTTGTCAAGCAATGATGCCCTTTTTCGTCGGCGGTTAAAGTCAGTAAATCTCTGTATTTGTTTTGTAGCATGCGAATATTTAAAATGCTACTACAAATGAGGAGAAAAACTGTCAGTAGTCAATTCAGATGTGTAGTAGGTTTAAATATTTTTATCATTAAGAAAATTATTTTGCTGCAATGACTGTGTCATAAACCATTTTCAGTTACCAACATGACGGCATGAAAATGCATACTTAAACTAAATAGTTCCGTGTTAAAAGTCTTGATTCAAGAAAAAGTAAACAAATGGCTACCGCATACGCGTTAATTTTATAAAAAAAAGGACTTTCTTTCTTCAAATTACATTACATATCAGTTACGCATGCAATCTGTATGTCATAAAGCGACACTTGAAACTACAATTTTTAACATGCTATACATTTTCTCACATTACATTTACATACATTGAACAAATTAGTAACTCACTTACCGAAAAATCACCCTTTTCCTTTAAAAAGTTAGCACCTTATGATACCGGCGCATGGATTTATTTGTGTTTCAGAACAGCTTGTGCGGAAGCAGCATGACGTAGCAAGTACATGAATGCCTGTGATTATGATACGGAACACCTACCTCTGCGCACAGTGTGCACCAATGTATTAATACATCTAAGTCATACTTATCTCGTTGTAATCATAAAATATATGTAATTTTGTATGCTAAGCTGATGACTGTGGGCTTCCAAAATAACAGTGGGTAGTTAAAAACAATGAAGTAAGAACTTGGTGCTTGATAATCAACAGGCGTATTGCTGGGAGTTGATTGCCAAATAACGTCTCTTTATTCTCTTCACGAGACTGATGCCTTAATATATAAACCTACTTTTAAAGCTTTTAAAGTCAAGATTTATTATGCATGGATACGAAAATAAGAACTTACACATAATTAAAATTACAGTTAAGAAGGAATTATTCAACGAAGAATGCACTTAAAAAAGAGAAAACATTCTCCGTTGTTCCTAATAGTTGGATCTCGATGGAGACTTCATCGGATTACGAACTACAAGCTGTGTTTTTTATAGGGTTTACATAAGCGAGAGAGATATAATTTTTTTTGTGGGATAAAAGTTTCTGGATTTTCTTTTATACTTTCAGAAGATGTATGCGATGTTTCTTAATGGTACCAAAATCAATTCCAATCATTCAGTAAATCCATCCGTAAATTGACAAAAAATCCCTGTATAAAGAGAAGCCAGTAATATTCGTTAAATTTGTGTTCAATTCCTTCAAGATCGTATAAAATAGAAGAAATAAATTCATATGGTCTGATACTCTTATAAACTGTAAAAATAATTACGGTGTACGTGAACCATTTATTTCTTTCTAAGAGTTTCCCAGGACATTAAATACCAACAAGGGGTTTTTCCTATTGTCAAGGTGTATAAACATTTGGTTCAGCATCCTAGCTCCAAACACAAAAATTGAGTTGGATGTTAATGGCTCAAAAAACTTTTGGTTTAATTTTTTATTCATGTAAATGTTAATAAATATCGATTCTAGTTAAGTCTATGCCTATTTTTTTTGCTCCAAACAACAGCAGCAGTAACATGGCAAATGTTAAGGTCTCCTAAAAACTCTCGCAGTAGATCAAATGTCAAGTAAAATTTATTTCCTGGACAAATGCTTCCTGAATGTCACATATTAACTTGCTCAGTAATGAAAATAGATTATGAAAGCTATTATAAACGCACACTACAAAACACGTCAATAATATCGAAACAATCGCATTCAAGGTTTCTCATATTTTTTTTAATAAATCAATAAAAAATTGTTAGTGGTTTAAGGTGTATTTTATTTTAAAAAATAATTTATTTAAAAATAATGGTATTATTAAAAATTAAGAAACATTATTTCTGTGGATGTACCTACCTATATACATTTGCAAGCAGTTCTACTATGTATGTAAAACGTACCAAATTATGACTCTCACCGAGATATAATGCTGCATATATTTTATAAATTTAATTTTTCAGCAAGTATATTTTTATTCCAACCAAGTGGGTGTGTAGGTTTGAGCAATATTATGATACTTACTGACATTACATATTCACTTTGATGATATATATAAAATACTAGCTGACCCGGCGAACTTCGTACCGCCTTAGCGTAGCAATGATGCACTACTTTATTTTGTATAGCTGACCTATCTTAGGTATGAGTACCTATTCAATTTGAACTGGAATCTATAATATCCTCCATATAAAAATGAATCCATAATTCCCTGGTATCACTATAACTTAAAAGGACCTTACTAATTTAATTAAATAAAAAACAAAATATATATTGTCAAAATAGTGTTTATTCCATAGGATTCAATAATTCCACTAATCTTTTTACAAATTGCTATTGAACAACTTGGCATTTTTAAGTAAACAATGAGCTCAATACCACGCGCGCTCTATAAATCAACTAATAGTCTCTGTACCCCTCACTGCTTCTCTCTACTCTAATGCTTTTTGATAAACTATATTTTTAGTTTTATGTTCTGGCGCGTAAATAAATAATGTTGATGGTTTTCCGACACGGGAACAGGCGACATATAATTGGCCATGTGAAAAACATGGATTTTCTAGGTTGATGCCACATACACTTAGCGACTGCCCTTGCGATTTATTTATTGACATTGCAAATGCAAGCCGCACTGGAAACTGTAAACGCTTAAAGCTGAATGGCATGTCGTTCGGTATCATAGGGATTCGTGGGATTAAAACATCTTCGCCTTTGTACTTCCCTTTCAAAATTGTGGCTTCGATGACCATAGGCAGAATGTACACAGCCAGAATAGCCTGCGCCAGCAGCTCTGTACCGAAAGTACCGGTACAATATGTAGTAAAACGTTAATGTTGATAAATATTTCCTAAACGATACAGTTTCTTTACATCCTCTTTGAAGATATTTGCAGCAAACATTCTGTCAATTCTATGTCAAACGTCATAAGGTTACTTTAAAAATATTTATATTGTACAAAGTGTTGGGTTAGTTTGGAAATAATTTTATATATGGTGGTTCAGTATTCTTAAATTTTCTAATTTTCCGTGAAATTTTTCTTTCATAAGAACCTTCTCGTGACAATAACAAACACAACAAAAAAAGAATTAGTGAAATCGGTTCAGTCATTTACGCGTGATGGCGTGACCAAGGGAAATAGGAATTCATTATTCTTAAATTTTCTAATTTTCCGCACAATTTTCTTAATTTTTTCTTTCATAAGAACCTTCTCCTGACCATAGCAAACACAACAAAAAAAAATTAGTGAAATCGGTCCAGCCGTTCACGCGTGATGCCGTGACCAAGGAAAACGGGTTTTATTTTTATATATATAGATTTCTTACAAAAATTTAGTTTTATTTCATTTCAAAAGTTAATCGACATTTTAGTTTCAATAATAAAATTGATATATTTTTCTTTATTAAAAATACAAGTTGTGAAAATATTATAAAATATTTGGATATAATATAAAAAATCTTAAAATTAAATTAATGATACGCCTAATAGTGAAATTTCTTAGAATTTTTAGAAATTAAATGATTTTTTTTATATCTACTATAGTAATCTCAACTATCACCACTGTGTACTGAAAAAATGGAAATATCAGCTAAATTATCTTCTTATTAGGCTAAATGTATTTGATTGTTATTAAAACACGTAGATGTTGGTAAATAGTTCTTTAGACATCTTTGTATGATATGTTGAAACAAGTCTAGTGCATATTATTGTTTACGTATTTAAACAAGAAAGTTTTGCTAAGCAGCCACATTTTGGTTGTTCGATCCAAATTTCTGACGGCATAAATTTTTTTCTTTCACTTCCACTTTTACACGTTCAATATTACTTTCTTCTTCTTTTTTTTTCATTTGTGGATCATGGAAAATTCTGCTTTCCTCTTTCAGCCCCTTCTTCCTTCTCTATCTCTAACGTTTTCACAGAAACTTGTGTATTGGAGGAACGATATAATACTACACGCCGTCCTCACTTGAACTCAGAATTTCTCGTTCCGTGAATATCCCCGCAATAACAGGTGAAAGAGAGCAAGAGAAAGAGAGGGGATAAAGGAGACGGGACGAGAAAAAAAAAGAGAAAGAGAGGGAAAAGAAGAAGCAAGCGGAAATAAGTAGATTTTTTTTTCGCCAAGCGAGACAGGTAAATTTTTTACATCCCTCTACACTTTTCTTCCCCCCCTGTTCCCTACGAGAACAACCTCTTTCCTCCCCACCGGAAGAAGTTTTGAAAGAAACAGGCCCAAAAAACTCCGAGGCGAAGGTAAGACTCCCGGGTCGTGTATAACTGTTTATGAGCAATGTAATCTTGTTTGTCACATAAATTACTTTTGTCCTTTTATTTCCATTTTTTTTCTACCGCTCTCTCAATTTTTTTTTCTCTCCCGTCATATTCTTATACCTACCTCTCTTTTCTTTTTCTTTTTTTTTCTAACCCGAGGACTACACAATATCTGAACATCTGCATCACAAAACAGTTTTCCGGCAATATTCTGTCCTGGAAATTGACGTAATATCATTCCAGAAGCCACAGCTAGAAAAGGAGACTTGTCATTCCTACGAAAGTTGGCATTTTTTTTTTTTTTTTTTTACTCCTCACGAATCTTTGATCGAGATTTCGAGTCTGACCGTCTGCCAGTATACCAACGCTAAAAAAATTTTTCCTGACCTGTTTATTATTACAAATCACACTCTTAAACTACTTTAAAGCTGTTTTGGCGTTTTAAGAAGAGCAAAAATCATCTGCCCTGTGAAAAATCACTTTCGAAAAATGGTTTGTTAATAAAAGTGAAAATGCACTAACGTGTGTTCCTTAAATACTTAAAATAAAAACTGCATTTTCGTATATAACTTTATACAGTTCCTGGGAAATTCGATGATTGGTATAAGGTTTTCGAGATTACAAGAAGTATTTTAGTTCTCTCCTAGGAACTTAGTTCGTAAAACGGACAATCGAATTATTAAGTGGAAAAATGTACTGCAAGCGTAATGATTATAAAAAGTTACTAGCAGAATACCAATATAATAAACAACTTAAACGTTTTCTTTAACGCCGTTACTAATTATATAATAACTACTCAGCCATTCAAAAGTAACGGATATGATAAACTTGTTTACTATCACTAAAAATATAGAATAATCATGTTATTGGATTTTAAATTTGAGGAACACGTACATTTCTGTACTTTATGCCTCTGTTGTAACTTTTAAAACAAAAAAGGAAACATTGTTATAAGAAATGTCTTATTACGGCTGGTACGGACGTGACTCATACGGCTAAGAGTCATGAGACGTACACAAACTACTTCTAATTCGTCTGATTTGGTACAAGTGATTGTAACAATATTTTTTATTTGTTCTGATAAAAGAAAAAAACAGTCTTTAAATATCATTTAAATTAAAAAATCTACAACTGAAAGAGAATATGAATTTTTATTTGGGTAACGGATGTGACACCCTGAAGTAACAGATGTGACCAGTATGAGTACTGATTGTTGATAATGTAACATGTTGTGATATTTCAAAGTAATTAAGAAGAATTGTGCTATAAACAGACTAATAATGTACAAATTAAAAACATTTATCCATGCAAAAAACCCTTAACAGATATTAAATAAATAATCATAACTTAGTATGTTTTATAAATGTTAAATTTCACTGAACTACAACTAAAACACTGGTTTTTTGAAGACATAAAATTCACGATCTCCACTTGCTGTTATGTTCGGTGCAGGTAAAATGTTTTTAATTTGTTCGAAAGCAATGTCTTTTTCATCTTGAGTATTCATGGTGTATTTTGTTGGGTCCTTACCATATGGTTTCATAAACATTACTAAAACTTCCCCGTCAGAAACCCCACTTTGTGTTACTGCTACATGTTTTCCACATGTTTTTTCACTTTCACTCTTTAGTTCAGTCAAAACATAAACACCAGGTGTGATATAATTTAATTTAATACCACAATATTGGATGCCTCTTGATGATGAACTGCATTGTTGTTGGATGTCCTCAGAATTATCACTGTCGTCATCTGTACTGCTGTCAACATATTTGTATCGCAATCGTTTATTTTTGCAAATTCCAGGACTTTTAATGTGTGAAAGCTGCTTGGCAAACACATTTACAGTTGTCAGTTTTAACTTAGCAGTAACACCCACAAGAAGGTTATTACTGTCATGTAGAAGGAAGTGGTGTAATGATTGAAAGTCCAGGAACATTCAAAACCGTGTTACATCGATTGACCAGGAAAGCTTTGCTTTCTTCAACATCTTCTTTTGGTACATAAAAGACTTCTGTTTTTATGCATGTCATTTCTGCAAGTACATAAAACTCTTTTGCAGAATTAATACTTAAGTCTATTTATTGCCTTCACAAGTCTCCATATCCCATTTTTAAGTGAACCACCCACACCATTCACTGCACCTTTCCCATGCAAAGCTGCAAACTTATTCCATTCAACTGTTATTCCATAGTATTTTTCCATGCAACACAAGTTTACCAATGTAAATTTACTCTTAAATTGAAAGGCTGCATTGTCTGGAAAAAAAATATGCTCCACAGATGGCATGTTCAACTTGATATCATTGGTTATAACTTTTAAGAAAGTCCATACTTAGTACCTTGAGTGACTAAGATCAGCACTTATAATGGCAATGCTGTGCAACTCACCGCAGAACCATATGCAACAGGTGAATACTGTAACTTTCCGCTGCTTCCAATGAGCACTCTGGATTTGTTTTTGAGCTGTGAGAGTGTGATTCTCAGCAAAGTCAATCTGCACAATTACTTATTTCTCATTTTTTCGCTGCTTGCATTCTTCAAAATACTTGCTATGAGTTTTGTTTTACAAAACAATGAGTTTTAAACTGTGGAAGTGTACTATTTAGTTCGCAAACAAGCTCCACAATAGTAAACTCCTTTTCCGTGACTGGTGCATATACTTCTATAATTTCCCATTTCTTGCTTACGAACGTATTCCAATTGCTTCAAGTGAACCAAAGCTCTAAATGTAACAAAGCTCCAATTTCTCCAAGTTCTCCAGTACTCCAATTGCTCCAATGCTTCAAGTGCTTCAAAGCCCGAAATAATCCAAATCTTCAAGTGTTCCAACTGCTCCAACATTTCCAAATGCTCCAACAGCTCTAATCCTCGAACTGCTCCAATGATTCAAGTGCTCCAAGTGCCCCAACAGCTCCAATTGTGTCAACAGCCCCAACTGTTCCAATTACTCCAAAGCTCAAATTACTCCAGTGGCTTATATGCTTCAAGTGCTCAAAATACTTTAATTGTTCCATTTGTGAGTGGCATTTTAGGAATTTTGGAATTTTCCCTAAATTTTTAAGTATATAATTACGGATTTCAAGATGGCGGCGACGATTACCGACAAGAGGACAAACGCAAGTGTGATAAAAATTAAACAAATATGGTGGCAGCACCCTCTAGCAGACGAAATGTGTACTATGGAACTCCAATGCTCCTTGTACGGGTTACTGAAAACAATATGGCGGACACGAGATGATTGTCATGACGTCGTACTGGCTGACGTAATATCTACCTTAGAATTAGTGGTGGGAAAACTGTCTGCTGGTGGCTTCCGTGGAGGAAGGATCCATTTCATTTTTAATTGATTGACCTCACCAGGTTCGAACTGAGGACTCCAAGCTCCACGACATAAACGTGTTTTTAGTAAAATTTTATTTATTGAATTAATTTCAATGAGTATTTTAATGTGTCCCGATTTTCTAGCTTAAAATATTCTGTTCCTCAAGAAGGCGGACGTGATGTCACTATTCAAAATGACGTAATGCTTTAGAATCCAAGATGGCGAGTCTGACATTGGCAAGATTTTATTAAAATTGTATTAAATTATAATTTTTAAAAATTTTTATTAATAAATTACATTATTAATCTCGCCGGGAATTGAAATGAGGACTGGAATGGATTATGTAACTTAAAATTTAAATTAAGCATTTTTTTCTTCATTTTTTAGAATTTGACGGAATTTTTTGGTCAAAAATTTAAGTATATCAAGTTTACATTCAAGGTCAGGGTTTGATCTCGGCAGCTTAGGGCAGCTTGCTTTGAGGAGTCTTACGCAGCTTTAGAAATATTCGTATTTTATAAGGCAAATATATAATGAGAAATTTCGAATTTTAAATTTTTGAATTATTGAGGAACAAAACGAGAACATTTTTTTTTTGTAATTTTGAGGTATTATTTTAAGGAAATTTACACAAAGATGGCAACCATTACGTCACAATCCAGGATAGCGGTCAGCAACACGGGACCACACTCTGGATCCTGTAGCGGGAATTTCCATAGTAAGAAACTCTGTGTTTTTGGTTCATTTGTGGATGGGGTCAAGATTCGGGAGAGGAATACTTCGGGGGCCCTTTTGCAATTGTTCAACTTTATTTTAAAACAACCCCCACTTCTCTACACTCTACGCCCGACCGTTCGGGTGAAGACGCACACGTTTGCTTTCGACGTTGGTATGCTAGTCATGGTTCGTCCACCTTCCACCCTCTCGCCTGATTTCCACCCCTCCTTCTGAGAGCCGGTAGACTAGCTTCCCTCGCGCGCGGGATGGAAAGTCAACACGGTTACAGGTAGGATGTGCAAGCGCTGCAGCTGTGGTTCATTTCCCCAAAAACTTCCCCCCCTCCCCCTCCACCGACAAACACTCGCCGACCCGGACCGGACCCCGCTGTCCTATAAACACCTCCCTTGAATTAACAGCGAGCTGCCCCTTCAACGTCGGGCGGGCGCAAACAAATCCCAGGCCGGCGAGCGAGCAGTGTTTAAATACTAATGTCCCGTGAATAGATGCGCGCGCAGCCTCTTCGGGCCCCCTTCTCCCCCCTCCACCCGCGACAAGACCCTGGACCGCAGCCCGACCCCTCGCGCGAGGCTACCACGGCGGACAGATTGCTGCAATTACCGCAGGGCTAATGGAACGTATAAATATACAGGCGCGCCTCGCCGGGTAACGCCCCCAACCCCCACCCCCCTCCCAATATACCGTCGCGTCTCCTCTTTCGCCGGGTCGGAAAACCTGCATCGGCTAGCGCTTCTCTTAATATCGCCGTGTTCGTACGGGCGATGCTCGGGGAGGCATGAGGAGAAAATTATTCACCCGAGAGTTCTGATTCAATTTTTTTTTTGAAACGGCGGGCGGGGAATTGAATTGACCAATTTGAAACTTAGATGAACTAATTGCTCGTGTAGAAGGTCGAGAGTGAGCAAAATTCCAAATTTCCCCAGCACAAAGATTAAAAAAAAAAATTTCGTGTTCGAAAAGATTTTTTTTTTGAGTTACACTTTTTTTGGGCGCGTTGAGAGTAAAAATTTAGTTTTTGGCGAAATAACGCTGATCAGCGCTCGAAGTCTGCAAAGCACATGCGCTTACGAGCCAAGGTCTTCCACATAGTCGACAGCGTATAGCAGCATAAACCTGTATATATTTACTTACGACAACATCGAGAGACGTAACAAACGTATAGGTGTGCAAAATAAATCCATATGGTAGCAAATTATTTGTTTGAATGCATTTGGTAAACTTCAATAATCATAAGAAGAAATAACCGCAGTAGTATAGGATAGCCGGAGCTGGGACAGGCGTCAGGGTGTGGTGCCTGTGGTGCCGACCGCCATCTTGGATTTGTGACGTCACGGCGGCAAAAATTCCTCAAAATTCCTCAAAAATGACTCAAATTGACTCAAAAATTCCCGTTTTGAGGAAAAATTTCCCGTTTTATTCCGTAAAAATCCCAGAGGTTAGAAATGTCCTAGAAGAGGCTTAAGCATCCTTAACTCAAGCCTCAGTTAAGCCTCTATCAGGATGTGACCTTGACCTTTGACCTTGACCTTGACCCCGACGGCCATCTTGGATCCGCCGTTTTGGATGACGTCATTGTGTTCTAGAAAATTCCGCCATTTTGTTTTCCACCATTTTGAATTATGACGTCACCGTTGCAGTTTTTCGTTACGGCCGCCATCTTTAACTTTTTTATTTATTATCCGATTTTAATGAATTTTTTTTAAAAAATTATAAAAAAATTCATTTAATAAAATTTTAATAAAAAATATTTAAAAATCATACATTAACGACACGGAGCTCGGAGTCCGCGGTTCGAACCCGACGAGTGCAAAAAAAAAATTAAAAATGGCGACCGATCCTTCCCCCTAGGTGGGTGCTGGCAGACTGACTCCCACCACTTTTTTTCAAAGCATATATAACATCATCTAGTATGACGTCATGTCCGCCATCTTGTCTTCGATGCTGGAGACCACCATCTTGTTTTCGGCCGCTAGAGTACGTTGACGCCATGTTAGTTTAACTCTTACCCGCTAGAGTGCAGTAATCATTTATTATTGCTGTGACACCCGCCATCTTGTCATTTGGCCGCCATCTTGAAAATCCGTAATTATTTAGCTAGAAATTCGGGAAAGGTTCCAAAATTCATTAAATAAATCACTCATTAATTTACATATTGATTCGATGGATTCCTGTCCTCGGTTCGATACCCGATCGATGCAATAATGTTTAATTTTATGAAAAAAAAACAATGACTTCAATAAACCATGTTCAACATTCTTAAAGAGACTTTAAATCCTCTACTACCATCATCCTATAAGCTATCAAGACCAACATATTGGAAATTCGTTATTTTAATGCTAGAGATTCGGGAAAAAGTTCAAAATTCATTAAATAAATTTGTAATCTATATACTGACTGATTAGATCGACTAAGCTCCTTGGTTCGATCCCTGGATGATACAAAACAACTTTAATTTTAAAAAAGTACCACTAATGTGTAAGGTTTGAGAAAATAAAAACACCGCAAGTTCTATTAAAAAATACTTTTATTACATACATACTACACTACTACAAGTACAAAAAAAATTACACAGACAAATTACTAAAGCCTTGTGGGTTTCTCGACGTCTGCATCTGCCACCCACGAATTGAAGCGAGGTGGAAAGCCCCACCACTTGACGTAGGTCAGTCCATTTCTTCGTTTTATAATCTTCTCCAGTCATTTGGCCGCCATCTTGTAAATCCGTAATTATTTAGCTAGGAATTCGGGAAATATTCCAAAATTCATTAAATAAATCACCCATTAATTTACAAATTGATTAGATCGACTAAGGTCCTTGGTTCGAACCCTGGCCGATACAAAAAACTTTAATATTTTAAAAAAGTACCACTAAAGTGACAGGTTTGAGAAAATAAAAACACCGCAAGTTCTTTTACAAACATAATATTTATTACATAATTTCTATTCTACTACAGGATCACTTACGAAAGCTAGCAAATTTATAATCAATCATTTAGTTCCGCATCGGTGTGAAATGACTAATTCTTAGCTCCAATCGGTTTATACTAGACAGAGTTTAACCAGAACCTTTACTAACATAGTTCTCCTCTTCTTGGCAGAGTTTCTGGATTCCGTTTTTAACAGTTTGCTTCACATCGTCAGAACTGTAAATTACTGCAGCCGATGTCTTGAATGCACACTTCTTCACTTTCTCATCTAACCGATATGGCTTTCCATATAGACAGTCCAACCACAAGTTATATTTTAATGGACCTTTTGTTGCTACGTCATCAGTAAGCTGATTGATTATGTTGTGTCTAATATCATCAAGAAAAGTACAAATGTCCTTCGACTCACCGAACGTATTTAGATAATAATAGTCCTTCAATGTTCCACGAAATGCAGACTGCGCCAAGTAGAAGCCATTATCATTCACTTGTAATGCTCCGAACACAGTCTTAGGTTTATTTTCCTGTTCAGACGTCATACCAATCGGTTGCTGCACATCGGTTTTCTTGCTTGTACGCTCACGAGCCTTCATCCTAAACCGAGGAGTCGAAATTTCTGCAGGTAGTTCAGCAGTAGGCACACGGACTTCACCTTTACAGTTTTTCGCATGTCGTCGCAAATTATCAATTCGAGTAAACCATTCATGACACTCATCACAGCGAAACTTCATTCGAGAAGGATTCTTCGTGCATTTGCTCCGCTCATGTCTTCGTGCATCATGAGCAAATGCGAACGACGTATCACAGTAGCTGCAAGGATACCGTGGTGATGAAGACGAACCTTTCAGACCCGATCCAGATACTGACGTTGCCGCAGTTGCACCATCTCCAGGCATACTCTTATGAACATCAATGCATCGTTGTTGCGCCGAAACCTTTACTTTCTGCCGAACAGCAGGACCTTTGCATGCCTTCATGTGCGTTTTCATATTATCTTTTCTGGCAAACTGCTTATGACATTTCTCACAAACAAACATTTTACGATATAGGTTCTTGGCACATTCTCTATTCTCATGTCGTCGAGCATTGCTGTTGTTTGAGAAAATCTTGTCGCAGTAACAGCACCGATGTTCGTTAGTTGTTGTCGATTCGGCATCCATTGAAGTCTCCATTGATGGCGAACCAGCGTTCGCCGAGTTTCCCTGTGCAGCCTACACTAGAGGCATTAAAGTCTCTTCTGCTGGCGGTACCACGTCTGTTGAAGTCTCCTCCAGTGTTGACATCGACGTTGCCAACGGGATCTGCTACACCATCGTAGCTGTCGTCAAGGTTCCCGTAGACGATGGTACAACCTCCGAGTTCGACGTTAAAGACGGTAAAGATGCCATCGAGGTCTCAAGAACAGCTAATTACGTGATTAATGCACCAGAAGAAACAAACTAGGTGATCCTTACACCCCCGACGTCAGTAACAAACTGAGCGAACTGCTGTCTAGGACTCACTTATATACATGCACCGTATGGAATAATACGCTAGTCAAATCAAGAACCATTTACAATAATACTAGAGTCAAAATAACATTAAAAATAGAAGCACCGACATCGAAAAGGCAGCACATTTGGAAGCACCGACAACGAAAAGGCAGCACATTTGGAAGCACCGACAACGAAAAGGCAGCACATTTGGAAGCACCGCCAACGAAAAGGCAGCACATTTTGGATGCACCATCGAATAAGGAAGCACCGACAACGAAAAGGCAGCACATTTGGAAGCACCGACAAAGAAAAGGCAGCACCGCCAACGAAAATGAAGCACATTTGGAAGCACCGACAAAGAAAAGTCAGCACCGCCAACGAAAAGGAAGCACATTTGGAAGCACCGACAACGAAAAGGCAGCACCATCGACGAAAAGGAAGCACATTAATTTGTCATTGACTCCAATAGTCATTGACTCCAATATCCATGAGCTCCAATATAAATTGGCTCGAATTGCTCCAAAAGGTTCCATCAGCCTTTTGGCTCCAACAGTCTTTTGACTCCGATAGTCATTGGCTCCAATAGTCATTGGCTCCAATATTCATTGGCTCCAATAATCATTGACGGCAATATTCATTGGTTCCAATATTCATTGGCTCCAATATTCATTGGCTCCAATATTCAATGGCTCCAATATTCATTGACTCCAATATTCATTGGCTCCATCAGTCATTGACAACTACAGTCTTTTGGTCCCAAAAGTCTTTTGGCTCCAAATATATTAGGCTAGAATTCTTCGAGTCTAAGAGACTATGAGACCACATGGCTAC
Source organism: Bacillus rossius redtenbacheri (assembly GCF_032445375.1). Classification (NCBI taxonomy): domain Eukaryota; kingdom Metazoa; phylum Arthropoda; class Insecta; order Phasmatodea; family Bacillidae; genus Bacillus; species Bacillus rossius. The sequence continues at coordinate 55,363,983 of NC_086333.1, forward strand.
GAGTCTAAAATGATCTAGCTGGTTACGAGTTATACATGGCTTGCGAGGCTACAGAGCTACGAAGTTTCTAGTACACAGGTTTACATGACTGCGAGGATACAGGACTACAAGTCTGCAAGAGTACTTGACTACGAAGGTACTCGTCTACAAGGCTACAATTACAGCATCTGTTTTCGTCAGAATTTTCTCTTTTGCTCCAACTGCACCACCAGCATTATGTTATAAGATTACAAGGCCGCTTGCTTAATAGCTTCAAGTCTACGAGGATACTTGGATACGTAGCTTCAATTCTACGAGGTCCTAAGACTTCATGACTACGTGACTTCGAGCCATGAGGTTACGAGATTACGTGACTACGAATCTTCATGTTTACGAGACTGCGAGGCTACAGAGCTACGAAGCCTCTAGAAAACGAGTTTACGTGACTGCGTGGATACAGGAATACAAGTCTGCATGAGTTCTTGACTACGAAGCTACTCGTCTACAAGGCTCCAATTGACACATCTGTCTTCGATGGAATTTTCTCTTTTGCTACATCTACACCATCAGCATTATGTTATAAGATTACAAAGCTACTTGCTTACATAGCTTCAAGTCTACGAGGCTCCAATACATCATGACTACGAGACTACGAGAATATGCGATTGCAAGTCTTCAAGGTTACGTCATCGCGAGGCTATAGGACTACGAAGCTTCCGGAACGCATGGTTACGAGAATGCATGACTAATTGGCCGCATGGCTACGAAACTTTATGTCTCTAACTGACTACAATAGCACTATTCAGTGGTGAGAGTTAATTTATTTCATGCAGAGGTACTTGCTGCAAGCAGTTCCGCTTTTCAACATCAGATGACGTCACGTTTTGCTTGCAGGTAAAATATTATTTATTTTATGCGGGATGCGGGTTGTTCACTATCGATCGCATAAGAAGAATGGCATCGATAGTCTTCAAGGAGAAGGAAGTTCGTCCTTCCTGCTAGTGCTTCTCAGATTTCTCACGGTCCGCCATCTTGGATTGCGACGTCACGGCTGCCATCTTGGATAGGTGTGACTTTGACCTTTGACCGAAACCGCAGGAATGATCGCAAGCACACGGATTAACCATCAAAATATTGATAAGAATAATCAGGAGCACACGGAGAAAACCATCATAATATTGGCAAGAATAATCAGGAGCACACGGAGAAAAACGACACATGTTTTCTTTGATATCATAAAATTACAGAAAAAAATATTTAAAAATAAAAATAAATTAATAAAAAAATTTAAAATAAATACAAAAAATACATAAACAGATTCTGGCTTGTACTAGAACTCTATCTTTGCTAAACAATGAGATGTTCACAAGCAATCAGAATCTGTTTATGTATTTTTTGTATTTATTTTAAATTTTTTTATTAATTTATTTTTATTTTTAAATATTTTTTTCTGTAATTTTATGATATCAAAGAAAACATGTGTCGTTTTTCTCCGTGTGCTCCTGATTATTCTTGCCAATATTATGATGGTTTTCTCCGTGTGCTCCTGATTATTCTTATCAATATTTTGATGGTTAATCCGTGTGCTTGCGATCATTCCTGCGGTTTCGGTCAAAGGTCAAAGTCACACCTATCCAAGATGGCAGCCGTGACGTCGCAATCCAAGATGGCGGACCGTGAGAAATCTGAGAAGCACTAGCAGGAAGGACGAACTTCCTTCTCCTTGAAGACTATCGATGCCATTCTTCTTATGCGATCGATAGTGAACAACCCGCATCCCGCATAAAATAAATAATATTTTACCTGCAAGCAAAACGTGACGTCATCTGATGTTGAAAAGCGGAACTGCTTGCAGCAAGTACCTTTGCATGAAATAAATTAACTCTCACCACTGAATAGTGCTATTGTAGTCAGTTAGAGACATAAAGTTTCGTAGCCATGCGGCCAATTAGTCATGCATTCTCGTAACCATGCGTTCCGGAAGCTTCGTAGTCCTATAGCCTCGCGATGACGTAACCTTGAAGACTTGCAATCGCATAGTCTCGTAGTCTCGTAGTCATGATGTATTGGAGCCTCGTAGACTTGAAGCTATGTAAGCAAGTAGCTTTGTAATCTTATAACATAATGCTGATGGTGTAGATGTAGCAAAAGAGAAAATTCCATCGAAGACAGATGTGTCAATTGGAGCCTTGTAGACGAGTAGCTTCGTAGTCAAGAACTCATGCAGACTTGTATTCCTGTATCCACGCAGTCACGTAAACTCGTTTTCTAGAGGCTTCGTAGCTCTGTAGCCTCGCAGTCTCGTAAACATGAAGATTCGTAGTCACGTAATCTCGTAACCTCATGGCTCGAAGTCACGTAGTCATGAAGTCTTAGGACCTCGTAGAATTGAAGCTACGTATCCAAGTATCCTCGTAGACTTGAAGCTATTAAGCAAGCGGCCTTGTAATCTTATAACATAATGCTGGTGGTGCAGTTGGAGCAAAAGAGAAAATTCTGACGAAAACAGATGCTGTAATTGTAGCCTTGTAGACGAGTACCTTCGTAGTCAAGTACTCTTGCAGACTTGTAGTCCTGTATCCTCGCAGTCATGTAAACCTGTGTACTAGAAACTTCGTAGCTCTGTAGCCTCGCAAGCCATGTATAACTCGTAACCAGCTAGATCATTTTAGACTCGTAGCCATGTGGTCTCATAGTCTCTTAGACTCGAAGAATTCTAGCCTAATATATTTGGAGCCAAAAGACTTTTGGGACCAAAAGACTGTAGTTGTCAATGACTGATGGAGCCAATGAATATTGGAGTCAATGAATATTGGAGCCATTGAATATTGGAGCCAATGAATATTGGAGCCAATGAATATTGGAACCAATGAATATTGCCGTCAATGATTATTGGAGCCAATGAATATTGGAGCCAATGACTATTGGAGCCAATGACTATCGGAGTCAAAAGACTGTTGGAGCCAAAAGGCTGATGGAACCTTTTGGAGCAATTCGAGCCAATTTATATTGGAGCTCATGGATATTGGAGTCAATGACTATTGGAGTCAATGACAAATTAATGTGCTTCCTTTTCGTCGATGGTGCTGCCTTTTCGTTGTCGGTGCTTCCAAATGTGCTTCCTTTTCGTTGGCGGTGCTGACTTTTCTTTGTCGGTGCTTCCAAATGTGCTTCATTTTCGTTGGCGGTGCTGCCTTTTCTTTGTCGGTGCTTCCAAATGTGCTGCCTTTTCGTTGTCGGTGCTTCCTTATTCGATGGTGCATCCAAAATGTGCTGCCTTTTCGTTGGCGGTGCTTCCAAATGTGCTGCCTTTTCGTTGTCGGTGCTTCCAAATGTGCTGCCTTTTCGATGTCGGTGCTTCTATTTTTAATGTTATTTTGACTCTAGTATTATTGTAAATGGTTCTTGATTTGACTAGCGTATTATTCCATACGGTGCATGTATATAAGTGAGTCCTAGACAGCAGGTCGCTCAGTTTGTTACTGACGTCGGGGGTGTAAGGATCACCTAGTTTGTTTCTTCTGGTGCATTAATCACGTAATTAGCTGTTCTTGAGACCTCGATGGCATCTTTACCGTCTTTAACGTCGAACTCGGAGGTTGTACCATCGCACAGTAGGAGAAAAGCCCAAAAACCTGGCCAAAACCCCAAAAAATAAATTTTCGAAATAGGGTCAGTTGAGTAGTCATTCAGGTAGAGGACTAGTAACTGAATTCTATTGTGGAAGGGGAAGCCCTTTAAGTGTATACCTGCGCCGCAGCGTCAGTTGGCAGCTAGTGTTCGTGAAGAGTGTACGTGTCACGCGCTGAACAGACGAAAATAACGCTGACTTCAAAAACCCATAACTTTAAAGTGACGGGTTTAATTTCAATTCTGCAACATGGATATGACTTCTGGAGGTATGTAGAACATGTTTTTACATCGGTTGAATCTAAAGTTTATGTATAAATGATTGAAATGTAGTATAGCCTTCGGCATAAATAAAATTGAATAATTTTGAAAACTTATATTTTCAACGGTCCGAAAAGTTATATATTTTGTCACATTTTGCAAAGCTCCTAGTCTCGGCCTTTAGTTTAATGTATAAGCTTTCGAAATATACAAGAGTTACCTGCGGAAAACGTGCGTCTTGTCCGTTATGATTTTTTTCGCATCGTGCGGTAGCCGAGCGTGCACGCGGCACTATTGAGCAGCCTCTGCGCCTCTACCTGAGAATGGGTGAAGTAGCATCATAACGGACAAGACGGCTGTTATACGCTTGAAATAAATTATTTTAATATATATGTATGTGTATATATATATATAAATTTTCTGTGATTTAATTGTGATATATACGTATGCATATATATATATACATATTAAAATCAACCACATAAAAATGTCTTAAATATGAATGAAATGTTATAACATTCAAATAAAATATTTGAATATACATATATTATATAGTAAGCAAAGTTTTCTTTTAACCAAATCCATGTCAATATTTTCTGTCTAATTTTATTAAAATTATTTCAATTATTGCGGTTATTTATTTGGTAAAATAATGTACATTGTTCAAGTTTTTGTATTAATTGAAAATTGTATCTTTTCCTTTAACACCAATTTTCTACAATTTTATGTCTTTATTACAGGATCCGGTTACGAAGAATTGGTGCTGACAAGGAAAGAAGTATTTCTGATAATCAGCGAGCATTTATCCGATAAATTCGCTTCCTTGATCGAATTTATGGTAGAAAAAATTTCCAAGGACACCGGACGTACAGTTGTAGTGCCTGAGGACTCGAAACAGACTTTTTCGATACTCTTCAATCAAATGAGAACGAGGTGGCAACAAGCTCACAGAAAATCCTGTGTATTTTTCAAGAATAACGGTGAATGGCTTAGCAAGCAGGTATGTTTTGCCGCACCTACAGACACTGTAGTAACAAGCCCGGGTAATACGGGCGGCCGCCCGTCCCTTGAGTTTACAATGTCCAGTGAAAGATCTAAACGAAGGAAGACCCAAGATATTCGTACATCGTTCAACTCGGTCGAGTTAGCATACGCTACTCAGATGAGCCTTCGCTCTTCAGGACAATCCGACGCCGCAAAAGTTATTAAGGACGTAACAATGACGAGTCCTTTAAGAGCTTCCAAGTATCGTAAAGCTTACTCAGCAACGGATGAAATTACTTTATCCGAAGAGGCTGCACTTTCCGCTATGATTGAATATAAATTCTCCAAGAGTACTTACCAGGGAATGAGAAGATTAGGGAAGGAAAATAACTGTAAGCTATATCCGTCTTACGAAAAAGTGATGAAAGCAAAAAAGCGTTGTTATCCACCACGTGATGCAATCAGGATTACAGAGAGTAGTGCAGAAGTCCAACTACAGGCACTATTAGATCATACAGTTGAACGTATTTTACTCGTCCAAAATGTACTCATTCAAAGATTGACTCCAGATAATGTTCGTAAAATGGACTTGATTTGCAAGTGGGGTTGCGATGGAAGTTCTGGGCAAAGTGAATATAAGCAGACGTTCAGTGATGACAGCAAATCTGATGCGCATGTATTCTTTACTTCAGTCGTGCCATTACAACTCGTGTGTTATGATCAACAATCGAAGGAAGAAATAGTTGTTTGGAAGAACCCCAGACCCTCGTCTCCACGATTTTGTAGACCGCTTAGACTACTGTTTCTACGCGAAGACACAGAGTCAACACTTAATGAAGTCCAAATTGTTGAAGAACAAATACAGTCACTTCGTCCATTCGAAAGTGTAATAGATGGAAAAGAAATCTCCGTAATGTACAAGTTGTTGTTCACCATGATAGATGGTAAGGTTTGCAACGCTGTATCATTGACGAAATCTGCTCAACGGTGCTATTTGTGTGGAGCAACCAGCAAAGATTTTAATGCCATCGACACTGTATTGCAAAGGGAAATCAATGAAACAAATTTGAAGTTCGGATTGTCGACGCTGCACGCGTGGATACGGTGCTTCGAGTATTGCTTACACGTGTCTTACAAACTCGGCATTAAAAAATGGCAAGCTCAAAGTGCCGAAGAAAATAAAATTACCCTGGAACGCAAGAGGGCCATTCAAGAAGGATTCAAGAAGCAATTGGGTCTAAATATCGATCGCCCAAAGCCTGGATACGGCAGCAGCAATGATGGCAACACAGCTCGGCGATTCTTTGAAAATTCGACGGTTTCCGCTGCGATAACGGGGGTCAACGAAGAAGTTATTAAACGCTTGTACGTAATCCTACAAGTTATATCGTGTGGCCACGAGATAAACTGTGAAAGATTTGAACAGTATGCTATTGAAACGGCAAGAAAGACCGTTGCATTATACCCTTGGTACTCCATGCCTACTTCGGTGCACAAACTATTAATTCATGGTCCAGTGATAATAACTCATGCTCTATTACCAATCGGCCAATTATCCGAAGATGCTCAGGAAGCTCGAAACAAAGACATCAAACGATATCGAGAAGATTTTGCGCGAAAAAGTTCCAGGGTTAAAACTATGGAAGATGTTTTTCATCGGCTCTTAGTTACTTCTGATCCGTACATTTCAAGTGTCAGAAGACTACCACAGAAGAAGCTGAAGAGTTTGTCGCCGGAAGCTGTAGCGATGTTGATCGCTCCTAAAGTGACTGCTGCAGCAGACGCATTTTGCGCAGAGATTGAAGCCGTGCCGGGAGTTGTAATAGATACAAACTCGGATAATGATTCTGACTCCGACTCCGACTCCGATTACGATTTTGATTAAGAATAAAATATTCTATTTTTGAAACGTTCCGTATGTATTTTGGAAATAAAAATAATAATTGCGTAGAATACACTGTTCACGTTTATTTTATTATGATGATTTTTTTCAATATATTAATGTATCTATTTAGCAGGATACTCGGCCATTTTGTTTATAACAATTTGCTGTAAGCTCTTTGTTGCAAGTTATAAACAATAGATATCGGATTGGTAATCAGCGACCTTGAAAACCCGTATATACCAATTTTTGTCAACATCTGGTAACTTTTTAACGTTCATGTCGGCCATATTGGATCGGCCATTTTTTTTACGATAATTTGGCTTGCGGATTCGTAATCAGCGACCTTGAAAATCCGTAAATACCAATTTTTGTCGACATCTGGCAACTTTTTAACATTCATGTCAGCCATATTGGATCGGCCATTTTGTTTACGATAATTTGGCTTTCAGATTCGTAATCAGCGACCTTGAAAACCCCTGTAAGCCAATTTTCATACCCGTCAAAGGTCATTTGAGGTTTTGGCCAGGTTTTTGGGCTTTTCTCCTACTGTGCATCGTCTACGGGAACCTTGACGACAGCTACGATGGTGGAGCAGATCCCGTTGGCAACGTCGATGTCAACACTGGAGGAGACTTCAACAGACGTGGTACCGCCAGCAGAAGAGACTTTAATGCCTCTAGTGTAGGCTGCACAGGGAAACTCGGCGAACGCTGGTTCGCCATCAATGGAGACTTCAATGGATGCCGAATCGACAACAACTAACGAACATCGGTGCTGTTACTGCGACAAGATTTTCTCAAACAACAGCAATGCTCGACGACATGAGAATAGAGAATGTGCCAAGAACCTATATCGTAAAATGTTTGTTTGTGAGAAATGTCATAAGCAGTTTGCCAGAAAAGATAATATGAAAACGCACATGAAGGCATGCAAAGGTCCTGCTGTTCGGCAGAAAGTAAAGGTTTCGGCGCAACAACGATGCATTGATGTTCATAAGAGTATGCCTGGAGATGGTGCAACTGCGGCAACGTCAGTATCTGGATCGGGTCTGAAAGGTTCGTCTTCATCACCACGGTATCCTTGCAGCTACTGTGATACGTCGTTCGCATTTGCTCATGATGCACGAAGACATGAGCGGAGCAAATGCACGAAGAATCCTTCTCGAATGAAGTTTCGCTGTGATGAGTGTCATGAATGGTTTACTCGAATTGATAATTTGCGACGACATGCGAAAAACTGTAAAGGTGAAGTCCGTGTGCCTACTGCTGAACTACCTGCAGAAATTTCGACTCCTCGGTTTAGGATGAAGGCTCGTGAGCGTACAAGCAAGAAAACCGATGTGCAGCAACCGATTGGTATGACGTCTGAACAGGAAAATAACCTAAGACTGTGTTCGGAGCATTACAAGTGAATGATAATGGCTTCTACTTGGCGCAGTCTGCATTTCGTGGAACATTGAAGGACTATTATTATCTAAATACGTTCGGTGAGTCGAAGGACATTTGTACTTTTCTTGATGATATTAGACACAACATAATCAATCAGCTTACTGATGACGTAGCAACAAAAGGTCCATTAAAATATAACTTGTGGTTGGACTGTCTATATGGAAAGCCATATCGGTTAGATGAGAAAGTGAAGAAGTGTGCATTCAAGACATCGGCTGCAGTAATTTACAGTTCTGACGATGTGAAGCAAACTGTTAAAAACGGAATCCAGAAACTCTGCCAAGAAGAGGAGAACTATGTTAGTAAAGGTTCTGGTTAAACTCTGTCTAGTATAAACCGATTGGAGCTAAGAATTAGTCATTTCACACCGATGCGGAACTAAATGATTGATTATAAATTTGCTAGCTTTCGTAAGTGATCCTGTAGTAGAATAGAAATTATGTAATAAATATTATGTTTGTAAAAGAACTTGCGGTGTTTTTATTTTCTCAAACCTGTCACTTTAGTGGTACTTTTTTAAAATATTAAAGTTTTTTGTATCGGCCAGGGTTCGAACCAAGGACCTTAGTCGATCTAATCAATTTGTAAATTAATGGGTGATTTATTTAATGAATTTTGGAATATTTCCCGAATTCCTAGCTAAATAATTACGGATTTACAAGATGGCGGCCAAATGACTGGAGAAGATTATAAAACGAAGAAATGGACTGACCTACGTCAAGTGGTGGGGCTTTCCACCTCGCTTCAATTCGTGGGTGGCAGATGCAGACGTCGAGAAATCCACAAGGCTTTAGTAATTTGTCTGTGTAATTTTTTTGTACTTGTAGTAGTGTAGTATGTATGTAATAAAAGTATTTTTTAATAGAACTTGCGGTGTTTTTATTTTCTCAAACCTTACACATTAGTGGTACTTTTTTAAAATTAAAGTTGTTTTGTATCATCCAGGGATCGAACCAAGGAGCTTAGTCGATCTAATCAGTCAGTATATAGATTACAAATTTATTTAATGAATTTTGAACTTTTTCCCGAATCTCTAGCATTAAAATAACGAATTTCCAATATGTTGGTCTTGATAGCTTATAGGATGATGGTAGTAGAGGATTTAAAGTCTAAGAATGTTGAACATGGTTTATTGAAGTCATTGTTTTTTTTTCATAAAATTAAACATTATTGCATCGATCGGGTATCGAACCGAGGACAGGAATCCATCGAATCAATATGTAAATTAATGCGTGATTTATTTAATGAATTTTGGAACTTTTCCCGAATTTCTAGCTAAATAATTACGGATTTTCAAGATGGCGGCCAAATGACAAGATGGCGGGTGTCACAGCAATAATAAATGATTACTGCACTCTAGCGGGTAAGAGTTAAACTAACATGGCGTCAACGTACTCTAGCGGCCGAAAACAAGATGGTGGTCTCCAGCATCGAAGACAAGATGGCGGACATGACGTCATACTAGATGATGTTATATATGCTTTGAAAAAAAGTGGTGGGAGTCAGTCTGCCAGCACCCACCTAGGGGGAAGGATCGGTCGCCATTTTTAATTTTTTTTTGCACTCGTCGGGTTCGAACCGCGGACTCCGAGCTCCGTGTCGTTAATGTATGATTTTTAAATATTTTTTATTAAAATTTTATAAAATGAATTTTTTTATAATTTTTTAAAAAAAGTTCATTAAAATCGGATAATAAATAAAAAAGTTAAAGATGGCGGCCGTAACGAAAAACTGCAACGGTGACGTCATAATTCAAAATGGTGGAAAACAAAATGGCGGAATTTTCTAGAACACAATGACGTCATCCAAAATGGCGGATCCAAGATGGCCGTCGGGGTCAAGGTCAAGGTCAAAGGTCAAGGTCACATCCTGATAGAGGCTTAACTGAGGCTTGAGTTAAGGATGCTTAAGCCTCTTCTAGGACATTTCTAACCTCTGGGATTTTTACGGAATAAAACGGGAAATTTTCCCTCGAAACGGGAATTTTTCCCTCGAAAACGGGAAATTTTTCCTCAAAACGGGAATTTTTGAGTCAATTTGAGTCATTTTTGAGGAATTTTGAGGAATTTTTGCCGCCGTGACGTCACAAATCCAAGATGGCGGTCGGCACCACAGGCACCACACCCTGACGCCTGTCCCAGCTCCGGCTATCCTATACTACTAACCGCTTCTTTAAAAATACGTCAAAAACATGGATTTTTATATATATGTCAATCTAAATTTTAGACGCCACATCGATGTGATACGTAGCTCAGTGAAGCTGACCTCCGCAGCGTAGTCGAGTGCACACACGACTTACGGTGCGAGGGGTTCTTGGTTCGAGTCCCGGGTAAGGCATGGGTGTAAATTTGGAACAGTTTAGGTATTTCATCGATTTGTCAAATTCAATAAAACTGCCACACTAAACTGTCGAACTATAAGAAATAATAAGTAAATAAAGGGTGGATGGTTGGCTATTTGGTGATGAATATCACTAGCTAGCCAAACATTTTTAATAAAAAAAAGTGATGCCAATAACGGCATGGCCAATAATAATGTTAAATATCGTCGAGCACGGTTAATACTTAGGTGGGTGACAACTTATAACGAAATGTGACGTTGGTGAAATAGTTTATTTTTTATTTAACTGAAACTTTGAAAACATTGTGTTACACAAAAATACTTAAACTTATGCTATTTCCAAGTTATTTATTGGTATAGCACGTGGTTTCTAAATTGTGTGGTTAATTTCTTTTCATTTTTAATTATATTTAAAGCTAAGCAACTGTTGATTTCAAAATATTTTAGTGTATAAAATAAAATAAAAAATGTAACTTCTAGTGCACTTAAAAAAAGTACTCTCATAATTTTTTTATGTATAACAAAGTAAATTATTTATCTCACACAAATATTTCCTAATATATCATTGGTTTCCAAGGAATAATCTTTAAGCTATTAAATACAAAAAATAAATTTTAAAAATTTTAATATATAAAAAGACAACGCACTTAATTTGTATCAACCATTATCAGAATGAAGTAAATAACTTTTAGAAATTCGTAAGTTGTTTTTGATAGATTCATGTTCAGTAACTCCCTTTTTATTTTTTTTTTTCATGTTACAGATGAAAGTTATTAATAATTAAAATGCTTATTAACATACACTTAAAGCGTTCGATAATGGTTTTATAAATTTATTGGTTAGTGAGGAACGTTAAAACAAGCAAATTTTATTAAGGAACATATAACTGGAAACACGTCTCTTGAAATGTATAGACTCGAACATTACCGCATATGTTTGCATTTAACGCGCATCAGGACACCACTCTATTGCCTGAAAGGACGCGTAGTTGCAATGCGTGACTTTTAAACGAAACATAGGTAACAGGAAACGAGGCAGACCTAGACGTCTATACACCGTAAATATTTATTCTTTAATAGGAAAATCCTTGGAAACTCAGTTGCCGACGATATCACATGTAAAACTGCAAGGCAGTTGTAATAGTACAAATATATGCTTGCAAATGGTATCGTTGGCAACTGAATTTCCAAGAACTAAAGTTGTAAAAGTAAAAATGTTTTTTACAGTGCAGCAACTATACGCGCTAGTAACCAGAAATGTCCTCTCAGCAAGTGGAGTGGTACCCCATTGGACGCGAAGTTAAAATTTTATCGCTTCTTTTTGCGCCTGTGATTTGCAATGCCTCTCTTTCATAAATTAGTTCCTGAACAAAAATGACATATTTTCCCCATTCCCAGTATTCCCTGCCAACAATTATTTTTATGCACAGTAATTTCCGGACATTCGGTATAAATGCAATTTCAAAAAACCTGGATATTTTGCTTTTTTTTCAGAAGATGGATTGAAAACAAATTAATTTTTTGTTTTAAAGGGAGATGTTTTTAATATTTGAATTTGGCGATACTTGTGAAAACATGATAAAAGTGGATTAAAATTTTTCAAAATATGAAGCTATTTTTATATAGCAGTTTTTAAAACTTTTATTTTTATGAGAAATAAGTACGCCTTAGGAAAAGGCGGAAACATTAAAGAAAATGCCCAATAATCGGGTGCAAATTGAATGTTTCAAAGAATTTTGTGCCTATTTAATGAATAAACAACATTTAAAAAAAAATTATTGCAAATTGTAAAGCATATTTTTCATTCATTTGAGCTTGAAATTTAATTTAATAAAATATCCCATAACATGTCATTAGTTGAATTTCATTGAAAATATAACCCCAAATTACAGAAAGTTTCAAAAGTTTTTTTCTTTTAATATTGAATTCGAGACTTTAAAGATTTTACGTCGTACCTCAGTGACCTACATTCGTTTGTCTTTTGTTAAATTCGACCAGCTATGCGTGCCCATAATCGCCTTTCTATGTAAATTTTTTCATCAATTTCTGTAGCTATCAGAGAACTACGTAAATTAACAGTTTCAATATTACTGCAGGAAATTAAACTTACCGTTTTGTAGAGTTCACAGGTGAGTGTTCTATTAAACTGCACCGTATTCTACCCCTCCTAACGTTCTTATGTATATACTGGAATTTCATGTAAAATATACACGGGGTTACAATTTTGTATTCCCTTACATAACGACATCCTAATAGTAAGGTAATTTAGTTTCGTTGTGGGTTTGACAAAAGTCATTAGCTTATAAAAAATTTGAAAAAGAATGTTGTTAAATATTCACAGAGAATGAGTAATAATTTTCAAAAATTTGAAAATCGTTTGCATGCAGGTACATATGTTTAATTTAATTTATTCAAAACTTACATTATCCCGTCACAAATGGTTGTTTAGAGTTTGTTTTCTAGAACATTGTATGTGAATTTTAAACATTATACTAAATTTTACAATGTAAAAAGTCATAAAAGTTGCCCATTTGCTTATCTTTTTGGTAATTTTTATATCCATAACTCGATGGAAGTTAATTTGAGGTTCTAGTCTGTTGTATCACAAAATCTTAATTTAAATAACATCTTCTAAGAATGTGCCTTTGTCTAAAATAATTCGCATGTTAAAAACTAACCTTGATATATTATAGTACGGTAAACGTTTTCGATAACCATGTAAATACACAAGCCGGGTGATAAAAAGCCAAACAAGATATTTACGGAAATGTATCTCTGGTTTTCAATAAGGCGAGTAAAAAACAATAATTTCTTTACAACTCCTTCGTCGTTCAATAATGAACTCAACAATATCAGAACGAGAACTGCGATTACTAGTAATAATAAATAACAATCCACATAATCATTATTACGTATTCCACATGTGTCGTTGATAATTTGCCAACAAATACAACTTAAAAAAGATGGTCGACTGCTAAATTTTGTACTTTTTATTCCTTACAAATGTACTAGAAAGTTACCTGTGCGAAAAGCGTCAAAATGTCACAACACAGACGTGTCGTCATTCCACGAACAAGTGTCTTCTTCCAGGCCACCTCCAAACTAGGGACCAAGCCTTCCGATGGGTCACACCCTCTCCCCGTCTGCCAGCCAATCACGGCCCTCCGCTATTCGTTCCAGTTTATTTTCTCCTGGTAACACCCATCTGTGGTTGCTGTCATCACTTAATGTATTAATATTTCACGTTCCATACTTTTAAATTGTTATACTTGAATTTGGCTTTGCACTTTACTTTAGCTCTGGAAATATTGACTTGAAACTGCTGCTTATTAAAATAGCTATTAAAAATCATAAAAAGTTTTAAAATTAAATAATCGTAATTTAAGAATTCTGGAACCATAGAGCAGTTCCACGTCTATTTGACGATCTTTTTAATGGCAGGTTTTATAGGAAAAGCTGACGTGATTACCAGGCATTCACAATCGCTGAACCGCGAGGAAATGCGAAAATGGCAAAACATTGTGTTCGTATTCGCAAGGGTGAGAGTTTAAATTACAGGTTCGATTCTCTTACGTTATATGGTCCGCTGAAAACTATTCCAAGAAATAAATTAAATCCTACTTTACAAAATGCCTTTCCGATTCCTTGCAAGAACCCTTTGGTGGCCGTGATAACTAATACAAAATTCTCATGGAGTGAGGGTCACGGCTTCAATCCTATATAGAGCATAGGAATGACTCGAGTTAATGACATCCGAGTCAATGTCCAAGTGGTTCGAACCACACTATAACCTCGGAGGTCATCTAGCCTTAAGACTGTGCACAACCGTGAAAATTTAAACCCTGAAATTAAACAAAAAGTAAAACACATTTTATTAGAACCAAAAGGAATCTCTGCAAATCCCATTCTAATAGCTTGTCGGACAAATTAATTCAAAGATAAGATTTATACCATTTAAGGTTTTCCTGAAAGTATCACGCAAGGAATTATGCAGGTATGCTAAAGCTTTGTTAAATCAGCCAGTTACTAGGATGTGTGGATTTTAACCCTTAATTCAGGTTAGAATTTTACCAGCGGGCGTGATAGAGCATGCTTTGTGGACTCAGCTTTTGCGTTTCAGTTGGTGGGCCTGACATCGGGAAGCTGTTTGCATACCAATGGCGGACGGAATAAAAACCTGCCTACCTGTAAATAATAAGACAAACATTTTTCATGGTCTTGCATGGTGAAACCAAAAACACTTTTAGTTAAAACTATAAATTGGCTTAAAGCAATGAACTGATCGCATTTCAGTGGGATGTTTAAAACATTTCGTTTAGTCCAGGTATATCTCAAGACTCTTTTCCTCCATTCTACAAAATGAAAGCTCTTTAAAAGGAAATTTAAAAACAACTAGCAATTAACTTATATTGTTGCAAATATTTAAATTACTATTTTAAAAAGATCAAATTTTCTAATTAATGTAATTAATTTACAAGCATTTAATCCTCCAGCACAAACTCAGATTTGCATTCGCAGGTCGCATATCTGGTGGATCTTTTTTTATCACCCTGAAATATTTCCTTTTACCAATTGCAATTTCCATTCCGTTATAGAGATTTTACTGCAGACCGGGACGTAACTGCTGTCTTCAATTTTAATATTCCCCTGTGCACACTGTGCCAGGCAGCTGTTGCCACCAGAAGCTCAAATAGGCAGGTTGCCAGTTGCTATACCAGCGGTGGTCACCAGTGCAAGAGAGTCAAACACATACACTCGCCATAACATATATTGATCAACCAAAAAAAAACACTCTTTACTTTTCGGTTTAAAATGATTGCGTTCCGAAGCAACAACGTGTTGCAACAAGGTCTGTCCATATATGGCGAAACAAATATTTACTTGCTCTAAGAAAATATACTTTGTTGGCTTAGCCAAATAAAGTTATGACAAATTTATTTGTTACACCTAACAAAATACACATTTGAGCGGACAAAATTATTTTGTTGGATCAAAAATATTTTTCCCACTACAAAATATTTGTTTCAAGGAACAAAATATATTTGTTTTGCCATATAAGAACAATTTTTTTTATTGAGACAAACAAACATTTCTCTCAGTGTACGATCTTTACCATTTGAATTTAAAAAATTTTCATTGCCCAACCTATTTGTATAAAAATAACATTGCACTCTACGGCACAAGTGTCTGAAAACCCATGTTCACTAGGAATCAACATTAATCTTAGCAGTCAATTGCCTTTCGGAAAAATAACGAAAAATTAAAGAAACATAGAAATAATTTTAATGACATAAAAAGTAAAATAAACTTTATAAACTTTTTTCAGTAAATTCAATCTATCAAGAAAAAAAAAACTAATCTTTGACTTAGACGCGCCTACAACCCTAAAGGCATGCAATTCCTATTTTAAAAAATCACTTTCGCCACAGCGTACAGGCGTATGTAGATTTAGAATTGCCTATTTACTCTGGAAATATTTTGGATAGTTCTATAAGCATTTTGAACATTTAATAAATTAATGTACATAACATATTTATGTTCTCCAAAATTACAAATTGTTCGATTAGATATTTTCCCATTTTCCATGCAGGGAAAATATTACAAATATTTTTAACTCGATGTATCCAGTAATTAAATAGTTGACCTCGCAGCATTGCATAGCTTAGAACGAATTTCATATGATATGCCAGATAAGGAAATTATTTAATTTGTTTGACCTTCAAACACTAACTTTCATCCCGTGCACTAATAACGTGGTCGTATAAAAAATTGTGTGTTTACCAAGGTTTAACATAATTATAAAATGGTATAAAATAAATTCAAACAAATTTTAAACTTAGAATGTTTTGAATTTTTTTTAAATTTCAACCCATGTTTTTAGGGTAATTTTGTTTCAGACGAAATTATAGATGAATAGTAACGGATGTAAGAGTATATCAACTAAAAAATAATTTTTTTAACTTTCAATACTTATTTATACCCCTTGCAGTAATGGATGGGTAAACAAAAATTTATTTTAACAATAGTTTTAGTCAATATTTATAGAGTTAAACAAAGAAAGATTGTATTCGATAGTGTACAGGATAGGGAAGTTTTATTAATTTACTCATTCCAACCCTAGGTTTTTCAACTCCTTGCAATATGGTTAGTATTATCAAAAATTGTTTTGGACAAGTGTTTTAGATAAAAATTATAATATTTACAAACAATTGAACGGATTTGATAGTGTGCCTATTAAGGGAGTTATGAAATTTTTGTTATTCAACACCTTTTATTCCACCCTTGCAGTCATGGTAGGTCGTATAAAAATTAATGGAAACAAAAGTTAAAGATAATAATTCAAGGTTTTACAACAAATTAGATCGAATTTGGTAGTGTACATGGTACAGAAAAAAATTTTTTTTTTAAATTCTACAATTTTTTTTTTTCAAACTCCTGCAACAATGACTCATCTATCAAAAATTGTTCCTGACAAAGTTATATATAAAAATTACAATATTAACAAAAAAATTGAACGGATTTGATAGTGTAAATTCTAAGGAAGTTATTTCTTTTTAAAATACTAACCCATTTTTCAATCCCTTGCAACAATGGTTTGCCGAATCTAAAATTGTTTCAGGCAAAAGTTTTATATTAAATATAATTTTATAAAATATCCAAACGAGTACGATGATGCGCCTATCAAGGGAGTTTTTTTTCCTCCAACCCCTGTTCATTTTACCCCTGGCAGTAATGGTTGGTCGTATAAAAATTATTTCTGTAGAAAGTTTTAAATGATAATTTAATGTTTTACATTGAAACAACGGATTTAACAGTGCACATGTTTCGTAAATTATGATTTTTTAAAATTCTACCCCTTCAATTTTTGACCCCTAGCAACCCCTTGTTTTGTCTTAAAAAATTGTTTCAGACTAAAGTTTTACATAAAAATTATAACATTAATACATAATTTGTACAAATTTTATGTTGTGCCTACGAAGGGAGTTACGATTATTTTGTCCTCTAACCCTTGTTTATTCCATCCTTTGTATATATAGTTGATCTTATAAAAAACGTATTCAGACAAAACTTTTGGCAATGTGCCTAAGAGTTATAATACGGGTAACAGGATGTGATATTTTCCATATTAAAGGAGTTTCAGTGATTTTTTTTTTCAAAAAACCTTCCAATTTTCTACCCCTTTGGTCTGATATTGCCCATTAACAAACTCGACCGAGATTTTCCATGATTATATTTTATGTATCAGTTTGGAAGTGAGTTCTGAAAAATTGCGACAGATATCGTTTCTACAATATTGTCATTATATAATATATATTATATTTTTTATATAAACTTAGGATTTTAATATGAAACGAAAAAAACTATATAAAAATATTTCCGAAAGTCTCACCATGTTAACGGCTACAATATATAGTATTTATTTGAAATCTACCTAAAAAGAGCTCAATATTTCATAGTTGTTTCTGTTTAAGAAAAGCAGTTAAGAAGACGCTGACGTTGAATGAGTAGTTTTGTTTCCGGATTTCTTTTCTAATTTGTATTTTCAGAAGAGTGAAAATTGCTCTTTTGCGTATTTTTAGATTAATTTGTAGGTATGAAAAACCTGGTACAGATTCTTGAAAAAACCCAATGGGACATGCATTTACACATTTTCCCACCACATAATTTTATAGTTCCCAGTTAATTTCATAGTTGCGCCTAGAGGCGACGCCGCACTAGGAGCACCAGCTGTAGTCACACTTATTATCCCGCGCGCCAACACACCCTTCTCTAGGCGGGCACCTTGTTTTGGCGACAGATAAGGAGGAAGAATCAGGCGGAGAAAAGCAGAGCCAAGGAGGGGGTGGGAGCGAGTGAGAGTGAGAGTGAGAGAGAGAGAGAGAGAGAAAGAACGTAATTAGAGAGCTCGTCAGTGGTAACGGCCTAGACGACTCATTAACGGAGCCACCGCAGCAAGCGACGGGCCAAGAAGTTCGTGCCGCCGCGTCATGAGGTTGTTTTGTTGGAATGGGTGAACTTGGGGGGGGGGGGGGGAGGGAAGCAATAGAGGTGGCCAAAGCGCTTGCTGAGATATGGACATACGTTTCTACAATATAAATTTATCCTTGGTAATTCTTCTAAACATGAAATGGAAGATTTTAACTTCAGTAATTGTTTTGGAAATGTTCCACATGACTGCAATATCCAAATTATTTAATTAAGGAAAAAGTTAAATTGAAATTAAATTTTACCACCACGCAATTTTATAGATTAAGAAATTTACTTTATACCTATAAAAGTGTTACAATTTTTTTTCCATTGTGAATCCAGTTGTAATTGCATCAAGAATTGTAAGGTATCAGCTAAGGACGCTGTAGTGACTACCGTTCTGTTTTACAAATGTATACTTAGCGCAAAATGAAGATGCAATGAAAATATTGTACATGATATTCTTGAAATAATTTTGGTATATAAAAAAATAAAATAAAATATTGCTAGTTACGTATTGTTCCTTTGTCTTTAATTTAGAATGCCAAGATTCAAAAAACTTTTAAAAAATGTTAATTACTATATTTTAAAATGTTTAAAAAATTTTCAGCAATTATTTATAAGCTTGCCAAATAAATGCGTAAAAAAATAATAAAATGTAGATTTTTGAGTTTAAATAACCAAAAAATGACTGCAAACATATTGAAAGCTTTTTTTTACGTAAATAAAGTGACATGACCATGTTTTAAGTAAATGTAAATAATGTTTTAGCCAATTTATAACAGGGATATTAACTTTGAAAACACACTTACTTCGGGAGCTACTGAGCTCAGTAGGTAACTGCTTTCTGATGATGGTGACAGCATTGTCTACCGAAACGTCGATGATATCTACTACCCAGAAGTCAAGACACTCCTGAAAGCCTGCTAGCTTTACTAACGCACTTGGAGCCAACATCATGCTCTGGAATGCATGTTAAATACACTCCGATATCGTTTTTGGATGATAATTTCTTTTTAAACTCATCTGATGTACACTTGTCGCTGAAGAATGTGACTGAAACTTCAGCTTCTCTGTTTTTTTATTAGAATATTTAGGTCTTGGTCTAATTTTATTGATTACCTGCTTGTGTGAATAACTGTCGCTTATTTGAATGCTTTCAGAATAAATTTAAATAATTTAATTCTTTTTCTGGGAATGAATGATTACTTAACTTTGCACTAAGTATGTTACTAGTAGCAGCATCATAATTATTTTTATACCTGGTAAATTACCTATTAATAATTACATTAGGTACTTTATCGATATAATTTTAGCATTCATATTAAATAAAATATTATAATAAAAAGGAGATGGTTTAATTGCCATTTGTAGTAATTTATTTTAATTTGTGTTCGCTCTAAACATATTAAGTAACATTTATTTAATATCATAAAATTTAAATTTTTTTTTGTTTGGGAAATCTGCCTTACAAATTTACTAAATTTTCTTTGCAGTTACTTTGATCCCAAACAAACTTTCGAAGACTTTATTGATTCGTAAGATATGTATTTGCCTACTGTAGGCATATTTGTATTGTAATCAAATACATTATTTTGTATGAAAGTTACAGACTTTTTAACAGTATAGGGAAAAAAATTATTTTCACAGCTTGTGTTCGGATATAAGACTCAAACAGAAACATCGCGTTTGCACTTTTGACTGAAATATTTGAATTTTTCGTGGAATCAGATGATAAAAATGTATTCTTCCTTTAATTAAAATTTAGGCCAACAATAAAAATTATAAGCCAGATGTAGTTCCTAAAAATTTCCACAATATATAGAAATTGTAAAAATTCCAAAACCTCTTAACTTTTGAGATGTTGTTAGAGGTGTTACGTATGCATAAAAGAAGTACCTAAATTGTTTCTAAAAATGAAATGCATTTGAATTATAATCATTAAAAAAAATCAGAATTTTTGATTTTTATAAATTTCATTTTTTTGTCTTATTGCTCATATTTGACTTTTATACAAACAATTTTACTAACATTTTCTTTTAAATTGAAATGTCACCATATAAAAATATTATTATTTTTAACTGGAATTAAGTTTCAACTAAAATTGGGGTATCATAAGTTAGGTTTATAGTAATATAAAAAAAATTCACACGCGTTAAAATGCTTTAAATTTTATCATCTTAAGTAGGCCTTCAACTAGAAAGATTAGTCAACTTATATCATTTATAAGCACAAACGTTATATTATATTAACGTGTGATAAAACGGTTCGTGAATTTCATGCCAAGCACTCCTATATGCAATTCTTAGTTTAAAAAGTCAACATGAAAGCCAGTTTATCGATCAGCACTTCCTTCTGAATCACGCATGACTTCCTGTAAAGAAAGAAAAAAACTTCGCTTCGTTGACACACGAAACATACATATTGATTTAACGGCAACATTCACAACGAAGAGATATAAAGCTTTACCAGATAGTTAAATAACCAGCTTGAAGTGTGATACATGGCGTTGATACGTATAGTAAAATATATTTTAAAAAGTCTAAATATAAAAAATATATAGCCTATATATTAAATTTGCATTGGTAAATTCAATGGAGAAAATACATTTTTTTTATTTACTTCAAACAACTTTAAATTATAAAATCCTTACAATAACTCACTAAATGTCATGAAAAATATTCCACGTTTAATCAATGAAGACTTACTCAACATAAGCAATAGATTAATTTCGATACGAATGCTATTAAAAGTTAACACGTAGAATAAATACATAAGAATCTTTCAGTACGGAGATGACAATGGCACAATTTAAATTGTACATCTTAATTTTTATTAAGTTTTGTAAACAAATAATACATAAAAAAATTTATAATATATCATATTTATTTTTCTTGATACCTTTAAGAGACATAAAATTGTATGTATGCCTTTGATGTCAGTCGCGTGTTTTCTTCGAAAAGCGTCTGGCCTGAAATGAAAAAAATACGCAAAATTTTTTTTCCCTTGCTTTTCCAGGGAAAGTTATTTTGATGTTCGTCACACATCGTTACAAAATCCCACACAAGAGAACCTCTTGGTTTGTGTGTCCGTGCGTTCACAAAGTAGAGCTTCGACCCCGCCCTAACAACAACAAGAAGAAGCCGCAGCCAATGCGAGCCGGCATTAAGCTGTCGGCACTGGAAGGGAGTCGTGCCCAATAAAGAACTTCCTGCCCCGTGCCCTGAATGTTTTTTTTTTTGCGGCAGGGGTTCTTTCCCGGGAAGTCGGAAGGGCGTTTCCCTCGTCTTCGCGCATAACCTCGGAGTCCCTTCCTTCGCCCTTCCAACCCCGCGACCCCCTTGTTATTAATATTTCAGAGTCGCGTGCGAACGAGCGAAGCGCGCGTGTCACCTCCGTGTAAATGGAATTGACGTGGGCAAAACAGCAGCGGGCAGGCTTTTTAACAGAACAGCCCGGTTAATCATTTCAGTCCCGACACTTTTTCTCCCTTTCTTTAACCTCCCTAGTGGTCTTGCTCTTTCGCCATTGACTTCACACAGATGTATTTTTTTTTTGTAAATAGAACAGAAATTTCATGTACAATTACAGATGTTTGTAAATTAGTAACATTTATATGAAAAGAATCTGAATCACTACAAAATAATGTTCGCAGAATTACTGGGTTCGGATTATTATCTTGGAATTTATTCTTTCTGTTGTCCCAGTAACTCCAATAGGTAAATATATTTGTAAACGTCTCCCTGAATAGCTTTCCAGTATTAAATGTGCACATAATAACCATGATGAAACAGAATTAAGTCAAATATTTAACTATTCAATTATCGTTTCCAAAGTTTAAGAAAAATGTGTATGCTTGAGTGAAACATAAGTACATTAAAATATATAATTTTGCTTAAATTTTCGTAAGCAATAATTAGTATTATATCGAAAAAATATTTTTTATATATGGTTAAATTACGTTCTCAGTCGAATATACAAATTGACAATATTTTTTCGTTGTATTACGAACTATTTCTAGGCAAATGGTTCTAAAGAAATCTTTTGTCAACGTACATAAATTGTTGTCTGTGTAGTGCTAATTAGGGTACGCATAGAAGACTTCTCAAACAAAATTCAAACTATAAAATGATACTCAAAATTACATTTGCAAAGGTTAAATAATTTTTTTTGTCATGTGATTTAGAAAAAAATAAACTACCTATGTAATGCAGTTGGTGTAATTTTACACAAGTGTTTTTAGAAAACAAAATTCACTTGCAGGCTTCGAGAAAAATACACGAAATTACATCTGTTATTACAGTATTAACTTGTATAATCACGCATTTAACTGTAAGGACATACATAAAATCAAAATGTAAACCTTTTTTATCAGTATACTCTACTTGTAGACAGACATACGACATTGTAAAAATCCAAAATGTTTCTAATAGTAAATTTATAACCAGCAGGAAGTGCAAATAATACAATGTATTTTGGAATTTATTCTGATGAATCCCCATTTAATTTACATTAGGTAACTGAAGAGGTATTCCCAATACATAATTATTAGGGTCTGGAAAAATTCTGGATTCAATGACCTCCAGGGTAGACTACACAGTCCTATGTATACTCGGGAAAATAACGCCAGTTCGTTTATTGATGACTCGTGAGCAGTCTCGACTAGGTTGTCTGTGATTGGAGTTTTCTTAGCTTCAGAGTTTCTCAGTTGTCCAGATCCCTCCAGATAAATAGTGAGCCGATAGCGAAAGCAGCTCGAAGGTATATGTGTTTGCATTTTAGCCTAACGCGTAATGAATCCGTAAATTTTTCCGGTCTCTCTAATTACTAGAGACAGGAAAAATTCGCGGGTTTAATGACCTCCAGGATAGACTCCAATATCCTCTACACAGTCAGGCAAATGCCAACTGTTCATTGGCTGCTGACTTGTGAGTCGTCTCGACTGGGTGGCCTGTGATTCAACACTTCTATTAGTGAGGGTCTCTAATTGGTCCTCAGTCCTCCAGATTAACACTGAACCAATGAGAGAAGCAGCACTAAGGTATAATTATTAGAATTTTAGCATAACACGAAATGAACCCACGAAATTTTCAGGTCTCTACTAATTACAGACCCAGAAATTCCACGTATTCTTTCTGCCAGAAGGTAGGCAGACAACATACATACCTTTGCATTGCTTTGATGTTTGGGTCATAATTATTTGGACACTCCCCTCTACGACTGTTGTCCAGTCGACTACCAGCCAACAGTAGAGTAGTCGTAGCACATTGCCCCACATCAAAAAAAAGGTAGATTCGACAGTAAGAAATGAGCCAATAAAAAAGCATGTGTGGTAAGAGTGTATATAGTGCTATGATGTTTAGCCTGACAGCAGATAAATCCGCGGAATTTCCAGGTTTATAGAAAAAGTTGTCCGCCCATTACGACTAGCGTGTCTGACTGGGAAGGTCTAAGAGCCCGGTGTCGATTAACGGCCAGGAAGAGAATATTTCAAAACTTCTCCCTGGTTTCAGGACTAGGTGTTCGTGAGGGCCCTTCCACATTCATTCCGCGGAAGGCAATGGCGAACCATCGTAGCATCATAGGAACGTCATGGCTGCCACCGCCGTGCTCAAGACACCCAGCGATGGGTAAAATGATTCATAATTATAGACGATGTTATTTGAAGGGTGAACTACGGACTCTCTGCACCACAGTTAGTGTTTCCTCATTGGCCGAGTTGATTGCAGGACGAGATTCTTTTACCAATCAGAGCCAATGAAAATCACATTTTGAAAATGCAAGAAAAGTGTTCTGGGTCCTATCAGACTGCCACTCTTTCCCATGATAAATGTACATCGGTACGGACCGGAAAAAATCGCTGGTCAGTGACCTCTGGAGTGGACTGTGGAGGCCTCTGTATACCCCGGAATATACCACCTGCTCATTGGCTGCTGAATTGTGAGACGTCTCAACTGGGTTCCATTTTGGATAATTTTTTTCTAATAGGTTCAGTGACATCCAGATGAACTGTGAGGCAATAGCAGAAGCAACACAGCCGTATAAGTATTTGAATTATACCCTATCATTAAATGAAACCGTGTATTTTTTCCGGTTTATTAGTCTGCAACAAGGTATACCCACACCAGCGGGTTCTTCCTTGTGATTGGCCGCCATCTGCGAGAGAATTCGTTGCCTTATTTGACCGAGCCACTCAGGACGCTTTTGCTTCCGCACTGAATTACTGTGGTTCGTGTTGTAACAATCGATACGTGCCTGAAAAAAAACTCACCAAACCACGAAACACACATGGTGCT
This sequence comes from Bacillus rossius redtenbacheri, assembly GCF_032445375.1. Lineage (NCBI taxonomy): Eukaryota > Metazoa > Arthropoda > Insecta > Phasmatodea > Bacillidae > Bacillus > Bacillus rossius. Next base: position 55,388,773 of record NC_086333.1, read on the forward strand.
ACAGTGTTTCAACTTTCAACTAGTCTCAGAATCTTTTCGCGAAATATGCGTGCCCCTACTAATGAGTAGAGACCAGCAAATTTCGCGGATTCATTGACTTCTAGGATAGACTCCACAGTCCTTTAAATATTCGCGGAAATGACACCTGTTCATTGGCTACTGACGCGTGAGACGTCTCAACTAGGCTGTCCGTAATTCGGCACTTTCTTGGTTAAGTGTTTCCCATTGGCTCACAGTTCCCCGGATAAAATGTGGGCCAATCGTAGAAGCGGAACGAAGGTATAGTTGTTTTGATGCTAGCCTATCGCGAAATGAATCCGCGAATTTCGCATGTCTCTACTAATGAGTAATATTAGAATTTTTTCCACAAAAAAACATATGCTCTTAGTAATATTGCTGTTAGACCACGGTATTATGGCACTTGTCAGATCAACGATGGTCAAATCCAGCAATACTTGGATCTACATAATTATATATATATATATATATATATATATATATATATATATATTTCCATATATATACACACACGTATATACAAAAAGCGTAGTTGAGAAAAAATTGTTGTTTGAAATGGTAGAGTCGCTGAAGATCTCCTGAGAATTTATCAAAAGGGTACGTCACTGTTATTGTAATGATTTTTTTTTTTTTTGGTAAATGTTAAGGTTACGCTGGAGCGCGTATCTCAGTGTTGGGATTTTTTTTTTTTTCTGGCGGAGGGATTGGGAGGATGAAGCTTTGGGGTTGAAACGGAACCGAAAAGAGCGAGATCTTTTATGCACGTTAATATTTTCATGAAGCCTGATACGGCTGTGAGGTTTATTTTTTTATTCCCCTATGCCAACCCGGTCGGTTAAAAAAAAGGTGGGGAGGGGGAATGTGGAATAAATCATGCAGCGGCGATAGACCATTGGTATCTTGAGAGGGGGGGGGGGGTGGAGGGGAAAGTATGCGAGCTGCGAGGGTTAAAGTTGCGAAGAGGGGAAGAGCTATGGAATAGGAAAAAAAAAAAGGTGATGACACGCCATTTAGCGCTCGGTGGGGAAGATGCTGGAGTCTTTCCAGCGACGTGTCCGGCAGCAGACACGACCACCCCCCCCCCCCCCCTCTTGGGTGGACACCGGCCGCCAGGACCACTCTCACTCCCCCTCGTCCCTTTTCGCAGGTCAGGAACCCCACCCCCCCCCCCCCCCCTCCTCCACCAAGACCATGGAAGGCTCTCTGCGACTCCAGCAAGCCATGCTGTCCCGAAACAACCCAGCGAAAATTACCTCCGATCTAATAATTTCTGAACATTTCCAGATTTACAACATAAGTAGATCTAGATTAAAATTTAAAAAAATATATATTTAATTTGCTAATTAGCTTTTTAAAAAAAATCCATCGAAAACATCACGCTCTCCAAAACATTATTTTTACACAAATATGTACTATCAAAACCAGACTGTCTGTGTATATTTATTTTATTTTTTTAAATAATTGAGACTATTTAATGTTTATTTACAGATAATATGTCCAAAGATAGTCTAGTTGCGTGTGATACAAATGTAATTTGCCTAAAAATAAAAGAATAATAGTTATTCGTAGCTGCAGTACACGGCGTTGCCCGGTACGAACACATGGTGATAGCGCTATTATGACAGCATAGTGGACATAGAGAAATTAAACACAGTTACTGTTTGTATGATTTTCTGTTTACCCATGGCGATCCGTTGAACGGAAATTGAATTTGATTTTCTGCAGCGCCATCTAGCGGCGAGTTACAAAACCACGGATAATATGAAAACATTCTCCATGAAAAAAAAAAAATCTTCGTTTTGCCAACTTTCATGTCGGGCTGTCAAACGGTGTCGCAGTTAATCAACGTCATACATACCAACATACTATTATATATATACATGTATAATCCTTTGATTTTTTTTTTTTTTCATTTTCTCATGTTTAACCAAAATTACTTCTCGCAAATGCTAGGATTGTACCTTACTATAGGCCATGCCAAAATTGTTTCTAAATATTTTTTATCTGTGTCATATCTTACTATTTCTAGGAACTAAATACCAATGATATGTTTTTTAAAATATTATTAAATTGAAAGCACTCTTTGGTTTTTAAATATCATTAGAAAACAAATCAAAAAGTCATCATAAACTGGAAAGTAATTTTTTAGCTTGATGATCGTAAAAATAAGACCAGTGTTTATTAAAGATTACAAACGTCCGATCATATATAAATGTGCCAAAATGTGTAAATTTCCCAATTAAAAAAATTATCTAGATTGCTAAAAAGGGTTTCCATGTTTCCATAAATTATATCAAAGCTAACAAAAATACATAGATGTATTTTTTGTTATAGTTTAATGTTTGTTAGTATGCCAAAATTTAACTTTAACTTGATGATTATCGGAATAGTATCAAAATCAATTATTGAAGTTTTTTTAAACATATTAAATTGTTGAAGTCGCTACTGGAACTAAAATATATATAAACATCAACTCAATGCTTAGAGTTTTTGTAAGTTGTTCAAGTGTCCTTAATGTAGAGAACATTTCTCAGCACCTAAATTTATATGTTGAAAATCTCCTTATCTAATAAATATTAACACTATAAAATTAATAGAATTGGGATGAAAAAATTAATAACTTTATTGTTGATAAAGATTATCGTTACGTTCGCAAATTGCTCACTCGTAGCTCCGTTAACAACCGGAATGCAACGCAACCGACTCGTTACGGCAAGAAGACACGATGTCAAACATTCAACTCTCGCTAGCAGCCAGTTGCGTAAGGCCCTACATTCAGCTCTGGTCCCTCTAAGCACGCGTAGGGCGGGCGCGAGCAGCAGGGGCTTTTGGTGGCACCGTGCGAAGCGAATCAAGCTCGCAACCCACTCCCGTCTCCACGACTTCGCCACTTACCCGACTCCTCCCCACTCCTTCCTTTCCCCCTCCTTGCTCGACTAAATGGCACAACCCTCCCCTCTTCCTACGATGTCGCCCGAAAGGCGCGGAAAGCGACCGAACCCTTGGTGTCTTCGGGTCGCCGCCTGAATAGGCGTCCCTCCAAAGGAGTGAGTTTGGAGGAGGGGATGAAGAGGGGGGACGACAATTCAATAAGTTTCCGCCGGCGAAGCAGGCAATTGGCGGAGGCGGGAAGGAGGGAAAAGAAAGTAGCGGGGGAGGGAGGCTTTCCTCCGTATACGACTCTCCACGGAACGCGGGCGCAGGTGCGACGACCTTAAGGTTAAAGATAAAAAAAAAATTGAAGCGAAAGGAAGATAAAATAAATAAAATAACCATCCCCACCACCACACGGGTAGTTGGGGAGTGGGGAGGGGGAACTCTTCCATCCGCGCACACAGCAGTTCCAGCGAGGAGTATCCTCCGTGGATTATGCCGCAGGAACATCTGCCGTGGCCAGGAACAGAATAAAAGGATATTGGGTTCGCGACGCTGGAAGGACCTCACGTTTGTAGCAAGCGCGAGGAAACGAGGTATGACAGTCTACTTGCCCCGATGCGTTTTTTTCAAAACCGGGACTTTTCACCCGGAACGCATCGGCGCGAAGGTAAAACGCAACAGTACGAGACGTATCTTCTGAAATATACCAAAGAGGAGGGAACTCACAATCTGAAGGACAAGGGTTTCCATACAGCTCCACCAATCCAAGCAAAATCCTGCACTAGCTCTGTACCAAGTGTACCTTATCATACATAGTTTCCTTAAATAAATTTGGTCGTCTGGCTCAAAATATAACTTTCTCGCTTCCTTTGCAATGTGATTAAAATGAATAATTTAAATAACTTTAAGAACCTTCAACTGCATAGTTGTTCCAAATGGCTTTTATTTTAAGTATAAGATCAAGCGTTTTGAGTGACTCATTATTTGGACATGCATTCAAGGATCTAGTAACTGTGTTTGTGATTTCTGTAAATATTAAATACCGTATTTTTAAAAATTTAGGTAGCCAATATAAAATGTTATCAAAAATTGTTTTTTATACTAATTTGATTACGTGAAAAGAACCTTTAAAGTTGCAGACCTACGTTTACCTCACATTTAACGTTATTGCTATTTCAATAACCATTTATTTTCCGTTCAATGTCTAGCACCGGGTACACATAGTGCAATGAGGCGTGTGATACGCGACCCAGTCGCCCTAAGGAACCATCCCTCCCCCATCTCTATCCTACCTGAAACTAGTCCACGAACAAGCTGAAACCCAAGCAGTCATACTGCATACTAAAAGTCCACTCCAGCTGGACTCTTTTTTGTATTACGTTTTTGACACAAAAATCTTTGGAAATCCGTATGATTACTCAAAAGGCATCTTGTTAAAAGTTTAGACGTTTTACACATTTATCTGTAACTCCAAAGATTGTTAAATGCGCAGCGTCATTTATATTTGTACCTCTGTGTACAAACGAACTCAACCCAAAAAAAAAAATCATTTGTGTTTCATTGCCCATATTGTTTTAATTTGTTTAGCCATAAAATATAAGCTCATTCAAATTTTTCTTAAGCATTAAGCGACAGTTATAAGAGCCTTAGCTCAAGAAGATTTAGCTAAGCCAATCAAACGTACGTACAGTTACAAAGAATGTTATGTATTTTTGGCTGTTGGGATAAATCCTCCATTTGGAAGGATTAATTTTGAGTTACTTAATTGCTTTTGCCACATTCTTATTGAGGTTGATGGAGAACACATTAACTTTGAAACAGCAGTTTTACTTCTTTCGTCTAATGTTGCCAAATTGTAATCAAAGCTAATTTGGTTCTGAAGTAAGGATATTCAACTGTAAATAATGATAAGTGACATTGATTTGGTCCTACAGATATTGCTGATTATTATTGTAGTATCCACAAATTGATCAGTACGCAGTCCAAATTAAAGTAATGAAATGAGTAATTTTGAGAATGAAATATTAAAAGTTCGATTTTAAATGTGTAAGCTTTTGAGAATGGTACTTTTCAAAAGAGGCTCCTGATAAGACATACTTTAAATAAAGGCATCCTTTAGTTTTTCTTGCCGCAAACATCTAAAATAACAGAGACTGAGGTGTCCACAGTAAAAATTTTTAAAAAAATGTGAGCGAGCCTTTCAGTACTCACCAATGATGTGTAAACATCTGACCTCGGCAATTGAAGTGTTCTCAATTTGTTCATGATGCAAATAAACTTTTCTACAAAATATGTTTTAAAACTGTCCATCTTGTTAAAATTCATCAAATAGTTAATATTTTGAAGTTTACGCACAGGTTAGAATATATACTTCTATGGCATCACTAAAATATTAACCTGAAACCATTGAAAGCAGACATTATATGTTTGTATATTGGTTACCGCTTAACAAATCTTAAATGAGTCTGTAAATAATTACTTCAGACAAACCTTACTGAGCTGATCCAACATTATTAATATATAATATTATAATATACTGTAATTATAAAAATTAAAAAACAAATATCCAGTGACGATATTTGAACCAAATCTCTTAACGTTAACAAGCGCGCGCTTTACCGCTGCGCTACCTTTTTTTAAAATAAAATGTTTGGCAGGCTGGATATTTGCATCATAAACCAGACAACCATCCCCCCTTTATTTACTTACAATTTCTTATAATTCGACAGTTTAGTGTGACAGTTTTATTGACTTTAACAAATATATGACAGATTTAAATATTTACAAATTTGCACCCATGCCTTACCCGGGACTCGAACCCAGAATCTCTCGCACTGTAAGCCAGTGTGCACCCGACTACATTACAGTGGTTGGCTTTACTGAATCCGTCAACAATGTGCAATCATTGTAACGCCAGCTTTCTTAAACATTTTGATAACTGAAATTACTTTTTACTATGACTATTTCAGTTTACCAATTATTTTCCGGATTAGTATCATTATCATAAAGTTTCATTTGGCACTACAATACGTTTCGTGCGTCCCCTAATGTTTACGAAAGTGACTATATGCGCGTTTATGTTGCTAAGCGATTATCCGCCATCTTTGTGACACATTTCCGCTCATCAACTTCCTATCCATTTTCATGAAATTACTCCTACCAAACGCTGTATACCGAGAGCTAAGATGTTTTCGCATAAAATTAAAACCGCAACGTACTAAAAATACAAAAGGAGAAAATTATTCCACAAACAGTCGTTACTAAGGTAATTCTGTGTTGGGTCAAGGATTGCAGTGATTAAAATATTGGTTCACAGAACAAATGATTCACAGCAAATATTGGGACATATGGTGATGTGGTGATTTTGGCCTTATATATGGTGGACATAGTGAAAACATAAAAAGCGTATTTGTGAAAAGTTTACATAAACATGATACTAATAGTATTTAAGAATTGAAATAATGAAAGTCGAAGATTCATAATAATAAAACAATAGTTTGTTGATATTTGCCCCTACCAATTAGCAGATGTTTATAATAAGGGAATGTGAAGTTTTATTGCATCTTATATTTCATTTTAAATTTTAAAATTTAGATTTCGATTTTTTCATTATTTATTTGATTGATTACACATAGATACAGTTAAATTGATTAATTTCTTCCATAAATATAACATAATATTTATTTAAAGGTTTGAATGTAAGTATTTAACATAGCATCCAAAAAGCTTTCCCTACATCGCTGAATATCAAAGGTATTAAAGAATCATGATTATGGGCACTGGGCTCGATCGACTAGAGTTCACGTATTCTTTGCGAGTTCCGTCGTTTTCGTTTCCGGGCAGAGGGCCGGCCTTTGCCGGGGAAGCGGCATATCGATATTCGATCGACAACCTTTTGGTCTTCGGCGGGTCCCGGCTTCAAGTGCTCGGCGTGTGCTCGAAACACACGCATGACCGAGAATCAAGGCACTTCTGGCCTTCAAAACTACGCGTTACTTGTCGATATTACCCTCATCACGGTCATATAAATTTGCTTATGCGTCGCTGTTTGTGTCCAAATTCTTGTAGTAGCTAAATTGTAAAATCCTTTTATCATTTCTTATAAATCATAGCTTTAAATTTGGCCCAGAAAAATGTACGCAGTTAGAAAGGCTGCATCGACGGCTGTTGGAGGAGTGTTCAGGGACAGAGTGGGCAGCCTCTCTCATAGAAAGCAAATGTGACATCCTAGCTGAGCACTGGTTGCAACCCACCCTTTTAGATTAATGAAGGCAGTTACGTCTTTTCAACTAGTACCTTGCTGCGGTGGAACTCAGGGTGATTGTCACCAGATTATAGGTGCGAGAGCATCAATGAATTTGAAATATGGCCACTCGTTAAACTTGGCTGCAGATGGTTGAACTTATGAAGCATTTAACATATGAATTATAAAGTAACGCTAAGTGCTTTTGCGGAAAATAACGGACGGACTTCGATTCCGAGCTTACAGTTTCACTCGCGCACTCCAAAGGCCCAGAAAATGCTCTAAGGTCGACGTTGGCCCGAATAAAATACTAATCAGACCCGACCCTTCAAAGGTCGGAGACATCCCTCGCCTTCGTGGCAGTAATCGAACTCCCGTTTACCTTCCGCACATTGTTCCTCGAGGAAGCCTGTTTAGTGACCGGTCAACCAACCAGCACTCTTCGAAAAACCTAAAGCCACGCTTTCGCAGCCAAATGACATGTAGCCTGTGTGCAGTTTTATTGCACATTCTTCGGATTTTCAATTCTGTGATATTCGTAATTTGATAGCCTACATAATTTTCTAAAAATAGGAATTATTTTTTTCTAACGTCTTACAAAATATTTTTTTTTTTTAATTTATCCTTTGCTTAACCTTTGAAATGAAGCTTTCTTACTAGCCAGAAGTAAAAATAGTCACTTCAATCACCCTAGTTGGTACCGTTAGCTCCGGTCATGTTGGCAGTTCTTGACAGTGGATGCTAATACCGCTGTCGCCTCTTTATAAGTGTCTGTGCTGGCCTAGCTATGACGCAGAATTTTAAATACTGAATATTTAACAAGAATTTTTTAATTAGAACATTTACAGTAATATAGTCATACCCTTAATCCGTTTGTAACGGCAAATAAAATAAATGAAATGGGTCTATAAGCTGTTCTGATACGATATATCGGAAATAATTCACTGTTACATGTCACTATAGACTAAAATTCAATTGCATATGCCTTTAGGCAGTTTTTTTATTTTAGCTCGCTGTTCATTTGGACGAATCTGGGCCAATGGGGAACCCTCAACTAAAGAAGCATCGAATCACAGAAAAACCAGTCGAGACGATTCTCAAGTAAGCAGCCAATGAACTGTCGTTATTATCCCAAGTATACAGAGGACTGTGTATTCTTTCCTGAAGACCATCGAAACCACTATTTTTTCCAGTCGCTATCTATCAGCCCTTAGCGCAGCATCAGCTACAAATACTTTTGTTTATATTTGTGTTTGCGTACTTATTTATTTATTCTTGATAGCTAGGATATTCTAAGTACTCAAATTGTCTTTTTATTTTATATTTCTTCCATATTTGTGTTGTTTGACGATGTATATTTTTTGTATTTGTTCAATGCCAGCTTATTTTTTGGATGATTTCTGTTGGCTGTCCCTTAAAAATTTAACTTATAAAATTAATAAATCAGTTTCATTTCCTAATGATCCAAATACTTCCCCGAAGCTAACCAACTGGAGCGATTTGAAGGGATTGGTGGGGAGGTAGACACGATTGATAATTGGTCAGGTATTAACTTCTCTTTGACATAAATATCATTCTAAACGATAAGGTGAGATAAGAGGAGAATGCAGCTTTGACCAAATGATGAAGCGGGAAGAAACGGGAAGCCCGCATTAACAACGCCTTCCCCCCCCCCTACCAACCCGAGAAAAAAATAAAACCACTGTCGAACGTAAACGTCCTCCACATTTTCATTATTTTACGGAATTTTCAGGGTTTCGAACCTGCCGAGGATCAAACCCGTAAAGCCTTTGTAGCAGACGAGTGACGTGAAGACTCTTCGCTAATTGGTGATTTCCATTATCCACGATCCAATTATCTCCCCCATTATTGACTTGTTACTGACAACTTATTCGTTGTTCATAATATGTGGCACATTATGAGACAACATCAAGATATAATCTTTCTTCGGATATATTAAGGTACGTGCTTTCTGGTATTTAATGTGAGTTATTCCTTTGTGTCGTTATTCAACCTTAAAGACTGTTTTTTCCCAAGTGTTCGATTTCTTCTTATCACTGCTAATAACCCTGTTATTGTTTCTTGATCTTGGGCCATACTTCTCACATCTAAATTTCATACAATTTAGTTTAATTCGTTTACGTGACGTCTTGATTAAACTTAGATTAAAAGGATCCTAATCATGTCCATGATCATAGCCGTGTCGTCAACATGAATCAGATTGGTTCTCGTCGGGCAAGTTGTTGTACTCTAACAAGTAGTTTATTCATTCTTATCTATATATATAAAAATTTAGCTTCCGTATGTATTTGGCCGCAAAACTCGGAAAGTATACGATGGTTTGGATTGAAATTTTTACAGAACATTGCATCTTAACAGAAGAGTGTTTATATGAAATAAAAGTTTGGGAAAATCCACCGGAAAAGTCGGAAAAAAAAGTTTCTATAACTAAATATCATGGTCACCCAACTTAGTTGTGACCACGCTAGACGATGCTGTACCATATTGTCGAAGTTCAAGCACATCAGGCTACTCGACCATTGTGCCTTGACGACAAAGTTTACACAAATATGTATATATATATATATATTTCAAGAAAGAATAAAAAACTTTATTTAATTTGAAAGTATATTCATTCGACTCTATTGATAAAAATACGTTTAAATTTAAAAAATACATTTCGTACAATACATTTGAAAATTAAATAATTCTTATCTTATAGCTTATATCTTATATATTGCTATTATAATTTGTTATAATCACGTACGTTGTTATGATAATTGTTGATATATCAAACCGGTTGTCATATCAACCCTGTTGTCATAGCAAAATGTGTTTGTTGATTTTTCCAACAATAATCTTTTAACACTTTTGTTTTGTTTTCTAATAAGCCAAATATTGATTAAGCACAAAATGTGTCACTGTGACCAGTTTATGTGTATGGTATCATTTATAAATGTTTAATTAAAGAATGGAATTGGTTGAATTTCATCTGTAAAGTGAGTAAACTTATGTTTTATAAAAATATTGTGATTTAATGAAACACTATTTTCAGAATTTTGTATTCATATAGTTTTTTTATCTTGGAAATAATTTAACTTTATTTTTTCACTGGAAATATGAATTATGTAGGCTACTATCATTAAACCTTATGGTGCCAAAGTATGGAAAATCGTGTTTTCTGTGTTGTGCGAAAATTGTCAAGGCCGAAAAATCCTCTTAAAGTATTTATATTAACTAAGACACGTTTTTCGACACTTAACCACATTCTATCGTTGTGAGTTGAGCTACCCTATTATTAGCTGCTTTTTCTCATAAAATATTGCAGAAGTTTTATGTTTCTGGGCATCGCACAGCATGTGACACTGGAAATGTGTTTTTCATATTTATTTGTTTACAATAAAAACTTCACATTTTAATTAATTTAATTACATGTTTTAAAAGTATACATTTGTTTATTTTGAGTTTATTTTGTTTAATTATAAATTTTTATTCGCTTTTAAAACTTATATTTTTTTTATATATTTCTTAGTAATTTTATCAATGAAACAGTCAGTATAACTTTCATAGAAGGTTTTATATAAATTGACTTAATTTTTTTTCAATACATTCTGTGTAAACAATTATGAACGGAACAATTATTACAGAACTAATATTTCATTGTATTAAGAAAAAATTTAAGATTTAAAAAATAAAATCCATGAATATTATTTTATAACTACGTCCACTCCTCATTTTGTACATAAAAATATTAATTTTAATTACAATATTAAAAATATTAACGTAAAAATGGGATAAAAATTGTATATTTTTACTTAAGAAATGCCAAAAAATTAGAGTTTATTTATTAGCGTTAAAAATTATGAATATCTAATGAATGAGTTATAAAATAATTGTTATGGTTAATTTATATTGTCATTTTTTACAGTTCATCACCGTTCGTGTGATGCCTCGCCCACGTTCAAACATTGGCCGCCATACTCGACGTGCAAACGCAGAGCGTCAGAGATTATCAAATCGCACTGATCAACAACGTTTAGAATATAATGAACATCTTAGAGAACGAAGTATTCAAAGGCGAGCAGAAGAATTGGCCGATCAAAGGGAAGAGAGACTTCAACTCTTACGAGAAGAAGCGAGAAGAAGAAGAGCAGCATATTCGTCTCAACAACGCCAAGAAGAAATAGATCAACGGCGAAGACGAATGCAGTTACAACATCTAAATAACCAAGCTTCATACCACCGAATGGCTTTTTCATATGAACCGGATATACAATACAATACCTCATGTACATTTGTTCAAATCGGAAAAATGGATAAAGTTTGTCCTCATTGCAGAGCAATTAAATTCAAAGGAGAAACTCCAGGAATGTGTTGTGCAAGCGGTAAAGTGAAGCTACCTGAACTTGAACAGCCAAAAGAACCACTGAAAAATTTGTTAAATGGAATTACTGATGATTCTAAACATTTTCTCCAAAATATTAGAAAATATAATTCATGTTTTCAGATGACTTCATTTGGCGCTAACATTATAACGGAGCATTATATGCCGACATTTAAAGTTCAGGGTCAAATTTACCACAAAGATGGTTCTTTACTTCCTTTCCACAATAATCACCATAAATTTCTACAAATATATTTCATGGGAGATCAAAGTGCTCAGTTGAATGCACGATGTCAAATCTACGCTGGAGTAAGAAGGGACATTGTTGAGTCGTTGCAACAGTTGTTACATGACGATAATAGTTTGATTCGATTGTTCAAAAATGCGATTGATCTTATGCCATCAGACAGTCATAGAATTGTTATTCATGCTGATTATACACCAGCAAGTGAGCATGTCAGACGATATAATGCGCCAACAATTGATGAAGTAGCAATTGTCATGGTTGGAGAAGAATTTCATCATCGCGATATCGTTTTGCAGTGCAGAAATGAGCAACTACAATGAATTGCTGACACTCATAGGTGCTACGATCCATTGCAATATCCAATTATGTTTCCAAGTGGTCAAGACGGTTATCATTTTAACATTAAAATGATAAACACAGTCACAGGCGAATACACTGACAAAAAAGTTAGTTCTATGAATTATTATTCCTATAGAATTATGTTACGTGAAAATGAAGAAAACCATATTCTGAAATGCCGTCTGCTCTTCCACCAGTACATCGTCGACATGTACGCGAAAATAGAGTCGGAACGACTACTATTCATTAGGCTCAATCAAACAAAGCTGAGATCAGAAGAATATGTACATTTGAGAGATGCTGTTATAAATGATGGTGATATAAGTAACATAGGCAAAATGACAATATTGCCTGCAACATATACTGGTAGTCCACGACATATGCACGAATATGCGCAGGACGCTCTTACATATGTGCGAAAATATGGTCGTCCTGATCTTTTCATTACATTTACATGTAATCCAGCATGGGATGAAATAAAAGAGTTACTTTTCCCTGGACAATCTCCTGCTGATCGCCACGACATAACAGCACGTGTTTTCAAACAAAAGCTAAAGATGTTAATTCATTTCATCACTTCACTGCACGTTTTCGGAGAAACACAATGCTGGATGTACTCTGTGGATTGGCAAAAAAGAGGACTGCCACATGCACACATTTTAATATGGCTCACTATGAAGATCATGCCTAATGAAATCGATAAAGTCATATCCGCTGAAATACCAGATACTACAACTGACAATGAGTTGTATGATGTTGTGACCAAGAACATGATACATGGACCATGTGGGTCAATCAATACAAATTCACCATGTATGATAGATGGAAAATGCTCTAAACGTTATCCTCGAGAGTTTTTAAAAGATACAATCACTGGCAGTGATGGTTACCCACTATATCGACGAAGAAGTACAGAAGACAATGGGAAAGCAATTGTTATGAAAGTGAGAGGAAATGACATTGAAGTTGATAATCGTTGGGTTGTTCCATATTCGCCACTTTTATCAAAAACGTTTAAAGCACATATCAATGTGGAGTATTGCAATTCTGTGAAATCCATAAAATACATCTGTAAATACGTCAACAAAGGCAGCGACATGGCCGTGTTTGGAGTTTCATCAACAAGTAACTTAGATGAGATCTCACAATACCAAATCGGCAGATATATTAGCAGCAATGAAGCTGTATGGCGCATTTTAGGATTTCAAATCCATGAGAGGGATCCAACTGTCATTCACCTTGCTGTTCATCTCGAAAACGGACAAAGGGTTAGATTTCACAGAGAAAAACCTACAAGACATTGCAATAAATCCACCGAACACAACATTAACAGCATTTTTTCATTTATGTCAAACAGATGATTTTGCAAAATCTTTGAGGTATGCAGATGTTCCAACTTATTTTACTTGGAATGTGACCAAAAAGAATTTTGAAAGAAGAAAGAGAGGGAAGGCAGTAACTGGACAACCTGGAATATTTTCATCAAATGCTTTAGGAAGGATATACACTGTACATCCAAACAATGCAGAATGCTTTTATTTACGTTTGCTTCTAATTACATGTCGTGGTCCAACATCATTTATGCACTTGCGAACAGTGAATGGAATAGTACATACTACGTATCGGAGTGCGTGCGAGGCACTTAATTTGTTGGAAAACGACGATCATTGGGACAAGTCAATTGAAGATTCATGTGCTACTTCTCATCCATCTCAAATACGTATGCTGTTCGCAACTATTTTGTCCGCATGTTTCCCATCACAACCAGCGCAATTGTGGGAGAAATACAAAGACTACATGGCTGAAGATATTCTGTACAAAATTCGCCAAGAAACAAATAATCATGACTTGGATTTCACAGAAGAAGTATACAATGAAGCGCTGATATTCATTGAGGATCTTTGTCTGACAATATGTGGTAAGTCGTTGACTCAATTGGGAGTGACGGCACCGAACCGGTCCATCAATGCGACATTTGACAGAGAACTACTTAGAGAACAATCATACAACAGAAATGACTTACAGCTGTTCGTCCAGGAAAATACACCGAGACTCCTTCAAGAACAAAATATAGTATATAATACTATCATACAAGCTGTGGCCAACCAATCCGGTGGATTGTACTTTTTGGATGCTCCAGGTGGAACTGGAAAAACATTCTTAATTTCCTTAATCCTTGCTACGATCCGTTCAAATGGCCATATTGCATTAGCTCTTGCTTCCTCGGGTATTGCTGCAACATTAATGGAAGGAGGTAGAACAGCGCATTCAGCTCTTAAACTATCACTAAACATGCAATGCACAGAAAGTCCAACATGTAACATTTCAAAAACATCAGGAATGGGAAAAGTTCTTCAGACGTGCAAAATCATTGTATGGGATGAGTGTACAATGGCTCACAAAAAGTCATTGGAAGCATTAGACCATACACTGAAATATTTGCGAAATAATCCAGATCCATTTGGGGGAGTGTTGGTGTTACTATCCGGTGATTTCAGGCAAACGCTCCCAGTGATACCTCGCTCAACACCTGCTGATGAATTGCATGCCTGCTTAAAATATTCAAATTTTTGGAGCACAGTAAAAAAAATGCATTTAACCACGAATATGCGAGTTAAACTTCAGAACGATCCAACAGCAGTCATTTTTTCAAGACAATTAATTGAAGTTGGTAACGGCACTGTACCTACAAATCCAGAAACAGGAAAAATCAGCTTATCATCTGATTTATGCAACATCGTAGATTCAAAAGAGGAATTAGTAGACAAGGTATTCCAAAACATCGAAACAAAATTCAAAAATCATGCATGGTTGAGCGAAAGAGCCATTCTAGCGGCTAAAAATGTTGACGTACACGATATGAACAATAGTATTATAAACAGAATCGAAGGTGAAACAATGACATACAAATCTATTGATTCAGTAGTGCACCAAAATGAAGCAGTGAACTTTCCAACGGAATTTCTCAATTCACTCGATGTTCCAGGATTACCACCACATATTTTGAATTTGAAAATTGGTGTGCCAATTATATTGCTTCGAAATATCTGTCAGCCTAAATTATGTAATGGTACACGATTAGTAGTTAAAAAATTAATGGATAATCTTATTGAAGCAACAATTTTGATTGGACTTCATAAAGGTGAAGACGTATTACTTCCACGAATGCCACTTATTCCGACAGATATGGCGTTCGAGTTCAAACGACTTCAATTTCCAATACGCCTTGCGTTCGCTATGACCATCAATAAAGCACAAGGACAATCTTTGCAAGTGTGCGGTTTGAATTTAGAAAATGAATGCTTCTCTCATGGACAGTTATATGTCGGGTGCTCCAGAGTCGGTAAACCATCTGATCTATATGTTTATGCAAAAAATGGGAAAACAAGGAATGTAGTCCTTCCATTAGCTTTACAATAAAAATATTTAAGCTAAACACATTTTTATTTCTTCTATTACATTCCACAGCCATGCACAGTAAAATATAAAATTAAACAATGAATTAATATTAAACTGTGCCACAGCAAAGCGTGGCCGGGTTTAGCTAGTTCATTTATAATTTAGTCTGTGTCATTTTTTATTGTACAGTCCATTAAATTCTTATTTAAATGGTACTTGTTGCAGAAAGTCCGACAGCTTTGGTTTGGCAGTTTTATTGACTCTGCCTTGTATTGTGACAAATATAAAATACAAAAATTAACACCACTGCCTTCCCTGGGACTCTAACCCAGAGTATATCCAACTTCACCACAGCAATTGACACATGGCCATGGAGGTAAGAACATGAAAACTATGTATGTCCTATGGCATACATAACATAATGTCGCTCTCCACGTGAGACAGCCACCATCGGTGGTACTTGGAATCTGCGTCCCTGACTTCTCAGTTGTATGTCGTGTGTTCGATTGGCTACCTCCACGTGAGACATTGTATTTTTGCAATGAGCTGCTTTTCAAGCTGTTCTTAGCTTAGTCTCTCGGTGTAAGGTGGACGAGTTTATGTTCTATAAATAAAAATTTTAATGGGCGTTTCACTGGACTTCAGTGTATTTACATACGATTCTTGAATACCTACTAGGGTTTTAAACGTTTCCCCCTATAATCCTGTAAATATACAGCATCGTCACAATTCTAGAGCAGTTTCTCAATTCTAGTGGTGCAAGTGTCATCCAACGTTTAAGGCATAGCTAAGTAAAGCAGTCTCATTTTTTACAACATTTATGCTTTTTAGAGCTTTGCTTAAAGTTTTGAGATAAGTCAATGTTGGTTTCCATTCAACAAATTATGATTAGGTTTAAGTTGTAAATTCAAAATAATTTTGGTTTATAAATAGCACCATAGTAGAAATAATTTACAACGGCAACGAGCAATCCGAAAAGAAAATTAAATTGTATAAAAGCAATATTGTTCTGTTAAAAATCAACATAGTATGTAACACACAGATTTAAAAACTTTACTAAAAATATAGATCAAAAATCATGTGTTTTGTTAGTCATGAAATGTTATATTGATTTAATTATATTTTGAACTTTGAAATATTTGTTGGGAGATGCACAAAATACTAAAATTAGGCTTATGGGTTTTCTTTAATTCGTCGGAATATAAGATCGTCTTGTCAAAAAATAATATTTAAAAAAGTAAAAAATGTTGCATATTTTTGAAGACTATTTTAATCGAAACAGTTTGGCAATATATTATATCTCTTTATGCTTTATTTCAATACATGTTCCTATTAGCAAATAAATACTTTAATAAGACCAAAACAAATCCACTATCTATCCTTCTGCTGTGCTGGTAAGTGAAGCTGGTTTTTGTGCTCGAACGAATTTTGAATTACGCGCTCATTAAGCCACGTGCTGAAACTTAAAACCCAAAATAATTTCAGCAATTACAAAAATTACGCAGTGGCTTGTGGCTTCGTGCTCCGAACTGAAATTATCGACAATTATTCCAGCAGAATGATAAAAAAAAAGGTTTTGATATTTATTTACAGTATGTGGAGCTTTTTCTCAAATGGCAGTTCAGCCAGGAAATTATAAATTTGTTTTAAATCGCTAATTGAGTTTATAATTGGACTGTAACGAAATGATTTAAATATACAAATATACATATTTGATATAACATTTACATACCTCAGGGAAAAAAACATTTATAAATTAATAGGTTATAATAAGCCCTTTATATTGGCATTTATGTTTTAATGTTCAGGTACCTAACGTTTAGGCTTATACGTATTTTAATTTAAAAAAAAACACGAAATAAACACGATAATTCTGTAATAACATATTTTTTTGAGCATTTGGCTGGTCAACCAAAAATCCCTTGTTAGATTGCCGGACGAGTCGGGTGTTTTCATTTTTGGTAAAATTTATTTTCCTGTGTTCGGTACTGGGAGTTTTGGTGTCTCTTCACCTCCGTAATGTCCATACTGCGGAAAGCCATTACGGACAACTACAGTTTCGCCAAGCGTAGTTAGCGCTGGTGACGCCGTGGTCAAACTTCGTGGCGCTGGCTGCGGTGAAGTCCAGCCACCGGGCTCATTACCCCATCATCATCATCATCATCACCATCATTAACGTCAACCCATGAATAAGGTTAAGTTTCATAAAGCTTGCGTTTAACCGGCATCAACGAGCACATATCTGTGCCTCGGAGGCATAAGCCACTATGACCACTTTTGAGGGGAAAAAACGCACTTTTAACCATAAACTTGACCATCGTTGGTCGTTTCCTTCTATTTGCGCACGACACCAAGATCTCCTATATGTAAAAAAAAATTGGTTGTCTGTAAAGTCGGTTTACGGACGATAGTTAAACGTGACAACGTCATAAAAAAACATTGATGACATGATTGCATACTTTTATGAATAACATTTAACCATTTTTATCGAATTATCACTATTTTGTATATATACAAAGAAGGAGTGAAATTAAATCTACAATTTAATTGATAAATTTACTTTTATTTGCATTCATTAATTCAAATATGTTTATTACTTTAACCAACAGATTATTTTAACTATAACTTTTATAAATGTTTGCTATTTAACTTCTTCCAATCTGTGTTATTCTGTTAAGGATAGGACGATGATAGGAAAAGAAGGAAACGAATGGGAGTGTTTCAAGTTTAATGTGCCTCGAAAAAGTCAAATCGATGGGTGTTCCAATCGAGTGGAAGAGAGATAGATGCGGCGCAAGCGTACAATGAGCGTAACGGGACACAGCGTAACGGGAAAATGTGCGGAACGGGACACTTTTTCGTGCGTGCATCCGGCATTCATCAACTTATTAGACGTGACGTCAAAATATCACATATTTTGGGTAGAAAATAGTCAAGTAAATAAACGAGCTACATTTTAAAATTCTTTAAACTACTCTTTTGAAAAATATGGTATTTGTAACAGTGGCTAACGACTCCGAGGTTCATTTGAGTCTCGAGTTCTACTTTTGACACGCGTATCTTAAGCCTTGGTTTTTTTTTAAGTTGTCATTTACAGATAATTACGGGGAAAATATTGTAATGTATGTTTCATTTTTTTTTAAATAGCTAAGTTACATATATAGCTCGATTAAGATCGGAAGAAAAAAAAGGTTGAAATTTCATGTCATTTGGTTTTCTCAGTGGAACAGTTATCGTTCAAGTTAAGTTTTTGTTATTGTTCGAAAATACGTAAAAATCAATTTTGTAGATAGCTATTATCTAGAGTATTTTTTGTTTATTTTTTTATCGTTGTACAACGCAGCTACACATTAAAACCGATGGCCAACCACCCTAAACCTAAAACTGTTAAAACTAATTCCAAACATTAGAGATTTACAGGAAATATATAAAACCAGAGGCTCCTAACTGAATTTCAGTCGAAAGGTTTAAACAGGCGATTTTAAATTAAATTTGACGGATACATTGTAATTTTATGAGATTTTTTTTCCGTACGTAATCTATCATAAGAAAGAGAAATATGGCACTAAACTGATTTAAAAAAATAACTTCGTTTATTAATTTTTTTGCTACGTCATTCCTTCTGGTAATATGTTTCTTTTATTTATACCTAATACCACTCGTTTTCATTACGAGCAAGTTCGTGTATATTATTTTACGACCTATGTGTGAAGAACTGTGTTAGTAAGGTATAGCCCAATAAAGTTTATTACAATTTTATTAATTAATGATATTTACATTACCGATAAATAATCGTACTTAAAAATGTCCGATCACCAATCACTGGCACTTTAAAATGTTTATTCGCAAGTCAATCGATGTCTTGTCATGTTCCACAATTCGCACTCCTCACTGAAGCTAGGGTCGACAGTGATTCGCCCCTTACCTCGCGTCTGTCCACAGACACACAGCCTCGCGCCACTCAGTCGCACTCTCTCGATCCCGTCGCTCCGCGTCGTGCCACTCACGAGGAAGTCTCTCACCCTCTTCGCCGATGTCGCACTTCCCTTCACTCGCGGAACTCTCCGAACTCTCGGAACTGGCTAGAAACTCTCACGGAGGCCGGTGTCGTTGCTTAAATATCTGTGGCGCCCTAATCGAACCGACGAGAGCGGCTGAGGCGTGTTGCGTCATCCCGGGTGGACCCGACGCCCGAAACACCCAGAACAGAGACGCTTATTTACGCCACTCCGCGCGGCGGCCTATGTTATCCCGGAATTCCCAGACCGCTAAAGGTGTCAATAGCCCGAGTCACTGATGGTGCGCGGGGAGCGGAAGGAGTGGGTAGCTAGTATCTTTTAAATACGGCCAGCCTTATGTACGGTGCGTGACGTCAGTTGCCGTGCGTGGCCGCCAGCCCGCTCCGAATCTGGCACTCATCGCTGTCTTGTCTCTCGCGTTCGTAGCAATGTTATTTATTCAGTATATATTTTAACGAACTGAGTTTAGTTACATTAAAATAAATCAGTATTGTTAACGAACATTCCTTAGGAAATCGTACCATGCATTACCAAGGGGGTAGAACAAATTAGTTTTAAAAAGCTAGAGATGAAAGCAGTTTTATATTCTTTACTGAATATATCTGTAATATAACAATATATATATTAACTAAAAATATCAAGGATTTTATACTAACATTTTAAGACAATAGTAAATCTAAATAAAGATTATTTTCTTTTTCCTTAAGCAGTTTAGTTATGAAGTTTTGTTTACTAACGTACAGTCAATATTTGATTATGGTTTCAAATAAAAAAAAAACTATATACCTAAGTGTTGTAAAACAGTCGCTACGATTTCACATAGATACAAAAAGTATTTCCTAAATATTGAAAAAAAAAAAAAAAAAAAATTTGAAATGAAAACCTAAGATAGCGTTTGCGTATGTTTACCTCAAAAGAAATGTTCTTTTGTTGGCAATTCAGCAATGATTTTTTTTTTATTGAAAAAGCATTGTTAATATGAGCTGAATATCGTTAAATAATAATTTAAAATTCAAAAATTTTTTACAGCGCATGAATGTTCTTCCGATAAACAAGCCTGTCTAGCCCTACTTTACCCGAGATTTAATTTTTTTTTAAGGTTAAGCCCTTTCCAGATATTAACGAAGAAATATTTAAAACATTCAATTAAAGAAACAAATTTTGAAGCATTACCTTGCTGTGAAAACTCAGAAAATGTATTTATACTGTTTGGTCTAGACGGGATTTGTCGGGCCAAAGTTTTTACATCCAATATTAGCCTGCTAATTTTACAAATAACAGAAAACATGTAACATAAACTGGCTAAAAAAATTCGTTAGAAATAACATAATACAATGCGTGTACAGTGAAATTTTTATTTCGTTCAACAATCTAAGGCTGCAGGTCCAACATAGAATCATAGTTTGAAATCTGTTTTAAGCCTTATGTTCCAAAGTCCTTCCCAAGGCTTGTACACGAATCTGAAATTTGAACTCAACAACCGGTTTAATACAAATGAAGTTGACAATTTTCGGAATGAAATACCAAGCATTTGAATAATATTAGGTTTGACAAAACAAAACTGATCACTTCTGTTTTTTTTTTTTACCCCCACATTTTTCGATAAAAGCTAGTAGCAAATTTAGAACAATAAACTCAGAACAGTGATTGCATCCTAAATTATTTGATTGATTAAATGCTATCATCAAATTGTTCACCTCCAACTTCAAAGGCTCATAAGAAACCTTATGAGGTACTTAAAAAAATGCATATATATATATATATATATATATATATATATATATATATATATATAGATAGAGAGAGAGAGAGAGAGAGAGAATTGACTGTTGAATTCAGACTAATTTAATTTCCTATAGTGGAACACCCACCAGGATTGTGCAAGTTGAGACATTGTAATGGCGTGGGAATGCGGTATCATGAAAATGGCCGGCGAAGCCGATACTCTTAGACAATCTTCTACGATGGGGGCAATAGTCGGTGAACCTCACCGGCAGTTGACGTGTCGCTGGCGGAATTCGCCGTATCTGTAGTCGCAGTCTCACACACACACACACACACACACACACACACAGAGGCACTGATTGACGTGACGTGGAAGTGCAAGCGGGTGTTCCCTCGTCGGCCCCGGCGAGAGCATGAAGCTAAGAGTGGGTGGAGGGGATGGGGCGAGGCCCTGCCAAGAGCATAAGCGTGCGGGGAGCGGAAAGGGCGACGCGTACATAAAGTAGGTGGGTGTGGAAAAGGGAGCAGGGGTCAGCGCTCCGGTGGTATAGGGCAGAGTGTGGGGGGGTTTGGAGTGCGATCATCCCTATCACGCCGATGGGTATGCGAACGGGGGTTGCCGGGGCGGAATGAGGGGGGGGGGGGGGAAGTCGGCGTAATGGGTCGCGCAGGCACAATGTGACCAGTGCGCTGACGTTCGAAAACCTTCCCTGTCACTCCCTTGACGTGTCGCCCCCAGCGACCCGGCGTGCAGGGACGCACTTCACTCCGCACCCACCCCTTCGAGGGCTCGCTGAATTATTTACCCCCTCCGCTTCTCTCAACCCCCCCCCCCCCCTCCTTCCGCAACAACGGGCCCGTCTCGCTCTGCCGCGCGCCTACAGGAAAACCTTTTTTTCAGGGAGAAAACGTGGTGACACCTCGAACAGGTACTATCGATCCATCGATTTCGACCACACGTCGGATGCTCGCTTCTCCGCCGACCGCATATTCCTCTTGAAATACATGGTTGTGAACTAGTAGAAAAAAAAAATTTGCACGCGGAGTCTATACAAATGTTGGGGTTTTTTGTTCGGCTTTGACGCCCGTTAAAATTCACAAAAGTTTTATTAAGACGGCTACTTCCCAAATATAATTGTTTTGAAAAACAATAATTATTATTTGTTTTATGTGTTACACCTAAGCTCTCAGTATTCAGCATTTAACGGAGTAGTTTCGCGAATGAAATGGAAGTCGCATAGAACGTAAATGTGTAATCACGGCGCTGCCATCTGTGGCGGGTTGCACAAAGCCAAAGGGAAACTTTTAGTTTTAACTCTTTAATGAATTTTAACCAAATGGTCCGTATTATAATACAATTTGTTATCGGAAATCAGATCTACGGCCGCTGTTTAGTATTTTTCGAGTCTGTTTCGTTTTTATCGGAGGCATTTTATTATACAGTTTAAAATTTCTGTCCGCAAATTGAATAATTTTTTATAGTCGATTTAGCTGCTCCGGCACGAAATCTAGCGGCGGGTAAGGAAACACGTGTGATTCGCGTTCAAAATTTAGTTGAAAACATAATTTTCATATATTTATATCACTTCGCACAATTTTAATAATTCTACATTAAATTCATGTCCGAGTTTCGAATAAACATAAGAAAAAATGAATCCTCTCGTTCCCGTTACACAGCACTAGAGATTACTAAAGACTCGCACATATTTTTCCTAAATAATATTATAGAAAAATTGTGTATTGCTAACATTATTTTATTTTGTTGTAGGACATAAACAGCGATCATTTTATTAACCTTACATTACTAGAAATCAAGCATTCTCGTAGGGAATGTGAGATACACTTATTATTTAGACTACAACCATCGAACCCAACTTTGCAGTGTTGACCCTGGTTCATCCAGACTAACTGTGAGCAAAAGTAATCCGCGCAATCAAAGATGCGGATAATGCGGGTAATATGATTAGTAAGAAAAACAAAATCCTTAAAAAATCAGACTTGCCGTTTATTACGATGAACGACTATGTTTCATAAGCAAATTTAATATTAGATATTCCATAGTATTTACAAGACAATAAAAATATAAAAATTAATTTTCATATAATTTACTAGAAAAATAAAATTGGTCCACTGTTTCAAACACGTACGGCGTTTGAATGAAGCGCAGCCTCGCAAAACGCTTTAACAAAAATAGTTCAGCTGAATTAGTCCAGGGTTGATGCTCCAAGTACGCCGTGAAACTTGTCAGCTGGTGCATGTGTTGTCCGCTGTTGCGGCGTGATCGCCAACTCCACGTCCGCGTCATCTTCTTTGCTGCCTGCTGCACATGTGCATGCCGCTAAATCTTCCTTGCTGTCTGCTGCACATGTGCGTGCCACGACATCTTCCTTGCTGTCTGCGGCACATGTGCGTGCACGACATCTTCCTTGCTGTCTGCGGCAGATGTGCGTGCACGACATCTTCCTTGCTGTTTGCTGCACATGTGCATGCCGCTACATCTTCCTTGCTGTCTGCTGCACATGTGCGTACCGTGACATCTTCCTTGCTGTCGGCGGCAGATGTGCGTGCAACGACATCTGCCTTGCTGTCTGCTGCACATGTAATTGTGGTGACATCTTCCTTGCTGTCTGCTGTACATGTAATTGTGTTGAAATCTTCCTTACTGTCTGCTGCACATGTGCGTGTGCAACATCTTTCTGTCATAGTGCCGCAGCCTCCGTCATTGTCGTTTTCAGCCACTCACAGACGTATTCCACATCGACATCTGAGCACCCACAATTGTAACATAACATTTGTGCTAACATTGGTAACTATCACGCACCAAATCACCGCTTTTTGTGATCCAATCTGAAGCGTCATCAATGATGTAAATAACATATTTGATACTGATTAATTATAACAAGTCAATCACACTTTTTTTTTGTTAATCTTTCCTCTTTAAATTTAGCAGTTATTTTCAGTAAAATCTTCTGAAGTTTTCAAGGACTCCCTGGTCCGTAAGCTTCAGCAGTGAGAATAGGTTTGGAAAAAAATTCACCTTAATTATTCCTTTTAAAAGTGCTCGTTCTCCTGGATGAGACGGAGCATTGTCGATCAGCAAAATTTCTTTTTCTGTTAAACTATTTTCTTTCCGGAATTTCCGAGCTTCATTATCAAAAAAATTATTTTCTTTTCAACAAAATTATTTTCTTTGCTTTTTCCAGTCGTACACTGTTAAAGTTACAGCTTCCAATTCAGGGGCTACTTTCTTCATTGCTCCTCCTTTTCAATTCGATTAATTCCGCCTAATTTTTTATCCATTGAAAATGAGACCTTATTTCGCTTCGGTGCCATTGTAATGCAACACTCCCAAACAATTTGATAAAAAAAAATATGTGTGGAAATAAAGTTAACAAATAATCCGGTTTGATCACACAGACAATAAACAAATTGAAAAGTGCCATTTGAAAACTGAGGAAATTAAGGGATGGAAAGTGATTGTCAGGGTTCAAAGTGAACCCACTTTCCCAGCGCTTTTTATAGCTGGCTAGTCACTTCATTTCAAAGCGCAGTTACACTGTAGTAAAGATTTTTTAAACTAAACGAAGAAAAAATTTTATAGTTGTATAATCTTTGCAGGAACTGTACAGTGATTCAAACTAAAATGTGAATATTTTACTTACTTATAGTTACGTTATTGGTGACTTAATTAGTAATTATCATCTAATGTGAACCTTTAATAAAATAAAATGTCTACCAAAAACGATCAGGATTATTCAGATCAAAGAGGGCCGGATTAAGGAGATTTTACTAGGGCCTATATAAATTATTTTTAATCACAGAAGCAAAAGTAATTATAAATTTGTATTTATTTTTACATTTAACTTGTGGTTTTTCTTAAATATATTACATAGGATATTATAAAAACCTTATATTTTTTATAACTTCATATTATAGTTCATTTTTAAAATGACTACAAAACACAAATATGTAAAATTTATCATGAAAATGAACTTTTACAAAAATTAAAATCAAACAATCATTGTTTTCCAACTAAGATTAAAAACAAATGTAAATAATAAGAAACAGTGGGTATTTGGCGAACCTTTGCAAACGTTAAAACAAATCCAAATAAGACGTAGGCAAGTAGTTAAAACAACTTTTTTCAGATACTTTCATCCGAACTAAGATTAGTGGTCGAGAGAGAATTAACAAAGTGTGACGTTTAAAGTTTTTGAGTGTAAAACGTATGTGATAAGTTTCTAAACTTTTATTTTAAGCTTACAGTAAATCTATATTTGTTAAAGGTAAGGAAATTAGCATCATCTCGAAATAAGAATGCAGTTTGTTTTTGTCGTCCTAAAAACCATGATTTACAGAAAGGTACAATTTGGTTTTATGAAATTATTTTATTATTTAAGATAAAGAAAAAACTATTTTAATTATTCTGTTTTACTGATAATAAAAGTGCGTCAACTGTTAACTGTGCAAGTAAAACTATGTAATAATTATATATGTTTCAGCAATAGATAGTAAAAATTAAAATAACTTTTTCAAACAAAATATAAACTAATATCATATTAGTCAGTTCTAAGCCTTCAATCATAAACAAATTTATATAAAGTAGCTTGGCTTCTGGGTTGTATTCGCGTCCTTGGCGAATAATAATGGTGAATTATTCGCCAAGGACGCGGCTACAACCCAGAAGCCAAGCTACTTCAGACAATGGCCGTGAAAGCCTGCGAACATTGTTAACAAATTTATATAATAAATACACATGCATTACAGCAAATAATAATGCATAAATTATTTTATAGAGTTGATAAATTTTAAAACGATTAATATTTTGATGTAAGCTTTTGGACATACGCCATTGCTAAGAACTTTTTCTGTTGAAGAAAACTAAAAAATACCCAAAAGACAAAACACACAAATTAAGCAAAACATTGTCGCACCTGTGTTTTCGTACCATGTGCGTCTCTGCCTGAGGACGGGAGCAGATAGCAGTTCCCGAAACGTAACATGTTTCTGTTTTGGAAAAACTATTGTGTTTGTTTCGTCTTTTCGTTTTGTCGTGTTTTTGTCTCGTTTCAACTGTTGTGCTGAATTTTTTTGGGTTCAATATTTTTGTGCTATCATCATTTGTGTTTTTTTTTCGTTCTCTTCTGTTTTAGAAAACAATTGTGCATGTTTTGTCTTTTCGTTTTGTCGTGTTTTTGTCTCGTTTCAACTGTTCTGCTGATTTTTTTTTGGGTTCAATATTTTTGTGCTGTCATCATTTGTGGGGGTTTTCTCGTTCTCTCGGTCCCTTTTTCTTTGTTTTCCTTTGTTTGTTGACAATATTCCTGTTATGGAATATTATGTGATGTTAATATCCTGTTGACAACAGCAATTTTTTGCTTAATTGTTTTTTTTATCTTTTGGGTATTTTTTAGTTTTCTTCTACAGAAAAAGTGCTTAGCAATGCGTACGTCCAAAAGCTTACATCAAGTCATGCACTCCCATTGCAAAAATCTCTCAAAGATAATGAATAATATTTTATTTATTAAAATATTTATTTATTATTTAAATGATTGACATTTTATGCAAATATATATTATAGTTAAAAATTTACAATTTTTAATGTTTTTAATAATTTACGTTATTTTGTTTTAAGCATAATGTCATGAATACATTTTTTGTATCACAATGTGAATATTGAACTCTAATAAAAGATGGCAAATTACGAAGGCATCGGTAATACATTGATATTTTTATTTGAAAAACACATTTGATTGTTTCTAAAATTGTTCATCTCGTTTAATAGAAGGCTTTTTTCTGATGAAGTTGGGGACGATTTATTTAATAGTAAAAAAATGTTTTTGTGGGCCTACAGCTTCATAATTCAGAAATCAAAAGTAATTTAAAAACACTGTAGTAGCAACTATACATATTTTTTTTAACTATTGTTAATACTTCCATTAATGTTAAGCAGTTAAAGTAAGAACATTAATGCCATTTCTCAAAAAAAAAATTAATCTCAAAGGCCGTCTTAATAAAGAGTACCTATATCTTAAAGTTCAATATAAAAATATTTTTAAATGTTATAACCATCGCACAGTTGAAGTAGAAATTTTTATAGTCCTATAAAGTTAAAGGCACTATAGTAAATTTATCAAAACCGATTTCGATGAAAAAAAAATTATGTGACGGTTTTGGAGATTACTTGCGTTATTATTTTGTGTTAGAACTATAGATCAAAATAACTTATTAAATTAAAGACACAATATTAAGGTTTTTAAGATAATATCAAAAATGACTAACGAAATTTAAAAAAATGAAATAGGTAAATATTTTTCACATATTTATATAACTTATGTAACAAATAAAATTAATAAAAAAAGCATTTAAAAAATCAATTTTTTAGTAACTGTGATATGAAACGATTATTAGTTTTGTTTATTTAAATTGTAATTATAGTTTATAAAAGAAAACAAACAATTATAATAATAAAAATTCTATATAAATGTGTATTCCTTGAAATTTGTTTTAAAATAAAATTTTCCAGTCTTAACTGTTTCTCTCACAATATATGGTCAATATGGTTCTTGTGCTAAACACTTTAACTAAGTCGTTAAATGTCACGCCATTTAGCCACCTTTCAAAGTTTATCATTCAAAACACACATGCCAAATATATTCAAATATACACTTTGTTGAAGCCCAGTACAAGCAATAAATTCCAGAATTTTTTCTAATTTTTAAAAATGTCGCATGAATACGAATGCGTCTCTATAAAAATTATTATACTTAAAAAATAAAAATAAACAGAATAAACATTTAAAAAAATAATATTTAGATTTAATTTTTTTTTGTTAAAGCAGATGGTAGTTACATGGGAAAAAAAATTCTTTGGTTTTCGGTATAATATTCTACTTAAATTACTTAGATTTAAGGTGTTTTAGTCAAATATGGATTAACTTGTTCCAATTAATATCCTGTTTCATTGTGGCGAATTACACCTTTTAACATTTTAAGAAATGTACATAAAAAAAACTGGACAAGTAAGGATTGTTGGCATATATTTGTTTCATGTCTTAAATTTAAATAAAATTTTCTTTTTAACTGAAACAACTAATTTCCAAAGAAACTCAATGCTCGTTCACGAAAATTGATTTCCAAAAAAAATTGCAACACCAACTATTTTTATGATTTGAATGCATTTTTTGTTTCAGTGAAAAAAACATGTCGAAACGTAGATTATTTTCTTTCCATCGATGGAGCAGTAACAAAATAAAGACATCTGGAAATCGTCAGAAGAGTTCCGACGTACCTGTCATCCTTTAATTTACAATTATGGCGGGCGGCACCGGGTGTAGGCAATATCACGTCTGCCAGCAAAGCCTCGTGATAAAAGCAATTTCCGCCCATCGCTCAGCGCTTTTCTTCCCTTATCCATTTCCCTTTCCCTCATTCAAATCCAGGCGGATACATTCTCGCCGAATATTAAATTCTTCGAAAATGATCGCCTTTGCATGTGGTAGTTATTTAATCCATTTTTCAAAGTATATTCAATTTTATCTGTTATTTATTGCGTTGTTTATTATTTCTCTACAAAGAATAATCATTGTATCTAAAAAAAATAATTTAAAAAAAAACGTGGACGAGTGTATATTACAAGATAAATAAAATTTATTTGAAACATTAATTCTATATCAGTAAACGAAACGGTTTTTGGATAGTTAATGGATATGAGTGAAACCGTTAAAGTTATTTTCCTTCATAATTAGAGCAATATTTGAAAACAGTAGTTGGCTGCAAGGGATGAGATGTTAGTGAAGCTACATTTAATTTTACTGTAAGGTTTTTCAGAACAAGTCAGCAAACGTAAATATATAAATCTTAATTTTTTGACTTTGAAATCAGAATTCTTATTGTTGTAGTAACAGAAAGGTTTTGAAGCTTGTGAAATAATAAGATGTTTATAAATTAAAAGTAAAGGTAAGCATACAAATGTTATAATCAACTTGGCCGCCAAAAGGAACAGCTAATGTTATTTGCACTAATTAACTGCAAATGCTCAAGGTTATATTATAAAATGTTTAACTTTTTATTAATATTAAGTTAAAAAATGTAACCGTTTATTTTTTTGTTCAGTAAACTATTACATTATGGATGTAATGAAATGAAAGGAAACAATATTTGAAAGCGGAAAAAATAGGAAATTTCCTTTATATTATAAGTCCTGGAATGATAATTGCGGTATTTTTCTTCTTATGCATATTTTTTAAGTATTCTTGACATTTTTTTATAATATCGATCAAAATATAAATGCTTATTAAACTTATCTGTTGTTTCTCATCATATACATTAATATTATTTTATTAACATTATAATTATCGATGGGAATCACTTAATTTTACGTTAAGACTTGTAAGTCTGCAAAAAGTCTGGAATTATATTATCTTTGTTACATGTTATATCTGTAACTCCGAACTAAAACAACGTTAGTTACATGAGAGTCAAAAAAAATATATTAATCACAGTGTCTTTATCATCAACTCCAAAATAATGTTCGTGACCAACAAGATCAGCTTATAGAAAATTTCTTTCAAATGGATAAACTTTATCAACAGCCAGAGGTATATAATATTGTAGCTGGTCTCTGGACGTTGCTTTGGACTAAAACTCTTATAACTGTCAATTATTTATAAAATGTTTTGTGTGAATTACGAAATTCCGGTTTCATATAAATCAAAATTATAAGACATAATTTGCCACATAACTAATATTGCTTAATTTGGACTTAAACTTGTTTGCCTATGAGGTGTGTGTATGTATATATATATATATTCGTGTGTGTGTGTGTGTGTGAGAATAGAAGAATATTATTGCACCGAAACACTTACATATATACCTGTCTTACTTTTGTCAGTTATTATACTTCTGTAACCGTACTTTTGTATGTTTAACTGACTGAATGGTGACACAATACTTATTATTAAATTTTAAAAATTATAAGTGACAATTGTTAACCGAGCTCCACATTGTATGCGGTAAACTTACTGACCTATGAAATCCAACCTTTTTTTTTTATTCCACGCCACGCAATCTTTTCTTCCCCTAGAGCATCATTTTACTGCTCCCTTATTCATCATCTTCAACGTTTCCATTTATCTCCCTTACTCTTAACTGTCAAAATTTATATTCGCACTGTCCGTACCCATTGCAGACGTAGCAATGTTCTAGTCTAGGAAAAGAACAGGATTAGAAACACCAAACAAAGGGCAGTCAATTTCTCAACTAAATCCTCTATGATTTCTTTATAATTATTCGTAGGCCACGAAGTCACACAAACAAGCCTTTCCAATTTTGGCGTAAGGAAATAAAATGTTAGTCCAAATGTCCGTTTGTTCTTATTGCGAAACAAACATTTACATTAGTTTCTCTGGGTTTATATTTCTTAAATTGGAGTTGAAACCATTGTTTAAAGTCACCAAAATTAGATTTTTTAAAGTTTTCGAAACACTAAAAAGTTTCATGTCGGCAATTTACAATAAAATGTGTAACTACCGGACCCTTTTGTATTATATCTTGTCGAAAATTCGTTTAAAATTTTTTTTTGTATTTTTCTCGTCATTCATATTATTCAACGGCTATTTCTTAAATTAAAACACGATATCTCTTTTTTACTGGTTATTCTGTCACTAATATTTTAAAAAAGATATTCATAAATATATAATAGTGTAATAGTGGATGTAAAAAGGCACGCAAGTGATAATAATAACGTATTCTTTCACAACATTTTACACCCATTACATTGCCGTAAGTGAATTTATTTTTAAATTATTCGTGACAGAACAGCAAATTCAAGGAAAGCATAACAGCGTGCTACAATAATGAAATGACCAGGACCTTAAAATAAGTACTGTGATGGTTTTCTCTCTCTTTGGTTACTTTAAATTAAAATGTCAGAGAGATGAACATTAAATTCCAATTATAGTGTAAGCCCTATGTGGTTTTTTGGTTGAAATTTTATGTTGTTTGGATAAAAAATTTTAAATGAAAGCCAATTTTATGAAGAAAAAAAATAAAAAAGCAGTTTACAAAGATATGATATGCAGAAAAGGGTAGTTTAGGTTAGGTTACTAAATTTAAAAATACTTTTAAAATTCGTACGTTTGGTTAGGTTAGTTAGATAAAAAATACTGTGGTTATAAATTGTCAATTTAAAATGACACTAAATTAAGATAGTAAATTTCTCTTAATATCTTTAAAAATTTGTAATGTAGCTTACCTAATCTAACCAACCATCAACACTTGTTTTAAAGCTTTTAAATGTAGCCTTACAGTTATCAGATTTCTCCCTCACTGAAGTCTATGAAAGACGACATGACGTATTTGCCCGAGATGGCGAAGAACTTCGGTAAACTTCGGAACTGTTCGGGCAACCAAGTTACACGTAGGATAAGTAAATATTTGCGCGTGCCGAGAAGTCGTCGTGCTTCGCAGGCCTCCCGAGGAAATCAAGTGGCGGCGAGGCTGAGCTTTTAAAACGCCTGAAATAAAATCTCGATTTCAAACGTTTTTTGCATTGGGGTTGACGCGTGCGGGTGCACACGCATAGAGATGAAGATTAGCACGCGCAGAGGTGAAGATGCACACGCGCAGAGATGAAGATGCGCTCAGCGGCAGCGTCTAGGTCGACCGTGGGCTCATCCTCGCCGGTTCAAGGTCGTGACGGGACTATAGGTCCATATTAACATACATATTTAATAAATCCGAAAATAGCAATATCCATGTTTTGTACATGGTTACAATATATTTCTTGTGTTATCACAAACTCTGTGTACAGAGACCGGAGTGTTTTCGCGAATTCATTTCGTGAAAAGCTACAAGCAATTATTTTTTTAATTAATTTTTGTGCTTCTGTGATTTAGTTACAGTTTCTTAACAGGACGACCACTCCTCATCAAAATAATTAGTGAATCTCAAGCAATCCGAATAGTTGATCCCGCAAATCAGTAGCCAATGAACAGGTGGCATTTGCTTGAGTATGTAGAGAATTATGGAGTCAATAATAAAAGTATAGAAGTCTTTGAAACCGCAAATTTCACCAGTCCCTACAAAAATGTAATGAGCCTTCAGTGGCCAGAAGACGGTGAAATAGTGCATAAATGACGGTGGGACGTCTTAGAGAGCAACAAAAATCCCCCCCTCCATTTCCTTTCTTAAGGTCCTTTCGTCCACAGGATCTTTCTGTCGACGCATTCAAGACCATGCGCTAAGGGAAGAAAACCTACGTGAAATTTGATTTTTTTTTTGCGGTTGCAAACACACTACTTTCAAGTCAACTTTCCGCCCTCCGTCCATTTTTTTTCTTCCAACTTTTCTCCAAGCTCCACCCGTTCGCACGTCGTTCATTCACCACTCCACTTGGCTTGTCCCACGATCCGAAGCTTAAAAGGAAAATAAATAAGGTGCATTCATGTGCTTACCACGTGTGCTTCTATAGGTACATC
Source organism: Bacillus rossius redtenbacheri (assembly GCF_032445375.1). Classification (NCBI taxonomy): domain Eukaryota; kingdom Metazoa; phylum Arthropoda; class Insecta; order Phasmatodea; family Bacillidae; genus Bacillus; species Bacillus rossius. The sequence continues at coordinate 55,421,503 of NC_086333.1, forward strand.
GCAGAGAAATGATTTCCAAACAGTTGAATGCGATAAGTGGGGAAACGAGGTTTGGAGCGGAATAACAGGATAAATATTACTTATTTATTTACGGCCAATTTATGTCCATGGCTGTTTTACAGTTGATACGTGACAAAATATTTTCAATATGAATTCATCATTTTTTTTTATTAAAATAAAAGTTGAAACAATTCATGCAAGTTTAGATACATGCTCATATGACGCAATAACATTACAAAATGGTACTTAAAAATTTCCTTTAGTTAAACTGGTTTTGCATTAGGAATAACTTATATTGTTTTCTGAACGATACAAGCAGTATATTTCTCTATCTATCTTGGTAGGCCAACAATATCTTGCATGCCCTGCACACATAAAAAAAAAAAAAATTCTTGTAAATTAATGTATGAAATTTTGATACCTGAAAAAAAAGTTCTTATCTATCTTGTGATGTGCTGATGGACGAGATTATCTGGCAGATATTGATATTGTGGAGCTTTCTTGTATGTTTCTTGTAACATTTTATAGCTTTCTGTGTTCCCTGTCAAGATTCTTTTTTTCGCAGGTCATAGTTCTCTTCTTCAAAGTAAGAGAACCTTTCACAATTCTTCCAGTTTATTCCCTCCGTTACCTACCAATTTTTTTTACATTTCCACTTAATCGTTCACAATCGAAAGGGGCAAAAGTTGAGGTCGCGACAGGAGAGGAAAGCTCTTGGGTCGGACTAAAAGAGCCACGGTAAATTATCATCTTCCGCGGCGTAACTTGGGGAGACACTGCCCGAAAGAATAAAGCGGATTTCATCGCACGACATAATGAGAAAGGAATTACTCCAAGAAAATAAGCTCTCCGTGACTCCAAGGTAAAATTTAAGCGCTTTTTTTCATTCAGTGGAAGATCACATTAAGTGGGCCACGTTCCGTGGTTTAATCCTTTTGAAGATTTTATGGCTAAAAAAAAAATTGTAGTTGCTTCATTTACCAAAGTATTGATTAGTGAAAATAAACTGAAGGCAACTTAAAATCCTTTTGGAAAGGAATATGAATTTAAAAATTAAAAAGAATTTAATAATAGAAATTTACATGTTATTGAGAACAACTAACATAAAAATATTGCTCACGTATTAAAACAAAAAGTATTATTTTTTGAATACATAGATCGTATCGTGATTTCAGTTACAAAAGCAAGGCTATATTGGTGAAAATAAACGCTTTTTAAATCTCAAACTAACTCAACTAACAAGTACTTAAATGATTTAAAGAACTAACTGTGCTTCATAACAAAACCTTTTTTTTATATATTTTGCTAATCAAAGGAAATTATGTCATAATTATAATATTTTCCTCCTGGTCAGAAATAAACTGCACTAATTGTTTTCGGAGACAAGTGCTAGGAACAGTCAGAATTTATTTCGTGGGTAAAATCGTCCCGTAGGTTTTGCTGACGTAAGCCTAAGACTATTCGTTTATATAGCGTGAACATTAAGTATTTAATTGAAATGAAAGTAAGAAAATTACACTTTAAGGCCTCGTATTCCAATAAACATGCTTTAGCTTTGATTTTTTTTTCCTTTATTCAAATATCTTGCCTATTCAGCACAGGCTAAGTAAAACATTTATTGCTTGCTTTTAATGCATTAGCATTTTTGCTTGTTTGCAATTTAAAAAAAATATTACATCATTCGTACATTTCTTTAACATGCAAGTAACATGGAACATTCATTAAAAATTTTGTTGGAACTAAGCAATAACTTAATAACTTAGTACGACTGTTGAGCTAGCTTTGTTACCGAAGACATATACACACCGAATTTCATCTATCGAGAAAGAGGCCATTATTTGAGTACTGTTTATTAAAATTATCTAGTGTTACAATTAAAAATATTTACTGCAAAGTAATTATATAAAGCAGAACGCATTTTTAAATTCTGTAATGGCAAAATAATCAAAACACTTAGGCTATTTATTTGGAAATCAGACATACATTTTATATAAAATCATCATCGTGTTGTTAACCACGTACGCCATGACAAAAGATTTGGCACATCAATGGACATTTTTTTCTTATAATGCTAGTGCCATAAATTTTTGTTCTGCAAGTAAATGATAAATACTATCAAGTTCAATACTGTACGTACAATCATGAGAAATTGCTGAAACAACTGTGATCATTGCTCATAGCGGTAGTTATTTGCATGATCGCAATTTTTTTTACATAATTGAACGTTTTTAAATGTTATACAAAATGAAAGTTCCGTTGCCACGCGCAGGTATTTTTTTTTTTTGCTAACTAAAATTAATTCTGAATGACTGGTTGTACAATACTTATTTTTCCAAATATATTTCAGATTGTGTCTATGTTGTGTTTAAAAGCAAAATAAATTGGCTGGTAGTACCCGAGGTTTGTACAGAGGGGTTGCCTCGATCACACTAGAACAATGTATACATACCCGAAACTCCGCTGTGACGTCATCTGCAGCCCGGCCGCTACGCAACACCTGCTTGCTGACGGCTTTCCCTTTATCAGCTCGGCTCGTTTTACGTTTACATATACCTCCGCGCATCCGATAAACAATACGTGTAATATTTCATTACCGTTTTGTAGACTACGGTACACACGTTGTAAACCAATCTCTTTAGAAATCAACTAATGCGCTATGGTGCAGTCTATGTTTTTCGATGTTACGTATTCGCGTCGAAAAAGTAAAATGATTGTTTTCTGTAACGCGTTTTCTTTTTTTCCTTCACATGTATTTTTTTTAATGAAAGTGATTTTGGCACTTATACAAAAATCCTAAAATGAACTTCAAAAGTATATCATACTAATAACAGTCGTGACAGCAGGTTCTGTCGGTCAGGGCTAGACAGTGGGAAGTTCAGCTTCTTGTGAAAAAATAAATAACAACATTTACTGAAATATCTCAGAGTGAACGCGAGGCGATTTCCTCATTGGTGTATTTTATCCTCTTTTTAAATGCGTGTAATATGTCAGTTTTATTTCTTTTGAAAATATTTGAAAGAATATTGCGCATGTGGATCTGAAAAAAAATGAAGTATTATTTTTCTGTTTAAAGATTAAAGTTATATTTTTTTTAAATTTATTCTAGAGTCCCTAGTCAAAAATTAATTTTCTTTCGGCAAAAAAACGTCTCTTTAAAGACCCAGATTTATTTATTAAGCATTTCAACCTATTCATTTTTAGAACAAGACTTGAAATGCTCTAACTACTATAAAGTCATGTTTCCTCATTACTTACATTTTCTTTGAATGTACTATAAAATTGTATTATATATTTTTCGTTTTCCCTACATGTAACTTGGTTTACCGATGAACATGACCACTCAGTTTCTACAAGTGATTTAATTCCAAGTTTGAGTGAAGGTATAACATTTAATTTGAAACGTATTTTAGGTTAAGTATTTAACAATTCCGTTTTTAATTGACGCTCTTACACAGAAAACAAACTTCTGTACTTTTTCAAAATATCTATTAGGAAAGTAATTCCCAAGAAATAGCTTTTAATACTACAAGAATTATATTGTAACTTTGTCAAACACATGGCTATGGCTGTTTTTGCATATATGAAATACATTTTACGAAATAAAACTGAGTATTTCTTACCCAAATTGGCGCAAAATTCAACATTTTAATTGTTGTTTGGTTCAAGAGTAAAGTTTTAAAAAATATAAATAATAATAAAATATTCAAAAATTAGATTTTATTTCGTTTTTCCATGCTTATTAATATGCACATTTAATACTGGAAAGATTTTCAGGTATGAGTTTACAAATACTTTAACTATTAAAGGTACATGGACAAAACAAATCATAAATGCCCGGGCAAGAATCTAAACCCAGTGTTACTGCGAACACTATGTTGTAATTATACAGTGGTTTTCATATAAAAGTACAAATCTAAGAATATTTGTAATTTTCCATGAATATTTGTTCCATTTACAAAAAAAAATTACGTCATCTGTAAAGTGCTTGAACATTTGTAAGTTATTTTTAGTTTCAATTTACAATTTCATTGGTATTTTTGAACCACACTCGCAAAAGATGCGAGAATCGATTATATTTGGCATAATTTGTATGAGTTATTACCAACCTATTTGTAGGCCTACTCACAGTTGCTATACATCATGAACCTGGAATCGTAAAGTTTATATATATTCTAAACAGCGCATAAAACAAAACAAATTCACTTCAAATTCGTGTTATAATCATGTTGCTTGTTAATAAAGCATTTGGGCACATATTATTTACGCAATAATAATATTTTATAACCCGCGCACTTTGTACAGTATGTCCATAAAAGAATGTTCCCGTTATAAAATTTATTATTATCAACTGTAAGCGTTGTAAGTGTTGGTTCAAAGTCACAGTTAAAGACTAACCCAAACCTATTTATATAAGCTAATGCGTGAAAACTGATTTATTGCTTTCTCACTTGCAGTGCGAAAAAATGGGTCTTTCCCGAATAGTAGAGTGTGAACATGTAAGCTTTATTTGGCAACAGGACGGAGCCCCTCCCCATTGAAATCTCTTTGTACGAGAGTGGTTGACCGTCGAAGTCCCTCACCGTTGGATTGGTCGTAATGGTCGAGATGACAGTGCTCTTTTTCGCTCGCCTCCACGTTCTCCTGACATAAAACAAAGCATTTTTTTCCTTTGTGGCTTAATAAAAGATCGTGTCTACGTTCCGCCGCCACCACTGATTTTCCAGAGTTGAGACACAGAATTTAAGAAGCTATTGTTGCCATTACTTCAGACCTGTTAACCAAAGTGTGGGAAGAATTATACTTCAGGTTGCATGTGTGCCGTATAACTAAAGGTGCACAAATTGAAATTTCGTATAAAAAAACTAGGTTAGTTTACATTCAATTTGATGAATTATTTGTTGTAAATTGTCTAAATTAAACTGTTAAAATATACCATTGAAACTGACACATTATTTTATAGACACCTTGATTAATGAAACTCCTAAAAACCACAATAACCGTCGTTCAACACGTTATTCCAAGCAGATGCGCCACTAAACTAGTCACGGATCGGAGCGGATGGGGGTGGTAAGCCAAACCGGGGCTGCAAGTGACGTAATTCGCAGAACTATGCGCAATTGATTGAGGCAAACCCTCTTCACTAATCGGGAGTAGGACCAGCACAATTTAATCGCTTGCGCACATTGATTTCCTCATAAAAACCAATTTTCACTTGAAGCAGTTCACCGTGATAAAAACCGGCAGTTTATCTGGGATAGCTGATTATAATTTGTTCAATCAGCGCTCTGCAATTCGGCATTCTTTGTTTCGACATATTATGTTATCCAGTAGTGATTGAGTTGCTTGCTTTTGGACTTCTCTAAAGTGTTTTTTTTTTTTTTTTGCTGTGATGACCCTGCTTTCAGATGCATTATTTTAATATAAAGGGTTACGTGTAACCTTTCAGCTTTAGAGAAGCTTATAACCAATATTTGTATAAATATTATTCGGTCTTGTACTAATGTAGAGTTTGAATTACATAGTAGTCGATAATTTTGCAAACATTTGATAATTAGACACGATTACTATCCTGCACGTGTTGGATTAAGTAAGACATAGGACCGGAAATACTTTTTTATTTGTTTTAAATTACTTAAGTTTATAACAATATATTTGTTTAAATTTTTAAATTTCGGCCACATCAAATCGTTTATAATTTCGTGCAATGCTTGATGTTAAAATCATCCCACTGCTACGAATCAATTCTCTTTCAAGTTATTGTAATTTTTGAATTCAGATTAGTTATTTTTTGGAATGACTACAATTGCAATAATAATTTCAGTAGACACTGTTATATGGTAATTAAAATATATATATAAATATTTTTTGAGTGATTTCTGTATTAAGAAAAATATATTTCTATTTTAAACGTCAAATATGTCATGTGGCTTAACAAACTGTTAAAATCAGCACTTGACGCATCTTTTCGGCATCTACCTCTCCCGCTTCGCCGAGACTTCAATGCTCGTGGTGCGAGTTGTCTGAACGTGACAACGGGGGCAGACCGCGGGAAAGGTCGAGGCAATCCACGAGGCGACGCGTGTCGCTCGTCAAGTCGCAGATAACGTCACCGCCTGGACTCGCGACAGGCAGCGGAGCCGTCAAACCGCCCGTGGAACCGACGCGCGAAAAGGTATTTAAGGCGTTTGCGGTGGTGAACTGAACCCTTCCCTTACTATTCTCCGGGAAATGGAAGGGGGGAAGAGAGACTGGAAGCAGAGCCACTCGCTCCGTCGAGAATCATCCAGCGCGGTCCGACAGCTTGTTAAGCCATCCTGAGCCCGACATAGTCACGGTCCGAGCCGGACATGACGCAAGAGACGGCCAGTGATTGTCTCTTTTCCGCGCGGCGGGTTGCAGGCTGTGACGTGCCCTTGTTCGGGGTTCATTCCTCCCCGCGTGCATTACCGATATGCGGCACTCGTCGCCTGAACTGTCCGCTGAGAAGTCGGCATGAGTGTTTGTCCGGTTGCCAGCCTCACAGGCGTTACTCGGCTCGACCGTTGAAAACCTCCTGTGTGGAACGTAAGCGCGGTCTTTTATTAATCATATATTTTTATTTTTCATACATATTAAAAATATTTTTGATTTTATATTTCGGTATTAAAAGTATTTAATTGTTTTATTTTTATTAAAATTTTAGTATAAACATTATTTTTTTAATCATATGATTATTTTAATTAGCATTCATACACTATTCTAGCAAGATTCTTATATCCAAATCTGTTTCCTTTTAAAAAAAATCGGAATATTTTTGCATGAAATAAGCAGAATCAATTAAGTTTATATCTGAGGATTACATATATACTTAATATGCATAAACAATTGTTTGTATTTTTTTGGGACTATTGTGTAGATCAGAGTTTCATAATATTTTTTCGGTCAGGAAACCCTATGATTGACTTTTCTTTTGGCGGAACCCCAACTCCTTCAGAAGAAGGTATTTGACAATAATTGTGCTTGCTTTGTGTGACATTCGTCCTGACTCACGGAACCCATGTGACCCTGCCACGGAACACCAGGGTTCCGCGGAACAAATTTTGGGATGTTTGAAGTTTCATAGTGGTTTTAATATAAATTTTGGTGTATTTAAACACATTTTCATGTGTATATGGTAGAACGTGCCTTAAATTCGAAAATAAATAGAAACATATTTTACAAAGAGTTTAAAAAACCAAACTCCTCGTTTTTTTTAACAAAAGCAAATTAAAACTGTTATATAAGGCTATATAAAGCGAAACACTGTTTAAAAGGTTTCATGCAGGATGCTCAAATTAAATATGATAAAATTTAATTTCAGTATATTAATAACCGACTTGTTTTAGTAAAAAAAATATTATTGAGTCACATTTTGACTAATACCATATGAAATTCTTCTAAAAGAATTTTTTTTCTCAATGAGTAAACTGCAGCATTTTTTAATTAACTAGTTAATAAAAATATATATATTTTCAAACGTGTTTATAAAGAATCCTTTACAAATATACAATTCGTATATTCCATGTAGCTCAAATGTTACTAATGTTTTCTATTTAATAAATCCAGCAGACTTTACAGAATAATGTAAGAAAATAATTAAATGGCAATAGTTTTTATATAGCAAAAAAGTTTTTTTTACAATATAATATCAACATCTAAAATTAAAAACAATTTTAAACGTACTTAATCTTATGTCTCCTAAGTGAGGAATGATTTTTTGGTTCAGTGGCAAAATATTGATAACCCCTTGCCGTAATGGTTGGTCATAACAAAAATTGTTTAAACTTATATGTTAAATAATATTGAGATGATAAACAATACATTTTATAGGCAATAATACTGTTCTGTTTAGGATATCTATTGATAACATCATATTTTTTCCACTACTGTTTGGGCATACCAAAAATAATATCAGACCAAATATTAGAAAAGACATTCAACTCTATTCATAAAGTTTCAACGGATTTTATGTTGTACATACTAAAATATTTATGATTTTTTTTAAATTCAAACATAAAATATTTGTCACCCTTATATATTTGTTAGTGATATCAAAACACTTTGTTAACAAAAGGTACTACTCATAAGAGGTATAAAAAATTACACGTTTAATATTAAGATTGTTTTGGTTACTTTGTCTAGTTTTACAAGAGACTTTAAATACTTTATACACTTTGTTACAATTAATGTTACCTCAGTATTTTATTCATTAGTCTAGGTGAAATACGTGCCTATTTACGGCTCTTACACTGGTTATTAACGATCAATAAAGCAAAATATGTATATAAACTTTTGTTTTTAAAATGGTTTTGTGGTCTTTGGGAAATGAAAAGAAAACCAGGCAGAAATATTCTGTAAGTTACACCACAGTATCGACTACAGTAGGTAGTCTAGTAACTTCTAAATACCTACTTCTTAGACCTATATAATCACATAATTGAAATTTATTTCAGTTTACTAAATATATTTGTAACTTTCGCGCGATAATCCATCGGGAAGAGACGTTTTGTTTTACGTTCAGCGTTTAAACCCCTTTTAACTCTGAAAACTATAAAAAAAGATACGATTAGTTTAAGGATTTATTTCTCTCCAAGCTAAACTCAATCTGCCTCTGTATATTCGAGTCTTTTGAGAATGGAGATGAGTCAATGGGCATGTGATTGGGAAACGACATATTTTCCTTGTTTGTAATTGTCTCAGGGTTGTCAAGAGCACTGTATTCCAGTCATCACCGTGAAGCTGATACATACGTTTTTCGAATGTCTTCTTTGCTTAAGGCCCTCCAACACTGACATCCTTGATATCCAACACCTTCCAATATGTCACGTCAAGTAAAGTTGGAGGGTTATGACGTCACCAAAAATGTCACTAGCGCAGAAAAGGTAGTTTTACCTATAAGACGGGTTCTTAAAAATGTTGGATGTTGGATGCAATCAGCCAATAAAAATGTTGTTTAGCGAAAACGGAAATAACATTATTTTTTTGTAACAACGAATCTTAAAAATGAAGAAGAATAAAGAAGCGATTAAAGAAGTTATAAGAGTGTAAATACTAAAATAATATGACTTGATGTAAGATTTTGGACATACGCCATTGCTAAGAACTTTTTCTGTTGAAGAAAAACTAATAAATAAAATAAATAAATAAAAATAAAAATAAAAATACTCAAAAAAAGATACAAAAAACACACAAAATTAAGCAAACAATTGCTGTTGTCAACAAGGATATGAACACCACAAAATATTCCGAAACAGGAATATGGTCAGCAAACAAAGAAAAAACAAAGAAAAATGTACTAAGAGAACGAAAAAATCCCCACAAATGATGACAACACAAAAATATTGAAACCCAAAATAATTCAGCACAACAGTTGAAGCGAGACAAAAAACATGACAAAACGAAAAAACAAACAAATACAATAGTTTTACCTAAACAGAAACAAGCGACGTTTCGGGAACTGCTATCTGCTCCCGTCCTCAGGCAGAGACGCACATGGTACGGAAACACAGGTGCGACTGTGTTTCCGTACCATGTGCGTCTCTGCCTGAGGACGGGAGCAGATAGCAGTTCCCGAAACGTCGCTTGTTTCTGTTTAGGTAAAACTATTGTATTTGTTTGTTTTTTCGTTTTGTCATGTTTTTTGTCTCGCTTCAACTGTTGTGCTGAATTATTTTGGGTTTCAATATTTTTGTGTTGTCATCATTTGTGGGGATTTTTTCGTTCTCTTAGTACATTTTTCTTTGTTTTTTCTTTGTTTGCTGACCATATTCCTGTTTCGGAATATTTTGTGGTGTTCATATCCTTGTTGACAACAGCAATTGTTTGCTTAATTTTGTGTGTTTTTTGTATCTTTTTTTGAGTATTTTTATTTTTATTTTTATTTATTTATTTTATTTATTAGTTTTTCTTCAACAGAAAAAGTTCTTAGCAATGGCGTATGTCCAAAATCTTACATCAAGTCATGCACTCCCATTGCACAAATCTTTTAAAGATAACATCAATGCCCGGTATGGACCCGGTATGCATATTTCTCTGAGGAAGTTGGAAAAGAAATTAATTGATTTATCACAGAGTCGCACCTGTGTTTCCGCACTCCCATTGCACAAATCTTTTAAAGATAACCTAAAATAATATGATTATAAATTTTTTATGCGAAATAATTTATGTATAAAAAGAAAATTATGTTTTCATAATTTTTAAATAATCACTCTACATTTATTTTATTGTATGAGTATTATGATGAATTAAATTTTATAAAAGTTTACGTAATAAAAAATTACATAAATAGAGCAAGTTCACTATTTTCTTCTAGCTTTAAGATACATGATTAATAAAAAAAATGAGATGTAGATTGAAAATTTTGAGATAGCTCAAACCAAAAATAAACTTTGATGTTGTGACATGATGTAAAACACATGTGAGTTTATCAGTCCAAAATTTATTTGACGGAAAAAAAATTTAAGCCATTTTCCCGTCCAATACTACTCTTGCCAACTCTATTGTCGATTAATGTTTGTAGTGATTCAGAAACATTCGCGGGCATATGCACAACTCACCAAAGTTTCATCTAAATTATGATAATGGTTTAGGAACTCATACGGGGCAAACAAAAAAAAACATTCATTTATGTTTATATAGGAGTGAAATATTTGAGAGTGCAGCAGGATCTTAACCAATGAGTTGCCTTCAGGATAGACTGCACATTCTCCTGTACACTTGGGCAAATAACGACAGTTCATTGGCTGCTGACATGTGAGTCGTCTCAGCTGGTTTGCCTGTGATTGGATCCTTCTTTGGTTGAGGGTATACAATTCGTACAGATGAACAGTAAGCCAATAGCAAAATCATCTAAAATGTATCTATATTTTTTTGACTTCTAGCCTATCGCCGAATGAATCCGCGAATTTTTCCGGTCTCTACCAACGAGTCTTGCGACAAGTTCGTAGCTCCGTCCCTCGCACCTGGCAGCGCGCGCTCACCGCAGCCCTGACCAGTCACGTGACCCAGGAGGGGCTGTGTGATGGATGGCCTTCCGCGGCGACGATGGACCCTGACAGCCGGCGTCGAGTTCCCCCCCTCACCCCTGGCAGACCCCTGACACCCCCCCGGCAGGCAGGGCTCTGTCGGGCGAGGCCTTCAAGCTCACCAGTCGCGAGTGGGAAGGCATACTTCACAAGAGTGCAAGTGCATGTATACAATTGGCAATCTATATTAATGAACTTGCAAAGTGTGCCCTACAGGTGACTTGACAAATGCGTTTCTTAAATCAAGTTAAACATGCAAATAAAACTTTTAATATATATGGTTAAGTGTAAGACAAGGCGGTAAGCCTTAACTTTGCCACTTAAAAATAAGGCAATAAAAATAAATAAATATTGTTTAATGTTTCAATAAATAATACACGTCAATAGTTTATAGAGATTTGTAATTCAAATTCTTATTAAGAACTATCTTTTCGGTAAATATTTTCTACGAATGCTGTGTTTGCTGACTAACATAATTAAACTATATATATTGAGGTGATAACTGAAAAATTTTTCAAGAAATGTTTTTTAATATTAATTTTGTTACATTCTTTTAATGAACTCTGCACATATTTCAGTATAATTTAACTGAAAGAATGGAATCTCTTACAAAAACCTGGGCTCATTTTATGAAATTAAATCATAAAAAAACATTAATTCCAAAGCAGTTATCGTATTTTCCAACTAATTTATGATCATAGAGGTCAGCTCTATCATGTTAGTGATATGCAAGCAAATAATTTTCTAGCTAAAACCTTAATGTAGGGGAATGGTTTGCAACACATTAGTTGGGAAGGGGAATTTATCATTATCAGACCACTTTCATGAAGAAGAAGGGTCCACGGTGTACAATAAGAAATTTCTGGAAACTTATAGAATACTAGATAATGTCCGGCATGCGTTGCAATGCCTCAATCAATTTTTTTTATAATTTTTTTAAACGTATACTAAGCATCTCTCTTCATCTCTCTAATTCTCTATCCCTCTATGTATATCTCTATAACTCTCTCTATCTTTCTATTTATATCTCTATCTCTCTATATATTTTTCTAGCGGACCCGACAGACATTGTCCTGCCCAAATGTACTTTTTGTGAGATATGGATATGGCGGTAAGTATTTATACGCTGGACATTTTGTATCTTCTCATTATACATACCCCTCCTCTTGGGCACGCCACTGCCGTTACCAAAAACCTTTCCCATGGTTACGCAAAAGGCAACAACAATGCAAAAGCCCGTTGCCATGGAGGCTAATTATCAACAATGCTTAGTTTTTTTGCTTTTAAAGCGTGTATTTTTAGTTTTTCTTAACTCAGAATCGAGATAAAATATCCAATTGTGAATCTAAACCATCCTCGAATCCCCGTGAACTCACACACAAAATTTCATCAAAATCGCGTACAAACAGACAGACAGAAAAAGTACTGTATTATTATAGTAAGATAGATAGATTATTCTTACATGTTCGCATCCATGCAGTATATGAAAAATCAGCATGCATAGCCCCACACCTATAACTATACGTATCTGCTGCCCACGACTTTTTCCGCATGGAATTTTGTATTATCTTGCACCATTTAGAAATTAAAACATTATAACATAACAGTTGATACAGTTGTAGTAGTTTTCTTATGTTCACAAATGATATTTTTTCTTACCTCTATTTCAGTCTTTGCAATAAAAATATGTTACTACCTAAATTTTGAGTAAATATGTTTCTACTTTCAAATGTAATGACGGGAAGACACTTCATAAAATGTCTTTGTAAACCACATTTACTGTTTTTTCCGTCTCGAGCTAGAATGTAAAGATTGTCTGCATTACTGACCCGCGAGAAAGCTACATACATTTCAGAGAGAGAGAGAGAGTGAGAGAAAGACACCTATTGAATGTCTATCTAACTAATTTTTTTATGAGAGCATATTTTCATTAAATAAATCATGAAATCCTTCAACGATAAAAGCTGTTTATTTAATTAAGCGGACGGGTTCGCTCCAAGGAGAAAATTGACGCGGCGAGACCTCGTGGACATAGAGAAATGACACACACTCACTATTTGTGTGGCTATGAAACATGATTTTTTTCTGCAATTTAAATTGTAATATACAAAAAGGGTATTGAAAATTGAAACAAATATGGCGACACTATAAACTGTCAGGATCTTTATTTTTTTCTTACTCTCTACTTAGTTCCTTACAATAGCAAAACTTAATGGCTTCTAATAATGCGTTGCAATTTTTGCTTTTAAAGCGTGTTTTTTTAGTTTTTATTAACTCAGAATCGAGATAAAATATCCAATTGTGAATCTAAACCATCCTCACTATTTGTGTGGCTATGAAACATGATTTTTTTTCTGTAATTTAAATTGTAATATACAAAAAGGGTATTGAAAGTTGAAACAAATATGGCGACGCTATAAACTGTCAGGATCTTTATTTTTTTCTTACTCTCTACTTAGTTCCTTACGGTAGCAAAACCTAATGGCTTCTAATAATGCGTTGCAATTTTTGCTTTTAAAGCGTGTTTATTTTAGTTTTTCTTAACTCAGAATCGAGATAATATATCCAATTGTGAATCTAAACCATCCTCGAATCCCCGTGAACTCACACACAAAATTTCATCAAAATCGGTCCAGCCGTCTAGGAGGAGTTCAGTGACATACACACGCACACAAGAAATATATATATATATAAAGATTCTAGAAAACTCAAGAACAGTTGGAGAACTGAATTTACTTTTCCTATAAAAATACTCCAATAATCCAAAATGATCGACTTAACATTTATCATACATCAGGCAGCGAATATTATTATAATGTTTTATTTTAATCCAACCAGCATTGAATAACTTAAAAATAATTTTATACTTTGCCTATTAAGGTTGTGAAATACTTTACCCTCAGGCACTATGTCACCCCTTGCGCTAATGAGTGGTCGTATAAAAATTTGTTTTGTCCAAGGTTTAAGATAATATTTAAATGTTTAAAATATATTTCAACAAATTTTATAGTCACGTAAAAATAATTGTTGATTTTTTTTAATTTTCAATATACTTCTAATTTTTAAACTCTTGCCGTGATAGTTCGTGTCATTGAACATTGTTGTAGCCAAATTTTTTGGATATTTTTAAATTACTTTTGACAATAATATGTAGTGGAATTTTATTAAAATAAGTTTCATTAAATTCCTGGCCAATTAAATAAACATAATATCAACAGTATAATCCGTATGTTACCTAGTGTAGACGTAATGTGGATGGTTTGGGTAGTGATGCATTTTTTACTACACAATATGGCGTCGATTTTACGCACAAAATATCACAACACTATTTTTAATATATAAAATATATATTTGTTTAACCGATGGAATTTGACAAGCGGGAACACAGGGAGCTTAAACGTGAGTAATGATTGTAAACTGGAGTAGGGCCGGAAAAATTTGCTCGTTTCTCTATTCAACGTAACCGGGATTTTGCTCGTACCCGAGGTTAGATGTTACACATCACTGACGAGTACTAAAATAATTACTCAATTTTTTTTATTAAAAAATAATTTATCTATAGCGGTTTGTAAATTGTGTATACTTTTGCAAAATCTTTCTTTAGTAATTAATTAATTAACCAAGCCAAACAAGCTGTTCAATAAGGAAAGATAATGATTACACTAATTTTAATACGATATATAGTATATAACTTTGAGGACTTTTTGAAGCAATTATTTTTTGTAAAGCGGAGCTCAGTCGTTTGAGGATTTCAAATAATTTTCGTTAGAAGTATTTTTTGTAAATTTCGCATATTATGTGTTAATTTTTTTTCTAACCAGAAGCTCCGAACGCTAATTTTTGCCTTCTTGTGAGATTCATCCATATAACTCGCTTGTATGATTATCGCAGAATTTACACAGCACTTAGATATTAAAAAATTATACATTTTAATAGCTAAACGATCCTTTAATACTTTGCTATAATTTATAGCCATATAAATAAGTGAAAAATAAAAAAAAATAATAATACGCATTAGAATTTTCGAAAATCCTCTGTTAACTTTCAAACGAAAGAGAGCGAAGCGTTGGTCATACTGCAAGAGACCTGAGAATTTGTTATCTAACGTATTATTCGACGCCATGTTGAATATGAGAATTTCGTGTTGAAAATTTTACTGTTGAATATTAAATGCTGAATGAGCTCAATAAAGTTGAAGGTTTGTTGAAAGGAAATAATGTAAAGACATTTTTCAGTTGTTTAAGCCACATAAAATAAACACATACTTAGTGTTATATATATATTTTTTTTTTGCTTTCCTCTATTGGTCCCTCGCGAAACCGCTAGGACTCCGTTCGCTGCGCGTGGCCGGGCCATCGGAAGCGAAGGGGCGAGCTGACCATTGTTCGCGCGGTTTCCTGGTGAATGTTTAATGTCCTCCTGCCCCCACCCCGCAGCCACAGCAACCCCTCTTCGCCACCTGCCGAGACCACTTCTTGGTGCATTTCCTCGCAAAGCAGCGGCGCTGCCAGGCACGTGGTATATTCCGCGACTGCTGTTTGTCTAACGTTCCGAACACAATGAGGAATGAACGGCACGCCTATTATTCATGAATGAGTTACGAATTTGTTCCACCCGAGTAGGGAGTCGAGCGAGATTCATTTTTTTTTTCCATCCTCGAGACTAACCTTCTGTACTTTTTTTTTTTTACCGTGTGTACGAAAACAGGGTACATTTAATCATTCAGCATTTTATATGTATATTTTAATTCTCTTCAGCATGCCGTTTATTAATAAACCCCGAATGCGCTTTGTCGAGTGGTCTAAGACACAATGTAGAATTTCTACTCGTTTATTAACACAAAGCAATAATGTTCTTTCTGGGGATACGGGGATCAATGGCCTAGTTAACAAAACTTACAATGAATCATAAATAAGAAGAATATTTATTGTCCGTCAATTTATTACGTGTCAAGCTCAAAGACGAACTATAGTATGAACCAGTTCTTGTATTTTTTTTCGTTGTACCAACATTGTCTAACTATTTATGACACAACTGCCAATATATAATCGTTTTTTACAATCACATGTGCGTTTGTTTAAAACTGTTTGTAAATGTTTCTCCCATACACAAGTCAAGAACATTCCCATGGAATACATTTTTGATGTTATTACCTAAGAAGAAATGAAATATTGAGACAAAAAGTTTTGTGGTCTAAGTACATCATGATAAGACTATTTTCTCAAGTTTTTAATAATTTTTGCTAAGAAATTTTTCTTTAATATGGTGAAAGCGTATGTTTGTTTATATGAATCATACTAATGCAAAATAAGTTATTTAATTTTTTACAACGACGTAGATAATTTAATGCCACATTTTGATTACTATTGAATCCTTATAATTTTTAAGTTAGGTTTGCAATTTCATTCAATATTTGACGAAAATTTTTTTCAATTAAGCATTATGTTAAATTATTTTATAGTAAGGAATATATACAGGGCAAGTCTGAGTTCTATTGACAAACTTCGACAGCAGGTTCATCACGACAAAATAGGTTGAAAACGTCTTTACGAATTATGGTCTAAAATGCTTCCGAAGTCTGGTATATGTATTTTAAGTTGTAGCTGAACATAATTTCTAATGTAAAAATTAGAAGTTTAGTATTTAAGATGGAATACACTGAGCGTCTGAATTATGTTTAATTTAAACATGTTCTACAAACACCTTGAATTTTGTAGCTGTACCAAAATTATTCCATTGAATTCTTGAAAGAGTAACGATTTTTTTTTCCACGTATATTTTTGGCGTATTACTACTTCCACTGTGTCGTCCTTGTTGTCCATCTATTCTGTCCACGCTGTTTTTTTTCCCTGACTTAAAACCTTACTTGAATTTTGTTCGTGTTGACAAAGCATGAAACATTTGACGTCAGCTGATATTAGCTCATGCCTATGACAACAGCGCGGCCGAACTCGTTAGGCTTCCTAAGAAAACATTGTCAACGTTTCGGAAAATGAGATGGGTTCCCGTCATCAGGCACAAACAGACTGATGTCCAAGATACTGCGTTTGAAATATCTTCGGTGTTTGAGAAAATCATTCAAAAAAGATTTGGCTTTAATGATCGCATACCGGAAATTGCGCTCGGTTGGTCAGCTCAGAAGTATCGAAGAGGCCATGCCACCCAGAGTTTCGAATAAGTTGTCCCGTCACCATTCATGTGTTGTTTACGCCCATCCTCCACACCCCCCCCCCCCCCCCCCGGACCGATTGTTCCTTTCTGGGTAAGGGGGAGGGAGGAATGGAATAGGGGGGGACGTGGGTATTTCGTGGCTTAATAAAGCCGCAGCTCTCCGGCTACAAGTTACGTATCGGTGTAATTCCTTGTGAAAACACCCCTCTCTCCCGCTGACACCCTTCCCCGTCAGATACAAGGTCTGTTCCCCTTTTCGCTCCGCAACCCGCAGTTCAATCCGGCGAGAAAGGGTTTCGCCCTCGCTTAAGGTTAAGGGTTACAAAGGAGGAAGGGGGGAGGGAGATTTCTGGCTGCAAGGAAAACACAGTGGAGGGACAGAGAGAGAGAGAAGTTTTGGGGTGAACCTTGTTGGTTGTGGGGGGGTTGAGAAAGGGACGGGTTGAAGAGAGAGAGAGAGAGAGAGAGCGAGAGAAGGGAGGTCTCGCTGATTCCTTCCCGAAACCTCTCAAATTCCGTTTCTCGCCCGCCTCTCCGTTCCCACGGCAAACACACATTCACTCACTTCCCCCTTAAGAGTCAGCAGAGCACCCGGCGTGAACTTGGGCTGGCGAGCATGTCTGCTACAGCGTGTCCCATGCTTAGTTGGCAGTGTGCTTTTAGTGGGTCATTTGCCCTCTCTTTCCTATGCACCATTCCTGCAAATAGAACTGTCCTTGTTCAGGTGTACTCTGTTTATAGATACGCCACATAGCACAATACTATAATGTAAATATATAATTTTAAAATTTTTCAGAAAAATTGTATTTTATAAAAGAAAATACGGAATAAGAATATCAGAAATAAAATTTCTGGTTGCATTTCATCAAGAGCATCACTTGATAATCCTCAATTGTTTTTAAGGATTACATTTTTGTTAACAGTTTTTGTAAACACGCATTTTTATGTCATTGCATTTTTTAAAAAAAATTACTCTGTTTGAGAAAAGCACATAATTTAATGTAATGCCTTGTTTTGATAGCCACTGACTGCTAAAAATTGCTTCTACTGTGAAATAATAAATTACTTTTAGCATTTAATTGTAACTTTACATTCAGAATGAAAAAAAAAACATTAATAACACTGTCAATGGTCTAAAAAAAATCAGCAAACAGTAAAATTTAAAAATATATATTTTTATTAGTATTATTAATATTAGAATATACAAAAAGATTTTTGTGTTAACAAGCCAGTTAGTATAAATCTGGAAAACTTGTTCTAAATTGACCCTGTACTGCAAACTAAGCGTGGGACACACCAACTTGCGCTTGCACCTTGCAGAAGCGGACTTTAAACCATGTGACCTTTCTCACTTGACGCGATCATTTCAGGAAATTATCAATGATACGATCACTTTGGGCTTTTACACGTATGTGATTTTAATACAAAAATATCACAAAAGTGTCGTATAGTTTTAGAGCTGGTGATCAATGCTTAATTTTTTCCCCCCTGATTTATGTGTAAAAACAAAATAAAAATTTAATTAAAGAGTATAACTTAACAGTGTATTTAAAATAAATGTTTGGAGATAAATTATTGTTTTGAACGTTCTTGTATTTTTTTAAATTAAAATGAGATTCTTCCACTATAAAATGAAATAAAAAATTACTATAATTATTTTTATGAACATCACCTCTCACCATTTACGAAACTCACCGGCTTTATTTTAAACTATATTGGAACATTTAAAATCAACCTACGCAGCAATATAAAAAGTTTTACTGATTATCGTAATATCATTGATGAGAATAATGATTTGATGTAATCGTGAAAATGAACACAATATATTTATCCTAGCAAATAAAATTTTTTAATTTTTCCAAATTGTTTAGTTCTAAACTTTTTTATTGTTTAAAGTTGGTCGTTTTTAGTTTTTTCTTCTGTTAAGGTCATTATCAGTAAATAAAATTGTACTTTATAATGATTCATAAAATAAAACTTGTTGCTGGGTTAAAAATCTTTTTCTTTTAGTAAAAAGTAGGGTAACCAAATTACAGTAGTATTTATTAATCAGCTCAACCCTTTCAGTCAATTTTTCCACATATATAGACAATTTATAACTCAGTGATGCATGGAGTTTATCGAAAATTGAATGTTTGAGATACTGCACACATTCTAGTCGACATATGGCTATAAGTTTAATATTATTTAATAATTTACATATTATTACATAATAATTGTTTATTAACATTATTGCTACGTGGCGCATCCAAAAATTAAAAAGTGTTGTTAATATGTTTAAAATTTAAAATATCTTAGGAAATCGACAAGATTGACTAAAAGGGTTTGGGGTACTGAACAGCCTTAAACATTAGTTGTCTGGCTTTTTTTTGTATCCCACAGAGTTAAAAATGGTTCGGCGCCGAGACTTGCGGTAGCAAGGTTTCCATTTGAAGAGTGTATCTAATGGCGCAACGCTAAGTGACGTCATCGTACTGCATCTGCGGAAACATGCACCCTGGGACAACCTCTTCTTATCAGAAGTTTATTATTAGGCCGATGACAAACTTTGCGTTTCCGCCACAGCTGCTGAAATTTTCGCAGTGTTTTTTCCCTTCATTTTTGTTTTAACTTTTTATCTGTAAACATCTTATATCTCGGTAAACGGGATTCAGTAGGAGTAATTTTTGTGAAAATGTAACGGAAGTAGCATGTCACGGAAGTGCATAACCAATGGTCCTGCCATCTGTGACCGATGGTGAGAACCAAAGTTCACAAAGCCAAATAGAAACTTTATAGTATTAACTTTTCAATTAATTTTAACACAATGGGCAGTATTATAATAAAAATCCCTTGTTGAAAATCAGATCCAAAGCCAGGGTATCGTTTTTTTTAGTCAATTTCTCTTTTATCGGAGCCGTTTCATTATAAAGATAAAAATTTCAGTTCGATAGTAGAAATATCTGCTACGGCAGCAAAATCTAGAGGTGGGTGCTGAAACTAGGGCCTACGTGTGATTCGCGTCAATAAATGAAGTTCAAAACACAATTTTATTATATTTATCACGCTCGACATTATTTAAGAGAAATCTGCGTTATATTTTGTGTCAGATTTTAGTATTATAAGTTCATTTGCAACATGAGAACACATGAATTTGCACGTAACCTGGTTTTATGTTTCACATATCTGGCGCGTAGGCCCCCCTACTAAAAGATACGCTCACAATTTTTTGCTGAATTTTCTTTCCACAGTTTTTCTTAGAGTTTACAATGCCGGTCTCTAAAGAAAGCACTATATAAATTTATCAAAGTCTGGAACAAATCACAGATTATAAACTGGTAAATGCTCCGGAACATTCGCGTATTGTGACAACGGCCTTAGAGATTTCTATGGCATCTGAATATTTTCTGAAACATTACGCTCGTTTCATTTAAAATATGCATGGACAAATACATGCAAATTGACCATTGGAATTCTTGTTTATATTATTCACTAGATAAGCACGTAACTTATTTCATGTGGACGTACCAATTCACATTGGTTATTACGATAAAAAGAAGTGAATTAATTTTTGAAGTTAAACTTCTTCCAGCCGATAGTTAGCCGACGTAATGAGGTTTGAGCGCAACAGAAAAGTGATAAAAGTTGAGAATCAGACAATACTTTGGCATGCCCAAACTCAAATGGGTTAGTAAAGGTTTTCTAAGTATCGCTAGATGGTGTGATATCTTAAAGCACAAGTAATGACATAAATATTTTTTTAATGTAAGCATTTCATGGAGATTTTTTTACGTTCTTACCTCTACACTTAAACTCATAATTATAGTGAAAAATATACAAAGAGGAAAAATAATTACACCATGATACTACCATTTTCAAAACGCAAATTTCAGGAGAAACGCTAACGTAATTGTAAATGTATACGTAGGAGATAAATAAGTTTTACATGGTAGATATTTTCTGCCCGTCCATATCTTCGACTGGACAATCCTTTGTCATGTATTTGCCATGTTTGGTTAAATGCATGTAATTAAGCATCCCGCGTAAAACGACCCAGGGTTTTTTCCTGTACACATACATGTTTTACCTGACCCTACCTATTTAGATTAAGACTAGAGTCAACGTAAAGGAGTTGGCCATGGTGGTCAATCCCCAAACAAAGCACACTATTGCATGCAACCCTTCCTGCATGACTAGGAGTATAGACGTAGAATTGAGATGCACTTAGGTGCCACTGAAACCTGAACCTCTTTAGCTTTGAGTTAGGAAAAAAACTGAATTTCTTACTTCTGGTTATTTTGAAATGTGGTTTTTGACTTCTATGGAAATAGGTTGATATTATTACTTTATAGTGCTGTTAGAAGATGTGAGAGGTTTTGATAGGGCAAGGTGTTTTATTGGTTTGCCTATAGTAATTACAAAGACCTAGCTGGTTTTTTTGGATAATCGTTTGCCATCAGCCGAGAAATGCACAGTTCCAGCGAACAAGGAATCATCTTTCGCTCGTCCAACTGCTTACTACTCATGATATACTGCGTGTGTTTAGCTCAAGTGCACGCTTCCTGTGTTTTCCATTTGGGGATGAAGTGTGAATTTTTTTTTTTAATTATTGACGGTCGTAGGGTTTATTTAGTCTATTTTATGCCAACAACTTAAATATCCACAATGACTCAAGTAATTAAATTTATTTATCAAACTTAAAAATCAATCTATTATTGTTGATGTTGACAATGTAAATATTGACGTATTGATGAATTATAAAAGATGAATTTTAAACATTAAATGAGAGCACTGCCTTCATTAATGTCAAACAAGCGCAACATGTAAAACCTTTGGAGATGTTTTGTTATTGCTCCAAAGGCATTTTAATACTTAACGGAAAACATTTTGTATATAATACTCATAATAACATACTGAACCTTTTTTAGATATCACTTGACGATCCAAATCATGTGTGAAGTTACTGTCAAAAGCCTTATAACTTTTAGAGTTTAATTATTTCTAACAGACAATCAGAAGGGAAAAAAATTAAAAGAAAGGTTTAGTTTAGATATCTAGGATAGTTACAAATATGAAATACTTTTAAGATGTAATAAATCGAAAAAAATTACAGAATATTCAATGTTAATAATAAACATAATATTCATATACAATTATTGTCTTTGTTTCTTATAAAATCTGACTTGACGGTACAGAAAGTTATCCTAAGAAAGTTTTTACTGCATGAACACTTTTGAATAAAGTACTCTGCAAAGACTAAAATTCATCATGCTGCACCAACAGACTCACTAAGTTAGTACGAACAAATAAAAAAAAACTTTAACACCAGTTATATTATTTTAACAGGAACGATGCATTTGTACTGATAAAACTAATACAGCAAGGTCGAAAAAGGGAAGGGGGGAGAGAAATCATTGTATAACACTCCCCCTCATGGCTGTAACGCTTTGTACAACTTTTCCAAGTAATATTTTACACTTTTATTGCGCTGTTGCATATTCAAATGAAACGACGAGTTAAAAAAAAAAACGAAACTTCTGCCAGAATCTCGTTACACGTTGTTTGGGGGAAGGGTAGTGGGTGTTTGTGGTGGTTGTTACTTTTTTTATATATTCAAAATAAACCGTTCGCGGATATCATTGATAATACGCCGTTGCGGAAGAGCGCGTGGTCAAACTGTTTAAGGCCTAACAGAAAGGGGGGGGGGGGGGGACAAAAATCGAGTAGCATCCATTTTTGTTTAGTTTCCGAGATCAGCCTTAAGCTGGGTGCTAGCGCCGGACGTGACGTCAATGATAAATTTAATACTACTGGAGGGTTGGTTAGGAGGGAGATTGGGTGAGTTGGTGGCGTATATTTGCTCTTTTTTATTTACTTTTATTAATATGAATATTTTTTATTATGGGAATAAAAAATAACTTTTTGTACCATAAATTTTAATCTGTAGAGGTTTGTTTGTGCCCTTTGCTACCAACGAGCGTATCCGGTGCGTAGGCGCCACAACGCCTGAAGGTAACACTGAAATATTGCAATTAGTTTTCTTTTTTCACAACATTATATCTTCCAATCAATATTTATTTCCACCCTAGCCTGGTTTCTCTTTCATCGCTACCAACGAGCAAACACGAGTTTGAGTGTTTTTTTTATTATTTGTAAGTTAAAGAAAAAAATTACAAACATGTCTGGGGTCCTTTGAGCTCTGCGGGAAATTTCTTGTTTAGTTTAACAAAAAACAATTTAAGACTTAAAACAACTTGTGATATTTTGTTACAAAGTTTTTACTAAAAAATCCGATAAACGCATAACGTTAGCTTGGTTATGTTGGGCTGCACCAATGGTTTTTTTTTTTTTTTCGTTCGATAGAAGTTATAATTTAACAGAGATTTTCTCACAAATAAATTAAGGATTTAATTATGCTGGACATACTTTTAGCACGAAACGTACAATTTTTAGCCTTCAGTAAAATAAACCTAAATTTAAATATAATTTTTTAGTAAATATCCAAAAAATAAATATCAACATTTTTAATGTAAAACAGTTATTCAGCCTCCGTGATTGTTTTAAATTTTTCTCCTAGAAGCATACAAAAGGAATTTATAAGCTGGCTGCTTTATAAAATATATTTTCTAACATTGACAAACTGACAGTCTAATCCGGAAGACCTAGACATTTGAAATTTTGTGGAAATAGTCTTTGAGTACCCTAAGGGAGCACTAAGGAGGGATTTTTTTAATGACATCCCTAAAGGGGTGAAAAGGGGTGTTAAAGTTTGCATGGAGCTAAATACCACTCAATAACTTATCACGAATTCTCAGAAATTATCACGTTTACAGACCTGAATTTAAGCACGTGTATTCTTTTTGCTACGTAGACATTCGCTTAGAAACGATTTTGATTTTTTTTGTCCTCTAACCCATGTTTTTTTCAACCGCTTGCAGTTATGGTTGGTCATATCAAAAATTTATCCAGTCAAAAGATTTTGGTATTACTCCTACAAAGGGTTAGTGCGACATCGGCGAAGAGGGTGAGAGATCCCTTCGAGAGTGGTGTGACGTGGAGTGACGGGATCGGGAGAGTGCGAC
Organism: Bacillus rossius redtenbacheri; assembly: GCF_032445375.1. Lineage (NCBI taxonomy): Eukaryota > Metazoa > Arthropoda > Insecta > Phasmatodea > Bacillidae > Bacillus > Bacillus rossius. Next base: position 55,445,777 of record NC_086333.1, read on the forward strand.
TGAGTGGCGCGAGACTGTGTGTGTGGACAGGTGCGTGGTAAGGGGGCGAACCACTGTTGAGCCTAGCTCCAGTGAGGAGTGCGAACTGCGGAACTTGACAGACATTGAGTGACTTGAGAATAAACATTGTTTAGTGCTAATGATTTGTGATCAGACATTTTTAGTTCAATTATTAATTATAAATGTAAATATTAACAATTAATAAAACTGTAATTGGAAAACTTAATTGGGCTATCCCATAAGAACTCAGTTCTTCCTACATTATAAATAGTAACAATACGTTGAAACAGATGTGATATTTACCATTTAATGAGAGTTACGTCGATTTTTATGGTTTTCAAAAACCGATCCCCATTTCTTTCTACCCCTTTGTTTGGATATTCCTCATTAAAGAAATCGATTGAGATATTCTACTACTAGATAATATTATTTATCAGTTTGGAAGTGGTATGTGAAAAATTTCTTCAGTTATCGTGCCAAAACAATTATATATATATATATATAATTTTGAGTTTGACGATGGTTTTGGGGTCTATGGACCACGAAACGAAAAGCTATTAAAAAAATTTATGTAAGTCGCACCATAGTAAAGACTGCAATTAGTAGTATTTCTTTGACATATACCTAAAATTGCGAAAGTACATTGAATAATGGTTTTAGACTCACCCATTCTTCTAGTGTTATCTAGTCATTCAGGCTAATTAAGCAATGAACCGGCACAAGCGATTAAGCTTGTTCACCATCTTCTACTACCGTAAGTTTTTCAAACACTGATGTTTTCGAAAATTTCTGGTTGCAGGAAGTCACGTACCTGTAAAAAAAAAAAAACAAAGCAAAAATTCTCATTAGTAAATAATTCACTAACTTACTTGTTCTTATTACATAGAAACAAAGTTCAATTAAGATTTGTATGTAAACATTCTTTTCTGCAAAACGTAACCAATAAACCAAAATTGATCATAGAACTTTTTAGTTTGGTAGGTCTCACCAACATACGTATAGTATTTTTTTTTTTCGATCTGTTTTAAGGCCAACTATTTAATTAGGTTCATTCAATTGTATGTCATAAAATCTCCGTAGCTTGAAGAATTCAGAAGTATGCTGTTTATAACACCAAACATTTTTATTAATATTAAAAAGTTCATACCTTTCAGTTTCTCATTTTTTGATTGTTCAATTTGAAAGAAATATATTTTTCCGAAGGTATAATATGGGCCCTTATTTTAACTGGGAATATATTACATTTATATACAAATTTCAATTAAAAAATAAATCAGAATACAAACATTGAACTTATGGCTGAATTTACTTTTTAGGAAAACATATTAACATTATTAGTTTCCTTTCGTTAAACAAGAGGAAGCATTACTTCTTCTATAAATAGGTTTTATTTGACTTCTGTTCCTCTTTATAGCTGTAAGCGCTTTAAACTTTCACGATAAGAAAAATATATCTAGTTGTTTCGCAAGTGTTCCATGGGTGTTTTCTATGAAACTCTTCTGGTCCAAAATATTTTATTTTCTACGCTCACGTGAGAAGACGGTATAACGTCATCACTTTTCTTTGATTGTCTGCGACCGGAAAGTCAAAATGCCGTCCCTAGAAGCTGAATATCAGCAATGAAACCTTTTTTATTTTTAAGTTAAAAACGTACTTGCTAAAATTTCATCCTTTACAGAGCTAAAATTTATTCCTACTATACTTAATTGGTAGATAATTTCTGTATTCGAAGAATCCCGTCGTCAACTTAGTTAGCGTATCTAACCTTTAAAGATCCAAGGGAAGCTGGAATAACGTATCGATCTTTTTGTTACGATATTTAAAGTCTAACACTTTGAATACTTGTAAAATATAATAAATGGTTTAAAATAATGTCGCTTTCCGCGTCTGTCTGTTAATCGCTTCTTCTAAAGTACACAGTGGATTTGGATGAGATTTTCGCCATCATTTAAAGAATTTATTCCGGAAGGTTGATGTTAATAAATTTATATTGGATTTAAATATATTAAAGAAATCTCGATTTTTCTAATCATGTCGTAAAATGACGCCTTTAAGGCGCTTACATGGATTACGCAAACGTTTACATGACAAATACATTAAATTAATTTACGATAAATTTGTAGGTCTGTAATAGGCCCAAAGAGAATTCCACGATAGTATATGTCTTTTTTCTAAGGATGACCCACAGTAACCATTTATAACTCTAAATTTAAAAAAAGAGGCACTGTCGTAGTTATTTTGACTGACTTAGTAAGAATCTTTACTCGATTAAATATATTAGTAACATTATACATTTGATTTATATAAAATTTGAGTGCTTTCAACTTGGACAGGTAGATAAGTAGAATTCTCTCGTGTAACTTATAAACAATATATTATATTTGTGTTGTATCACGAAAAAAAATCTGTCAACATTGTTTATAAAGAAATTCCTTAGTTATGGGCGGTAAAATTTGGTAGATTACAATTTTTGAAAACACTTGACACTAGTGATAACTTGATATTTATAAGGACTAACAAATGAATGCTAAATTACGTAACATGTGAGGTCGAAACGAATCGCTAGTGCTAACCATAAAGAAGGTTAACTTTAGGAACAAAATGTTTTATTTCTTTTCATTTCAGTATTATATCAATATCTGCGTTCATTAGGGCCATGTAAGCTGATTTTCAATAGGCCTCTAAATTATCGTCACTCAAAATCAATGCAAACAAATTTAATTAATATGTGACAAATCATATAGTCTACATTAAAGTTTGTAAACAAATGTTTAACTATTTAAACATAATAAATTTATTATATTTTCTTTTTTTACGTTTCTGTGTTTCAAATCTCTTTCTGTAATAGTGTTATTTAGTATGATGTAATATTTTTAGCGTTTTACTTTAAGTTGTTATAATTATTTTTTGCTTTGTTTAATTATGAAAAATTGTGACCCAATTTAGAGCTCAGTATTTTTCTTGCATAAACAATAAAAAATAATTTAATTAAAAAGTTTTAAAAGAATTTTTGTTATAATTTGGCAAAAAATGCAAAGACTGTCTTATTTGTTAAGTTATTACTACTAAATAAAATGAATAGTACTGAACTCGTATTTCTCCATTTCTGAGTGGGTTGTCTTACGATTTACTATCATAGTTCTCAAAGCCATTAAGCATCTGATGTTTTCATTGCATGAAGATTCTGCGATAATAGGTAAAGTTACAACCTATAATTTTGTATCACCTTTTGTATGACCAACACTGGAGCCACTAATCACAGCTCCAAACGTCCGGATAGAACTTTGAATACTGGCTCCTAAAATAGGCTATAATTTTTATCTGGATTAAATTCCATCTCCAGGTATGCTTTTCGGCCCTAAATACAACTTTGCGTTTTACAGAAGTAAATTTATTTGTTTTTTAATTATTTACAAAAATAATTTTTAGTCCACCCACTGGAGCTAATGGCTACCGTGGCCGGCGTGTCTGGCTGGTGGACCAAGGGACCTGGGTTTAAATCCCGGCCCAGGAGGGGATTCCTCAACTTCTTCTCCCTGGGTTCAGGGCTGCGTACTTGTGGTGTAACTTTCCCCTGCATCCCACGGATGGTAACAGGAAGCCACAGTGTTGTCACCCTGCCGCGGCAAGCAAAGGGATCATCACCGTGGCGTTGCATGTGCTCACGACATCCAGTAATGGGTTAAACAACATAACATCAATATTAAATATTGAAACCGTTTGACACATTAATAAAAAAAAAACTTTTCTATAGCAGTCTTGTCAAACGCTGAACCATGGACCATGACTCTTAGGATAATGTGGCTCAATAACGAAAGAAATTTTAAAAAAATACGATTTTCATTCATCATTATAAAATATACTACATTAATTTTTGTGTTTGGGATTAAAAATGAATAATTCGTAACGAATTCCTTACGTTGAGAGTAGGACACTTAATTTAAATTTTTTTGCCCTTTACTCGTCTTTTATAGTCTTGTTTTCTAGGAAACGACTTTCGGAACAGACCAAGTCACCTTTGCGCCCTGCTTGCGATGGTCGGTTGTGAAAACAACTTCGTTGAGCCGTGGTTATTGTGCGGAGTCGGCGGGGGATGGGGGAAGAAATTAGCGCTCTTCTCCGGAAATAATCCAATCACAGCGCGGGGAAAAGGTGGGCTCGCGAGGCCCTAGGGTTACCACCAGAGAACAACCTGAAGGAAGGGAGGAAAGGGTTTCGTCCAATTGAAATCGGACACGGACCCCCCGGTGGTTATAAGGGGGGGGGGGAGAGTAACTTCAGTCCCTCATACCGTCGGGGAGTTTCAGGTACGGGACACCCCTCGTTGATTACAACCAGCGCCTCCGGTCGGTCTACTCCAGGAGGGTGTATCTGATAACCAGCACCTTTCATTTTCCAGCTACCCCCCTTCCATACCCCACAGGCTTCCTTCCGGAGACGTGGGTGGAGAGAGAGGGTTGCAATTAGCAACCCCTGACCGTCGTCGAATTAATAATCCTGGCCGCACTTGTCCCTAAGGAGGCCAGGCAGGCCAAATTCCGGCGTCGAGGGGTACATACCACATACCTTTGTCATTGGGCTGCCCTGCAACCTGGGTAGGATCGCAGTTCACGGATACGTGTACAGCTCCCTCGAGCAAAGACAACAGCACAAGTGCAGATTTAGAGAAAAACGAACCATATGGCGGGAAAGGGGGGGGGGATGTACTATGGGTAATGTTCTGTCCCAAACCAATTTTTTTTTAGTATGTATTAATGGTAACTTAAATACAAGCGATGGGTCAAAACTGAATCTCGAATTAGAATCCCAAAGAGTCCTTCGAATACACCTCTCTTATCTCAGTATAGGTCTTAAAGGTCTAAAATAATAAAATGTAGGCTACATAAAAAGAAAAAAAAATTGACTGTGGTATTAAATTCTTAACATTTTAAATGATTATTTCACAAAATAAGTTTCCAGAATCAAAATATATTGTAATTTTATTTACATAACTAGCCAATATCCGGCATGCGTTTCAATGCCTTTTTGTATTTTTTTGGTAATTTTTTTAAGTTTGTACACATATACAAAGCATCTCTCTCTATATGTATCTTAATCCCTCTGTAACTGTATATATCTCTTTAAGTTTATTTATCTGTTTGTATTCATCCTTCCATACCAATCAATATCTCTCAATCTACCTATCTCCATCTATATACATCTATATCTCACTATATATATGTACATATGTATATATCTCTATATGTAGCTTCATATATATATATATATATATATATATATATATATATGTATATCTCTATATAAATATAGCTGAATAATTCTCTATATTTCTAACCCTTTATTTTAATCTCTTTATATATCTCTATATCCTCTATGTATATATACTTTTATTTCTCTTATCTATATATATCACTCTATACATCTATCTCTAGCTCTACACCTCTCTCTATATCTATATATATATCTCAATCACTCTGTATGTCTCGATCATTCTCTATCTTTATCCCTCTCTGTCTCACTTCGTCACTCTCTGCCTCTTTCTTTCTCTCGCTTTCTCTATATCTAGCTCTCTTTATCTCTCTAGTTCTCTCCCTCAACTCGCATAATACCATTATTATTCGGACCATAGAAAAAGAGTAACTGACATAAAGTACTTACTGGTAGTTATCCAATACTACTCGTGCGCTTCCTAATTTTTGCTTTAAGGGTTGGTATTACCGAAATCTCACCTGAACAGTGACCTTTCTCGTGTTTTAAACATGGAGGTAATAAGTAAGGGAGTTGGTGTATACAATCGTTGTCATTGTAATACTTGAAGTTGAAATGAGAAAGACCTACATAGAAAACAATTTTTGGCTATATGTAATGAAGTTTAATCGTAATTTATTGCAGATGTGTTGGTATTATGTTTCTTCAGCAATATTCACTGCATGATGGCATATTAACTATTCTTCATAGCAAGTTATTTTCAAGATATTAAACAATTTTATAGCACATTAGGCTTTAAACAGCTATGTATACTATATCAGGTACTTCAGAACAGACAACCATTCCATAGACTAATACTTCCATGATTTCAAAGGTCTAGCGTACAAAATTTCATAGTGATCGGATGAACGATGAGTTATCAATGCAATGATGAAAGTTTATCAAAAATAAATAAATTTTTTCTCTAAGTGTTGGTTTTATCATAATTTCGCCTAGACAGTACGGCAATTACCATTACAACGATTTCCCGTCAAATTTTTCGTTCCCGCCAATAACAAGATATACTTTATTTTTATTTATTTTTTTACAGTTTAAGATGTTGCCCATAAACTTCTTTTCCCGAATAAAACGATTTTTTTTAAATTTTATACCATTATTTGTTATGATATTACCGATTTGTTATTTAATTAACAGGAATACGAAGTTAGTGACGTGTAAAGATTATTTCAAAGACGTTTTCAATCTTATAGTCAATATCTGCAGCGCATTCATAATTGGTTAGGTTGATTACTGTACAGAGTGCGCTCTCATAGTCCAATATCGATATCGATATCTCACCGATTACATGCAACGCGCACGCTCTGTCTCGTGCCGAGTGAATTACTTTAAATAGCCCGCATTCTTTCGTGGTTAGTCTGTACTACGAATATGGATAGGTGAAATTTCACCAAGAATAATTATTGTGCTTTATGGTTTGGTTTTATCTAAATCTCACCTAGACAATGATCTTCCCCTGTTTCGAGGGTCGAATGTGGAAAGTTTCGACTCAATCGGATGTACAATGCGTGGGCGTATAGAAGACGAACACACAAACATTCATATAAGATTGCAATTTTAAGTTACAATATCTTCGGGAATGGTAACAGGATAGGCATGAAGACAATAATTGACCTAACTCCAGATGTTATCAGTGTTGAATTTGAAATTTACTTTAGTTCCGTTAATATTTTTCATCGAATATTTTATATCGAATATATAATCCTTTTAATTCTAAGAATTTGATGATTTTGAGGGTTTGACTGTTCCATCCTAATTAAATACTTTAATTCATGCCTTAAACTTTTATTCATCAAATGCTTGTATGAAACTTTTATGGTTTAGATTTGAAATCATGTATTTATAAATATTCCAAACATATCTCTCGCTTATGTTATGTCATGTTTTGCAACTGCGTCCTTTCTTTGCAAGACACTTCATCCCAAAAAATATTCCGGAAGCCGCCCCTGCAATAGCGGCTTCTCACATAGAGAAAATTTAAGTAACACACCATTCACGCAACACGCTCGAATAATTCACGTACGTGTATCTTTGCACAAACAAGTTTTAATTTTTGTTGTAGAGATAAAAAGTAAGTCAAAAATTGTCCTTTATTTCTTTATATCGGGTGGGTAGGTTTTCACACGACTAAAAGATAGTATCTAGTACATAATGTTGGTAAGGTTAGAACAATCACGTAATTAATACAAAAAAAAACGAGTTCTATAATTCCTGAAAAATTTAGTTCTTAATTGTTTTCCATAGGGAAGGTTTTAGCTTGTATAGGTGCTCGTAACTAAAGTTAAAGGTTTGAAATTTTAGGTAAGCAAAGTTTTTAGTACTTCGAAATTCATTAAAAAGTCTCAAATCCAGAGAAAAATTATTTATATATGATTTAAAGTTTCGAGAGTCATAAATATAAGCCAATATTGTGTTTTAAACTAACTTTCTGGACGCGAATCTTACGTAGTTTCAACACCCACAGCTAGAATTCGCTAGCGGAGCAACTGCATCGACTCTCGAATCATTCCATTTGCTGTCCGAAATTTTTAAATGTATTACGAAATGACTCCGATAAAAGCGAAGAAGACTTGAAAATAATTCTAAACTCTGGCTTTGGACATTAATTTCGACAAGGAATTGTATTAGATCACTGCCCATCTTGTCAAAGTTCAATAAACAGTTGATACCATAATGTTTCCCTTTTGGATTTGTGAACTTTGGTTCACGCCATCCGCCACACGATGGCAGCACAGTGGTTACACGTTCTCGTTCCAGGCGACATCCGTTCCACTCACGAAATTATCTCCTACCAAATGGCTTGTACCGAGAGATGAGATATTGCACATCAAAGTGACATCTGGCAGTCTTAATGAGGTAAGTCTACCATCACCGCCACAAGCCCCCAAGCGAAGACGCGTGGAGTGGTTAGCGACCAGCATGGTCAGTAGGTCCTCAATCATTGTTGCCGCTCGCGACAATGCCAGTCGCTGCCGCATCAGGACGTCGACGCCGGGCGCACAAAAGGACGAGTGTCGGCCGAGAGACCTGCAGCGGGGGGGATCTCCGGCGGACACAAAGGACGTCCCTCGAGCCCTCCTACTGGAACCATTGTCCTTCGGCGGAGCTCCTGCGTCCATTAGCCGCGGCAGGTCGCGGGCTCCGTCGTTCGTCAGGATCGAGCAGTCTTCCTGCGGGCTGATTACGAGCACACACTTTGCGTTATAAGTTGCGATAAATAACGAAGGTTTGCGAAGAATATCGCAGGAACCAGCAACGTGATTACGAACACATCGTGTTTCGTTAAACTTCGAATATTGATGACGTTGTGGCGGTATATATCGCAAACTTTGATTACGAGCACACTTTTCAAGTGATATTTATCGCACCGGAGCTACGTTATATATCACGGGCATTTCAAGTGGTGATACGAAGCGATTGTGAGGTAAGTGATATAATTACTCTTAAAAATAATGTCCTCCCGTCCTAAAAACGGCATTATAATCGCACATTATTCTTTTAAATATAGTCGAGTACGATGTAAAGCGATGAAGTTAAACGAAAACAATTTTTTTAGGTTAGCGTGTGTATATTTAACACGCGAACATTATTTTTAACATGCTATTTATGTTTATTAATTGTACCATGAAATCATTGTTTTCAATGCATAGTTTGTGTGGAATAATTATGAAGTGGTTTAAATACGATCAAAGTAGGTAAGAAGAATAAATAAATGCCGTGTCATAGCTTATCAAATTAATCCTAACCTAAAGAGCGATATTATTTACACGCACATTATGAACATAACATAGCTATAAATAGTTCAAATAGGCTGCTTATGCATATTTTGTGTTTGAGTATTTGCTCAACCGTTGCCTACGAACGGCTCAACATGCATTTTTGTTTAATCTGTGCGCTTGTAGACTTCAGACAGTAAATGGTATATTTCTCTATTTAGTTTCAGAAAGCTATTTCCGGCCTCCTTGTGTGTTCAATTGTGCAAGAAATTTTTAATTTGTGCTCATTCATTTACATATTGGCTCTATTACCTAAGTGTGTTAACATAGGTAATTGTTAACAAGTGGGGCTGATCATAAAACAAATAACTTGATGAATAATTTATTTAGGAATTCCCCTCCTTAAGCAGGATGATTCTATTAAATAACATTTCGAGCTTTTATGTAGGGGAGGCGAGGCTTTATTATAAAAATAAGTTTATGAAAACGGTAATTTTGAGTTCCTATTATTAACCTTGATACTTATTTCTGTTGAGATATTTCAAGTTGTTTACTGTTTAAATTGTTGGTTATGTGTGGTTAGCTACACTTCAAATACTGCAAATCTATTCATGTCTACATTTGGTTAGGTTAGCTGCATTTTAAATATTGTATAATGAGGTAAATCTGGTGAAAAGCTACTTTTCCATATGTTTTTTTTTTAATTTATTTATTAGTTTTCAGACATTGATTCCAATAATTAACATAGGCTATCAATACTGTAACATTGTTTTACTAATAGAAAATTAAGCTTACCTCACCTAACCAACCATCCACACATATTTTGTAGTACAATTAATGTAACTAACCTATCTTAACTAACCATTCACACAGATCCACACTATTTTTTGTTATTTTTAATTCATCTAACTTAATGGTGGGAATGGCTGGTTTGATTAGGTTAACTACAAATACAGTACTTGAAAGTAGTGTAGACAGTTTATTAGGTTATGGTAGTTATATTAAATATACTGTGAACTCATTTTAACAGTTTTTAAGAATTATATATTGTAACACAGCTAACTCTAACCTAACCAACCACACTACAGTTTATACCTATTATTTTTGTTGGTAACATAACTTAAGAAACAGTTCACAAAATCACACAGTATTTTTAATGTAGCTTACTTAAGCCAACCAATCATTCTCATGTATTAAATTTTTTGATTTACCTAACCTAACAAGCTATTAAAATGGCATATTTCTAGTTTAACTGCTTGAAGAATTACAACACACTCATGGAGAATTGTTGGAAAAGAAGTAAAAAAGTTAAAATTGTTTTTAGAAATTAAAGAAAAATGAATGCAGTTATGCATTACATCGAGGAATATGAGCTCAATAATACCATATTAAAAATTATTTCTATTAATCAGGCCCTCTTGTTAACAATTAGTAGCCTACCAAACTATATTACACTAATTTAGTTAATGTTTGAAAATATTTCAGGTTCTACACAATGGCCTTTGCTGCCTTTCTGCTAAATATCGAACTGGAGGAGAAGGCAGAGAAGATTGTTAAGAAACCATCAAAATCCCTTCGAATTGCCAGATTGCACCCTCATAGCAGTTGGAAAACCTTAGAAACATGAAGAAACAAGCTATGCAATTTAATAAATACTTTGTTATCAAGTTTGTTGCATTTATTAAAGAAATTGTGAAATGAAAATAGTGTTCACTCATTTCCATGTTACTTTTGAGTATAACTTGGATATTATATTAAACACATGTTAAATTTTTGTTTTCTGGTTTCAGCAGATCTCATTGTCCTGAGAGAGTTGGCAGTGGCTTTTTTGAACCATTGTTTTTTTTTTGTGTGTAAAAAATAGATACTATGAATCATTTAATGATAGGTTGTTATTTAAAGTAAATCTCATACATACATGTGCTGCTTCATGTTTACAGGTTTTTTATTTAAAAATTTTGCAATTTCAGACTTTGTTTTGGTTTTAAACGAAAAATATTTACAAAGAGTGTATTATTTAATAGCTCAATTATTTCCATGGATGGTTATAATTAAACAATTATTAATATTAACTATTAATAGCCTGTCCAATAAAAAAAATCAATGCACATGTCTGTAAGGATACAAAAAATGATTTCTTAACACAATATTTTCTCATAATTGGCAATTTTAGCACATGCTTCCAGCATGCCTTTTAACTTTTCTTTAAGTTCTTTGATGCATTTTTAATCAAATTGCTTGTTACCATTTCAGAAGCACATATTCCCAATGCTTCTCATCAGCTGCCAGCTGTCTTTCTTGAATGTTGTTTATCAGCTGCCAGCTATCTTTCTTGAATGCTGCTCTTTTTTTTATTATTTTTAAATTGTACTATTAATCATTACCAGTATGAATTGTATAGGTTACACTAGGTATTATAGAGGCAGAGTTATAATAAAGGAGGTGCTAATAACAAAGCACACATTCTATAAAGTATGCTGACTAAAAGTATTATCAAGGTTTTTCCAGTCAAAGATTTCACAATGCTTGTATATAACCATTCTTTACTTTTTTTTTTTGTGTAAACAAGATATAACATGGAAGAATTTCATTAGGCTAGCTGACTATCAATGCAAGTTCCAGCAGGTACAACTGCTAGTTGTTGCCAGTGAGCCCATTTGTATACAGTATAGACATTGTTTCATGTGGATGAAAATAAAAAAAATATTTTGAACTAATTTTTATTATTGTAAGTTTAGAATCAATGTAGGTATGTTTATTGAGACCGAGACAAGTACAAACAAATTAAATGGCACACATTGCATTTAGTTAGATAATTCAGGAACAAATATTGACTTAGTATGATTCATCTTGTGATAAAGTTTGGTACAGCTCCATTCCTTGCACCTCCCCAGTCAACACTCTGCATCTTATGAATTGTTATCATCACTCACTGTTCTTATCTTTCTATTTATCATCAGAATAACCAATAACCATTAAATCTGTGCTTAGATGTGTGTGAATATTAAAATAAGCAATTTTTGAGCTAGTATTTAGAGATCAAATCAAATGTTTCTTAAAATATGTGATAAAGCCTTTGAACAGCTTATTTAACTATATTAAGTAAAATTTAACTTAAATAAAAGACTAATACAGTAAATTAATATGTAACTGATTGTGACTGATGGCTATTATAACAAATATTCATAAAAAAACTCTTAGGTTTCTTGGCTATCTTATGAAAACACAAGGATTGTAAGAGGTCTTGTTTTAATAATGAACCTACCAGGGGTATATGTAGGGGCAAGAGGAATATATGCCTCCCCCAAAATCCTAAAAGAAAAATCTATATTCCCCCCCCCCCAAAAAAAAATAAAGCCAACAGCAGGCTAAGTGCTTCTATACCACTTTCCTCCTCCCCATCCCCCTTCCTCCCTCATAACAAAATTCTGCATACACTTCTGAGTAGAACAACTTCAATTTTAATTTTTTTTAATATGAACTATTAACACTTCCATGTTCATGCAAGTCATTTTTTTGTGTTTCATTTTAAATGTAGCACACCTCCAATTTCTCTCTGTAAACTTTCAGGTATCTTAACTACTTAATTTTCACCACTCTTATTTTAAACCCACTACACCAATCTCAAACCAAATTGGAAGCATGCCAGTATTGAAAAAAATATATATTTAATTTTCAAATAAATATTTGGAAAAGTATAGGATAAACAAAATGCATGACTACCACAATATAATGTCTACCAGAGGTTGAGGGACAAAACCACCTTCTAGAATCTACATCATTCCCAATGATGATGCTGTACCGAAGATTTGGATAATTCTCTGGTCAAGGCTGCTCAGAAATATAACTTGGATAATATTGCCAGCTGTTATCTTAGCAGCTATTGCTTAAGCTGCTCTTTTTATTACAGCATATATCATGTTGATCCATTACTGAATTTAAAAAAAAAATGGATTAAATAATTGGTATGCATGTACATCAGAAATTGTTCAAACTGAATATTACTTTACATATTAAACCATCAATTTCTAAACTTGCTGAGAAAAAGTAATTTATTAATTTATCTTAATGGGAAAAAGGGGGGGGGGCGGAGAATTAAAATTATTGAATATTTCAAGACAGTTTTTAAAATAATTGCAGCATATTAATAATTTACATACATGTTGGATCATTAACCAACTTGAATGCCATCTTGAAAACAAAGTTGTTTACTCAGTACTTATTCAGTACTTACTCTAATTACTCAGTACTTAGTTTCACTTGTTTAAGTCATTGGTGAGATTAAATTAAACAGCAATTAAAAAAACATAGCAATGAACTTTCATATCCTCAGATTATAAAAAAAATACTGTTCTTACACTGAAAATTTTCAAGAACTGTTCCATAATAACTGTTTAAAATGTCAATCTTTTTAAATTGAAACATTATGGGCCTAATTTTATCCTTAGAATATGCAACCTAACACACTGAAGAGTTTAAAACAGACTTCAAAAAATGAAAATACAAAAAGTAGCCCATATCTTCTCCATTGTAATTGAAGGCTGCTGCTTACATAAAAATTGTAACGCTATATTCACTAAAGAAAAAAATAATAAGAAAACTAATATTTTGCCAATGGTAATGGTTTTTAATGTCCCTAAACGTTTGTTAAGCCTCTTTGCCAGTTAAATCCACAGATACATGCAAGCTTCACATTCATTATTTGAAGAAAAATTGGCTGCAAACTCTCTGTGGCTCTTAATAAACCACACCATGATTTCTGTTGGGCAGCAGTAACTTTACCAGTGCCACTCTAAGGCTTATTTTAACTGAGAACACAAATATTCAACACAGTGTCCTCTTTAATAGCGGCATGTGCACTCTAATCAAGAAAACCACAAATTTAAATAATTTACTGTAATTAAACTTTACCAAGTGTACGAAGGGAGTAAAAAATGTTTTGAGTGACCTATGATATAAATATTAGCAAAATTATTTTTATTTACGAATGGTACTAATATCTTGGAAACATTGTTTCAAAACACTTGTATATAAAATCCACGAAAGCACATGAGTATTAAAATATATTTATAAAATTTTAACTGATTAGATTACATAAACTAGAAAGCTCACCGCTGGAAATATGTTAAAAAGTGTTGTTTTTATTAGGTATGCTAATAACCACATATATGTATAACTTTGAAGTATAAGGTTATGATTTTACACAAGCACACCAAACTTGACTAAATATTTGTTAAATTCCATTCTTCATATCATATCAATAATAGGTAAAATAAAAACAGACACGGGTTCGTGGTAATTAGTTGTTCCTTTAATTTTGTAACCTGTAGAGTGGCCTCATTTTCATTCTATTGAAGTTTAAACATGCTTCTCGTTCGATGTTTATGTTTACATGGCAAGACGCAGTTAGCCACAATGACGATGCGAAATCTTTAACTGCATTTTTAATTTAAACTTCTACGAAAAAGGCAGCAAAAAAGCTTTAAATACTTTATTTAAGAAATTAGTGCATTAAAAAAGATTATTTTGTTCTCAGTAACACTAAGTATTCATGATTCACTTACAAAATAGTCTGTTCGACGAACATATTAATTGTTCAATTGTGGCTTGTCCTCTGACGTCATGGATTCGTATCGCAGGTTAGCGTTACCGTGGAAAATAACGAAACGCATATCGCAAGGTGGGTCGTAATCACCAAATGCGATACGTGTTTCGTTACCGCGTGAAGAATAACGCTAGTCGTCGATGGTGTTCGTAATCAGCCCGCTGGAGTCCTAGACGCTCGGGTGGAAGCGTCCCGTCTCTCACGACTCACGTGTCGACTTCGACCGGATTCAGCAATCGATTATGATCGATGTGTCGACTTCGCACGTACGTAGCGAGTAATTTCATCTTTATAAAAGGGAGAGTTTACATGTCTGCCTGCCTATCTGTCTATCCGGAGTAAAAGTCTGTTCCGATGTTCAGGTCAGCAGGTTAGGTATTGGATAGCAAATCAAATCGTAGCTGTATAAAGGCTAGTAAGATTCTTAAGAATGCCGTCATGTAGAGAGTAATGTTGAACAAGCATGATAGCAACACAGCCTCAAGGAATTAATGTTAATCTTAAAAATAGCCAAAAGTAGGTTTGCTAACCATTTAGAAAAAAAGGGGGTAGAGAGTTGTTCTGAATTTATCTTCAAGTATAATAAAGAGAAGATTGTACACAACAACTCCCTTACTTCAAACCTGTATGGTCTCTATCTCTGTAGTTCCCACAGCGCTGATACAGTGAGCAGCGACAGCGGAAACTATGTGTGATTCGTGTCAAGAAATGATGTTGAAAACACGATTTTATTATATTTATCACGCTCAGCACTATTCAAAAAAAATCTACGTTAAATTCCGTGTATGAGTTTCGTATTATAAGTGTTTTTGCAACATGAGAACACATGAATATGCTCATTACTGAGGTTGGATGTCACACATTCCTGGCGAGTACTGAAAGACTCGCACGTATTTTTTTCAGAAACTAATTCAAGCATGGGTTGGCCACGTCTGCATAAATACGTGGTGATTGTGTGAAGCATTGTTTATGTTCTACAGCTGACTGTTGTTCCTATTCGCAAGACGCCTAAAACAGTGGCTGAAGTATAATGGATGCATTGCGAAAACTTTTTTTTTGTATGAAAGTTATTGTTTTTTTATTATTTCGTAGATTCTTATTCATACTTACTAACCATAATCATACGTTATCAAGTATAATTTCGTCAATGTTTTGGGCAGAACAAAATGGTTATGGTGAGGTTAATGAGTGATATCAATTACGTCAAAGCATGCCGTCTCCTAACAGTTCTAAACGCCATAAAACCAATAGCACAGCACATAGATTACACAGTCCTCTTTATTCTCTGCCAATAAAAGCCAATTCACTAGCTGATGACTTGTGAATCGTCTCAACTGGTTTGTCTGCTGTGATTCGATACTTCTTTGGTCGTATTTTCCTCAATCGTCCAGATTAAGAGTGAGCCAATTGCAAAAGCAGATTATACTTAAATGCATTTGAAGTTTTGCCGATCGCGAAATCAATCCGTAAGTTTTTTTCCTGGAACCTACAGATAGCTCCTGACTAGGCGGGCCTATTAAGCTCAATAGTCTAGTTCAGTAGTTCAGACGGCTAATATCGCATACCATATTCGATATTCGGTCAGGAAGGGAAAATTTTAAATTTACAAAAAAAATAAAATATTTCTCTGGTTCAGGATTGGGTGTTGTCACTTTACGTTCATAATGCAGAAGGCAATGCTAAACCATCGCAGGATCATACTGCGATGGCAAACCTCAAAAGCGTTTGTGGCTTCCAGCAGCATCAATGACACCTGGAATCATCCCGCATTGAATCCAGCAATCAGGATAACGTTATCTATCATCGCGATAAACATCACCGTAATCAGCACCTTTCACCGTTATCGCGTAGTTAAAATAATTTACATACCTGGATGTATTCATTTCTTTATTTGGCATGAAAATATTTTCGCAGTAACTGTATTCGTGCAAACAACATACTCATTTTTAATTTTGTTTCAACGCTTGAAAAAGATAATACAGACAGTATACTGCATAATTAGTTATTACCGTTATACATTACACACACACGGTCATTTAAAACGCAGAACTAAATCACGCCCAAAAAAATGTATTAATGCGTTTCAGATGAAGCTTAAGTGGGTAAATATAAGGGTGGAGGACAATAAAATTTTTCACGTAAACAATTTCAGCTCACTTGGTCATTGCGGAACACTTTTTTATCGCTTGATGAGAAAACGAGAGAAGGTGCTAAAATAAATAAATTAATACTTAAATATCTATCTTTCCCTACGTAGCCACGGTTGGGTCTTACTCCAATTTCCCCTCTCCCCCCGCCCCCTACACCCAGTACCTTCTCCCGAGCGGTGAATTCAGATTGCGAGCCAACAAAAACAATTTCGCCTCGTAATTGGCTACGGATAGGCACCGCGCTAATTAACGAGCCTGCCGGGCCGTGGCGCGCGGGAGGCAGTCGCCGGGGTGGGGGAAGAAGAGGAGGGGGTAAAAAGGAGGGGAAGGAGGGGGTGTCGCGCGCGGCAGGTCCTGACCGGCATCGCGCTGGGACGAAGCAGCAGTCCCCGAGCGCGACAGTCCTCCTATCCCACACGCGTCGCGTCCGGCGTCTCTTCCCCGAAGTAATTTGCTGGGCGCGCGCTCGCGGGAGTAACTGCCTCGTCCTCTCCTGAGAGAAGCCCGCGTTCCGATCCGGCACGCATCCGGCCGTACGCAGTACACACAAGGAAAAAAAAAAAAAACATTTATTAAGTTATTTCACAGAATGTTCCTCCGGAAACCAGTCGCCAAGTATTTGCCATGGTATTTTTTTTTGTGCAAACATATGAAATACTGAGTAGGCATTTCTTACGAAATTTCGTGCACAAATTTATATTTCAGCGGATGTTTAATTCGAGCATATTTTGTATTAAAACTACGGAAAACTAATAGAATGTTTAATAATTGAACTTCATTTTGTTGTGTCGTACTTATTACGTGGAAAACTGTTCAGGCAACGGTTGGCAAATTTACTTTAACTAATGCAGGTAATGGGACAACACGAAAAATAAATGCCCGGGTAAAAATCCGAGCCCAGTATCACTGCAAACACTATTTTGTAGTGATGCAGTTGTTTTCTTACAAGTGTACAAATTTCCAAATATCCTTAATTTAACAAGAATATTTCTGTTCCATTCACAAAAAAAAAAAACTAGTGTAAAATGTGCTGAAGAGTTCTTCGCAGTTTCAGATAACGGGTGTTTCGTAGAATTACAACGTATTTCAACTTCCGAACTCTGTTTTTTTTTAAATTTAAATAGGGTAAACGCACTCGTGAAAGAAATGAGTGTGCTTATGCAAGAGACAACCAGTTCTTGAAGATTTTCATTACGTACCAAGATGATTCTTGTAAGTTTATGTTCGAAGTAAGTAAACTTTGAACCCGTAAATTTACGAAGATATCGATTCATTTATGCATCTCCCTGGATTATTTGTAAACAGCATTATTCGTGAAATAATGTTGTCAATTTCGAACTTAGGTGTCAACGAAGAATAAATGGCGTGCCTCTGTTTGTTTTTTTGGATTACACGTTTGCTGAGTTGGGGGGGAGAGGGGTAACCAAGCTTATCATGCATTTCTAAAGCAGGTAGATAACAAAATAAAAAGCACTGATTATGAAGACAAAAGTGTTTTACTGTAACTGTCAGGCTCACCTAAATCTGACTGCACACAGTTTAATTCTCGAAATTTTGCTGTTCCGTAAATACATATTAGACAGCAATTTATTTCTCAATCTTAAAATTAATTTAAACAGAAATAACAAAAAAAAACCTTAAAGATAAAAAAATTCTAAAAAATTTTTAAGTGGCTGCTAATAAATACAGTGCTAATATTTTTGTGTTATAGACAAAAGTATATTGTAGCTTAAAAAATTAATTATTAACTTAAGAATCTTGTTTTCCTTTACTCGCCGCTTAGTAAACACTATAAAATATTATTGCTGTCGATACAAAAAAAAATATTTATTTATATAGTTAGGTTGGGGTTATGTACACGAAAATATTTTGTGGCAGCCAAAATTGATACCTACTTAATTATTTATTTTCCATTTACCATTATTTTCTGAACTGTCAACATAAAGGTACCGGTACAAGCATTAAAACCTACAGTAGAGAAATTAATATTTAACAAGCTTAAAGCATACATTTGCTTTAAGAAGCACACGCTTCTCTATCCTTCCCAAACCCGTACTAAAAATTCTTAGTACTCCCGTGCTCTCTCAGCTGCACTTTAGAATTCTCGCTAAATCAGGGTGAGAGATATAGAGTGGAGGGTTTGTGGGTGGGGGGAAGGGGGGGGGGGGGGTGAGATTTGAAGTTGAAGTTAGTAAAAACTTGGGAGGGAGCTGCCGAGTTCGGTTTAACGCCGATTGTCACGCGAGAGAGTTCGAAAATTACTTCTGGAGCGCTTTATTGCTCCAACCTCGGAAATCTGCCTCCACTCGCCGCCCGACTTAATCCATCCACCTGTCCTCTTCCATCTTATTTCCTTCACCCAGCA
This sequence comes from Bacillus rossius redtenbacheri, assembly GCF_032445375.1. Lineage (NCBI taxonomy): Eukaryota > Metazoa > Arthropoda > Insecta > Phasmatodea > Bacillidae > Bacillus > Bacillus rossius. The sequence goes on from NC_086333.1 coordinate 55,464,878, forward strand.
CTCTTTCATCGCGCCCTTTCCCACGTCACGTTCTTCCCTCTACACGTCCGTTCTGTTTCAGTCCGCTGTGTTTCGGTTCTTCGTGTCCATTCTAGCACATTAAAAAAAAAATTCTTATTTTACACAAAACGTTTGCGTCCGCAGAATCTTAACAGAAGTTACTGTGATTTTGGCACCTACAATTTTTCTTATGTTTAAGTAAATACACTGTCAAAAGTGTGAAATTACAATTATTGCGTAGTACGTTGGTTGCATATGTGATAAATATGTATATTTAAACTACAGCCAGTATACTTAAATAACATTTTAAAGTATTTTATACCAGATTTTAAAAGGTAAAGTTGATGTGTACAAGTTGGCAATTTTTACATGTAATTTAACATTAAAAATAGTTTTATCTAACCAAGGACTGTAGTAAAAGTATGTAGTTAAGAAAAAAGTTAATTATCCTAGAAATACTTTTTTACAAAAACTTTCCGACAAAAAATGTAAAATAACTAATTATTGTAAGTGTAATCAAACAAGTTTATATTATAGTGCAATTTGCTGTAGGCCTTGGAAAACTAATCAATCTTTTCTTCATAATTCCCCGTATTACCAACTTAAGATTATAACTTTTACTGCTCAACAACGCAAATTATTTCGTTCCCCCATTTTTCCTTAGAACTTTTCGGAAGTTTCAGGTTCCCGTCACTTAAGGAAATTAAGTCTTCCGAGCGCGAAGTTATATTCGTCGATAGTAGATCGATTTTTGTTGAGAAGGAGTTAGGAAGGTATTCTAGGAGAAAAACGTTGATTTCTGCGCCAAGAAAAGGTGTCTCAGCAAGGTGACATGCTTCAGGCTAACATACAAGTATCGATTCTGCAAGGGAATAACCTTGCCGAGAGTAAAATAAATGCACACACTAGTCTAAATGATTAGTAAGCAAACTTGAGACTGAAATTGTTCCACTTAATATTTGTACGTTTAAATTGAGAAAAAAAAAATCTGCATTTTATAAACAAAATTACTTTTTTTTTGTGTATTTTACACAGTTTTTGGTATTTAATTTGTAACACAGGGCATTTTCACTAAAATTATTCTAATCAATAATTTATAAAGTGACCTGAAAATTTAGCAGTTACTGAAGGCCAGATTTGTTTAGTGAAAAAATTTTTATTTTTTTGCCAAAACATCGTTTTCCCGAAATTATTAGAAATAAAAACTTTTTCCAAATCGGAAGCCTTTAATGTAAGAGAGCATGCACTGCAAAGTATTTCTCAAGTTGTATGTAGGATCATTTATTGTTATCTATCGGTATAAATTAGTTAAATTGTTAAATGAACTTATTTAAATTAATTAGTTAAAACGCGCGTTTTTTTTCAAAAGTTGCTTTAATAAACCAACCATTGAAATATCAAACTTTCTTTTTAACTCCTTTGTTTACTTTAGTAACATATATTTAAGGTAGGAGAGTAAAATTTTTACAACAGAGAAAGGAAAACTTTTATTTATTTCTCCCATAAAATCGAACTATAGTTTTAAGAATCTAAGATAGATAGACAAGTTTTATTTTCAGAAATTTATATTTTCCTTCGGTGTTTCGGGGTGTTACATAAATTTAATTCGTAAACAATTTTCGCCATTTTGGCCTTCAGAGTCATGCTGAAATAGAAAGGAACATGTGCACTGATTAAGGTGGTCCATTTTTTTACTCTGGCATGAGGTTGCAAGGTAAAAATACGTGTAAGAAACCTTTATAATTTGGAAAATAATATTTAAAAATATGAAAATAATAAAAAATTGAGCAAGACTTTCAGTACTCACCAGTATTGTTTAAATATCTAACCTCGGTAACAATCAAATTCGTGTGTTCTCAAATAAACTTAAAACAAGAAACTTAAACAATAAATTATAGTAGCTAAATTTAAAATGCTACCGAGTCTATAGATATACTTGAAGGAGAATAAGTGTTATTATTATTATAATTCCGGTTTTATTATGTTATAAAAAACTTAAAATTATTTTTGCTAGGACTATTTTGGTTCATCAGATATATTCCATGGTAGTTTTACTAACCTAAAGTTTAATTTGACACACCAATACGTTTGGTATGTACCCTAATTTTTAAAAATGTGACTATTTACGGGTTTATGCTGCTACACGTGGGTCTGCCATCTTTGTGTCACATTTCCGTTCATCGACTCCCGTTCCATTCTCACGAAATTACTCCAACCAAATGCCGTATACAGATAGCTAAGATGTTTACGCTTCAAAAACACAAATTTATGGTTTTCTGTTGAAGTTTGGTGATGGTGAAATTAATTGATATGTTAATGGTGGTGACAGTCTTTGATGATCATGGTGGTGATTTCCAACAGAGCGAAGGTCGTCTCTTGATTTTTTCATGTCTTCCGGTCTTCGGAGTCTAGGTCTTCGTTGGTGGTGGGGGAAGCGACGAACAGGTTCACCGTGTTATTAAGGGATCGAAGTTCCCCAGGTGGCGGTGGGGTTTGGGGGTTGGTGTGTCAAACTTAACTATTGATGTGACGGTGGGGTTGATTTGTCTCGAACATTTATATGAGAATTTGAATGGATTTTATTTGATTTTGAGTGTTTCAGAACAGGGAATTCGAGACAGGTGAAACAAGGTGTTGACAGGTGATGATGGGGAGGCCGAGAAGAATTTAAAGTACCTTGTGGTGTAGGAAGCAAAGGGGACATTGTGTAGATGGTAGATGTAAGCCTACATTGTGCAAGCATAGAAAATGAATGAATCAACAAAGCCTCAGAGAAGATATAGGCCCTCAGCCTGAGGCAGGAAACACGATAAATCGATGGATGGAGGTTTTTGTTGAATCTTACAATACTGTGGTTGGTGCATGTTTTTTTTGATAGGCGATGTGTGTTTTCCAGGTTATAGATTTGTCGAAGGTCGTGACGATGTATTTATTGTGTCAGTTCACATGGTTCATGAATTGAATTTTTTCTGTTGGTCGAGGACATCTTACGCCAAAGAAAATAGCCTGGGTCTTTGTGGGATTAGGTAGGATGCCCCAGGCTGTGAAATATATAAGTAGTCGGTGAAGGGCACTTTGTATTCAGGTGAAGATGAGTTGGGAATTATTCGATGTTACTGCGAGGGAAGTTTCATTGTTGATTAACAAAATAAATTTTTATAACCTTTCGGAACCCATTTTTATATTTGTTAATTCTTTTGTTCCTTGAAGATGTTATACTTTTTATTTCCATTTTTAGACTTGTTAGGCTTGAATTTAAAGGCACAACTTAGAAAACATATGTATTCTGCGAAAGCATATCTTTCTGCGCTATTGTTAATTTTTTTAGTAAATACATTTTTTAATTTGAAAGCCCTCCTTTTGATGGTTATAATCAATCTTTTATCGTTCAATATAATTTTTCCCATTCATGTCCCAAATTTATTTTACTGTTCCCCTTCACTTATGCCACATTCTTTATTAAGTACCTAAGTGATTTTCTATTATTGTGGCGGGCGGCGGCCCGTAGGATGGACGTTATATTTTAATCATTTTTATCGCGCTGCTGTGGCCGTGTGTATTTGGTCACAAGACGTTTGATGTTTTATTTTTTGCATTAAAAAATCATTTAAGGACACGAGACAAAATATAACCTCACCTGTTTACATTACTGAGGGTATTACATCATATGACCATCACAAGTCATAGATAAGGTACTGCTGTGTGCTAGTAAATACTGTGCACTTCAAGCAAAAACATCAGGGTTCCTTCCAAAACAGCTCAAAACTCAGGGGTACCAACCGAGTTCTTAGGAAGAAGAAGAAATAACCAGGACTCGACTGTGTATCGATTGTTTTGACTGTAGTGAAGATCATTCCAGAATTTTCGGTAGCATTCTCTAAAACTCTATATTCTCCTGGAGAAATGAGTGGTAATTGAGCGGGAGGGAGGCAAATTTAGGGTATATATATAATTGTGTTTTGGGCAGTTAGTTATGGAGCAGCAGGATAATCAGCCGACCATGGAGGAATAATACACGAGAAAGAGAGAGAGAGAGAGGGGGGGGGGGAGCGAGTCCGAATGGGTGTTTGGAGAGTTTTTGTATTTGTATTAAGAGTATTTGTAATGGCCAGCAGTAAAATTATAAATGTTGTTGTTGCTGTTGAAATTAATATTTAAATGGTTGTTGTAACTTTCTTTGATGTGGCATTGTTTGGTTTTAGTTTGTTTTTCTTGCGATGTTTTTCTGGTTACAATTAAAGTGTGAAAGAGTTTATTGAATGCTCTTGTGGCGACTAACTTCATTAGCTCTCCAATCACCTGTGTTAAGTTAAATGATATTTATTTATGTGTTTTGGCAAGTATAATTATGTTGAGATATACATCTCTAAACGTTTTTGCCTAGTTAGCTTATAATAATTTTCACTATATTTCGGATTGTGTGGTTTTCAAACAACCTATAAAGTAGAAACATGATACTTATTATCTTTAATTATCTATTTACCTACTGTCATAAATGTTTTGCTTTTTGAAGTGTATAATAAAACCAATATAGTTCACCTACTTATTGATGTTGTATTCTGCCACCTTGTAAAGAACTACGCCTTAGGTTATTTTTTCCTTTGATTTTGATTTTCAACATGCAGGTTAGGCCCCATCTGGGCACATCTTGTTTACTTTGGAATTGTGTGCATAAACTTGGTAACCAGAGTTGAATCTTGCAATGAGTGTGTGTTTTCCCGGTGGCTAAGATAGTGCAGACAATTGGTTGTAGAGAGGATAAAAAAATTTCCATGACGAATGAAATAATTGGTGCTTCAAGAAAGCAGTATAAGTCCGGGGAGTCAGTCCAAGAAAAAATAAGATTTATTGTGATAGTGTCAGTTTCCAGATTAATCCGCTTTTGTGCACCTTCGGATTCCTTTTTTCAATGTTCTTTATTTTTATCTTTAGGAGGAATGATTTTTGGCCATCTAATTGATCGAACTTAAATAAAAAGTTAGTTTCATCATGTGAATGAAGATTAAAATACTTAAATATCGTAAAAAATATTTAAGTATTTTTAATATTTTTTTTTTATTCCAACTACGAAGTTGCGCAAGCGAGAGGCAAATTTCGGATATGTTCGGGACCGTTGGAGCACCTTATCTTGTCATAGCGAATCCTAGGCTTGTTAGAGTCAAACGAAACAGGAATTTTTGAAGTGTAACATCTTAGCTCTCGGTAAACGGCATTTGGTAGGAGTAATTTCGTGAATGGAACGGAAGTCACATGGAACGTAAATGTGTAACAAAGGTGCTGCCATATGCGGATGATGGTGCAAAATTAAGTACACAAAACCAAAGGGAAACTTTATAGAACTAAATGTTTACTTAATTTTAACAAGCTAGCTAGTATTTTCACAAAATTCTTTGCCCAAAATCACTTCCAAACCCGGTTTTCAGTATTTTTATTTTTATTTTTTTTTATTTTACCGTAGATATTTCATTATATGGTTTAAAATTTCGGTCTGCAACTGTAATGATTCAATATTCGGTGTATCTGCTCCGGCAGAAATGTTCTAGCGGTGGTTTTGTAAACTACGTGTGATTCGTCAATAAATGTAGTTGAAAACGCGATTAGCTTATATATTTATCACACTTGGCATTATTTTAAGGAATTCTATTTAAATTCCGGGTCCGAGGTCCGTATTATCGGTGTGTTCGCAGCATAAGAACTCACGAATTTGCTCGTAACGAGGTTAGATGCTACAAATCTCTGGCGAGTACTGAAAGACTCGTTCCCTTTATTTTTATTTGTGACCGTGATCATTAGCCAGATCTCTCGAGCGATGCTTAATCCGGGGATAATAACCGACTTTTCCGCCCCAAGACTCCCCTCAGGAGGAGAAACAAAAACAGCAAAGAATAAACACCAGTTATCCCATCCGCAGGAAGGTTTTTCTTCTCGTAGTTTTCTGCGCCTGGAGTCCGGGTGGGTAATGGTCTGCCTCACCCCGCTGTGTTTCCGTGTGTGAGACGGAGCCAAGGTGCGCAACGGACACAAAACAGCTTTAATCTAAGGCCTAGTACGCTTGGAGCGTGGTAACGCTATAAAGTTGTAGAGCAAACGCGCGTCGGTGGAATATCTGGGTGCAGATGAAAGAGTACACATGCAAACGCGCGCGTTATTGCCCAAAGATGTTCTAAAGCGCGCGTAGAGATTCTCCCTTATAACGCGCGTTCAACGCGCGTCTCGAGGCACTCTTACGGCAGTATCCCAAGACGTTCGTGTATGGAAGCGAATAAGCACGGCGCCTTGTTGGGATACAACCGTAACCTCACACGTGAGCCCGTATTCCAGAACGTTTCCAAAACCCAATATAAGTAAGGTAACACACAGACAGCCGTTTTAATAAACGAAGCACTACGCGAAACTGGTTTCAACTCATTCCAGCAGACAGTTTCGCAGCCATCGGTATAATTGTAACGGCAAAAATACTAGAGATAGGAGCACTATCGTTCAAAAATATAACCGCCTTTCTGATTTTTTCAAGTAATTTTTTTATGTTGCGATTATATCTTGTTATGACCATTAAAGTGTACTGAATATATTCCAGAATAGTTTCGTTAACAGATAGTTTCACTTTGCACACGAAAACGCTTGGAACGTCCCTCGATGATCACAAAAATGAATATTTACTTGTTAATGGCGTCAGACGCGGGTCCGCCATCTGAAAGAAAGAAACGATTAAGTGAGCTCTGCGCATGCGCGGAATTTCGGCAACAGATCGGCAACGGATAGGACACCAAAATGCGTTCACTCAAAACAAGGGGCGGTCGTGTCCTGTCGGTTAACTTGAAATACCTACGTTTTGGGTACTGGTGTAGCATGTTCATCACCCAAACCCTTAATTTTGGTATTTTGGAATACCGGCCCTAATGTTTAAAATCAGTGCTCAGTGCGCTTTCGTGAAGGGCAGACCTGCAATCATTGACGAGGCTGCTCTCATTGGTGTTTATTATACGCGAGACCAGACGCTTGAAATCGAGTAATGTGTCCGTCTTCAATGTTGCAAAGCTCCGTGTGTACTTGACCTGAAGAGCACTCCAAGCAGAAGAAACAGTCACTTGAATCGTTGCGCGTAGTTTTGGAGTTAACTTTACACTGGCGTGCTTTTACTCCAGTCGTAACAAATAATAATTATCAAATGTCTCTTAGAGTCTTATTTTCAGGTATTATGTAAATAGAAGAGTATTATTAAAGGAATGCAACATTTTACAAAGGTGCCCAGTTTATCTGCAAATTAGAATTACAAGTGCAGCACAATACAATTAAAGAAACACAAAGTAAAATTAAATGTTTACTCTTTTGATTGTAATATAATTTACTATATTCGACACCCATACTGAGGTTAAGGTATCGGAGTGCCCTTCCTCCATCTTAGATAATGTTACGGCCACAATATTAATTTATTTCATAGCTGCTTACTTGTATTATGTTACGTCAGCCATTTTGCATGATATTCGCATTGATCTTTGACATAATTGTTTGATTCTGGCCTCAATATTTGATAGCCTTAAGCCTGGATCCAGTATTTCAATTCCAAAAAGATTCCTGATGAAAACATTTTGAATAACGCGAAATCCACTGTCAGAAATAGCTTTGCAACACCATCTCGAAAGTTGAAAAATTTATAATCATATTTTAAAAACATTAAGAACTATTAATGTTTTTGGTTTATATGAAATTACCTTATGAGTACATGCTTCCAACACAACGAGGAAAATATTAATTATAAAAAATAAGAAAAATGTAATAATAAATTGTTTAAAAAAATTAAAATTTTTAATGGACAGTGTAAATTCAGAACCTATTTGCAAATGGATGCACTGGTTTAAAAATGGCGAAACGTTCTTCCTTTACTGTGTCATTCAAAAGAATATATTTCCACTACTTCCACCAAGGCATATATGAACGTACCTCACTTACATAATTTTACCAACCATTAATTGTAGCCATTTATCCACTATGTAATGCTCAAATTATTCCCTTTAAGACTTTTATTCACCTTCTCACACATCAGCCTTGCCTCCTTTTCATTCTAAACTACTTCGTTTTCTTTCCAAACTGTACTATTATCTTTTTTTTTTTTTTTGCATTTTTCTCATATATTTTTCTATTTAGATTAATGTGTATACCTTCACACACCCCTTAACAAAACTTATTTAATTTTTTTTCTGTATTTTCGATTGGACAGCCTCCTGTCCACTTCCCCTTCCCCATTAGTATATTCGCTATGAAACCCAAACATACAAATCTCTTCTCAATATTCAGTTTACTATTTAAAACCCCAAATCACTTACCTAATAATAAATAATCCATAATTACTCACTGCCATTTCTCCCTTAATCTCCTAATTTCGTGTTACTCGTCCCCTCCATACCTACAATACTTATTCATTAAGTAAGTACTAATTACCCTATGACCTCATTTCCCTGATTTCCTCAACTTTTACTGGCTACAAACAATCATCAACCCTTTATCGTTTATTTTAAAAAAAATATCCCAGTATTTAAAAAAGGCTAGAGACCAGCTTGCTTCCCCAATAAACTTAATAATAGGCCCCCCTACCAGCTGAAAAACACCTTTTAGAGAGCATGGATAAATAATGATGACTAACCAATTGGTTATGCAGTGTATAAAGGCACCAGGAGTGCCGATAATAATTTTCTGCTGTATTTTTGTAGAGTTACATTGTACTGTATATCCACGTACGTTTGACAGTGCCCTGAGATGGAACGATATACGTTATAACGTAATCGCCATCATTCCACTGACCTCTGTTGTTACAGACTTCCTGTTACTAATCATTTCTTCATGTATTGCACTGTCATATTGTTAACTATATTGTAAAACGTTTCATATATAAATGTCTTACTCAATAAAATAACAAATTTGAAAAATTAAACTATATCTGCAAATATTACGTTTAATATTGGACTTATTCATGCAGGTGTTCTTACATAAAGCCAAAACACTTCACTTCCATACTCCACACTTTAAGGGTCTAACCATCACCACATACACTAATTCTTAAATTATAATTTTATAGGCTATTTATTTATCCCTAGCCAACTTATTTAAATATGTCCTAAATAGTATTTAACTATCTTCTGCTTTATCATGGTTTTCCCTACTAAATTTTTATCAATGACATTTTACTAATATACAAACAGTTTGGTTGGATATTTTTTAAACCGTGGTATTGACTTCAAAGAATTTCCAAACGACACATGAATATAAATAGTTCCCCCCTTTTTTTTATAATATTGCGGCAAACTATTTTTACTAACTTGGATTAACGATACATCTTATTCACTCCGTGTTGATAAGCTTGTAGCTGAAATGCACTGAGGAAGTTCTAGTTGTGGTCAGTTCTAAAGCAGAGGAATATTACATGTATAAGATTACCTACGAGAACGCGGCAGACGACGTACTCTCAGTGTTTCTTTATTTATCTATATATATCTCCCATGAATGGTCTGTATGTAATCTAAAATCTTTAAAGCGTTTGAAATAGTATGCCATTTTTAACTCGCTCAACAAATAGTCATCGCAGTCCAATTACTATTCGTTGTTACTAAGGATTAAGGACAGTAACAATCATAATATACCAATTTTCATGGCGATCTGCTGAACGGTTTAGAAGTTGGTGCACTGTAGCGCCATCTAGCGGCGAGTTACAAAAAAATGGATAGCATAAAAACCTTCTCCATGAAAAAAACACTTCGATGTTCCCCCTTTCATGGTGTTCGGTCGAACGGTGTCAAAGTTTATCAACGTCATACATACATACATACCAACATCCTAATATTAATATATATATATCACGTGTGAGTTTAACCACCTCTTGTCCATATTTCGAACGCACGCAGATGTTTCGGGAAATAGTAACAGGTAGATAAAAGCCGGTATCGGAATTATGACAGTCAGATAGATCCGTCTTAACACAGACAGTGCCAACAAAGAAGAGAGACGATAATTTATTATAAACCAATTGACGAAAATTTTAGCCTGCAAAACGGCCTATCTTGATCATAGCTATGAATGCGTTCGATAAAAAAATATTTGATACGTTAATATTCGAAAGTAAGATTACATAATATATAAATACACACTTAGCAAGTTTACTGCGTTTTTGGTGGAGACACACCAAACCCGGTAATAATATTCGTATGTTAAAAATATTATAATTTCAAAATATGAGATATTTTATAACAGTGAAATGTATTTTACGATTAAAAGTTAGGCCTATAATAGAAAACTTTTCCCTTAAAAAAAGATTCCTATTAAGAAATCGTTTAAAGAAAACCATTTTTATGAAGGTTTTCATAGTCCATAATTGAATATATACATTATATTATTTAATAAAATAAAAGTTAAAACAAGTATATAAAGACAATAAATAAATACATGTACATTTGTTTGAAGTAGTATTTAATTAATCATGATTTTCACTTCTTTGTTTTGAAATTTTCATGCAAATTCACAACTTTCTAGTATATTAAATTTTTTTTTGGTTTGGATTCTTTCGACGTGTTCCAATTGCGCAAAAGAATATAGCGTGAAATTATTTTAAGTTAAACCAGTTTCTGTAGTTTGTTTGAACATATTATTTCGACGAAGCAGCTCGTAGGGACTGCCGTCAAATACATTTTAGAGAGAGAAAAATTTTAAAAGATAGAAAAGCTAAAGAGATTTTCGTTGGGATATAATTTATTTTAAGTGAATTGAAAATCCTTTTAAAGCCCCACATACATAGCTCTGGCTTACAGCTATGCACGTATGCATTTTCTCTCCTAAAAAAAAATTGTTCACGAGTGTAAATCATTGGCCTCTGACTCACATGAATGTCCCACGTGCAAACTATCTTTGAAAACGAGTGAATAATTGAAAAGGATAGCGGGGAGCCGAATTCGAACCGTCGAAGCCTTTTTTTTTAATTTATTTTTTTGACCGTCTGCTGCAGAAAATTTCGGATGCGAAGCGGACAGAATGCCCGTTCCACTCATCGGTCATCAGGACAAACGCATCGGGCAAGGGGATCCAAGTATTTATCGTGGCGCACGCTTCGTAGAGTGGCCATTTTTTATTCTTTTTTTTAAAAAAAACTTTTTTTACCTGGTCCGACCGAGACCCACGTTTGCAACGGGCGCGGACAATTATGAGAATAGCGGGGAGGGATGCAGCTGTATCTACAGCTATTACTCTTTCGCAAACGCACGCAAGTGTGCTCACACACACACAAACACACACACAAACACACATACACACACACACACGCGCATTCTTCCTCTCTCTCTGTACCTCTTGCTGTCTTTGCTCTGTGTTTTGAAACGGCAAATTAAATGAATGCACATCTGGAAAATTATTACCGTCGTTCCTTTCCGTTTCTTTTGGCGAGAGGGCATTTGTGATGTTCGCATGATCTCCTGACCCTACTCTAATTTATATATATAAACATAAATATATATATACTCACATATCTCACTTTCACATCAGCATGCTACCAGTCACACCGAACAAATAACTTCCCCGTTTTTTTTGTTTTTTTTTCGCCGGTCAGACAATCCCACGCTATGCCGTCATCATCTGAGTGGCACTCCGAAAAAGCTGAAGCGTTTTGCTAATTTTATTAAATTGAGTTATTTCGCATCCTTTTTGATGTTCGTTTGGTTCAGGTTTGGGGAACAGGGTGAGGGGGGGCTGGAGAGGTCAATGAGGGGAGCGAACAAAGCGTTACAGTAATTCATTACTAGCGCTGAAGGTAAAAATTTTCCATTAATATTTTTTCTAGAGAAAAAAAAAAGTGCAGTTAGTATATGTTCATAAACATTAAATTAAATTAATTATTTTTTTTGTGTTTTCCAACTCGGACGTCAAAACACAACTTAACTATCTAGTAGCCTATATTATTTTTGAAAGCTAAATAGTTTTAATTTTAATTCACTTTGAATTCAGGTATAAATACCTAATTAGTGATGTAAAATCACAAACTTCACCAAAAAAAGAAAACTTTATGATAGCCTATGCTTTATCAGATAAAGATTTTGGCATTTAACAATATAAATATGAAATTTTTTATACGAAAAATTGTTTTTGTGAAATTTAATATTCTAAATGCTCAAAAATGTCAAACAAAATGTTTCAAATCCTCTGTTGAATATCGAAACAACTTATTGGGGTATCTACTACACTGGATTTAGTTACTGCCTGTCATATATCATAAAGCGCTTTTCCGAGTGGCAGTCAACCAATTTCATGAGTATTTATCAAAGTATATCAATATAAAATTCGATGTACTGCCTAAATAAAGAAATGTCGTACAACCCAATTTGCTAAGTAAAAATTGATTTTTTTTCTCGTCACCACCCCAAACTACAAAATAATAACCTCTAAGAGAATTCTTATATAGTGCACAGCCAAAAAAAAAACTGAAGAAACATTAAGGGGTAGGGGTGACGCAGGCCTTTAGGTAGAAACTAGTTAATTTGCTTTATTTCGTGGAATCAGGGTAGACTATTATAGTAAGTGCAATTAAGTATATTGTTCATTGTTTTCTGTCACATTTCAACTAGATTGCACCTGTTATTTGGTTTATTTTTGGTCCACCAAAATTAGTAAAATATCCAGTAGTCAAACTATACATGTCTTCGATTGTTTTATTTTAAAGCACTAGTTTGGGTCTCGAAATAAGAACACAAATATTTCTAGGAATTTTATCATTTGAAATTATTTTTTTTTCATCGACTGACGAATAATCAGAAACAATGAATTTAAGGTCAACACATCTCAAAAAATAAAGCACAGGAAAGTAAAAAATTGCACAAATATTGCAAACTAAAATCAGCAGAGTGCAATCAATTAAATAACTCAGGTAGTTCACAACTATCTATCGTCCCCCTTTATATTTACTGCAACTGTTGTACTATTACATAGGTATAGATGCTTATTGAAACTTTACATTTAATAATTTATCTCAACTGCATTGAGAAAGGAACATTTTTTCTGCAGACTTGCAATACCTACCTCTTTGGAAATGTATATCTATGCATTTTCTTTAAAGTGTAATGTTTTGCAATCTTTTATCTGTATATATTAACAACTAGATGTTCATTGTTACAATCAAAATTGCAGTAATTTATATGTTAGAGATGATATTGTGCTAGCTGTGATATAGAAAACCTTTTTATCCTCCAGTTAAGTTAAGCAACCGGATTGGTTGTCAGTTTGGCGCACTATTCAAATGATATGTTATGTCATGTTATTGGCTTAAAATGTTTTAAAAATTTCTGATGGTGAAAAATGAGGCAGGAAATATAAAAAAGATTACTATTCTACCATTATGGAGAAAGGATATATATATATATATATATATGAAAAACATCTAAATAGAAGATTGTTAACACTCAAAGCCAAAAGAGCCTAAAAATATTTTTTATATTTAGTTTAAGCGACAAAAGTGTTACTCCGAAGATATTAAATTATATAAAAATGAGTGGTTGATTCTGTAAATGCCATAGCTTTTTGGTATCTTCTGGGTTAGTTTAACTGTTTACCAATAGAAATTAAATAACTATATTTGGCTGCCTAAGCTTAGATTGATGAATCAGCAAGCTTTGATCAGAAATTAATTCTGCAATAGTTTAAAAGCTAAATCCAGAGGTAATGTACTGGAACTCAAATAACTCTGCGTCTAACTGACTGAGCATTAAATTTCCATAATTATGTTTGCTTGAACCCTGACAATTAATAACTGATATCAAGTGCCTAAAGTTAATTAATTAAAGTCATAAACATCACTGATCAATCTTTCAACTTTTTAAATCAATGGATCTACCGTAATTTCCTATCTAGGGAATCACTATTTTCTTGTTTTTATTAACATGGAAAGTATTGGTTTCAAGATTATTTTCAAGATAATAGTGTAGTAAAATAAATTGTGTAAGTTTGTCAGCATTAAGTTTATGTGCTTTTTTGTTGTTAAGAAAATAGAATATAGTAAAATCCATAGCATTTTGTCCGATCTTTAGATGTATAACACTGCGTCTTTTAAACTTAATAATTTAAAATGCAACAAAAGTTAATGATTGTGACACGACACCACACAATTTCTATACTAAATACTATATTTCTCACACTTACAACAGACCTACACTACATAATAGTGTCATCAGATACTGTGCTAGATACTGAGAACAGAGAAAAACAAAAACACAACACTAACAACACGTCCACTGTGTCCTGTTTAAGTGGTTTTTGTAGCATGTTAGCTACCCCTAGATTATTTATTTTTATCTTAGCTTTGTAAGCCGGGAACATTTTATTAAATCATTGGTATTTTTTTAAAGTTAAATTTAGTTTTTTTTCTTTTATTTTCAAATATTATAATTGGCCATTAGAGGCGGGCCGAAATACATTGTGTTAGTCAGCTTTAGAAAGTTTTGTATTAATTAATTCAGATTTTTAATTTGTTTTACAATTATTAGTTTATTTATTGCCTGGTTTATTTAAGTTTTACGTCGAGTATTTTGAATTGGTATTCTAGACATTATAAACGGAGTTTAGTTCCTGGAGTCGCCGCTGGAACTGCAACAGCGCTCGTGCGGACAGCGAGGCAGGGAGTTGCTTTTCCGCTGCCGGAGAGGCCGGTCGGCCTGGCACCGGTTTTGATGGTGTCACGACGTGTATGCAGTGTGCAGTACTTATTTTTTGGCCAAGGAGTAAACTTTTAAATTTAATAAGCATGAAGCTTGGTGGATTTTACTTGGAAGTTATCAGTGGTATTGATTTTTTGAAGAAGCTACGTTTTTGTGATGTACGAGGGCGATGCACGCCACACACCGGTCAGTCAGCTGTTCATCCCATTTGGCCGGTTGGGCGTGACCTTCACCGCAAACGGACGTTTGCTAGAGCATTTGTAAGTTTATGCAAATATACGATAAACGCTTTTCAGAAAGGGATATCAAGTAAGTGCCCCTTGCATGTTTTTGGCACAGGTGTGGGAAATCTACGTACTTTTTTTTAAGTTGACTTGTAATTTTGCGGCAGTCTCAACCTTTTGGTGAAACGTAAAACGAACTTAAAGTTATTTTTGTAATGTTTATCAGTGGAAACAGGTGTTCTCGTTGCGCTTTATAAGCCTTCCCAACTTTAGTGCGCACGGACCTTTTTAAATGGATTCACACGGCCGTGTACTTGAACTGGAACTTATATATATATATTGGTATTCTGTAATAGTAATATACCCGGCTTAATTTTAAGAAATATATTTTTATTAGGCTTTTGTAACACGTTTATATTGTCGGCGGCGGAATTTATTTCACATGGGAGCTCCCGGCGTATTTATTTGTAAATTAAATGTTTTAGTTTTAAGTATTGCTTGACGGCAGCAAAGGTTTGAAATTTGTTCTTAATTTTTTTTGGTAACGTATTTAATCCTTAAATTTTATGTTCAAATATTTTATAGTTGTATAAATGTACGTTACGGGTGGGGAATATAGGAAATCTATTGTAGGAAGTAATGATATTTATATGGAGTGAGTTAACGAAGTTGGATTAAATATAATCTCATCTACTATATAAGTAATTTATGTATTGCCTAATACGTTATCGTAATTGAATCAACTTATTTATGGGACGTGCTTTACGTAATGTAATGTTTTTCTCAGAACACGTCATATGTTTGGCAAAGTTAATAATTTTTTTTTTAAGGAAATACAATTTTAGATGCTTATCTTTATTTTGGTTATAGTTTTTCTTAGCTGTACCAAAATGACCATTTTTGTAATTTTTGCTGTAATTTCTGCTGTAAAGAAATTGTTAAAGCTTTTGAATATTTTGATTTTAACATTTGGCAATATTTTCTTTAAGTCTGCCCCCATTCTTATTTGTAGGATTTAGACGTGGTTTTGGCTCTGGAACTGGTAGTATTTTTTTGGCAGAGAAATTTTTCTGCATTTAGATTAGGGTGACCAAATCATAAACTTGAAAAAACGGGACACATCCAAGGAGGGTTTGGGGGCGAGACCCTCCAGCTAAAGGGGGTCTGAGTGGCTTCCATCGAGACGTAATCATTGAAACATGCTCCTTTTTTTGCTTATTTGAGACCTATAATTCATTTCAATTTACCTATGAATATGTAATTTAATTTCAATTGTGATGCGTATAATAAATAAAAACAATTTTGCAGTGAACACTTATTTATTATAAGTATTATGACATACTTCAAAACATAACTAAACAAGATAACTAAAATTGTTAGTCAAAGTTATGTTAAAAATCTTTAGGATTTCAATTGGGGATATTTTTCTTTCGTTCTAGCCAATTTTAAAACCTCTTTCTTTTCCAATATAAAGTTGTAAAAACTAGAACAGTTCATTTTTAAATTGTAGAGTACCTGCAAGATTGCAGAAAGGGTATCCACTCCCATCTTGTTCCTTTCATCCGTCCATTGAATGTTCATAAGCGAAAAGATTCTTTCAGTATTACCATTATGGGCAGGGATCGCAAACACATACTGGCATATCTTCAAAAATTCAGAGTGCTGTTCTGACCTGGTATGCGTTTAAAAAAAAAAAAAAAACATTTTTCGTAACACTGAGGTGGTTTTTTATCTTTATCAGACCATTCTTTAATTTTTTCACTTACAAAATCCACGAATGGTGCCAGTTGATCAAATAGCAAAGTATCATTTATGTCAATGCTTTTTTCATTGAAGTAACAAATAGTTTCTTCAATTTGTTTCCAACTGGGGATCTCTTTCAAAAGCATCCATTCAAACTTTGAGAAAGTAGAGAATGGTACACTCCATTTTTCAAGATACTTTATGCAGGTTTCATAAAAGTCATTAACTTCAGTTCTGAAGTTAATATCGTCTTGTTCTTGTTGCATAATACTGCCACGCTTAAGAATGGGTTTTACATTCAATGATAAGAACTGTTCCTCTTTTCTTCTGGTCAAAGCTGTGAGAGTAGATTGCAATACATCATTAACTTCCATAACACTTTGAGCACTTCTTTCAATCTTTTTAATTCCTTGCTGAAAAATATTGAATTGGCTATGGACAAACCATAGGTATGCCTTACTTAAAGGATTATTAAAAAAAGTTAACAAAATTTTTGGAGCTTTTTTCTCCTTTAAAAAGAAATCCTTTAGAGCATCAAACAGTTTTAAAATTCGTTCTATTGCAGGCATCAAAGACAGCCAACGAAATTTTGAATATGCTAAATTAATGCCATATTCGACGTCGACCATTTCACAAAATTTTTTTAGCCTCTCTGTTCACACCGTGTATATAGAAAAATAAGAGAAGAGTTTGACAATAATACCTTCGATGTCACAGCTTAATCTATCTGCTGCTGTACAAATGGAGTTATGTAATATATGTGCAGGGCAACCCACACCTTCAATACCACCATGTAAAGTAGTTTTTAATTTTTTAAATACGTTGTTTTGTCCCCCTTTGTTCAATCCACCAAAATTTGTATTTGCACTATCACCACAAAATGCAATTTTTTTATTTAACTTGAACTCATCAATGTAACTGAAGCAGAAACTATATATCTCATCTGATGTTTCACACGGCAAAGAAGCAACTTTCAATAACTTTTGTCTGTATCCCTTCATTTATGTCAAATAACTGAACCACAAAAGGAAAGATTTTTCAGCCTTGTGATTACTTGCATCAGTTTAAATGCCATAAAAAGGGGATTTATTCATCTGTTCAATACTAGTTTTCAAGCTGAAAGGAGCTAAAACACTAGTTATCAGAGCTGACTGCTTTGTTCTGGCAGAGCTAAACTTAGAGGCAATTGCAGAGTCACTAAACATAACGCTGTTTAACTTACTGATACAGTCATTTGATCTGAAGCTGTGGTGGTGCTTGATCGTATAAAAGGCCTGAGTTAATTCAGCAGCTCTAACTTTCGTTTCTTCATTTTAATCGTGTTTTATAAAATAATTTTCAAGAGACTTACTGCTATTTGGGGCACTCAGTCTGTTCGTATGTTTCACTGATGCGATGTGTTGTTTTACATCTGAACGCCCACCATGAGCAATACTAAAAAAAATATTGTATTGCAAATTGTGCACTCTGCTTCATTGTCATAGCTTCCCTTTTTAATGTACTTCCATTCTTTAGAGTACTCCTCCTTAAACTTGCACTGATGCTTGGGCATAATTAGTAATTAATAACAATATGAGATGCACCAAACCAACACTTGTAACAAGACAAACACCCACACCCACAGCCAACTGACTTGACTGACTCCGGTTGGATAGCCGCCTGCAGAATGGGCGAGTTCAACTGTCGAGGAGAGGGGAAGCCGGCCCGAGGAGAGGCGCGACAAAAGTGTATCATCAACCCAACGTAAATACGGGACATTTAGGAGTCCCGGGAGACTTTTTCGGGACCCCGTGTACGATCGTTAAAAAACGGGACAATCCCGTTTTTACGGGACGTTTGGTCACCCTAATTTAGATAAACCTTTCTATACACTTTAGTACCCAGCTGGGGGCGTGTTTTGTGACCTTTTGCTGAAATTTTGCTGTTAAAGATTGTTATGAACTTTGCTTCTCTTCTGAGTTTATTATTTTTTGTGTCTTTTATCCGTTTGTGCTTCACTATCATTCGTATTTGTGACTGACTCGTGTGATTTAGAAAATAAAACTCGTTCATTCAAACGTGTATGATAGTTATGAACCGACCCACTAAATGTATTAGGTAAGAGACTGGAAATACATATTAAACAATGATGTCACATTTTACTTTGATAATAATGAGTAAAATATTTGCTTGTGACAAAATAAAAGTAGTCAAGTGGTAAAATAAGTTTCTAAACGATGAAAAATATTACTTTTTAGTCATTCCAGTGGTTTTATTAGACATTCTCGATCACACAAACGTAACAATTTATTATTCATAATCCCACTATTTAAACAGGATAAAGGTTGCATCATAATTTTTTTAATGTTTTCTTTCATTTTTTAAATGTTTGTTAATATACTATATTAAATTTCTTATTAGAATTTTGTCAGGAAAACCTATTTTACTTCAGTAAGTAAATAACATCAGTAGCTTAGGCCTATCGGAAGTGTTTGTATAGGTTACGTGGAGGAAAAAAAAATTGTATTATGCGTCGCCGCACGTCAAAGATAAGTATTAAAGGACATTATTCCAATCACGAAACAAAATTCATTATTAAAATATAATATTTATGTTTGACTACTTTGAAATCCATATCGTTTTAATACTGGTTTTCTACCGATATTAATTACTCGGCGTTGGATTCTTTGAACAAAAATTATTTTAATAACTTTTTTTTTAACGTAAACCGTGTGAGGGAACACGCAAAATAAAATATCGGGCTTGGCTGTGGCCGTCGGCTAGTCGGTTGTGTTTCGGATTCTCCTAACCCCACCCCCACTTCCTCGCATTCCGCACCACCAACCTACATCGCAAACAACCGCAGCGCCTCCAGGGACGCGTTGTTTATTCTGGGCAGTGCTACCACACTCCTCGCCTGGAAAAAAAAATAAAACACTTCCTCCGGAACGTCAACACGCCTCGGCCGCCGAGAGACACCGCTGTGAAACACGCGTTCAATCCCCGCGGCTTATTTTTTTCATTCTTATTTTTTTTCTTTTGTAAAAAAATACATTTTCAAACGAAACAAATACAAAAAAAAAACTATCACCGCGAGAAAATTGTTTAAAAACTTAAACGGAGCGTGCAAAAGTGTGCGTGGCTTTTAATACATACTACAACACTAGCGGGCCGTTCATTTCATTCTGCACTCTGAATGAAAGGAAATGTTTACTAGTTATTCATAGAAACAAAAATAAATACAAGAAGTTTGGAAGAGAAGCAGTTAATAATTAGAACCGCAATTGAAAATAGTATTTTTTTTTTCTGATACACTAACCTTTAACAGTACTTGATAAAGAACACGTTCTCGAAATGAATGCGCGTTTTCAATATTTCGCCCCAATAATTTTTATTAATATTGGCTCATTAATTTGCGTGAATATAATTAAGTATGTGACAACATATCTTTGGTGTGTAAATCAACCTAGAATTATATAAATAAACATTAAATAAATCATATTGTTAAAGCGAACGATAAACTGGTATCGTTGTGATCTGTTAGAGCCACATCCGAAGGCCTAATAAGTGCACTGTTTTTTTTTCTTCAAATAATGTAACACAAATTATTGAACTCTGGTATCACATACTGAAGATAAAATTGTATTCCATAAAATCTCAATATTTCCTTTTCCTTCGGAATATAATTACGTTATTTTTTTTCTAATAAGTCGTAGTCTTATTACTACCCAATTTTAAAGCAATTAACTAGCGCCAGCTAAATTCGCAATAACCCAATATTTTTATCATTGGAGGAAAGTTTGTGAACAATTAGAAACGTCGGTAAGTAAAAGATTAAATTAAAAGTGATTGTATTCATATTACTGATACCATATATAAATACATACACACAAAAATGTAAACTTAAATCTTATTTGTGGTAAACTAAAGTAATAAGTTTTTGAGGAAACCACTCACCCTTCAACAAATAAGTATGAAAACTATTGTATTTGTAGGTAATGGAAACTATTCGGGACTAAACACTAAACAAAATATCTCTGAAAATATTGTTTTTTAATGACTATGTTAAAAGAGATTAATTTTTTACTGTAGCATCCATTTTTCATTGGCGTAAAGTTGAAGTCTGCGTGTTTGTAACTGCAATAACATAAAAAAAAATTGTCTTGGAAAAATTATTAACTAACATGTTAAAAAACAAACGAAACGAAAAAGGTAAACTTAGAGCTAAAATGTTTAAAATCAACAAAAAAATTATCTAGGTGGTAAGCCCGGACCAATAGTACTCTACTTAACATCACACAAAGTATAATAGCCTAGCAGTTAATCAGTTTGCTTGGATAATCCACGAATGCATTGAAAAAAAAAAGGTAACGTTTAATAAGCTGCTGTTGAACATATTTTATTGCTTCTGGGCTAATACTGTGATATTGTAGCGAGTGCTTAGCAATGGAATGTTGCTACTAAAAGGTAAGCTTTTAGCTTAGAAAAAAATTATGGTCTTATTTACGGACTTGTAATGATACTAGCTCATTTATGTTTATATGTACGTAAAATAATACTTGAATGAAATTGGTTGAATGTGAAAGTGGAACGCGCTTTCTCATAAATGACGGGCAGATATAAATGACTGAAAGGAAAAAAAAAACCTTGACGCATGGTAGAGCAGAGCCAGTAAATTAGTAACGAAAAAAAGCATATATAATTAATTTTAATTATTTAACAAGCTTTGAATATGTGCGTGAACGCTAGCATAATTTTTTTCAGTGACACCGTAATTAACCTCTGTTGTTTCCGGTCGAGTTTCGGCGTTTAGGTACAGTATATTAAGCCTTTAGTTACAAATACATTTAGGCCTCAGAGCGACTAGCGCCATTCACTCGTGTTACACCTGTCGGACCAACAGATGATCGTGCAGTCCTGAAGCATTTGGCCTGAACCACAGAAATAAATTAATATTTTTTGAAGCTGTAATGTTTCAACAGTTAAATAAAAGGGAATTTTAGACAACCAAACGTTATGCGTGAAGAGTTAAGTTAATTAGCAAGTAACATAGTAAAAAACACCTTTAAAATTAGACTATAATATAACCAATAAAAATAATGTGTGACATTTGTTTGGCCTTCAGGCTTGCATAAATATATTTTCAGTGGTTTTAAGTAATGATTGCGTCTTAATCAGAAATAATATATTAAAACTCTTATAACGTTATGTTAAAAAAAAGTTGCCAGGTGAAATAATAACCAATCAAATACTAATTTTCTAACCATCCATAAGTGAAACTTATAAAATAATTCAGCTTTATAATGTAGCCAAAAAAAGGCTGGCCGTAAAAGTAAAATTTTTTAAACTATTTAAACTGTAAATTCTTTTTTTATCCAACAGCATGGCTTATTTAAGTAATATTACTTGTTTTAGAGTTAAATTGCTAGAGGCAAAACATAATTATTGATTTAGTTTTGAAATATTTCCATTGTTGACCACGTAAATTATCAAAATAAATTTAGGTTTTAGAATTATTACTCATAAATGAAAAATTTAATATGGTAAGGGTCATTTGTTATGTCATATTAAAAATAAATTATTAAGTTACTAGGTTGAATACCCGTGCTTCGCTACACGCCTTTCCTCGTGGATACGCCACCGTCGTTGCAAAAGCCGTTGTCATGGAAACGAATAAAGCCTCGAAAAATAAATGGTGAAGCATCATATGTTTCAAAAATTTCATAGAGATCGTAAAAAAAAAATCAATAAATTTGTGTGAGAAACAAACAAATAGAACTCAAGAAACTTTTTAGAAATAATTTTTTTTTTAATTTTAATATTTTTTTCTTTATGGTATACAGCTCCATCCACTTGGCATCTAGTGCAATAGCCACTCAAAACTGACACCCTTTAATAGAATGAACTTGAAATGGGAGCTTACCTTTATTGGTTGCACTTGGTTGTAAAACTAAATGTGGTTTTATATTTATATCTCTGGCATCCGTTATCTAGGGAAATAATATATAAACTATATTTTAAGAAAAAATTATAAGATTTTAAACACAATAAGGCTCATAAAAACTGGTATAGTAGTTATCGCGTGATTCTCATACAAGTAAAAAAAAAAAAATATCAGACAAACAAGACAGTAACAGTTTTATAATAGTATAGAATATCAGATTAAAACTTTTTCTTAAAGGTATATGGTATGGTCAGTATTCTAATGCATATGTAGAGCTACGTGAAATCAACTGAAAAAGGGATATATAAGATTGGCGGTTTTAGGAATAGAATGAATATCTTGGGAAAAGGGGGAGTAGCGGGTAACATGAAGGTTAAATTTATTTCTTTTCATGCATGTTGGCAGTCACCGTTCGTGGTAACAGAATCCAACCCGCAAAGGCTTGGCAGTTTCTAGTTCCTCCACCCCCCCCCCCCCCCCCGAACAGTCTTGCAGAGAAGAGCGTGTGGGACGGAGCATTCAGAAGCGTGACAGAGAAAGATAGAGAGAGAGAGAGAGAGAGAGAGAGAGATGTGGGAGTAAATACGTGTCTCCAATCGTGTTTGTGGGCTCGACTTGGTTCACGGACCTTTGTGGACTTGACGGGGGCATATTTTGACGTCCGCCCCCGTTGCCTTTCCTGACCGCGTTTTGCCGGGGGGAAAAATTATATATATATATATATATATATGAGCTAGGGGTTATTTGGGGTAAGAAGGGTGGAGATGGATGGTTTGAAGAATCGCCGCCGGAGGATGAAGTTCGTGGTAAGGGGAACGCGTGTGTTCCTCGGTCGAAGTTCTACCCACTTTTTCCGCGAAACACGCCCGCAGACCAGCGGTGCTCCCAGACTTTTCTGGTTCCTGGGCTATTTAATTTAATGAAAGCCCTCACCCGGAAAAATTTTCAATAATTTTTACTCTTTCAAACAACATTATCTGCCCAACCTGAAACTTAAAATTTCGAGTATGTTTTCTGCTAATTTAATTTATGATATTTTGACATATTTTGTTTTGATGAATTATCCTCAGGTCAGTTTTATAAATGCTTACGATCAAATTTCTGGTAGGATCGCGTCATTATGAAATAAAATCTTTTAGTTTTTTCTCCTTCTTATACGAATTCATGATATGAAACAGGTATTGACAAGCACGTTAAGTTGAATGATGATAAAAACTATATATTCCTTTTCTCATTAATTTACATGTTTTTATAACAGAATACTACAGGAACATAATTCAAAATTAAAAACACCGACGTTGGGCACCGAGTGATATCCCCGCTTTGACTGCACTGGAGTCGCCTCTGCCGCGAACACACATACACACACATATAAAAGATACAAGGGGACAACACACACGGACACACGGAGGAGAAAAGGTACGAACCGAATCGCGAGAAACTTAGCTGGATGTTAAGCAAATCGACGGGTGGTTCAGAGCTTTCTTACAAAACTGAATTTACTCAACTAAACTTTGGTTGGGTTAAAAAAAAAAATTAACAATCATTATTGGCTAAAATACAATTTTTTAATTGACTTAAGGGAAATTATAAGCAAGTGATACAATCGTAACCACGAAGTAGTTTTTAAGGCTCAATTACATACGCTTATATAATTGTTTTTCTTTATTTAACTTAACTAATTTTTTCCGTAGATAAAATACGATGAGCTCTCTTGAATTTGTAGTTCCGTCACAAGTATTTAGTGAGTGCATTGTGTTATATGTAAACAAATGTGCGTGAGTTTGATATTATTACATGGGCAACTAAATTTAATTAAACACCACCAACCAAAAAATTAATGAAAACTGTCATTAAGAAGTTCATGGAAATAACCCTTGGTAAAAAGTAAATTATGATATAACGTATACGGTAAATCTTTAAATAAATGTTTGTAAACCAAAACAGATGTAATAGTTTAATATCTCTGTTTTAAAACTGTAATTCTTTTTTGGTCTAGCATAAAACGTAGTAATATTTGATTTCGGGATAGTTAAGAAGCAAATTTTTTGTATGTAAAATTGTATTAACTAAAAAGTTTAAATGTAAGTATTAAGGTTGTACGTTTGGCATGGTTTTTATGTCGCACGTCTATGCACAGGAGCATAATGGTGATGAAGCTTTCCCAAACTCCAGGTGACTTAGAACTTTTTGGGTACAGTCTCAATATTTATAAATTACAGTAATGCCGAGATTTTGGAATAAATACCGCTATCAGAGACACATGAGGGTGACGGCTTAGCAGCCATGGTTCCCGAGAAACCACAAAATATGTCTATTAACGAAGTTTATGTAAAAATATTTTTCGAATTTTTCATAGCATAGAATGATTTCTTACGGTTTTGTATTTGCGTACCTGATGAGTAGGATAAAACTTTTTATTCGTAAAATTGTTGTTATTTTTTTTTAAAATTTTAATATAAATTTTAATGTTTCAATATAATTGTCAGGTGCCGGCTGAAAGTTTGTCTCATCTGGAAATCAAAGTAAATAAACTCCGTTCGTCCGTCAGTTGTGTCCGTTTAAAGATTGATAATCTTCATAATTTTGACGTACGGATGAAACTATAACCTACAGATTACTACAAAGTATATTTTTTTCGTGTCAAATATATTAATATATATGAAGATTTAGAAGTTGAATTTGTAGCTAAGCTGCTTTCATAATTATATTTTACTTTTAGTTGGAAAGCATTAATTATTTGTTTTAAAAAAAATATCACCCGGGCCACAGAAGTGTAAATATTTACACATGGTTACCAAACATGTTTAAATAAATAATAGAATAAAGAAAACTGAGTTTAATTGGCTGTACGTGCATAACTGTACCGATCGTTAAACTTATCTAATAATACAAAAAAGAAATTTTCTCCAAAATCTATGTTTTCACAACAGTTGGCAGCGTTGAAATGGAAAAATATTTACGACTGACCGCAGGGTGTTCGGCGGCTGACGGACGAACGAATGATGAACGGACGGGCAACGGACGGAAGTGACGGTCTATTGTAATTTCGGCCTTAAGAGGATAGAAAATGTCGCATCGTGCATGAATGACGAGAATATTAAACCAATAATAGAAACTGAACGACTTGATAGAATTCGATGGAGTTGGTTTTGTTGGATAGATATTATTATAACGGATATCGTAATAAAGAGAAAAAGTCAATAGAGTATATAATTTAGGAAAATGCAAATTGATTTGAATAAAATAAAGGCTTCAAACCAAAATATTAAATAAAAATATACGAAATAAGTTGGCTGTGAAATTTTTCAAATCACAAACGAAAAACATTTAAAATACCCTAATCTTAGAACGAAAAATATTTTAATGATTTTCTTTTATAATTGCATAACGAAATGTTTAAAATTTAAAATATACTTAGTTTTTAAGTTTTGAATTCTGTAGAGGATTTTTTATGTTATTTTAATAATTTTACAACCAAAAATTTTCTAATTTGTTTATTTTTTTGTTTCAATTGTCTTATATAATGACAAACTATTTGCAAATGTATTTACTATTTGTGTACATTCAGGTGTCCTTGATGAAAATATCTAGCCAACAAAACCAATCCCATCGAATTTTGCAATTCGTTCAGATCGTGTTATTGTTTTTGCATTCTCGTCATTCGGGCACGGAGTGACACCTGGTGGCTGGGTCACCGAACAGCGTGCATATCTCCGGGTGTTGAGGTGCCATTTACAAAGAGCTCGAGACATATCAAAAGTGTCCGATTACGAAAAGCATTTAAAATCCATTGTACTTGTCTAAACAAGTTTAATTTTATGGTTTTGGCTATAAAGCATATAAGGAAGATTCTATGGTGAATAGATGTAAAACCAAATCTACAACTAAATCCAAGGCAAGACACGAAATGTAACGAAATGCACGTGAATTATTTTATTTGGTTTACAAGAGTATAAAATTTATACAATCATTTATTTCTTAGTTTTAGCCTTATGATGAAAAATTATAATTATTTATTTTTTAAAAAGTTCTATATATATAATTATTTTTAAGCATTTAGAAATTTATCAAATTTAGAGATTTAAAAACAAAAATTTTAATATTTTAGTAGGCTAAAAAAACAGTCTATAGCTGAAAATAGACATATGTCGATTAAGGCCTACATAAAAACATCATTGCATTTTTTATTCTGATTAATACTATTTAAAAAATAGTTAGGTAAAACAATTTAATAATTTATTTTAGAAACTCTTTTATTGCTGTAGAGAAATGCAACCAGTGAAATCCAACAGGTTAGGTAGGATTAGAAGTTTTAATAACATCGCTTCCTGTTTTGATGCATAAAATGTGATAAGTGATAAAAAAGATTTAAATTATAGTATACATACATGTAATGTGCGAGTGATATATGTATAACATTCTTATAAGTTCAAAAATGATACTAAATTACCTAAACATTTTTTTGACGACGATATTAATGAAAATAAAAAAGTTAAAATCTTTTTAGTAGTGTAAAAGTTAAGAAATTTAACATCTACCCAATGATGTATTTTTATTCATTAAATAATTCCCTTTGAACTGCCAGCGCTTTTTTTCAAACCGGACAACAATGTATGTTTGAACAAATAAGTGGGTAAGCTAACAGTTACAATAACCTTTTATTTTTATCTAGGAGTTTGTTTCGTCACGCGAAATGCTAATCACATGCAACAGTAAAGACCTCTAGTTGACGGCCAGAATGGGGGCTTTCTTAATGTGTAATTGATTACGTGACTTCGTCAAGTCCTAGCAAACTTCGCGTGTGGCTTACTGTTTAGCCGACAGCTGCTATATTTGCCACGGAAATGAGTAAATATCAGAGGAATAAAAAAACACTGAGTTACCACCATAGCTCATTTTTGAGAAATTACATATGAATCGTAACCAAACTTTGTAAAAATTTATTCAATAAACCAAAATGTATTAATATTTATCATTTTTTAATAGATTTTTTCATTTAAACATATAAAAAAATTCGTAAATATGTAAAATTCTAATAAGAATCCCAACATGATACTAGAATATGATTGTTTTAAACCGATGAACTGGTATTTTTATGTTCTGCTAGAGATTCTTTCAAAGACCCCGTGATTGTGTGCCGTTTAAAAAAATGTAGCATACATATTTCAGCACTGGAACATTATTCAGTAGGTTAAATTATAGCCTATATTTTATTGATATTTTATTCTCCTTTTGCTTATTAATTCAAGTTGTTTAACGTTACTTGTCGTTTAGTAAATACTAGATTTTTAAAATAAATGTTATTTTACACAAATTTCGCAATAACGCCAATGTTGTTATAAAAAGTAACAAAATAAAATTTCATGGTATTGTTATATCGACTGACAATTAAACAAATAATGGAGGTGGTGAAGAGTATTATTACGATTTACCGCGAGGTTCGTAAAAGATAGCCCAATTAAAGAGTTATATCATACACAGTTTTATTGATGGCCGCTACTTATGTCACTTACAAATAATCTTCTAAAATAGCAAATAAACAATTCCACATAAAGAAATGTCTATTCCCCAGTCACTCGTTTTTACAATCCACACACCTCGCTGGGCCGCACCTATGGCGCAAATCTTGCCACAGCACCACTCGTGGATCTCCACCGCGGGACTCCGTCGCCACACTCCACCGCCGCCGACGCACTTGCCTTTGCCGAAGTTCCGCTTGACGCCTCGCTCGAAACTTCGCTCGGGACTCCGCTCTCGCCCGGAACTGAACTCTTCGCCCTGGAACCTTCGTCCAAGGACTTCGCCACTCTGCCGCACCCGCGGCACTATCGCCCCGGAACTCCGCCGCGTGAAAGCTCCCGTCTGAACTCTCTATACTCACTCTCAGACCCTCTCGGCCGGCGTCCCGGGCACATATATATAGGCCCAGACAACTTCCAGAACTCTCGAGAGCGGCTGGGGCCAGTCGCGTCATTCCGCGCCGACCCGACGGCAGAAATCTCTCGAAACACGTGTTGGCGGCTCGCGTAACTCCCAGCTGTCCGGTGTCAGTTACGTGACAATGGCAGGGCGCCGCGCGGGGAGTGGGTAGGAGGGGGAAGCGACAATCCTTGTTATCTTCCAGGCGCGCGTGGTGCTCATGTTGCGGCAGCTGCCAGCCAGCTCTGCACCTGCACATGCCCCGGCCTTGCTCTCATTCGTAACAGTATGTTGAAGGTATATATGTGAATGATTTTTTTTCATCGTTTGAAAACCCTTAAAAAAAACTTTCACAATAGCGTTAATGAAACAATAATTTTGAAATTATGTTTTATATATTGTCACAGCTACGAAAACAGTGTTTCGTTGATTGAAAAGTTTGATTTTTTAAATAGCTTGCGGAAGTTAAGTTCATTATGTTCATATTCTTGACACCAGGTGTTGAAAGTTCGCACAGATTTTTTTTTTGTGTTACTGACGGCGTTTCGCAGACCATATTTTGGTATGTAATTGTTTCCAATTTCAAACAATTCTTAGAATGTTTCTGCGTGTAATCTAAGTATAGTAAACGAATAGGGCGTCAACATTTACTCCAAAAATTACAAAATTATAATTGTCAACTTGTTCAGATTTTCAGACGGTGAACTTCTATGCAGAGGAGATAAAACTGGTGCAGCGTTGCGGAAAGTGCTTGGAACTGAATGGCGATTATGTGAAAATGTGAAGTAGATATGTAGTAAACTAAAATGTAAAAAAAAAAAAAAAAAGTTTTCTTGCGAGTTAATTTTTTTAATTGCCAAATTGAGCATTGATTTAACAATTTCTTGGATACACCAATGCAGTTTTCCAATGTTTGCCATGGAAAAAAATATTAAGTTTTCCATGACAAAAAATAAATGCATTTGCGTATGACCAAGGAATGTGTTTAAACAAAATTTCCCATTCCATGATTCATATGAAGAACAAACGGAGATAACTTTACGAATATCCCTCGTAGTAGGTATTATACTGTTAAACAAGTTTTTAACATTGAAATAGACACATTAAGTTGAAGTAAATATTTCTTTTTGCTAAAAATAGAAAAAAAAATTCTCAATTAATAAAAAAAAACACGTGCGTTCATGGTAAACTTCTTCACTTTAATACGGTTGTTAATTAATTTGCAATGGCAAATATGTGGTTGTATTTGTTTTAACTTTCTACAAACGTGTTAAATTTATTATTTGTTCCTTTCTTGTATTAATCCTGGTAAAGTGTTTAGAGAAAATTATTTCACAATTCTATCAAAGAACAATTATTTATACAAAAACCACTTCAAAACCCTTTAAAAATTATGACCTTTCTTTACCGGGAAGTACGACAGAAGTATAGTGATTTTTCTTTTAAACTTTCATACTTCACTTCCTTTTTAGCAGCCCTAGTGATGTCACTTCCGGTGACAAGTACATATAAGTACGTACATTAAGCGAATACTGGCATGGCTTTTAAAAAAAATGTCATCTAACTGTCCGTGAAAGAATGAAAAAATATGTATATTCGAGTAACAATTTTGACACATTTCGCTTTCATTTTAATTCTTGGACGCGTCAGCTATGCGCTCGACAGCCGTTTTAATGAACTCCTTCCAGAAGCGGCGAAATGGAGGAACCGCAGTTATTGGCGGGCGGCGGAGCGCGATGAATCGACACCGCATCGATCGTCTCGTTCGACGTGTCGCATAATCGATACTGTGGCGCGGGAAGCGTATTAGCAGCGATGAAATATTCACGTTCTCTTCTCGGGTAGTCCGTGCGGAGATTCCTGCTTCGCAGGAACGCGAGGCAAGTGGGTGGAAGCGAGAGAAAATTCCGTTAAAGGACACCGGCTTTTTTTTATATCCTTCTCATCCCTCGCCTAGCTAAGACCTTCCCTCAAGTTTAATTATACCAGCTGGTTGGAGTCTGGCAGCTGTAAGACCGCGATAAAGAATTCCGTGAAGAGGGTTTTTTTTTCCGCACCTCGAACCGCCACTCTTTAACGGCTGGAAATTTTCCAACACGCTCGTAACCGTCAAGTAGATACTTCACTGGCAAGAATGTTTACGTCCCTTTAAATATTATAAGTCTTTCTAACGACCATAAATTCCCACCAAAGAATTTCTCTCTGCTAGGCAACGAAATATTCAATATTTTTGCTTTAACGATGCGTGAGCTCTGTAGAAGAACTTTTATTTTTTTTACATTACTCAATTGAGATTGATTTCTGACAAGGTGTTATTGGAACAAATATTGGTGACCTTACTCGTCAATCTTTACCTTACTTATAATTAAGTTTTGGAACAAGTTATATATTTATTAAATAATTTTCAATGTATTTAACACACGTGATAAAATAAATGAATTAAAATTGTGAATTCTACAAATACTTTACTTTCACCATGTTTAACAGGCACAATATTAGATCTGAATATTTGGTGATATCGAGAAATATCTTTTATTATAATTTTTTAACCTGATTGCCGTAACATACGCTGATATTTAATACCATTATATTTTACTCTGTAATTGTTTTCTTTTCATGCATAGTTTTGAATGTGCAAAGCAGTTTGTAATAAGAGAGCTAAGTTACCAAACACCAATAATCACTATTCGTCAAAAAATATTCGATTTTGTGATTAACTTGATAAGGTGAAAATTATTCTATCCACAAATGACTTGAAACCCAAAAAATCGGATTCTTTCGGGAAAAAAACATTAATATAGAAAAAAAACTTCCATTTATCACCGAACGAAATAAGCACTGTAGCTAGATAGCTTACGGACTTTGCTTATTTATACGTCATAAGAGAATATCACAAAGCATTTACACACATTTCTGTCACTATAATTTTATTTACAGTACAGGAACTTAAACATTAAACATAAATAATTTCAAAGTTAAACTGGGGGCAAAACAAAGTTTGTTTAACAATAAAAGCATACCTGAAACCAATGCAAAACATCGTATTATCCAGACGCTTGCTCTCTTAACTTTTACAAAATTATTTTGACTTCATCAACACAATAAAATTCTAATACAGTCTTTAAAATTATAATTTTGATGGTCCCAATCTTTTAAAGTTTCAGCCAATGGTTGGTGCAAAAAAATTCCTTAAACTAGTGATATATTTATAATATACAAACACTTGCAACACAATTTTTTTTTTAAATTCATAAAGTTATCTATGGATAATTTTAATAAAGACTGTTTCTAAATGCATGTTTCCTTCCGATGTGATATAAAACTTTTAAACTTGACCCACACTGAAAAAAACACAATTTAAGAAAATTTTAAAAATGTTTTGAGGATAATTTATATATTTTGTATATAACTATCCCTTGAAGGAGTTTAGGCTTACTGACGAGAATAATAATTAATCAACAATTTTAGACTGAAATTATTTATTTTTATTTTGACTAAAACTTTTTTAATCTGTTGCTTGCCTGAGAAACAAATAATAAAAAATAAAATGTAGTGTTGCTTACTCTTATTTTTTATGGTCATAGATTTTTTCTGCATTTTCTGTTATTTTCTTAGCCATTTTTAGCAATCTGTCATATTGGCTGAAGTAACGTACCTAAAGTAGATACAGTTTCAATCTCAGTTAAATCATGTAATCACATAGTCATAAAATATTAAGTAAATTTCGGCTGTAATGAATTAATGAGATAAAAGTGAATCAATTTTTTTGAAGTCAGTATACAAGATTGTAGACATATTTATGTTTTTAGTATAAGTTAGCTGGAATATAATTTGTTTTACTGTGTGAATAAAATACCACCTAAGTAATTATTTTTAACAACTAATTGTTAACAAAACGCAGGATCGATCAGATGTATAGGAAACCGAAACCAACTCGTATCTCAAACGTGTAGCTTTGAATTTATTTCATGGAATTATTCACGAAATTAATATTTATGATAGTGACATAAATATAAAAATGAAAAAGAATAATTAAAAAAAGTTATTTACTAAAAATTTTTTAACAGTAGACTTTTTCCAAAATATTCACATAAAAAGGTAATAAATTATAAAATTTAGAGCCATGGTTTTTTTCCTCAAAATATGTTACGAGACTGCGTAGCTCTTGTATAGTGTCGTAATTGTTTTTTTTTCTTTCGTGATGGTTGGTTTTCTTTCAGACCCGTGTTACTGTCTGTACACTTAAATCACCCCAACTTAGTGTGGAAGCAAACGCATGCAGGTATTGAATGGCCTGGCAATGGCGATGGCTTCTCTTGCAAACGGGTGCCAATAAAAAAAAGAGAAAAACCAGCAGCTTTTGGCATACCTTAATGCAGTCTATGGAACGGTAGAATACTTTTCACAAAGCATATTTTCTTTCATAAAGTATGTTCTCTATAATTTTCCTCGAACATTGTGTTGAATTCACACAACCAAATTTATACCAAGTTTTGCTCTAACATTGACAAAACAAGAAGCAAAGGAACTAAGCGAAACAGGGTGTATTTAAAAATAAAAGATGGTCATGCCATAAAGGTATCCTCCTTGCAAAATTAATACGCAAAAAAGCTATATCAATAAACAGGCCTTGGTACAACTCTCAAAAAAAAATGTTAGCTAATCTATCAGTGCGCGCCAGTTACGTGTAAACATATAACCTCAGTAATCAGTAAATTTATTAAACATACTAAAATATTCGCTTTCAAATTCAAAATTTTTTGGATACAATCACACACACACTTTCTGTAACCGCCGCTAGAATTCGCTGCCTGAATCTTAAACGTTGTTAGCTACCATCACGTGCAGATATCAGCACGAAACAGATGGAAATTTTAAATTGTTATAAACGACTCTGATAAATACGAAAACTTTAATCAGAATCTCCGCATTTGGATCAGATTTTCAACTAATTTTATTAAAATACTGTCTATCTTCTTAAAATTCTCTAATCAACAAAATACTTTAAATTTTCCGCAAACTTTAGAAGTTAAAATTCTATGGCATTACTAAAATATTAAATTAAAACAATTTAAAACGCATATTATGACACTAAGTATATGTTTGTACATTTGTTTTTGATTAAACGACTGAAATCACTGTGTAAATACTTCATCCGTAATCTTATTGAGCTGATTCAGAAGAGTTATTATGTAGTTAATATTTTTATATTTAATAATATTATTATTATGTTTTTGAATATTAGTATTTATTTCGCTCAGGAGGTTATAAAAACGTCAAAAATTATCCTTTAAGCTCTACAAGTGCACGCTCTATCGCAGTGCTACCGAGCCTATTAGGAATTTACAAAGAGAATATTTACTATAATGGTTGTAATGCCAGTTTACTTATGTATTTTAAAACTTGAGATTACTCTTACTTTTATACTATCACTCTTTTAACGTACTAACTACATTCCGGGGTAGTATCAATATCATAAAGTTTAATTTCCCACACCAATACGTTGTGTATGTCACCTAATATTTATGAAAGTGATTCTACATATACAAGTTTATGTTGATACGCCACCTTTACTACTTAGGCACCGTGGTTACTCATTTCAGTTCTTTCGACTTCCGCTCCATTCCCGAAATTACTCCTACCAAATGCCTTCTTACGGAGAGCTAAGTATTTTACACATCAAAAATAATTTTAAAAATGGCCTGAGGTGAGATGAAATTTCAATGTAAGGGCCGGTAGGTCAAGTAAATAGAAAGGATAAAAAAATAAACGCAGGTTGACGCGTGGAAAATTGAAAAGGACGAAGAGTGTGCTTGTCGGCGGGAAGAAATAGGCTGTGTGCAATGTGGTGACACGTCAGGGGGAAACCTTTTGTGCAGACTACACTCGGACTTTTGCCTTTTGCCCGCGGCCACGACGCAGAACGAGAAGGGACAGAGTAAGGATAGGGCCAGCAAGGGGGTTGGCGGTGATAGGGGGGGAAAACGTCGGACAGGAAATCAATGATGGGGGACCCCGGAGAGAAACATTTTATTCTCCGCGCAAGCGAAGGGGAGAGGGAAAAGTGGCTTGGAGATGGTTGTTGGGGGGGAGGTATGTGTGTGCTGTAGAGGGGATGGTGGATGGTTTTCCACTCTTAGACTCTCCCGCTGCAGGTGTGGCGCATTACGTACGCTCCACCTGCCTCCTACCGGAGCACTTCGGTACTAAGGCCTTGCCCGAATTCACCTGGAGCGTGAACTTGGGTTGTCCACTTGAAAAACCTGCCAAACATTATATATAAAATTCAAGTTTTAGAATTGCTTTCAAAGTTATGACGTTATCTTCTAGTAAAAACTGCAAAAAATCACTTGAAAAGTTAATGAGATAGTTACGTTCACTAGCAAAAATGCCAAGGCAACACCTACAAAACCTGTTAAAAATACGTTCTTTAAATGATTCATGATATGGGGAATTTTGATTTTAAACAATTCTTCGGACATATGCCATTGCAGTTTTAAGATTGTTTTCCATGGGAAAAAAAAATCAAGAATGCAGAAATGAGAAACCCTGGAACACACCGCGAGCAGATATACCTCCTATTTTCCAGTGTTCGCTATCAGTAGGATTGTGCCTGATGACGTGAACAGATGCCCATTCCCGAAACGTCACATCTGTTCTTTCATAGGAAGCTTAATGTGTCCGTCGCTGCTTTCTTCTTTGTGTTGTCCATAATTCATGTTTATTTTTATCGGTGTGTTTCCATATTTGCTGCGTTTTCCAAGTTCGTTGTTTGTCTGCATGTGATGTTTTTGTTGAAACTGCCTGGTCACTGTTAGTCCACATTGATTGTCTGTGCTGTTATTTTTTCATGTCTTAATTCCTCCCACGTAATTATTGGCTATCTGATATTTAAAGTTTTATTGTGTTCTTCCGTGCGGTTGTCGTTGTGTTGTCCTTAGTTCTTGTTAAAAACAGTTCACTTCCAAATCCTGCTAAATCAAAATCGCAACATAGCCACCGGAATCAATAGACAAGCAAAACCTGTTCAAATCTTAGAAATTATCATTAAAGTGGTTCAAATACATTTTTTTCTTTCAATATTTATTTCAACGTACATCTACAACTCCACAATATGTCAACGAAATTCGGACTTTTTCCAAACTCTGGAAAACATGTTTACATTCACAGGGCTAGAATCTGATTCTGCCAAAGCATTGAACCAAATTGTTCCCCCCGTCCATCTAAACCATTTCCAGCAAGGAGATTTTGAAATTATAACGAACATCTGGTTGTTTGCAGATTGGTGAGGTGGTTGGGGGAAATTAAAACAAGGCTGTAAAAGGAGTTTTGATGCATCGGTTCCCAAAACTTTAAATTATATAAGATTAAACTTAAATTGGCACAAATTATCGTTCTTGATTTTGGTGATAACATTTTTTTTAACATCAAATGCTTGTTCCTTAGTTATTTA
This sequence comes from Bacillus rossius redtenbacheri, assembly GCF_032445375.1. NCBI lineage: Eukaryota > Metazoa > Arthropoda > Insecta > Phasmatodea > Bacillidae > Bacillus > Bacillus rossius. The sequence goes on from NC_086333.1 coordinate 55,500,824, forward strand.
ATCTGTAAAATGTGTATTATGTCTCCCAATCTCAAACAGAGCCATTATCTAGTCCCATGTGGATGACGATCACGTGCTTTTTCATGATGTCAATTTATATTTATGGCTCTACGGCAACGTAAATTTTCCGGAACTCTAGGGGCTCCATCTAAAATTCAAGAAACTCATATGTATTTTCCTATTGTGGGACACTCTTATTCCTCCTTATAGAGTATTTGTAAGTTTGAACCGAGAGTTCCGAAGAATTGAAGTTATTGTCAAGCTAGAAATATACATTGACGTAATGAAAAAACACGCGATCGTCATCCACACGGGACTAGTTAACAGTCCTGTTTGAGATTAGAAGACATAATGCAGATTAATGGAATAAATAAACAGGGTACTAGAAACTTATGTTCCAAAAATATATATACTATCACCAAAATGAAGAACAAAAATTTGTGCAAATGCAAGTTTAATCTGAAACAATTTTCGAGTTTTGGAAGACAATTTATGTGAAAACAAAAAGAACGAGTTTCAAGAACCATCTAAGAATACCGAGGACGTCAAAGTATTTTTGAAGAAACCCTATTGAAATTGTGCCACTTTTAGGCTATTTCTCGGCACATTGTTCCCCATAAACAATTGAGTTAGCATTTTCCGGAATATGAAATCAAACAATAATTTGTTATTTTATTACATGTATATTTTTATTTGGGACATTGAATATTTTTTTTTTCTCCAGGACTTTCGGCCTGGAGATTTTCCTCTCGGCTGCTACTGGGCTTCGGCTCGTTGTAGGCTGCTCTCACACCCGTGGTGCGCTCACGCCTAAGACGACATGCCTCACGCATCGCGCCGCGCCAGCTGCGAGGCTTGTACAGCACCTCCGCGATCACGCACCTCGCACGCTCGGTGTCCTTCACATGTCTGGAAGTCGCCACCGAGGCCAGCTGTCCCGGCGCCGCAAGCGCCCAAGTTCATTTGGAGGGAAGCGTGACATTTGGCCGAAAATCTCTAGACTGAATCGCACTCGACCGAACAGGCACTCGACCGAACAGGCACCAGACCGAACAGGCACTAGACCGAACAGGCACTAGACCGAACAGGCACTAGACCGAACAGGCACTAGACCGAACAGGCACTAGACCGAACAGGCACTAGACCGAACAGGCACTAGACCGAACAGGGACTAGACCGAACAGGGACTAGACCAAACAGGGACTAGACCAAACAGACACTAGACCAAACAGACACTAGACCAAACAGACACTAGACCAAACAGACACTAGACGAAAACGCACAAGACCAAAACGCACTAGACCAAAACGCACTAGACCAAAACGCACTAAACCGAAACACACTAGACCAAAAGGTACTGAACTGAACAGGCATTATACCGAACAGGTACTATGCCGAACAGGCACTAGAAAGAAAGAGTCGTTTCTCAGAAATTTTGGTCAATTTACTTTATGTCTGCCTGCTACCCTTTAGGATGGAATAGTTCGTATCTTGAATGAATAACGAGAATTTGAAAACAATGGTTGTATCCGAACGACTTCACAGAATTCCATGGGGTTGGTTTAGTCAGCTGGATATTTTCATTACTGAGAACTGAATCTACATAAATAGTAAATAGAGTGTATAGTTTAAAATAAACTGCAAACTGTTTTTCATAACACAAGGGCGTAAAAGAATATATTATAAATATTTGTCTAAAAAATTATTAAAATCACACCAGGAAAAACGTTTATAATAATAAAATCTTAGATCAAAAAATATTTCAATGATTGTCTTTTACAATTCCATAACTGAACTTTTAAATAAGTTAAACCTAACTCAGAATTGAAATATATGTTCGTGTTTAGTTATTATAGAGGCTTTTCTTAAGTGGATTTTTTTATAGTGTAACAGATTATTTTGTTTTCATAATTATTTATTTTTTAGGTTAAAGAACTTATTTTATAAAATAAGATTGCAAATTAAAAAATGCAGTGTTTTGAATATTTCGGTAAATTCAAGTTTCAGTGACGAAAATATCTAACTGACAAAACCAACCATATTGATTTCTGTGAAGTCGTTCAGATTCTGTTGTTTTGTTTTTTATATTCCTGTCATTCATGCACGATGTGATATTTATTTTCCTCTTAAGCGTGGTCAGCAAAGTTTGTACCCCCTCTTTTGCTTTTTTAGCCATCAACTCGGTGCCAACTATTTATTCCACCTGGTACACCCTTGTGTGGAGCGGGGGTGCTTTAATAACTTAGAAAATCCTATCTTTGTATTTCTAAGTTGTGTGTTTCTAAGTTATTACGTTTCTAATTTATGCGGTTCGGCGTTGTGTGTTTTTAAGTTACGTGATTCTAAGTGACGTTTTTCTTAGCTATGGCAGTTCTTAGTTGTGTGTTTGGTAGTTACGATAGTTTTAAGTTATGATTTTATAAGGTTAGGTGTTTCTGAGTTGGGTGTTTGTAAGTTACGTGTTTCTAAGTTATGAAAGTTCTTAATTGTGTGTTTCCAAATTGTGATAGTTCAAAGTTATTATTTTCTAAGTTATGGTGTTTATTAGTTGTGTGTTTCTAAGTTATGTGTAGATAGTTATGATTGATCTAAATTAAGAAAAGTCTAAATTACGTGGATTTTTTCAAGGATTCTAATCTATGACTTTTATAAATTGTAAGGTGGGATCCCGTGTGGAGTGCAGTTCCCCGCGCGACCACTGCACACCCTCTACCCTTGCATCCACATGCTTACGTTCGTGACACGCCTGTCATTGGTCGGCGCTTCTAAGTACCCATCCCACTTGTGTCCTTCTGGACAGGTAACTGTTCTCTGTCCGGACACTTCTTCACTTCGTCAGAGTACCGATTGAAAAAAAAAGTTGTGTGAAGTTATATCACATCCTCTAAGATTTAATCGTGTATTTTGGGAATATTATTACCATTTTTGACAGAAGATCTAATAAATAGTGAACATTGTATTTTAGTTTCCTGGATTTATTTTTAAATCCTTTAAATGTTATGATCTGACATCATTCAACCCTAATCGCTTGGTAAGTTGACGCCATTTTCCCGGGATTTCATCCTTTATAAAGTTTTTTTTTCGCGAGTTGTAGTGTTTATCGTTTAATTTTTTTTTTTACACTATGCGGTTTCTTCGCGGAGTGGTTCAAAACGCACCGCCTCAGACAGAAACTGTCCCAACCAGACTGCGGACTTCAAAGCTCTTGGCACTGCTGTCTTTTTGGATTCTACTCTCCCATACAGAGCTTTGAGAATGGAAGCTATCCCCAGGTTTTTTCACTTCACGACCAGGTTTCTTGACAGTTGGCGTGCTGTAGGGAGACCCAGATTAGTGTGTTTTTTACATTTTTATTTTGTAATTTCAACATAAAGAAATCACTACTTCAACTTAGAAGCACTGTATGAAAGGAATGGTCCCAGTATTACTTCAAATTTAAGTAAGGTAGTAGAGAAGACCTGCGATTTAAAATAAAGTCGTTTTAATATTTTAGCATCCACGTAGATATTTGAAATGCCCTAAGTTGTTTTACGTCACAGATTCATAAGACCTAACTACGCAATTTAATTAACTATAACTTTATGTATTGTGTATTAACTTATTTCCAAAAATAAAAGCAATGTCCAGGATATATTTATTTTATTTAAACTACCTTCCAATAAAACCTTTTATTCCTAATATAAAAAAAGATCATGTATGAAATTTTCAGTGAGTTGCATTCAAATGAAATGGTAATGTTTTATGTAATTTAATGTGGCCGGATAACTTAATTTTCACACGAATATAATAAGGGCCAGTATGCATCCACATATAAAACTATAACATGTTTTGGAATAACCAAGGGACATGGTTAAAAGATCAATGTAAATACTCTGAAAGCAGGATTATTTCTCGGATATCTTCAGAGAACAAGAATTCCTGGGAGTTGTAGACGACACCAACGATACTATCGCTAGTTTTAAACTGTTAAAAAAACTAAATGCTGTTATTGTTTGGTATCATAAATGTGTAAACTTATTAACTTTTACATATCAGAAGAAAGTATGTGTGTTCGTTTGTTACAAAGTTACGTTTTACATGTCGACGCATTCCCGAAATCACTCCCACAAAATGCCGTAAACCGAGAGCTAATACTTTACACATCAAAAACTATACTCGTCCTATGGTTGGTTTCTTAACCAGACTAACTTAAAGAGTTCGGGACACACCCTCACTGCCTTAACTAATGCCTCAATGCCACACATGCAAACACACCGTAGTTGTTCCGAAGTGTGGGCTGGATCGGTGAAGAACTGAGCGAGGAGGGATAGCATACTTTAAATAATGTTTCATTGCAAGAATATTTCAGCCGGCGTACGCGAGGAGGGTGTTTCATCCGTAAAGGAGTGGATCGAAATAGGAGGGGAGAAAAGGCGACCACAAGGTGTCGAGATCATTTCGAACATTTCCTCCTTCCCCCCCCCCCCATTTCACAATTTCCCTAAACCCCCGTCACACACCACTCCCCTCACCGGAAAAACCCGCAGGCCCTTGCGAATATTCCCCCCCCCCCCCCCCCATATCGTCCCTCTTTCGTACTGGAAATGGAAACGCGAGCGTCGAAAAAAAAAATAGAGAAGGGTTGCGGAAAAGAGGTGGTGAAGGGGCGTGGGAGAAGGATTCCCGATGAAATAGCGAGCGAATCCTTGGAAGATATGTCGAGGGATTATCAGAGCTCCTCGGTGTCAAGAAGGGCCGGTGAGGGGCAGGGGGGAAGTGAGATGTGATGGTGAAGCTTCCCCCTTTTTTACAGATGGGATTCCGAATGCGTCCTGATTTTCGATTATGAAAATATACGGTGCGTCCTCAAGTTAAGGAACGGTTTCCACTTCCTGAAGGAGAAAAACGAAATTCTACCTATGTTGGGCAAAATATTTTTGTAGCTGCACCGTCAGGTTTCGATATTTATTTACTAAACTGTTAAAACATTATGCTGTAAATCATCGTGTAAACTGGACTAACAGCGCTTAATTAATTTCCGTTTTATCGAGGCGGTCCGTTCGGAGAAACCATGCTACTTAAAGCAATAAAATGATTATGAGTTGCTTCAAAAGGAACTATGGAAAATTATTTAATTAGAACATGAGAAATTTTCTCTCATTAAATGTACGAAGATCGGCATTAAAATATCTGCTCCGAAAAAAGTATAATTATCCCTTTTAATTAGTTCCATTCCGATGTAAAATCATTTCGTTATTATTAATAAAATTAATTGAACGCTGTTATGCAAATTGTGACGAAAAACATTATCTCAATTTAAAACCAGTTTTCTTTGAATTTTTATTACTTATTTATTATTGTGGGGGTAAAATGAGTGTGTGTGTGTGTGTGTCTATATATATATAAAGCAAATGATGGAAACATATGAATTTGAGCACGATTATCGGTTCAATGGAAAATAAATATTCGAGAATTAAACATTTCCATACTGACACACCATTTTCCAAGAAAAATAAAGAGAAAAAATAGTTCGTGTATTCATGTGTATGTCTTAAGGTGTACACAAATGTTTGTTTTTATGTTACAAAGAAATTTTAATGAATACTGTACACATAGATATAACTTTTGTTCTGCAATATTATGTGTGGCAAATAATAAACATTGCGCCACGCTTGTAACATTAAAGGAACCCAAATTTGTTAAAAATATTTTCGACAAGTTTTTTTATTCTGTAACAGCCATTTCTTTGCTAGTAAAACCGTAATTTTCATATTTGCGTTTGTTATGGCTTTACATTTACCAAATGATTTACTGCGAAAATATGATTATCATTAATTTTCATTTGGCTTTGGCACATAAATCCGCTTAGTACGTCCTCCGATGTTCATGAAAGCGAATAGACACGGGTGTACGCTGCCACACGTGGGTCCGACATCTTGACGGCTTAGTCTCGTAGGTATTGCAGAAACGTCCATGTTCATTGTACAGCAGCCAATATATTAATTTACTCCTATTATTTGGTGCTGTTTCTCAGTATTTCAAATAATTTAATAGTTAAACTATATTGAATTGTTTATAAAAGACTCTTGTCTTAAACAAGTCCTTATTCAAATGTTTCAATAAATAAAATGAATTTTTATGTCAGTCCTAGCATGTGTTTAAATCATGAAATCATGAAAGCCTAAAAAACTCAAGTGTGAATGGTTTTGGGAAAACATAATTTTATTGATGTATTAATGTTATACTAAAAAGAGTTATTTGGTTAAACGGTTAATCACCAAACTGTATGTCACATGCTTGGACTGACATTATATTTTACTATTAAATTCATTGAAACCATATAATAGTGACATATTTAGTGAAATTGGTTTTTTATAAAGCAAAAAAATGCTGAAAAATATGTGTTTATTTAAAATAAGGTGAAAAATCAGTTAATATAAGAAGCAAAGTAATTTTGGATACCACCCCTTGTACATTGCGCGGTGCGCTCGAATTTCGTTTCGTACTAAAGTTTCACCCTCTACTGGCCTAAAGAAATATTCTATACTCATAAAACTCTTCATGAACACAGGATTGGATTTTTTTAATTTACATGAAATGGTTGGTAGGTTTCACGTGAGATAACGAATATTTATTTTAATGTTTTCTCCCTAAAAATAATTGCCCTTGGACACCTTAATTTGCAGCTAGACTCTGACCTCGAACTATGTTGCGGTATGTAGTAAAAATACTAGTAAAAATATTTAGGGAATCAGACAAAAATATTTAGGAATCAGACCAAAATAATTAGAGGATCAGACTAAAATATTTAGGGGATCAGACAAAAATATTTAGGGCATCAGATAAATTATAATTAGAGGATCAGACAAAATATTTAGGGAATCAGAAAGAAATAATTAGGGAATCAGACCATATGACAAGTGTTTCCAGCAGCAGTAACAGCTACACGTAGCGTCTACTGACAGCCCGTCGGAACAGGAGGCAGAATGCAGCGCTACCGCGACGTGCCGTTCAAATAGAAACAGGACGCAGGGTGCCATCTCAGTCTGTCAGTAATAGTCTTCTCACAGGTGGACTCTATGCACGTAGGCCCGTGGTGTGTGCCCCATTAGCAAGAGAGCACCGCACAGCCTGTAGAAACTGGGCGGAGGAACATCGTGCATGGGGGTCCCTTCTGTTCTCCGAAGGGTCGCGATCCAGCGTGAAATCCGACAATCGCCTTTTTCTCATCTGGAGGGAACGTGGATCACGAAACAACCCAGAAAAGTTCTGGTACCAACACACTGCTTATTTTTTTCATGTACTCCTAGTTGTAAAAATATGGCCCTATACTAATGCAATTTATTTCCCGCACAATTAAAAAGAAAACTTTGCTGTGGTGCAAAATATTTCTTCGATTTTTTAGCAGGCCACAATCTTTGTATGATACCGTAATTTTTTAAAAGTCTTGAAACAACTATTTATTACTGACAACCATATTTTGATGACCATTCTAACCAACCGCTTATATGTACACTATAAATAATTACTTTGTTTTTACCATAACGTAGGGTGTGTATTAACGCAAACCTTCGATCCGCCATGCAAAGACGCGAAGTATTTTCTTTTCTTTTCGTCTGGTCCGAACATGTCCAAGGATCATGAGAAGCTCAGATTTTCCGGGCGGTCGCTGCAAAGCATCTTCGTATCGACACCTCGCTTGTCGAGGAGAGATGGGCGAAGAGAGGCAGAGAGAGAAAGACAGAGGTGAGAGAGCCGGAGCTTGTTAGCTCGCTGTCGATGTAAATTAAGTTTGAAAATTCGGGTGCTCCCTTTTCTTTCCCACTTCACCAACCCCCTTTCTCCATCGCCCGCTTCTGCCATCCTTCCAATCCCTCCCGAGATGCAGCGGAAGTGTTCCGCTTGCTGATACTCCCCGTGATCCTGTGTCAACAGCTGAGAAGGAAACTAATCTGGAGAAGCACAGGGAGAAGGACAGAAGATTGACAAAACCTTTTTTTTTTACCTTCCCCCCCCCCTCCTCCTTTTTTTTCGATATTGTCTTCTCGAATTTTGTTTATCAGTAAAGGAATTTACAAAATAAATAAATAAACTGTTTTTTTAGGACTTTTTTAAAAATTCAAGCTGACGTAAAGATAGCCAGAAAGAATTTAAGTTTCCGAGCTGAAGGAAACAAACGTTGGGCCAAATTGAAAGTGAGGAATAAGTTAACAACATTTTTTAGTTAAATTAATTGTCAAACATGTAAATACCTTAACACATATCTCACATATCTGTAAATTCATTAAACATTTAAACATAAAACAATTTGCGTTAAAGAACTTTACAGTATTCAAAATAGTTCACGATCATTCCCGAATAAAAAAATTCCACAAAATGTTAGTAATATCAAGTGAAATAAAAAAACGACTAAAAATTCGTGTAAGGCGCTGGTTTCCCACATTAGAGATCGCACCTTCAAAGTAGACCACATGACAGACCGGCAAATGATGAAAACAAGGTAAATTTCTTGTTAAATTTCCTTAAGGGCGCCGCCTACTTGGAGAGCGCAGAGACGTGCAGAGCCTTGGAAATCCGGCTTTTATTCGAAAACTATTCCACGTATTGTTTTGCGGTTTGGCTACGAAAAGCATTTAAGGAACAGCTTACAGGCCTATAATAGTCAGACGTTCTATTTTCCCTTACTAATAGGTAAGTTTTGACTGTGAAAATGGCTAAAACGGCACTTTTTGCGGCGAGATTTAGGTAAGAAGATTCATTTTCCCGGGCTTCGGAAAATTATAGACCCGTAGAATGCACCTTTGTCTTGCGTCGCGTGATAAAAAAATATAGTTTCGTAGATGAAAATCGATGGTTCTACGATGCAGTTCTAAAGCACTGCATGCCAGTAAGACACTCCAGTGAAGTGGCGCCACCACGCGCTCCGCTCGGCCGCTATCAGTCCGGGAGGGGAAGTAGCCTTGAGCGGCGGGAAGGTGGGTATGCGGGGGGAAAAGATCCGGCTGGTAGGGGGAGTGCCCAGCTGCTGCGTGTCGCTAACCTGAGTCTAGGGCAGTAGCTGTCTTTGACAGACGCACAGTGCGAGGTGCGAGATAATAGTTCGTACATCCATCATCCTGCGTGCGTGCTCTGATACTTGTGAATGTGTGTGGGTGAATTGACTCGCGTCAAGTGCCAGTAGAACGTTTAGCCTTTATACCCATTTAGAAAGGTTTGATTTACAAAGGTATGGAATCTGCGAGAAAGCAAGTTTTGAATGAAGACAAAAGAAGAGGTAAAAAACGTCACTTGCGTCTGAATGCAGTTCGAAAGAAAAGGAAATGGAACAAAGGGAAAGTTTTACGTTTAGTTGACGGCAGGTAAGTGTGTTGTACATTTATTAAGAAACATGTAAGCCTTCACTTTCAGTTGAAAAGGTTATATAGCATAATTTTTTATATTCATTTACTATCCATTTAAGCTGTATTAAATTTAAATGTTCTTTCTTTCACAGGCTGCGTTACGTGAAAAACCATGAAACAAGGTTTTCCAACTATACTTCACATGAGTCTTTCAGTACATCCAAACACGCGGGGAATATAGAAAATGCTGTTGAAAGGAAAACCCAGACAGACAGTGAGACTTGCTACATAACGTTGTCTCCAGCAAGGTTTGAATAATAGTTTTTTTCAACAATTACTTAAGAATAATTAAAGGGCAAAATGCCGAAAGAATGTGTCTCTCTTACTTTTCTAGCACGGATAAAACGTCTATAACGCATGAATACCTGTATATGAATATTACGTAGGCATATACACATACATAAAATAGTCCACTACATTACTGCATAGTTTTATAGCATGCTTTCCCGTATGAGATTCATGAAACGTTTCCTTAAATGTTTCCAAATACTTCTGCACTGAATGAAAATTAATAAAAAAGTAATATGCCTGTTCTTGACACATTTCTCTTAAATGTCGTGTGTGTATGTATTTATAATAGCTTACATAAATACGTTCCATCATTTTATGACTGAGAACTGAAAATTAATTGACTCTACATCGGAATCAGTGAATATTCGTTATTACTTACGATTTTTCACAGATTCAATTTGATGAAACATCTCAATCAGTAAACTGTAGAAAACTACATTTTAACTTTGTTAAACCAATAATTGAAATAGTGAAACATATTAATTCGCAAATTTAATTTGTAAGATTTCGCGCTCAATTTATGAGGCGGTATTTTTTCATAATATAATATTAGTGTTTTCAGTCCACATACTTTTAAATTCAACCTAAATATTATATCTAACTCAACTACTATCATAAGAAATGGTAGCGTAGTGGTCAGGTCATCGGCTTTCGGCTGCAGACAACACGGATCAAATCATTCTTCCGATAAACTCGTTAGCAAATTGTAAAGTAGGTAACAGTATTCTACAAACATAGGAATATGGAAGAAATAAAAGAATATAATCTTTCATTTTTTATTTAAATTACTTATGATTAAAATTTAGATCTTTATTAACACTTATAAATAGTACTTCAGTTGCGTAGTTACATTTTATGTTAAAAGAAAGTTGAAGGGTTATACCTAGTAACAATTGTATATAACTTATGTGAGCGTTTTCAAAATATTATTTGTTTATAGCTTTTTACTGTTACCATCGCTGAGCGGTTGGAAGTGTTGTTGTTTGCTGTATTCAAATACTGTTTAACATATCTTCCATTACGCCTACAGTTAATAAATTATTTTGTTTTAACGGTTATATAATTAAAATATTCTGAGACGTGGTATTTTTGTTTTACACAGCAATGTTGTAATTTCACAATTGGAACATTGAGCCAAACTTTGCGACATAATTAATGAAATATATTATTAATTTTAGCCTACTAATTATGTCAACAATAATAATTGTTTACAATTTTAATAGCGTATTTGATTATTATTTCAAGGAAAATCATATCTTTAATTTTGTTTTGTTTTAGGTGTTCCACCTCTCCCGGCGATACTGCTTCACATGATCAAGTAGACATCGATGGAGCAGGTTGTTCGTTTTGGACAAACGAAATATTGGCGACACCGCAGAAAGTCACAACTACTGATTATCCTACAGAAGAATATGATGTTACTGGAATATTTTCAGACACGGAACAAGAGTCAAAATCGGTCACATGTGACTACGCTCAGCTTCTTGAAGGCGTGGAGAAACTTTCGTCACCAGCATCTTCACCCGAACAAACCTCTCCTAAAAAAACTTTCAGCTCTGAATCATCAACCTTTCCGATACAAGGCCGTCGACTGTTTGATGTTGACTTTCTATTCAAAGAAATGTCGCGCATCAGCCAACATAACAAAGTGTTTCAGTGTTCGTTTGAAAATATGCGATTAATAAAAGAACATAAAAATGGAATGATAAGTAAATTTGATTTCAAGTGTAATATGTGTGGTACTGTTGAATCTATTTTCTCGGAGGACCCCCAAACAAATAAAGTCAACTGTAACATGGCATGGGTGAACAGTATGTTGTTAACGGGCCAAAGTTTTACACAGTTACAAGACATAACTTCAACTTTGGAAATGCCTTGCATGGCCAAGGAGACTTTCAACAAATGTCAAAAATCCCTATCTTCTGTTATACACGATGTCGCATGTCAAAGTATGGAAGCCGCTGGCAAAGAAGAAGCAAGATTGGCAGTAGAAAATGGCAGTGTGGATGTCGACGGAGTTCCTCTCATAGCAGTTGTCACTGATGGAGCTTGGTGTAAACGATCGTATGGAAACAAATATGATGCTCTTTCTGGGGTGGTAAGTTTGTGTATTACGTAATCTTATTGCGTGTTGAATAATAATTTGTAGGCAATCTGTGTTATATCAGTAATTATGTATTATTAGTAACTAAAATAAGTTCATGACAGTGTGAACAACACGTAATAGTTAGGTATTTTGTTAATATTTCCTTCTTTTGTAGATAAATGCGACAATTTAAATTCTTTATAAGTGCAAACATTGTATAGTTATTTTGTGATAGACCTGTTTGCTAGTATGAAAGTCTTTTAGGCCTACCGGCATAGAGCCATATACTTAGAGCCTATTGGCATAATGCCAGACATTCGAAATAATGTAATTATCCTGATTATACAATGTTCGTTACCTTACATTAAGTTTTACAGCGAACAGATTAAATATGCTTGTTTTTTTTTCTTATAGGCTTGCATAGTAGGAAAAGAAACAAAAAAAGTTATCTTCGCAAGCACTAGGAATCGATACTGCTGCATATGTTCACGAGCAAACAGTAAAAATGAGACGCCAAAGGACCATGTCTGTTTCAAAAATTGGAACAAGTCTTCAAATGCCATGGAATCTGACATCATAGTGGAAGGTTTCAAATGCAGTGTTTCCATGCATAACCTGAAATATCATCAGCTGATTGGTGAGTCACAAGGTGATCAGTTAATTTCAGATGTTATTAATTATTATGTATTTGTGTCGATAGTATATTTTCGAAATAATTTCAATGCCGTGTGGTATTTAATGTTTTTATTTCCGACGTCGCACGTTTCATATGTTTTCATACAATGCTGCATATTGTAACGAACTGAAATGTAGCGCTTTTGTAACAGCTACTTCCTAAATATACAGAAAGGTATTAGCTCTACAATGTTTATAAATGTAACCTCGCGAAGAGTAGGTACTAAATATTGTGAACTATATGAAAATAGTTAGCCTCAGAGCAGTAACCGAGCGCTCTGATATGCCTACAAGAAGAACGTGCATATGTGGCCATTTCGAGTTAAAAATGATTTGGTAGTTTTCTGTAGGTATTTTTCAGTGAGCCATTGTATGTAAGTAGTTGTGTTAATTAAAGAAATGTTGTCTTGCACTTGTATTTCATACCCCAGAAATAGCATAGCCATACAATTCAGAGCCTACCACTATGTTAATATATGTACTTCTTTGAGGGCTTAACTGCAGATTTATGTCTTGGTATGGTTCTTAGGAATATTTTTAAAGGGTATGCAAGGCATAAAGTTTTCCATTTAGCCGAAAAAAGGACCCAAAAATATTGTAAAGTATGCGGCCTTAGTTTTAATATTTGTGAGAAATAGAGTATTGAAGTCTTATCTTGTTTAAGGCCATGTTACAGCGTTTAACGGCCCTTCAAAAACAATAATTTTTAATCAATGTTTTGTCTATACAGAAAAATCACCCAGTTTTAACAATACCACCTTAAACGTTTTATTAAAGTATTGTCATACCAATAAACATAACAGTTTTTTTCCAATATTTCTAAATAAGTTAACGCCAATTTTTTGCCCGAAAATGAGATAAAGAATGACAAAATAATGCATGCGGCCGAATTATACGTGGTAGATTTAAATAGCTTCTAAGGATTTGTTCACAGTTTCATTTCACGGAGTCTAGAATTTTCTCAATTCATTACATTGGAAACTAACTGATAAATTTAACTCATTATTTTCGAAACGCTGCAACATGGCCTTGTATTGTTTTTCGTATATAAATAAATACCTATACATTTATTACATTAGTACGTAGCGTGTTGTAAACATTTTCAGGAGATGGCGATAGCAGCATTATGACCCAGTTGGTGAAGGCTCAGCCATATGGTCCAAATTTTACAATCACCAAAATTGAATGTACTAACCACATACTGCGAAATTACCTTCGAAGGATACGTTGTATTGCTCAAAAGACGAAAAACGAAATTGGTTCCGTTTCTCCTGTTCTACGAAAGGCTGTATCTGACAAACAACTCCGCCTTCGAGCTGCAGTCACCGGAGCTGTGCAGCATAGGCGTGCTCAAAAAGAGTTTCCAATTCACAGAAAAATTGAGGAGTTAAAACTTGACATTTACAATGGTCCATTTCACGTATTTGGTGACCACTCAGGATGCGCAATTAGAGGTTATTTCTGTAGCGGATTGAAAGAAAACGAGGAAAACCTTGTACCGCCTCTTCAAGAGGCAGGTATATGGTCAGAAATAATAGCAGCTCGAAACATTGTTGCACATCATGCTGTAAGCCTTTTACATAATGTCAATACTAATACAGCAGAGTCTTTCAATAATGTGGTTTGCAAGTATGTTTCAAGTAAACGAGTAAACTTTTGTTTGAGTGGTGGCTACCAAACAAGAAGCGAGCTCTCTGTAATTTCTTTTAATTCAGGTCCTCAAACACAGTCCTTTATCCATAAAGGTTTAACAAACAGTAGTCCTGGAAACATCACTAAAGCTCACATACAGCGCAAGGAACGTTCATCAGAGAAAAGAAAGCTCAGGAGGCTGACAAACCCACAAACATTTAAGCGCAGAAAGTTGTATGTGACAGGTCCTGACAAGGATTATGGCTGTGTAGAACAACGCATACCTGACATGGAACCAGACGAATATGCAAGACAGACACAGGAATTTCTCGCTAGTCTTTGTAAAACGGATGAAGAACGAGAAAATCTACAAATCGCTACCAAAGGGCAAAATGATTCTGTTCTCTGGAAATCAGAAAGAATCAAGCGACTGACAGCATCAAATTTCGGTAGAATCTGTAACATGAAGAAATCCACTAAGCGAGCAAAATCCGTTGTCAATATATTGTACAGTAGGTTTTCAGGGACGGAGGCCACAAGGTATGGATTGGAAAATGAGCATAGCGCCATTAAGGATTTTGAAGTGAACTTTGGTAAGAAGGTGGCTCGCTGTGGCTTATTCGTCGATAAGGAACACCCATGGCTGGTAGCAACACCTGACGGTCTTGTTGGAGATGATGGTATCCTTGAAGTAAAATGTCCTGCCGTAGCTGCCAGAATGTCTCCACAAGAAGCAGTGGAACAGAAAAAAGTAACATTTTGTAACATTGTGGATGGTAAAATTTTTTCTGAAGAAAGGACATGCTTACATGTACCAAGTGCAGGGACAACTGCATATTACCAATCGTAAGTACTGTTATTTCGTCCTTTGGACACCACGTGGCTTACTAGTGCAACAAATTGAAAGAGAGAACAGTTTCTGGAAAGAAAAAATGATCAACAAACTGACACAGTTTTACATGACGTGCCTTCTACCGGAAATAATAGATCCACGTTATCCTAGGAATATGGAAATCAGGGAACCTGATAATACACTGTAAACAATTGATGGACAATAGCCTTACATGTAAGCCAAAATTACCACAAACAGTACAGGTAAATTCCCATTTTTAAAGAAGGATATTAACAACAAAAATGATTTCATAAAGATTACAGTTAGGCCTATAGATTTTTGTTTTCTAGTCCAATAAACAATTGAAACATAGAAAATTGGCGTACTATTTTGACGAAAGATGTTTGAAATGATACAGTTATACAGACAAGTGCCCAGTTGCCAGTTTCCGTGCCAACAGAAAAAAAACCTTATGTTTGTGTATGCTGTGAAATACTTAAATCAATATAATGTAACAGTGTAATTGGCATGCAGTGTCTTATAACTTTGTACTTAGATTATATTATTATGGGCCGTATCTCATTGTGAATCGTTTTAAAAGATATACGTAAAATGTTTGTTTCACTCTACATGTTATATTGTGCGCTGATAGTTTACTACTAGTATCGAGCAGCTGTTTATTTTTATTTTTGGTTTTGATGTATTAACATTAGTTTCATTATTTGTATTTGCACCGTATTATTTATCAAGAGTGTTCGAAACGAAATAATTTGTTATACTGAATCTGAAATAGTTGTATGAATATATTTATTTTTGTATGTTTAAATATGTAAGGTGGAATATTTTTTTGTGTAAACAATTAGTATGTATGTTCAGAGCTATTGTATTGTAGCTATTGTCTCAACAGTTTCAAAACATTAAGCCAGTTTTTTACCATTTACTTAAGCTGATTCATGGTGACAACTGTCTTATTTTGTGGTACAAATTACATAGATGTATAACCTGTAGTAAGAATGAACATAACAATTCTCATAGATATAAAATGTAAATAAAATATGTAAATGTGGTATTGTTGAATGAGCATTAGGTGTTGTGTGAATAATATATTTTGTTATGAATGTTGTAATTTACAAGAAAGATATTTATATACATATGTTGTAAAATATACACATATCCATACACACTTTGCAGCAAGTGATTTCATTACATACCCTTCCATTTTATTTTGGCATTTTGTATACACTGCCAAAGGAAAAGTTTAATTACGATTTACTACCAATCTGTACAAAGTGCCTACAAGAGGTTTACATTTGTGGATACATGTGCCTCTGTAGTACATTATTATTGTAATAGTGAACGAATATTAAATTCACACATCTGGTACTTTAAAATTAAGTAGGAATATGAAGAAAACATACATTATAGTATTTGTTACATTAAGAAGGATCACAAACACACATGGTATTACCCATATTAAAATAAGAATAATATATAAATACATTAAGATTAGACACATTACAGAGTTTACATTACTTAAGACCGACGACAATAAATAGGGATGTAGTACGTTGAGTAACATTGTCATATATTACATGACAAATTAATCCTTTAGTACACTCACTAGGTCATTGAATAATCTAAGACAATCATAAGAATAAACTCAGGCAATATAGAAAGGCCTATACGAGTACACAAACGAATAAACATTAGACTACTAGTTAACTTACAGTAGAACAAAAACTAAACATGTCTTAATTTTTTATAAAATATTTCATAAGTTTATTTATGACCCGCAGTGAAATTTACAGTTTTTTTTGTCCTGAAATAAAATTGCATTCGCTATGTTCTTTCTAGACATCGTTTTCCGCACTATCTCTTAAAAATTGTGAGCTGTAGCGCTAAGCAGCACACAGGCTGACGAACATATAAGAATAAATTTAGCCAATCAGTGTACGCTAATGCGTAGCAAGTTTAATAGTTCAGTCGGTAATAATCTAAATTATTTGTTATTAAATGCAATAGAAACAAAACGATCTCATTTGATAGCAAATGTAGATAGTTGTTTTAAAGTACCACAAATTTGAAACACCATTTGTTAATTCACAGCCAACCATATAAGGAGTGAGGCAATCATCGTTTACGTAACATATGAGAGGCTAATATTGATAATGGTGTAAGTCACTTATATTCCGAAGCACTAGTGTTACATTAAATATGTTTCATACGAAAGCCCCTCTAAATTATTTAATATTTATTAACTTTCTCACAATCATTCAAGCACTTAGTTGGTTCTGTCTTTTAAATATCGTAACAAATAATTGTTTTGTTAAAAATTGGTAATGTGCCTTATTCCACTATCATTCTAAGCCTTTCATATCATTGCATGCAGTTACGGCATTCATAATAAAAGGCCACTTATATTTTCCGAGTTTGAATAGGAAAATATATCTTTATTCGTTAACCATTTTTACTAAAGCCTGTTCTACAGTGACACGGAACCGTAAGCAACGGAAACGCATAACGGAAACTCAAACGCAATCGCAAGAGTTGTGTTGCCAATCTCATGCCGAAGCGTTTCCGTGTCCGCTTGCGTCCACTGTTGCAAGTATATTAAAATATTCGTTTTTGTGCGTTCACTGTAGAACGGACCTAATGATTTATAAGAACGGCTGAAAACAATAGCGTCCGAAATGAAATATGCTAGATGTATTTTACTGCAGAACAATAAACGGCGATTGTTTCATCAGCTGCAAAATATTGCATACAAACACAACTTTAAAAGCAACAGAGCATTCGTTTAATGGGTAATAATAATTATATTATAGTTTCTTCATTCCAAAAGAAAGTATCATGGCATAAAAATATCTTTCACGATTCTCTGAAGTGTAATCTGGCCTTAGTTCAGCGCGGAAATCCTAAACAATGACATTCCGCCGCATGCGCCAGCCAAGTGTCTCGAGGTGCCGGCTCGGTGCCGGGAAGCGGACACCACGTTCACTATCTGCCTCGCGCCCTTTCCCCTGCCCCCGCACTCACCCACCCAGGTGTCTGCTCGGCGGTCGGGTGGGGGAAGACACCATCCCGCCTTTCGAGGGGCGGAAAGCCACGGCGAGTAGTTCCAGCGTCTGCCGCGATTCCTGCACGAAGATGAGCCCGTCCAAGCGCGCGAAGTGATTTTCCCACGGACATAGGCGGCGCCCTTAACAACGGTTGCTTCTCTCATTATTTTTTTTCCAAATCTTATCGTGCACATTACATACTCGATACATAAACTTTTGGAAAAATTACGTATGCCTGTGGCTGAAAAATATTTTACTAAATTACGGTTCAGGAGAATCTAACGACACGAGTACCAGGAAATCAATGTGTTCCTTGAATATTAAATTAACGGAAAGAAAAATCTTTTTTAAACTGTTTTTTTTTTTTCAAAGGATTTTATATAAATTTTAGTGTTGCTATACATTGATACATTAATGCGCAAGATGTTAAAAAAAAAAGTAAAATTTTTTGTATTATTCTATTGTTTGTGGTGAATGATAAGAGTGGGAATAAATAGGGACTTTAAAGAATCACGTAAGTGCTAATGTGAACCACACTCCTACACTAATTAGAACCGTGTTCGTTTTTAAGGTTTTTTTTGTAGAAAACGTGTGATTTAATCCCAACATTTTGCTGCACCATACCCATAAATATGATCGGAATTTAATCATACTCACCCAGAGTATGGGAAATTATTAGTAAACCCACCCCCCCCTCCTCATCCACCCTAAAAATTTATATTTAATATATTTTATCAACAAATTACTCCTCGAATATTGTAAGCATAATTTTTACATAATTAATAAAACGGTCAATAAATTTTTTCTTTACTTATACAATTTCACTCTACCACAATTTACTTCTACTTCTGAGCCGAGTTACGTTATTTGAATGATGCTTGCAATGGGGAAGACTAATTAAGAACATTTTTATGGAAATACTCATTGCTGGTTTTCACTTTGTGTCATAGAGGAACCACAAGAATGGACACGAAGATGAATACATAAACACGCAGAAGGACAAGCCAAAATCAGCTGAAGACAAAGTACGAATGCAAAGACAGTACTGATAATTCCGTGAAATGAATTAGAAAATAAATTTATCATGTCACAGACGAACACAGGGGGTTGACTACGACGAGTCAGTTCTTACAAGAACAGAAAATATAGACAAATAACAACCTTGGACAACACAACGACCAATAAGACAATCCCAAATACTATACAAAAACAGATAATCTGAACAACACAACAACACAGCGACGCACAGGAAAACCTAGAAATAAAACTAAAAAATATATATATTTGTTTGTGGATCATCGTTGGGCCCGTCCGTTTTGTCGCTGTGTTGTCCAAGGATATTATTTGTAATTTCTGTTCTGTCACATT
The DNA here is from genome assembly GCF_032445375.1 of Bacillus rossius redtenbacheri. Lineage (NCBI taxonomy): Eukaryota > Metazoa > Arthropoda > Insecta > Phasmatodea > Bacillidae > Bacillus > Bacillus rossius. The sequence goes on from NC_086333.1 coordinate 55,520,147, forward strand.
GTTAGAAGTTCACTGTGTTCGTCTGTAACATAATTTTTTTTTTCAAACCGATTCCTTCCACGGTATTTTCTGTGCGCTTTATGCATTCATAATTTTTTTTAACAAAGGCTGATTTTGGCTTTTTTTGTGTGTGTATGTGTATTCACCTATTGTCCATTCTTGTGGTTTTCCTATGACATATAGTGAAAACCGGGATGTTGTATGTCCATAAAATTGTTCTAAATGGGTCCAATCACTTAACGTAACATAGAAGTTGTTGATTAGTGCATGGTTTCACATAAGGTACATATTGAAAGAGGTGTAAGTAAAGGAATTTTCTTTTTGAAGGGAAAAAAGTGCACATCACTCACCCGATATTGTTTTTTTAAGTAACTTCACCAACCAAACCAACGAGAAGTTTTTGTTTATGACATTATAGTTTATTTTAATTTAGAAAAATTTGCAAAAAAATATTTATGCAAACATTATGATATAGCTATCAGCTAAGCTTAAGTCGTGACGATATTGCTACAGTTCTATTTTTTTAAAAAAATACTTCACATTCAAAAAGATCGGAAAGAGCTCTTTCGCAAATAAATTTGCTGCGGCAGCAGAAAAAAAAATTTCGCATGGACCCAGGCCGCATTGTTGAAATTTGCAGGGGAAGGACATAGAGATTCTACGGGATCTCGTACGCGCTGCAGTCAAACGTGGTACCTCTCCCCCAACCCCTCCTGTAGATCCTACTTCAACCCCCTCCAACAACCTCCCCCTGCCGACCCAAGATGTACACCGGACGAACACTGCATTATTTGCGCTGTGCCAGAGTTATCGATTCGCGACGTACAAGATGTTAGGAGACAATATTTTCTCGGGAGCGCGCTCCGATGTCTACCTCCACCCCTCACTCCCCCTTTTTCCTACCCTTCTCCCTTCATCCCCGTTATCTTTTACAAGGCCCCTGGAGGCCGACGAATGACATAATTTCCTATCCTGCTGCGCGAGTAGAGTTCCCGTATTTATCAAGCGGGAGAGATAGTACACCGTCTTAATTTTAACTGTTACAAGGCAATAACAATTTTCCAAATTTTGCTGTCAAGACTGTATGTCCCATTCCAAGACATTAGTTTATTTTTACATTTAACACATTTTGAGTACTCGAAATTCAAGAAATTGAAATATATATAGACTGTTTGTATTATTAACTGGTAAAGTTGAATTGTTGACATTTTTGTGTAGTATGGCTAAGAAGAACCAATCGGAATAAATAACTGAAAATTTTTGGATTTAAGGGCAATTATGGTGGCTACTGCAAAGTATGGTTTAATTTTTTTCACAAGGAATTATTTAATTTTATTAAGCCTTTTAAAGTCATAAAAATTCTAATGGTTTTTAAAGGCCAGGAAAAATTGAATTAATTTTTTTTTTCTGGAAAAATCTAACCATATCACATTGCAGCCAGTGAAATTGACTTTAAAACTAAAAATTTTCCGGTTTTTTATTCCACTTCATTCTCCTTATCCATACTGCCAAAAACGTTAAAAAAGCAACTTTTCCAGCTAATTACGAAAAAAAGGATGAGATATATTATTTCATTTTGTGAAAGTTCATCCACTCGAAAAGTCGGCAAGTTTAACCGCGTAGAACGTGAATATAGAATAATGACCTGGAACGGGAAATATGCCCTTAAAGCATAGTACACGTTATAGGTATAGTTTAATAGAATGCGTGGAATTAATAGTGACTGGTCGCTGCAACTAATCAACCCTATTAAGTCATTGACGTTTAGTAATTCATATAAAGTTTCGGCAGTATATTCAATTGTAACAATAATGTCAAAAGCAACTATATCATGGTGATTGAAAATCTCTTAATATGTTATCTGTCTCTTAGCGAAGGCATGTTTTCAATATTTAACATAAAAAAAATGTTACGGTGTAAATATTTTTCAATGTAAAATAGCCTTTCTTTTGCCTTTAACTGGATTTACTTGTTGGAAAGTGTAGGATGACCATATAAGAGTTGTGTCTTATTTTAAAGTTCATCGTTAGAAAATGCAGTAAATTTAAGTACGATTTGACGAAGAATCGACCAGAAATAAAATAAGAGATCTTTGAGATATTAGGCGATTGGATTTTTGTTAAAATTACTCAGTATTCCAACTTCCCAGTTCTGTGTTCCGTTGCAAACAAGGAAAACAGGCAAGTGCAAGGGAGAAGGGTGTTATTACTGGTGAATTTACACGTTTTAAAATTATTTTTGTTTAACAAAATCCTTTACTTATAAGGATTCACGTCCAATAAAAGTGAAATCAGTACCCGTAAATTTATGAAGATAAACTTAAATTTATGAAGATCGCTGGATAATTTGTAACAAGTATTCTTCGCAAATTTAAGGTGAACATTTTTAAGCAGTATGTTGGATATGCAAGAACAGCCAATAAATATATTTTATAACAAATTTATAACAGTGAATGAATGGAATATGCCTGGAAGTATTTTCGTCGTAATGATCATCAGGGATGAGAGATGGAAGATGGAGCATCGGGGAACGAACAAGTGTAATGGAAACGAGAGCACCACAAGAAACGTTCGGCTTATTCTCCCTTCAGAACTACAAGTTTTACCATCAAACACGAAAGTGTGTGCTACACCGTGGAAAAAAACAAACGTGCATAGAAATCTAAACAGAACTGTCCTTTTATAGGTTCACGTGGTAGCTGACTAGCAAAAGAACAACCAAGTTTTATTAGAATCACATGTTTCGCAGGAACAATTGTTTGGTAGCAATAACCTGTCAGGCAACTGTTCCTACACTAAATGTTTGGGGTTACGGAATTTTAGTCAGAGACGGTCACCCTTAAGATGGTGACTGCTATGTCGGCCGAAACCTCGTTCAGCATATCGTATTCGGCGCAGCTGTAAACTACCAGCCAAGCAACTTTAAACGATGGCAGCGAAAACCTGCTATCCTTATTAACTACCAATTAATTTTATTATTCTCAGCACATTTAAAAGAGAAATTAATTTGCAGTCTTATTACTGTACAAAATTAAAATGCAAAAACAGTGATTATACCACATAGCTGTTTCACTGCAAATTAAAAAACAATCAACGGATTGGACAATAATGGTTATTGCTTAGCTGGCACAGCAAAGATAAAATTTCCTGTCTGTCAATGTGTTGGTGCTGTGTATAACTGACAAGAAATGAAAGGCAATGGTTAAGAAAATTCTTTAATCATTTAGGTCATATATTTAGAAAGTCATAAAATAACAACAAATATTAAGAAGATTTTATTTAAATTTTTGTTTATCAAAAGTTTTAAGTAATGCAAAAATAATTTTAGCTCATTCCAATGCATTATTTTAATAAATGTATGTCTCTGAAAACTTCTGTTGCAAGAAAGAATAAATAATTTAATTAATAAAATTTTCAATGCATAAATAAATAAGGGCTTTGGGTCTCGACAACATCAGGGTATTAAGAAACGCCGAGAGTTTACAATAAATGGTAGAGCGTTAATGGAATGAATTTGTGACAAAACAAAGGTAATGCCAGACAAACCCCACTAGCACATAGCAAAGTCTAACACGTATTTAACTCACGAAAAGTCTAAGCTTCGGTGCCACACAGAATGAAGCTTCATTGCTGTTGATATAAGTTTATTAAGATACGTTGTTTGTACCAAGTAAGTGTACTTATTTACTAATTGAATGTGGTATATCTTCAAGAAGAAAAGTTACACAATCAGAACGGTATTTTTGCAGCTTCGCCACTCATTAAGCCCTACTACATAACATGAATGATAACTACACAATTGTACGAAATACGACGCTGGTTGATAAACATGAAAATGTGTTTGGATTTCAGGAACTCATGGGATAAAATTTCGAGAAAACGCTTCTATAGGAACGCAATAAGGTGTTAACTATCCCTTAGTAAAAATTTTGAAGATGGCCAATGAACTTTATCTGATGACGACGAAAAAAACGAGATTCTGGTTCATGTCTCTTACTTCCATTCTTCTAATACAACTCATTTTCCCGAGCATTACAGCGAAAAGGCAACTCATAAAAACTGTTAAACATTTTTTTTAATTAGTTCGTCTTAACATTTTATTAAGCATCTTGTTCTTGTTAAGTCGAAACTGCGAATTTTTATCGCTCATTTCATCTCAAGTGATTGCATTTCCTTCCTTGTACTTAATGTTTTTTTTTTATTTCGCAAACCGTGATCCCTTTCCTCTTTCCCCTTTCCCTTGTTCTTAGCTTATTTCCCGCACGGAATTAAATTTAAAGTTAATTTTGTTCTTTATTACACAACCTTTTTTACTCCGTTTCCTTTCCTACTTCTGCTTCATTACGCCGTCTATGGGGTGCTCCGTTGCTATGGCTCTTGAGTTACATTACGTCTAGAGATGGGCCCTAACGTAACACACGGTGGCTTTTGTGCTCGGCCATTGCAGTGAAGTTGTCGTCCCAGATCTCTTATCATCCTGCCAGTCCTATTTTTTTACGCTTGCCTATTAACTATGCACGCATAATGTGGAATATCCCATTTAGTAATGGCAAAACTCTGGGAATCATTTATAGAGTTCCAAACATAACAAAAAAAAATTGTGGTGAGCGAGTATTTCAGTACTCGCCAGTGATACGTAACATCTCACCTCGGTAACGAGAAGATTCGTATGTTCTCATGTTGCAAATAAAATTATAATACGAAACTTAAATACGGAATTTAAGGTAGAATTTTTTTTAAAATAATGCCGAGCGTGATAAATATGTGCACATTGTGTGTTTAACCACATTTCTGGAGGCGTATCACTCGTAGTTTCCGCACTTGCCATTAGCATTAGCTTCCCGAGCAGCTACGTTGGCTATTCTATCATTCCATTTGCAGAGCGAAATTTGAAACTGTATAATGAAAAACCTCCGATAAAAGTGAAAAAAAAAGACTTGGAAAAAAAAAGATTAGGAACTGATTTTCTATGGGTATTTTTTTTAATAGTTCCCATATTGTTAAAATTAATTAGATAGTTAATACTATAAGGATTTTCTTTGTATTTTTAAACTTTGCCACAGATGGCACTACTGTAGTTATTACACATTTTCATTCCATAAATTCCGTAGCATTCACGAAATTACTCCCACCAAATGCTGTATTATCCAACCATACCATTTGAAACCGCGCTAGATTTTCTTTCAGCATTTTTTTCCCATGCCAAGAATCTATTAAATGAAAGCCATAAACAGTTTAGTACTATTTGGAAATTAAAAAAAAATTAATATGTGAAATATTTAGAAAGTTAACTGCATTTAAAAAGGTTCATTTCTTGAAATTAATTCACGACATTGGTATTATTAATTTATTTCAAATGTTGTTTACAGTTTACAAAGTATTTATAAGTATGTTTTGAGAATTAAATGCCCTTTTTTTAGCTATTTCCAATCTAACATCAACAAAGAGCATGAGATCGTTTAAAATGTCTCGCGGTAGAAGTCATTATACTCTTATAAAAATACCAAGTGTAGAAATGTAGTTTCTTAATAAATTCAGTTCAAATAAATTTTTCAAATAAAATAATTTTAATGAGTAACGTTATTATGGTATTTATATTTATTTTTTTTGTAATAATTTTTTGACTGGCTGTATAAATAGTTCTGACTTACAGGTTTAAAACAGGAAATTAAAATAAGTACCGCAAGCTAAACACTTCTGTACACTTAGTAGGTGCGCTTAAGAAATACTTCATTAGATTCGAAGAACAAATTCATTCTTCAATTCCTGTCGTCCTATAGACATTTTGAAATTATGTATTTACGTATTGACATATTCCTGTAAATGACAGCGCGCATTTAAGTGAGAGATTTAGGAACCGAATGAAGCCATAATGTTTTCAACTGTTTTTTTTAATGCAATTACAAATATTTATCGTTAAATATGGAAAACAAATTTCTACCTAAAGACAACGAGATTATCATATTATCAAAGACAATTTCTTTGTGTTTATCGACAGTATTATTACAGTTGCAGTCATTCAAAAATATGAAATAAATACACAACACCAGTGGCGTCCCAGAGAAATCTATTTTTAGAAGCCAGTCACCAATAACTTCAGACATTCCATGAAACGTTATTTGATTTTTCAAAACGGCCAAAAATGTTTTTTTTTTTTTAATTTAACACTTCAAATTTTTGTTTTGCCTAAGAACTGTTGGAACGGTTTCTGTCTCTTTATTATCTCTCTTATATTAGCTTCATTCATAACTAACAAAGTATGTAAAAAAAACCTTGTATGTCGATTATAACCTAATTTTAACTGACATATCGATTTGAAACTTTGCAAGTATATGTAATCCGAATGACAACACAATATTTTGGTACCATCGAACTGATCTGATGATGGAGCCAGGAGTTACATAGTAGAACTCTTCAACTTTTTAGTTTGTAACTGATTTAAGCGTGTTTATTTTTAGTTTTTCGAATTATAATTTTCTCCTGTAAGCAGCTGATCGATCAAAATTGTACATTTTCGCTTGATGAAGACTGCACTCGACACGAACGACACTAAACAAAAACCTTCGAACATATGGATTTAATACAAAAAAATACTTCTCAGGTGAAGATATTTGTAGTAGCGAGTCACTTATTACATCATATATTTCATTTAAATTTTTTTCTTGATTTTTCAACAAAGCATGATTTTGAAAATTAAACACCTGACAAGTGTTTTTGCCTGGAAACAGTTGGAACAATTGTCATTAATTTATTTTTTTTCTGTTGGCAGCTGGTCGATAAAAGTCGTATGTTTACGCATGATGCATACTGTTTGCGATGCGATCTCTAGAAGAAATTCAGGTCAATTTGGAAAAAAAAAAGGGGGGGGGGTTATAACGCACCCCTAAACATTGGGGGGTGAACCGGGTGGACGGAGAAATGATGATGGTTGGAAGAGGAGTGAGCAGGGGGTCGGAAGAGGAACGGCCAATAAGGAACGGGCGCGATGGAGGAAAGGCTGAGTGCTTTTTAACATAAACGGAGTCCATTTCTCCTTACAGAAAACTCCCCTTCCCCTCGGCGTGTGACGTGTGGCGAATGCCCCCCCCCCCCCCCCCCCCCCGGGAGAAGAGAGACGAATCCCCTGCCGCGTGCCGAAGAACGGCACTCGTGCCGGAGAAGGCTGGCGAGAAAGATGACGTACAGGGGAAGTATGTCGCACCAAATGGACTGGGGTAACTTAATATCAGCCACGGGAAATAAAATATGGTATTATCCACCCAGCATTACGAGAAAAACAAATGCGTTTTCGAATTAGGTCTTAGAGAATAATGACTTCGTAGTTATCAGCAACCGAAGATGCGGTCGCATCGAGATAACGTAATTTTTTTTTTCCAGATAAAATAAACCAGCGTTTTGCTATAAGGTTCTCTCGTCTGCGTGAAAAAAATATATTATATATATAATTATTTAAAAGTCACTTAGCATTGTTTTAATGGTTTGGCATGAATTGTCAAAACCAAAAAATAATGATAAATTAAATAAGTTCGGAAACCCAAAATTATAAGGTTACAGGTTCCGAACATCAGCACGCAAATTTGAATTTGACGTGCGTTTACTCCATTGGCTGAGAGGACAGACTAACGCATCTCAGTGGCGTTCAGAAGCAGGCGACGGGCCCGGAGCAGACTTTCAGACTCGGCCAAACGCAGTTCGGTGCGCATCACCCTGAGTGGTACTGAAACTCGCCCAATTCCAGGTGGTCGCCATCTGTCGTGGAAGCGCCCTTGGTAACTGCGCATTTCTCCTGCTGTATTCGTCTTCGCCTGTCCGTACACCACAAACATATCGACCATCTCAGCGAATGTGATCTGTACCTACCCCGTCAGTATCACCAGAGACAATTCATAAGACGCTGTATAATTTACGTATAGAAATAAACTCTTAAGTAGGCTTTTTTTACGAATGTGAACTGATTGGTTTTATTTAAGGAAAGGCTAGCATTAATTTTTTTATTATGTTAGTTAGTAAGTTTCTTTAATGCTTTTCTATAGCGTGGTTTAATATTTAGTTTTAACTTGATATTTTACTATTTTTGTAATATGTAAAAAAAAAACACGAAACAAATTTGTAAACTGGTCTAGTGCTGAATTTTGCTCGTGTTTAAATAAATAAATAGATAAAATAAATAAATGTAAAGTCTGCCGTGTTGTCGCTATTTTTTGTCGAATCTGTAACCGCAGCACCGGATTAACAAACAGCCCACACTGTGCTAATCAACTATAGCCAAACGTGTAGGTAAATGTACCGCAACCAAACATCCACTGTGCTGCACACCGTACTGCTGGTTGCTGGTGCTTTCTGCTAACCCTCGTCGTCTGCTTACGGCGAGGCGTTTGAACGTCACTGCGCTGCGAACGCACGTCCTCTGATGTTTATTTTTGAAACACAATTTTTGGACGTTTATATTGTAAAAATACGTTGTTCAGGGATGGACTCAAAACATGTTCTACTACGCAGCTAGCGCACCCGTTATAACAATTATCAAACCAGTGCCACTACCTCATTGACGTAACACTAATGGCTAGAGACCGGAAAAATTCGCGGATTCATTTCACGATCTGCTAGAATCCAAACAACTATACCTTTATATTGCTTCTGTGATTGGCTTACAGTTTATCTGAAGGACTTTGAGCCAATGGAAAACCTTCAACCAAAAAAGTAACGAATTGCAAGCGTCCCAGTTGACAGGTGTCACGGGTCAATAGCCAATGAGCAGGTGGCATTTGCCTTAGTTTGTAGGGAGTTGTGGAGTCTATGCTAGAAGTCATCGAAAGCGTGAATTTTTCCGGTCTCTACTAATGGCATGTATTTTCCGTGAAATTAATATGATCGTGTATTAGACTGCAATAAGGTATGCCTGCGCTAGCGATTGTTCCCTTGTGTTTGGCGGCCGTCGGCGAGAGAAGCCATTTCCCTCTTTGGCCGGGTCATTTAGGACGCGTTTGCTTTCGCACTGACTATGAAGGCTGCGATTCGTGTGCCTGCAGTAGAAATGTACGTACTTGAGAGAAACTAAACCAATCGAGAGACACAGACAACGTATAGAATTTTTTACCTCACAGCTCTTGTCGAAATATTTTCGCAAAAAATGCATGCCCTGTGAATCGGTAATCGATCGTCAGACTATAACTGCATTAAAACTTGGGCAAGCAAAAAGACTTCCAAGAAAAAAATTTTTTGGAAGAATAAAAGATTTTTTAAGTTAAACTTTATTTAGGCACGTTATGAAAAAAATATGAGAGTGAATTTTTACGATGCGCGGACATCATGCAACGAAATTTACACACGATGAAAAACAGGCTACATACAAATAAATAATTATATATGTGGTTTTTGAATCTTACACTTCGTTGATGATATTGAATAGGTACTGTTCCAAATCATTAAAAAATTATCTATTGTTAATATCAGTCACATAAATTGTGTTTATCATCTTTCCCAAGTTTATTTATATAAGTGAGATTATGTTCCATATGTAGAATTTATTTTCATTAAAAATTCTAGAATTAATATTTTATATATAATTAAAATTAATAAATATAAATAACATTGAACATTTTATTTATTATTATTAATTAAAATTGCTCCTTTAATTTTAATAAATTATATAATTAATTTTGAAAACTGAGTACTTAATTTTTTGATTGGATTGAATATGTAGTTTACCAACCGTATTTTCAACATCACTCCAGTCCTTTTATTATTTTATTTCTATTAATTATTTGCATTCAAAATTAAAGTTAGTTCTTTAATACGCCAAATAAGTAATACTTCTAATGCATTAGTACACGCACCCACTTCAAGAAAAACATATAATGCATTTATTTCGCGATCATAAACAATTTCTTCTCTTTTCTTTTTCAGGTCAACAAACCTTCCTCTTGGTGTGTGTGTGTGGTATGTATTTCTCAGCGCACTTGGGTGTTTATTTCGGGAGTGAAGCCGGCGATGCACACTCCATCCCCCGCGACTAGAGCAGTTCGGGGAAACGCCCAGGCGGAAGTGGGCGTGGCGTAGTGGCGATGCGGAATTTCGCAGGGGCGTTTCTGGGGAAGGGGGCTTGGGGAGGGGGTATCGCAATAAGGCGGCTGGTTTCTTGCCGCGGCGAATGCTAATGATCTGTGAGGTGGTGTTGGGGCCCCCTCCACAGGATTACGGAGAACTATTCCTGAGGCACTCATACTGCCACTAGCCACGCCACCCCCTACCATACCACCCTTACCCCCCCTACCCTTGCCACGTGTCGAAGTTGAACCCTGCGGGCTCAGTTCATGCCAACTTTCAAGATCTTTCACAAAATAAACATTACGAATAACATTGGACTAAAATAACCCATCGATTTTCGTGAAATTTGCGGCTGTAGAGCAGTAACTCACAAGATTCGTCTTGTTTGATCTAGGGTCTGCAATCTTATTCTGGAGGAGTTACTACGAAGATGATAATTATCGGTACTATGGTGAACCCTACCTTTATTTAAAGTCGTTCCTTATTGAAAAGTTCATAAATTTACAGTTGTTTTTAAAAGTTTTCCTACATTCCAGATAAAAAAAAATTTAATTGCACTCATTCTTGAGGTATTTACAATGCTTGAGCAGAGGCAGTTAGGTTTTGCACAAAATGCTTACCGCCAAGATAGGGCTCAAAACATTAAAGTCTTATTTTCCGTTTTTGGTTGATGAACTATGTTGTGATGGGAAAAGTAATTTTCCCTGTAAAATAGTAACTTCGTAAGTACATCAATTGTTAGCTCCTTGGCCCTTGTCAAATGCTCTCAAAATTTCTTTAGCCGTTTACACCCAAACAGTAAGGAAACACACGTGCAGATGTCATCACAGTGTTTTAATCGAGCATTTAAAAGACTCGTACGGGTGTTTTCACCGACGATTTTAGGTATGACAAAATTTGTGTAAGGTGATGTAAGTAGGATAGGCAAGATAATAAATTCACTGATTTAAGTCCCACAGAGTCACGTAACCAACGTGAAGAGGGCACGCACGTAGAGGCGTCGAGAAATGAGAAGCGCCAGCCAGTTTCACCCTTAGCGCCTTAGCGCCCTAGCGCCTTGTCAGCGCGTGCCCTCGGCCAAGGTGGCCTCCAGATGCGCTAAGGACGGTTTTTCACTAAGACGATTTTCCAGCCCTCTTTCAGGAGAGAGTTGACGTATTTCCTACGTCCGTAACAACAAATTGCTTGACCGTTCAATCCCGTGGTCTGACAGCACAGGCAAAGTTTCCGAGGCAATTCACAGGACAATGCGTCTTGAGCCACCGTGAATTCTGGGACAATAGTTGAGTTTTCGAGTTCCTCGCCTATTCGAGGAAAGCCTTCAGATGATCCATCACTGCGGCGAAAGGAAATGTTCCTCGCGCACGTGCCAAATTGCAAGATCGCGTGTGCGATGCAACGCTCTCCAAGTTCTCGCAGCTACTCATCGACTGCAAAACAAATTACACGGCGATAATCGTAAAGCAATCCTACGTATTGACGTGTAGCATCTTAGCTCTCGGTATACGGCGTTTGGTTAGTAGTATTTTCGTGAATGGAACGGAAGTAGCACAGAACGGATTTGTGTAAACACGGCGCTGCCATCTGTGTAGGATGGCGTGAATCAGAGTTCATAGTAACAAAAGGAAACTTAATAGTTCTTAACTGTTTAGTGAATTTTTCCAAGAGGGCAGTATTTCAATAAAATGTCTTGTCGAAAATGAGGTCCAAAGCCGGGATTTTGTTTTTTTTTCTCACTTGTTTTAGCTTTGTAATGTTTCAGAATAATTCTTTTCTGTAAGTTTATTTAAATTACAAAAAAAAAACGTGAGCGAGTCTTTCGGTAGCCCTACTCGCCAGAGACATGCAAAATCTAACCTCTGTAACGAGCAAATTCATGTGTTCTGGTGTTGCAAATATAATTATAATACAAAACTCGGTTACGAAATTTAACGTAAAAATCTTTTAAAATAATGTCAAGCGTGATAAACATAAATGCAGTTCGTGTTTTCAAATACATTTCTTGAAGAAAATTACTCGTAGTTTTCACACCCGCCGCTAGAATTCGTTGCCGGAGCAGTTACGTTGACTATTGAATCATTCGATTAGCAAACCGAAATTTTAAACTTTATCCATTTTTATTTATATCTCAACACGGTGCAAAAAAAACACACTTTCCATGTTAGAAACGCTAAAAATTAGTTTATAAATAAATTAAATAATATATACTTCTTATAATATTTGCAACGTTATCTGGCATGAATAACTAGGGATACATATAATGTTTTTCTATTTGAATATTTAGGCTTTTTCTAAGACAGTGTAGAACAACTTTTTATTTATACAAAAATATATTTATGAGCTTTATTAAATACTAGCAAAAAGTCCAAACTTCGTTGGGGTGGATGGATATTTTTTAAAAGAGAAAAAATTATTTTGAAGAATCATAACAAAAATATGATATTTAAGTTGTCGCTAATCTCCAATTACAGAAAAGAGATAAAGATAGGTACACAGACTGTATAAGATGAGATAAATAAATGAGATGTTCAATTTTATAGATGCTGATACATTTCAACGTTGATTATTATAATACATTTTTTTAACTATTTATGAACGGACACAAAATATACTGACGGTCTAGATGGACCAATAATTAATAGTTGCCCAGGAGAAAAAAATTCTTTCCTCAGATCTTCACCAAAACAATTTTTTAGTTTGACCATGAGATTTATTGGCGGTGATTGCAAATATAATTTTAACTTAAAATTGTAGTCAATTAAAATGAAATTTCAGTTAGGTTGAGACCATGGTAAAGCGAAAAATGTGTTCCATTTACTCAGTTGCTGGTCCTGTGAGGATGGTGGTTTCAAATACATGGTTCACGGAGTGCTTTAACTTGCAATCTTGTCCCATTGCACAGACTGATAGGCCGTGGGTTACGTATAAAAATATATTCCAATCCCAACTTTTATACTTAGGTAGTGAGATGGAAAGCCTTATGGGTTAAGTGCGTTGTAAAACAAATGTTACTAAGTGACAGGATATTAAATTCCATTCACAATGATAACGTACGGTGACGATTGCAATAGGGGTAGCACAATTGTAAAATCTTAGGTTCCGAAGACTTTTGTTTTTCAATACTGCCTACATTTTTCAACTAAGTTATATATCTGAAACTATTTACTCAGCGTAAGCTTGCAGGGCTCTGTTTTAAGATACAAATTTTGCCTTACCTTGCGGAACCATATATTTTTTTAAATACCTAAAATAAAAATAATACCCTATGAACATTTCACGACCTCCGTGGAAAGATTAATACGAATGAAAAAAAGGTAGCGAATATGAGTTTAAAACACACTAAATTTATGAGTAACAGGCGATTTGCCTAACGGCGGTTATCCTAAACATGAATTCGTTACGGCGATTTGCCTAGTCATTTCGTCTAAAGGCGTTTTGCCTAACGGCGATTTTCCTAACGGCGTTTTGTCTAACGGCGATTTGCCTAACGGCGTTTTGCCTAACGGCGTTTTGCCTAAAATGTTACTATGATGACAAAACCTCGTTTTGCCAGATGGCGAATTGCCTAACGGTATTTTGCTAATGGCGATTTGCCTAACGGCATTTTGCCTAACTTAACCTAACCTAACCTAACCTAAGCTAAGCTAATCTAACCTAAGCTAATCTAACCTAAGCTAATCTAACCTAAGCTAACCTAACCTAACCTAAGCTAACCTAACCTAAGCTAACCTAACCTAAGCTAACCTAACCTAAGCTAACCTAACCTAAGCTAACCTAACCTAACGGCGTTTTGCCTATCAGCGGTTTGCCTAACGGTGATTTGCCTAACGGCGATTTGCCTTACGGCGATTTGCCTTACGGCGATTTGCCTAACGGCGTTTTGCCTATCGGTGTTTTGCCTAACGGCGTTTCGCCTAAACAGCGTTTTGCCTAAAATTAGGCAAAACGCCTTTAGGCAAAACGACACATGCCCAAATTTATATCCACACTTCCACATCTCTTTGGTGTAACATTATTTCTTCCTGAGATAAATGTCACCAAAATATACATATATTTATGTTGTATATGTTTACTTTTAGTTTTGGTACTATTATTTATTTTTATTTAAACGTAGGCTATGTCCATCTGAAAAAATAAGCTTTTTTAACAGTGAAAGAATTTTTGAAATCGGTCCAGGAATTTTTCGATTTTACTTCGGACAATCAAACAATATCACTGACTATAATATATTTAGCTTTATACATACAGTCTATATGAAATATTATGCTGTAGGGTAAAGTGATTAGGCTTCTGGATGGCCATATCGACGGAGGTAAGAACAGGTTGGGCGGTAAGGGTTGGTGAGGGGTGGTAAACCGGCTTTGAATGATGGCGGGAGGCAGGTTCAGAAGGGCCAAGTCTGGCGGCGAACTCTGGCGAACTTGTTGATGTATCGGACCGAAGTGAGTGAAGGTCTTAAAGGGGTTCATGATGGGTGGAAGAGGGGGGGGGGGGTATAGGGAGTAGTTTCCAGACACAATGCGGCCGCTAGCTGTCTCCGGAACAAACCTCGCCCGCGCTCTTTCCCACCCCCCACCCCTCTCCCCCATCGACCACACTCGGCGAACTCTTGACAAACGACCGTTGGCACCTAATTGATGGGCCTACACCCTCCTCTTTCATCTCGAGCCATCAAGGTCCACTGGCCCGCTCACGCTCCAAGTTTGGCGAGACGTTTCTCCAAGTCAGCGGAGCTACAGCGAGGTCGGGCAGTGTTTCGTAAACATCGAGGTATTAACTGACGTTATATGCTAAATACTTTGTCGAAAACTACAAACAGTTAAATTTATAACTCTTAAGAGTGCACGTACTTATAAATTGGCAATGTTTCAACCATCGCATTTTAAGTGTTACGTCTTGTAAAATGACAAACATTTGCTTAAATCACCTTTGGTATTCACAGACAAATTAAATCTGGTCACACAATCTGCAATTTTTTTAATTAATTTTATTGCTCTATAAGTCTACAGTTAGTAAAAAATCTTCTTCTGTTCAGCTAACAGAAATTTGTCATTTCATATTTCTGTACACTGACAAAAATTGAGCATAGTTTATTTTAACACAATTTTAGGAAGCTCAATTTCAGTATTGTGGATTTTCACAAATCTTACTGATGGTGTGCTTAAAAATTGTTAGTATGTTTTTTCTACATTTTAAAAACTTTATTTTAATAAACTTTATTTCAATTAATTTTTAATTTTTCCAAATATTTCATTTAAAATACTGGATCATTTGAGTTGAACTTATTTTTCCTGACACTTATTTAAAATTTACTTTGGGAATTTTTACATCAAAGTACAGATCTATCACATTCGAAAGGTTCCTGTGCGTTAGAGCTGCGATCTCAATTTTTTAATTCGTTTTAGTAAGGCTTGCTTGTATAAAAATTGTTTCCGGGAAATGTTTAAAAATTAATTTTAGAATGTTTACAAAATCTTTAAATATTTCGGTACTGTGCCTACTAAGGGAGTTACATTATTTTTATCCTTCAACCACTATCTTCTCCGTTCTTTGATTAAATGTTATTACCAAATAAATTTTAAACAAAATTTTAGCAGTATCGTCTAAGATATTATAAACATGAAAACAATTATATATTTTAAAATTAAGGTAGTTATAGTGATTTTATCAGATGTTTCAAGAAATTGTTCTTTTCTTTCGTAACCGTTACTTACGATTTTGCACATTAAAAAACACGACCTAGATTTTCCATCTATACATTTTATGTATTGATCTGAAAATAATTGATGCGACATTAAAATAAATCAAAATTTTCATAGTCATATAAATATACATTTTTATACCCCTCATTATAAATTTTTTATTTTAACATAGGGTTTGAAGTCTAGTATCTGCGAAACGAAGAACTAAAAATAAAGATAAATATTTTCCGGAATTCACACCAATGTAACTACTGAAATAGGTATTCTTTATTAAAATATGCCTTAAAAGTTATACCATGCTCAAATTAATTGTGCCTCAAATTTTAATGATTTGGTTGTATTAATGGCGTTAAGTAATTAATGTACGTAGTAAGAATTAAGTATCAAATTGATTGTTTTATTGAGCTTCCCACAGTAATAACACATGTCCAGAATCATGGTTCTCTTTTTAATAGACAATAATGTCGAGGTTTTTACAATAACAAATGAAATAAAAACTAGAAAATTTTTAAATAAACTCACATTGACCATAAAAGATAACATTTTAACTGTTGGTACTGCACTGTCGTTTCAACTCAGGGTAACATCAATGCAAGTTAAACAACTTACTAGGAACAGCCTTCACAAAATTAGAGAAATAAAAAATTTAATTTCAACTTATTTTCGCAAAATTGCTAGTCCTTGAAGCAGGCGTCCTATAAAAAACCCATAAAAAGTTACTCCAAAATATTTTCAGCGAGAAACCATTTTGAAAAATCGTTGCAAATAAAGCATCAAATTAATAACTTAAAAAAAATGAATAATACTTTCTTTCTGTTTTGAACGGTGATAAAGCACTTAAATTAAAATTACTAATAAGTGCATAGCTATAATCAACATTTTAGCGAAATTTTTGACTTCTTCTCAATTTAAAAAATATGAAATTTAATTCTGAAAAGTAATTAATTTAATAGTTATTGTTTATTAAAACCAACAAAATTTACACAACTCTTCAAATAATATGTTAAAAACTTAATAAACAATTTATAACTTAAAAAATTATTAATCAAATAGTTTCTACACAGTGTCGTACTCCTATGTTAACAACACAGACATTTGGAGAAGGGGTGGATTATGTATAATTATGTGCATAAAAGTTTATTGGCCTAAAATATAGACTACAAATCATTGTTGTGGTTGATTTTCTGCCCGCTACGTAATACTGAATGTAACGAATTTTTGTGAACTACCTCCTTGCATCTACACCACCAGCAAAACAGCGAGGTACTTCTGGTAGCCTATCCCTCAGGCACGCTTCGACCACAGCGACTTCAGGCTCGCCCGTTGCACGGGCGTGGAGGGGGAACCACGTGACTTGTCACCTGAACTCACAACCCCTCCACCCTTCCCTGGTGAGGGGGAAGTTACTCCATGCTTCTGGAGGGTTCTCCCACGAAGTCGATACCTGACGAGTAAGTAAATTCTGAAGAACCACGCAGCTGTGTTACGACCTTTGGGTACGGGCAAGTCGCCACCAAGGTGTAAAAATACTCTCTTACGTCTTTGTCTTGTTTACTCGTCGAGCGAGTGCGAGTGGGTGAGTGGAAGAGAGTATTGCTGCTAGAAGGGCATATGTCGTCGCAGGCTTAAAAAAGGACTCAGTGTGTGTCACTGGGGAAGTGGGTGACATGCGATATAAAGGCAGCACAACAAGAAACAAACATTGGACTTTGATGTAAGAAATACTGGAGTGGGGCGAGTCAAGGTCGCTGACAGAGATCAACGACGAGAACGTCGAGGAGAAGTTTGATTGTTGGTAATTCTCCTGTACGAGTGTGACCGATCACGAAAGCCGACGAGTCGAAAGAGTGAGGTGTGCCCAGCGTTTGAAGTCGACTTCTGTACCAGGTGTTTGTACACCCGGTCCGTGTCAGCAAAGTCCATGTTGAGCGTCGTTGGGGAGGAGAGCGCTACATGGCGGGCACCGCGACTGCAAGATGACTCGCTGCAGTGAGTGGACGCTCACGACAAACTATCACTTTGGCGAGTGTCGTATAAGTCATCACCTGAATAACCGAGTGGCTTAACTTCAGTTTCACTTTATCGTTTACCACTCAGACATGCCTAATAAGACAGATTGATAAACTGTTTGATCAATTTGTTAGTTTGAAGAAAAAATGGGCACCACTTGCGACGAGTTGCAACATTTTTAACGTTTCTCAAAGCTTTTTGTTTTAGAGTCAGTATAATTGTAATTATTTGTGAATATTCTTATAGTAAAATATGTTGTTTCTTCAGAGGAGCCAGTTTCTATTTGGCTGAAATAAGAACATCAGCGGTCATTTGTAATTTGTAAATAGTATTGTAATTTAATAATTTTCTCTGTGCTGTTACCTAGTAATGGTTTATGCTCTTTGATGATTTGTTGGTGTTAATTTTGTATTTTGTTAACTTGGATATTTCTTTTTTTTAAGTTTAGATATAAGGAGTACTCCCAGTAGACGCGCGTTGCTGTAAATTTCCTCAAGCCTACCTATATGAGCGTTGTTTGTTTGAGTTTTGTCTTATTCTCAATAAACATTTCGTGTGTTTCTCACAACACAGTTTTAGAGCGTTGGCTCGAATCAACCCTTCCTCTTGTTTCCCCTCCATGGTGGGACGGGTGAAGGGCATCATAATGACTTCTTTCACGTCCGGAAAACACAACACGATTCTTCTTTGCGAATTAGTTTCCAACTCGCGCGCTCCGGCGATGCAACTGGAGGAACGCTCCAGCAGATCGCGCCTGGTCTCGAACCCACGACACGCCCCCGGGATCAGGTCTCCTCGACGGCTCCCGGGACATGTGCCAAGTGACCTTGGGCCTTGGGGGGGCCAGTATCGGAACCAGCGAAGTCTCCAGAGGGCGCAGCAGGGACCTTCCAGGCGTCGCTGACCCTCGGGTGGCATCGCTGGCGCGACCGTTCCCCGGCACGCTTCCCGCGCTGCGAACGCGCGGACGAATCGCCACTGCGGAAAAATACACTGAGAGAAATGTTTGTTTGCATCAACAAAATATTTGTTGATATACGGCGAAACAAATATATTTTGTCAATTCAAGCAATTTTTTTTTGTAGTAGGAAAGATTCTGTTGACCCAACAAAATGATTTTGTCAACTCAAATGCATATTTGGTTAGGTGTCACATATTATTTTTGTTACTTACCGAGTTTGGTTGAACTAACAAAATGTTTTGTTCCACCAAGTAAATATTGGTTTATATATATATATTAATTTATATATATATACATACATATATATATATATATATATATATTTATATATATATATGAACAAACATTTGTTTGATTCAAACAAACCTTTTTCTCTGTGTAAAACACCCGCGCGCGTGTTTAATTCCCGCCAGTTTCGCGGCCGGCGCGCGCCGAGCGTTCCTCTCGCACGGCACTCGCGCATCGCAGGTGGACAGTTAGTTCCCGCGCCCACCACCGGCGCCACTGTGCTCATGCTTGGGAACTGCGGCGAATCATCCCGCGGAACGGACGCGCGCATGGGTTATGTCTTTCGTCGGCGGCCTCCCGGCATACACTCGCGCCCAGAGCAAGACTCGACCCTCGTCCTGCACCACTCCTTTACCCCCCCCCCCCCCCACCCTTGAGGACTCAGGAGGACTCGAGATCCACGCAGATGGTTCCAGAGACGTGTCCAACCTTCTGTAAAGTTTCTGACACCTAAACACAAATTCCGAAATTTCTTTAAAAATATTAAAAATAAAATAAAATCTTCAGGCTTATTAATAACTGAACTAAATAAACGTAAAAAAACTAATTGTAACACATTTTATGCAAACCTAAAAATTTTACGGCTGAAACTGTTAAAAGGCTAAAATAAAATCTAAAAAAAATAAACAATTAAGGCTTACAATTAAACTTAAAAATCTTTTAAAAGTCAGAGGAAGCAATTGGAACCTTTAAATCTTCCATGGGACAAAGCATGGCACAGTATGACATAGATTACCTTTAATTGTTCAAAATATTTTTTTTTGTAAATAAGATTGTTGTAGCACAACTTCCATTGATCAAAAATAACTAGCTTATTAATAAAAATGTAACTTATATACATGTAATAAAATTAAAACAATTTTAATATCAAACTATTGACGCTTATAAATAACTAGAGATTAAACAATATTAAATCAAAAATTTCTTCGTTCGTAAAATTAGTTTTGGATGAATCTATTTTATAGCTGTCGAATAATTAAAACTGTTTATAAATTAAACTAGCTGCTTGTAATTACAAGAACCCCACTTTTCTAAGAAACGTTATGTTGGTGCAGTAATTTTATCTGACACCTTTTGTAAAATCATTTATTAATCATGCAGCATTACAAATAAATTTGAAGTCACTTTCTATGCCGCAGAAAAAATAGTTTGTTACTATAAAACAAACATTTTATTTAACTTGTGAGTCAATGTTTGATATTTTTTGCAAGCTTTAAGACACACATGTTTAAAGTCTAAAAATCCCACATACAAAAAATTGTACTGCAAGCCAAAATTTTAAAACATAAAATTAATATTTATGATGAAATAAGCCAAACGTGTAAAATAAACATTTTAAAACTAGAAAAAAAAAAACAATTTTTAAGTTACATATGTGTTTTAATTGCATAAATATTTGAATAAAGATGGTTTAGATTTTTTTATGAAAAGGAGATTTTACGGTGTGGAAGGAAAGCATACGGTTTTTCTGGATCGGAAGGAAGAACAGAGGTGAATTGTGGGCAAGGTGATCAGAGAAAGGAAAAAAAATAATGGTTTCGCCCTACACTCTTCCTGTTTCCTGATTCTCTCCTTCCGCACAAGTTGATGCCACCGTGTCTGAATTCCCCCAGCTCTTTTCCCTTCGATTCCTTTTCTTTTTTTGTTTCTTTCTCTCACCCTCGTCACGGCTAATCTATCTGTCCTTTCGGGTCATCTATTTCATCCCTTCATCCTCTCTGCTTCCCTCTTCTGCTCTTCTTTGCCCAAGTAACCTTCTCATTCATTTCCTGCCATCTCTTAATCCTTGCGTCTTTTCCCTCCTCCGCCCCCCATCTCTTTCAGTCACCAAATGACTATTCTCTGGCCATTCCACCCTCTTTAGTGCACAATATACCTGCCACCCCTTCTGCAACACACACTGAAGTTCTCACGCGAGAAGAGAACTTAACAGCCTTTATTTAATATTGCGTAGGGTAGTTTGAAATAAAAACTCGTTTATGTGAATGAAGTTTAACTATTATTTATTATGAGGAAATTTATATTATTGAAAATAAATATAAAATGTTTAAAAGGTACTGTTAATATAATTAAACCTTCACATTTTCAAACAAGAATTTATTTTTACTATCGAATACATACATATGTTTGTCTTGTAGCTATAAGTTAGGTCAAAGCATTTCATTAGATTTTATAGACGACACTAAAACAACAAATAAAATGTTTTATGCATTACACACGGAGATCAGAGAGCACAGGTATGTAGGCATGGTAGTTATTAAAGGAGAATTTAGAAACAACGAACCAACATCAACTTGGTGAAAATTTTTCCCAAAACATTTCCGTAAATGTAAGCAGAGGTAAAAAGTAAATACTTTTTTTCCCTCTAATTTGGCCCTGAAATGACTTGGAAAATGGCCAAATTTAAAATGTTACATGATTTACACAAAACTTGGTAGGTAGAAATAAAACAATATTTTAAGTTCATTGAGAATATATTATCATTTAAAGGTTTAAAGTAAGCTCTGTTAATAAATTTTAATATATTTAGTGGTAAAGGAAATAAAAATTTAATCTGTGTTCTATTGTGTGATAAATGTTTTATAAAGTATTAAGAAAACATTTGATATTTTTTTGCATTTAAATGTTAAAGAAAGAATAATAATATATTATTGTAAACATATTTTATATATAGTAAATAAATAGTGTAAATAATGTACTAGTGGTAATTATTTTGTTGTTTAGTCACAATAAAAGAAAGGTCAACATTTTAAATTTTATGCTATACTGACATTATCCATAAAGAAAAAGTTTTTTTGTAAATAAATTTTCAAACAATTCCCACTATTTTTTTTTGTATTGTTCAAATTTTGTATCAAACAGTGGCAGTTTTATATTATGAATAAATATTATCACCGTATTTAATATATGTTCTAATCTCAAAATAAGTGTTAGAGAATACGGTATGGTACAAAATATAATAAACGTAACCCAGTTTAAATTTAAAAATTTTTAAACTCAGAAATTGTCCAGATTTATAACTTAAAAAGAGTGGATTTGAAATTAATCGTTTAACCGTCTTGATAAATTGGTTTAGATACCTAATCGTATGTGTCATTAAAATTAACTTAAAAATTAGATAAATTTAATTATTTGGCATGTAGGAAAGAGAAAATGCCATCAAGAAATGTTTAATATAACAGCCCTATTGATATTTTGATTTTGGTGAGTTGGCTAAAGAAATACATTTAACAACCATTAGAGGTATTGATCCAAGAATGCCCGTGCCCAAAATTTTGGTGATGAAACAACGACATCTATGGAAGTTTTCTTTCGTTACGTAATTAGACGCAGTCACACTATTCATTGAATGATTTTGTCGTGCCAAGAAATAGGGCATTCAACAGGCTATCACACAAAGATAGAGATTATATTTGAACCACGTAAGTCCAAATTATATATTATATGTGAGAGGGGTTTGATAAGTACGGCATTCATATATATATATATATATATATATATATATATATATATATATATAGATATTTGATTTTGTACAATTTATAACGTTTACTTAAAATTGGATTATTATTGTTTTAAACCATGAAATTGAATCAGAAAATATAAAATTAGGAATTTCATTAAGAGGCGAAAGTCCAGTTTACTTTTGCGCTGCAATTCGGCCGAATTGTTAGCGAACCGGCAGAGTGTCGGGCCTCGGTGTTGAAAGTAAATGACGCGGGTTTGCTTAGGCTTTGAATATATATACTGTGTAGAAGTCGCCAGCCCAGGTTAAAATTTCTAATACGGTTTGAGGTAGTTGGTTAATTCACCGCCGCAATCGCCACCATCTCTAGGGCATCGACTTGTGGTGGTCCCTAGTGGAAAAGTGTCGAACTCTTCAAACACCCCTTCCCCCTCCCGTTGAACGACCTTCAGCTGCAGTGAATGATCGGGTTGGGGGGTGGCGAGGGAATGACAGCGGGCGACAGTGCTGCGCTCTAACGTGTAAATAACAACCTGAGACGATACAGGGGTGTTACCGGCAGCGCCCTGCAGCGGTGAAGTTCCCAAGCTGCTCATCATACGCTCCTGAAAAACGTAGAGTAAATCCTATCCACTCGCGACTTCGATACAGTATATATATTCAAAGGCTTAAGAGAGCGACGAATATAAATTTAAGGCGTAATTTCCTTATCGGTTCACAAAACCACCAAAATTATCATCTCCCATGTGTACTGAACACACATAATCTCGAAATGAACAAAAACTGGCTATGCATCAATGATGAAATTAGGACCTTCAACCAAAAGTCCACATTTCATGTACATCGCAGAGACATTGAAGAGATTAAGGATGATGGCCAGCGTGTTTGCGAAACAACAAAAAAATGGGTGCGATGTAAATTATACTTACTTGGCATAGTAAAAAACTTAAATTTTGTACGCAATTAATAAAACGAATTAAAAAAAATTGAAGTGATATTATATACCTATACAGTTGCTTAAGTATAAGGTCAATAAACTAAAAAATAGTAATTAATACTTAGTATTCATTTTTAATATAATCACATTTACAAAGATTTACTATAAAATTTAGTATATAAATCCAAATGAATTTTTAATAATAATAAAAATCTGTGATTATGCTGAATGTCTATACTAATTTACAAAATCCAATTATTAGACTATAAATTGAATAATAATACATTAGAGAACGTTATCTCACAAAAACTCCCATGAAAACGGCCAGCGACAATGGAAGGACACTCCCTACAAGCTCCAATGGAAGCTTACAAGCAACCTGACATCGTTATACGTACGGGCACACAACCTCATGATATAAATACACTTGAAAATACACTTGGAAAAGTTTATAAACACAGTTTCTATCACCAATATTCACAATAAAAATGATTTTTAATGATAAGGACCATAATTAATTTCAATCAATATATTATACGATATAAAAGAACATATTTAATTTTTATTTGTATGTAGCCTTTTTTTGTATGCAGCCTTTTTTAAAATCCTGTGAAGATTTCGTCACATGATGCACGTTCATCGTAAAAATTCACTCTTTTTTTTTGTCATAACGCGCTTAAGGGAATATAACTTCAAAAAAAAGTCGGACTAGTCTTTGGTAGGACTTGAGCTCTAATGCCGATCCATCATACCCAAGTGTTTCCAAAATGCCTCCAGGTACGTGATTGGACGGCTCTTTGCGACTTCCTCACGAATCCCCCATGACTTGTATTGTGGTGGTCCTCTCCGAAGATGTCATTGAGACGTTAAAAAAGGAGGATTATGCTGATAAAAACAATGGAGCAATGTAATATTGCGTCTAGGGAAGATAGAAAAAGGACAGGTTTGGGAGAATTGGAACAAAAGTACACCGATAACAGTACACCGATAAAAACCCATCGGTTCGCTGAAACGTCCATCACGTTTACCACATGCCAAAACACATGGTTTATTTCCTGTCCCGCTTGACGTAGATAAAACCCAGATCGTGTTTCTGGGAGATGAGTGAACTACCCGCTATTTATTTTTGGAAACGATAGTCTCGTTGGTTATTTTTCAATGCGAACGAACATAATTTTCGATTTTTTTTTTTTGGTAATTGTTCCCTATTGCGTATCATGTTGCATATTAATATTAAAAATAAAAAAGAACTTGATGTGTTTGTAATAAAAAGATGCAATTCATTTTGAAAATATGCATAAAACTTTGAAGAACAATGTCGCTGGTGGCAATAAATTGTTCTCTGTAACGTATCCAAATGTATTTTAATGAAACATTTAAAAATAAATTAACAGTTGAATGTGTTTGTGATGCGAAACTGTCTAATTACGGTACCTAAATAGTGATCTTGAAAATAAAAAATTTTAAATTTTTTAATAAATTGGATAAACAATTAGAAACAATTACTTTTTATTTGTTTTTGGCATTCTAGCTGACGGTGATAGCAGTTGCGACTTGTTTTTAGGCAACTGCCAATTCACACCCATGCCTTAAGTGGGACTCGAACCCCGAAAGCTGGAGTGCATCCGACTGCGCTACGGTATTAAACTCTCTATCGCTCAACCACCGTGCTCACCCATCCCTCCTTTTCCACCCCATTTTTTTTGTGTGTAATCGTTTTTTCTCGCGGCATGCGGCATTTGGTAGGAGTAATTTCGTAAATATGGAATGGAAGTCAATAAACGTAAATGTGACACATAAATGGCCGACCCACGTGTAGCAATTTAAACCCGTTTATAGTCATATTCGTAAATATTAGATTACATACCAAACGTATTGATGTGCCAAATGAAACTTAATGATAGTGAAACTACCCTGGAATAAATTTCAGAAACAAAAATTGTCATTGTAAAAAAATAGTCACAACATTTAATATACCTTATGAAACTAGCATTACAATTATTATAATACATATTTTCCAGAATTCCCAAGAGGCTTTGCAGTACAGCGTAGCGCGCGCTTGCTTACCTCAAGGGAAGTGGTTGAGTTCTCGTCAATAAATTTTTGATCTCTTTTTTAACAACATATTAATACAATGTTCACTCAGCTCAATAAGTTTGGCCGTATTTCTGAAACGACTGGAGTGGTTATGTGATGCGTCGCGTCATCCCGGTCCGACACTACGCTCGAAGTATCCAGAACATCGGCGCTGTATTCACGCCACACCGCGCTTTCGCCTCAGTAAGCCCGCGGAATTCCCAAACTGTTAAGGGATGAATGACAACGCCGTGGAAGGAGGGCGCAGGGACAAGGGGTGGCGAGGCCAGGCCGCCCTAATCCCCGAAGGTATGCGCTGGTGACGTCAGTAGCCTTGCGGGACGCCAGGCCACTCAGGTACCTGGCGTCCTCCCACGTTCGTAACAATAATATAAAAAAAATTAATCAGCTCAATAAAGAAGGTTTCTGTGTGTGAAGTATTTACAGACTGATTTCAGTCGTTTAAGCGAAAACAAATATACAAACATATAGGTACTTATTGTTATAATATGATTTTTATTAAATGCTTCGGTTTAGTATTTTATTAATTCCATTCAAGTAAAACTTCTAACGTATGCGAAAACTTTATAGTATTAATTCTTTACTGAGTTTTAAAACGATTGGCAGTATGTTAAGAAAATACCTTGTCGAAAATCAAGTGCAAAGCAAGGGTTTTATTGGAGCTTTTTCTAATATTTTAAAATTGTCAGTTATTTCATGCTGATAATTGGTACCTGCGTTTTATGATTTGCAAGCAATGTTCACGATGCAGGCAGTGCGATTCGCAGTGAAAAATATTGGATTTTCGAAAAGCGAGCACATTACGTATCAGTTTATTTATCACGCTTGGTTTTTTTTTTTTTTAAGAATTCTACGCAAAATTTTGTGTCAGAGTTTCGTATCATAAGTTTATTTGCAACATGAGAACACATGAAGCTGCTCGTTACCGAGATTAGACGTTTAGCTACACATCACTGGCGAGTATAGAAAGATTCGCTCACGTATTTTTTTTTTCTAACCCAACCAGACCCCCACAAATCTGGACGAGTTGAGAGACAACTCAAGGAACAGCAAAGTTTGCATGGCAAGAGACCGTCACTTGTTACTTACGACCCGTCAATCAAGCAACTCGCTTGCGGTTTCTTTCTGGTCCCGCGTGTCTTGTGTTCCTTGTAAAGAGAGAAACCAGGCGAGCATTTCGTTGTGAAGCGGGAGGGGAAGAGGTTTTTGTCGGAGTGCTCCTGTCTCTGCTCTTCCTCACAAACCCGCGCATGCGACTTGTGTCTCGCTCTTTCTTTTATCTTCGATCCGCGCAGCCTACTCTGATGCACGCATCGCATGGCTGATAACAAAAGAGGGGAGGGTAGCATGGCTGTTCCGAACGTGTGGCGGACAAACCCTTCCTTCATGTATCCCACTACCCACTACCCACTACCCACTTCCCCTTTCCCCTCACACTCTCCCGTACCATCCATTCACGACTTTGCAGTTCAGATTTCCGTGAGATTTCCACCTGGTTTTCGATTAGTGGTGCCGTGACCCCTTAACCATATCTTTTTTATGGGCTCCACAACTGCCATTAATTTAAATAAATCAGTTAATGTATAATTCATAAACAATTAAGGTGAAAAGTGAAAATTCTCGATCGAGATCGTTTATAAGGTTATATATATATATATATATATATATATATATATATATATATATGTGTGTGTGTGTGTGTGTGTGTGTGTGTTTATGGAACCGAAATATTCATGTAAATAGTACAGATATTTGTAAATTTGTACATCTACGTGAAAACAACTGTATCACTACAATGAAAAAAACGTTCGCAATAATACTGGGTTCGTATTATTACCCGGAAATTTATGTTTTGTGTTTTCCCACTAACACCAACAGTTAAAGTTTTTTGTTAACTGTTCCCTGAATAGCTTTCAAGTATTAACTGCCCACGTTAATAAAAAAAATTAAAACATTATAAAGCTTTATTATGGAAATTTTGATTATTTTTCCAAGGTTACAATATTATGCCTGGATAAAATTTATGTACCAATTTTTGTAATTAATACTCAGTTTTATCTCGAAAACCATATCCAAATACATATATTGCCCAATATAGATTCACTGACTGACTCACTTACACAATCATACCAATTATAACCCACTCGTAGACCAGCTAGAAACTCGATATTTTGACAGTAGTTAGATCTCGTTTCGTAACTGAACAGAAGATTCCGAAGTGTTGAAATTTTAAAGCCCTGAAAAAACTCTAAAAAATCTATCAAGCCAGGACATTGTCATGAAAATACCGGGTAAATATGTAGTGTACAGATTATCGTCAAAAACATTTTTAAAAATCTGAAATAACTTTCATTATATGCTCTTTTACGCCCTCTTTTCATTACAGCCTGTGGAGATAAGAAACTCCAATTACTTTTGGAGATATCGAATTTTTAAATTTTAATCACTATACCTGTACATTCACATGGCGTCCACCATTGTTTTTTGTTTACGAGTATCAATTGTTTTTTATTGGATAATGTTGTCACGTGATAGTTCGTGATAGGCCAATATTCAAATGAACCTATAGGTGAGTTTTTAACGTTTCAAATTTTTATGCTTTATTTGTTATTTCGATATTGTTGCGCGTAAAAAAAATTACGTTCGTTCTTACTGTTAATCCTTTGTTCCGGTTTGTTAGGTTAGGTCAGCTACATTATAAATACTTTAAAACTAAACAACCATTAAAATTAATTTTATTATTTTTAATGTCCATTCAGTTTCAAAGTATTTATAATGTAGCTGACCTGACCTAATCTACCTTTGTCCCGTTTTGTTAGGTCAGGTCAGTTACATTATAAATACATAAAACTATACAACAATTAAAATTAATTGATATTATTTTTAACTTCCATGTATTTTGAAGTATTTATAATGTAACTATCCTTACCTAATGGAAAATTTCTGTTATTTAGGCATTCACGCACACACGGCAATATATAAAATTGTGATGGTCGAATGATTACATAGGTCTTGTATTGCAAAATAAGAACGGCGATATCTCCAAAAGTAATTGCGAAAGTTGTATAAAGCTTTGTTTTGAAAAGAGGAGGGAAATTACGTTAGTACCTACTAATGACTAGGAGAAATATTACTGTCATAATTTTTGTTAAGTTATTTTATCAATTAAAAGCTTCCTCTAAATTATTATTAACCAAACTATTCATAACTTCTTAAACACAATATTTAATGGAAGCAGTGATACGTGCAACATAAACCCATTTTATTTTTCTCAAATTGTTGTGTATAGCTCCTATTTATTATTTAATGTTTATATGATGAACATGCGTTTCAAATTCTTTGATAATTTGCAGGGAAAATTGTATTGAGTGAAATAGGTTTGCAAGCATATATTAATTACATGTCAGATTGTAGGAATGAATATAACGATTTTGCATTATTTTGCACTCGGTAATTATAACAGCCGTAAATGGCACATATTATGCCAGTTTTTCCGTGCATCTGATCCATTATCAGTATGTCCCAACTGATTTCAATGCTGATTTAACATCACGTTACACGCGGCGAGAACACACAGATTAGTTTACAAGCCAAATTAGCTACATCACGTTATTCTTCATCACGCAATGATTAATATATGTTAAACAAATCGGAACCGTAAAAATTGTTATTGAGATCCGGTAACACAAATATACTCTTATTTTTGAAATATTCACCAAAAATCCTAACTATAAAATATCTCTTAACCAAAGTAAAGTAAGTGACTCTCACAGGAATCGCTGAAAACAGTGGATTTCGTGATTTTAGGAGAGTTTTTGCCATTGACTACAATAACACATGAACAGAAAAAATAGCTCTTTTCTGTGAACGATATATTGTTTGTTATGTTGAAAAACATGGCGTACTAAACGATTCCAACTGAATGTTTTGTGAATGTGCCATGTGTTACAAATTTAATATGCATTTTTATATGTTCTTTACTTTGCTACAGAATGAGTATTTTGATTTTAGTTCATTTTAATTTAACAATATAGGAATGAAAATGTTAGAAGTTTTGGAAACTCTAATGTTAAAAAAAATTCGCCTCCCGTTTCATGTTTCAGTAAATATTCAACCTTATGTATTGGTTAAAGCCATTATTGGAAAAGTTCCATCTTAATAATTTACGTTTTCTTTGTTGAAAATCTCGTATATAAGATGAGAGCACCTCCGTAAAATTCACACTGGTAGTTATATACAGTTACGAATTAAACCAAAAAAAATTAAAAATGTATTTTCCAGTTTTGTATTTAAATAAATTACTAATTTTACTTTGTTAGTGCAGCATTGTTATATTCAAATAAATATATTAATTGCACTTTACCGTTTCGCTGTTTAGATACAGTTAAACACTTTAAAAATGTTTTGACAGGTGGTGAGGGCAGGTCAACTACATTTAAATAACCGTATGTGAGGTTTGGTTTGGTGGACTAACAAAAAAATTATACTTGTAAAAATACCATTTTCAGATTTTTTCCATTAAATAGTCTCCACTCTAGAATTTTTTTTTACCACAGAACTCTAAAAACTATTCAAGGCTCTAGCCGTAACTTTTTCATACAATTTATTAATCTAGATATTAAAATTGTGATTCCAAGCATGTTAGTTAGCTTCTGAAGGAAGGTAACTAAACAATGTATTGTTGATAAAATGATTCCTAAAACCCCTTATGCGTGTTAATGACAGCATTCCGTAATACAATTTTAACATTTTTCGTGGAATGTTAACCTTTTTCATGTCACGCATATACATAGAGCAACCGTACATCAAGACATTAAATGTCACCTTTGCCAAACTTGCCTATGAAAAAATCATTTTATTCCCTTACTTGTGGAATAAACATGAATCCAGTTTAATGTTTTAAAATCTACATATCACATAATTTGCTGACAAAATTATAGAATTTTCACTTAAGACACCTACTTTTTTATAAGTATTATGTTGGCTGTATCTAAAATAGTATAAACTTGTTTAAATTATTATATAAAATAAAATCTTAGAAATATATAAATACTGTAAGGTATCTTGGTAGAACTTAAACGGTATATAGTACAATTATAATAGCTATTTCTATTACTAAAACTAGGAAATAACTAACTACGAAAAAAATTTATAAATAATTAATTTTTTCAATATTTTTTGTTAAATAGTGGTCTGATTTTTACACAGAAAAATTACACAACAGAAATATATAAAATTTAAAAAAAAATTATAAACAAGATCAAAATCTATAGTATACAAAAATTAAAATTTGTGTTTACTATAATTTATTATTCTAAACTAAAAACCATTCAATAATTTACCACACAGGTTACGCTAAATAATAAATAGGTAAAGGACTGGCCGTTTGGACTGAATTGAAGTCGCCTGCACATACGATCAGTCCAGGTGTTCAGTGCGAACTGACAGTTTGAACTGAACTGAAGCCTCCTCCACACACTATCAAACTTGGTTTGCTGTTTTTGTTGGATGTATCGTCTCATCGTAGAATATGGAAGAAACTTTGCATGCTGCATTTGAAGTTGCACTTTAAGTTGGACAAGGGAAAAAAAAACCAAAGAGTATTTCGTCAGTCCATCAGTCCAACGTTTTCTCTCTCTCTCTCTCTCACACACACACACACACACACACACACACACACACACACACACACACAGCAGTTCAGACTATTCAGTTCCGACTGATAGGGCCGAACTGTCATTTCAGACTGATCGTGTGTAGAGGCCTTTACGGACGTGCCGCATACCATCGGTTGTGAAAAAAAAAAAAGCTGCTTCACTCGGTACCAAAGTAGTAATTCACACATAGCCATCCCCACGTTTTTGGTTCTCTACATACACTTTTAAAAAACGCTCACCTTGAATTCGCGGAAGATCACTGGTTACAAAATATCATGGGATTTTCGTGAAAATAGAGGTACTTTCTTAAATTTATTGATTCGTAGTTAACCTAGTTTCAACACCAAAGCACAAGTATTATCTTTAAATGTAAAACGAAAAATTTAATTTTAATTTAAAAATGTGGTATTTATACAACTAAACACCCTTATTCTATACACGTGATTGTTTACCCTATTTAGCAAAACAACACAGAACTAAAAGTACTGAATCAAATGTAGTTTATACGAATATCCTATTGTCTCTAGCTCCGGAGAACGGTAACTTTTACTGTAATGTCTAAGACCTGGTTAATAAACTACGCAAGAACGTAAGAACGCAAGATGCAA
Source organism: Bacillus rossius redtenbacheri (assembly GCF_032445375.1). Taxonomy (NCBI): domain Eukaryota; kingdom Metazoa; phylum Arthropoda; class Insecta; order Phasmatodea; family Bacillidae; genus Bacillus; species Bacillus rossius. The sequence continues at coordinate 55,551,919 of NC_086333.1, forward strand.
AATGTTCAGCAACCACATTTAAGAGCACTGGTTTATAACTACGCAAAACTCAATAACGCAACGAAACTACCAAACTTTCGTGCTTATTGGCTTCAGTTTTCGACCACCATATTTGAAGAGAAGAGTCCCGAAAACTTTTAGAGTCGCAGAAGCTATGTCCATAGATGCTCACGATGTTATTTGTTATATACGTCATGTTTACACTTGTTACGATTTTCACGCAGAGAAAGAAAATAACACTTTAAAATACAAATTATTTAAATTTTCTTTTTTTTTTAATAAATCTAAATCATCAAAAAAATAATACAGCTTATTTTTTTTAAAATATTTTTTACAGTTTTAAGAAACAGGGCTGGTGTTTTCTTGTGACTTGTGTGATTTAAAAACGACTGTGATTTTCTTGCGTTTTTTTTACGTGTTGCATGCGCTGTTGCGCCGTTGCGTCCCTTGAGAAGTTCATAATCCCCATCCTAAGAGTGTGAGCACGCAAAGGAAAAGGATATGTTTTCTTTCACAAAATAAAAACACTCCTCGCGTAACACACTTAAGGGATAATGTGGACTGGTGTTTGATGGCCGACGCATAATCGCGAGCTCGGAAAGTTAAATGGTGCGCGCTTAAATTGGGGTAATGTTTCGTTAGCCAATTATCGCGGAGTTTGCGGCTCGGGGAAGCATAAACAACCCACGTGTTGCGCGCCACGCGCAGATGTGCCCTTTGGCAAGAAGAAGCGAGTGAAGCCACGGGTCGCTAGTGTGCTGATGGCAGCGGAGATACTTTCATTTAGTGGTCGAACAGTGCCATGGCTAATTAACAGGGTCATGTATTTTCTGCGAGTAGATTTTGATGTCTTTAGTAACTGAACAATCTTCGGTATCACAGATATTGATTGAATTTCAATCACACACATGGCAATTATTGACACACGAATCACAACAAGTTCTGAATTTATACTATTTTCAGGAGCGTTACAAAAAATGATACCAGTGAATTTTTAAGAAGCGCGTGCAACATGCAACGAAATTTTCACAGTATGAAAAAAAGGCTACCGACAAAATAAAAATTATACCTGTACTTTTAGATCTTATACTTCAGTGATTGATATTGAATATTGGTTCATATAATTAAAAACGTTAATTATTGTAAATATCTGTGATACAAATTATGTTCATAAAAATTTTGAAGTGTATTTTCAAGCGATTTTATTTAAGTGAGATTATGTTTGTGAATGTTTAAATATTTGCATTATTAATTATAAATTGTCACATTATTAAGTAACTAAAATAACAAAATCAAAATTAACATTCAACATTTTAATTGTGTATTTAATTAATATTTACTTCGCTTATTTTATTAAATTAAATAATCGATTTCATTCGTACGTTTATATTAATTTTGAATACTGAGTATTGAAACCCCTCGTTTAGTTTTGGTTTTTAAATTCAATTATTTATTCTATTTACGTTAATATTTCTTCCACTTATTTTGTAATTCACAATTTTTCGCTCATTCAGTTAAGTTAATTTTTATGTTTAGTTCATAATGTATTTTTTATATTTCGTGATTTGTTTGGAAACACGCCCAATAGACGTAACTGTAAATGTTCTGGAAGCGACGATAATGGTCTGGTTTATCATAATGAATATTGTATTTAGTATGCTGTAAATTTTTTTTAAGTAATAATTTAAATTAATTTTTAGCTAGATATTTTAGTACGTATATTTTACTTGGCTACCTTAGTTATAGGAAGGTCTTGCAATAAACTTTGTGCGAGAACTACTTTCTTCAAAAGTGTGCTGGCGACGGTTTGTATCACGTGTGCTTCCGCGCGCAGGCGGCGGAAAGAGGCGAGGTTTGACAGCCACGGGCTGGCGCTAGGCGCGTTGCGAATATACGTTAAACTGGGTGGCGGGAGTGTTACCTTTTGTCGTCAAGCAAGCTCTTTTTTTTTTTTTTTTAAGAAATACGTTTGAAATCATGTTTTCGCATGATTCCGACTTAAAGTGTATCCGGTTCGTGAACATTTACGTGCGCACGGATTCGCGCTCTGCCATACTGGAGGTAGAGCACGCCCGTGCTACATTTGCGTGCTGCCTTGGTGGCACGTCCGAAAGAAGAAACGGTCTACAGCTACGATTCATCCAGTAAGTGATCTACAACCCATGTCAGCTCCGAAGTATCTGTTCCTCTTCAAACATACCTGCGAGAAACGCTTTTTGGAAGTGTTAAATTTTGGAGTCGCAATGGGTTGCTAAAACGTTTTAAACTCTTCCCCGGAAGTGATTTAAGCATAAACTGTTAACAAGAAATCACTGCCCTCGTGCTACAGACTTGTTTAACGTATTTGGAGATTTTTTTTCACACATAAACAGTAAAATAAAATCGATAGGAAACATCCAGGTGAAAGTTTTTAATATATTGTATTTTTAAAAAGGTAGCCAAAATGTTTATAATGGTTATGTTTTTTGTGTACTCCTTAAATTTGTATGTGCAGGTAATTTTATAATGTTTATATGCTACACTTGTGCTAGTGTGGTATATTTAAGCCCTATTAAAAAAACGTTTTCATAAAAAAAGGATGCTCATTTTTTATTTTTTCTTGGTAACAGCGATGCATGTTCTCTTTAATAAATTGCCAAATGAATAATTTTGAATTTTCTTTTAAAAACTGTCACTTATCCGTAGACCGTAATTTTTTGTTAAGTTTTATGTATGATTTTCTTTGCTTTTATGTATATGGTTTCTGGCACCCTTGGCAGACGCGCGAGCTACTTTTGCTATTGATGCGGCCCTTAAATGTTTTGTTTATGTTAAGTTTATGCGCCGCTTTGGCTAACCGTAGCTCCCCGCAGGGTGCCTGAGTTGTTATCACTAGCCATGGGCAAGGTTAGTGCTAACAGTAGGTACATAAATTTTTAATTAAATTAAATTTATAGTTTACAACCGTATTTTCAATGTCACTCCGGTCCTTTCATTTATTTTATTTATATTAATTATTGGCAGGCAAATTTAAGGTTATTTTATTTTAACTACGCCTAATAAGCATGGCTTCTAATGCGCCTACATAAGTAAACGCTATCCTTTTTTTGTGGTAGAAAACGGGTCCCGAATGGGCTGGGCCAATAAGGCAATGCCTTGTCTTGTAGATGAGCACCAATTGCAAAAGAACAAAACGTTGGCGCGAACATACTCCAAAATAATTATAATAAACGTTTATTTATATTAAATTAAAATTTATTTTGTCGATACTAATTTTGTGACTTACAAAAATTTGTATTTTTTAAAATAATTTTAGCGCCTGTTACAACTAAAGAGGTTATATTTAGGAAAACGTGAATAAGAGAAGGTATCTTAAGGTGTTTAGTGGCTGTGTATCGGGTTAGAAATAAACATGTTGCTATCAATTGAACAAAATACTGAAAATATACAACAATTTGTTCCAATAGAATGTTTCCTGCGAAATTGACTTATTTTTTCTTCTTCACTTCACTTGTAAAATGTAATTCAACTTAAGTGTCGTCGATTAAAAAAAATTGTCCTGCTCTGGACAAAATGAGATAATTTTTTATAAATGTTCTCATATGAAAATATTTTAAGAAGTATACAAGACAATTTTCGACACTTTGCGTTAATTTAACTTAGAAATCTTGAGATGTATACCCAATCGTTAAATAACATGCATTTAAATTCATTTAGATAGTCAAAATATGCAATAATAAATGTGTTTTATCTTTATAGTTAAAATTGTCAATAGTTATAACTTTTTAATAGGTTATTTTAATCTTATACTATTACTATGTTGAAAAACTAGTAAGCCCTCTGAGTAATTGCAAACAACCATTTTAAAAGTCCTAACAAAGAAACAAGCTGAGTTATAAGTGAAGTTCCCATCATAAACTTCAATCCTAAGTGAAAGAAAACAACTTGCATTCCTATACTATATGGCTATTCACTACCTCATAAGTGTCTTTCAGTTACTAAGTGAATATATATTTTTTTATTTATTGTGTTTTTAATTTATATTTTAAATTAAACCCTAAAAACTTTCTGTATGTCTAACTAGTATCAGATAACATTTAAAAAAAGGCCAGAAATGCGTATGAAATATATCACAGCAATTAGAAAAATAAATAAAATTAATAACCACTTTTTTTTGCATGAGGTACTGTATATGTAATGCGATAGTTAAATATAAATATTAAGACATGAAATACAATGAAAGATTTTGAACCACGTGTAAGGAAGGCCTACACGATTCGTTCTTTCTTTACTGTTGTGCTATGGACACGCATAACCTAAATCATTGAGACCTTGCTTCATAAATGTAATGAAGCTATTTTAATTAAGAATTCTTGAAGTTTTAATTGTTTCGATTTAAACATTATTTACGTTTCAAAACATACTCCAGGGTAGTTTTACAACGACAAAGTTTCATTTTACATACCAATATTTGCGGTAGCTCACGTATCCCGAGGTCCACAAACGCGAAAATTCACGCGCGCATGCTGTCGCAAGCCCAAGTTCACCATCTTGAAAGATTTGGCTCATGGGTGAAGCAGAAAAGAAGAACGCTATTTCCAATCATGGAACAGTAGTCGTTACTTCTAAGTTGGCAGCGCTCGGGGGCTACGACAAGTAGGCGGGAGTCTTTATGTCGCCTGCCCGTGTTTTTTTTTTTTTTTAAATTTGAGAACACAGATATTGTCGGGAGACGGGTTGTCGTGAGAGAGTGTCACGACACGACAAGGCAAGGCCACTTTCGAACATATCACAAAAGGAAATAGAAAACAATGTATCTAATATTTATAATATTTTTTTTTTGTTTGCATATATTCCAGAGGCACCTTCTACTAAACCTCAACCATGTTTTGGACTAAATCAAGAAATAATTAATAATTTATTACATGATATCTTTACACGTGACTTCTCGCCGGAGCATCACACTAGAATACATTCGCCGCGTGCGGGAGGACCCTTTAGCGGTGAGGCGTGGGACGTAAAGAGAGAAAACAGCCTCTCCATATCTTCTGCTGTCCTGATGGCTAGCTTTGGGGCCGTATGAATTACTTAAAAAAAAATTATCACCCACACGTGCCAAAACACCCCCTTACAAAACACGACCCACAAACAACATTTTCCGTCATTCATCTGACTTTTCTTTCAAAGCCAACCTCGCGCCCGTGAGCTGTTTAAAATCGAGAACTTCCAAAACCAAGACCAATTCTGTATGAAGCATTAAGTCGGCTTGGGATGGGATCAGTATTATGAGACTTCCCGACACGATTCGAGTCGCAGCTCTTTAACACGCAAAGTGAAAGGCTTTTCGCCACACGTGAATCCCCATTTGTAAGACTTCAACCCCGTGTGCTTTTTGCAAGAGTTCGCTCCAGTGTTCACCAGTAAGTTTAAAAACCGTAGACGCTTTAAATGCGCCGCCCAGCAAGGCTTGAGTTACTTTTTAGAGATACCAAATTCGAAAATTGATGTTCTCGAATGATCAGATCTCAAACGGCATTTTCTGTGACTTTTGGTCGTGAAGCATATTGTGTATGGCAAATAGTTATGCCTGCCGCAGGCTAGGACGTTGGTTTTCAGCACTATCGAGAAAAGCCACTCGTCTTTTGAAATTTTAGAATTTATTCACAACGGGAACTGGTTGAAGCTTATTTCTATTGGTAGCCGTACCGGTGTTTCAGCCTCTAGCTTGTACCAACGTCTTTAGACTATTACTTATGTTCTGGTGAGCTCTTGTAAGTTTTACGTACATTGCGTTTTAAGTAAATCTCACATTTACAGATTTGTCTGTTTTTTTTTTTTTTTTAAGTGGAACTCTTTCACATTGTGTAGGGTAACTAATTTTATTTTCGGTTTATTTTTTATGAACATAGATTATTTTTTATATAAAGAATTTAAATAAACAAGCACAAAGATCATTTAACTATAGCTTTTTTATTAAGTAGTCTGAGGTCCTTTTAAAGTGTACCGAAAATGAAAATAACTTCTTTAAATGCCAGACTCAAATAGATAAAAGTAATTATTAAATTTGTTTGCATATATGTTGGTACTCAGCACAAAACCACTCAAATAGCTGAAAATATAAGCTGCAGCTGGTCACGACTGTTGCCGGTTGAAGTGTTGGTCGGCACTTTGCTGCTTCACCAGCGCAGCGTGAGGAACCAGTGCAAACCAGCGCAAATAACGCCGCAAAGCAAGCCCTGGAAACAAGCGTTCTTAGCGCGAGCATGCCTCAGCGTACTCTATTTGTATCTGAAATGCTGACATTGCATGGAATATATCTGGTATGCTATGGTCCGGTATAATATAATTGTTTTAAAATTTTTTAGCCTAATTATTTCAGTGATTTTATAAGACAAATACTACATAAGGAACTTTTAGCTATTTTATTTTTATTTTAAGAGCCTTTCTCGTCTTTGCGAGCTGTTTTATCAATAAATTAAACTTAAGGTACTTAAACCGATTCGGTAATAAAGAGGTAAAGATAAAGCCTAATTCTGTACTCCTTGAAAAAAAAAATTGTAACCTAAGAAACTTGAAATTTTCTTCGTGAAATTACTTCAATATTTGTTTAATTCACATTACCTCTATAATTTGTACAGGCACCTGCGGAATTTTCGTTATCGTCGTGAACCAGGGTGTAATCCACATCATCGAACTCAACCAGTTCAGAGACGTCTCGCTGATTGGCTAATGCCGTATTTCACCCTCTGCCCTGGTTCCTCGTGACTGGGCCAATTGTGTCTTTTAGAAGTTTGTGGTTGGTTCATAGCCCTTCAAATTATGTCGCGAACAAACTTTATTTAACGAAAGAGATGATATGAATGTAAACCAGTTTGCCGCCTTGTCTGTTGCTTAGTTCTAACCCGAATTTCAGCACGTCTCTAGCAATGGCGTGAATGTATAATTAGTGCCTAAAAACGGAGCATGCCAATTAAATTTTGAGCGCTTCTTCGAAAGCGGATGCAGTAAAATCGCGTGCATGCAGCGTACAATGTAGACGATGATACATACGGAGAGGAGACACTTCCACGGTAGCAAGTTCACGCCCTGCAGAGAGGGGACGTTACTAAATAATTACTGTCTGCTACACTCACATAAATTGTAATCCAACAAATAAATTCTTCGTGATATAATTGCCTTAAAATTTTCTTGTGTATACGCAAACTGTAAGCATACTGACGGATAAATTTGTTTAAATTAACTTAAAGTAAATTTTAAATAGGGAGGGTTTTTTCACTCCATATTATGATGAAGAAGGATTTGCAGGAATTTTTTTGTAAGTTCTTTAACAGTGGCATGTACAACTTTTTACTTGCAGCTTTACAGAATTCACGAAATTCTTTTATTAATCATTTTCTTCAAAAGATAATAAAGATTCATATGTAAACTAGAAGAAAAACCGTACAGGTGAAAAAGAAAAATTCGTCTGTAATGCGCCACAGCTGTGAAATATTATCTTGCTGATGCTCTAAAAGAAATTTCCAGGCTATTTGTTTTTAAGGCAAATGAAATGTAATTAATAATTAACTGTCTAAAGATATTTTTTATAGTTTTTTTTCGAAAATTAAGATGCGTGTGATTGTTATAGCTACACATACTATTAAAAAGCGTGCTGGAACGAGGGCCGCGGTGCGAGCCAGGTGCCTGATGGTCAGTCCACCAAGCCAGTGGCTCCCGGGTGGCTGGCGGCCCCGCACGGCCTCTGACGTCACCCGCGCATACCTTCGGGGATTAGAGCGGCCCGTCATCACCACCCCCTGCCCCCGCGTCACCCTTACTCAGCGCTGTCATCTATACCTTAGCAGCCTGGTAATTATGTGGCTTACTGAGGCCACCGCGTGGAGTGGCGTGTTTAACACACCGCTGTTCCGGATGCTTCGAGCATCGTGTCGTCCCGGAATGTCGCGACACGTCACAACCACTCCAGTCAGTTCCAGAAAGACGACCAAGGTGTATAAAAGCAGCGACGCCAGCCTCCGCGGGAGTTACAACAGGCGAGTTGAGTGAAGTGCGGGTCCGACGAGAGGCGCAGACGCTGGGCGACGGGACCGTGCGAGTCTGACCGAGTGGCGCGAGACTGTGTGTGTGTGGACAGGTGCGTGGTAAGGGGCGAACCACTGTTGAGAATGGCTTCAGTGAGGAATGTGAACTGTGGACATGACATACTTAGTGATTTGTGAACAGACTTTTTTAATTGCGAGTTGTTTGTGAACAGTTACATTAAGTTTGGTGGTTTAATTAGTACTGTATATGACTTGATGTAAGTTTTTGGACGTACGCCATTGCTAAGAAATTTTTCTGTTGAAGAAAAACTAATAAATAAACTAAATAAATAAAAATACCCAAAAAAGACAAAAAAACACACTAAATTAAGCAAACAATTGCTGTTGTCAACAAGGATATGAACACCACAAAATATTCCGAAACAGGAATATGGTCAACAAACAAAGAAAAATGTACTAAGAGAACGAAAAAAAAACCCACAAATGATGACAACACAAAAATATTGAACCCAAAATAATTCAGCACAACAGTTGAAACGAGACAAAAACACGACAAAACGAAAAGACAAACAAATACAATAGTTTTACCAAAACAGAAACAAGCGACGTTTCAGGAACTGCTATCTGCTCCCGTCCTCAGGCAGAGACGCACATGGTACGGAAACACAGGTGCGACTGTATATATTGGTAACATATTAAACTCTATTTAATTAATAGGACTAACCGTCTGAACCCATTGCCCCCACTCGTTAAAAGATATTTTTTTATGTAAAACTTTTTTACAGTCGATAGTGTAAGCAACGACGATACCTCATCCGAGTATGACGAAGCATGAAAAGTGAAACGTTCAGAAGTGAGCCGATCAATGATTGATTGTAGGTGGAAGTGAATTAATAATAAGGTGGGACAAATAGAGAATTGCGAGTTTTTCTTCGCAAAGCGCAATGCCAGAACATAATTACACTGCTAACGCGGCTCAACATTGAAAGCCAAGACAGTTTATCATGTACAGATTGTGTCGTCTCGCAAATCAGTTTTTTGGGTGTAATTTTCAGTGTTTGGAAAGAGGCTAGTTTACCTTCGACCTTCGCTTGGCGAAGAATACACGAAACCATTATATCAAAACTTTGAAGTATGTTCTTTTTTAATGTCACCATAACAAAATATGAACATTTCTTTAATGTTATAGCAGATTACTTGTTGAGTTAAGTTGCAAAATAATTATCTAGTTCTTAAACGAGTGTTTGAGAAATAGTGTTAGGTAACGTACGTATAATAAACATTTTGCACAGAAATTTTTTTTCTGTACTTTTACAAAGGTAGTGCCAAGAAAAAGTCTGTAATACTACAAGAAATATATTGTAACTTTTTACAACACATCGTATATATGAAATACGTTTTTCGATTTTTCGACATAATACAGAGTATTTCTTACGAAAATTTGCGCATACGTTTATATTTTAAAGCATGGTACATACAAGGATATTTATTTTAAATCATTGAAAAAATAATGAAATATTCCATTATTTGATTTAATTTAGGGTTTTTATGTTTAGTAATTCGCACAGTTAATACTGGAAAGCTATTCAGGGAATGGTTTACAAATAGATTTATCTATTCTAGGTACTGGTACAACATAAAGCATAAATGATCGGGTAAAAATCCGAATCCAGTATTACTGTGAACACTATTTTGCTGTGATACAGTTTTTTTTATGTAAATGAACAAATTAAAAAATACCTTTTAATTAACGTGAATATTTATGTTCCATTTACAAAAAAAAAGTGTATAGTTTATAGTCTGGGTCTTGTGTGAACTTTGTCCAAGTAATCACAAGGAAAGACATAGATGCCAACTTGACAGTGAAGTATGGTGACCACACGTGGGGAAAATAATAATGACCGGAAGTATTCTCCTGAATCCGATTATCACCTGAGCAGCCTGATTAATAAAGACAGTCGAAGAACGTTCTAGAAGCTGTAAGTCTCATATCGGGCGCGCCAGGTTTCCTTGGGTATTTGAGTGGCATTAGGAGGGAAGGGAGAGACACTAGTTTAGAGATTTTGAGGACAGAGAAAATAGTGATATAGTAGACCGAGAGAGATAGAATGCAAGGATTAGAGCTAAGTTTTTTTTCTTAATTTTGTCATGCACGAAAACTTTATAGTTATTATGTATATGTATGTTTGTTTAGGTGTAATTTTCTGTTCCAGTGCACAAATTTAAAATGCATTTTTTTATTATTTCATGTACTTTATGCATATGTGGTTCTTCTGCTAGTGAGCAACTTGTGTACGCTTTGGTTATTTTCGTGCACTCTATGAATGTACAAAGGTACTTTTCATTTGTTAGACTACACAGATGTTCCCTTAAAATAATGTGGTGCACTATAGTCATCATGAGAATTTATTGCATGCTATGCATTCCTGCTTTCTTGTGTGAACAAATATTTATGAAAATACTTGGCTCTAAAGCTCAATAAACCAGTTTGTTGTTCTTTTTCAATTGGTAACTGATAAAACATTTTTCCTTGAATTGTATTGAATTATTTTTTTGATAATATTCATGTGTTTGATTCGATGTAATTTATTTATTAGGTATAATAATCGGAAGCCTTAAAAAATATATTCCAGTGGTTCCTGCTTGCAAATGATTTTGCTCATAGGTACCTAAGGGGAAAACATATTAAAAATATTTATTTTTACTATCTTGTTCTGTCCTTGATATTCTGCAGGCATTGAAACACTGTGGAAAAAAAAATATTTTATCAAATATTTATACTGTGTGGTTTAAAGGTTGACATGGAAATCAGGACCTTCTGAGCCAACCAGTATTGCCAAATTGTGGTAAAAATAGTTAACGCTTTCAGTAAGTGCCTGCGTCAGGTGGGACTGGTCACAGTCTTACGAATAGAGTACTTGCTGCAAGTTTTTCCGTTAGTTCCTGCAGCTTCAAAGCACTTAGAGTTCTTTGGTCCACCTGGGGCTTGTTTCATTAACATACAAGTGTTATTATTAACCACTGTAAAAAAATTCTTGAAATTTAAAGTTGTTACGAACAGGCGTTTCACACAGACATTCTATATTTATACTAACAAGTGTAAGTTTCAGTTGTGTGTGACATGCGTAGTAGTTGGCACACTTGTAAATTAAGGATATTTGGAAACATAAAATCAGTTATTTTATCAGGAACATAATTTATTATTTGGCTACGTCATAAATGCATTATTTAATTTTATCTCAGTAGTGGAAGAACTACGAACACCACATGTTTATAGCAATTCTGGGTATTTAAAAGTAAACGTGTAAACATAACCTACCTAAAGTTTTATCTAGGTAGAAAATTATCAATTGATAACAAGTTTAACTTAAAACGTTTTTTAAACTACAATTTTTCATAAATGAACCATGTTATGCTAGTAGCTTCAAGGAAAAAACTTGTGAACTTACAAAAATGCAATTGTCTTTACAAATGTACAATTTTGCTTTTGTGAAACTTTTATAACTGTATACATTTCACAGAACTGCAAAATTGTACTTGTTAGTTACAAACCTGTGTTTTAGTTTTAGTTTTACTGCGGCTCTCTCCCAGAGAGCGACACGTTAAAATACGTTGTGTTGTTTTCTTTTATTCTTGTCCGATCCTTTGCTTCGGAACTCTCATTAGTATGTACTGGTAGATCCTAACCCTAAAGTTGGAATGAGGTGCCTACTACTGACCGCAATCTTGGATTTTGACTTAGAGGCCAACATATGGACGATATTTAAATTTAATCCTGGCCTTCAAAATTCACCCAAATTGAACAAATATCGATAAAAAAATTCCTTTATTTTTAATTACCACCAAAATTTCTTTAAAAAATCTTAAAAATTCCAAATTTTCTATTTCAAAATATTTTTTTTTCTTTACAAAGAAAATTTACTATGAAAATTTAAAAAAAAAAAATTAATTCTAAACTCCTAAAAGTGAGAACAAAATGCCCTTAAAGAGGCGAAAGTTTCCTTACCATCTTGGGTTGTGACATTTGACCTTGATCTTGACCTAAACGTTTGTCGACCTTTGTCGGACTCCTTGACGCACGACTTAAATAAGTGCAGCAAAGTGCATCGCTGCTGCATGAAAGGAGCATGTCTTTAGACGAGCTACTTTTTCTCTCTGGTGCTGCCATTTTTGCTGGACGCAAAGCTAATGACGCGATGCGACTGAAAAATATAGCATTTTTAATAACATAGGGTTTCATATGTTCGACAAAACCACATAAAATTTTATTACAAAACAGAATTATTGCCATTATACACACGCCTTATATACGACTGCCAAGAGAGTTTACAAAGTTTAAAAAAAATGTTTTTTGTAAAAATATACGTTTAGTTGAAATTTTAAAATTCATAAAGCATTCTTTGCAAGAATACGTTTCAGAAATTTCAGAGATAAATTTTGTAAATAAAACCTTAAAAAAAACAAATGTATATTATTATTTTTACCAACAGTCCATTAAAAGCTTAATTGAAAAAAAAATAAATCCTGACGCTCATTTCGGAACGTTGCATAAGCAAATTTTAATTGCTCGCCACATGGATTTGACGAAAATGATTTTTTTTTTAGAAAGTTATTTTATTTGATTTGTGTTTACACGTATCTCCCCCGTTGCGCTATTGTGATTTCAGCGAGACTGCTACATATGCCGCGCTGCTCTTTCTTTCCTCTTCTTCAACACAACGGCTCATGATATGAGGGTCGGAGCCGTATAACCCCCGGGGCCTTGGAGAATCACCTCGGTTACGCCCCTTTCTTAGACTTCATCAACGCAGTTTTTACAGTCCGCCACTGAACCTCAATCCTTCGCCGCGCAGCTGATTATGTTCATGCGGAGTTTTACGGGCGGGGCAGGTAACAGGTTTCTCACACACACAAACACACACACAACTTCTCACCACCCCTCACGGACAAACTCCCACCCTCCAGGGTGTAAACCCGAGGGGAAAGCGTCTCTTTACGGCGACATGAAAACCGCGATGATACATTGATAGGGGTGGGATATTGCAGCGCTGGTCTCGCGACCGTTAACGGAGCAGCTTTGCTTCCGTTAAAGTCCGTAAGAGGTTTCCAGGAGGAAGAAGTGTGTTTTGGGTTGGTGGGGGAGGAGGGTTTGATTTATACGGCCACTTTGCGCGCGGCGCCAATCTTTCGTGCTATTACCTGTAACGGTGTTGCTTGCATCGTCTAAAAAAAAGAAAAAAAGAAACCAGTAGGTATATAAACAAACGAAAGCGCAGACTGAAAAAATGCGATGAGAAACAACAATTCCATAATGGCTAGAGGCAAAATCCTAAAGACAAAAGCGAAATAAAAAGAAAATATCGAAAAGCTATGAAATTCACCTGAATTAACTTTTTTCTAGCTTGTAAAAACGAAATTCTAAAAACTCAAGCTAAAAACTTTTTTTTTATATAAAATCATGCATTTAGTTTATTGCGTGGGAATTTTTCTAAGTAAAGGTACTGATAAAGTTAATGTATACAGTTTTATTACTTTAAAACCTAAATTCACTGTTAATAAAGCAGTCAATATTTGATATATCAGAAAGAAATTTATAGAAAAACCTAGGCTACCAAAATGTCTCTTTTGTGTTTGTAACAATAGATGGTTGAAAAATAGTGGAAAAAATGAAAATTTGAAACTCTTTTAGTATCAGAAGGAAATTTAAATACGCTTTCTATCTATTTGAAATTTTTTCACATTGAGGCACCGTTAAAAGCAGATCGTTTTGTAGCTCCAATAACATGGCGTCTGGTTTTGATACATAAATGGTGGTAAATGCAAATGGTCTAAAATTTTATTAATTTTTACATGCAATAAGTAGGGGCAGGCATTTAATATGAACGCCTATTTAACTGCAACAAGGTATACCCACTTCAGCGGGTTATTCCTTGTGATTGGCGGCTGTCTGCGAGGGAAGCAGTTGCCTTATTTTACCGAGCCACTCAGTAAGAGTTTGATTCCGCACTAAATGACTGTGAGTGGTGTTGTAACAATCGACATGTACCTGAAAGAAACTCACCCAAACACGAAGCACAGACGATGCAACAGTGATTTGACTTACAGCTAATCTCGGAAACTTTTCACGAAATATGCATGCCCATAGCTATAAGTTAAGTGATTAATATATTTATAAATAAAAAACAACGAAACGTTAAATTTTTTTAAACAAATTTTGCTTAAAATATAAAATTGTAATATTTTGGTTTTATAAACGGAAGAGGCGTTATTGATATCCTCCAGAAATCGGGTAAAAGCAAGGCACCAACGATAGAAACTTCCATACATTTGCGTAATACATGGAAGAAATAAAGAGACACGTGTATTAACTTATTAAAAAATTGAAAGCGATATTATTTGGATGAATTTTTTATGTTAGTTATTGTACGAAAGTAATCGAAGTTCAGGAAACACATCTGTTTTTCTTTTAATCTTATGAAAAAAATTGCCCCCCCCCCCCCCTTTTTCTTTGACAGTGGCACCAATTAAAAAAATGCAAGAAAGTGATTTCACTGGACAGATAAATACATTAACACTTTATATATAAATAGTCATCACTTTCCGTACCCATTCTAAAGCTTTGGAAATTATATAGTCCCAACTGTTGTAAAGCATTTAAAAATTTTTTTACGTCTACAAAAAAATTGCACTGCTGATGCAAACCGAAATGTAAAACCGCTATTTTATTCAAAGTAAATTATATTTAATTAAACATTTTTATGTTTTACATAATAATATTCATATTATTGTAGTATATTATATAATAGTATATTAATATAAATTGATAAAACTGTTTGGAGAGTTTTTTAAATGAAATCTGTTTTTTTTATGTTTGAATCAGAATTGCAGTATTTTTTGTAACATGCATACACACTGATTTATATGTAATACAATTTTTAGATGCTCTTCAACAGCTAGGCCTTTATAATTGGCCTAGGTTTCAGATTTTTTCCTCGAAGATTTACATACAGATAAGAAAAAAAATGATTTTTTATTTTATTAGAAAATTGTAGCATATATCCCTCCTCTCTTCACGCTGCATATTATATGGTATATATCCATATTAATTTGAGCTCTGCTACAAGAACAGTTACACTCTCAGTACGGGAAAAGCCAGAGGTATGTAAACGAATAAAAAAAATTACAATAATTTTAATTTTTACACAACGGAAACGTAAATCAGTCAGTTCTCTCCAGTAGCAGAGAAACGTTTTTACTCCACGTAAATAATCCGCAAAATCTCCAGAATACAGCCAGAAATAACGAACATGTTATAGTACCGTGGGTAACATAAAGTTTATTAACAGCTATGCATTTAATTTTTTAAGTAATTTCATGATGATTTCACTAGGATAGTTACAAATTTTTCATTTTCATTTGCTGGTTTTATCGACTCACCGCAGTTGCAGATTTTTCAACATCAATTTTATGTAACCTTTTACCGTGGCCAGCTCAAATGACCACTGTAAGCACTAGAAGAAAGAAATTTATGTCCACGATATTTTTAAGAAGTAATGAATTTTAAAGACAAGAATTACATTGCATAATATTATGCAAGTTAAATCTTAAGAACAAAAAAGCTTCAGGTTTTGTAGAGTAAAGAAATTTTTACGTTTGAAAAGAAATTTTTATGAAAACAATTTTACAAACAACTTCATGTAAATCTTTGAACACATCTCCATGGTAAATAAGATTAAAGATAGTAGCTTGGCTTCTGGAATGTAACCGCGTCCAAGGCGAATAAATCAACGACGTTTCAGTGGACATTGCAGTCGCCCTCATTTATGATTGATGATCATCATTGATGATGGCGACTGCAATGTCGACTGAAACATCAGGGATATTTTCGCCGTCGAAGCGGCTATAACCCAGAAGCCACGCTACTTCAGGTAATGGCCGGGAATGCCAAAGTGAAAGCGATTAAAGATACTTTATGACTCAGTTTTAGCGTTAGTTTTATATCATCCCAAAACAAAAATATTAAAAATATTTGATCTCCACTATTTACCTACATTGTTACAATGCATTTGTCTAAAAACGTTTTTTCATAGAAAAAAATAGAAATTTGTGTTAATAATTTTACTCCGTTAGCTGACTAAAAAAAAGTTAACTATCATTACTAGATTATTATTGTTAGTACTAATTATGACTTCATAAACAAGTAGGAGTCACGCTATGAGCTCGGGTCATACATGAGCGTGGCATGTCTAGATAAACGAGTCACCGAACACCTGCTTCGCCATTAGCGATGGGATCATCTGGTAACCAAGATGGCCGAAATGCCCACACGCGCGATCTATCCGAACGGTCAGTTCGGACGTAACATTCGGGACTGTCGTGTGTGGGCAAGGACGGTGGACTGATCACTCAGAACTGATAGATTGACGAAATGATAGGTTTCAATAAAAACGGACTGTGGACTCGAGAACCCTTCGGTACGAATTGCCGTGTGTGGGAACAGCATCTCGTCAGCCCAAAACCATTAGTCCAAAAAAAATCAATACATCAGGCCATCAGCTGAGTGTCGTGGCAGCAGACATATTTGTTTACACTCTTTGATTGATTTTCTATTTCTTTTCCTTTTTGTAACTAAAATTGCAACTGCAAATGCAACATCCAAATTTTCTTTCATGTTCTATGATGAAACGATAAGTACAACCAACAGCAACAGTAACCAGAAGACTGATCGTGTGATGTGTGGAAGTCTTCAGTTCAGTCCAAACAGACAGTTCAGACTGTTCGTCCCGAACTGATAAACTGGACTGATCGTGTGTGCAGATGGCCTCACTGCATTGCAAACTGGACTGATCCTCTTTGGGGGTCTTAACACGTCACAGTCATGTGATCAGGGTCGCGGTATTTCATCCTGACGCCTGTCATGACTCGATACACTGAGCCAGTGATTGTTGTTGAGTGAATTTACACCTGACTGATATTCTTCTAACTAACATCTGTTAGTTTCACTTTCAAAAATCTCGCTTACCTGTGAAACGAATTTAAAAAGAACTTAAAGCAGTGGCCGTTTAAAGCTTCATAAACTATATTGGCTTTCGAGTTTAAACCGTGGTCGCAGAAGTACCGTATTACTAACATTTGGCTCCGCATTTCAAAAGACATATTTACGGTTAAGAATATACTGAGAGATAAAGGTACCCGATTATGAGAAGCCTCCTCCTATCGGCTCTTGTGCCAGCCAATCAGAGAAGGGCTCTCTGTGCCTGCAGTAATGCAGAGCAAAACGCTGTTACACACTACCGCTATGAAGCCACTCAGCTTACCAAATAAATAAATTAAAACAGCAAGTTTTCATGCAAAGGCTTCAGAAGCCTGCAGTGTACATTTTAACTTTGTTCAATGCATAGAAACTTGCGTAAGGACATAGAATAAAGATGGATGAAAACATATTTATTTGCCATCTGCACAAAGTGCAAATATAAGGAAGTGTTTTTGACACCAGAGCTGTAAAATTCAGCTGACCTATAGAATTTAACATGCAAGAGTACAAAATGGCAGCCAACCACACATATATATATTTTTAAATTTATTATGTACTGTCAAACTTAAATTATAACGCAGTGAATTTATATTGTTACGAGTTGAAAAAACCAGCTCCAAAATGATATTCAAATAAATAAAAACAGTGTAATTTATATCTTAATAATTACACATTTAAGCTATAATATTTACAATATCTATCCATAAATGTATACCATTCATAAGGTCCACAGTTTACTCTACCACTGGAGCTCTCCCTGATTTACACCTATGTTCCAACACACTGCCTTGCACTACTCAGTCGTCCGCCGCACACAAGACAGTCCCGATGCACCAGTCTCCGCTCACGAAGCCCGTCGCTCGTCGTCCGATTTCTCTCACCAATGGTTCACTCGTACTCTTCACTTCACTGCGTCGGAGGGTGGCGTCGCCGTTTTTACGACCCTCAGCTCCCTTCTGGAATGGTCTCACACCCCTTCGAAGTCATCAGGATCGACTTGACACCCGAATGTGCAAGAACAATTGCGTTCTAGTTACGCCACTTCACGCAGGTGCGGCTCTGGGAACGTGCCGAACCCTCCAGAGCCGCAGAGAGTTATTCGGCCTCAATGAGGAAGCACTCTCAAAGGATGAAGTGGGGGAGGGGGGGGGGGGTAGCGAGGCACCATTACTAATTGAATTAGTCGTGTAGCAATAATAGGCCGCACCCCACCCGCAGGCAAGCACGAGAGCTGACTGGTGAGCTTCTCGCTAGAGTCCCGTAACAATCTACTTAATAAAACTCTTACACCGACTGACCGACAACCAACGCACAGCTTAAACTGGTGGGTCTAGATCATGGATTTTTGCAAAGGAGTTCGTTATAAAATGTATGTGAACACTAAGAAAATATTTGCGATATTTGCGAAATATAATTCCCTGAGGAGGTTTAATAGGGGAGTGCTATAGGTGATTATTTGATGTTTACAATGTAATGTTTTCTTTGCAGGGTTACATGGATTGTTTAATGAAGCCGTCTCATACTTTAGTTTTTTTACGCAAAACTAATTCCTCGCCACGACCTAAAGGGTAAAAAAAAGAAATCATTAGCAATAAAACTGACATTTTACAAAAGATGGATGGTTCTTGAGAAGTGACCGATGGGAAATACCAACGAGCATACGCT
Source organism: Bacillus rossius redtenbacheri (assembly GCF_032445375.1). Lineage (NCBI taxonomy): Eukaryota > Metazoa > Arthropoda > Insecta > Phasmatodea > Bacillidae > Bacillus > Bacillus rossius. Next base: position 55,570,639 of record NC_086333.1, read on the forward strand.
CTACTAGTGAAATGTAAAACAATTACAGCCCTTAAACTAGGGCACGCAAAGTTTCAAGACATTAAATAAACATAAAAACTTACCAACTAATTTTTCTGTTAATAACGTTTGATATTAAGTCATTCAATATTTTTCTTTACTTTCCATCTTGCCCAAGTAAAATATTTGCATTACTCTCCTTTGATTAAGATGGCCAAGAAGAATAACTATGTTGTATAAACCATATGCATTCATTTTCACTACGAATATTAACTGATGAATGCAAAAATTGCAGTTTTTCAGTCTTGAAGCTCGAACGTAATGCTGGTTTTCAGAATCCAAATTATGTCTTTTCGGAGCCTCATACAAAGCAAAAGGATGTTTTTTTTTAAATTAATATTCGGAATTAAATTTACGGAAAACCCTGGTTTAAAAATTCCCAACTATCTCAGTATTTATAGTTAATCACTTTATTTACTTTGAGCGTGAATCATTTTGCTCTCTTAATCAAACGTTAAATAAAACTTGATGAATCTACAATTTGGAACAATCCACCATCTTCGTAAGTCTACAATCTGGTTTCCATTTAAGTCTACAATCTTGGTAATTCTACAGTCTTGGTATGTCTACAACCTTTGTAAGTAATACAATATTGGTAAGTCTACAATTTCTTTCTACGTGCTTCTTTAACACGTTTAAAACCGAACACATAAATCTGAAGTCGTAGTGTGGAGTTGTTCGTACGAGCATCTAGTTACCTGGAACTCCGGGCATATCTTCGTTGGTTTGAGGCGCCATCTCCGTTAAGTAGACGAGAACTCAGTGATTTATGACGGTGTAGCTACGACTTGCGTTTGTGTTTTAACTACATACTAGAAGGGGATGATATACCCTTGGGGGGAGGGGAGGTGGGGTGGCTGTGACGGTAGGTTAGCTGCAAGGAAGGCCATCTCTTATTCTCCCCTGCTATCGGGCGACTGGGGAAAGACTTTCCGACCACCGTTTCGCTAACCCCTTCTTCAACCATGATCATCGCCCCCTACACAACCACCGCCACTAGCAAGGGTGGCTAAACCTACACTAAGGGTTGGTTGAGGGGGAAGGGCCGGGGGTGGGGGAGATCGCCAATCGGCCGAGTGCATTAACGGGGAAGAGTTATGTCGGCAGCTGGAAGTTGCGGTTTTAGAATCCACAGTCGGCGAGATGGCTTTGAAAAGAAAAAAAAACGGGGTAAGGGGTATGGAATTGTGGGATTCGTTTAAGGAAGAAAGCTAGAACCATTTTTTCTAACCTCTTTTTCCCTGCCATCTCGTCGAACCACCATCCAACAGTATTTTTTTTTTTTTTTTTTTTTTTTTTTTCGTTCGACATCAGTTGAATACAGAATTGGCATGCTGCGCGCACGCACACCTTCGCCGTGATTTTCTTTGCAAGTGAAGATTAGACCAACCGGACCTCAAACATTTCTGATATCTGCAAGATACCTGCAAATCATTGGTTAACAAAGAGTAAACAATTATGTTAAACGAAAACGATTGATATCTATAATACCGGTTTTCTTTGTGAAAACGGTGGTTTAAAGGTACAAAGACAATCGAACCTGCTGTATATTATTTATTTTTTCATAAAAATCCAATTAAATTTCATGTAATTACACGAAAAGAATTCTTCACTATAAATCTTAAAGATTGTATATTAAAATTAAGTTATATTTTACATAATAAAATTTACTAAAAAATATTTCAACAAATAACTCGACAAATAAAATTCTAGTTGTCTAAATTATATTAGTGTTAAAATCTACCGTGCATTCCAATTATGACCTTGTTTTACTTTTTTATATATTTTGTGCCTTGCCATACTTAAAAATATGCTCTTTCAATTCTTGCAGGCAGAATTATGCTTATAGGCCCTATTAATAATTTATCTTTAAATAAAAATGTAGAAAAAATTATGAATGGTTTAAAGCATTTGAATGTAATGATAAATAGACTGTAAAGTCGAAATCTAATTTAATTTGGCCTTCATTTAGTTTGAAGTGGGTATGAAAGATAAATACCATATTTATAAATAATATGCAAAGATAATTTGTTTTAACAGCAAAAATAAATATTTATAATATATTAAGTCTTGCTTAGTGTCTAGAAACAAGTAGTTACGAAGTTAAATCCATTCGCTAATCAGAAATGCATTTGAATAATAAACCTTAACAGTCAGTGATTTTATGGGCTTATTTAGTTACTCTGAGAGAAAAAAATCATGCGTGGTTTCTGTGTTTTAAGGACACTTACTATACGATATCCATGTGTTTATGCTGGAGTACAAACACATTCAAATGGTTATTCCATTACGACTTGTTATAATGAGACGGCTTTCCCCCCCCCCCCCACCCCCCCCTTATTTTTTCCTAAATAGGAAACTGTAGCCATTCTATGTTTCACCTTTTCGCCATTGTGGTCGATAAACCAGTAGATGCCATTGCTTTGGCGGGCACTGTAGGTAGACTTTCTCCGATGCGGAACGGAAAGAAGTAAGTCCTTTAGTCCTCGCACGTCCTCTCGGAAGGACCATTTCCCCTCGCGGTCGCGCTGGCCGTACTTTGCCGTTACCGCGAGGATTGCAGTTTGTTGTTGGCTTCATGTGGTTTGGAAGAGAGGGGGGGTGGGGTTTCTGAGAATGTGTGTGTTTGTGTGTGAGAGAGGCGAGCAGAAATATTCGCCCCGCGCGTGACCGCGTTCTTTTATCGCCCGGTTCGAACTCCGAGGCACAATCTCTGGGGGGTAATTGAATGAAGAGTGCTGGCTAAAACCCGTGGTACCCGTGAAACCCCCTCCCCACTACGAAAACCCGTTCCTTCCGCGTTGACCCCCTTTCTCGATCTCGTCGCTACGTGCCGCCTGTAGCTCCCGGTTATCAGCGTTATGCTTATTTATTATCATCGCCGCGAACCCGCGATCATGCCCTCGCTGGAGTTTTCAGAGAGTAAACTACGCTGTAAAAATTTTTTTGTAATTTTGCACAAAATGTAGGTATGTGCCAGCAGTCTCCGCCAAAGTCAGTGTAGTTTTGCACCTCCATGTTTTGATGAATTTTTTTTTTTACTTTCCGGATTTAGGAAAAAAAAATATTAAAAGCGTAAACGTACAACTGTTATGGTTTCTTAAATATTTCATAGCTGTTGTATTTTAACTCTGTGATTCAAATATTTATGCACGCATGCATATGTGTTTCTACAAAATTTATCGTTGATTATATTGCATTGTTGAGTATATTTACAGTAACCAAAAATATGTTTATTTGCATTGCTTCCAAAAATTTTTTTTAGCTTTTATCTGTTTATGTACAATGTGCATTCCAGGATGATTTTAAATTTAATAATTTTTAATTGTTCAAGCAAAAGTATCTATGACAATCTGAATGAATTATGGTATTATCGAACTCATGATCTTTTTTTTAAATGTTGGTATACGGTCTTAACTACATTATATATATAAAGTATATATAATATAAACTTCTATATATATTTGGAAGTTTATTGGTAAAAGAAAATATTATACTCACAAATACCTTGCCAAATTACAGTGTACTGACAAAATAATTTGATTATGATTGGTTTAACTCTTAATGTATGTGTAATTTCATCTGTAAATTTTAATGTGTTATTTCACACGTTAGTTATTATATTAAAAGATGAACATTTGTGAATTTTTACCGAAGCCAATCGCAAAATATGTTTTTTCCATAAATAATAGAGTATAAATTCACCAAAAATACTAGTTTATTAAAATTAGACGACTTAAATTAAAAAAAAAAAAATATTACTGTATATGTAATATTGAGAAAATTTTCATTGTATAGGTTATTGCAATTCTTGAGGTGTGCTGTTTAAAAACACCGCCCAGTGCTTAGAAACTTTGGACAAACTTCCAAATCACATGCAATGATTAAACAAATTAATGGTTCTGAAGGATGGATTTCACTTTCGATGAAGCTTTAACCTTTGTTACCGATTAGTAGCCTATAACAGACACATGTTGATGATATAAGGATCGTGTTCTACGTATCATGATTGTCTACTGTATGCTTGTATCTATGATAATGGTTTATTTTGAGTGTTACATCTCTTATTCTTATGACCAGTAGACTATTATATTTTATAATTGTTATAGGCCTTATAGTATAAACTTAACTAAAGCAGATTTTTAAATTCTACTTTAGTATTTTTTTAATTCAATGAGCTTTTGCTTCGGCTGAGAATGAACCAGTAGCTTTTTAAAGTGGGCGCCGTAAGTTCTCATTTTCAAGAGATATTTGTAACCTTGAATCAGAGGATTGAATTAGGGGTTGTTTGAGGTATGTTAGCCTATGTTTAGGAAAAGAATCCTCTCTTAGAAAAATGCATCCTCTTCAAGGAAACTAGCCCTACTGGTATTTTTAGGGTGCAAAAAGATTTTTAATTCATCAAAACAATAAATTATCTCTTTAAAAATATGTATATATGTGTGTATTTCTTAAGGCTCGATTCACACGCCATGTTGTATATTTTTTTTTATTTTCTCTAAATTAATAAGTATTATTTAAGGACTAAACAGAATTTATAAATGTTGTTGTTCTCTAAGTGTAATATAATGCGTGTAAAAATTCGTGCAAGTCTTCGGTATAACTATCACATCCGTGATAGGTACACTTAGAGAATATGTGTTTGCAAAATATTTGCAAGGTAGGTATCGTGTTAGAATGGTAGAAATAGCCCCTTTTAATAATAGCAGTGACGAAGGGGAAAAAAAAATGCAAATCATCAAACCGGCACGTGAGACCGAAATGGCCAGTTTTTTTTTTTCAAGGGGAAAAAAATTGAGATATTTTAAACTTTTCCAGACGACGGCCGGCTTTGACTTCATTAATGGTTGAAGACGGAAAATTCCAACCCTCGCCTTGGGCACTGTGACCTGAGGAACTGTTATGCAATTCTCAAACGCCGGAGGGATGCATTACGCGGCACTGCTCTTGCGGACGTCCGAGAAAACGTGACAAGCGCTGCCGGTGACGGTCGTACGGCCAGCGCGAGCTCGGAGATCATTACGGGACGGCTCGGCCGAGAGGACCGGTTTAAAAATTCAGCCCCCGCAAACTGCACCGTCGGAAACATGGGTCAGGAGCGGGGGGTGAAGCTGAGGGTGAGGAGGAGGGGGGAAAGGCTATTTGCGGACGACCACGGGGGGCTAGATCAATGCCGCTCGGGAAAAAAGAACTGGATTCAACGGCGGGTCTACGTATTATAACAACGAGTAAATTTTATCTGGTCTCCGCGAATACTTCTCGGCAACGTAATTTTGACGTGACAAAGTCTAACAAATCGATGAACGCCGGCTGCACGCACGAAAAAGTGTACCCTTACGCACATTGTTCCGTTACGATGTGTCCCGTTACGCTCATTGTACGCTTGCGCCGCATCTATCTCTCTTCCACTCGATTGGCCTATGCGTCCGAGGAGAAGAAAGACAGCGGCAGCACACACTTTCATCTACACGTGAACTGTTTCGTCGACTGGTTATAAAGTGAATTGAAAAGTTAATGTGGTTTTCATTGCTTATTACAACATCAATTTCGGCAATTAAGGTTAATTATTCTTGCATTTTAAAAATCCGATTACTAGTATAATTTCAAGTATTTATTATTTTATTAATAAAATAAAAATTATTCAATTTTATTAATGAAATAAAAATTATTCAATTTTATTCATAAAAGTATGCAATCATTTCATCAATGTTTTGTTATGACGTTGTCACGTTAAACTTTCGTCCGTAAACCGACTTTACAGACAACCAATTTTTTTCTTTCACGGTGTAAACGGGGGAACACGGGTTTGGAAAATGTTAGCACTGCACACGTTTTCAACCCTTGATTAATATGAAACGGGGATTAAGCATTACTATTCTTTAGTAAAAAAAAAACCGAACGCAATATGTCGGGTATACTTGCAAGTGCACTGGTCTTTACTGCCTAACCTAAGTTAAATTATGGCTTTCAAATTGTTGCAGATATTAGGCTAGCTTTTGAAAGTATACGGAAATGCTATTTAACAACTTCTGTGATTTCAGTGTACGAAACGTTACCAATTGCAATAAAGACTCATGGAAAATATTTTAGTGGGATTTGACCTGATTTTTATATATAATTTTAACTAGTATATCTTTACCTATATGTATATTTTGCTAGTTTGGATGTTCTTTGCGATACTTTTTGTAAGCTTTTAATAAAATGAGTTAAATTTATATTTCAGGAAACAAAATGATACATTCGAAATATTATAGTGAAGCCTATTTTTAATGGGCAGACACCTGCAAAATACATTTATTTTCCAGTAACAGGATAAACTTCTTACATTTTTATACAAATAAAGGAATGCTTATTATCCATTGGCTGCTACAACATTTTAACTTCCAGCCATATTGCATCGTGTCTGGGTCTTTTGAAATATTTAATGTCGTTATTGACTTTTTGTTTTTTCAGAGGTTGTTAATCTACCTAAGGAACTTAACAATCATCACGCAGTTCAAGCAAATAGAAATATGCACTCCGTCCTTTATTTACTCGATAAATCGAATTTTTCAGGTCACTAGTAATGGGTTTTATTATTTATAAACATATTTCTGCTACATTCGTAAATACAATTTTACAACCCGTTCCGTTTTTTTTAACTGTTACCATTGGTTTGACGTTTTCATCAGTCTTTTTTTCAAGTAATGAATAATAAATCATAAGTAATAAAAATAATCTTAATAACAATCTTTTGAATTTTTTTTTAATTTTAACCTATAATCTGAGTCTTGTATTAGCACCCACAAAATAAAATATTAAATAAAGATCAACTTAAAAGGGGTTTATATAGTGATAAAAATATTTAGCTTAATTGGAGATACGATACCTAATGTGTTATCGTAAAATATGCCTATAATGGCATTATGTTTTGGCTATGTTTAACATTGCTATGGCACATGGAGTTTTTCGATGGAAGGAGGCTCATATATGTCCAGACCTTCCATACAATGCCCATGATTAGTTCACATACGAAAAAAAAAACATAATGAAAAATACTTTCCCAAGCAAATTCTATTGCGCACTACAAAAACAAAAAAAAAAAACAGACACACAAGAAATATTGTAAAAATTGTCCAATGTGTTCATAAATTTATATATATTAAGTTTGCGCTCTTTGAAAATTAGCTCACTTGAATCAACCTAAAGAACGAACGGAAAGTTAAAAATAAATTGTTTAGTTACATGAAAAACAATATTATTCCTTCCAAGTGAATACTCGCCCTATGCACAGCGGAACACGTATGAAGAAACAAGCAATCTTGCGAAGTTTATACGAAAGTACAGTTTTCTGGAACTACGAAGAATTCTTTGGTTGTTTGAAGTTTGTACTTCTTTGGGAAGTCAGTTTAATTTACTTTAATTTATAACAGTTCATGGTACATATCCATTGGCCACAAATTAAATATTCGCTGATATATATATATATATATATATATATATATACTAGCTGACCCGGCGAACTTCGTACAGCCTTAGCGTAGCAATGATGCACTACTTTATTTTGTATAGCTGACCTATCTTAGGTATGAGTACCTATTCAATTTGAACTGGAATCTATAATATCCTCCATATAAAAATGAATCCATAATTCCCTGGTATCACTATAACTGAAAAGGACCTTACTAATTTAATTAAATAAAAAACAAAATATATATTGTCAAAATAGTGTTTATTCCATAGGATTCAATAATTCCACTAATGTTTTTACAAATTGCTATTGAACAACTTGGCATTTTTAAGTAAACAATGAGCTCAATACCACGCGCGCTCTATAAATCAACTAATAGTCTCTGTACCCCTCACTGCTTCTCTCTACTCTAATTCTTTTTGATAAACTATATTTTTAGTTTTATGTTCTGGCGCGTAAATAAATAATGTTGATGGTTTTCCGACACGGGAACAGGCGACATATAATTGGCCATGTGAAAAACATGGATTTTCTAGGTTGATGCCACATACACTTAGCGACTGCCCTTGCGATTTATTTATTGACATTGCAAATGCAAGCCGCACTGGAAACTGTAAACGCTTAAAGCTGAATGTCATAAGGTTACTTTAAAAATGTTTATATTGTACAAAGTGTTGGGTTAGTTTGGAAATAATTTTATATATGGTGGTTCAGTATTCTTAAATTTTCTAATTTTCCGTTAAATTTTTTCTTTCATAAGAACCTTCTCGTGACAATAACAAACACAACAAAAAAAGAATTAGTGAAATCGGTTCAGTCATTTACGCGTGATGGCGTGACCAAGGGAAATAGGAATCCATTATTCTTAAATTTTCTAATTTTCCGCACAATTTTCATAATTTTTTCTTTCATAAGAACCTTCTCCTGACCATAGTTAACACAACAAAAAAAAAATTAGTGAAATCGGTCCAGCCGTTCACGCGTGATGCCGTGACCAAGGAAAACGGGTTTCATTTTTATATAATAGATATATATATATATATATATACACATATATATACATATATATACATACATATATACCTACTAGCTGGGATACCCGGCTTTCCCCGGGCTGAACACCGGGTGATATATTGTCCGCGGGTTACAGCACAATGGATAGCGATATGTCCAGTGTGGTGGACATTAAGAAATGACACATAATTACTGTTTGTGTATCTGTGACCTATGGTTTTCTGTTTACCCATGGCGATTGGTTGAAAGGTTTAGAAGTTGATGCGCTACAGCGCCATCTAACGGCGAGTTACAAATAATGGTTAGCATATAAACCTTCTCCATGATAAAAACCCTTCGATGTGCTAACTTTCATGGCGATCGGTCAAACGGTGTAAGAGTTTATCGACGTCATACATGCCAACATCCAATTATATATATTCTTATATTTCGAAATTTTAGGGCTTTCACTTTTGCGGAAAGTGGATGTTCAGGACCTCGAATGATTTGGAACACTCCATCTAGAAAGAATAGCTTTTTGAAATTCCTGAAATTGTCTAAATTTTGGGGCTTTGTTCCCAGAGGGTGGCGGGGGGTTCGAGGACCCTGAATGGCTCGAAAACACTTAAAATCGAAAGAGATAGATTTTTAAAATTTTTTAAACTTTCGAAATTTTGGGGCTTTAAGCACCTGGGGGGGGGGGGGGGTGTTTTGAGGACCCCTAATGGCTCGGAAACAATCCAAATCGAAAGAGATATAAAGGAATTTAAGAATGTAGACATTTACTGTATACTCCTATCTACCATAATAACAATATTGTCCCTCCGCGCGGAAGAAGTGAAACTTCATAATGTGGAAATGAAAATAGGAAGGGGTAGAAATTGATTTTTAGTGAAATCATATTGTATCAAATCAAACTAAAAAAAATAAAGAAAATAAATTTGTAACGATTCATAGATTGATTTTCAGAGAGAGAGCGACACCTATTGAATGTCTATAAAACTAACTTTATTATGAGAGCAGATTTTCATGAAATAAATCATGAAATCATTCAACGATAAAAGCTGTTTATTTAATTAAGTGGACGGGTTCGCCCCAAGGAGAAAATTGACGCGGCGAGACCTCGTGGACATAGAGAAATGACACACACTCACTATTTATGTGTCTATGAAACATGATTTTTTTCTGCAATTTAAAAAACGGTATTGAAAATTGAAAGAAATATGGCGACACTACAAACTGCCAAGATCTTTATATTTTTTTACTCTCTACTTAGTTCCTTACAATAGCAAAACGTAACGTAATGGCTTGAAAGCTATTGCTCGGCAGACATAGAGGAATGACACTAACAGTTTGTATATCTATGATGACACACATTAGATAAAATTAAGATATATATTTTTAACACGTTTAAATTTATTTTTTTAGACAAAAGATAGCCTATGTCCATCCCCAGGATATAATCTATATCCTTGCCAAATTTCATTACGAGCCGTTCAGCCGGGTAAAGGTAACAAACAAACAGACAAACAGACAGAGTTACTTTCGCATTTATAATATTAGTAAGGATTCTTCAGTCATGGGTAGGGGTATGCACTTTTCGTGTTTATTTGTTCACAGAATTCGAGGTTATTTTTCTGGAAAATCGGTGTTATTTTTCTCTGAAAGGGAGGTTATTTTTACTACCAAAATGGATAACAGTAATACTAATTTCATATCTCAAGTATCATGAAAATTGTTTTAATATCTACTTAATACACACCAAATACTAACTACTTAATATTTAAAAAGATGACATTAAAAAGGTATAATTGAAATTGAATGTCCAGTATTTGGAGAAGTATGAAGTCATTTCTCAATTCTTATTTAAATACTTACTGTAACAGGTTTCGGCAATTTTGTCAACAAAAGTAATTACGGTAAATTAACACATTTTTGTTAAAACTATTTATTACTTCGGATAAGTTTGTAGGCCTACGCCACGAATTATTAAAGCAGAACTACCACGCCAGGCAAGTTCAATTCATACCGTTTACAAGTTTGTCGTATTCAACCACGCGCGGGCACGGCCGTAAACGGCTTTGTTTTGTTGTGACTTCGTGTGAGTGTGCGTGAGTGTGACTGCGCACGCAGCCTACCGGCTGCCAGCAGCCAGCTGCACTGCTGATGCTGATTGCATCATTGTGTGAGCTCAGCGAGTAACGACGTGTTGTGTAGCTACTGCGTATTTGTTTGATGTTTTGTGTACAAGTGTATCAAACTATACTCAAGTCTTTGCTTACATCGTTCAAGTTATTCAAAACATTCAATTTCGCCTCTATACATGTTTACACCGTTTTTCTTACCATAAATACTAAAAACATCGTTCACATGTTTGCGTGTGAGAGGAAGCAGCGCATCGTACTCTAGTTGAATTATAGCGGCCGTGTTGATTTACTAATTCTGCGCCAGGTTAGGCCTACGTTACGGAATTCGTCAGAAGTACGTATTTTTAGCATAGTTTAATCAAATATTTATGGATATCGGGTTTATTTGTTTTCAAACGTTAAGATTCACGTAAAAATAGTATCCTATAATGTGGATATCGGGTTTATTCGTTTTAAACTGTTAAAATTCGCGTAAAAATGATTTTATTTCAAATTCGTGATTATTCGCTTTAAAATGTCAAAATTCGCGTACAAAATCGTTTTATCGCAAATGCGAATTTTGCATACCCCTAGTCATGGGTGTTTTAAAAGCCGTCCTCTTCTATGGTTTCTAGCATTATGCAATGATGTTATATTTAGGTAAATTTCTAAGAAAAGCTACATATTGTGCGTCCATTACCATGGTGAGACTTCGGGAAATATTTTATATAGATTTTATTTCATCGTCAACTCAAAAGATTATATGTACACATATGATATTTTTGTGAATACGATAACTGCTTTAATTTTTCGCAGATCACTTTCAAACTGATACAAAAATCTAGTATTGGAAACTATCGGTAGTTTTTTGATGGGTAAAATCTGACCAAATGGTTAGAATTGGGGAAGGTTTTTTTTTAAATAGAAAAATCGCTGTAACTCGCATAATATGGAAAATATCACAACTGTTTGAACGTAGTACAGCTTGTAGGAGTTATACCAAAATCTTTTGATATTTTGATACGACCAACCATAACTGAAAGGGTTTGAAAAAAGAAGGTCTGGAGGAAAAAAAATAGCATAACTCCCTTCGTAGGCACAACATCGAACTCGTACTGATTCTTTGTTAATATTATCTGACACTTTTGTTTTAAACGTTTTTTAGTTGGACAAACAATTGCTGAAAGGGGTAAACATATGGGAAGAAATTAAATATATATGTTATAAAATTCGTAACTTGTACACAATTAAATCCATTCCTTTTTATTTTAAAACCTTAAAATATAATCTACAATTTTTGTCCGAAATTATTTTCATATGACCAACCATTTCTGCAACGGATGGAAAAACAGGGGTAGAAAGACAAAAAATTCATAACTCTCTTAGTAGGCACACTATCTATTCCGTTCCAATTGTTTGTAAATCTTATCATGTTTATTTAATACTTTTGTCTGAAACCATTTTTGATAGTACAAATATTACTTCAAGGGGTTGAAATGTCCTGGGTTTGGAATAAGAAATTTAAAAAAAACTTCCTTGCAATGTGCACTGTCAAATCCATTCTTAATTTTGTTTAACTTTCTAAATATTGTCTAAAATTATTGAATAATTTTTTTTTAATCCAACGAACTATTACTGCAAGGAGTGAAAACAACAAGGTTTCTAAAGTAAAAAATAATCATTACTTTTTTTAAATGGTATAGAATAGGCTACTTTCAAATCCGTTACAATGCATTATATAAATCCAAACTTTATCTAAAACTTTGGCTCAAACCATTTTTAATGCAACAAAATACTACCGTAAAAACAGGGGTTGAAGTTTAAAAAAATTAAAAACTTGCTTAGTATCAAATTTATTCCATTTTTTAAAACCACCTTAATATTATCTTAAAAAATCGGTGTAATGCCAATTTTTATACGACCACGTTATTAGTGCAATAAATGAATAATAATGTTTGAAAGTAAGTACAAAAAAATATTAATAATTTCCTTTGTTGGCATACAATATGAAATTCGTTCTAAGCTATTTAATGCTGGATACATTGTGTTAATAATATTCGTAATATTTTTTCTGCAGGAAAAATGCAAATATTCAATCGATCATTTTTTTAATATTGGAGAACATAAAAATGGTACGCACATTAAGTTTTTAAAATAATCAAGAATTTCATATAAGTTTCTACAATATTTCCAGAATAAATAGGTAATTACTCTACCTACGTCTGTAGGCTGTGCCGAAAGGTAAGTTCTTCCTTTGGTGCTGCCAGCACATTGAGACGAGTGCTATGCAATAACTAATTTGATATTCTTTAATTTTTTATTCTAAAAATCTAATTGTACATCAGATGGATTTCAAATTTGTTACAGACTTTTTTAATATACTTAGTTCTTTATTGTATATTTTTTCAGTAAACAAATCTAACTCAAGGAAATATTAGTTATAACATAACTATAACCCATAAAATAAAATAACTTTTAAACTACGCTACGATGAGATTTATGAAACATCTGTATGGCTGTGTTTACGATAAATTAAAATATTTTTAAATTTCCGTTTCTAGTTGTAAAGCTACATTTAAGTGAACTTTTATTCATTTTACGACACTGTAATATTTGCCTTAAAGTTAACTTACGACTTAATAAGTTTTGTTCACAACACATTTGTTTATTGTACTTTGGATATTATGAACTAAACATAATGTTTAATATCAAAAAATTAGAGCCTAGTTTGAGGCTATACTAAAAAAAATATATATTCCGCCACTCATAACAACCCCCTTAGCCTGATTTAATATGCGACTATATAATTTATACCATAGAAATAACCTGCAAAAAAAATATAAAAATTAGGAGAGAAGCAAAAACTCTATCATTCAGATTTCTCACTGCGTGTGTAAACGAGTCTTAAAATGTAAAAAGGAACATTTTCTTTATGATAGATATATAACGGCAGGTTTCCGGTTGGAATGAAAATATATTGCAAGCAAACGCACCGGAATTTATTTAAACCCACTATTAACACTTTGTTGTAGTTTTTTTCGCTTAGACCCTACATTAAGTAATTGCGTGATAAGTTAAACAATTTGAACAAAATACAAACTACTATTCATACATATAAAAATAATTGCTTAGGTATACGTTAAAGAACTAGGCTTTTTTAAAGCGTAACGTCCTGGCAAGTTTACAGTCTAATCGTGAAAATCATCTCACGTTTCTTGAGTTCGCTTTCAGAAAATGTTCACTTGAGCAAGAAAACATAAGAAAATTTTAAACTATCAGGATATATGGCCTGGAGAATGTACGGGCTAAAAGCATTTTTAAAAACTAACTTTGCAGTGTTTTTTTTATACAACTTAGCCGACGTGAGTTTTCGCTGGCGAAAGTGCTACTCCCGTATCTATGGGGAAAAGAACAGATCAGAACTTCACAGTGTTATGTCATCTTTATTTATCTCGTAGTCTTTAGTACACGCAAATATTCGTTATTCGATCTGCTACGGTATTAAAAGAGCGTTTCTTGAGGGAAGTGGTGTTTACTGACATGTCTTTATGATTTTTTTTTTCCATTGTTAGTGCTAAATAAAAAACAAAAAAAATAACTCAACTAGATAGTCTGTGATTTTCCAATTATTCTATACTTAATATTTAATTGATATAAAACTGTATAAATAAACAATAGCTAAAGTAAAGAAAATTCTGAAATAAGGTAATAATAAATGAATGGCGAATGCGATTCATTGAAAATAAAATAATGTTTTGCATAGAATAAATGTTGTCTTTATTTTATTTTTAAATCAAAAACTTTTCCTATTAGTTGATATAATTTAAATGCCAAAAGCTATTAGTAATATTTATTCCTTTCAACAAATAAAAAAGTTTAAATATATTCTTCTATAATAATTATTGAATTCCATGCAATGGCTTAGGCGTAGTGCATTTTTAGGGTGTTTATAAAATTAATACAGTGCTGTTGTCTTCTAGGAAGTAAGTATGTGAACGATTAGCTAAATATAGCATGTTTTCGAGAAGTGTTCCTTAAATTGTTTTTGCTTGCTCCTGAACGTAAAATCAAAGACTTTAGTTTACGTCGTAGCTTAAATTTAGCTTGAAATTTAGTGTGTATAAAACTTAAAAATAACCCTCCTAATTTTCTATCTAATAAAATACCCGTATAATTCTGTCCACGTGAACGAAGTCGTGGAGAAAGCTGTTAGTTTGTAAACAAGAGTTGGTTAACGTTCGAGAGCAACGTCTCTCTACAGACCACGTGAATCAAATTGACCAAATTCATAGGTATTACTCATTTCATAAAATCTGTATCAACTAACCACTACAGAATTCTAAACCTTTATTATAAGATTCCTCCGACGTTTAATACATTCGTATTGTTATTGATTTCCCAATTATGGCCTACAAGTTTTTTTTTTCCCTTGCCTGCGATGGGATGTCATTTAACTGCAGTTTTTTTTTTGTTTCGATTTATGGTTATTCGTATTGACTAATAGTTTCTCAGTAGGATTATTGCGCAAAAGTTTTACTTCAGCGCCTATTTTTAAGGGTTTTGTTTTTCTCCTACCACATTGAAATGTTCATTGTTATTAATGATTAGGGAAAAAAATGTGTTCATGGTAGCGGTTGAAAAAAAATTCCCTTAAGAGAGCCTGTCAGCGATGTCCGCCACGTTTATCACTTGCTAAAATACGGTAATATGTATGTTAAGCATCTCTTGCTGATAGGCAGTCTACGCAATTTTCATGCTATTCGAAAATTATATTTTTCCACAATTATTTTATATTTACTAGCGAAATAGTAGTATTACCTAACAAATTTCTGTTCAGTCATTTTGCATAAGCCTACCTGTCTAAACAACTTTTGTCACTTAACCGTGTTTTCTGGTGCAATTATGCCTGCAATAATTCTGCCCTACGCTGATAAAAATTCTCACCTTGAATTTCCAAAGCACGTTGGTTACAAACTATCCAGGTATCTTCGTAAATCTACGTTATCTTCGTAAGTTTACAGATACTTACTTGACTTACTTTCAACACGAGTCCACAACAATAATCTTGGTAAACCATCAAAACATGCCATAACTTGGTTATACTCCTGCAAATACACTCATATTTCTTCCGCGTGTTTTTTGTTTTTACTCTCAAAACAAAACTCGGAAGTTTAAATACGGCGTCGTTTCTATGAAGATCCAATAAACAGGAATTACGAAGTAAGCCATCTTCACCTTTTTGAGGTGATTTCTTGTTTGAAAAGACCTTCAAATTTATTATAATTTCTAAACAGAGTAGAAAACATTTATTTTGTTCTCCATTAGTTTTGTTTTGCCAGGATACAGTTTGTCGTTAATTATTATAATTTTTTTTGCGTTGATGTAAAAAATATCCCATGTTCCTTAAAGTACGGTAATTTTTTTTTTCTTCCGTCTGGGGCAATTACTTTCGTCAACGCCTCTTTCATCACGTCCCACGCTTTGCGTTCCGTGACCGACCGCGCCGGTTGGCTGCTCTCGTGACTCGACGCCTTGCGTCCTCGCTCCCCCCACCCAGTCGCCGTCGTCGTAGTCGGACGCCCCCTCCCCTCCCCCCACCCGCTGTTTGCTCAGGGGGCGTGCACGCCCAGACGGGCATACCCGGAGTTTTAATTCACTTAAACAGCGGCACGACGGCACACCCGGAGGTTTGTGGGTGTTGGGCATTTTGGAAAGGGGGGAGGGGAACCGCGTCCCCAGGGGAAAAAAAAGTGTAAAGAGGAGAGGGGTAAAGGATTTACGGGTGACATCGGTCGGCGCGAGGCGTCCGCACGCGAGGGTGACGTCACCACCAACCCCCCCCCCCCCCCCCTCAAACGACTCTCGCGAAAGGGACGATCCTTACCCCCAATAATTCGCCCCTTTCCACGGTTTCACAGAGTCCCGACGTCCGACGTATTCCCGCTCGGACTAACCTCGCACTGAAAGCCGGCGTGTTGAGAGAGTTCAAAGCCATTTCTGCCATTTCGCTCGGTTACCCGGGGCTTGAAGCAGGTCTCGTTGCAGAGTTTCTTATGGGGGTCGTGCATGAACTCTAACACAACCGAGACCGCGCTCTGAGACGCGCGCTACATGAAGCCGTTAGTTCACAACACGTGAACTGCGCGGTTTCTCGTAGCATGGTGCATATCAATAGTTTCCGTAAAGGAAACACAGTAGAATCTCGACTAACCGAGTCGTGTGAACCTACACAAACCTCGCATACGCAAAATATCAGAAAACCTTGACATAATAAGAAAATCGTCTCGGTTTTCATTTGGCCAGGGCAGTTTCATTTTACTGGGTGTTTTTTTCCCCCAGCGTTTCTCTAGTGAAATTCTTTGACGTCACTCGGTGATTCGCCCGACTAGCAAATGGAATCATTGAGGTTAATTTTCTGTAATTTTTGGACAACATTTAGATTATCTTCTATGTCCTCAAGAAAATGTTTCAACAGTCTTTACTGGTAATGGCGCTTTAGGTCTGCTCGGATAATATGGAATATCGATTAATATAACATCGGTCAATCGAGAAGTTACTTTACTATAAATATTATGAACACATTTAATTTTTTGCATTTACAATCGCAGGTACACGTCAAAGAAATTTGTATGATTTTTAAATAGAGTTTTTTTTAGTAATTTTAAATGATCTTTAGTTTTTAAAAACTAATATTGTATAAAATATTTATATATAAGTGACTTAAAAATCAATTTGTACTAAATTTTTCGGTTGGATTACGTTAATGTAAATTTTTAATCTCAGTAACTGCTGTATTAAAATGTACATTAGGATGTAGGTAAAAATAAAAATTGTTGAAGGACAAGTAAAGTTAGGTACATCTGTTGTTTCTATCAATCCTTAAAAATTCGTAAAAATTCTTTATTTCATCTAAAAACGTTTTGCTGGAACCGTTTTTCATGAGACAAACTAATATTATTGGAAGGAGTTTAAAAAATCTGGGTTTGTAATAAAAAAATTCTAACACTTGTTTACTACATGCATTTATCGGGTACAATTTCCGTTACGAGGTATTTCTGGATGCATTGTCAGCTAAGTTTGTTCCTGCGCGCTTCGAGCACACTGGAGAGTCCTGCTGCGCGCGCGGGGAAGGTTGGCCTCGCCGCTGACTGTTCGGCCACAAGCCGAGAACACGCCGTACTATCTCCCGTGATCGTGTAGCGAAGCCGCGGCTGCGAGATGGAGCTGGGTGTCCTGCCGTATGCAGCGCGGTCTGTCCTCGTGCTTCGCCCGCCTCGAACAGAAAAAATTCACTATAACTTCCTCAAAACGTCAAATATTGCATCCGTGTGGATGTATTACATCTTTTGCAATTTTGCAATGCAATGACCAGAGAGTGTACAATTTTTCAAATTTCCCACTGTATAGACTTTTAACTGTTACAGTGTTTAACCGCTCGAGTGACATCAATTGTCCGTTTCAATATTATGAATAAAATAAAAATTAAACATTTTATGAAATTTTTTTTCGGAATCTTGGTTCTTTATTATAATACGATGTCTTATGTGGTTTATGTTTAATATGTTTGTGTATTATAATATGTAGGTACTAAGAAAATACAATATTGGTGGAAACCTTAAAAAAATTATATTTCATTCGTTTCTAGCACAACTAACATGCATGGATCATGGTATTGAGCGTTGAAGGGGATCATTGTAATTGTAAAATATATTTCTTTCTTCATAAAAATTTCGAATCAAATCTATTTCCAGCCTATATCAGAAATAGTCCGTTATACATGCCAGCACTATCTTGTAAGAATATATATCTTTATATATATATATATATATATATATATATATATATAAGTATCATGTCCATGGTACCCGGATATAATGGCTCCTACAGGGAGATCTAAAAGCCAGAAGGATGAAAAATAAAAAAGAGGAAATTTCTTTAAATCCCCGAAAAGATGTAATACATCATTAGTAGTATATGAATGGGGTTCCGAGATCTGGCTTCTGGCTGTGGTGCCGGTGCCGGTGTCCGCCATCTTGGATTGTGACGTCACGGCGGCCATCTTGGATGAGTGTAACGGGACATAGCGTAACGGGACAAGTTTGACCTTGACCCCGGCGGCCATCTTGGATCCGCCATTTTTGATGACGTCATTGTGTTCTCGAAAATTCCGGCGATGTGTTTTCCGCCATTTTGAATTATGACGTCACCGTTGCAATTTCCGTTACGGCCGCCATCTTTAACTTTTTTATTTATTATCCGATTTTAATGAAATTTTTTTAAAAATTATAAAAAAAATAAATAATAAAATTTTAATAAAATTTTTTTAAAAATCATACATTAACGACACGGAGTTTGGAGTCCTCGGTTCGAACCCGACGAGGTAAAAAAAATTAAAAATGGCGACAGGCTCCTTCCCCCGTGGTGGGTGCTAGCAGACTGACTCCCACCACTTTTTTTCAAAGCATATATATCGTCATCTAGTATGACGTCATGTCCGCCATCTTGTCTTTGATGCTGGAAGCCATCATCAATGTATCGTCGGCGAGAGTGCGCTGACGTCATGTTAGTTTAGTTCTTATCCGATAGAGTGCAGTAATCATTTATTACTGTGACACCCGCCATCTTGAAATTTGGCCGCCATCTTGAAAATCCGTAATTATTTAGCTAGAAATTCGGGAAAAGTTCCAAAATTCATTAAATAAATCACTCATTAATTTACATATTGATTCGATCGATTCACGTCCTCGGTTCGATACCCGATCGATGCAATAATGTTTAATTTTATGAAAAAATAATAAATTCAATAAACCATGTTAAACTTTCGTAAAGAGACTTTAAATCCTCTACTACCATCATCCTATCAGACGTCAAGACTTCCATATTGGAAATTCGTAATTTTAATGCTAGAGATTCGGGAAAAAGTTCAAAATTCATTAAATAAATTTGTAATCTATATACTGACTGATTAGATCGACTAAGGTCCTTGGTTCGACCCCTGGATGATACAAAACAACATTAATATTTTAAAAAAGTACCACTAAAGTGTAAGGTTTGAGAAAACAAAAAACACCGCAAGTTCTTTTAAAAAAAACTTTTATTACATACATACTACACTACTACAAGTAAAAAAAAAAAATACACTGACAAATTACTAAAGTTTTTTGGATTTCTCGATTTCCGCATCAGCCACCCACGAATTAAAGCGAGGTGGAAAGCCCCACCACTTGACATAGGACCGTCCATTTCTTCGTTTTATAATCTTCTCCACCAAGTACGTATCGGGATACAATGTAGACTGAATCTCTTCGGCATAGAAGCCTCCATGGATAGGTTTGTGGTCCAAATCTTCGAGGTAGTAGGTCCTAGGCTCTGATTCACGAACATGTGTCACACGGAAAAGTTCGGGACTCCAGTTTGCAGTGAAACCTTCCTCGAAGATACCTTTCTGCTTGGAGATTCGCACAATGTCACCGACGTTAGCTTTACGCTTTCGTGGATCTTTCTTCTTCGTGTTGGAAAACACTGTTTGAAGCAAGCGATTGTCCGTTACGTCCTTTGGCTTCATTTTCGTGGTAGAATGCACCGTGGAATTATACTCGCTTATTAGTTTCGGCAAGATGTCAAGCCACTTATAATTTCCGTTAGCCGTGAACTGTCGCCACATCTTGGAACGCAAAGTTCTGTTAAACCTTTCGACAACGGAGGCTTTGACGTTACTAAATGTAGAGTAGTGTTTGATGTCATACTTCTTCATCAAAGCCTTGAAGGTTACATTGTAGAATTCTTTCCCGAGGTCCGTTTGCAGGTGCGACGGTACACGTCCATCACGCAAAATACTGTTCATGGCCTTGGCTACGTCAGCTGCAGTCTTTGATTTGACAGGTCTAGCCCAAGCGAACTTGCTATAAACATCGATGACTGTCAACATGTACTTGAAACCTTTATTCAATCGGGAATACGGTATCATCTCAACAAGGTCCGCCTGGAATAAATCGTCAATTCCACGAACTATGACTTTGCGACGAAGATATTTCCGTCTAGCAGGAGCATGAAGTTCGCGAGCGATTCCGGTTCGACTCATTGTATGTAGCCGGCTTCCCTCAGTTCTTCAAGTATGGAGACTATTTCGTTGATGTGCGAATAGTTTCCTACACTAAGCGAAGCATGTAGAATTCTAAGGCGATCAACTAATTCATTAGGGTCGTCCCAATATACATAGTCAAATATCTGACCACTTTCTAGCTTTTTTAAACCTTCGCCATGTATTGTTAGTTCACTGAAGAGATTAGCGAGAATGTCGATTTTTTCATGATCTACGTCTTTATATACACCACTATCTGGATCGTTATCGCGAAAATGTGCATTGGTTAGCTCTAGCAGTTTTTTGTACTCTTGTAAGTCGTTGTGAGAATATCCTTTAGGCTCCCTGCGAAACAGCAATTCGTACAGACCCGGAGTCCCGCGCGTGTTGTACTCTGCTACGCGTACGATGTTTCCTGGTAGAAAGTCTATTTCTTTAGCACCGAGGAACCACTTATTATATTTTCTGTACACTCCGTAGGTCGTGTCATTATTCCGGCTCGTAAACGATATCAGGTATGGTCGGACCATTGCATTAACTTGATGTCCTTTTTTCGGTATTTTTTTCTTGTGCATGGACTCTGTACTTGTTAAGTCCTCTTCTTCTCGATCCCGTTCATACTTTCTCTTCTTTACAGTCGGCATTTCATCTTCAACTTCTGTCTTCACAATGATGGCTGGTTCTTCCTTGTTTTTAAGTTCGTCGAGGCGACTAGTGATTGGTTTAAATATCTCCTCATTTTCCATCTCACGTGCAAGTCTGGTTCGTCTAGCAAGTAAATATTTTTCACGAACAGACTGTATAGCTCGATGAAGGTCACTGGCCAGGTCCGACATTGTACTGGCTGAAAACTTATTGCAATACCTCCTTATATACTTTTTTATTCGATCGCAGAAACTTCTTTCTTGTGTTTGGCTAAATCTGAATTTGTTGGCAAGTGAGATAGTGATGCTTTCAGACTACTTTGAAAAGTTCTCAGATCGTCACGTCTTTGAGCATTCGATACTTCGATCATGTCGCGAATGCGAGAATCCGAGGCTTCCACACGCTGGTCGATGGCAACGAGATACTCTAGTAATTCGTTTTTCACACTTTCCACCTTTTGAGCCAGTAGCGAAATGTATTTGCGGATATCGCTGTCATGAGACTTGAGAGCAGTACGTAAGTCTCGACTGCTGCGTCCAAATTTAGAAATGCTATGACTCATGTTTGGCGATAAACTGATCGAAACCTCGTCTGTACCTGCCCTTATATAGCGGCCAGTCCTTTACGATGACCAGAAATCCATGCTCGTGTTTCCAACACAAGGAGCACATGTCTTTGAATTCCTGGAACGTCATGTCGGTGTTTACGTGATCATCATAAGCGTGGCGTAAATTAAGTTCGTCCATGTGAAACAAAACTATGACATTTGCGTTGTCTCGTAGGAGATGTTTTGGAATACGACTGTACGTCTGACACAGGTAAACGCAGTCTACCTTGGCGTGTCTGCCCATGGAAAAGTACTCTTGTATTATGCCTTGTTTCTCGCACATTACATCGTCGAAAACAAACACGGAATTGGCTTTTGCTTCGCTTGGAGGTACAACATCGGTATTATCGCTAAACGGAAAATACTCCAGACCATCCACAGATCGTAGAACAGTTGCTAGGCGCTGGTACTTTGGCTGTTGCAAAGACTTGGAATACAAGTAGACGTTCTCGAACCGAAGACCGTTTGGCTCCTCCAGTAAACTCAGTAAAACACACGTCTTGCCACAGTTTGACGGGCCCGCCATTATGCAACGTACGGCAGAAGGCAACAGTAAGCCATGTCGTGATTCACGTGCACTAAATACATCGTCTTGCGTAATGCGCACGGGCAAACACACGTCTTGCTTGACGACCTGCATTGTACTAAAGTATTTGTATAAAAGAAGCGTATTTATACTTTCTGGTCAGTTGTGCGTAATGACTCGAAGAGGTAAGAACAAAAAACACATCGGCGCGGGGCTCGTAAACTCGCTGATATACAACCTACCATTCGAGCTACACATTCCCGGCTACAGATTCTGCGGCCCCGGCACGAAACTAGCGAAAAGGTTAGCTCGCGGTGACGTGGGCATTAATTCACTCGACGAAAAGTGCAAGCAGCACGATATCGCATATTCATTAAGCAAGGACCTGGAATCCAGACACCGGGCCGACGAGATATTGGCACAGGAAGCCGAAGATATAAGCAAATCGTCGAACGCGGGACTAGGAGAGAAAATCGCAGCGTGGGGCGTATCTAAAATCATGAAGGCAAAGACGAAATTAGGACTGGGTGCTCGTCGAGCCAGCTCCATCAAGTCAAAGACTAACTCACGCAAGACCAAACGCAAGATCGGTGCAGGCGTGCAAAAAACCAAGCAAAAATTACAGACTCTCGACAAGAAGATTATAGGAGGATTTCTTCCTTTGCTTTTGCCTGCATTGGGTGCTCTCGGCGGCCTTATCGGTGCAACGAGCGGTATAGTGCGGGCAGTCAACACTTCGAAGAATGAGCGCAAGCAGTTAAAAGAAGCACAGCGACACAATGCCAGCATGGAAGCCATTGCCATCGGTAAAAAAAACGGCGCAGGACTGTACTTGCAACCTCACAAGACAGGACGAGGCATGAGGAAGAAACGAATGAAAAAATCCTAAGTTCATTGCCGAAACGACCGCTCACCAACGTAGATTTAATAAAGTACGCACGCAAACTGCAAATACCAAATTTCCGCGGCGTGTTTATGCGAGACACTTTGCCCAGCAAGCCAAAGACACGTGAGTGCGCCATAATTAATTTAGACACGTCGACGGGTCGCGGCACGCACTGGGTGGCGTACATAAAGTCTGGAAAAATGGCCGAGTACTACGATAGTTTTGGAAATTTACGGCCTCCGCCAGAACTGCGACAGTACCTGGGTCGGTCCACTACATTGTTTTACAATTACGAAACGGAACAGAAGCCTAATCAAACAAACTGCGGACACTTGTGTCTTCGCTTTTTAACAAACAAAAATTAGCTGACAAATAAAAATTGCTACTTAAAGGTTGTGCAGTGATGATAATTTATTAGTCATGTCGATAACACTTACCTTGACAGGTCACGCATCTGAGCTGCGGGCGGTTCATTTCCCGCCTCTGGATTTAGACGGGGAATGGTGTATCGGACTCGTAGATTTTCAAACGTATAATGCCATACCTAATATCGACGAAGAAAATTGCAAGATCTGCTTCCTGAAAAGCGATGGGACCGCTCATGAAATACGGTTACCTGTTGGATCTTACGAAATTGACGACATTGCAAATTACATCAGGGATATGTTACCACAGGATGTAGACTTTCAACTGCGTGGAAATCCAAACACTCAAAAAAGCATTCTAACATGCAGTGAAAATGTCGACTTTACGAAACCTGGCACCATAGGTACGATGCTCGGATTCGAATCAAAGGTTTATGATACGGGAAGAACGTACGAATCTACACGCGCGGTAAACATTTTGCCTGTGAATGTCATAAGAATAAACTGTAATTTGGCAAGTGGAACGTATCTCAACGGAAGACTAAGCAACATGCTGCACGAGTATTCGCCGATGGTCCCGCCAGGATATAAACTGGTAGAAGTACCGCAAAGTATCATTTACGTTCCAGTCGTCGTGAAGTGCGCACACGAAGTCGTCGTCCGAATCGTTGACCAGCGAGGACGATTGGTGAATTTTCAAGACGAAGAAATTACATTACGTCTGCACTTGAAGCGATGGGCATAAAGTTTGTAACACCGAACAGTTATAAAAGAAATCGTATTGCCGTGAATAAGAACAGTTCTCTACCAGACATCGGTGCATTAACACCTGACAACATAAAGTATCTTCTCAGTATTGGGCAAGTGCCGAATAAATATGGAAGACGAAATCCTCAACGTGGAAGATCCGGTCATTTTTGATGACAGCATTACGAAAATGGAATTGCACGAGTACCAGCCTTTCCTGCTCGGACCGTACGCACTACCATCGGAAGTACGCATTGCTGTACAGCACCAAGATATTTGTACTTTACCTTCGCAGTCATTTCTACGTATAAGAGGCACGCTGACAAAAGCGGATGGTACGCACCCGACAACGACATCAATATCCTGCAATGGTATTCTTCACCTAATCGAGCGCATTACATATGTACTCAATGGCGTCGAGGTAGACCAGACGAGAGATGTAGGCATAACATCTGCTATGAAAAGTTACCTTTCGCTCACGCCAAATGAACTGTCTGCTGCAAAGATGGCCGGTTGGGCTCTCGAGGATGAATATAAGCTTCCGGTTTATGCCGAAGGGAAGTTCGAAGTTTGTGTTCCTCTGTCCATGCTTCTCGGATTCGCTGAGGACTACAAGCATATAATCATTAATTCGAAACAAGAGCTCGTACTGCTTCTAGCCAACACGCACATTAATGCAATTGTCGCCGCTGCAGAAAACCCTCAAGATGTCTCGCTAACACTACAGTCTATCGAGTGGATGCTGCCCCACATCCAAGTGAGCACCGTTGAACGAGTCAAGATGTTGAAGAACATAGAAAATGGCAAGAACTTCGATGTGCCATTCCGATCCTGGAGCCTGGAAACTTATCCTGGCTTGCCTCATAGTCAGCGTATCAATTGGATAGTAAAGTCCAGCTTCGCTACGGAAAAACCAAGATACATCATCGTCGGGCTTCAGACCGGAAGACAGCTCAATGCAGGAGTAAGTCGCTCCGTATTCGATAACTGTCAAATACGCAATGTAAAAATATTTTTAAACAGCGAAAGTTATCCGTACGTTGACATGAACATGGATTTTGAAAGTGGAAGATTCCTTCTAGCATATCAAATGTATGCCAAGTTTCAGCAAGCTTACTATGGGCGGAGACAGTCACCGATACTGAGTCCCGACAGTTTCAAGAACAAGGCACCGTTAATGGTGTTTGACGTTTCCAAACAGGATTATCGAATAAATTCAAACATCATCGACTGTAGGATCGAGATAACGACTAGCGGAAATATTCCACCAAACACCTATGCTTTTTGTCTGATACTTCACGATCGGCTTGCTTCGTACAATTGTCGAGACAAACTTGTGAAAATTCTGACATAAATACTGTTTCGTTTTCGATGATAATTTAGTTACGACCGAGCATTGCTAGCGACAAGATGTACTGCAACCTGCAAGGTTTCCAGAGTCAAAATGGATTCGTGCTCAAGGAAATTGCCGTCACTCACGACGGCCGGACTCGAACCCGCAGCTTCCGACCTCCGTATCCGTGGAAACTACTAGACGAAAAAAGTAAACGGTCGAACGAATGGCTATGTAAATACTACCATGGCCTGGAGTGGGACGAAGGAAAAATTCCGTACCACCAAGTGAAAAACACTATTGGAGATTTACTAGTTCAAAACGAAATAATCTACGTTGTCGGACCTGAACAGAAGAAATGGCTGAGCAAGTTGTGTGACGACAGAGCAGCTGACATCGTAGATATACAGACCGACTACGGCTGTCCTTCCCTGCGCAAGCTTAGTGCAATATACGACATGCAGCCATGTGACAAGTTTGAACGTGTCTGTGCCTGTACAAACTCGCAGTTAATGCAGAAATGGCACACTCAATGTTAGTAGGAGCCTGCATATATAAATGTCGTACCTACGTACGTGTCTTCAGTTGACGTTCGACCTGCAAGAAGATGTTTACGTTTCATCCTGCTAACGTGTACGTGAGCGCAAGACCTAGCTTCAGCAGTGTCGAGTACAGCTACTGGGATTCCGGGTATCTACGTACATATACAGAAACCTGTGATGGAGGCGCTCAGCATTGGCGGTTTGCGCACTTTCCTGTGTCCTACGAACCGACTCAGCAGCTGGTAGATTGTTGCGAACCTGGAAACTGTGCCGTCTATCACATGAGATCACACACAATCCTTCCTGCTAGCATCGCTGAGGTAGTCGCCTCGTCTGCATGTGCAACACCAAACATGAGCGTGTTGCAACCTGTTGCGACCTGTGATGCTTCTACGCAGACGCCCAAACGGTGTGTGTCTCGTCGTCGCAGTTCAGACAGTGAATCTGTCCCAATTAGCACTGAGCCAAAGCCCAGGCGTAGACGTGGTCACAGACGTCACCGACCATGTCTTGTCGGAGTTGTCAACGTCGCAGAAGATGACCAGCTGGAAACCTGTGTTCCTGATCCTGTGGCCTGCGAACCAGTTGGAACCGGAGTCGACAAACCAGTTGGAACCGGAGTCGACGTGTCAGTTCGTGCGGCATTAAAGACTTTGCTTGTGAAAATGCTTGATTCCTTAACCTAATATGTATTTGTGAATTTTTTGTAAATAAATGTGTAAAACTTGAACTCGTGTGTTTTTATTTCTACAATTTTTAGGTACCTAATAAAAATTTTTAAATACAGACAATATTTTGACTCATGTAGTATACCAGAAGACCACAGGTATATAAGCGAGGTTCAGACGACTGGACCCGCAGTTCACCTCTGGCCGCGGTGCAGTACGGACGTGCTCTCTCCATTAAGTTTTGTGAGATTTAGTTATGTCGACCGGAATAGACTGTTTACCGACAGCAGCGGGGACCTCGATGTCAACAACGATGATGGAGTCGGAGATCCCGATACCGACTGCAGAGGAGACCACGACAGCGGTGGAGATCCCGATACCAACTGCAAAGGAGACAACGATACGTGCTGTTCCATCATCAGCTGAAGTTTCACCATCTGCATTCCAGACTTCAATTCATGAAGAGCGTACTTCGAATCAGTGCAAATATTGTGACGCATCATTTACTAGAACTTCAAATGCGCGCAGACATGAAAGGAGCAGTTGTCCGAATAATTTACTGAAACGAATACAATTTCAGTGCAATAAGTGTAATAAACTAATTTCACGTCTCGACAGCTTACATCATCATTATATAAAATGCTCCGAGACAGTTAAGTGCAAGTATAATGAACATGGTTATTGTTTTGACTCATGTGTTGTACCAGCTGATGAGACCCTGGTGATATGAACATTTAGTCCGTCTCTGGCTGCGGTGATGACTGGATCGGATAGACATTTAAAGTCATGTAAAAGGCTTAGTCCGTACAATAAGAAGACTGTTTCAATCGAGAAATCCAAAAAGGCTTTATTAATTTGTCAGTGTATTTTTTTTTGTACTTGTAGTAGTGTAGTATGTATGTAATAAAAGTTTTTTTTAAAAGAACTTGCGGTGTTTTTTATTTTCTCAAACCTTACACTTTAGTGGTACTTTTTTAAAATATTAATGTTGTTTTGTATCATCCAGGGGTCGAACCAAGGACCTTAGTCGATCTAATCAGTCAGTATATAGATTACAAATTTATTTAATGAATTTTGAACTTTTTCCCGAATCTATAGCATTAAAATTACGAATTTCCAATATGGAAGTCTTGACGTCTGATAGGATGATGGTAGTAGAGGATTTAAAGTCTCTTTACGAAAGTTTAACATGGTTTATTGAATTTATTATTTTTTTCATAAAATTAAACATTATTGCATCGATCGGGTATCGAACCGAGGACGGGAATCGATCGAATCGATATGTAAATTAATGAGTGATTTATTTAATGAATTTTGGAACTTTTCCCGAATTTCTAGCTAAATAATTACGGATTTTCAAGATGGCGGCCAAATTTCAAGATGGCGGGTGTCACAGTAATAAATGATTACTGCACTCTATCGGATAAGAACTAAACTAACATGACGTCAGCGCACTCTCGCCGACGATACATTGATGATGGCTTCCAGCATCAAAGACAAGATGGCGGACATGACGTCATACTAGATGACGATATATATGCTTTGAAAAAAAGTGGTGGGAGTCAGTCTGCTAGCACCCACCACGGGGGAAGGAGCCTGTCGCCATTTTTAATTTTTTACCTCGTCGGGTTCGAACCGAGGACTCCAAACTCCGTGTCGTTAATGTATGATTTTTAAAAAAATTTTATTAAAATTTTATTATTTAATTTTTTTATAATTTTTAAAAAAAATTTCATTAAAATCGGATAATAAATAAAAAAGTTAAAGATGGCGGCCGTAACGGAAATTGCAACGGTGACGTCATAATTCAAAATGGTGGAAAACACATCGCCGGAATTTTCGAGAACACAATGACGTCATCAAAAATGGAGGATCCAAAATGGCGGATCCAAGATGGCCGCCGGGGTCAAGGTCAAACTTGTCCCGTTACGCTATGTCCCGTTACACTCATCCAAGATGGCCGCCGTGACGTCACAATCCAAGATGGCAGACACCGGCACCGGCACCACAGCCAGAAGCCAGATCTCGGAACCCCATTCATATACTACTATCATTATAACTTATTACATATTTTAGAAAAAAACATTTTCGATGCGATCAACTATAAATACAAGATGTGAAAAATTATTTGCTGTAAAACAAAAACGTTCGTATATCCATTAGAAGCAACATCATAAAATCCTTTCGAATTGTTTTATAAATCTTACAAATATTACCTAAAACCAAATTTTTATAAGACGAATCATTGCTCTAAGGGGTTGGAAAAAAACGAGGTTGAAATACAAAAGAGAAAAAAAACATTCATAACTTCCGTACTATGTGCACTGTCGAATTAGTTCTTATTCGTTTTAAACGTTATAAATTTTTAAAAAAACATTAGTCTAAATACGTTTTGAAACGACTATATTACCGAAAGAGGTAAAAATAACATGGTCTGAAGGACAAGGAATGTTATATATTTTTATTCTACCAAATTGGTAAAAATTATTAAAAATTCTTAATTTTTTCAAACAGTTTTTGTTGAGACATACAACTATAAATGGAAAAAGTTTAAAACACTTATGTTCAAATAAAAAATTCTAACACTTGTTTACAATGTATATGTACTATCAAATTGGTTTCTAATTATTGTGCACCTTATTCATATTACCTTATACCTTGGACCAAAATAATTTTGATACGATAAAATACAGATTTATAAGTCAAAGATTTAATAACTACCTTAATAGGCATTATATGAAATTAATTCTAAGTTAGTTAATGCTTAATACATTGAATTTAAAATATTCCAAATATTTTCGCTGCATGTAATATGAGAAAAGGTTTAATAAATAATTGTTGAATATTGGTTAATATAACAGAATGTAAGATACTTGTAATGTATATGTTTTCCAGAAGTTTTTATAATGTCCTTAACTTTTCCAGAATATTCCAGATGAATTAGGTACTTTGAACTCTACCTGTGCTTTTAGGCTGCGCTGAAATTTTTTTTGTTTTGAAAGCGTTGTCAACACATTGTAAAGTCATTAAAAAATGTATAGATTATATATGTATAAATTTACGACCTATGTGGGGATAACTGGGTTTGTAAGGGATAGATATCCCAATTAGGTTGTTTCACAGTTTTATTAATCACTAATATTTACATTAATAAATAATTTTACTCCAAAATGTCCGATCAAAAATCACTAGCACTTAAAAAATGTTTATTCTAGAGCCACTCAACGACTGTCAAGTTCCGCAGTTCGCAATACTCACTGGAGCTAGGCTCAACAGTGGTTCGCCTCTTACCTCGCGTCTGTCCACACACACAGTCTCGCGCAACTCAGTCGCCGCACTCTCAAGGGGGTCTCTCACCCTTTTCGCCGATGTCACACTTCCCCCGCTCTCGGAACTCCGGAACTGTCGTGGTACTTGCTCGATACTCGCTCGGAACCCGTCGTGGAACTCCGTTTGCCGAACTGCCATAAAACCTGCGTCGCTACCTAAATAATCTGGCGCCCATCTCGAACCGACGAGAGCGACTGGGAAGAGTCAAGTCATGCCCGGGCTGACCCGACGTCCGATCCGTCTAGAAGGGCGGCATTCATTCGCGCCACTCCGCGCGACGGTCCGCGGAATTCCCAAGGTCGTGCAGCGATGGATAACGGTACCGAGGCAGGACGATGCGCAGGGTGCGGAAGGGAAAAGGGGTATCGACGACCCTTGTAATCCGGCCAGGCGCGCGTAGAATGACTTATGTCAGTGAACGTCACGTGACACGGCGCATGACGCCAGTGGCCGTGCAGGGCTGCCAGCCAGCTCCGAACAAAGGCTCTCGCGTTCATAAGAATATATATATATATGCACACACACACACAGTCTAACGTCGCAACTTTTTTGTATTCATATAATTTACAGGGATTTATTTATTGATTCTTTTGCAACATGCCGTTTAAAAGTTACGGAAATATTGATTTAAACATCATATTTCATGGTTATGATACATAATTTTGAACAAACAGATTTGGTTCACCAGTTAGATACGACACGAAGCAAGTATAACCTAAAATGAGTCTTTTATTTGTACCCTGGTCATTCAATAAAAAACAAATAGCAGTTAAGAAACAGTTACCTAGGTTTTAACAGTCAGGGGACACTGCGAAAGTTTCAGAAGATGAATCTAGACGGAACTTTAAAGTTATTGCAAAAAACGGTAGCAAAGTTTATGTAGGCCTCTGTCCAGCTAGGAGAATGAATAATATCAATCTTTTTTAAGGGAACACATTCTCTTTAAAATAGCCTAATGCTGTCCATTTTATGATGTTATTTGAATTCTTTCTTGAATACTAATGTTTCACGCGTCATGTTTACTTCATACAGGCGGCGTCATGAAATTGTTAAAAATAACCTTGGGTGGTTTCACTTCCGAAAAAAAAAAACATGGCCTGGCAACGATATTTCACCGGCTTTTGCAGTAGGATTTGTGACACAGTATATGGTTAAACGATGGCAAATTACACGCAGTGGGACAAAAAAAAAAAGACACGTGTTGCAATCAGATGGTGCGTGAAAAAAAAACAGTTAAAAGAGTCACTTTACGAATAAATGAATAACGAGTCATTGTTTGACGGACTAGTCTACAATAACGATGCATGAAGTTAAAAAAAAAAAAGAACGGGGAAATAACCAGCAAACAGTGATAGGCCTCACGGCCGTAACAACAAGCGCTAAACGGGGAAAAATAAATTATATATGCATATGTATAAAGAGTGAGTCTGAATTCAACCGACCAACTTTGGATGCAGGTTCATCACGACATAATAAGTTGAAAAGATCATTAAGACTTATGGTATAAATTGCTTCCCAAGGAAGGAAGGTATAAGGCTTCGAAAATGGAGCCGAACTTCATTTTCATTGTAAAAATAGCTGTACCGGCCACGCTTTGCTGCGGCTCAGTCTGGTAAAATGCAAAATAAAGAAAAGAGAAACACCATAATTTTGTAATTTGTTTTAAGTAGGTGCGCATATACAAAGCATCTCTATTTCTCTATATATACGATTATGTCCTTCTATAAATCTCATTACATTTCTCTCTATAAATAAAAAAATTCTCTATCCATCTATATAGCTCCATCTATATCCCTCCATACAACTATATATATTTATATATGTCTATGTATGTATGTTTCTAACTATTCTTCAATAGAGTTCCCTATCTATACAATCTCTCTTCATCGGTCTATACATCAATAAATAGAACACCAAGCTCTAGATAGTTTTTTTTTTATTTAACAGAGTTCTAAACTCTCATCGAGTTTTGTCGCTATAGCAAAATAATTCCATTGCAATAATTTAAGAGTAGCGCGTTATTTTCCCCATAATTTTTGTGGTGTGTTACTATCCTCAATTATTTCAGTGAAATAATTTTGCTACAGCAACTGAATTTGCGGTGGTTATAGATCTTCCTTCAGTTAAACATAATCCAAAAAATTATTTTTGTTCAGTTAAATAAAACCGTTGTTCAGCTTCAACTGCAAAGACATATGCCAGCCTTGGGAAGCACTTGAGAACATGAGACCTATAGATGTTTTCAACTTATTTTGTCTTGATGATCTTGCATCCGAAGTTTAAAGGTTGAATTCAGAATCATCTATATATAAATATATATATAAATAATTATATATATATATAATAAATGTACGACTGACTGGCCCATAACGAATTCTCCGGAACTATAAGACCTACATTTTAAATTGGGAATGTATGATCCTTTTACTACGTAGACATGCCCTAAAATAGTATTTTGCGAAACTGAGCTCCCAAGAATGGTTTCGGGGGCGTTAAAGATAAAAATTCCCGTTTATGGTAGACATTCTCCATGACATCGGCTGCTGCACGGTTAATGCTTCCTTCGTCTCCATGACAACGGCTATTTTATTGTTGATGCATTCTTCTTTGCCGTTAAAATTAAGCGTGGAGAACGGGGTGTTTAAAGTTTGAAATGTAGCTTTTTTCAAGTATAAGGCCTACAGACTTATAGCCATCAACTGAAAACGAAATTTATTTTTCCTTCGAAAATCAGCTTTAGCTTTGGAAACGCCGTATAGTTCAACTAGTGTGTGTGAATGTGTGTGTGTATATACAAACTCTCTATAATAGAATTTTATTATCTTTTGTAACGTTATGTAATTTACAAAAATGCTTCTTGTTTTCTTATCATGATAGTGTTATCATTGTAATTCTATGATTTACTCTTAATTTACGAGCAGCAATAACTAAAGTTAGTATTTTTTTCTTTGTTAAGAATTGAGATCAATAGTCAAGATATTACTTTCTGGAATTTGTTATGCCATTTTAAATGTATTTTTTCATCTTGTTGGAAATAATGTGTAAAATTATATTGTTAGTTTTTAAATAGGGTCCGGTTTTGTCTTACACTTGGAATTAAATACAAGTATACTATTGCATTGAATCAACATATGCTATCTTTTAACATATACTTAGCATCAAACTTTCACAAGAAAAAAAAATGTTTTTTCTTGTCCTTTTGTAATTGAAAAAAAAAATTCTATCACAGCTACACTTTTAATTTCTAATAGGCCTGGAAATGTACTGTGCAAAACTAATAACATTTCACGACTCTTTGGACCCAATAGATAGGCACATTATTTTCACTCCCATATTATTCTAACCGTATATTTCCTTTGAAACATCTTCCTGATAACGGATTGTTTCACCAAAATAGATTAAAAGAATAACCGTAAGTGGTTAAAAATTTGACTAAAATATTGATTGTTAATAATTTCTAGGTTTTTGAAATACATTTTGGCATATAATATAATTTTTTTTACAATTTTACTCGTTTTGTAAGTTCTTTTTCTTTTTAAAATTTAAATTAGAAATATTTATTTCAATTTTTATTTGTTTCGTTGGTATCACAATGGAATGTATTCAAATCAAGCTAGTAAACTTTCGTGATGAAATAAGAGCGCAGGTAATTGGGATGATTTTGTATTTTAACTAGATGGAAAAATCCTTCATTTCGTAACGTTAAACTGGTCTAAGAGTTCTTAGTATTGACGTCACTGAAGTAGAAGCTTTGCATCGCCCAGCATCTCAACTTCAATTTTGAGGCTACGTATAGGAAGGTATATTCAGAATTTTCCAGGTACCGCGGGTAAGAAGTCAGCACAAGAGGGTTCTTCGAATCCGCCAAATGCCGTCTTCCTCTTGCGCCCTAACGAGATAACCCGTCTCGGGGTCTCGCTGAGCGGCTGTTCCGTGAATGCGCCGTCCTCCCCGCAGCCCAGTGATGACTTCAAAACTGCGTTGCGCTCGTGCACGTTTCAAGAGCGCCGACTGCCTGGGCACACACACACACACACACACACACACACACACACACGGTGCGAGGAGATCCGGGAAAAACCACGCGATTAAAGAACTCCGCAAGACATCAGGGAGGAGTCTGATTACGAAAAGCATTCAGGAATACGCTGAGGTCGTATTGGTAGTTCCTTTTTTTTTTTTTTTTTTTTTGTATTTCGTCTTTAAGTTGCGATTTTCAGGGCAGTAATAATGACCAAAAACAGTTTTATTTTAAAAAAAAATATTAGAATGAAGACTTTTGAAAGCACTCAAGGGACCTGCACTACAAGAACGTACCTTTTCTCGTTCATGCGCCATTTATAATGTTGTGGCTACCAAACATGTCTCGCATTTATGCCTTATGCGCGACGAGAAGACTGCGCGCCAATTCAGAGCTTTATGCGCTTAGAGGTGAAACCGCACTAGAAGCACCAGCGATCGTCGCACTTATCATCCCGCCTCACTAACGCCGCTGACTTTAGCAAGTTCGTACATGTTCTCTTCCCGGAGCCTCATCAGTACTTGTCGTTTTTTCCAAAGAATCGAAGGGAAAAAAAGACCATTCCAAACGTGTTTGAAATAGATTTTTTGAGCGATTTACTGTTATAGACGTAAGTCATGCGCATGTAAGTGTGTCAGTTTGTTTGAGTTACCTTACAGTTATTTATTTGATTTATGTTCTCTATTTCATTTAAAACGTTATTTGCAGCACAGTACATA
This sequence comes from Bacillus rossius redtenbacheri, assembly GCF_032445375.1. Taxonomy (NCBI): domain Eukaryota; kingdom Metazoa; phylum Arthropoda; class Insecta; order Phasmatodea; family Bacillidae; genus Bacillus; species Bacillus rossius. Next base: position 55,605,717 of record NC_086333.1, read on the forward strand.
GGGAGTAAACTGTAGGCTCTGTTTTTGTATATTTTCTGTAGTAAGAAAATAAATTATATTCAATGCATAAAATACTTAAAACAGTTTAACATAATAAAAATTTACTTATTTTTTTTCCTGCCAGAAGTTTTAAAACAGTCCTCTTTTTTGCATGTTGCTTACCTGATAACTAGAGCCAAGATTTTATGGTGTTACAAAAATGAAAATTTCTTAATTAAAACACATGGATTTCGTCTTTATCGTCATTCAAGTTTAAATATATCTAATAATAAATACAAGTTCATATCTAGCACAATAACGGTAATCAAATGCTAAAATATATGTGGTTAGATACCTAAAATGTGTACGTATAACAATATTGCATATATTGATAAAAAAAAGTTAAAATAAACCGCAATGAAAACATTCAATATTATTAATAATTTTAAGTTCATGAGAACGTTCGACATATTGTAATTTAAATTTTTACTTTTTGTCACTGTCTTATTATTTCAATGCTATAAATAAGTATACAGTAAAGACGACTCTATTCAAATAACTACGTTTGACAGCTTAGTTTGTGGGGTAAGCTTTCATGTCTATCGCGTGCAACGGCCACTATACTTCATATTTGGTGTTACAAGAGCCAATCCGTTTTTTACACTTTTATTTGTCGTTGACTATCTTTTTTTAGTCAAATGTTGTATCGAAATTTGTATCTTTTTGTAACCTCTTGAATATTTCGACATAACTGACAAAGTTCTGAATTTATTTGTACGAACTCTATAAGCTTCGCGTGGAGAAGTCGATTTTTTTCAGCACAACAGTTGAATGCAATTTCTGTAAATGGCGTTTGTGAAATCGGATGAACGGTATAAGAAATGATGATAAGTTTTTCTGATAATAACACGTTGGATTTCATGTAGAAACAAATAAAATAAAGATTAGCAATGATGTGTTATTTAGTTAAATTAAATTATTTTGTCGTTTTAACGTGCATATATGAGAATAAAAATAAGCACATATAAACATTTAACACATGCAAAAATTCCTTTAAATTATTGTATCTAGTAAACAAAATAAATAAAACAATAAATGTTAAAGATGTTTAACTTGCTAGTAAAGATTACTCAATTGTCAAAGATAGTGCACAGAAATAGTCACGCTCAATAATTAAATTCAGAAGATTAAATGAAAATGAATATTAATAATTACTGAAATTAATGATCTACTCAATTCAGATTCCATATGAATTTCTCCTTTTACCCATGCAAGGACTGTAAAAAAGATGGGCTGTAAAAGTTACTGAAAGGAAAGTTCTGAGGTTCTCAGGGTTGATAAAAATATTTCTTGTTTGAAAAAATTAACGCGTATCCTTCGTAGCTAGCTGGTTAGGGCAATCGAGTATCTGGTACCAAGGACACTTGAGTTTTGTTCTATACTAAAATCCACAATATCACGCTTAGGATTTCGGTACTCTAAGGGAAGAAACAATAATGAAAATTGTAATAGCGTAATGGAGGATGCCTAGCTGTAAAATGGCATTGCACATAACAATTTAGGCAGGGGGGGGGGGGGGGTTCTAAAAAAAGATGGTTAGGGTCGGGGAAATTTTGAGGTTGCGATGACCTCTTCGATAGACTCTAAGATCCTCTATGTTATGTACACGGGGATATTACACTCTTCTCATTCGCTACTGATTCGTGATACCTGTTAACTGGGATGCTTGTGATTCGATACATTTTTATTGAGGGTTACCCATTGGCTCATTACTCATATTAAATGACAGGTATTTGTAATTTTGGACATTTACATGAAAACAACTCTATCGCTACAAAATTATGTTCGCATTTAACACTGGACTAGGATTCTTATACGAACAATTATGCTTGTGTTGTCGTAGAAGTTATTTGTAAACGTTCTCTGATTAGCTTTCCAGTATTAACTGTGGACATTCATAAGCATAATAGAATCGAAAATAAGTCCCATCATTGAATTTTCGATTATCTTTTCCATGGTATAAAAAAATGTATGTTTGAATGAAAAATTAATTAAAATATATAAAAATATACACCAATTTTCTGAAGATACTCGGTAGGGTAGACTGGGTACGGTTGAAACGGTGTACGGTTGAAACAAAGCGGATATCTCGACACCGTGCGTGATGTGGTGAGGGGTACAAAGGGTGAACGAAGCGGACGACAAGTCGAAACACTGTGCTTGTGTTAAGGAGGCCCATTGTGTTTTGTGACGGAAATGTAAGTATTGTTTGTTCTTACATTTTTGCAATTATTATGGTTTTATTAAAGTTAGAATATTGAGAGTTTTTTATCGTTTTAATTGAAGTTTGTAGAATATGGATGTATGATTAGTTTTTATTCAAATTAATTATTCTTACTGTGAACCATTTTATACCTAGAAGGGTGTTGGGGACAGTTGAAACATTTTTTGTGGGTACGGTTGAAACAGTTTATTTATTTAGTTTTCTTGTTTCTTAGATGCCAAGGGTATGCCAAAGGAAGACTAAGAGAGATCAGGCTGACTTATCAACGTAAACACAAGCCTATGGAGATTTAAAAGCCGAATCTTCGTTAAGAATAACGGGAGAACGGAATGGACTGAACCACTGTTCCCTGTTGAGGTATGTACGTAAACGAGATGCGACTGGTGGCGATGAAAATCAAGAAATTGGATATAAAGCTCACAATAGAGCGTTTAACCAGAAAAAAGAGGATGAGCTATCTAAATATTTAATTAGATGTGCAGACATATATGTTGGCCTAACTAAAAAGGATGTTATGAAATTTGTATACGAACTAACATTCAAGTACGATTCATCCCAAACTTGGACTTGTGATAACAACGAAATGGTTGGCGAAGAATAGTTTCACACGTTTATCCTGAACTGTCAGTACCTAATCCCGACGAAATGGACGATAAATGCTAAAATGTTTCTACCGTACCCAGTCTACACTACTACATCTAAAATCGTATTTCATATATGCAAAAATAACCATAGCGATGTGTTATACAAAGTTACAATATCTTTCTTATAGTATTACCAACTATTTATTGGAAACTGGTTTACAATGGAATATTTTGTTAATATACGGAATTTTTTTTTCTTTGTAGCCTATCGCTAAATGAATCCGCAATTTTTTCTGTCTCCAGCAATGGCGTGAACCCTTTGTTTGGATTTTGTCGCAAAAAGAATTTAGCTGAGATTTACTTTAAGTTCATTTTCTGTACCAGTTGGGAAGTGATTTGTGCGAAATTACGGCAGTTAACTTTTCCACACAAATTATATATGCATAAATTTAAATAGACTTTTTAGATGATTGTTTTATGGTCTATGGACCATGAAACTAAAAACAAGGAAAACATTTTTTTCGGACGTTGCACCGTGGTAACTTCAACAACAGGAAGTATGTTTTTCGGAGTCTACCTAAATACTGCTATAAGCTATCGTTTTTAAAATTTTGGACTCACTCTCTTTCTTACGAGAAGATATTACGTGACACCCAAAATATTGTGGTCGTCAACCCTTTCCACTTTCCTCCACCATTTTGTTTTATTTCCAAATGGTGAGCTGTGTCCGTTACTGCACACACGTTACCGACTCAAGAGCACCGCTTGTGTCACAGGAGTGCTTCTACTCCGGGAGCTACTGTCGTGGTTGAAAGTTGAGTCTCGTGATTGGACCGAAAAAAAAGTTAGAAACTTTCTTGGGCCTCGATTTTAGTGGGAATACAGAAACAGATAAAGAAAGAAACTTTCTTGTGCCTCGCTCCTCGTGATAAGACCGAAACTTAAAAGGTAATAGTTAGGGACCGAAAAAATTCACGGGTTCAATGACCTGCAGGATGAACTCCATAGTTCTACGTACACTCGGTCAAATGTCACCCACTCATTGGCTGCTGTCGTGTGAGACTTCCCAGCGTAGCAGCCTGTGATTCGATAAAGCTTTGGTTGGGTGTTTCTCATTGGCCCAGCGTCATCAAGGTGAGTTGTGAGCCAATAGCAGAGGCAGCACTGAGGTATAACTATTTGTATTTTAGCCTATCGCGAAATGAATTCGCGAATTTTTCCGGTCTCTAGTAATAGGTAATCATTGTTTTACTTCACTTTCCGTGATAAGACAGAAATAGAAAACGTAACAAACCTTATTGTGCCTCACTTCTCTTGATCCGATAGAAATAAAAAAGGTAAGAAACTACGTTGTTCCCGCTTCTAGTGAAAAGAGAGAAACATAAAACGTAAGAAACCTTCTGCCTCTCTCTCGTGCTTGAACGGAAACAGAAAATTAAAGAAACGCATTGTGCGGCACCAGAATTAAACTCCACTAGTTATGTTCTTTATCACCGGGTTTCGGCCAGATATTAACCATATTTTGGCCTTTGTGCTAGAAATCATGTCCGAGGAAATGCATATTATGCCTGACATTTCGGCCTGCCATGTTGTAGCCATCTTCAAGGACAAATAACCTAGACAACTTTACCAAGTACAAAAATATATACCTTTATATTTAAAATATTCAACCAACTTAGGCACTTAATAATTTGAGGCATTTCCTTTGCGAAACTTTTTTGTTTAATTTATTGTTATATATTTTATTAATAAATCTCTAATCATTATTCCTTTTAACTTTGAAATTATACTTCAGTGGTTGTGTTGAGGGTGAAAGTTTAGTATGCAACGAAATGCGTGCGCTCCAAGTAATGGTAATTCAACCGATTGAAGTACAGCGCACATTCGCAATCTGCTATAACCACAGGCCAAAGTCGCCAAGATGGCGGGCCCGCTTTTGACAGAATACACCTGTATTTATTAGCTTCCATGGATATCCGAGTACGTGCTAAGCGTAGTGGTGTGTCAAATGAAACTTTATGACAGATAATCTATCCTGGAATACACTTTGTATAATTAAATAACGTGAAATTAAATTATAGGTTCTTTAAAAACTAATAATTTACTAGCCAAGAAAACTGTTTTATAAAAATCATGGCGTCGAAGATGTAAATCTTATATATAAAATTCTCGTGTCACAGTGTTAGTTATCATACTCCTCCGAAACGGCTTGACCGATTTATATGAAATTTTGTATGCATATTCAGTAGGTCTGAGAATCGGCTACTATCTATTTTTCATACCCCTAATTGATAAGGGTTGTCCACCCCAAACATTTTTTTTAAATTTTTTTGGAAAAAAAAATTATTCTTATTTTTTATAATTTGGCATTAAAAAATACATACAACCCTAAATTTTCACTCTTCTAACACCAACCCCTAATTTTTAATAGAATTTTATATTTTTCAACCCTGGTCGATAGCTGATCAATTAACACTTGATCAACCTTCCCCGCCTACAGTGAGCTCATTACCTGGATTAACACATAGACCACATATTAATATGAAATTACATCCCTAAGGGAGTGAAAGAGTGATAATTCCATTTTATAACAGAAAAAATCATAAGTCATAGACATACAAATAGTGAGTGAGTGTCATTTCTCTATGTCTGACACACGATCATACACATAGTAAGGTCTGGCAAATTAATATTTTTCTCCTGTCCGCTTAGTGGAGCTCGCAGCGGCTAGCAAAATAAAGGCGCTCATAACAGTTTTGTTCTTTACTTCGTCAATAGATAGTTAGTTGCCTTGAATTTTAAACGCACCATCGTTTGATGCGTTTGTCATGTCTTTAATTTACGTTTGTTTGTGACGTATGCGTTCCTATACCATTCATCCGATTGCGATGAAATTTTGGTGAGTTGTTATGCGCATGCCCGTGAAGGTTTCTGAGACGGTATAACTATTTTGCAATAGTTGGAGCACGAATCGTTTCAATAAATGTGTTTATTTCATGTTATATAGCGGCACTTCGTCTGTTTTTGTTCTATAAGTGCGCACGCATGACACAATATATATTTAAATATAAAAGAGAGACAGAGATAGAGGGATATATATAGAGTGAGATAGAGAGAGAAAGAGATAAGTTGAGATAGAGCGAGGTATAGAAAAATTAAATGGGTTGAGATAAAGAGATATATAGATGTATAGATCTATATATAAAATTATATATAGATGATATAGAGATAGTGGGAGTTATATATGTATATATTTAGATATAAAGAGATACATAGAGATAGAGAGATACATAGATATATACATAGATGTAGATAAAGATAAATATATATTTAGAGAGATGGATAGATGATTTGTATATGTGTAACTACTTCAAACATATTACAAAACAAAACTGAATGAAGCATTGCAATGCATGCCGAGCATTAGCTAGATAATGGAATATTTCAATATTAGTTATCTCTTATTTCTCAGCTTTATTCTATTGTGCTTTATAGAGTCAAGACTACATACAAACCACCAATTTTTAGATATATACAGGTAAATAACTATACACTGGCAGAACAACGTCTGTCGGGATCTGAAAGTGATATAAATTATTTTGCACACTTGACATTCAAATTAAGAAGACAATAAATTACTAACTACATCTGATTTCGAAAAAGGTTCCCTTCACTCTGTGTTAAGCCCGGGCAACGCCGGGTACTGCAGCTAATATATATATATATATATATATAATATATAATATATATATGTGTATATATATGTATATATATTGTTTTCTTTCATATTACAAATGCTACTCTACTTTTTTGTTTATATGTCAAACTGAATGTTATATTCCTAAGGTTACAAGTTTTACGTAGGCCTATATGATTAACTTCAAAACAATTTATTGCAATAAAACAAAAAAGTCTAACTTATAACAACTTTACATACGTACATATACATTTCTTTTATTGAGTGGTAACTATTGTAGTAAGAAGGTTATCTCTTACAAGAAAGAAAACTTCGTCCTCAGCCCGAGGAAATAATTTGGTTTGGAAGGTAGCTGAAGGAGTAAAAGAGAGAATATCCTATTCTTAATTTCTACTTTAAAAAGTTATTTTCGTATCTCGCTTTGCATCAGCCACTTATCCGTATGAATCAGGAAAGGATCCAATTAAAAAGTTTCTAGCGCTTTACTTTTTTATTATTATTTTGCTCCTTTTTTACAGGTTACATGCGTTCTCTTACTAGCTTTTCTCTTGTACACCGGATGTAACTGGAAGCTGCTCGCAAATAATTAAACAACGAAGTATCGTATGTTTCATGGGAAATCTTCTCTCAGGTGAAAAGCAGAATTACCATCAATGAAAGATAAAGTTGGCTTATTTTGGCGAGTGAGAAAATAACAAAAAATATCACCCACAATTTCTTTGAATAAAGTCTGAATCCTATTTTGTTTTCCACGTTTCCTTTTTAAAAGTATAAGAAATTATTTTTCTTTATTTAAATCACCTACTTTAGCGTGTATTGTAGTTATTTGAAATATTTAATTTTTTTAACTTTAAACAACAAAAATTTTTATACGTTTGAGAAATACTTAGGCTTGTTTTAATAAAATTTACACCAACATCAATATCTTTGAAGCTATTAATCGAACATCCTACAAATACAAATTTACGCAACTCAAAGTAATACATTTTTGAGAGAGCCATAAATAATAAACATGCATTGTTCAAAAAACTAAAATTTTTAAATTTTTCATTAGTTTTTACAACAGTTTAGGTACTAAAACTTGCTACTATAGATAGTTTTTCCAAGCAGTTGTAAATTCTTCTATTTAAACTCTTACATAAATAATTATGCTAACCAAAAGAAACACGTTAAATTATATGGTTTTATGAAATATCGGGAAAACATTACGATATTTAGCATAAAAAATTAAGGACTTTATTTTATTTATTAAAACAAAGCTTACCTCAATTAATTAACATGTTTTATAAAAAAACTTACGTGTTTTCATATAAACATATTTACATGTTATGAAATTAACGAACGAACACTTTCTTTAATTCAATTATTACGTTGATATGTCTTAAGTGAAATTTTTGGTTTATTCTCACCTTTCGTTTTTTAAGTCCAAAACAATTATGTGTAAAAGTTTACATGATTTTTTTAGGTTTAATAGTAGCTTAGAATTCAGCTTCATGTTAAAAAATGTTAAAAAATTATGAATTTTTGTATTATTTTTCTATTTGTTTCCTTAAAGTTCTGAACGTAGGATTAGAAAAATTATTTAGTGTTGGAAAATATGAAGGTGAAATTAAAGCCGATTAACTAAGTATCAGCAAAAGAGACACTGAGGAAACTATGTAGTTTTATGATTAAAAATCCTGTAATTACTTCCCAAATCAACTGTTAATAAAGGGACACTTATTACTGATTGTTCGTTCCATACCACTGTTCATGCAAAAATCTAATGTGTATAAACAAAGGTTTTGAAAGTTTTATGAACAAAATAATTTTTTTAGTAACTGCCCCTTTGTAAAATATTTTATAAATATTGCTCTGTCATTTATCTTTCCTGATTTCGATAGTTTAGCCGAGATTTAGAATGAGGGCAAAACATCACTAATATCCTTTTCTTAAATCTATAACAATATTATAAATAGAGTGCAAGTTAATTTATGTGTATCAAAAGGATCCCGAAAACGCCTTTTATCATTTCCAAAATCCCTTTCACTACTTTAAAGCTACAAATATCAAGATGATCACAGGATATATTTGATCAATAAAAATAACGTTTTAGGTTGTACCCTACACCGACAAGTAAATCAAACTTACCGATTTCTTGACTTACGTTGAGTAAACTGTTAGAGATAAGACGAACTAAGTTTTTATGTCGTCATAATACACGTCATCCTGAGTGGCAATTTCAGTAGCAATGTGAAATAACCTGCCTACTGTATAATTCAAAGTTATTTAAACGTTTGTTTGCAAAAGTATTTAATTAAATTTTTGTATAAAATAGAGGATGCAATTTATTTTTAACTTTCCTTACACAAATATTTCATAAACAGAGGATATCAGAATGCTTTGTGACGAAAATTTAATCGGGTAAGTCCACGACGTATACCACAGATAGAACCTTATAATTTCTTGCTACACAGAAAATACTTGTTTTTTTTTTTTTTTTGTTGTTTTACTAAACTTTCCTTTAGAAAACAGTTGCCAAGAAATATTTTGAAATACTACAAGAAAGATATTGTAACTTTGGATAACACATGGCTTCGGTTATTTTTGCATATATGGAATACATTGTTCGAAATAACACGAAAATTGTTGCGTTATTTTACATTTTAAATGAGGTTCATTCAAGCACTTTTTTAACAGTAGAAAATATAATCGAATATTAAAAAACTGGATTTAATTTTGTTTAATTATGCGCAGTTAATACTGGAAAGCTATTCAGGAAACGGTTAACAAATAACTTTAACTATTGGAGGTCCCGGGTGAGAAACAGAATCCGGTATTACTGCTAACACTGTTTTGTTAATGTAGAAAATTTTCCAAATAACCGGAAAATTTCACACCAATGTCTCTGATCCGTTTTAAAAAGAAAATTTTATACAGCGTACCGAGATGAATCTCGCGTGTGTTGCGACATGCAAGCGAGAAAACTTCTGCAGTCGAGAGCAGCATTACTTTCCGTTCCGCGATCGCCGGGGGCCGATAAGAAGAATCGCTCCGGAATCCGAGTCCGTCTTCTTGCGGCGCGGCGCAAATGTATGCAGATTGGAGGCGCCGCCATCTCTCCATTAGCATCGGGGTTGAGCGGGAGTCGGGATCCGCGGAGGTGTTTTTTTTTTTGGTGGGTGGGGGGAGGGAGGGAGGGAGTTGGAGGTAATTGGGCGAGCCAGAAAATTTCACGTCAGAAATCGCAGCTGCCATTAAGGTAATTAGCGGCAGGGAAGCAGGAAGCTACTCCGAGGCTTCGAGTTCAACCGCTGAACAGGAATTCTGAAAAACCTTGTTTGGGTTGCCAGCGAGGGAAGATTCGTTGGATAACTTTTTCGTTCATAGCCTGGAGTTTATAATCGAACATTGTGTGCGGAGAAAAAAAATTATAAGCATGCTAAATTAACTTCAACACTAGTTTCCTTAAAAAAAAAAATATCGAAAGACACCTTTTTTTTGCCGAATTGACAAACGTTCTAAGCTCATGGCCGAAAGTGTGAAGTGCAATGAAGTGTGCAAATAGTTAGAAAAGTATATAATTTTTTTTAAAAACGTTGTGAAATATTAAATTTCGGATTTACATTGGGCTTAGTCTTGCCACGAAAGACATCTTCAAAAAAAAATTTCGACTCAACTTTGTCAAAGAATTGATCCACGAAATATTTGTGCCTCTGTAAATAGTAGGTACTTCCCAAATAGCACGGGATGCGTAGAAATTAATAACCGTAAAAATTAAACTATAACACAGTTCTTATTGTAATTATTTCTAGTAGAAAAAAACGGAAATACTTAACTTCTCAGAGGTATAACTGTTACGAAATGTTGTAACCTTAACTATGTGTCAACCGAGCATCACGCCATGACGCATGTTCCGACAGATCAAACGAAGCAAGGGTTACGACCTCCGTAGCTTAATCGGGGTGTCTAATACAACCGGTGATAATACAATTCCAAACAGAAATATTTTCGGGTGTTTCGGTAGCGTGGTGACTAAGCTTGTGTGTACAGAAATATTGCAAATAGGTTAGTCGGCCTCCATAGCGTAGTTAGAAAACGCATCTGGTTTCCGGTGCGGGAGCTTTGGGTTCGAATCCCGGGTAAGACATGGATGTAATTTGTGTTATCTTAATCGTCTCTTTGGCACTTACCCGTACACCAACAACTAAAAAAACATATGTTGTACACTTACACAACGAATTAGAGTTCCGGTTCAAGAGGTTCTGGGTTCGAGTCTTGGGTCAATTGGTCTCAAGTACGTCAAAGTCAATGAAACTGCGAGAATGTAACAAATAAGTAAGTAAGGTGTTTGTGTAGGGGGGATCGATAGTATCTTTCATATAAGAAAAGGTGACACAGTGGTTAAACACTAGACTCGCTCCAATACATCACTGAACATCCTCAGATAGCACACAGTTCACAGTGATGAAAGCCAAAACCACAACCCGAACAGTTCCGAGGTTAACTAAAGTAAAGGTTTAGTTTAGTTCGGTCAGTGTAATAAATAATAGTTCTTTATTTTTTTCAGATACGGTAGGTTAGGTTATCGTAACTAAAATGAAAGTTTGGTTATTTTAGCGTTATTTAAATTACTATTTGACCGGAAAGTATAAAAATACTTTTGATATTTTTTTTTTTCACCAGCGATCGTAAAATTGGGAAGAGCTTCAGAACGGCTCGGATGTGGCTATAATCTCTGTGAACTGTAGGTTTATCAACATCCTCATTCCCCAAAATCATGGTTTCCGAGAACTAACTCCAGCCAAATGCTGGCCCGGTTTTTTTCTTCAGACTGTTGTGGATTCTTTTCCTAGTATCCCTGGGAATTAAATTTCCGCTCTATCATATCAAATCACCTTATGGTCAACGAAAGACAAAACAAAAAATATATAAATTATAATAATTGTTAGTTAAGCTAATCCGGGGTCGGACACTTATGCATGGACTTTTTTTTATTCCTTACAATAACTATTTTAGTGTGGTATTTTTCTTTATAACGACCAAAGAACTCACTGGTGTGGCATGTGATGAATGTTAAAAAAACTTCAAAAAGTGTAAAATTGTATTCAAAAATATATATAAATAAATTACATATCTGTGAGAACACCGTGACTTTATACCAGTGTCTGCTGTCAGCTTTTTCTATATATGCGAACAAAGATGGCTGATACGCGACAGTTCACCTGATAATATATTTTTATGTAAGAATCTTTAATTGTGCCGGATTTAAGTGGGCCATCATTAGAGGCAAGCATTTTTCGCGAAAAAAAATTCTGAATGCCTATTAGACTGCAACAACGTATACCCGCACCTGCGGCTGCTTCCTTGTGATTGGCGGCCGTCTGCGAGAGAAGTAGTTGGCTTGTTAGATCGAGCCACTCAGGACGCGTTCGCTACTACACTGAATAGCTGTGATTGGGTGTTCTAACAATAGACATAATATGTCTAAAATAAGTATTGCCCATATCACGAAACACAGACGATGGTACAGTGATTTAATTTTAAGATAGGCTCGGAATCTTTTCGCGGAAATACGCATGGACCTCCTAGCCATCACTGGTCTATATCATAGGACGCTACTACTACAAACCTCCTCTCCCCTGCTCCCTACTATGCGGCTACAACCACCCCTCCTCTCCTTCTCTAGAGGGAGGGGGTAGTAACTTCCCCTCCCTTCCCCGAGCCACAACCAGACGCGAGCGCAGGACTAGCTGTAGCTGATCCGTCGACACGCGCCCAATCATGTCTCCAATTAGACGGTAATCCTCGAAAATTGACCTGCGGATCATCGCGCCAACGCTCACCGGCTTTACTTTCCATTCCGAGACTATTCATCCGCATAGTGGTTTTGAGTGGGGCGAAGAGTGGTAAAAAAAAGGGGGGGGAGGAAGAAGGATTCGAGTCGCGCACGCTTTCGTACGTAAGCGCGACGATCTGGCGGAAGGCTATTTATATTCGCGAGTGACGTTTCGCGCACCCGTGAATATCGCGTTGCTTTCTGAACAGGATGGGAGCTGAAAAGGGGGGGAAGGGGTGAAGCCAGACCACCTAGAGCTATTTCGAGCGTCTGAGACCCGGGCGAGAGGGAGCAACAAGAACATCAAAATAAGCATCAAATGTCCCATGGCTAGTAAGAACTACATAGTTTTTTTTTTAAATTTTACTCGGCTATAGTTTAAGAGGGACTCCGTCCGTCACCCATCCGTCCGTCAAAATTTTACCAAGCTTTCAACTTTTGACTTACGGACGTTCGGGTGAAATAAAACTCCAAAATGTTAGCAACATACCTAATGCCGGCATCCTTTACCATCTTAAAAATGATTTTTTAAGTACGTATATCTGTTAAGCTATTTCAATTAAAAGTTTTTAACTTATGTTTGAAAAAATTTTTAACATTTGAAAATATTTTAATAAGTACCAGAGCGAAAATGATATTCAGTTTAATGATTTATTAAGTTTTCAACTTTCACGATCGTCTTAATATCCCTGCAAAAGATATTTTTTAACCACTATTTAATCCTTCCAGTCTGTTAGCATCATCAAAATGGAAAAGTATTTGACAAACGTGTGGATCATTGTGCATCCTTTGGTCTGTTGGCGGACGGACGGGTCGCGAACGGACGCGACAGAGCACTGTGAGTCCACCTTTGGACTTAAAAAAAACTCCCTGCGTAACTAAGTCAACGAAAATGTGTTCTTTGACATTTTCCAGGTTTCACCTTCTTCCAGGACCACACAGGATTTTTGTTAAATATAGGTATAATTGTGTGTCATTGTTTTTACGTACTACTGGGCGTTTCAAAATAACTCGTGATCAAGCAATACGACTCATTCAAGGCCATACATTTTGTATTCTAAACTTTTGCCAAACAATAAATCAGTTTTTATTTACATATTCCTGCAATCTTGCAATGACGTTATAGAGATTTCGTATAGAGTTTCTTTTACTCAGCATGATTTTGCGCAAAGGCTGGACGTACTATACCTCCAAGTATATGGTGGGTACCGAACCACTTGATTACCGACTCGAAGCTCATTATTGCGAATCTGGCGGCATGTGTGTCGGGATCGAACCCACGACATACGACATACAACATATGAGCGTGGCGATTAGGTGTTCACTATCCCCAAGAGCCGTAAGTAAGGGAAAGTTAATTATTTAATTATCATAAATGCGTCTGAGGATTCAGTTTCACTCTAAGCTTTGCAAGACACCGAAGCGAAAGTGCAGTCTTTTAGTTAATGTTGCGAGCAACTATGGGACTTCAAGTTGTATTTAACTAAAAATTAAAAAAATAAAAAACAATACGTATATGTCAAATATTCAGGCACCTGAAACATAAAAGTAATTTGTTTTCCGAATGATTATTTCAAAATTTCAGTATTGGCTACGTGAACACTCATGTCAAAGCATTTAAGCAAGCTTTGAAAACAAACACATTGCTCATAAGCTAGTTTTGACAAAAGTTCTCCAATTATGCGTAATGATTTTGATAAGCGATGAAAGGTAATGCTGTCCACGCGATTTTAATGACACTTATAGGCGTTAGAATACTGACGATAATTTAGTTATTAAGAGATTGCAGCAAAATACAGGTGACTGTGTGAAACAATCATCTAGGGATGATGAATATTCCAATGTGAACATTCTTATCCTAAACAAAAATACTGTTTTAAAGCCAAGATATAATCTCTCACGTCCTTCATTAGATGTCAGTGGTTTAAAAGCCAAGCAGTTTATTGAAATAGACCTCGTACAATTTAAAGGGAAATTTTATCCCGTCATATGGTATTTTTTAACGAATTGGCCACGTCTTGCAGAACATATGTTTTATTTAATTTAGTTTCTTGACAACGCGCAGGACCAGATTTGGACATGTGTTGAAGCCAACATTCGTGGCTACGATCGTAACTATTGGGTGAACGAAAACCGCTCAAGTGAAATAATTATTTATTCTCTTTCAGCACTAAATTGCTGAATGATGTTCATTCATGCCTCACGGTAATAGAGTAATATATATAAGATACATATTCTTTACTTTGTGCCATATCAATAATTAGTATAAATATGTGTAAAAAAATTGAGGGGGGAAAATTACAATCAATTTTTAATGTGTATGACCTGATTTAAGGCGGTAGAATTAAAAGTTTTTTTTTTACTTTCACGCCTTTCCTCGAGAATTTATATAATATCATAATACATCTATCTTTTATTAAGTTTTCATCACATGAAATAACTGTTGATTAAGATATTCTTAGAAATTAAAAGGTAAATTTATATTTCATCCTAGCATGAAATGAGACAGTGATATCAATTTTTATTTATCCTTTTTTATGTAGCGTTTGGCGAAAACATCTTGATTTTAAGAAGGTATAACATTATTATTAATACTAATAGTTTGGGTTTCCCTTAATCCTTAAAGACTAAGTATTTCTGACCAAATGTTTACTCACAAATGAACGAAATCCGTAATTGTAGAGTTTTAGCACAGAGGTAACATACTACGAATGGTTAATTTAATATCAATTTATTAATATATATTATAATTTATCAGTAAATGGTTAAATACGCATTTTTAATATAGTAAATCTTATGAAAATATGCATATAGTATAATTTATTTGAACATCCATAGAACATTACGGAAGAATTTAGGACGGCGTGGGTTAGACGCCTAATCACTAGAGACCTGCAAAATTCGCGGATTCAATGACCTCCAGGATAGACTCTGCTACACTCTACACACTCGAGCAAATGCCACCTGTTCATTGGTTGCTGACTTGTGAGTCGTCTCGACCGAGCGTCTGTGATTCGACACTTCTGTGAGTTAGGGTCTCTAATTGGCATTCATTATTCCAGATTAACAGTGAACCAATTGCATAAGCAGTGCTAAGGTATAATTATTTGAATTGTAGCATATCACGAAATGAATCCGCGAATATTGCAGGTCTCTACTAATCACTATGATATCAAAAATATTTTAACGTAATTTTTTCAAAGAAAATTTCATACTGGTGCAGTTGCCAGTTACTAGGTATATATTCATCACTCTTTCGTGTTAAACACCAACATTGGTCTGACCTAAAACATAAATATACATGCAAACATAAATAACCAGGTACTTTAATTAGTTTACTGACTATGATAGACCAATCATTAAAAAAAATATATACTTTTAACTTATCTGTGTGAAATTCATGTGTAAAAATCTAAATGCAAATATTTGTATTTTGAAATGTATTTAACAGTTTTTTTTTACTTTTAAAATCAGCTTCATTCAATATTTTTAAAAAATACTAAGCACAAAATTTTTACGGGTCATTATGAGCCAAAAATGTTATATTGTCTACTTAATGCACATTTTGGTTCTGGTAGGAACTGTACCACATTAGCAGCACGTGTGAAATTTTTTTATACTTTGTTTAGTAAAAATAATCTAGATTTAATTGACAACAGTAACACTACAGATTTTATTTCAGTCAATAACTTTTAAATTGGATTTATGTTATAAACAAATCAACACTTCCTTTACGTATGGTTATGTGGTAAACAGTACAGAAACTGAATTAACATGAAAGCATAAACTAAAAGTGTTTATTTGGTGAGACATTTTTTGGAGTAATATTATTCGGAAAAGATTTTGTAAATTTGTTTTTTTTTTAATGAGAGATATTCAGGACTGGAAAATATTTTTTCACTTGTGCAAAAAAGAGAAAATAATATTTTTACACATATCAAAGAAAAAACTGACAAAACCTTTTCCTCAACTTTTCATTTCTGGTCAATTACGTTTTGTAATATGTTAATGTATCACAGGAATTTTAACTTAGAGAAATATTTGGCACACAAAATTGGGGGTAAATGGTTTAAAATATCAATTTTACATGTAAAAATATTCCTTATATAGTTGTTAATGACGTGTGAACATTTCAATGAATCATGTTCTTGGAGAGTAGCTTCATACCACGAAAATTTAGGTCAGTAGTTATTAGAGTATTAAACTATTAAAAATGGGTAATTTATAAAACTTTTCAGAAAGTATTGAAAAACCTATTGCCCATTAGTAGATCCGTTAGTTTCAAGTTTAATTTAATGTACTAGTAAGTTTATATTCATATTAAATGCTTCGATAGTTAGAAATAAAGAAAATATCTGCATTATAAAATAACTATTTAATGTTTTGGAATGTAAAGTTTGATTTTTGCTCTGAAAATGTAAAAATGTTCATATAGCCCATTTTATAGAATTAACAATAAAAAAGTGTGTGTTTATGTTAAAAAATGTTTAGTAAATATAACGTTTTAATTTATCGTGTGCCTACTATTTATGTCAAAGAGTAGCTAATAAATAGATATTAAGTTAGCAGCATGCATTGTAAAAATATAAATTGATAAGAATTTATTAATTAGAGACTTTCGCTTAGTTCTACTTATTCGTAAAACTTTTATACAAACAAAGGAATGTTTATGATTGCAGTACATAAAATTTAATCAAGCCGTGTAAATTAGAGCAACGAATAAAAATCCTCGTTCATACAATACAGTTCTGAACATCGGGGAGCATAATGCATTATACTGTATTTTCTGTCTTTTTAATTGTTACGAGAATATATTTTTTTCCTTTGTAGAACACATAACGTGCATTTAAACAGAATTATTATGTGTAAAAAGGCTTAATGCTAAATTTGAGGATTGGACATTCTTTTTTCGTGTTCTCTCAAATTAATTTATTTAATTCTTTGCTTTGATGAAAATATTAGTGACATTAAACCCGAAGCCTTTATTAATAAACCAATGTTTACAGATAATTTCTTTTTTCGAATGCTTCATTACCAAATTGAAGTTAATATACACAACTAGCTAATACAAGAAACATAGAGTAAAATTAAACAGAACTAAAAAAAAAAAGTATTTAATTTTAATGTAACAACTAAAACGCTTAAAATGAAACTTATCTTCAAATATTTTTAAAGATAAATGCACGTAGATAATTCAGATAAATAAACTACTCACAATTACTACAAATCGAGGTCGTTTGTTAAACCGGTAGTCTACAAATCTGGTCTTTGCGTGAGAGCACGCGAGGAAGTATTACTTCGAAAGTCAAAAAGATTTATAGTTTTACATCAGTGTGTAAAAACAGTTGCATCTTGGTATTTAATTAAATGATCTTTGACACGATAAAACGAAACATTCAACGCATTACTGTGCACTGGGTTTCTCACTCAGGGTAAAAACAGTGCAAATCAGACACCTAACTGGGAAGGGCCTTGACAAAAAAAAATTTAAACTTATTCCCACTAAATCTCTATTCCCTGAAACAGGTGTCCATGAAACCCCGATAAATTTGTAACTCAAAATATTTGTTATTGAAGATGTCTTTTTGCTCGAGCTTACAAGAAAGGCAAAATCTTTGATAAATATTTTACATAATTAATTAATTTTTTTTCTCTAATGAACATAGCGGAGGTACAAAACTTAATAAAGATTATAGCGTTATTAAATATAACTTATCTGCTGAGCTATTCTAAGAAAAAAATATGTTCCTCAAGCATAAATATGTATATTTTTTCAGTTGAAATAAATAAATAATTTACTACCTATTGTTTAACTACACCCTTTATAGTGTTTTTCGTAATTTCAAAGCTGCAGACAAGAAACAACTATCATTGGCAAGTTGTTTAGTGTAAATCCTTTCAGTCACACTTTGTAATTATTTCCTAAAATATCATATCATTGTAGCATAACTATTATTTTTTTATATTTTAAGAAGTAATAATTTACGATTTAATTACAACACATATTAATATATGATTACCCTAAAGAAAGATGTCGACTATAATGTAGGCTACACCAATGTTCCGCAACATTCAAAGTTTAATTAATCCACGCAGGGGCGTAGCCAGGGGGGGGGGGGGTTAGGGGTTAACCCCCCCCCCCCCTTAGCACCAAATATTTAATTAATTTCTTATTCATCACTCAAACAAATTTCATATTAAAATTAATAAAAATTTTACCATTACAATATTTAAATTTAAGTACCAAAAACTGCTAAAATAGCACTATTTTACACCTTAAAATCCAATTTTTCCCGGGGGAGGACCCCCGGGCCCCCCCCCCCTCTTTAATACGGGGGGGAGGGAGCATGCTTCTTAACACCCCCCATACACAAATCCTGGCTACGCCACTGAATCCACGTATCATTAAGATACAAACAGTCGGCCTCAGTCGGCAAACAGACTGAAAGTGTTAACTCTACGAGAGGTGGTGAAAGGGGGAAAGAGGGGGTGGAGCTACGGTTTCCGACTGCCGCGGGCAGCGAGCCGCACGCACGTGCGTCGGACATGGCGACTCACCTGACGTCAGCAGCAGAATGTTGAGCGAGATGCCGAACAGCCTCCCGCACCTGACGGACGAAGCTGTCTCCCGTCGCGGCGCGAGCATGGCGATCCTTGCGGTGGCGGTGGCGGTCCTTCTTCTATCAGCTAGAAGAGCGCATCGCGCTCGCCGTCGGCAAACCTTCCGGAACACACGCGGCCGAGGTGTGGTTCGTCTCCGCCTGCTGTTCCAACTTTCACGCGAGAACCATGAAAAACATTCTCGACGATGAATCCGTGAGGATCTTTTCCCATGCGGTTATCGGCGGCAGGTGTAGGCACTGCATGCTGTGAGCGAACCTCCCACTAGGAAAGAAGAAAAAAAAAAAGAAAATTAAAAACTTTAGATTTTAATCCCGCAGGGGTTGAGACTCGAAGATGGCAAGTTGAACTTCTATCCTCCCCACCAACCACCCCTTTTCGTAACGGGGTTATCTTTCAAACGGCCCCTCCCCCCCTCTAGCCCCTGCGTCGGGTCTTAATTTTCCGCGCTCCTTTCCCAACCCCTTCCCCCTCGACTCATTAAAAGTACCCTCCTTCGCCTTTTGGTAATTACGGTCCCGGGCGAAGGCGAGGCGAGCTCCGATATTAGCTTTGAGCTCACCTGGCAACACGGTGAAGTCTCGCCGAGGTTCGAAAACGACGCGCGATCAAGCTTGATTAATTTTTACGGCTTGGTGAAAACATGACTATTTTTTTTTTTTTAAAAAAAAGATTAGGGACGAATAATTATTATTCCTTTTTTTTTTAACGTGAAAAAATATCTCTCGGATGACGTTCCGCACAGTTCCAGCACTCGAAACAGTCTTGGGTCGCCACGTCGCGCACGTGGTCGGAGCCCTGCCGCGCGGCCGCGTCTAGGGGTGGGAGCGGGCGCTGCCGACCCCCGTCCAACGTCCGCTCGGCTCGGCGGTCCGGCGACGTGTGGCGCGCCGCGCAGCCCTCGCGGCGGAGGGGCGGCGCCGTGGGAGGGGCGGTAAGACGGTGGAGGGGGAAAGGGAGTCCTCGCCAGGAGGGGGGGAAATGAGCTCGCTGGAGGGGGAGAAAGGGTTTCCGGGGGCTGCGTTTAACAGGCGCGTGGAAGAGGGCGCTTAACGTACCTCCCCACGCGCACCTCAAAGCTAATTACAAAGGTGTGCAATTTTCGAATTTCACTGTTATTGAAGGGTTTAAAAAGGGGACGGATCTACGAAGGCGACGATTAGGGGTGTGACGACAAAGCAAACTAATTAATTAATAGGGCATTTAATCTGCCCGGATCCAAAGTTCATTTATGTATTCCAATACAGTCCATATATTAAAAAAAAATTGGTTGTCTGTAAAGTCGGTTTACGGACGATAGTTTAATTATTGATCCAGAAGAAAAGGAAATATCATATTCGGCCTGAGACTGAGCCGTAATAGGTTTTTGCAACCAAGCCATTTAGGCATTAAAAATATTATATTATTTGAGGAAGAATTTTTTTTTTAAATTTTCTATCTTTTGTAAGATCAAATCTACCTCTGCATACTTTTATGAATAAAATTCAATAATTTTAATTGAATTATTACTATTTTGTATGGATACAAAAAGTGAAATGAAATGTACAATTTAATTTATAAATTTACTTTTATTTCCATTCATTATTCAAATATATTTATTACTTTTGAAATGTTACGTGCGCCGTATTTATTTTTACAAGTTCAAAAGAAAAAATTTCGCACTTGCCGAGATTCCAACCGACAATCTTACGATTAGAAAATAGCGCCGCTGACCGCTCAGTCACGAGGCCATATTTCATATTTGATAGTTTCAGATGTAATATATACCTTTATAAAAAAAATTTCACGGTAGGGGAATAATATTATTTCGTTTTAATAACTCCTTTTTATAAAAAATACGCATCCCAAATACACCAAACTTATTTATAAGGTGTTACAATATTTTTTAAAACATTGTGCAAAAGATCCCGGTTGTAATTTGAATTATTATGTGTAACTGTAAAACACCATTGTTGGTTCAAAACGTATTTGAATATTCAACATTACTTTTAAATAACCGTACCGATTGTGCTGAAAATCGGTGGACGATCGTTAAATTACATAATATTAATAATTCAAACGACGAAAGAATGATTGAAAAGTCAAATCGATGGTTGTTCCAATCGAGTGGAAGAGAGATGCCACGCATGCGTACAATGAGCATGAAGAGAGATGCCACGCATGCGTACAATGAGCAGACAGGAACATCCGTAGTGGGACATCCGTAGTGGGGCACTTTTTCGTGCGTGCAGCCGGCGTTCATCGATTTATTAGACGTTGTCACGTCAAATAAGATATCGCATGCATTAACAAACACAAGTAATTGTCTTATTATTCCGGTATCACAGAATTGTTCTGTGTTATTCCTTTGTTGTAAGGAGTTGTGTGTTCTATGACCACCTCCAGTCTGATTCAACTTATGACATCCAATTTGATTTACCAAATTCTATGCAAAAGCTTCCTCGCACACATTATCCTTACTTCACCTTAAATTTTTAGTCAAAAATTTTTTTTTACATCATAACACTGTTAGAGAAAATTAAAATTAATTTAATATTGACATGTCTTTGTAATTACATAATACAATGTTCTTTGAATTTTTCTTACATTGGGTAATTTTGATTTAACGTTTGTTTATATTGTGTTAAATTATTTTGTACTATTACATTATTTTTTTTAAATTTTGAATCTTTACATTCATAATGATACAAGTTTTGCCTGTATTCTGTTTTGTTTTGTAATTTTTATATGAACGATGAAGCTGTTTGATATGTAAGAAAGTTAGAGTAGTAAGTGACAAGTGTTTCTTTCCTGTGTTGTTTTTTATTTTGTCGTCTAACGGACCTTATAAATTGTGATTTAGAAAAGCTATGGATTGCCACCATAAAACTCTAAATCAAAGTGGCTCGAAGTACACACTTAATTTATTGTGTTGGTCTAAGTTTGTTACAGTTGACTTTTGCAATACTTATATTCTTATGTTTCCTGGTCACTTTTTATGCATATTTTAATAATGGATTTCAATCAAGTGTATTTTACCATTTCATTATAATATACTTTAACCTAAAAGTACTGTTGCCTATTCCGACAAAAGTGTGAATTTTGGGAGGATTCACGAACATGAAGAGCAGGTGCGTTGAGATAAAAAACTAAATTTTATTGAATAATGTAACCAGCATGACACCCTCAACAACAAACATGAATCAAAGTAATACTATTGCTTGACAGTAATTAAATGCTGGCCAGGACTCGTAACGATAGCACCATATGATGGGTACGCACAGAATGTTTTCATTATTACCTAAGCAATAAAATCATTATCCATACAGACAATTAATAAGGCACATACGGAATTAAAAGTCTAGGTTCTCAAAATATTTTTGAACATGGAATTCCAACTAACTGGTACTTTCGAAAGATTAACAACTTCTATTTATAACATTAAAACATATAATTTCATTAGTTTCAACGGTTAGCAGCTTGGATTTTTAATAAATAAAAATTAAATTCAATATGATTGATCAAACGAGAATTATATTATTTATAAACTGTTATAAACAACTTAAAATCATTGCGTGAGCCACTGAGTACAAACTGAAAACATAATTTAGCCAGTATTTCAAATTCACCAATGGTTCATCATCAAAATTTTTTACTCGTAAAATTTTTACCCAAGGGATGTATCTTACAGTGTCGACGTAACCACCACACACATTCATCTGGTACATAAAACACGCCGGCACTTACTTGCAGGCTTCACAGTCCCTCGAGCAGCGAGTCCCCACTCGCTGTGTCTCGCCGAAGTAGTGGTATGCTGTAGGCTGGGTTGTCCACGGGCGAGTTCAGCAAACGAGTAGATAACCACGAGGCCGTTGCTTTGTCCCACTTAAATAAATGTAAATAAAAATGTTATCTAGAGAGCTGGCGAGACCGTGTATGCACCATACGAATAGCTTATACAACAAGCTAGGAAATTGTGTACATAAAGTCTCTCTAGCTTACTCTACAACATTTCTATTTATAGCTTAACCTGCATATACACTTCATGGTTTTGCGCTTTATTTTTTTAATGAAAAAAATTCTTATATAAACAAATTTTTATTTTCAAAATGATTTTACTCATCTTAAAATTCTGTGAAAAAATTGATAATGAAATCAACAAAATGGTTTAGTATTAACAAATTTGTTTATAATAAGTATCGAAAAGGAAAAAAAATTGTATCTTGAAAACTAAATGTCGTAACGCAAAATTGTTTGGATAGATAGATGTCCCACGATATTCACCATTCAAAAAATATTCATGAAATGATAACTAAAAATAAATTTAAAAATAGGATAATTTTATTTTAAATAAATCTGTGGTCTTAAACTTTTGTTAGGCACTACTAAATAAAAGAGTTTTTTTTTATCTCGGGGTCACTAGAGTATCTCATAACAGATAACGCTGGCAATTTCGTATCCAACGAAATGAACAATTTGACATTTAGCTGGGGGGATCAAATTAGCGCATATAAGCCCCTACTGACGCGCTAGCAACATTATCGAATGATACAACCTCGTCATTAAAGGTATTCTACGGTCTTTTCACTCAGAGTGGCATCATGACTGGAATACGAGTGGGCGTTTTCTGATATTAGGAATAAATTCTTGTATTAGCTCCGCCATCAGGAAAAACCCAGGACATTGTTTTTGGGAGAGATTTACTGCACCCTCTAGGGAACGCGTGGAAGCACGAACTAGATAACAGCCTAGATGATAGTGAAACGGCAGCGAAACAGAAACCAGTGATCATTTAAAGAAAAAAACTATATTCGCATAAAAATACATAACGATAGGACACGAGATCCGATAAAGTAAACTGAGGGCGATATAGTTTTAGGTAAAAAAAATTTTTTATTAATGACATTGATAAATTCAGGGGAAAACTCTCGCTGAAATTCAAAGGGCCTTATAAGATAATCAAGTTTCTTATACCCAATGCTTATATGCTCAAGGGTGGAGACAAAGACGTGACACGTAGACAAAACAAAAGCTTTTGAGGGGATGTCTTGAAGGTTATCGCGCTTACTGTGACAGTAGGATGATGGATTTTTTTTATTATGCTACCTTTTACCTAATTGTCTTAGAATTAGTGTTGAGTTAAATGGTCGACCTCATTTTGATTCCGTTTGTTTAAAGGAACTGTCCTAAGATTAAGAGACGGGGGGGGGGGGGGGGGAAGTATTTTATGGGTGTAATATTGAGCTCGGCAACTTCGAAAGAAGGAACCCCTGATGGCAGACTAACCGTCGGACATCTAAGCCTCGCAGGGGGCCTGCTCTCCCGGCAACGCCCCGCGCAGCCAAAGTCATGTGACCAGGAGTGTGTCACGGGATACACAGCGGTTGGCGCCAAGGAATTCAAAAAGGGCTCCCTGCGAGCAGCACAGACGTCGCCGATGGTCCGATAGCGAGGGACGATCTCCGACGAAGAACGTCGTTACGCCGCCTTGACCACCGCCACCCGCATGACGTCACGCTGCCCGACAGATTCTGGACTCAGCCTGGGAATTGGGTTACAACCACCTCCGTCATGTCACGTGTTAGGAAGCAGTGGCAGACATCAGGGCGATAGCGTATTCACTCGCCCGAAGACCGATGGACGCAACTCGTCTTACGAGTTTGGGTAACTCGCCGGGGCGAATATTTTTGAGAAAATCACTCTTCAGATTTGGACGTTTTTTTATAGGTAGAATAACCATAAAAGTATCTAAAAAGTCTCGTCGCCAAATTCACCATTGAAGGGGAAGTGAGTAGAACGAGGTTGTTTGTGCTAGAAGGGCGCATGCAGCAGGCAGCAGGCAGCAACGACGTGAAGTGGCAGGCTGTTGTGTTCACGGGTGCCCGTGTTGGAGACAGCAACCAATCAGCGACGAGTGGCGTGTGGTGGGACAGCGGGAGTGAAGCGCCTGGCTGCGAGGACGACGGTAGCAAAGAAGCGACGCTGGCCCGCGACGCGCGGAAGGTAGAGCGCGGCCTTTCCTTCACCCGCGAGCTGGAGACATCCAGGAGGCTACCTGCAGGTGTTCCTCGCCGCCGGCAGCGAAGACCAAGTCGAGTGCTGTGCAGGGTTCAAGAGCTACTCAGCAGCCGTGTCGACGGGAGACAACGATTGG
Source organism: Bacillus rossius redtenbacheri (assembly GCF_032445375.1). Lineage (NCBI taxonomy): Eukaryota > Metazoa > Arthropoda > Insecta > Phasmatodea > Bacillidae > Bacillus > Bacillus rossius. Next base: position 55,630,833 of record NC_086333.1, read on the forward strand.
CCGCGGGGCCCGGAAAGGACGCCACCACACACCACACCTCGAGGCGAGTGACCGCTGGGACTAGACATTACTAGAGACCTGTAAAATTCGTGATTTCAAACCCCTAAAGGATGGACTCCATGATCCTCTATGCACTCGTGCGAATTACATCTGCTGATTGGTTACCGACTCGTAACATCTGTTGACTGAAATGATCGTGATCCGCTAATTCTTCTGTTAAAGATTTTCCATTGGCCCAGAGTCCTTCAGATAAACTGTGGCCCAATCACTGAAGCAAAATAACGTCAAAAGTATTTGGACTCTATCCTATCGCGAAATGACTCCGCTAATTTTGCAGGTCTCTAGTCACTACACTTCCAGAGGGATTTTCATCTGTCGTGTGGTAGAACGGGGTAGGCGCCAGCAATGCCGGTAACGTCACAGAGCTTAGGGACGCAGCCAATTGTCTGGTTATCTGAGTGAGGCGGGGGGTGAAGGTGGTGACTAAGCTGGGATGGGTGGCCTCAGCCTCTGGTCATAGCTGGATCTCTTACACCTCTCCTGTTTCGCCTATACGACGTATCAGTATCTGCGCCCGTGGGGGCCCTGGGACGGAAGGGCTAACCCCTAAGAGAGCCAATTTACAAAAGAAAAAACCAGGGGAAACCCTGTGAAACTGAACTGTCATGTTTTAATACTGTTTATATTTGTTGCATGTTTATCTAGTACACATGAAGGAGTAGGTTACAGAGTAAATTAGCTATGGTCATGTCTTATATTTATTGTGTATTACATGTGCAATTTTTTTCCCCAATAATAATGCGCAACGTTGCAAGAAGAACCCCAACTGCATATTGTATGAATTCATTTTTCATTTTGACGGGTAATGCTCCGGAATAACATATAATGATAACGATTTATACTTTGTTTTGTGCAAAGGGCTCTAGTAGAATTTTCAGGTCTTTTAAATAATGAATTGTAAAGTCGCTCATAATTTTGTTAATGATTTTATCATAGCTAAGGATTGTATTTAATTTCGCACTCCATTTTAATTTTATTTATTTATTTAATCGACTTATTTTATGTGACGAAGATAAGGCGAGCCACCTTGTATACCACTTAACCACAGACATGTTGTAAAATTTAAAGTTACAAAAAAATATCATGCATAACTAAGCTATCCTAAATAAAAAACAATAAACAAGAACATGATAAAAAAAACTCACGAAATAAAATACAAACTAAACACACAAACCAATTACTGGCAGGTAATGAAAAATTATTCACGCACATTAAAGCAATTTGTTATCGAGAAGGAGCACTCGTGGTAAATACGATACAAGAGAACATGTGCTGTTTTTAAATTTATTTTTGTGAATCAATTCAGTTTCAAATATCTATTAATAAATGTGTGTCTCTCTGAACACAGTTTTTGTGTTCGCTTGGTTTGAAACCCATTATTTTGTCCCTCTCGGAGGCCAACAAACTTAAATCATAAATTTTCTTCTACGACAGCTAAGTAATTTATTGAAACAGTTTGGCCTATGTTGGCCCAATAAGGAAAACTCCGAACTTGTATGCAACACTAGGGAATTTAACTACATAACAAACTCAAAGCATTTGCGCTCAAAAAGGCTTTTGAGTAGCATTGTGGCCCCCAGTTAGTTATAACAGTTTGTGCCACGAACACTCAGTTATTGCTGTGCATCGGTTTGCCGAGGACTTAGGGCAGATTATTGTAATAACTAACTTTACCTGAAATCTACCCAAATTATTTTAGACATACATATAAGTTATGTTATCTTTTCTCATTTCACAAAATGTTTTCTATGATAAACTGTTTTTATAGTTAGTATATTGAATGTATTAATAGACTGTGTAAAATTTAAGTATTTGTATATGATGCTAGTGTATTTATGTTTGATACAAGTATAATGGATAGTTTCTGAGATAAGCATTCCCGTGAATCTAGTCATAAACGTGCTATTGACATTCTTGTGCAACAGCTTAGTAAATATAACATTTTGGTTAGCATCTGGTATTATCTTTCCTTTTTCCTTTCATCGTATTTTGTTCAGACTGTTATTTAACTGTATTAAGCCTAAGACTTATTTAGACCGCATAGCCCGAGATTCCCTTAAAATTCCACTGACAAAATTTTTTCCTATACTACAAAAGAACTTCTGCAAGTGGCATCGGGATCAATTTTAAACTTGCGCTACTGTGTCAAAAACACTATCATATAGATGTATAAAATACTAGCTTAGCATAAAAAAATGTACATTCTCAGATAACTTGAAAAACGTTTATTTTAAATATGCATTATCTTAGTGGTATCCTAAAAACATTTTTAATTGGCTGAAAAAAAAATATTACATAAATACCTAGTTTAAAGAAGTTTTTCCAATTCCTGTTAAACGTTTTGCTTAAATCATCAAAACTGAAAACATACAACATTAATCAAGAACGACCTAAATACAAATATGGTGATGACAGAAAAAATTTAATCTATATTTAAAAAATGTATGTGGCCAACTCCCCTTATACCGGGGTAGCTGAACACGTCCGCACTTACAACGCCAGTCCCGTGTTCGCGTCACCACTGACATACTGATACTGAGAGTGTAAAGAAATTAAGTTTAACAGACGCGCATCGACTGGTCTAACATTTAGCAAGTGCGCATAAAAAAATATTAGCATACTAAATTTACCGACAGTCCTGGAAACTCTATCGGGATAGGTATAATAATGAATTACCAAATCAAAGATGTTCAAACTTAAATACTGTAAAAAGGCAAAGGGACTTAAAAGGTAAATTCTAGGTATCATTTAAATTGGTATAATTACATTCACAATGTAATGACATTGGTTTACAGACACTCTTGCACTATAATTAATTCTAATCCAAAGTCTCAAAAAAGTCTATTACGGAGGAGGGGGGGAGGAAACGAAATTATGACGTTCTTTAGCCTAGATAATCCAACTATTAAATCCCGTCGCCGCACTCTGTTTTCAATACACATCTTCTGTAAATCGTACCAGCCGGGGAAAAATGTACAAAAATCCAGTTCTCACACTTACTTGTTACTGGAGCATACATCTGAAGCCGGTGACTCCCGGGGTCGGGTGTAAACCCCACTCACTTTTTGCGCCTCTTGCATTGCAATGCTTCTGTGGCCCGTGCACTAGGCCCACACCATCGCGCGCTCGTGTACCACCACTTTTTTCGCTTCGCCAAACGTGTCATGGCATTACCGTCATATTGCCGTTAATTCTTGTTCACGTAACGTAACACAACTTCCCCATTGCTGGGAAGCTATTTCTACTGTGCACGAGCAGTTCCGCGGCCGGCGGTCTAAAACACACTCCCCTCGCAAACAGCTGGCAGCCGCCTCCCACACGTCAGTCAGCTGACGACACCCCCATCCTCTGCTACCACCCCTCACTCCGCTAGGTCTTTCTGGTTACTTCTCGTACGTCCCACTACCGAGTAAGAGTACTTAACGTAAAATAAACCAAGTATACTATTAAAAAGTTACAATAAATAAATATTAAAATACACCATTAAATAATATAAGGACATAAATAGTGTTATAAAAAATTAAATCATTTTAGAATAAATTTTACGCAAAATAAAAATAATAATAATATCGAAGACGACTGAGGCCGCCACAAGTGGCCTCATGTATTATTATTACAATACATAAAAGTATGGATTAAAAAAATATGCTTCAAAGTAGAGAAACGAAACTGTACAATCGTAACAAACTATTAGATAAAGGGTGTGTCATGTATGTATTAATTAGAAAATAATTTCAAGCAAACACATATTTTTATTAAATATGTTTTATTAACTATGATATTTATTTTTTAAAAACATAAATTTGAATACACCATGACTTAATTTGTTATTAAACTGATAAAACGTAATAAATGTACACACCATTAAAATCTATTCCTATATAAATAACTAGCTGCAGTACCCAGCGTTGCCCGGGCTGAACACAGGGTGAAGGGGAACTGTTTAGAGATCAGATGTAGTTAGTAATTGTCTTCTTAATTTGAATGTCAAGTGTGCAAAATAATTTATATCACTTTCAGATCCCGACAGATATTGTTCTGCCAGTTTATAGTTATTTACCTGGTCTGTATGTAATCGAGACTCTATAAAGCAATATAGAAAAAAACTGAAAAATAAGGGATTACTAATATTGAAAAGATTCCATTATCTAGTTAATACTCGGCATGCATTGCAATGCCTCATTCAAATTTGTTTTGTTATATGTTTGAAGTATTTACACATAAAAAAAAATCTATCCATGTCTCTAAATATATATTTATCTCTATCTACATCTATCTTTATATATATATTTCTTGTGTGCGTGTGTATGTCACTGAACTCCTCCTAGACGGCTGGACCGATTTTGATGAAATTTTGTGTGAGAGTTCACGGGGATTCGAGGATGGTTTAGATTCACAATTGGATATTTTATCTCGATTCTGAGTTAAGAAAAACTAAAAAAAAAAACACGCTTTAAAAGCAAAAATTTCAACGCATTATTAGAAGCCATTAAGTTTTGCTATTGTAAGGAACTAAGTAGAGAGTAAGAAAAAAAAAAGATCCTGACAGTTTATAGCGTCGCCATATTTGTTTCAATTTTCAATACCCTTTTTGTATATTACAATTTAAATTGCAGAAAAAAAATCATGTTTCATAGCCACACAAATAGTGAGGATGGTTTAGATTCACAATTGGATATTTTATCTCGATTCTGAGTTAATAAAAACTAAAAAAACACGCTTTAAAAGCAAAAATTGCAACGCATTATTAGAAGCCATTAAGTTTTGCTATTGTAAGGAACTAAGTAGAGAGTAGGAAAAAATAAAGATCCTGACAGTTTATAGTGTCGCCATATTTGTTTCAATTTTCAATACCCTTTTTGTATATTACAATTTAAATTGCAGAAAAAAATCATGTTTCATAGCCACACAAATAGTGAGTGTGTGTCATTTCTCTATGTCCACGAGGTCTTGCCGCGTCAATTTTCTCCTTGGAGCGAACCCGTCCGCTTAATTAAATAAACAGCTTTTATCGTTGAATGATTTCATGATTTATTTAATGAAAATATGCTCTCATAAAAAAATTAGTTAGATAGACATTCAATAGGTGTCTTTCTCTCACTCTCTCTCTCTCTGAAATGTATGTAGCTTGCTCGCGGGTCTGTAATGCAGACAATCTTTACATTCTAGCTCGAGACGGAAAAAACAGTAAATGTGGTTTACAAAGACATTTTATGAAGTGTCTTCCCGTCATTACATTTGAAAGTAGAAACATATTTACTCAAAATTTAGGTAGTAACATATTTTTATTGCAAAGACTGAAATAGAGGTGAGAAAAATTATCATTTGTGAACATAAGAAAACTACTACAACTGTATCAACTGTTATGTTATAATGTTTAAATTTCTAAATGGTGCAAGATAATACAAAATTCCATGCGGAAAAAGTCGTGGGCAGCAGATACGTATAGTTATAGGTGTGGGGCTATGCATGCTGAATTTTCATATACTGCATGGATGCGAACATGTAAGAATAATCTATCTATCTTCCTATAATAAAACAGTACTTTTTCTGTCTGTCTGTTTGTACGCGATTTTGATGAAATTTTGTGTGTGAGTTCACGGGGATTCGAGGATGGTTTAGATTCACAATTGGATATTTTATCTCGATTCTGAGTTAAGAAAAACTAAAAATACACGCTTTAAAAGCAAAAAAAACTAAGCATTGTTGATAATTAGCCTCCATGGCAACGGGCTTTTGCATTGTTGTTGCCTTCTGCGTAACCATGGGAAAGGTTTTTGGTAACGGCAGTGGCGTGCCCAAAAGGAGGGGTATGTATAATGAGAAGATACAAAATGTCCAGCGTAGAAATACTTACCACCATATCCATATCTCACAAAAGTACATTTGGGCAGGACAATGTCTGTCGGGTCCGCTAGAAAGATATATAGAGAGATAGAGATATAAATAGAAAGATAGAGTTATAGAGATATACATAGAGAGATAGAGAATTAGAGAGATAAAGAGATGCTTAGTATACGTTTAAAAAATTACAAAAAAAATTGATTGAGGCATTGCAACGCATGCCGGGCATTATCTAGTAGTCCTATATATCTATGTATCTCTCTATCTGTATTTATCTCTTTATATCTACATATACACATATATACCTCACACTATCTCTATGTATTCTATATGAGGGTACTGATTGCTTCGTTGTTAGTATCACACGGGTGTTTTTTACTTGTATGGGAAAATTAAGAATGATAAGGCATCTAGTGCATGGCAACAATGTTAATAGGCAATAGGAAATAAACTTCTAGCGCCTGCGGCATTGTCAAAACACACTTCGTACGTGTAATGCATGTTGTATCTAACCCCCTCCAACGCATTTGATACTAAATTGGACTTTTAGTAAGGATCCCTAATGTTATTAATAATATAATATAGCCTATAGCCTTCCTCGATAAATGTACTATCCAACACTGAAAGAATTTTTTTAAATCCGACCAGTGGTGCCTGAGATTAGCGCGTTCAAACAAACAAACAAACAAACAAACTCTTCAGCTTTATAATATTAGTACAGATAATAAATTACCAATTTCAATGTCCCTGTAATGATTATAGATACTTAAATACTTTTTTAAAAAGCTATTTAAATTCTGTACTAATAATGTGTGTTTATCAATCTGCTTGTTCTAGCACCTTTAGTAAATACACCAACCGCCATTTAAATTTCACCAAATAATAGCACTTATAATTAATTGATGGTGTTTTTACTTAACACTATGTAGATGTAAGAATACACTTAAATTAATAGCGTCTCAGCTGCTACGTACATTATGTGAAAAATATTTCAGGTGTGATTTCAGTACTATTCACATCAGTTTCACGCGAAAACTACACTATAGAATGGAAAAAAAATAGTGTTACATAAGGAACCGTTTGTAATCGTTACTATAAAGTTGTTTTTCTGAGTTTAAAAAAATTGAATAATAAATTAATAGTGAAATGAATATTTCGCATAACGGTATCGAGACGAGCTGTATGGGTAAACCCAGTAGCATTGACTGTGTTTCGTGACAGAATGACTTTCCTTCATGGTGCACGTTTATGGTCGGCCATCGAATCACATACCCTCAATGCGGAAGCAAACGCGTCCCTGAATGGCAGGCCAAAAAAGGCTATGGTTTCTCTTGCAGGCGGCCGCCAATCAGAAGGAAGAAATCGCTGGCAAAAAAGCATACATCTAAGCTTCTCGGTATACGGCATTTGGTGAAAGTAATTTCGTGAATGCGAGTCAGGGAACGGAAATGTGTAACAACCACGGCGCTGCCATCTGAGGAGGATGGTGCGAACCAATGTTCACAAAGACAAAGGGAAACTTTATAGTATTAACTGTTTAATGAATTTGAACAAGGTGGGCAGTATTGTAATAAAATTCCTTGACGAAAATCAGGCCAAAGCCAGGGTTTAGTATTCTCCAAGCCTTTATCGCTTTTATTGGAGTATTTTTACATGGTCTAAAATTTCTGTCAGCTAATAGAATGATTCATTTGTCAACGTTACTGCTCCGGCAGCGAATTATAGCGACATGTGCGAAGACTACATGTGATTTGCGTCAATAGATGTATTTGAAAACACAATTTGCGTATATTTAGAAAGTTCGGAATTTTATTATAAAGAATTCTATGTTAAACTTTGTGTCCGAGTTTCGAATTATAAGTTTTTTCCCAACATGAGAATACATGAATGTGCTCGTTACCGTGATTAGATGCTACACATCTCTGGCAAGTGCTGAAAGATTCGCTCACATTTGTTTTTCTTCTGCAGTACAGTTCTTCTCCCCTCAGTGTACACTGCGGTTTTTTACTTTCACAACGAAGCTGTGAGAGGTTTCTTAACAGTGCGTGAATCTAACGCACTCAAATGCTATGCGAACGCACTGCAGAGACTCTGGTTACCCTGGAAATTTCGGGGATGGGGGAAAAAACAGAACATGTTTGAGTGAGTTGTTTTTTAATCTTGTGGTTGCGGCTTTACAATGTTAAATATTTTCACCTCTAGTTTACGAAGAATGCTAGTTAAAAATTATCCAGGGACGTTCGTAAATTCCCGGCTATCACCGTAAATTTGCGGAAACTGATTTAACTTACTTTGAACATTGATCCAAAAGAATAGTCATCGTTAGAGACCCGAAAAATTCGCGGGTTCATTTAGTGTTATGCTAAAATTCAAATAATTATACCTTGGTGCTGCTTCTGTCATTGGTTCACTGTTAATCTGGAGGACTGAGGGCCAATTAGAGACACTCACTCATAGAAGTGTCGAATCACAGGCCACCTAGTCGAGACGACTCACAAGTCAACAGCCAATAAACAGTTGGCCCGAGTGTGTAGAGGATATTGGAGTCTTTCCTGGAGGTCATTGAACCCGCGAATTTTTCGGGTCTCTAGTCATCGTACATTAACGAAATAAATTGATAAACTGGTGAACTTTATACTAATAACAAAAACCATTCTTTTGTTTAACTTTGTTAAGATTGAAATATACAACTCGGAAGTCAAAATACAGTGCGGTTTCTACGTAAATTCAGTTATTTGAAATTACGAAGAACTCTTTGTTTATTTCTGGGTAATACTTCGTTGGAAGCTCCGTAATTTCAATGTAATTTTTAACGGTGTAGTAAATGGGAACATCTGATGTGACGGGTTGGTGGTGTGAGGGCTTAGGGGCGGAAGGGGGAATGAGAAATTAGAGGCGAGGCGAAAGAAACAGATCGCGGACGATGCGATAAAAGGAAATACGGGTGGAAAGACCAGAGAAGATGAAAAAGGAAGGGGGTGGGCGGATAGAGAGAGAAAAAAATGCGTGGGAAAGAAGGGGGGGAAACGTTAAAACTGGGGTTTATCACTGTTCCATTGGCCGGTCGTACATCATGCCGACCGGGAGTAGCGATTTGTCCGTCCGCCGGCAGACAGAGCGCGCGCGGGAGAAGCCAGCGCAGTTTCTCGGGCGTTACGTCTCCGAACGAACGAATCATTTCCGTAATTTCTGCCGTGAGTTTACAGAAATAATGTTTTTACGCCTTAAATTTGTTTTTTAATCGCTAAAAATATACAACAACAGAAATTTATAAAATATAAGCGTCTGTGATTTTTCAAAGTTCTACAATTGTTATCTACTACACATTTTACTGTTATGAAATTCAATACGTTAACCAAATAAAACATTTTAAAATGTTTTTTATTTGTCTGTATTTTTGTCTCTTCGGTATTATTAGACTAATAAAAACAAATGTTATTGTATTTAGATTTTTGAAAAATAGATAGTAATGTGATAGGATGTGATGTTATATGTAACCATAAATTTAAAAGCAATTTTTTTTAATTAAAAAATAATATTTCTGAACCATTTGTGTGAATTATATTGTGATTGAAACAGATTCGCTTACACAGAAATGTTATGTATAACATTTTATCTAGTATTCTCCTAAATATGAACATTGGCATAAATAAAAATGATCTGATCAACATTCGTCGTGTTTTTAACTTTGTTACTTTTTCAGGGTTTGTGTTTATTGACAATGAAAGTATGAAAAAACCAATTCAATGAAAAGGTGGTGCATGGAAATTTGAAAAACTAGAGGAGGTAAGTAAAAAGACCATTTAATGATTTCTTTCTTCACATTACGATTCAACTACATATCAAGGCTCACTTAAATAATATTCCTACTTTTCTTAATGTCTCACGAAATAATTTTAGTAAAGAGCGGAAACAAGGAACTCTTTTGATTCACAGTGTTGTATAAAAACATTTATGCCAACAATATCCACCAAAAAAACTAAATATTTTTAGATTGTATTGAGTGAAGACCAATATCTACTATGGAATAATTAAGTTATAATTTAAAAATAAATAAAACATGATTTTACGACCAATATTCACAAAACATGTGACAATATTTAATAGATTGAAACAATATATTTCTAAAAAAATTATAAAAAAATACATACATGAGTTACAACCATTAAATAGATGGAAAGTTGTTACATTGTTAACTCACTTAGAATACAATAATGAAAAACAATTCAGTTATTCGGTTTGGTAAAATAAAAAATAAAAATCCAAATAACTAAATGTTGTTAACAGTTAACTTAATGAAATACTACTTACAGATAGATAAAATAAAAATATTCCAGGAAAAATATGTTTCCAAACTGTGGATAAAACTTTTGCAACAAATGTTTTTACTGCATTTCTACAAAAAAAAATGGACATCAGTAAATTATTAGATACAAAGAAAAATCTACAAACTTTATTCTCATTAAGTTCCTTTACTTGTAAGGAAATTTGTCGAATATGTTCACAGAAAATGAACCTTAAATACTAAAATTCATTAATTTGCAAAGCAATGGTCACGTCGCAAATGGTCATTAAGATGGGATGGTAAATTTCGCAGGATTCATTGTCTTTCATGTTGGACTCCGAAAACTCGAGCATGTATCTTTTTCTCATTCGCTACTGACTTCATTACCAGTATTGAATGGCTTGCTCGTAATTGGTTATTTTTATGTATAACTGGCTTACCTGTAGCTTAAACTCCATCTTAAAACTACCAGGTAACCTCCAGCCTTTTGGCGAAATTAGATCAAATTTACTGGTTTTTGAAATCTAGTCGGTTTTTTTTTTCTTCAGATGTACCTACTCGTGAAAATTACACAAGATAAAGCACGCGCGGAAAACGTAAATTTCGCTAAAAGAGAAGTCTGTATTTTCGTTTACTTAGAAAGCAGATAACCAAATTTTTACAGCGGAGGGGTTCATAGATGTTTGCTTAATAGAAGTACTTATTTACTCATTAAAAATTTACGCTGCCATTCCCAAGGCAAGACGTGAAAATTTTCTTTCTCCTTCAGTGGAATTGACTTGCGATCTTTCTAGCTTAGCGAGGATTGTTGTCGGAGCAAATATTATTTTCGCGTGTTCACCGGGCAGAAAAGTAGATTTTAAGCACGTATACATCTACTACACGTTTATGATTGAACTACAGTATTCGTATTGACGACCCTCAGACAGTAATAAAATGTTTTTAAAGTGTATTGACAATATAAAGGAAAGTTCAATCTCGCCTGAAGTGAATTTTCGAAATAATCATGTCTCCAACTATTGTGCATGAAAGATAATCTGAAAAAAACTATGTGAATTCTTCTACAGCTTTTACTGTTACCGACTGCACAACATTCAAGTTCCTCTATCTTTTAGTTCAAAATATATTGAATATATTAAACATTTATACATATATATATATACACACAAAGTTCTAACCAATTGAACAATATTACAATTATTATAAATTGAATGTATGTGCAAACGAATTGATAAAATAAACTATCACCAGCATGCAAGGGCCGCCTAGTCAGCACGTCACCTGCGCGGCGAAGTTGCAAGTGTTCGAGGTCGTGTCGAACAAGAGCGAGTCCTGGCACGTGAACTTGTGCGCCACGAACGCGCCGTTCACCAGCTGGCACTGGTAGAAGACCTGGCAGTTGCTGGGGTCGCGCACGAACCCCTCTGCGCTGCATAGCGCCGAGGCGTCGCTCGCGCCGGTTGAGCCCTGGGAGGTGGTGTTGGCGGGAGATGCCGTGGTGGTGGTGGTTGTGGTTGTGGTGGTGGTGGTGGTGGTGCTGGCGGTGGTGCTACTGGTGGTGCTGTTGCCCGGGGAGTTCCCGCCGCCGTTCAACACTCGGTTGATGGCGCTCAGCAGCGGGAACTTGTACCCGTGGCACAGCCCCAGGAAGTCGTCCGTCTCCAGGCTCCAGATCATCCCCCCGGCCAGGCTGTTGTTCAGGATGTACTCGCTCTTGATGGCCAGCGAGCGGACGTCGTCGTAGCCGATCCACTGGTCGCCCGAGTGAGCGTATGGCACCTTCTGCACGTCGTCCCACACGACGGTCCACGGCGACGTGAGGTTCAGCTCGCAGAGCTCGTTGTAGCCGAGGGTGCCCGCGGTGGCGGTGTACTTGCCGGCGGTGCCGCCGACGGACGCGGGAGCCCCCAGGCCGTTGACGGCGGAGCTCGTCAGAGTGAAGGTCCGGCCGTAGGTGGCCATGCCCAGCACGAGCTTGGCCGGGCTGGCGCCCAGCGACACCCAGTACCTGATCGCCGCGTCCACGTTGAGGGTGAGGTCGGCGTCGATCGCGCTGGGGTACAGCGGCGCGTTCTGCCCCGTCACGCCGTCCCACGAGCCGTGTAAGTCGTAGGTCATCACGTTGATGTAGTCCAGGTGCTCGGAGAGACTCGGCACGTCGTAGGCGGCGTCGACGGTGGTCTTGCCGGCGCCGACGGCCGCCGTCAGCACCAGGTCCTTCTCGGTGAAGCGCGGCCTCAGCTCCTTCAGCAGCTGCGCGAAGGCGGCCTTGTCCGTGGGCGCGCCGCCGCGCAGCCCCGGGTACTCCCAGTCGATGTCGAAGCCGTCGAAGCCGTAGCCCGCCGTGAAGTTCACTATGCTGTCGACGAAGACGGCGCGCAAGGTGTCGTTGTTCACGACCGCCGAGTACCTCTCGGAGCCCTCGTTCCAGCCGCCGATGGCAACGAGGACCTTGAGGTTGAGGTTCTGGGTCTTGAGCTTCTGGCAGCGGGCCATCGCGTTCCTGCCGTAGTTGTCGGCGAGGTCGTTGAACGCGTCGAGCAGCACCACCTCGCCCGAGGTGGAGATCCCGACGAAGGCGTACACCAGGTGCGTGCAGAGGTCGGGCTGGATGTTCTCCGCCTCGAACTTGCCGTTCCCAGACCGGTAGGTCGCCCAGCTGCCCAGGTAGCAGAAGATAACCCTATCGGCGGCCGCGGCCACTGCCAGCGCCGAAACGAACAGCGTCAGAGTCCTCATCTTCTCAAGCTGATAACACCTCAACTGTCTGGCCGTCGCCCATCCTTGCTCGTATATATACACGGTCTCGTTTCCACGGGCCACCTGGTTCGGCTGAACCACTTGGATGTTGACTTGAAGATAAGAGACGAATTTGTCTTACTAAACCTTTCAGAGCTCAGCGGCTAATCTACCGGATACAGTACAACGCCCCAATCTCATAGTTCATGGGCTATTCCTGGTACTGCGAATCAAACGCTATCTTGTTTTCAAAACGAAAGTGATCGCTTGTAGCAAACGTTTTTGCTTTGGTGGATAAGATAATGATAATTTTTCCTTATTGCTAATAATGTAATTTTTTTTTCAGTTATAATCGTAGCGCTCAATGTACATTTTATTACGCGAGACAAAACAGGTTAAAAAAGATAACCCAATTACTATAATAGTGTTTTATTGATTGACTACTATTTACAATACCTACTAATAAAAAAACTTGGTAATGTGTGTCCTCAAATTAATCATGCTTGCATTTAGCCCACTTTTATTTTCCCTACTGGAGCTTGACTCGACAATGGCTCTCTCTACTTATTGCTCTACTGCTCGTAGCAGTTACCTGCTCCCTGATAATGGTGATGGCAATGTCGACCGAAACGTTGGTGAATTATTTGCCAGTGACACGGCTACAACCCAGAAGCCAAGCTACTTCAAGTTTTACCATACTTTTTAAGGAATTGACTTACTAGGCAAATAAAAAATCCATGAATTTATTTCATTCAATTACTATCATTTCTACACCTTGAGATTAGATAAATTGATGCCATCAAAGAAAGTTTTATAGAAAACATTTAAATTTTATTTTTCCACTCAAAACAATAAATTATAAATATTCTTCAGTTTTTGATAATGATATTATCAATCGAAGAATGGGAAAGATGTTATTCATTTATTTTGTTTTATTGTTAGTTCTGAAATTAATTTGTGTGAAATAAGACGTTCATTGTGTAAGAAATATATTTTATATGCAAATGTGTATATTATCATACTTAAACCTTTTTAATTTTCAATGGATTTGGGATCTAAGAAAAATGAAAGTAAATTTTGGTAGAACATTTCCAAAAGTTTTACTTAGTAGTTTTCCTTTAAAATCTAACTAAAAAGATGATTTCGTACAGTGAAGACCTAACATCAGATTTGGCAATGCAGTGATTAGCTTACTATTTAAATTTGTGTTAAATGTTTTTAAACGTAATGTGCACGATTATTGAAACAGATTACCTTTCGTCAAACACAATACGCATCCTTTAAACATTTAATTATTTAAAATTGTTAACTGTTGTTTTGATATAAACAGAAATTTTGTATCTGTCTTCGTTTTTCAATTTTAAAACCATACAACTGAATTTTAAGTTAGTTATAAGTATTCCATAATAAAACTAACTTTTTACAGATTATGCATAGTTTTGAACCACTGTTATATATTATTGTTTATCAAATAGTTCAAATGTTTTGAAAGTCTTTTTTTCACAGAACACGTTCGAGATCGGTTCGTTTGATATTTTATTAGGGTTTTTCTTCAGTCTGGCTAGAATACCGTAATAGTAAGAACACGGAATAGTGTGCAATTAAAATTCGAACTATTTAAATAACGGTAATGTTCTTTGGTGCGGCTTCAAAAGGCACAAGCTTGGATTTAAATTAAAACTATATATATATAAATATAATAGTAGTATAGGATAGCCGGTCCGAGCGCAGGGTCCAGGGTGTGGTGTCTGTGGTGTTTTCCGCCATCTTGGATTGTGACGTCACGGCGGCCATCTTGGATGGTTGTGACCTTGAACTTTGACCTTGACCTTGAATTTGATCCTCAAAATGTGTCAAAATCCGCCAAAATTGGGCAAAAATTGCCCAAAATTCCTCAAAAATCGCCAAAATTTCAATTTCTGTGAAAAAAAATTCCGCCAAAAAATCTCAAAAAAATTCCACAATTCAAAAATTCCCGTTTTCGAGAGAAAAATTCCCGTTTAGAGGGAAAATTTCCCGTTTTTAGTCCTTAAAAATCCCAGCGGCTAGAAATGTCCATATGTAGGCTTAAGCATCCATGTCTACAGCCTACGATAAGCCTCTGACGTCATCATGGATTATGACGTCACCGTTGTAATTTCCGTTACGGCCGCCATCTTTAACTTTTTTATTTATTATCCGATTTTAATGAAATTTTTTTTAAAATTATAAAAATATACATTTAATAAAATTTTAATAAAATACTTATAAAAAATATATTTTTACGACACGGAGCTCGGAGTCCTCGGTTCAAACCCGACGAGTGCAAAAAAAAAAAAAATGGCGACCGATCCTTCCCCCCGCGGTGGCTGCAGGCATACTGACTCCCACCACTTTTTTTCAAAGCATATATATCGTCAGGTAGTATGACGTCATGTCCGCCATCTTGTCCTCGTCTGCTGGAATCCATCATCAGTGTATCATCGGCGAGAGTGCGCTGACGCCATGTTAGTTTAATTCTTATCCGCTAGAGTGCAGTAATCATTTATTATTGCTGTGACACCCGACATCTTGTCATTTGGCCGCCATCTTGAAAATCCGTAATTATTTAGCTAGAAATTCGGGAAAAATTCCAAAATTCATTAAATAAATTTGTAATCTATATACTGATTGATTAGGTCGACTAAGGTCCTTGGTACGATCTAGGACGATGCAAAAAAAAGGAAATATAACATCAATTTAACATAATAGTAACATGTTCGAAAATAAAAACACTGCAAGTTCTTTTACAAACATAATATTTATTACATAATTTCTATTTTACTACAGGATCACCTGCGAAGGTTAGCAATCTTACAAACATTTAGGTCCGCATAGGCGTGAAATGACTAATTCTTAGCTCCAATCGGTTTATACAAGACAGAGTCCAGCCAGATCCTTTACAGACATAGTCCTCCTCTTCTTGACAGAGTTTCTGGATACCTTGTTTAACAGTTTGCTTGATATCGTTAGAACTGTAAATTACTGCAGCCGATGTCTTGAATGCACACTTCTTCACTTTGTCATCGAACGGATAAGGCTTTCCATATATACAGTCCAACTACAAGTTATATTTCAAAGGTCCGTTTGTTGCTACGTCATCAGTAAGCTGATTGATTATGTCCTGTCTGATATCATCAAGAAAATTACAAATGTCCTTTGACTCACTTAACGTACTTGGATAATAGTAGTCTTTCAATGTTCCACGAAATGCAGACTGCGCCAAGTAGAAGCCATTATCGTTCACTTGTAATGCTCCGATCACAGTCTTATGTTTATTTTCATGTTCAGATGCCACAGCAATCGGTTGCTGCACATCAGTTTTTTTACTTGTACGCTCACGAGTCACCAATCTAAACTCAGGAGTCGTAATTGCTGCAGGTAGTTCAGCAGTAGGCGCACTGACTTCACCTTTACAGTTTATCAAATGTTGGCGCAAATTATCAATTCGAGTAAACCATTTATGACACTCGTCACAGCGAAACTTCATGCGAGAAGGATTCTTCGTACATTTACTCCTCTCATGTCTCCGTACATCATGTGCAAATGCAAACGTCATGTCGCAGTAGCCACAAGGATGCCTAGTTGAAGACAAACCCGAACCAGATGTCGCTGTTACTGCAACTGAATCATTTCCAGGCATACTCTTATGCACATCAATGCATCGCTGTTGTATAGAAACCTTTACTTTCTGCCGCACTGCAGGTCCTTTACATGTCTCCAAGTGATGCTTCAAATTAGCATTTCTTGTAAATTGCTTGCGACACTTAATACAACCAAACATTTTACGATAAGGGTTCTTGGCACATTCTCTCTTCTCGTGACGACGAGCATTGCTGATGTTTGAGAAAATCTTGTCACAGTAACGACATCGATGTTCGTTAGTTGACGATTCGCCATCCATTGAAGTCTCCATCGAAGGTGAAACAGCGTTCGTCGAGGTTTCCTGTACAGTCAGCACTACCGGCATTAAAGTCTCTTCTGCTGGTGGTATCACATCTGTTGAAATCCCCTCCAATGTTGACGTCATCGTTACCAACGGGATCTGCTCCTTCTCCGTCGTAGCTGTCGATAAGGTTCCCGTAGTCGATGGTACAACCTCCGAGTTCAACGTTAAAGACGGTAAAGATGCCATCGAGTTCGCAAGAACAGGTAATTACGCGATTTATGCACCAGATTAAACAATCTAGGTGATCCTTACACCGCCGTCGTCAGAAACAAACTGAGCGTCCTGCTGTCTAGGACTCGCTTATATACATGCACCGGATGGAATAATACGCTAGTCAAATCAAGAACAATTTATTATAATACTAGAGTCAAAACAACATTAAAAAAATAGAAGCACCATCAAAAAAAAAAAAAGGAAGCACACTTGGAAGCACCGACAACGAAAAGGCAGCACATTTGGAAGCACCGACAACGAAAAAGGCAGCACCATCATCGAAAAGACCGCACATTTGTCATTGGCTCCAATATTCATTGGCTCCAATATTCATTGGTTCCATCAGTCTATTGATTCTATCAGTCTAGTAACTCCAACAGTCATTGACACCAACAACCTTTTTCTTCATCAGCTCCAATGATATTTGGCTAGAATGCTACGAGTCTAAGAGACCATGAGGCTACAATTCTACGAGTGTACAAGACTCCTCCAACTACCTTCAAGTGTATAAAGCTCCAAATGCTCCAACAGCTCCAACACGCAATGTACGCGCAATACATGTAATTTACACACAATAAATGTAATGATTACACAGTACACACACACAGGAAACGGAACGTACACACAGTACACACAGGAAACGGAACGTACACACAGTACACACAGGAAACGGAACGTACACACAGTACACACAGGAAACGGAACGTACACACAGTACACACAGGAAACGGAACGTACACACAGTACACACAGGAAACGGAACGTACACACAGTACACACAGGAAACGGAACGTACACACAGTACACACAGGAAACGGAACGTACACACAGTACACACACAGGGAACGGAACGTACACACAGTACACACAGGAAACGGAACGTACACACAGTACACACAGGGAACGGAACGTACACACAGTACACACAGGAAACGGAACGTACACACAGTACACACAGGAAACGGAACGTACACACAGTACACACAGGAAACGGAACGTACACACAGTACACACAGGAAACGGAACGAACACGTAATATTCACGCAATTGACACACAGTACACGCAGAGTACACGCAATTTACGCAAAGTACACCCAATGTACGCAATGTACGCAATATATATGTAATGTACACACAATGACTACGCTTCGTTCGCGCAGGACAAGCATTTAATGAAAACGAAGCACGTTTGGACGGAAATTCTATAAAACGAAAGCTCATTTAACGAAAAGGAGGCGCATTCTCTCGTTCATTCAACTTGGTAGGATACGATCTTCAATGATAAGTTAGGATATAATCTCTCCATCAGTCTATGAATCCAACAGTTTATATTTCCATTAGCCATCGACTCCAACAGTCATTGACTCCAACAGTCATTGGCTCCAACAGTCATTGCCTCCAACAGTCATTGTCTCCAACGTCCTTTTGGTTCATCAGCTCCAATGATATTTGGTTAGAATGCTACGACTCTAAGAGACTATGAGACTACAATTCTACGAGTGTACAAGACTCCTCCAACTACCTTCAAGCGTACAAAGCTCCAACTACTTCAGCAGCATTATGTTATAATAGTACAAGGCTACTTGACTTCGAAGCTACAAGTCTACATGGCTCCAATTACGGCATTTGTCTTCGGCTGAATTTTCTCTTTGGCTCCAACTGCTACAGCAGCATTATGTTATAATAGTACAAGGCTACTTGACTACGAAGCTACACATCTACAAGGCTCCAATTATCACATCTGTCTTCGTCAGCATTTTCTCTTTTGCTCCCACTGCTCCAACAGCATTATGTTATATGATTCCATGGATACTTTGTTACGTAGCTACAGGTCTACGAGGTTCCAATGCATCATGTTTACGAAGCTTCCAGAACACAGGGTTACGAGACTGCGAGGCTACAGGACTACGAAGCTTCCAGGACACGAGGCTACATGGCTACGAGACTACATGACTCTAACTGATTACAATAGCACCACTCAGTGGTGAGAGTTAGGTTATCTCATGCAAAAGTACTTTATGCATGTAGTTCTGCTTTTCAACAACAGATGTCGCCACATGTTGCTTGCAGGTGAATATTAATTAGTTCTTTTATGCGGGATGCGGGATGCTCACTAACGATCGCAAAAGAAGGAGGGCTTCGCTAGACACCAAGGAGAAGGAAGTTCGTCCATCCTGTTAGTGCTTCTTAGATTTCTCAGAGATTATTTGACTGAATAATGATATATATATTTTTTTTAAATTTCCACCTGATAAAAATTTACAAGTGCTGATTTATTGGCAGAATTTCAATAATTAAATGCAACCTTGAATAAAAAATGACATGACTCATTAAGTAAAAAATTCTTCATGCAGAGATCAATTCCTCATCAGTAACCAGAAGCACTCGGAGAAAACCATCAGATGTCTAGTCAGGAATAATCAGGAGGACACGGAGAAAACCATCATAAAATTAGCAAGAATAATCAGCAGCACACGGAGAAAACCAACAAAATATTGACAAGAATAATCAGGAGCACACGGAGAAAACCACCAAAATATTGACAAGAATAATCAGGAGCACAAGGAGAAAACCGCCGCAAGTTTTCTTTGATATCATAAAATTTCAGGAAAAAATAGTAATAAAAAATTAAAAAAAATAAAATAAAAAAATACATAAAATTCTGGCTTGTACTAGAACTCTATCTTTGTTCAACAATGAGAAGTTCACAAGCTAGCAGAATCTGTTTATGTATTTTTTTATTTTATTTTTTTTAATTTTTTATTACTATTTTTTTCCTGAAATTTTATGATATCAAAGAAAACTTGCGGCGGTTTTCTCCTTGTGCTCCTGATTATTCTTGTCAATATTTTGGTGGTTTTCTCCGTGTGCTCCTGATTATTCTTGTCAATATTTTGTTGGTTTTCTCCGTGTGCTGCTGATTATTCTTGCTAATTTTATGATGGTTTTCTCCGTGTCCTCCTGATTATTCCTGACTAGACATCTGATGGTTTTCTCCGAGTGCTTCTGGTTACTGATGAGGAATTGATCTCTGCATGAAGAATTTTTTACTTAATGAGTCATGTCATTTTTTATTCAAGGTTGCATTTAATTATTGAAATTCTGCCAATAAATCAGCACTTGTAAATTTTTATCAGGTGGAAATTTAAAAAAAAATATATATCATTATTCAGTCAAATAATCTCTGAGAAATCTAAGAAGCACTAACAGGATGGACGAACTTCCTTCTCCTTGGTGTCTAGCGAAGCCCTCCTTCTTTTGCGATCGTTAGTGAGCATCCCGCATCCCGCATAAAAGAACTAATTAATATTCACCTGCAAGCAACATGTGGCGACATCTGTTGTTGAAAAGCAGAACTACATGCATAAAGTACTTTTGCATGAGATAACCTAACTCTCACCACTGAGTGGTGCTATTGTAATCAGTTTTCTCGGGGTATCTCCCACTGGGCTCATACTCTATACCTCGAGCTAAACCCCCCATTTTGCACCTTGTCTTGAGTGGGCGTTCGTGGTTGTTTACGCAAAGGTTTGCATAATCAACTGCGTTCTGTTTTGCTGATTTGGTGTGAATGGGAGCATTGAATTGGAATTGGAATTGAAATTTTCTTGGAGAGAGGTTAAAGGGTATCGGGCACTGCCCCACCTCAAAGTTGGTCCGTGGGTGGCAACGACTGTTGGCTATCAGTCAGCCGGGTTTTTTTTCTGTGTGCTGCTATAAGACCAACAGCGGCTAAGAGGGCAGCTGGCTTGGGGTGATAGCCTCCTGCTTTAACGCATGCCAGACAGTCAATAGTACTGATTAGACAGTGTGAGCCCGCTGGTTCTACGATGGATCGAAAGCATTGGCATGAAGATTTGCAAGAGGCAGTTAAACATCCAATAGAAGGAGACTGGTCCGAAAGGAAAACCCTTTTGACGGATTACACTAAGGACAGAGGATTGGACTTGAAGAGAGTGACCATACTGGTTGACAAATTGCTGGATAAGAAAGTAAACTGGGCTAAGGAACCAGTACCAAATTTAACTGAAAGAAAATGGCTGCTATCTGTTGGTCCCATAATATGTGAACAAGACCCTACTATAGTTAAAATGATGATAAGGGAAATCTTCAGGAAAGACAAAACTACGGCTGAGAAGGAAGAATCGACTGAAGAGTTTGTGATAAACCCTAAATGGGATGAACAGGAGGTGCTTTCATGTGCTGAAAAATTAATAATTGAGCTAACCACCTACACGACCACAGAGATATCTAAGGTTAACAAAGCATCTACAAACTATATTCTGCCCAGAGTAACACAGCTAAAAGGCCTATTAGATAAGGTTCTGATAGACAATTCCCGGCTTAACGGAGTGATAAAGGGGATAGAATTAAGTAAAGGCCCTGTGATAAGGAAGACGTATGCGGAAGTAACAAGTGCAGCTGAAATTGGAGGGACTACTCGTCAACAGATCATACCTAAACAGAAGAAGGAGTTGCTGATTGTCCTGCCAAGTGACGAAACTCAAACAAGTGACACCACCAAAAGAGAGATCTTAAAGAACATTGATCCAATAAAGAATGGGCTGAAATTCAAAGGAATAAGGAAAATTTCGAAAGGAGGAATTATAATCGAAGCACAAGACTCCAGCACGATTGAAAAACTGCAAAAAGATGAGAAAATATCTAAACTAGGACTACGTACTGAGCGCCCTACAAAGCAGGGCCCGAAAGTTATTATGTACGACGTGCCTAGGGAGTTCGATAACCCTGATATAGCTGGCACAATATTTGCTCAGAATCTGAGCGCAGATGAAGTCTCACTGGAGGAGTTCAGAGCTGGTTTCATGGTGCGAACAAGACGCGGCAGAAAGGATAATAAAGAAACAGTGCACCTTGTCATTGAATGCACACCTAAAATAAGGAATATCTTGCTAAGCAGAACACATATGTATATTGGTTTTTCTGCATGTAAAATTAGGGATTTTGTGTCAATAACTAGATGTTTCAACTGTCAGAATTACGGACACCCCGCACATAAATGTAAAAGCAAAACTATCTGCTCTATATGTGGACTTGATGGGCATAAGTATACAGAATGTAGTAAGAAAAATGAAGGAAATAAGTGTGCAAATTGCAGACGAGAGAATAAACCACACGAGCATAGGGTAGATAGCACTGATTGCCCTGCCTATAAGAGAGCTTACGAAAGAGAAATAGAAAGAACTAATTATGGTGAAATATGAAAATAACATAAAAATAGGGCAACTAAACGCACAACGTTCAGCTGTTGTCAGTGCTGAATTAAATAAGATTGCAGAAAAAATGAAGCTTGATGTGATCTTATTACAAGAACCCTATGTATTACGTGGGCAAGTTGCAGGAATCCATGGTTTAATATATGCAATAGGAGATAATCCGAAATCGGCAATTTGGATTAGAAATGAAACTCTAACTACGATGTTACTCTCCGGCATTTCTAATGAACATCATGTTTGCATGATCATGCAGATGAGGATGATGAAAATATACGTTATCTCATCCTATTTTCAATTCTCAGATCCTATTGAAGTACATATTGATAAGCTTAATTCAATATTGGATACAATTGGACATGAAAATATAATAATTGGTGCAGACACAAATGCAAAATCTTCTTTTTGGAATTCACCAGTGAATGACGAAAAAGGTGAGATCATGAACGATTTTATCATGGAAAGAGATCTATATGTTATTAATGATGATCCATTAACAGGAACATATCTATCACCAGCAACTAATACTGAGACTTTCATTGATGTGACATTGACTGATAACAACATGAAAGAAAGAATCAATGAATGGAAGATTCATCTGGACAGTTCAAGTGACCACAGATTGATGACTTATGAAATCCAATTGCAAAGAACTGAGATGCCTCCCATAATAATAAGTCCACGGTACATACATAAGAACGCGGATTGGAAGAAGTTTGATGAATTAATAACAAGCAAAATAAATGAATTATCACATGAAGAAGATGTATATAACTCCGCAGAAGCACTCGCCATGAGATTAACAATTATATTACAGAATATCTGTGAGAAATGCTTTAGGAAACAAACGAAAATTATTCCTGGAAATCCCTGGTGGGATGTTGAATTAGAAGAAACTAGAAGAGATCTGGAAAGACTAAGAAGAATCATGAAGAGAGCGGCAAATGGATTTTATAAACTTTTAATTTTACAACAGTACAGAATAAGGAGAAAGAAATATAAGAAAGATATTTTATTAAAGAAGAAGGTATACTGGGAAAAACTTGTCCTTAACAAGGGGAATATGGACCCTTGGGGATATGTGTACAAGGTGATGGCTGGCAAAGTACGAAGTTCTTTTGAAATCCCTGGGATGATGATGGCAAATAGACAAATTACTGACATTACAGAAAATTTGGAAACTATTCTACATGATTTACTACCTAATGACAACCCAGATGAAGATACGAATATTCAAAAGATGAAGAGAGAAGCGATGAAAGAACTGCCTGATACAGAAGACACAGTTTCTTTCACCATCCAAGAGCTTGACAAGATCATTAAAGAGTTAAAACCACGAAAAGCACCAGGTAAAGATAATATAACAACTGAGTTAATTTGGCGAGCTTACCCTCGAATCAAGGAAGTACTGTTACATCTGTATAATTTATGCTTATCTTCAGGAACATTTCCAAAAATATGGAAGGAAGGAGTTCTCAAAATCATATACAAGGGAAATGCTAAGGACCCGAAATTAACTAAGTCATACCGGCCTTTAACTATGCTGCCTAACATGGGAAAAATTTATGAGCGGCTCATTAATGCAAGACTAACAGCTTATTTGGAAGTAATACAGGGAATAGATAAACAGCAGTATGGCTTCAGAAGAGGGTATAGTACAGAAAAAGCGCTATACGATGTAAATCAATATATTAAAAACCTACAAGAAAAATATGTGCTTGGAGTGACGATAGATATAGCAGGAGCATTCGACCACGCTTGGTGGCCTCAAGTATTATGGCGCTTAAAGAATCTTAACACACCTAAGAACCTGTATGCCGCCATAAGGGGCTTTCTGCAAGATAGAAAGTGTGAATGTCGATTGGGCCACATAGTTGTGGAAAAGAAGCTCTCCATGGGCTGTCCTCAGGGTTCAGTCCTTGGTCCGCTACTATGGAATATAATATTTGATGAGCTTCTGAAAATTGAGTTACCAGTAAATAACATTATATATGGCTATGCAGATGATGGCTTGCTCATTATACCCGCTACTTCACGCTACGAATTAGAGCAGACAGCAGAAATTATTCTACGCTCTATCAACACCTGGGCAAGCAGTGTCCGACTTCTTATATCATCTGAAAAAACTGAAGGCGTATTACTAAAGGGAAAATTACATAAAGACAGACCACCTTTAATAAGATTTCAAGAACGAATAGTGAAGATAAAACAAAAAGTTAAGTATCTAGGGGTACAAATCACAACGGGAACAGGATACCAAGAACACATACAAGAAGCATCACAAAAGGCCCTACTGTTAATGCAAAAAATAAGGAGTCATAAACCTACAAATGTAGGATTGAGCACTAATACTATGACAACACTGTACAATGGAGTATACCTGGGCATACTTACCTATGCTTGCTCAGTCTGGTATGAACTACTACGCAATTCACATGTAAGAAGAAGGTTAAACTCATCCCAACGAACAGCTCTAATTGCTGTAACAAAAAGCTACAGAACTACGTCCTTAGAAGCACTGCAGGTTATCGCTGGAGCCTTACCTATAGACCTACTAATACAAGAAAGAGCAAAAGTTGTGATATTAAAGATGAACAAGGAATACACTGCTTCAAAATATCGCAGAATTCACATAGAAAATATTGAAATCTGGCAAGAAAGGTGGCGAAACTCTGACAAGGGAAGGCATACACACAATATATTCCCTTCAATAGAAGAACGGATGAAATTTTCATGGATAAGTACTGACCACTACACTTCACAATTCCTAACAGGTCACGGGAATTTTAAACACAAATTAAACTCTTTTAACTTAGTGGAAAGCCCTATGTGCCCTGTGTGCATGGAAGAAGACACAGTAGAGCATGTTCTAAATGATTGCGTTAAAATAGAAGACATACGAAACAAGTACACAAGGAAGATGGCTATGGAGGATGTTGATATTAAGGATATTAATCAAATTGTGAGAGATAAGAAGACTTATGACATATGGAGAAATTACACCTTTGAAGTATCCAAGAGACTGGAGCGTTTCGATAGTTGGATGCACGAACAATCTCTGATGGAAGATCTGCTTTCCGATACGGAATAACTTACTACAGAAAAATAAAATAACTCTTTGAATCTCCTACACAAGTTTCTTTGGCTGTTCTTCTTGTGTATAGTGTAATCGAACAGCCGGAATATTATATCAAATTAGATAAATGAACTGAAAAGAATTAATTAAGAATAAGAGAATTAAAAATATACACCAGATCTCTCTTTGAAAATAAGAATAAGAATTATGACAGAATAACGCCCTGGAAACCTGTATAAGCAAGCTAAAAGGATATGAATTATTATATAATATAAACTGTATTATATTATATAATATATATATATGTGTGTTAAAAATATAATCATGTGTGCAATAAATATAAATAAACTACTCTTGCAAACCTTATAAAAAGGATTATATCCAGAGTAGTCTTTAAGTAAACATACATAATCTATAATATGATTATTTTCTATAAAGCTACAAGATAATCTGTAATCAGTTAGAGTCATGTAGTCTCGTAGCCATGTAGCCTCGTGTCCTGGAAGCTTCGTAGTCCTGTAGCCTCGCAGTCTCGTAACCCTGTGTTCTGGAAGCTTCGTAAACATGATGCATTGGAACCTCGTAGACCTGTAGCTACGTAACAAAGTATCCATGGAATCATATAACATAATGCTGTTGGAGCAGTGGGAGCAAAAGAGAAAATGCTGACGAAGACAGATGTGATAATTGGAGCCTTGTAGATGTGTAGCTTCGTAGTCAAGTAGCCTTGTACTATTATAACATAATGCTGCTGTAGCAGTTGGAGCCAAAGAGAAAATTCAGCCGAAGACAAATGCCGTAATTGGAGCCATGTAGACTTGTAGCTTCGAAGTCAAGTAGCCTTGTACTATTATAACATAATCGAGGTGCAGATCGAAGAGATGCTGGCGGGCGGAGTTGGAGTCAAAGAGAAAATTCAGACGAAGACAGATGCCGCAATTGGAGCCATGTAGACTTGTAGCTTCGTAGTCAAGTAGCCTTGTACTATTATAACATAATGCTGCTGAAGTAGTTGGAGCTTTGTACGCTTGAAGGTAGTTGGAGGAGTCTTGTACACTCGTAGAATTGTAGTCTCATAGTCTCTTAGAGTCGTAGCATTCTAACCAAATATCATTGGAGCTGATGAACCAAAAGGACGTTGGAGACAATGACTGTTGGAGGCAATGACTGTTGGAGCCAATGACTGTTGGAGTCAATGACTGTTGGAGTCGATGGCTAATGGAAATATAAACTGTTGGATTCATAGACTGATGGAGAGATTATATCCTAACTTATCATTGAAGATCGTATCCTACCAAGTTGAATGAACGAGAGAATGCGCCTCCTTTTCGTTAAATGAGCTTTCGTTTTATAGAATTTCCGTCCAAACGTGCTTCGTTTTCATTAAATGCTTGTCCTGCGCGAACGAAGCGTAGTCATTGTGTGTACATTACATATATATTGCGTACATTGCGTACATTGGGTGTACTTTGCGTAAATTGCGTGTACTCTGCGTGTACTGTGTGTCAATTGCGTGAATATTACGTGTTCGTTCCGTTTCCTGTGTGTACTGTGTGTACGTTCCGTTTCCTGTGTGTACTGTGTGTACGTTCCGTTTCCTGTGTGTACTGTGTGTACGTTCCGTTTCCTGTGTGTACTGTGTGTACGTT
This sequence comes from Bacillus rossius redtenbacheri, assembly GCF_032445375.1. Taxonomy (NCBI): domain Eukaryota; kingdom Metazoa; phylum Arthropoda; class Insecta; order Phasmatodea; family Bacillidae; genus Bacillus; species Bacillus rossius. The sequence goes on from NC_086333.1 coordinate 55,657,900, forward strand.
CCGTTCCCTGTGTGTACTGTGTGTACGTTCCGTTTCCTGTGTGTACTGTGTGTACGTTCCGTTCCCTGTGTGTGTACTGTGTGTACGTTCCGTTTCCTGTGTGTACTGTGTGTACGTTCCGTTTCCTGTGTGTACTGTGTGTACGTTCCGTTTCCTGTGTGTACTGTGTGTACGTTCCGTTTCCTGTGTGTACTGTGTGTACGTTCCGTTTCCTGTGTGTACTGTGTGTACGTTCCGTTTCCTGTGTGTACTGTGTGTACGTTCCGTTTCCTGTGTGTGTGTACTGTGTAATCATTACATTTATTGTGTGTAAATTACATGTATTGTGCGTACATTGCGTGTTGGAGCTGTTGGAGCATTTGGAGCTTTATACACTTGAAGGTAGTTGGAGGAGTCTTGTACACTCGTAGAATTGTAGCCTCATGGTCTCTTAGACTCGTAGCATTCTAGCCAAATATCATTGGAGCTGATGAAGAAAAAGGCCGTTGGTGTCAATGACTGTTGGAGTCACTAGACTGATAGAATCAATAGACTGATGGAACCAATGAATATTGGAGCCAATGAATATTGGAGCCAATGACAAATGTGCGGTCTTTTCGATGATGGTGCTGCCTTTTTCGTTGTCGGTGCTTCCAAATGTGCTGCCTTTTCGTTGTCGGTGCTTCCAAGTGTGCTTCCTTTTTTTTTTTTTTGATGGTGCTTCTATTTTTTTAATGTTGTTTTGACTCTAGTATTATAATAAATTGTTCTTGATTTGACTAGCGTATTATTCCATCCGGTGCATGTATATAAGCGAGTCCTAGACAGCAGGACGCTCAGTTTGTTTCTGACGACGGCGGTGTAAGGATCACCTAGATTGTTTAATCTGGTGCATAAATCGCGTAATTACCTGTTCTTGCGAACTCGATGGCATCTTTACCGTCTTTAACGTTGAACTCGGAGGTTGTACCATCGACTACGGGAAACTTATCGACAGCTACGACGGAGAAGGAGCAGATCCCGTTGGTAACGATGACGTCAACATTGGAGGGGATTTCAACAGATGTGATACCACCAGCAGAAGAGACTTTAATGCCGGTAGTGCTGACTGTACAGGAAACCTCGACGAACGCTGTTTCACCCTCGATGGAGACTTCAATGGATGGCGAATCGTCAACTAACGAACATCGATGTCGTTACTGTGACAAGATTTTCTCAAACATCAGCAATGCTCGTCGTCACGAGAAGAGAGAATGTGCCAAGAACCCTTATCGTAAAATGTTTGGTTGTATTAAGTGTCGCAAGCAATTTACAAGAAATGCTAATTTGAAGCATCACTTGGAGACATGTAAAGGACCTGCAGTGCGGCAGAAAGTAAAGGTTTCTATACAACAGCGATGCATTGATGTGCATAAGAGTATGCCTGGAAATGATTCAGTTGCAGTAACAGCGACATCTGGTTCGGGTTTGTCTTCAACTAGGCATCCTTGTGGCTACTGCGACATGACGTTTGCATTTGCACATGATGTACGGAGACATGAGAGGAGTAAATGTACGAAGAATCCTTCTCGCATGAAGTTTCGCTGTGACGAGTGTCATAAATGGTTTACTCGAATTGATAATTTGCGCCAACATTCGATAAACTGTAAAGGTGAAGTCAGTGCGCCTACTGCTGAACTACCTGCAGCAATTACGACTCCTGAGTTTAGATTGGTGACTCGTGAGCGTACAAGTAAAAAAACTGATGTGCAGCAACCGATTGCTGTGGCATCTGAACATGAAAATAAACATAAGACTGTGATCGGAGCATTACAAGTGAACGATAATGGCTTCTACTTGGCGCAGTCTGCATTTCGTGGAACATTGAAAGACTACTATTATCCAAGTACGTTAAGTGAGTCAAAGGACATTTGTAATTTTCTTGATGATATCAGACAGGACATAATCAATCAGCTTACTGATGACGTAGCAACAAACGGACCTTTGAAATATAACTTGTGGTTGGACTGTATATATGGAAAGCCTTATCCGTTCGATGACAAAGTGAAGAAGTGTGCATTCAAGATATCGGCTGCAGTAATTTACAGTTCTAACGATATCAAGCAAACTGTTAAACAAGGTATCCAGAAACTCTGTCAAGAAGAGGAGGACTATGTCTGTAAAGGATCTGGCTGGACTCTGTCTTGTATAAACCGATTGGAGCTAAGAATTAGTCATTTCACGCCTATGCGGACCTAAATGTTTGTAAGATTGCTAACCTTCGCAGGTGATCCTGTAGTAAAATAGAAATTATGTAATAAATATTATGTTTGTAAAAGAACTTGCAGTGTTTTTATTTTCGAACATGTTACTATTATGTTAAATTGATGTTATATTTCCTTTTTTTTGCATCGTCCTAGATCGTACCAAGGACCTTAGTCGACCTAATCAATCAGTATATAGATTACAAATTTATTTAATGAATTTTGGAATTTTTCCCGAATTTCTAGCTAAATAATTACGGATTTTCAAGATGGCGGCCAAATGACAAGATGTCGGGTGTCACAGCAATAATAAATGATTACTGCACTCTAGCGGATAAGAATTAAACTAACATGGCGTCAGCGCACTCTCGCCGACGATACACTGATGATGGCTTCCAGCAGACGAGGACAAGATGGCGGACATGACGTCATACTACCTGATGATATATATGCTTTGAAAAAAAGTGGTGGGAGTCAGTATGCCTGCAGCCACCGCGGGGGGAAGGATCGGTCGCCATTTTTATTTTTTTTTGCACTCGTCGGGTTTGAACCGAGGACTCCGAGCTCCGTGTCGTAAAAATATATTTTTTATAAGTATTTTATTAAAATTTTATTAAATGAATATTTTTATAATTTTAAAAAAAAATTCATTAAAATCGGATAATAAATAAAAAAGTTAAAGATGGCGGCCGTAACGGAAATTACAACGGTGACGTCATAATCCATGATGACGTCAGAGGCTTATCGTAGGCTGTAGACATGGATGCTTAAGCCTACATATGGACATTTCTAGCCGCTGGGATTTTTAAGGACTAAAAACGGGAAATTTTCCCTCGAAACGGGAATTTTTCTCTCGAAAACGGGAATTTTTGAATTGTGGAATTTTTTTGAGATTTTTTGGCGGAATTTGTTTTCACAGAAATTGAAATTTTGGCGATTTTTTGAGGAATTTTGGGCAATTTTTGCCCAATTTTGGCGGATTTTGACACATTTTGAGGATCAAATTCAAGGTCAAGGTCAAAGTTCAAGGTCACAACCATCCAAGATGGCCGCCGTGACGTCACAATCCAAGATGGCGGAAAACACCACAGACACCACACCCTGGACCCAGCGCTCGGACCGGCTATCCTATACTACTTATAATATTTATTGCATTACTGTATGTATGCAGGAAATATAACAAATAATAGTACATGAAATTTGGCTCTAAATTTCTGCAAAAAGACTGTATTTTTCACTTAGTAAAGTAATTAACTGCATATAAAAAACTAGTAATAATGAAAATATCGCTTAAAATCTTAGCTTGGTCCCAAAAATTTAACAACAGCTCATCACAAAAATTGTCTAGAATTCATGCTACTTTAGGGAAAATATGCTTATTGTAATTTCATCCAACCTGTAGGCTATGTGAATAAGAATGTTATCTCACAAATTTTCCTTTTATTTAGCAACTAGCTGACCCGGCGAACTTTGTTCCGCCTTAGAGGCAATAAATGAGCAGATTTTGGATTTTATTAAATTCAATTTTTTATTAAGATAATAAATATAAATAAAAATTAAGTATTTTAATTATTCTTTATTTTCCATGTATTTTTGTGCATGGGTTGCACTCTTCATTGAAGCACCTGGTTTAATAATATAATACCGGCGGGCAATTTACTATTCAATTTTATTTTTCTGTCACCGCCAAGTAATACTAAATCTTTTTAAATTTTTGAGGTTAGGTGTCTATTTTCTTCGGTGATTGTTGTTTGGACATTGATGCTGAAGGTTACATTTTACTTTCAAGAGAATTTGGTAATTTAGTGAAAAATTATGTGGATCTTTACTCAACTTTTTTGAACTTTTTAAAATGTTAGGATTAGAAATGATTTTTTTTTATAGTGAAACATATTTCAATAAAGCATGTTTTCAGTTTTTTAAACTAAATCAGATGTTAGAATTTTTAAATATTGATGCTTCCAGTCACGCAATAAAAAAACCAATTATCATATTTTATTTTCTTTGAAATAATCTTTGATACTTAAGGACGTAACGCGAGCGAAGCCGCGGGTAAAAGCTAGTAATACATAAGAATAAGTATAGTATATTATTATTCTACTGTATTGTATGTAAGTACAAAAATAAATAAATACCTTGAATGTCGGATTAAATCCTCGTTCTTCGATAATGTCTCCCCCAAATGAGGTCATTTGGAAATAACTATTGTATTTTTGAGTGTTTGCTAGAAAATGTCGTGATTCGGGTGTATCGCCACGAAGCAATGAATGCAATGGCTCAGGTGGCGGAGTCAATAATGGCAATTTCACTTTCCCACTAAGGCAGCACAATCCTGGCGTTTCTCCGGAAAACTTCAACGCGCCACAAAACTCGCAAACAACGTCCATTGGCCCAATGCGAACGCTAGTATGCAAGCAGTAATCAGTGCTGCAATCGTATCGAAACTCTGCTCGGTTCAAATCAGTACGTTATAAATTTCTTCTTGTGCGTCGAAAATTATCTAGTTGCTGATCTCAGAGGTTTGCTCGACGATTTCGCATTGCCAACCGAGCCGTTTCACGGGCTGCCTCGCTTTGCTCTTGTGATTGAGAAGCACGAAGTCGAGCCATACTAACGCGGCGCTCTCCACGTACAATTTCTTGTTCTTCCTCAGTCCTTTCATTCGCAATGTTTCGAATCCTAGTTGCATTACGGCCTTGTCGGGAAAGATTTGATCGTCTTGGTCGCGGCATGGTATTGTTAATGATAATATCGGCACGATAAGCCAATAGAAACTCGAAAAAAACACATCAACCGGTCAACTTTAAAAGCTTACATTGTCAAATTATCAACCATACTTAACCATAGACAACATTACGTTAGGCTGTCAGTTGTTTTTTGTTATTCCATGTCAGTTGCGTTTTGCTATACCATTTTTAAGAAATGAACGGCTAGACTGATGTTTTGAATGATACATTTTTCGTTTTGCTTTCAGTTGCGTTTTGTTACACGCTTTATATTAGCTTCACGTGTATGTTTGTTTGTTTGTTTGTATGTTTGTAACGACTCCTTTGGGTGCGATTTTGACCCACTTTAAACGGCCAGATTTCATTCAAACTTTGTAGATTTATCGAGGACCGATGACAATACACTAATTTGTAAAGATTATTCAATTATTAAATTTGCAAAATAAGATTTTCGTCAATTCATATAATTTCACAATATTAGTAGGCTTTGTTTATATCGCGCCAAAGACAAACTGAAAGAAAAGAGTTCGCACATTGTAAAGAAAACCATTTCGCTCATGTGCGAACTCTTTTCTTTCAGTTTGTCTTTAGCATGATATAAACAAAGTCTACTAAATATTGTGACACTTAATTAAATGAAAAGTGAGAGTGGGTTATGATTATTGTGAACAATATACTTTCTTGATTTTATATTTTTTAGTTTTGTTTTCTATATAAAGCATGTTTTTGTTAGTTTTTTTTTAACTAATATTTATTTTTTTCCCCGGGAACGAGATAAAAAGTATCATATGTCCGTCTCCTGGTTCTAAGCTACCTCCTTACTAATTTTCAGCCAAATCGGTTCAGCCGTTCTTGAGTTATAAATAGTGTAACTAACACGACTTTCTTTTATATATATAGATATGTCTTTTGATTAGCGGGCTTTGTTTTACGAGTTATACAGGCAACAAATTTAGATACACAAACACGCTTTAAAAATTTATTCTTTAAATGCTCTTTGGCTTGAGTTTCGTAGCTTTAAGGAGAACGACTGTTTTCTGCACTACAATAGAAACAGGATATTATATTACAATGGAAAAATGTACTATCCATTTATTAATGTTAATTTTGAGCAAATACTTTATCGTTTTTTCCCAACAAAGAGCTAACAAAAAGTTTGTCAAAAAGGTTATTATAATTGACTTCTTGGATCCAAAAAACTACCTGAAATTAAATGAAGCAAGAAGTATTTTTTTTTTTTACAAATTAGTATTATTTTGGGAACCTCACCAAAAGTCTGCCAGATACTCTCATAAACTCCTTATCAGGTACATCTAGACTTGAAATATGGACCTCATAATTAGAAGACCTACGGTCTGACGCCTCAAATAACTTTTTACAACACATGGCTATGGTTATTTTTTTTTCATTTATGAAATAACATATTCGATATAATACTGAGTATTTCTTACAAAAATTGGCGCATAATTTTATATTTTAATCGATGTTTCATTCAAACCTAGTTATTTTAGCCACGGAAAAATAATAAAATATTCAAACATTTGTTGTAACTTGCTTATTATTTGCGCAAGCTATTCAGGAAACTTTAACTATTAGAGGTACTGCGACAATACAAAGCATAAATGGCCGTGTAAGAATCCGAACTAGGTGTTACTGTGAAAACGTTTTTTTTTATTGATACAGCAGTTTTAAATTAAATTTACAAATGTGCAAATATCTGTAATTTTACATGAATATTTCTGTTCCATTAAAAATATATATTGTGTATCAGATATTTAATTTAGCAAAAACCCAGTCATATAAATATTTTACATTGACGAACCAAGAATGATGCACCAATAACCTAATAATGCTGTTTCAGAACGTTTTTGAATAGTAAAAACAACTACCAGGCGAGTGTTTAAAAGAAAATCCGTGCGGGAAAACCTTCCGCGCGCATTTGAGTCGAGAACCTAGATGTTTTAAGTTGTGCAGGTATGGAAGCTAGATGGGCCTCCACAAAAGGCATTACGGCACATTAGTCCGAATTTTACTTCATTATCCTGCCGTAAATCCCGGGTGAAATAATTTAAGCACGTGGAGCCATTCACCTACTTTCCCGCTTACCTCACACACAGCCTTCGGATTAAAACGCTGTTGATTCACTGGCACAAAGCCGGCCGCTATAAAATGCCACGACGACGGTTGGAATTGCGGGTGTTGACCCAAATGTGCGAACTGAGCAAAGGGCAGGAGGGAGGAAAATTAGGACTGTTTATCCGCGTGGTTGAAGATTACGGTCTCGGCTAACTTAATCTCGAGTAATCTTCCCTCCAGATTGCGGCTCGCCTAAGCCCTCATTTCCTCCGCGCAGAAGACGATGCCTTCGCGGCGCGACGTTCAGGTGAACGATAACGGGGAAAGACGCAAACAACGTCTCTCCGGAAAGATTACGTGTGAGTCTGATGTATCGTCGAGCGCGTGTGGACACTCGCAGTCGAATAGCATTCGGCGTGATACGTTAGCCGCTGATAGCCAGCTCTGTAAATACGTGTCCAACTTTTTGGCTATTGCGCTCGTGTACACTGCGAACCTTTCGCGGAAAACACCCACGTGCTGGTGATAACGTCCAAAATTCTTACACAAGCTACACTGTATTTTGATCTTGCGACACCTCTTCAAATATCACAAAGAAATCTGCTCTGCTTGTAGATAAGATAACACTTACTTATTTCTCGTGTGTGTAAAAATAAAATATTTTAGTTTATTGTAGTAGTAAATAATTTCAGAAGAAGTACCTTTTTAAAAGATTAAATTTAGCTAGTTTGCGGGAAAATTTGCTGTGTGGAAACAGGATATTTTTACATTACTTCTAATTCTCTGTAATTTTAAGATTTTTTATACATTTTCTACTCTTATGTGACTGAACAGTTTTCTGTTTAGTACTAGACCTGTGTCTTTATTCCCCCATGCCATGATTATTTTTAATAATTTTTATACAGGAAAACGTGTTGTCCTTTCTAAATTTTATGTTTGATATTCATAAATCATAGAAAATTCCTTAGTTTACCTATAAAAACCAAACAGCATATATTTTATTTATTTTATATTTCAACAGTACCTATTAGTTTTTTAGTATATTCTTAGCTGATGGATATGATATCCACTTCAGGCCTTCAAAATTTCTTTATCCTTAATTTTCATCCCATAATTTGTGTTTAATTTGTATTTTTAAAGTGTTTACCTATTTCGGACTATGTAATTTGTATGGCACTTAGTAAATATATAAATTAAAGAAATTTTTTTGTTTAACACACATTTCTTCTTTTACTCTTATAAATGTAGATATTATCAATTTCTGATCCTTTTCCACTGCATATAAATAAACGTAAATTTAAATACTTTCATGGCCAAAAAAAAATTCACTTTTTTTAATGCTTCAAATGTTGGCACATTGGTTCCCACCAATTACATTTACAAACATTTTAAGAGCAGGTAATTTAAACAACAATTACTTCAGAAAAATCACGGGAAAATTAATTTGAACGATTTACGTCATTTTGATGTAAAAAGTAATTTATAAACATTCTTTCTTGATGTGGTATTTCTCATATCAAAAAAAAGTTATATACTTAAACTCATTCCTCTGTAATTTTTTTTTCAAAATTGGTATGTTGTTTTATGAGACAGCTGGCCTTATAATTCAAAAGGAACAACAGGCATTTTATGTAAAGAACATAGCAGCAAACCACAATTTATTTAACTTTTCGCATGGATATAAAAAAAAATATATTACTCCAATTCTTCTTCTGGTTCATAAGTAGATGTATGTCGTCAAAGGCGTGTCAAGAGCGACGTATATAGTCCAATCATCAACGCGAACCAGCTGCACATGCACTTCATGTCTTGCTTTGGCACCCAACGGATTTTCCCGGGGCACAATCGCGGCGGTGACCTTCCTTCCTTCCCGAGCGGTCATCGGGTCCTCGGAAGACGGAGAAAAAGATCGGGCCAGGGTCAAGGAGGACGGTAGAGGAGAGACGAGCGAATGTGTTGCCGGCCCCGGGGTCTTAATTACCCTCGCGGCGCAGGGAACTCGCGGCGCAGGGACGGAAAAGGGTTGCGGAAGGGGAAGGAGGGAAGGAGGGAGGGGGTGATGTCTGATGGACTAATTTGTCTGCCCTTCTCTTCCACCTTCCCCTCCTCCCGCCGTTTCCCAAGACACCTTCTCGCCCTGGAACCTGGCCTCCCCTGGAGAGGTAACTACCCCATTCATTCGGCCGGCGGGCGGCACGAGCCCCTGGCGACTCGTTACGCCCCGGGGAAATACCGCTTCCGTTCCCAGGGACCTTCGGAAGCCGCTCCCTTCCCCCCCTGCCGTAACAACCTCTCCGCGGTGGTGGGGGGGTGTTCCCGCGTCGACCCCAGGGGCCGTCTCGTGTCCGGAACTGCCGCGGTGGGCGTGGCCGACCCCGTCTTACGTCCTCGCCGCCACATGCCACGTCAGGTCCGAGTACGTGCTGGCCTTAAACTCTGCGGGGCCTTGGACTATTCACTTTCCATGGAAGCACTCCCCTAGAAAAATTTGAAAAAAAAAAAATAATAACTCTTTCAAACAAAACTTAAAAGCCAACCTGGAACCTACTTTCCGGCAATGGTTTTCTTTAATTTATGTTAAGAAATTTTAATGATTTTTTTTCCACGGGTCAAATTCATAAAAAACTTCATGATCAGATTCCGGTGGCTAATCGTGCAATTATACGATGGCAAAAAAAAAAATATTTGAATGTTTTTTTCTAATATGAAATTCTGAACTGATAATGATGATGAAGAGTACATGCTTTAAAAATATTAACTGTCCATTTCGCATTAGTGCCCATATTTTGAACGAAACACTAGAACAAACAATCAAAACAAAAATGAAATACAACGGCGCTGAGCTCTGGGCGGCTGCACTGGAAATATATATATATTTTTTTGTAGGTTAAAACTGAATTGATCGTGTAAAATTACAGATAATTTTTAATCTGCACATTTACACGAAAGTACCTAAATTAGCTCAATTTATTTTTAAACCATTCCCTTGAATATATTCCCATTACTAACTTTACTCATTAATAAGCACAATAAAAAACTATATTCCAATTGTTGAATATTATAATTTTTTCCCGTTGTTCTAAAATGTTTATGCGTGTGAAAATCATCAATCAAAATGTATACTCATGCACAAATTTTCGTAAGCGCAACAATAAATATTCATCATCATTTCCCAAAACTTATTACAAATTAATGCAAAAAACCATAGCAACGTGCCTTACAAATATTCAAAAATTTTCTTGTGGTTTTACGAACCTTGTATCGGCAACTGGTTTCCAAACGAATACCTTGTAAAAGTACAAAAATATAAATCTTTGTGAGTCCTCAAACAATATTAATTGAAATTACAATGGTCAACATAGGCGCAACCCCATGTTGTTCAGGCTATGCACAGGATCACTCATTAGTTCTATAGGTGCCACAATCTACTCTCCTGCGGTCTACAAATCCCGTAGAATTAATATCGAATTAGATCGCAGACGGGGCTGCGCTGAACCATATTTTATAATAACATTTAAGAATTCGTGTCAAAAAAAATGGCTGTAAACGGAATTTATATTTTTCATTTGATATATAAAGAGGTTGACATTTAGGGCCTGGAAATATGATTACACACGCCAATCATCCTCCTGCTACGTGTCACTAGACAACAATTTTTTAGTTGTACCTTAACATAAGAGAGAAATAGAAACGAAAAACTGTCATCTTTTTCAATTTATTTAGATAAATAGATAAATCTTTGAAATTTATCTTCGTTAAAGCACATTGCATCTTAATTAAGTGTTATCCCTGTAGTTAATAGTAATTATCTGCTCTGTGAAGTCATTGGCGTTTAATATTAAAGTAATTATTAGTAATGACAACGAAATAAATGATTCTGCCATAAAAATGGTATGATCTTTGCAAATTTTAAGTGCCATTTCTGCTTTAATAAGGAAAAATATTCGATATTAAAATACAAATAACATGTTATTGTATAAAAAATGTTGAAAAAATTACGTATTTTGCTTACCTTAAGAAGTTGACATTTATATTAAGATATGCATAAGTGCGATATATTACGAAAGCTGTAGCTTTTCCAGGTGAAAAAAAATTATAAGTGTTAGATTTTTCATGTTTATTAAAAAGGTGTTTATATATACATATATTCAATGGTTATTTCATACAATCTAAAAGTACTTTCGCACTCGAGTTTTCACTATCCAAAGAAAATCAAGCTATTGATATATTTTATTAAAGGTTCATTAGTAAAATAGATAAAAAAAACTTGTTATTAGATTATTAGGGATAAGTATTATTTTTTAATGGTATCAAAACATAATTTTGAGTTTTTAAAAACCGTGTAGTTTTATCCGTTTGATAAGAAAATGTAGTGTTATTCAACATTTCCCTTTAATTCCAGTTACCAGAAATGTAATGTAAATACTAGAACAAATGCAACAAAATGCGTTGCGTCTGCAATCATAGCTGGTAGTGATACCAAAAAAGCCAATGACTGTCAGTCTTATAATTTAGTGTAATCTGTCTTTTTTCATCTGTCATTCCCAAAAAATTGATGTGGAGAAAAGAAGGCAATATGGATTATGGTGATGAATTCCAATTTCACATCTTTTTATCAGTTGTTATCGAAATGTTACCAAAATTTGAATCCGGCTTAGCTTTTTAGAGTTAACCGTTGGCATTATCACTCAAGTTAGTAAGACTTTATCATCTCATTCATTATTAATGTCACAAGAAGGCTTATTTATTCTTCAAGACGAATTGCTTGAAGATAAAGATTCAAGATAAATTTGGTTTCTTAATAAATCCCTCAGTATATTTCTCATACTAAAAACAACCTTCAAAAATGTTTAATGAAATTATATTGGCGTAAGTATAATGATACATTTTTTCATAAATTTTGAATGTTTCTCTATATCATATTTCGTTTCAAATTATATAATAAAATAAAATTCGCACAAATATTTTCTAGTAATCTATCATTATTATTATAAATATGAACAAAATTTATATACAAATTATCAGAACCTAATGGAACACCGGACGATCAAAGTAGATATTTCTCAGAAATAATTTAATCAAATATAAATAAACTCAAGAATAATAATGAAGTATACAGCATTTTATTCGTTTTGAACCTTAACCGAAACTTTACCTTACATACATAATACAGAATAAAAAAATTCGAACGGAATGCTAAACAACATTTGTTATCGAAATAATATATCTATACCAAAATTATATAGCTGAGGAGTTTGTTTATTTGTTTGTTTGAACGCGCTAATCTCAGGAACCACTGGTCCGATTTGAAAAATTCTTTCAGTGTTTGATAGTACATTTATCGAGGAAGGCTATAGGTTATATTATATTATCAATAACATTAGGGATCCTTAATAAAATACCAATTTAGAATCAAATGCGTTGGAGGGGGTTAGATACAACATGCAGTACACGTACGAAGTGTGTGCTGACAATGCCGCAGGCGCTTGAAGTTTATTTCCTATTGCCTATTAACATTGTTGCCACGCACTAGATGCCTTATCATTCTTAATTTTCCCATACAAGTAAAAAACACCCGTGTGATATTAACAACGAAGCAATCAGTACCCTCATATAGAATACATAGAGATAGTGTGAGGTATATATGTAGATATAAAGAGATAAAAACAGATAGAGAGATACATAGATATATAGGACTTAGGATGTAGATAGAGATAAATATATATTTAGAGACATGGATAGATTATTTGTATATGTGTAACTACTTCAAACATATTACAAAACAAAACTGAATGAGGCATTGCAATGAATGCCAAGCATTAGCTAGATAATGGAATCTTTTCAATATTAGTAATCCCTTATTTTTCAGTTTTTTTTCTGTATTGCTTTATAGAGTTTAGATTATATACAGACCAGGTAAATAACTATAAACTGGCAGAACAACGTCTGTCGGCATCTGAAAGTGATTTAAATTATTTTGCACACTTGACATTCAAATTAAGAAGACAATTACTAACTACATCTGATCTCTAAACAGTTCCCCTTCACCCTGTGTTCAGCCCGGGCAACGCTGGGTACTGCAGCTAGTGTCAAAATAAAATATGCCTTTGGCTTTTATTCTTTGTCTCATATCCAGGAAACCAGGACAACTAGCTTATATAGTTTCAAACAAATACCATTTTTTTAAAAACAATTTTTTTAATTACATATATATTAAATAAACAACTAAATAGTAGAGCGTTACTAAATAATTAATATATCACACTAGAGCTTTCCCCGTGCTACTAAAAAATATCCACACAAACCTTTTTACTAATGGAAGAAAAATTTTTTTTAAAGAATATTGTATGTAATTTTAATATCTTATTTCTTATTAATCTCTCGTTATACATTATTTATATCTGATTTTTTTAAATAATGAATCGTATGTGTGGTTTTAAGTGGTTGTTTTTGTTCTTTACCGTATTTAATTTTTTGTTTTATAGCGCCTGTCTGTAAAGTTTTTTAATATACTGTGTGGCTGGCACTTTAGTAAAAAAAACGAAGGAATAATAAAATAAACACGTTTGGTAGGTCACGCTGTTTAAGTATTGCGTAAAAATTATAAATATTTAATAGAAGCTATTTGCCAATTGACGTTGGGTAAACTAATTTCTCATGTAAGCTTATACATGATATTTTTCCTTTCGTTTAGAAAAATTTTCCATAAATGACATATTAAAGACAATTTTCTACAGTTAAAATACACTTTGGAAGAAAAAAAATACATTGTGGATATAAATAAATATAAAAAAACTGTTAACAAATTATTTAGTTTTTGTGTTATTTTAGTTTTAACATAAAAAATTATAATTTTTTTTATTTATTACAATGACAGTAGCTAAGCTTTAATAAAAAAACGTTTTTTCTGAAAGTACTTTTTTAAAAATTTAAATTTAATGCATTAATTTTTAGGTTGTCTTGTAAAACCAAAAGGTTTTTTCGTTTAAGATGTGTGTGGAAATATTATCTAATCTTTCGGTTATTACGATTCAAATTGCCGTATTAATTGAGGATTTTAAATGAAGAAGAGATTTCAAACACAATTTTTATGCGTATTTTAAAACTACTGAGACGATATCAACATATTGCGTAATGGGAACTACTTAACATAGAATATTATTTGCATTATTACTACATAAATTTTGCTTACTAGAAGATTTTCTTAGTTTTAAAGAGTAAAATGATATTATTTTTAAGCAGTTTATTATATAGTTCTTTATATGAAAAGATAATAAAAAACCAAATAGTAGAACTATGACTTCATCAAATGGTCGTCTGTAACTAAAAAACTTGTGACTAAAATAATATCCACCTCTGCTACAAAAAATTGCACCTTGCAGAGAGACAGGGTGAAGATAAAAATTACTTGGTGTTATTTAGCTATTAAGTTTCGGTGCATGTCTATTTTTCACTCCCCGTTGTCCTTTATTTCGTTCAATTTTACATTCACAAACTTTTAACTTTACTTCACTCGTTGCATTTGAGTTTATTCAGCTTATTGCGTAGTCTTACTGAAAATGAATAGAAACAACTATGTTTACTTTCAATTTAAATATGCGGTTCCTCTATTGCAATGAATTTTAAAAAAGTACAATTATTTTATGGATCTTTCCCGGAGAATGTTAAAAAAAATTATTTTCTGTTTCACTTCAGTTATTATTCTTTTATTTTCACTCACTTGCTTTAGACTAAATTTTTCTAGGTAATCGAAACTCACATTAATTACATGTTTTATTCTATCAGATACCTAAAAAAAATACCACTGAATACAAATTAGCATATAATTTTTAAAAATATTTTGACACTTAAATAATACAGCCACAGGCAACATTTTTTATTTGTAAAGTAATATTTTAAAACCAATGATTGTAACATTTTTATTTAAAATAAAACATAAAATATTTCAGTAAAGTAAACTCAAAAAAATTATTTCAACTTCATAAATTTTGTTTTATACTTGTTAGGGTATTATGAAAGCTATTATAAGCAAGATAACAAATATTAATCTCGTAGACGTTACCTGCAAACTAAAGAAGAAATATGAAGTGGTTTGAAAGAAGAAGAAAAATCGATACCTTGGTGAGGCTTTATCGTGAACCGAGCTGAGATCTCTAGTTAGGTGCTGACTCAAGATCTCCAGGCGATAGAAACCTTTTTTTTTCTTCCTTCGAGTGAACTCCCCCCTCCCACGAGACGCTGTTGTTCTCCGCGTCACGGCGTCGCTGCAGCCCTTCTCCAGACTCCTGAGGGCTCACGTCTCTATAGTCACTTGAGGAGGAGCCGCCTGGAACCCACTCATATCCATCCGCCCAGCGCCACGACAAGTAATAAGTAATATCACGGGAGCTAAATGGTACGGCAAATTAATTATTTGTTGTTGTTGGTAATCAGAAGGAAAACGATTATTGTTGTGCGGCCCCGCGCAGAATCAATATTAGGTAAATAAAAATTAACTGCGAACTTGAAAAATAAATATGATGTGACCGTGTAGAGGAGTGGAGGGACACACAATAACAACAAATATTAAGTTGAAAAATAATTGCAAAAATTTTAATATCTTAAATTCAAAATAATAATATTGAGATCGACTTAGGGACAATACAATACACGTTCAGGGAAATAATTGGTCACACAGATTTAAAAAAATTCAAATCATTTAAGATCTCCAAATACGTTTGGCACAGTCTGTACCAAAAGTTTAAAATTTTCACTTCAGTAAATCTCGTAGTTTATGAAAAATTAGGTACCTCAGGTTATATTCATAAGGTTTCTCGCTAATTAAAAATCGGCAGTTAAAAAAGACGTTTCACTCAAGACCACCGGACTGTGGATGTTCGTGCTCGTTTACTTGTATGTACGTTGTTATTAGTTAAGGGGCCTTGGGCCACAAAATACACATTTTTCAATTAATAGTTTGTACTTCCGGCTGCACAACGAACCAGAAATCACACTATCACTGTAGTGTAATAGGGCCTTAATCGCGTTGACGTCACCAACATTCGTGGTCAACGTACATTTCCAATATGGCCTACCTGATGCTGTCTCTGGACTATACGCAGATGTGCTCGCAGCAGGCGGTTGCGCGGGTGATCTGCGCAATAATTTATATCACAAATTGTCCGTTGTGATTTCGCGGACCGTCGCACGTAGTTTATACGGAAACTTCAGCCGCCACCAGCACCTCCTGACGGGTAGCTGCACTAGGCCGAGCCGTCCGAAAACGTTCTTATTTCCCATCATCCTCAGCGCCAGGCGCTTCGTTAGAGCCACAGCCAATCACGAAGCACCATCCAAGAAATCAAAAGCAAACGGAATTTAACGAATAGAAATGTCAATAAAACACCAAATTAAAAAATACACATATTTCAGTGCCAATGGCTCTTATAATGTCATTAAATTACGTTTAACATCAAAACACAGTTTTGTAAACAAACCTTATGCGACTGTAAATCAAAGCACTTTATGACATTTGGTTGCCAGGCGACGGTGAGTGAAGACGTAAACAAATCATATGAGCACAATTTCAGTACTCTGTAATACTGTTATAATATTGTGATAATATTAATATTAATAATATTAATAATATTAATATTAATAATATTAATATTAATAATATTAATAATATTAATATTAATAATATTGTGATCGTAATGATGGTGAAGAGAAATATAAATATGAGGATAACCAAGAAAATATCTATATAAATGTTATGGCTGTGTGTGACAGCAAATTTCTGTTTGTGTTTAAACTGTTTTTTTTTATCTGTATGGTAAAACGTGTTATGATGAAATAGAGGTTTTTAAGGAAGTTGTAAAAGTTTTGTGTACTACTGTGAATAAAGAGAGCAGAGCAATGAACAAGTTGTGGTGACTTATTCGATGTAACAAAAATCAGCAAGGATAACTACTAAGTCGATGTTAAGATATATAACGATTATATTTATGATGGTGTGACGAAATGAGTCACAGTGATCCATGCAAAAATGTTTATTTAAGTTTAATAATATAATTTTTTTCAATATGTTACTCCTTCATGGTTATGAACTATGACAGAGTACATCTATGTAGACCATGCTACTCTATGCAAGCTAGAGATTCCGTTTGACGATAACATATTTTAACCCTCTAAGTGGTATTTAGGTGCATATATTTTGATTTGAATTTTATGTTTGTTTATCTCATGTCTGCATTCATTTCAGTTTGTTTTCATGAACTTTTACATTTGGCGTCTGTTGCCTAGGCTACAGCTGGTTAATAAACAAATAATTTTAGTTCACGGCACAATTTAAACGTTCTGGATAAAACGTTCTTCTGGGACTAGACGACATCGACCACTGACATGGAAAAAAGGTTATTAATACAAATAACCGTGTGTATTTACCTCTCTTTAATAAATCCACATTAAAATTGTTGTATTAAAATCATTTAAAGCCCAGGAACGTATATAGGACTAGATCAACTCCACAAGGAGTCGTAACATAGAAGAGAGCAACACACAGTAAAATACTACTCGTGAAATTTCGCCGCACAGCACCACTTGAAAAATCGTCTCATTCGATTATTTCTCACCCGTCTTTGTCAAAAAAGTCAAACTAGTTTTTACACTTTGCCTTACCACTGCTAGAATTCGTTTAGCTGTTGATATTGAGTTTACCTGTTGCAGCACTTGTTCCAGGGACATTGTACGTCAATTTAAACATTTTTTTTTTTTGGTTCGCTGAGAATTTTCGCGACATTATGGATTATCTCCCGAGCTTGTCCCCGTAGTGTCGTGCCAGGTTCAATACGTGATTTAAATCCGGACGTGGGAGCCGTAACGTAGGTCGGTTGGTATAATGAGTAGAGACCTGTAAAATTCGCGGATTCATTTCGCGATAGGATAGAGTCCAAATACTTTTGAAATTATTTTGCGTCAGTGATTGGGTCACAGTTTATCTGAAGGACTCTGGGCCAATGAAAAAAATTTTGACAGAAGAATTAGCGAATCACGATCATTCCAGTCAACAGGTGTTACGAGTCGGTAACCAATCAGCAGATGTAATTTGCACGAGTGCATAGAGAATCATGGATTCTATCTTTTAGGGATTTGAAATCGCGAATTTTTCCGGTCTCTACCGACGCCTGCCAGACAGCCGAGCGCGACCGGTGACGTCAGCCAGGAAGAGGCTGCGTTACTAATCCCTTCCCCTGCTCGTCGCTCCAGTCACGTGATCACCCAGAGACCTCGGGATCTGCGCAGGTCCTTTTGCTTCTTGTCGCACTACAGCGGTAGTTAGGACATGGGTTGCCAAAAAAATATATATCACACCACCATTAATTTCAAGCTGCTAAAACTTACATAGGTATAAATATATTATAATTATAATACCCTAATAAATATAACACCTTTTACATTTTTATACGGGAAAAAAGTAGTTTATATAGCGATTATTTTATGTTTACTTTTTGCAATTCTCGTTTGGTGAGGTTTCTCCAGCATGTTCAGACCATCTGCCTGGCTATTCTAACATACTCTTCTTTCCCTTATATTTTTTTTTTAATTTATTTATTACCATGAAAAGATATCTCCGTAAAAAGTTGAAACATAGTCGATAGTGATGAAGCTTCAAACCAACACCAACCATTAAACAGATTCACTATTTTTTTTTTTATATTTCCCTCACGTTCACGAGAAAACACACACACTGTCGCACAGGCAGTACGGTTAACTAAAAGAAAAGTATCCTTAAAATGATATGCGTAAAATCAATTACCTTAAGGCAATATTCACCGCGTGAAATAAGTTATTTGTTTTGACGTCTTATCCGTTTGAATTCCATACAGTTACATGTGTAGTATTTTTCAAGAGATCTAGTTCCTTTAACACATAAACCTAGATAATTTGAATAAATCTAGCCACAGAAGCCTCTAATCTAATTTAAAACCCAAGGTATTTTTATTATTTTGAATATAAATAATTTTTTCATACCTGATTAAGAATGTGATTTTCAATGAGAAATTATTATGTGATTGTTGGTTTAAATGTTTGGTGTATTTTGTCACTATAACTTGATTTTATTGCTTTGATAAAATTAAACTATTTTATTCCTTAACAAAATATATTTTTATTCCTCGAGGAACAGCCTAATTTGTTAGATTATGTGAATTAAATAAATTTATCGGACAATGGGACACATATATTTATGCAATATATTCCTTTTTGTTACAGCGAGAGCATGGACTAATTAGACTTTCGATTACTTAAATATAGTGAAACTCATCATCAGATGTTGAGTAAGGATGTATCCACTATCACTATCAGAGTCATTCTGGATTGCAGTGTGGCTATAAAAGACATTTCTGCCGCATTACAAAATATTCGAAAATAAATAATTCTAAACGAGAATGATTACCTGCATTATAAACTGTGATTATAAAATAAAATAAGTATTTGACTGATACCCACATGTGGAATCTTTAAATTTTCAGAAAAGGTTAGTCTTAGAATCCTCAAGTACATATCGACATATACGTCATTTTCATCTCTAGTGTCGTCCTTTGAAAACCAGCTGTCAAGAAATAACTTTTAATACTACATGATAAATCTTGTAAATTTGTACATCACATTGCTATGGTAATTTTGTCATTTATGAAATACCTATTTGGAGACACTATTAAGAAGCTCTTGTCGCGCTTACGAAAATTGACGCGTATCATTAAATTTCGATGGATGTTTTACACAAACATAAATTTTTAAACCATGTACAAGATAATCAAATATTTAAGAAAGAAAGCATCAATTTCCGGGATAGAATCTGAACCCAGTACTAACTGCAGCAAACATTTTTTTTTGAAGCGATACTGTTGCTTTCATGTAAATTTACAAATGTCTGTAATTTGACATGTTTATTCCAGTTTTCATTTGCAAAAATAAATTTTACAGTGTAGGCCATATTTGTCTTTAGTACGTAGAACGTGAACCTACACTATTTTATGGAAAACATTTGAAGGCTATGACCTAAATATAGTCAACGCTCATCACTGACTCGCTGACACTGTAACGCCAAAGATACATGTACACTTTGGAGACAAGCGTATCATGAGGCACAAATATTAGGATACTCCGTAGAGATGTGTATAACATAGAAAATGGAAGTGTAAGAGTAGAGTAACAGTTAAAATACAGCCACATAAGTGTTTGTTGTATTCATAATTTTTCAATGGGCGCCTCGGATGCCTTGCAACCTCCTAGTGGTGCGTGTTTGGATTCTCTCTCCCAGTAAGGAACGCGACATCCCACGGGTCTCCACACTCACCAGTGGTTCTCACGGCCTCTGGACCAAGTGCGCCTTTCCCATTGCTTCACAGATCACGGACAGCCGCAAACCCCCACCAGGGGAAGGGGGGCAGAGGGTGGTCATCCCTCTTCCCCGGATTGGCAAAGTTCAGCGGGAAGACGCGCTTGTTTGGCGGGTGGCGACGGGCTGTAAAAGTTAATGGACAAACTTGCTTGGAGGGAGAAAGGAGTAACCCAGGGTCGGGGAGGTAGGTGGCTACGTTGCGTCACATAAATGGTCACTGCCGCGTTCGGAAAAGCCTCTCCACCTTAGGCCACATATAAAACGGTATGTTTCAAAAACCGACGTTTATAAAGATAATTTACATGGGATTTACTATAAGGGTATTTTTTTGTACCATTGCGAGTGTGTGGGTTCGCATCGTCAGCTCCTGAGTTCGTCGCTGCTGCGCGGACGGCAGCCGCTCTGCGCGTGTTTTGTCAATCAGCAGTTTGTTGATAGTGTCACAGGAATCGCTGACTTGCAGCGAGTGCGAGACTTTAGTGGAGGGGATGGGCCACCAGGACGGAAGGAGAACGTGACTTACTGTACCAGTGACGAGGGCAGAGTGTGCTTTAGCGTGAGTAGAGTAATAGTATATGCATCTAGAAATGGTTGTAAATAGACGTGTTTGATACCGACTTTGGTAGTTATTTGGTATAATTTAACAAGTCCAGAGGGTTAGTGATGATATGCTGCATTGGGATGGCACACTCATCTAGGGTGATTATGAGAGCTTAGCGATCAAATCTGTAAATTGCACCTCCGTGTCAAAAGGGATAAACGGAGGAATTAATGAACTGAACAAAAACATTAACGTAGTATTTGAGTTCACCTAGCGACTTTCCGGACTAAGGCAGAATTTTAATCGATAAGTTGGAAGATAAAGAATCCCGTTCAATTACGATCCTGACCTCCGCCCTTCCTAATACCCACTCCTTCCCGATTCCCTTGATTCCATAGTTTACTCTCGTGGTGTCAGAAACAAAGGTAATTATAACCTAGCCAAAACAGTGATTCTTACACATTACATAAAGAAAGGATACAACTATACCAGCACATCACCACGTAACTGAACCGGTTAAGCACCAGAGGGCTACATGTGCTGACAGAAGTAGACGGAGTGACAGGACACGCTCTTTGCAGCACCAGCATGTTCCGCCTGCAATGCGCGGACGAGTCTCTTTCCGCAGATGTGTCGTGTGTAATATTTGAATCGTTCTCGTATTCGGCACACGTATCGATGGGAAAACCTTTCCTTTGTGCCATCTGTAGGCCTAGGACTACACGCGTAACGCACGTCGGCCTTCTTTTGATTATCGTACGCATGCACCTCGTTGGAGATACACATAACAAATAAATGCAAATGGTTGCTGTAAGCAGCTCGTTTATATCGCTTTCTGGAAAGCGCACTCAAGCGCTTCGCCGTTTTACGTTCCAAACACACACACAAACACACACACATATATATATGGAAGCAGCCTCTAGCGCTTCGTAGTTTTGAGTTTCAAACATAGTTTTTAATGGCTAGTGGCTTTCTACCATTCCCTAAAGTATTAATCACTTTAAAAAAAACATGCTTACTAATAGGTCGAATTGACCTATGATTTTATAGCTATGGAATACAGAGGATATTAACAAGCCACGTAGGTTGGTTTTGTAACTGTGCAAAAGTAGACTCAAGCGTGTGTTAAATTTTTGGTTTATTTAAGTGTTTTTTTAACTAATGTATGTATAAAATGCACTAATAAAAGTTTTTCAAAGACTATATATTATTAAACTCAGACAAAAAATTGAAAACAAAATTCATAATTTAGACACGTACCAAAAAACTTCAGCCATGACACATTTTTTGGCAGTTCTATTGAAAAAATAAGCCGTTCAATTAATTAATTTTTTTACTGCTAAACTTGGGCTGTTGTATAACAGACTTTTTTTAATAAGTTCTACATGAATGTTTAAGACTGAAAAATTCGCTGGTTCAACGACCTCTACGATAAAGTATATTAGCCTCTGGTAACTAGCAGCATCGAGAGCGAAGGTTTCACCGACGTTTCGGTGGACGTTTTAGTTGCCATCATCAAAGTAGCATCCCACTAAGATCTTGGCTAATCTTGCCTTTCTGTACTAGACTGGCTATAGCCTTTAAAATAAAATAGAACCTTTCTTTAGACACCACCGAAACCAAACAACAAAAGACAGATCACCTCTAACTGGCCAGATAGCCAAGCCAATCTGAATAAAAATAGACACTGATTGGCTAGCAGACCCGACCAATCACAAAACCTCATTTCCGATTACCCAAACCAACCAGCCACCCAGAGAGAAGGAAACATCTGATTGGCCTACAACTATAGCCAGTCAGGAAACACATAGATTTTAAACAAAAGTATATAAAGGCCAAATAACATCCAAGCTCCTTATCTAGCATAAACATGATACATAACTCTACATGGAGAATTTTTTAAGTGACAAATTTCACATTAAATGAAAATATGTATTAATTGCGTACTTTTTACTTAATTATCTGGCGAAATCCTATTTCTGACTTTTGTCTCACAATGCCATCAGAAAGCCAACTGGATTGCAAAACGGAAATATTTCAATATTATAATCAGAGACTAACAGACACAGCAATACATGATTTTTAAATAAAATAAATTCATTTAATTTAATTTAGTTTCTCTAACATTTAAAGACGCACTCTAAGGGTCATTAATTTGTGTTTCACGAGTTTGCCAGCAGATTTAACATTTTATCTGGAAATCTTCAATCCTGAACCAATACCTATTGTTTCTTCTGAGTAGGCAGAATGTTAAACATGGATCTTTAACAGCTACTCAAACAAAAACAAAACATGTTAAATCTTTAATTTTGGAACGTAAAAATTACTTTACTTATAAAGTCTTCACTTAAGTGCAAATATATACGCACTTGTTCATGATCCCTTCGTATGCTTTCCTTCAGTAGCTGGACCAATGTAAATTTACTACTGCTTTATGCTCTTAATTTATTTTTACACTTAGTTTTCTTTTAGTATTTTTTTTAAATTTTGTTTTACCTGTGTTGAAATACAAATTCATTTTTCTAGGTAAGTTCAATTTTTGTTAAAATGCTATCAAAATAGTGTATCCGAACGAACTTTTTGGTATGTGGCAAGAAGTTATTTAAGTAACTACCGTTTAATAGAAACATACCGTTGTGAGTGTTTGTTTTCCTCGCACATGTTGGAAAAAAAATTGATCATTCAACATAGTGCGTGCACTCCGCGGGTCTCGAAGCGAACCAGCGGCAACTCGTGCGGACGGCGAGGCGAGAAGCCACGGGGTTGCGTTCCGTACCGTTCGCACCTTCCCTTAGGGCCTTCGAGCTCAACCACCCCACGTCCCCCCTTCCAACCACGATTCCTCCACGGAGCCAGGAGTTCTGGCAGACCCGCTGGAATAAGGGATCAAGTTAAAGAGAGAGGAAGGTGAAAATAAAAAAAGAGTTAAGTTTGAGGTTGGTGGGGGAGAAAAAAAAAAGGAATGGTTTTGTCGAGGTTTCTTTTTTCCTTTCCTGCAATTTTTTTTTTTTTTGTCGAGGGAAGAAGTTGTCTGGGTAAGAAGATTTTCCAGTGTCGGATAAACAGACGGACGCACCTGACAGAACTCCCTAAGCGATCTCTCGCCCCTGCGAGAAAATAGTTTAAGGATCTGGCAAGGGTTGAAGGCGGTCGGAGCGTTGGGGCGTGGCATGGCAAGGCGGTGGGAAGGATTAGGAAAGAGGGGGAAAGGGGAGGAAAGGATCTGAAGTTTTGTCGTAACCCAATTTACGACGAAGGACAAGAGGTTTTCTCCTGGCGCTGGTTGGGCGAAGGGGCGGGTGGGGCGGGCGGGACAAAAAGAGTCAGAGCTGCGGATAGCTCCGCAGAAAAATTGTCTAGACGCGATGTGGCACCCGAGTATCGTATCGTCTTACCGCAGAAATGACGTCACTGGGCACTAGTTGGTTCCACCTCCTCTTACTGGCGAAATAATTTCTACATAATGCCCGTGTTTTATACTTTATGCATTGCGATATACTTTAAATGACTTTTTTTCACATTACAACAGAGGGACCAGAAATTTAGTCTCGTTTAACAAATTTTATTATTTTTTTCAATTTTGTACGAAGAATTATAGAGATATTAAAAAAATTCTTAACCATAAAATTTTGAAATATAACTTGTACACTCAAAGAGGCATTCAATTTTGTTTTTCATCTTTATACCTTATTTTCAGAGAAGGTTTTTAATTAGAATCACATCAGAAAAATTGTTCTTTATTTATGCCTGTTTGTTTGCACCCAAAGGAAATTTAAGATTTTTAACATAAAACAGACTATGGCATTATTAAACGTTAGAACTTTAAATCATCTGAAAGAAAATTATTATATTTTATCATGTTTACTTTATTCAATATTAATTTTCTGTCATATTATTACCTAGTTTTAAAACTACACGTATTTCATTGGACTCGCTAACACCTTATAAAATAATAAAAAATCTTTAAATGTAAATTTTAAATCTCAGTTTCACCCGCATTAAATTTTCACGCCATTAATCG
Source organism: Bacillus rossius redtenbacheri (assembly GCF_032445375.1). NCBI lineage: Eukaryota > Metazoa > Arthropoda > Insecta > Phasmatodea > Bacillidae > Bacillus > Bacillus rossius. The sequence continues at coordinate 55,682,867 of NC_086333.1, forward strand.
TGTTTTATTTCAGTTCATACAAATGGTTTACTATATGGCGTGAATTGCCGAATATTAAAACTTAATTGTATAAACATCAGGATTAGATTTAAGTAATTAAAATAATCATATATTAAAATCAATTATGAAACTTAAAAAATTCGTTAGGTAGGCTTTTCACAGTAAACCGCAATTAAAACGTTTTACTAAAAGTACATAAGGCTAATTTCGTCTCTATATCTTCCTGTGTGACTTACATTAAAATTTTCAATTTTTAAGAGATATTTCAAGCAATATGAACTTTGACCAGCTACAGTAACTGCAAGTGCGAAAATCATTTCTGGTATGTAAATAAATTAGGTTATTTAAGCGTATTTAAATCGAGAAAGTTAGCCATTTTCAAACAAAAGGACATTTTTTTAAGTAACAGTTTTTTATTTTGCATAGTTAATAGCTCTTTGCCTCTTTTTCACTAATACATGTGGTCCATTAGAATTATGTTGATATTAATTTATATCTTTCAGTACTCGTCAATGAAGTGTAAATATTTAACCTCGGTAACGATTAAATTCATGTTCTGGTGTTAATGTGTTAAATAAACTTAAAATATGAAATTCAGACACATTTAACGTAGAATTTTTTAAAATAATGCCGAGCATGATATAGAAACTAAAAAATAAAATATTCGCCTTTGAAATATCAAAACTTCTGGATGCGAATCACAAACATAATTTCTGCGCCCACCGCTAGAATTCGCTGCCTTCATCGTAATTGCTGATAGCAGCTAGATATGATGAAAATAGATATTTTCCAATACCATTTAATGAATTTATGTTTCCATTTAAATAACTGGTTATTTAAATGGTTAACAACGTTATCAGTAATTGGGCATGAAAGTCTGTTTTCAATCATTTACCATTCCAATTTCATAGATCGACTAAGACATCATTACAGCCATCATAATTAAGTCGTAATTTTATCCCAGAGAAACTAATATTTCGTCGTGGTTGCAGTTGGTTTTATATAGTATAAACTGATCGAAGCACCTTATTTATTTGCCTCATTACGAAAATATTTATACTGACTGACTGAATGACTCTTTTTGTATAATTTAGCTCATATTCCACTTAACTTTGACGTACACATTAAAAGTTACACTTCCAGGGCCTTACTAAAATATAAACATTAAAATTATAAAACAACTTTTATAACACTAATCAGGCCCATCTTTTTTAATATTTGTTTTTGCCTAAACGACTGAAATCAGTATATATATACTTCCTACAAACCAACATAAACGTCATTGGGCTGATTGAACGTTATTTTTATATTTTAATTTTACAAAAAAGTAGAAAAATTCTAGTGTCGAAATCAAACCACGTCTCTTGAGGATAAAAGGCACGCGCTATACCGCTGTGCTATTAAGACAATTAGGAAGTTAGAAGGACAATACAAATTATTATAGTTTTACTATGAATATTTTAGTTTACCAAATATATTACAGGGTATTTTCACTATCATAAAGTTTCATTTGGCACACTAGTACGTTTGGAATGTCTCCTAATGTTTACGAAAGTGACTATATACGGGTTTATGTTGCTACACCTGGGTCCGCCATCTTTCAGGCACATTTCCGTTCATCTACTTCCGTTCCATTTTCACGAAATTACTCCTATCAAATGCCTTATACCGAGATCTATGATGTTTACACATCGAAAATCCTCCTAAAGATACTTTTGAATCGTAAACAGCAGGCTTAAACATTGTGTTTTAATAAAAAAAATTCCTGCAGAAAACATATTTGATAAATGTTGTTAATGTTAAAGTAGTACACAACCTTAAATTTATTTTGATAAGAGTAATAATGCAGTTTATATAGTTGTATTAATTCCTTGTTATTGTGTTGCTAATAACTATATCTTGTTCTCAGTATACGCGTTTCATGAAGAAATTTTTACAAATATTCGTAGCTAGTTCCTTTCAAGCTACTAAACCCTAATATTTTCCTTTAGATCCAATCGCTAACCAGATTGTCTTCCACTTAAGGAGAGACTTTCCCACTCCATAGAATATCACCTCCGTGGTAACATCGCCCTTGCTTCGGCCGCTCACCGCCAGGACAGCTGTCCTCGTACGGTTGTCGTCGGCACTCGAGCGCTGAAAAAAGAGTAAGTGGTTAAAGGCTTTCCATGACTTCACATCGCTCAATTCTCCCAACGATGATGGCGCATTTTCCCTACCTCCCCCCCCCCCCCCCGCCCCCCAAAAAAAGATTAACTTACCTAGCACTTTGAATTGGAAACTGTCAACCAGGTGGTGTCCGGGGGTCCTAAAACCAGTAAATTCTGAAAATTTGTTTATTTAAGTCATGTTCTAAAGCAACAACTAACCAAAATATTGGACTTCAGGGGAAATTAATGTCACGTCATAATTTTTTTTTCAATATTTTGTGTTTGTCAAATTTTAACTATTTTCAGCTACCCATAGGGTTTTAATTCCAGCACCTCCCCCACCCCCCCTTCCCAAAAAAAAGTTTCTTCAATGGCACCACTCGTGCCATTCCTCACCCCTTTGAGCAACACTGATTCTTTGGCCATGTTTGATGACTGACATCGAAGAATTCTTCGCCACGCTGGTTTTCGCTAACACTTTCCTATTCCTTCCTTGTTGTCTCCTACAACAGCATCACGTGTCGCTCTCATCGTACAACTTCCTGAGGGAGGGATAGCAACACCGAAAGAATCCGTCATGATTTCAACTGATCTTAGACCATGGCAATATCCTGTGGTATGATTTCCAAATTTGGCATCTGTTATAGCGCGATAACTGAGTGGACTGTATAGGATAACGATTATAGATGCCATTATAATACAACAATTTAACGGTGAGGCTACACCATAGTACTACTCACCGCCAAGATGAAAAATATGACTGACTTCCGGCTGGAAGTCCAGGGCTGCCAACTATTGGCAGAGGATGCTGAATAATGGTTGCCACTACACAGCAGCGCGGGAAATACAAACTTGAAGTATTCAGAGACTTCTCAGAAGCACTGATTACGTTGAGGTCTAATCAATGTTACTAACACAAAATTACACACACTAATACACAGTCTGAACAGCATCATTTAAGAATAGAATCTTAATTTATCGGATGCTTGAAGGCAATGCGATAGTTACATGCTACTTCAAATAGTTATTTATAATTGGCGTTCAGTAGACAATAATTACCGGGTGAATGTCTACAGCTGTTATAATACCATTAGAACTATAATATGCCAGTTGTATATCTCCTAAAGTTTTGAACTCTACCTGAACGGCAGCAAATATTTAAAAAAAATTAATAGCATAAAAACATTCGAGGACAATAGGTCGTCTTTGAATTATTATCCTCCCTTCTTATATCGAGTCAAATTACCTTAATACTGTTCAAAGTATGGATTTTTGAGTGGTCTTCCATCATCCAAGAATTTAAATTAAACTAAATGGTACTGCGGGCTTTATTAAGCTCGTTAAAATTATTCTTCCTAGCTGGGGTACTTTTTTGTATCCACATTCTAACAGAACTTGCTACATTACATATAATACTGTTACGAGTTGAGAAAACGGGTTCGTAAGAATAGCCGAATTAATTTTATACAGTTTTATTTGCTACTTATATTAACATTACCAATTAAACAACCACACTTGATGTCTGTTCACAAATAATTAAGTATCTGTCAAGTCCGCAGTTCCCACTTCTCACTGGAGATACGCTCAACAATGGTTTGCCTATTACCTCACACCTGTCCACACACACACACACACACACACACACAGTCTCGCGTCACTCTGTCGCACTCGCACGGTCCTGTCGCTCCGCGTCGCGCCACTTGCACAGTGGTGGAGGGGGGAGGGTTATTCCTCTCGTCTTCCTCACCGAACACGCACTTCACTCCACTCGCCAGTTGAAACTCTCCGAACTACCGCGCAGAACGGCGTCGCCGCTTTTATACCATTGAGAGACTTTCTGTAACCGACTGGAGTGGTTGTGATGGGTCGCGTAATTCCGGGCCGAGCCGACACTCGAAGCATCCAAAATAACGGTGCTTATTCTCGCCACTCAACGCCGCAAAGGGATAGATAACAGCGCCACGGAAGGAGGGCGCGAGGGCAGAGTGTGGCGAGGCAGGGCCGCTACAATCCCCGAAGGTATGCATGTGACGTCAGTGGCCGTGCGGGGCCACCAGGCGGGTCAGGTAACTGGCGCGCGTCGCGGCCTTGTCTCCCGCGATCGTTATATCTTTATATATATATTTCTTGTGTGCGTGTGTATGTCACTGAACTCCTCCTAGACGGCTGGACCGATTTTGATGAAATTTTGAGTGTGAGTTCACGGGGATTCGAGGATGGTTTAGATTCACAATTGGATATTTTATCTCGATTCTGAGTTAATAAAAACTAAAATAAACACGCTTTAAAAGCAAAAATTGCAACGCATTATTAGAAGCCATTAAGTTTTGCTATTGTAAGGAACTAAGTAGAGAGTAAGAAAAAAATAAAGATCCTGACAGTTTATAGCGTCGCCATATTTGTTTCAATTTTCAATACCCTTTTTGTATATTACAATTTAAATTGCAGAAAAAAAATCATGTTTCATAGCCACACAAATAGTGAGGATGGTTTAGATTCAGAATTGAATATTTTATCTCGATTATGAGTTAATAAAAACTAAAAAAAAAACACGCTTTAAAAGCAAAAATTGCAACGCATTATTAGAAGCCATTAAGTTTTGCTATTGTAAGGAACTAAGTAGAGAGTAAGAAAAAAATAAAGATCCTGACAGTTTATAGTGTCGCCATATTTGTTTCAATTTTCAATACCCTTTTTGTATATTACAATTTAAATTGCAGAAAAAAAATCATGTTTCATAGCCACACAAATAGTGAGTGTGTGTCATTTCTCTATGTCCACGAGGTCTCGCCGCGTCAATTTTCTCCTTGGAGCGAACCCGTCCGCTTAATTAAATAAACAGCTTTTATCGTTGAATGATTTCATGATTTATTTAATGAAAATATGCTCTCATAAAAAAATTAGTTAGATAGACATTCAATAGGTGTCTTTCTCTCACTCTCTCTCTCTCTCTGAAATGTATGTAGCTTGCTCGCGGGTCAGTAATGCAGACAATCTTTACATTCTAGCTCGAGACGGAAAAAAACAGTAAATGTGGTTTACAAAGACATTTTATGAAGTGTCTTCCCGTCATTACATTTGAAAGTAGAAACATATTTACTCAAAATTTAGGTAGTAACATATTTTTATTGCAAAGACTGAAATAGAGGTGAGAAAAATTATCATTTGTGAACATAAGAAAACTACTACAACTGTATCAACTTAAATTTCTAAATGGTGCAAGATAATACAAAATTCCATGCGGAAAAAGTCGTGGGCAGCAGATACGTATAGTTATAGGTGTGGGGCTATGCATGCTAATTTTTCATATACTGCATGGATGCGAACATGTAAGAATAATCTATCTATCTTACTATAATAAAACAGTACTTTTTCTGTCTGTCTGTTTGTACGCGATTTTGATGAAATTTTGTGTGCGAGTTCACGGGGATTCGAGGATGGTTTAGATTCACAATTAGATATTTTATCTCGATTCTGAGTTAAGAAAAACTAAAAATACACGCATTAAAAGCAAAAAACTAAGCATTGTTGATAATTATCCTCTATGGCAACGGACTTTTGCATTGTTGTTGCCTTCTGCGTAACCATGGGAAAGGTTTTTGGTAACGGCAGTGGCGTGCCCAAGAGCAGGGGTATGTATAATGAGAAGATACAAAATGTCCAGCGTAGAAATACTTACCGCCATATCCATATCTCACAAAAAGTACATTTGGGCAGGACAATGTCTATCGGGTCCGCTAGAAAGATATATAGAGAGATAGAGATATAAATAGAAAGATAGAGAGAGTTATAGAGATATACATAGAGAGATAGAGAATTAGAGAGATAAAGAGAGATGCTTAGTATACGTTTAAAAAATTACAAAAAAAAAAAATTGATTGAGGCATTGCAACGCATGCCGGGAATTATCTAGTAATACATAAATTTGTGATTCGATATCTAATCATACAAAATTGTCACCATTTGTTTTGAATATCTGCGATATCGTTATTCAAAATATCATAAATATGATGAGCAAGGTAAAAGGTAAAACGCATTGTCTCTTTTCATACATAGATGAATGCTTTTGCATTAGTATTAAAAGTAACTCTGAGGTCTAAAAGAAAGAGGGATATGATTCCGGCATGATTAACCCCTTGCTACTTAAATGTATATATATAATTATCTTAATTACTCGGCTTTACCCAGGCTTTACGCAGAGTGAAGAGGCTTCATGTAAGGGAATGTGGTTGTTCAATTTCAGATTTAGACATTAGTGTTCCTGTTATCTTGAACTTGAAGTGATAATAATTTTATTACAAACAGTAATATATATGATATGTGAATTCCGCGTTTTATTTTCATTCGGTACGGGAAAGGAGGGGAACGGGTTCAGTATGCTAGGCATTCATTAAAAAATCCTTTTTGAAACAATTTAGGCAATGGGGAATTTTGATTAAAGACAGTGTTTTTGTACCTACACCATTGCAGTTTTGCATTGTTTTTCATGAAAAAAAGTGTAAAATTAAAATGGAGTATGACCAATAAAATTGTTTTTAATTGAATGTATAAAAACGCATTGGAAATATTAAATGGGAAAAAAATCCATTTCTTTTTATTTTAAGTAAACAAAATTTAATTTAGTATTACAGTAAGAAACAAAACACTTGGATCTACATTGTGGATCTATGAAACATTATTTTAGGGGAAATAAATTTCATATATTCATAAATATTTTTTTTTAAACAACAATGCGCAACATTTTTCCTGCGCGTGATACAAAACAACTCATAGGAACATAATTTAACTTTTTAAAAAATTACAGCTCTTTACATTATCCCAAATGTTCAACAATAAATACGATTTAAGGCTATTAACAAAAAAAAACCTTCATTCAGCATGAATATCCTGAGTCTCAAAACCTGTGCAAAATAATGTTACCCGTGAATCATTTTTTATATCTGGCATATCTTACAGTTTGTTGGCGAGTTTAATTAACACCATCACCGGCGTGAGTGAGTTGTTATTAATATCAACTCTTCACTACAGCCTGCAAAAAACTACTAAGGACAACGCAAGGTTAATATGCTTTTTTTTCGTGTCGCCGAGAGTCTTTCTCGAGTCACCTTCCGTTCTTTCTTCGTGGACGGCATTCCCCGAGCGAAGTCCTGCAGAAGTTTGGTGGGCGACTTACGTGTTATGTGTTGTGTGTGTGTGTTGAAGGGTGGTTGTTTGGCAAGGAGGGGAGGGGGAAGGTTGCAACCGCAGTTCTCAAAGAGTTGTCGTCAAGCGAGGCCGCAAGTTTTGTGAATTCAATACATGATTTTCACAGAGCCGAGGAGAGGGAGATATCGCGTTGGGGCTCCTGGCATCCCGTTTCTCTCCCCTCGGAAAGTTCCAACTCCTTATACCAGGACACGGGATAACCGAGGAAAGTGCGGAAAGGGGGAAAGTAAAAAAAAGAGAGAGGCGAGGAAGTAGTAAATCAGGTTAAAATGGTGGCCGGGTCCACTGCGGTGGCAGACACGCGGGAGTTTCAGGGGAAAGAGAGGGGTGCACAGGCGACAAGTATAGGGTTGGAAGTATAGGGTACCGCGGTGAGAAGTGAAGGGATGCTGTGCTGGGTCGAGTTTTTCTGGTGGGGGGGAGGAGGGGGTGGGTGTCCAAGGATTTGGGGGGTAGGGGTTTTAACGCGTGCCTGGAATACTCGGACATTCCTCGTCCCCTTCGACCTTCTCGAGACGGCGGTGATGACCTCTTTTCCCGCAGCTATTAGTTCGGGGATGCCTCCCCCCTGATATCGACCAAACACGGGTGCCTTTCACTCTTCCGACATGAACTCCTCCCGAGACCCATGTCGAGGACACTACTTGTTCCCAGTTGGTGACTTGCAGGACGCGTCGGGACATGCAGCTGTCGGATGGTGGTACTGCCACAACAACTTCAACTCGGGGTGAAATCCAAAGACACCCCGTGAAGATGTGGACGGAAGCTTCATTCTTCGTCACCCCAGTTTTGCCCCTTCTAAAAAACGAGAAAAATTTAACATCATCTAGCGCGATGTCATTGAGTAAAAAAAAAAAAAAAAAAAAAAAAAAAAAATTATTTGAAGCTATAGCTTGAATTTTAAATTAAAGAGATAGGCTAAAAAAAAACTTATGTTACTGCAGTTAGCACTCTTTCAGGCATTTTTTAAAAGAAAATGTGCAATATTAACGATAGCGGCTAAAAACGTTTGTATGTTTATCAAATTAATGCGGATTCTTTCCAAAAACATGATGTGGACAAACCTTGGGCTGAAAACACAATAATGTGAAGACGTCACGACTTATTTGTAATAATAAGTTTTGAGGACCTTAAAAACGAGGAAATAAATTTATGTATTGTAAGATCCGTGATAATTGACGAGAAATTTAATAAAATAAATTATCTTCGCAGACTTTGCAAATGTCTCAAAACCTGTCATGAATACATTCTCCTCTGTATTTGTAGTTTTGGGATACGTTGTCCCGCACTAAATCTCAGTGAAATCACCCGCCACGATAAGGCCATTCCAACTAGACGGCAGTGTAATCAGGACCCTGACATTTCACAGCAAGCAGCTCAGGAGCAGAACTTACGTGTTAAATAAACTTGTATTAAAAATACAGTAGGTGACTGATACAGCGAAGGTGACAACTGCAATGTTGAGCGAAACGTCCGTTAAATATTTGCCTTCAACATGACTGGAACCTTCATGTCAAACAACTACAGACAATGCTGCAAATGCATGCGATACTTATGAAGGTTACTTTTTTGTTGCAGGTTTCTCGTTTGGCCAAAAGTCCTACTGATAAAATGTATACCAACAACGAAAGCAAATTAAAGACATATATTTTAATTTTGGTCCTATCATGAAATTAATCCGCGGATGATTTTTCTGTCTCCAAAGCACGTGTATGTCGGTGATGAATTAAGCTGACCTCCCTTCACAATCTGGTGGTCGAGGATGTGTACGAAAAATTGTGTTTTCAACTAAATTTCTGGACGCAAATAACACGTATTTTTCTGCACGCGCCGCTAGAACTAACTGCCGGAACAACTACGACGACTATCGAATCATTCCATTTTAAGCCCAAAATGTTTTAACTTCATACATAATGAAACGGCTCCGATGAAAGCGAAAAATATTCGAAAAAAAAAAAATTCTAAACCCCCGGTTTGGGGCCTGATTTTCCACAAGGAATTTTATGGAAATACTGCATATCTTGTTGAAATTAATTCAACAGTTAAAAATTCGAAGTTTCCCTTTTGGCATCTTGAACATTTTTGTTCTCGCCATCTGCCGTTGTTGAAACATTTCCGTTCCAACCACGAAATCACTCAAAAAAAATGCCGTAAGATGTTACCCATTATAAAAATAAGTGTTGGTCGAATGCTGACGTGAACCTGAACTACTCTGTTCCTATGAAGTAGGGACGAGGTCTAAGGCTCCTCCGCGCCTTTGGAGCTTCTGAGCCCGGTCATGCGCTTCTTTAACAGCCCCTCACCTTCTCTCTCTCTCTCTCTCTCTCTCTCTCTCTCTCTCTCTCTCTCGCTTCTCTCATGACGCTCGCTGATTGGAGAGTTCTTGGAAGCATCGACGCAAGAGGCCCGATAGCGCTGAGATGCCGGACGCAGATAAGCCAGGCAGGCTTGCCTCACGTTCACGCCTAAACCTTCGATACCATCACGTCGTGCGCTGCAAATTTATGTATTTATTTATTGTAAATGGAACATAATATATTCTTGGAAAATGGCAGATATTTTTTTTTTGTAAATTTGTACTTTTACGTGAAAAAGAAATTCCTGTATCACTACAAAATACCATTCGCAGTAATACTGGGTTCATATCTTTACCAGGGTATTTATGCTTTGTGTCGACACAGTACTTTCGAACCGTTCCCTGAATAGCTTTCCAGTATCAACTTAGCACAAAGTAAAATTCAAACAGTTGAATACAATTTAGCTTGAATGAAACACCAATTAAAATATAAAATATTGCGCCAATTTTCGTAAGAAATAGTAGTGTTTCGAAAATAATACGTATTTCATATACACAAAACTAACCACAGCCATATGTTGAACAAAGTTACAAAAACCTTGTAGTATTAAAAACGTTTTCCTGGCAATTGGTTTGAAAAAAATGTTTGTAAAAGTAAGAAAATATTTTCTGCGTGTAATCTGATATTTTGGTGATTCTTATTATGATAAAGATTTATTTTAAATATTTTTGGTGACGACATTGCTAGGTCTCACTCTGTCTCATAGAGAAACCTCGAAAATGGACAAGAAATAATATATAGGTGAGAGTGGGGCAAAATGCCACAGCTTTTGATTGAAAGCCTACAAATAGGTTAAATAAAGACATATTGATCTGCAAATGTAGTTGTGTACTTTGCAGGTTATATATTTATTACGTATATATAAAACACGTTCCCATTTTACCAATAGTACTAAATTGTATGTGAAAAAACTAGACTTAATACAGTGCTCTTTTGTTCAGAGAATTTAAGAAATTTGGGATGTAGTCTTAAAATTAAGGCTAGATTCATTTTTGCATGACTTAATTATATATAACTGACTAAAGTTATAAAATATGACAGTCAAGAAACAAGAATCTCTTGTAAAGTTATAATTATTTAATAAAAGAAAAAGTACATAGATGAGGTATAAAAGTTTCCACATGATTTAAATATATTTAAGTGGATATTGTTATATTTTAAATTCTACAAGGCAATTATGAGTAAGAATTGTGGGTTATTAAAACTTTTATTCTTAGTTAGCCAAAAAAAACATCAAATTTAAAATTTTCATAAATGTTATTTAAGAATAAAACAATATATAAAGTGCACAAATGCACTATGAAAATAAAATTTTTATGCACGGTCAAATTATTTAAAACCTATTACAGGCTAAAACATATAAAATGATATTTCATAAGAACTATTCCAATGCAAATTGTTTTAAAAATTTTAATATAATTTTTAATATAATTGAATTTGACGTAAGGCAAATTGACTTTAACTGCTTTATATTTTGACTTAGGATTGAAATAAATAGCATGTTTCTATTGGGCTTGGATATTAAAAGAAATTTTGAACAAGTTATTTTTTATTATTTTATATTAATAAATATTTGGGTTTTTATTAAATGTTGTTTCCGATTTAGATTGCTGTTAGAATCTGATATTTAGGGTTGTTTGTAGTAATAAATTGTTTCAGCACTGGTGAAATATATTCTTAATGATTACGAAAACTTTACGAAAAAGTGGGAAAAACTCTGGGTGAAATTAAATTTATCTTTAGAAATTCTGAAGTATTGATGATGCTGGACTGTCACTGACCTCCTCGGCAAAAAATAAGAACAGCATGAGAGGAGTCGAGAAAATACCTTGAAGCATAAAAATAGTTCCTTGTTCAAAATAAAAAAATTCCACCACTTTAAATCCAAATTGTTCTTTTTTTACTTTACGGAATTCGTGTTTTGTATTAAAAGATAGAATATCCTTACGTTGCTTTGCCACTTTATTTTTTCTCTTAATTATGGGTTCCGGAACTCCGCATTTCGATGCACTATGTTTAAATGAGGTCTCGGAATATGTACCTTTATCAGCACCTACGTATGATTAATCTCTCTACAGGGGCCTATTAGAAAGACTCTCATACTTTGTAGTAATTAGCAAGATCATTTTGTCAAAATGTAAATAAAGAGTATTAAAATTTCGGGTTTTTTGGCGCGTTTGCGCACTGTTAGAAAATACAGTAAATATGCGTAAATTTCAACGAAAAAAATTATCTCAAATAAAAATCTTAAGGATTCTTTGTAATCTAAAATAACTGTATCTTTGTAAGAACTTCGCCGTGTGGACTTCCAGTTCCGTGCTCAGCTGTAAACAAGGTAACAGTCAAGAGCAAGGGAGAAGGGCTTTCTTGCTTTCTTGCTGCTGACTTAACAATTTTGTAAATGTTTTTGTTTGTGTATTAAGATTACGCATGTGGATTCATGTTCAATTCAAGTGAAATCAGTATCCGTAAACTTACAAAGATAATATTAAATTTAAGAATATCCCAGGATAATTTGTAACCAGCAACCTTCGTGAAAATTAAGTGAAAATTTAAGAATTGTGGAGTAATATGGCCCAATTTGATCTTGTGTGTCATTTAAACCCATAATGTAAAATTTCATTATAATAAACATTTGATACAAATATAATTAAATATATAAATAAAATATAAAATCAACCACAAAAATCATGTATTACCTAATTTTTTTATGCATTAGACATAATAATCAATCATATTACTTTTACATTTTTAAACTCCACATACATATTCTAAACTAGAGAAAGCTAGGTAAAAACATTGAACTTGCCTGCATACTACTTTTTCCGGTACCATTTTATCTATACTATCTTACATCTTAATTATTGTATAACACGACTCCTTTCCAAATCGTAAAGCAACGTATCACTTTATTGTGCACCACATCGAATTCGTACAGGTTGTGAGTTAATATTATAATTTGTATCAAAGATTTTTTTTTTGGTTAGAAGAACCATTGTTGCACAGGGTTGAAGAAATGAGGGGTAGAATTAAAATAAATATTAACTCCCTTAGTAGGTACACTATTCAAAATGATTGTAAATCTTATTATTACCTAAAATTTACGTCAAAAAAAATGTTTAATAAGACGAACCATTGTTTAAAGGGTTGATAATCAAAGGGGTAGAAATTAAAAAAATTATAATTTCCGTATCACGTACACTATTAAATCCGTTCTGTTTTATTGTAAAACCTTAAATTATTATTTACATCGTACGTCTAAAATAATTTTTTATACGACCAACCATTACTTCAAGGGTTGGAATAAACAGAGATTGAATGACAAAAAAATATCATTACTCCCTTAGTAGACACAACATCAAATTCCACTGAATTGTTTGTAAGTATTATAATTTTTATCTAAAACTTCTGTCTAAAACAATTTATGATAAGACGAACCATTTATGCAAATTGATGAAAAAATTATGAAGGAACTTTTTTCTTCTGGAAATATTGTGAAAGTTTCTTTTTACTCATGGAACATTTTAAGAATTTAATGTAGCCTACATAATATCCTATATGTTCGTCAATATAAAAAAAGACAGATTTAACTTATTCTCATATTCCATGCAGTGAAAATATTTTGAATGATTTTAACTTATATTGCAGGCAAGTATCTCATAACCTATTTTGGTTTCAAGTCTGAGCGTAGTCGCAGTGGTGCGTGTAAGAATTCTCCTTTTTGTGTTTTTTTTTACAACCAATTACCATTCAGGCGACCCAATTGACTCTAAAATCCTGAATATGCCAGCTGAAATGCTAGGTGAAACGTCATTAGAAACTATTACTGCAACGCGGTTCAACTCCGAAAGCCAATATAGTTTATAAACCAAATAATTCACTCGTCTTCCTACATAGGAGATCTGAAGTAAGCATATTCGTAACCTTATTTCCTCAATTTGGTAGACGTGATTACATTTTGTTCTTTATTGAGTCCTTTTTTTTTCTCTCTCTCTCACTCGTTCTATCATCCTCTCCCCCTGTCTACAGAAGATGAAGGAAGCGAGAGACCAGAATTATGTTTTTTTTTATCCCTCAGCCATCTTCAGATCCACGGCACCTTGTCGTCTTCACGGCATGGTCCCCCATGGCATCCCGGTAACAAGTTTAAAATCCAAGCACCACAGTCAACCGGCGAAGTTGATATAAAATGACGCGGAATGTACACAGAATGTCATTAAGGTAATGCGCGAGCTAGCTTTGGCATCGGGAGATTCGGGGGTTGCTGGAGCGGGTTGGGTGAGGGGAGGGGGAGTTTTGAATAAGGAGTGGGGTGAGGAGTGTGGTCCCGGGTGTGAAACGGCGTCAAAAGATTAGGAAGAGGCGTCCTCCTGAAATCCCCCCCTCCCTTCTTCTCTTCAGAAACCGAAGAGCAGGTTCGCCCAAAACACGCCTTTGGGAACTTCTGAATAGACGCGCCGGGCGTGTGATTGCAGATACCGCACGCTGGGACCACGCTCCGAATTAATCAGCGCCTTCTTATAATGAGCGTGCCCGGGAAGAGCCTGCGACGCGTTCGATGGAAACGTGTCTTGAAACGCATTGGAATAAACCCTTCTTCTTTTTTCTCCCCTTCAACCTTCCTTCATCTGCCGCACGTGAGAGTAAACTGTGAGCCATGCGAACACACGCGACAGGAATAAAAAAAAAAACTCAGAACGCATGCTTGAGAAAAGAAGAAAAGTTAAGTAAAACAACGCACAAATATAAAATTCGTAGCAGCTTCTCATGTGAACAAAGCCGCCCGGTTTTTACACCAAATAAACAAAAATATGAAGATACAAGAGTTATAACTTTGTGTCATGGACACATTAAAAATAGAAACGTATCACGTTTGTGGCGTTCATAAATAAAGTCGATGAGTGCTATATTAGAAAGAAGTACAACTTTCGTGATATATCGAAATTCTTTGTTATCGAAGTATTTTTACATGCGCTGAAGACAAATTGTCTGCACATATTGGCACAACTTTAACGGTGGCATGTAAATTCACGTCAATTAAATATATGCAAATATAATGTAATTCTTATGCCGTTAAATCTGCGACTGCAGCCTATTTGGGGACGTTTTTCAATAAAATCGAAATCTTACATGCCTGAAGTTCTGGGAGAGCAATCGTCAAATTTTCAACTTCCTATTACACTTACAGGTTTTGGAAAAGTTACAGATATTAATGAAGGACAACAGATTAAAAAAAATCTATTTAGGCACAGCTTACAGGAGTAGGTAGAATTAGAAGTAACTATAACATTCTGGAAATATTTTGAAAAATTTCTATACATTTCTGGTGGAACATTTAAAAAACTTCATGTACATAACACAATTATGTTCTCCAATATCACAAAATGATCGATTATATATTTGGTCATTTTCCATGCAGCGAAAATTTTATGGATATTTCTAACTCAATGTAAAAGTTTAGAACGCAGCATTGAAAAGCTTAGAATGAATTTCATATTATATGCCAACTAGGGTAATTATTTAATTTTTGTTAATCTTCAAACAATATTTTTCATTCTTTGCACTAATAACGTGGTCGTATAAAAATATGCTTTGTACCAAGGTTTAGTATAATATTAAGATGTTTTAAAATAAATTCAATCTTATTTGAAGCTAAGAAAGTTTTGGATATTAAAAAATTCAACCCATGAATTTACAGTAACAATTCGTTTCAGCCAAAGTTTTACATGAAATTTGGGATTCATACAACAAATTATCGCTGATATGAGTGTACATCTATTTTTTTTTTAAGTAATAATTATGTTTTACTTTTAAACCTTGTATTTTTCCAAAACTTGCAGTAAATATTTATTTTAACAATAATTTGGTCAATATTTAAAAAGTTAAACAAAAATTACAATGGATTCGATAGTGTACCGGGAAGGAAAGTTTTATTTATTTTCATGTTCTAACACCAGGTTTTTCCAATTCCTTGAAAAATGTTTTATATTATTAAAAATTGTTTCAGACAAAAGTTTTAGTTTTAAAATATAAGATTTATAAACAATTTGAACGGATTCGATGTATCCTTACTAAGGGAGTTATAATTTTTTTACAGTTTCAACCATTGTTTTTCCTTCCTCTTTCAGTAATTGTTGGTAGTATAAAAAATTACTTCAGACTAAAGTTGTAGATAATATTATTAGTTTTTAAGAAAAAAGGAATAGATTGAAAAGTGTAAAAAGTACGGATTTTATGAGATTTTTGTTTTTAATACAATTTTTTAAACTCCTTGCAGCAATGGTTCACGTAGTCAAAAATTGTTTCAGACAAAAGTTTTAGATAAAAATTATTAGATTAATACATAATTTGTACGAATTCGATGTTGTGCCAACGAAGGGACGTATAATTTTTTTTCTCCTCCTAACCTTGTTTTTTCAACTTCTTAAAGCCAACCGGACCATGAAACTAAAAAGTATACACATTTTTTTTCGAAATTGCACTATGGCAATGTCTACAATAACTCGTATTTCTTTGAAATCTACCTAAAAGGTAACCGTTATTAGTTTCTATGTGAAATCATTTTCATTTTTCCGGCTAGTTTTGAAATCAGTAGGCCTAATGGAAAATGCCGCCCAAATCTTAGCGGCGAACTGTGGCCTAAAGAAATGGGTGACCCTCGGTCGGTAGGGGAATAAACGAGTCAAGGAAAATATTCTGGCTCAATTTTACTTTCTGTATTACAGATAATGCAGTCTTTAGACTAAATTGAAGCCATCCGTTTGTGGGTAAGAGATAAATATATTGTCGATTGGCAATGCCTTCCCTTAGGTGTGATTGTCACTGCATAAATGAAAGGTAATGTAAAACTCACCTATTTTATCTCTAACTCTGTTTCCACAAAACATATTTTCAAGGTTTTCTTAGCCAGAATTAAAGCAGAAAATGTGCACTGAAAAATATTTCAGCCCTTTTTGGTTGGTCCTCAGATAAGTTTCAAATGATCCTTACAGAATCTCCGATGGGCCTTTCGTTGAAGGAACTATTCACTCGGGCTCTCTCGTGCAAACTCGTGGAACTTGCGGAGTCTGCGGCGCTACATTTAAGTAAAAATGTGACTACTGTCGGTTTGCTTGGCTAGCTAACAGATGATGGACACAATTATTTTTATATCAGTGAGTTTATGTTCATTCATTTGGCCCTTTTCATCGAATAACTTAAGGTTTTTTTCCGAGTGAACACACTCGGAACACACGCCTTTAGCGGAAGAATATAGCATATGTTAGCTTCTATGGACTCCAACTGATCTCTGCATGTTCGTGCGAGCGAGAGCCGAACTACATCCACAATATCTGGAATGGTTTAGCTTTTCCAATATTAGGGTTAACGGTGACGTTTATGATGTCGATTTTACCGTCGGTTTTGTTAACTTGGCTTCATATTTGGGGTCCTAAACCGGATTGAAAATAAAGGTATGAGGGTTGACCTAGATACCTTTGTCGTAAACATCGCCTTTATTCGTATTATACAGCGAAGTTTCCAAACATCAAAGAAAATTGCGCCAAGCAAGCAAAAAAAAAAAGGCCTTTACGACAAGAAGATGTAGCTCAATGCTTACAAAAATATTATTCTTAAATTATTTTACGATAAGAGAACGAAAATATTTTATACCATAATAATTTTATTATTTGTTTAAAAGAATACTAATTTTTACCCGGATCTCATATTATAAACAAAAACCAATTTCAAAACATATAAATTCTAAGTTTCATGGCTTAGATAATTCGAACAGATTATTAAAATGTAACTTATTTCTGTATCTGAAAAATTCTTAGTTACTATTTGTAAGATATATTATAATATCTAATATAAATAATTATTTTACAACTTTTTTTGTATAGTTACTAGAGATATCATAACATTTTTTGTATAATCTTAACACAACACAGTGGGCCAAAGTTAATTAATTGTTTTTTGTAGGGATGGTAAAAAAGAAACTTGGAAAAAGACTGAGGGACAAGCAAGTCGTTTATTTACTGAAAAATAATAAAAATTACTAACAATTATAACATGAATTTGGGCTGCTTACAACTTTACAATAACTGTTTCTTCCTTCCACAGTACTCGGCGCGAAACCTACACATACAAAACATGCGAGAGCGTATTTTTAACCTACTTTTGGCTATAAAAAGTTTACATTACATTATAATTTGTCTACCAAACGTCCATGCATTATCTTACTTATTTTTCTAAATTATCACCAAAACGATCGAGACATTTTGTCATATCGTAACGAAGGAGTTAGCCGCCAGTGAATAGAGATACAGGGCCAGCGCCTGGATCTCCCTCTCCCTCAAGACGCCGCTGTGAGGCGGGTGGACTAATTGTACGGCGGACTGGCTCCCGCGTCAAAAAATATCTCAAGATTTTCAAAAAGTAGAGCAGAATGCGCCGCACTTTTTAACTATATCATCTTTAAAATTTTCACTTTCATTTTATTTGGTTACATGCAAATAATAATTCAAAACTAACTGCTTTACCCCCGTTTAAATTAATTACAGAAGCCTAAATTATTCTCAAAATTTTTAAACAATCGCGTACATTTATCTTAAATAACTTGAATCAGAATTCTTGTCGTGCGTTTTGGTAGAAAAGTACTTACGCTTAGTTGCCAGGAGGGAAGACCTTCTTTATTAGCTAGTGTACGTTAAGCCAAATATATATTTTATAATTTTGTTTCTAACTAACGTAATATCATTAAATACGATTCTGAATGGAATATGTCAGTGGCGATACACGCTTTGAAACAAAGACGTCTACATGATTTGTCAGCTAATGGTCGGTTATCTTCTTGAATGTCGACCCAAGTGTGCCATCTCTATCGAGAGGCACGCCTCAGATCGTCTACCTCGTGCCCAGGGGTCGGATAGATGAAAAGGGGGAGGGTGGTGGGGAAGGTAAGGGGGAAGAAGGGAAACTCGCAGACGCTGTCAGGCTCCGGCCACTAATGTGTACAGATGCGCTCGAAGTCACCCTCCAAGTCGTAATGGATATCACCGGGTGCAAGGGTGGGTCGCCGTGGCGAGAGAGGTTAGGGGATTTTCTGGTGATAGGGTGTTTAGGGGAAGAGGGGGTGTGGGGTTGGGCAGTCCCGCGAAATTAGTGTGGTCTCGCAGCCGAGATCGATCATCGCGGGACAGCAGAGTTTCCCCTTCCCTTCCCGCCCTTCACCAACTCATCACACCCTAACCCCGGAAACCAACCATCGTATCGGTTCAAGGAAATAGCACACACAATCTGGCATTTGAGACGGACGCCGTGCAGGAAAAAAATAAACAAAAAAAAAATTCTAGCGTCTTCAAACAGAAAATCTTTTAAGTTTTCGAACGAAACCAGATTTTTTTTTAACACTTTATATTTGTGTTACGCAAGACTTTTCGTTTTAACTTTAAAGGCAATTTATAATAAATATACGGAAAAAAATGTTCACAAATGCGCTATTTACTTAATTCATATTTAAATCGGCACATAAATAAAGTTTTGTGAGTGGTTTAAATATATTTATTGCGTACCTTTAATATAAGGACCAAGGTCAATACATTTCTTACGTTAAGGTTTCTCACTTATTATTTTTCTTTAATTGCATTTTATCGTAGAACCCAAATTACGAAATGCTGTATTTGATTGATAGTAATTAATTGTTGTAAAATTGTATTTTTCCACAAATCTAAAATACGGTGAACCAAGTATTAAGGGTAATGTCTTATAGTGTTGCGTGAAAGGAAAACACGTTAGAGGCGTTGAACATAATACGGGCTAATAAATAAAAAATAAAACATTTTTTTTTTGATAATTTACAATTAAACACTTTCGCAGCAATTGAAAAAAAAATATTTAGCTCTACAGCATTTTTTTTATTATTTCATTGACTTTTTATTATATGTATTACTTTCCTTTACCTTGCTTAGTACAGAAAATTTGGTGTAAAAATATTTTTGTTTTATTAATTTTTAAAATTCTCTTAAATTTATTCACAGTTTCATTTCTGTTTCTGTGACTTCCGTACATTTATTTTAATACAAGCTGAAGAAGCCGTTGTTGCCAGGGCTTATCAGATCGTGAAGAGACTTTTATTAGTCAAATAAAGATATAAAAATACAAAAATGCAATAGCCGTTGCCTCAGAAGCAAAGAAAGATTCAAAATTAAATTTTTGTAGAATTAACTTTTGAAAAACGCGAAATTAAAATTTTTGTGCCCGGAAACTCCCCTTTGGAGTTGATTTTCGTAAGATTCATTCTTAGCCTATGTAGGTCAAACAGTTCCGGAGAATTCGTTATGAGTGTGTCAGTGAGTCAGTGAGAGGTAATTTTCTTTATATTTATGTATGTATATATATATATACACACACACACACTTTCACTCGTTGGGGGCTTTGTGTCAAACCTCACATGGGGTCTTTGGCTATATATTTATGGGGACATTACATATTTGGTGTGTTTAACTTATTAATTAAAGTAAATAAAAATTAGTTACCTACACATTTATATGAAAGATGGTATCATTATATTTGATAGGAGAATACGATCTCCCAGCTGCCTTAAACATGCTAAATTTTATGTTTGTAGGTGCCGTATGAATCTAGTTTTATAACTAATTTTTTTAGTACCTATGATGCTACGATAATTTGCAATGGGACAGAAATTATGGATGTCATTAATTTTGATACGGTAACCTTAAGTTAAGAACGATTAAATGTTTGGGACATTCGTGAAGAAATTAGAAACATTACACTAGATCTAAGATTATTTTTAACTCAGGTATAACTGACTTAGATATGATAAGTCACGAGATCGACATTTTATATTTCCCAAAATCTGAAACTGTGGTTCAATCCATGTTTTCATACGTCCACAATGGACCTCCATCGACTTCAAAAAAAAAATTTCAAGCTCATATTTCTAACGTTATTTGGAAGCTTACATTTTTAAGTTTACAAATGTTATTCATCCCCATTAGTAAATCTAAAAATATTTAACACTTGTAATTTTAACAATGGTTAGAGATGATGAAAATAGCAATTATATCGTTTAAGTTCTTCAGCGTTTAATAGCATTTATATTTTTTTAATGCATTTCAAAATGCTTCGCTATATATATATATATATATATATATATATGAAAAAGGTTTCTTCCCAGTTAATATGTTGAAACTAGCTTACAGTATTTTAGATTCACCTATCATTTTGCTTAGAATAAATGTTATTTCTATATTTAACTAAAAAACCTGGATTCATTTTAAGGTTACAACACGTAAGGAAATAAATTAATTTTTTCTTTGAAAAGTTTGAAGAAGGTGACATTTAAATATCTTGATGCATGGTTGTGCTATGTATATGCGAGACATGAAAAAAGTTAACTTTTAAAAAAAAAATTATTTTACTAAGTGAAGGTATATGTGCTGTCATTTATTTGGTCTTCATCCTTAAAAAACTAACTGACATTCTTGGAATCACAATATTGATATATAAATGTACAAATTGAATGACAGTTAAGGCTAGAGCCCTAAATGGTTTTGAGAATTCTGTGATAAAAGTAATTCCCTAGAGTAATGACAACACTATTCCATGGGGTAATAAAAGGGCACCACGCAGCAGCAACCAACATGTCATATGATACGCATACATAAATTGGTTTATCCTAGCCTAGAAGTAATATTTCGAAAGCAGCCTAAAATTTCTTTAAGTTTTTAATATCCAAAATACAGAGCGAAATCAGTAAATCCGTATATTTTAGCCAAGTAAATTCAATGTTTGTTTGTATTCGTAATTTCGCTTAAATTTCTCACTGTCATATATTTATAAAACAGAACTGTCACTGAGGTAATAACCTAACACTAAAACTAGAATTTAGATTTATTTTCCATGAGCCGATTTTGATTAAACAAAGCCTATATGTTATCCCACGTTACGCTCAAGTTACCTGTAAAAACATCATGAAAACTTGTCTAATAGTTTTTTTGGGGATTAGCATGTTAAATCAGACAAACAGACACAAAAAGTTTTTTAAAATAATCTTATTGTATTCTTTTATACTGCCTGTATCACCCGCAATCAGATTTTAAATGTACAGACACAAAGTTTCTACAGTTTTTTTATATTATATATAATATTGACGACAAACTTTAAGGGCAAATAAGTAGTAGCAGTGATATATATTAATAAGTATTATTTTAATATAAATTCATTTTAAAACAATGTTTTTACGAACCAAAGTTTTTCTAGTAAGTTATTATTTCGTTAGTAAGTTTTTAAAAAATTTTAGTACTACAGCCTCCCCCTTCTTTTTTTATTTTTTTCACCTAACGGATTTCCATTAATGTGTTGGTACATATATAAGATAATTTGTTAAATTTTATAAAAAAGGTGTTTTGAAGCTTATGAAACATCTAAGTTAAACATGGCTACCACAAGTTGTTCTGTGGTAAAACAGTTGAAACCTCATACTACCAAAATTATTAAGTATAGTGCATCTTCTAGTTTTACTTATATGATTTATGTTGTTTTTTTCAAGTAAACCAGGTACCTTTTATTTATGAACTTTGATCATTTCTTCCATTTACAGATCTTATGGGCTGGGTTATTTAATTATTTATAATGTGTTATATAAATTTCTTACCATCATTTAGGGTGCGTAATATTTTCTACAGTAGTAAACATTATTAATCATAACCCTATTTTGGAATTAACAATGCGTCAGAAAATATATGAAAAATACTAGTTGTACATTTAATTATTTTAATAAAATGATTTTGCACTGACAAATATTGATTTTCTGTCGTTGCAGAACTTTGTTCTGTTAAAGATCACATACCTACTCTCTAAGTGTTTCATCTTTAAAAGTTAATCTTTATTTTGCAATAAATTAATTGATCTGCTTAGATTTCAAATGCTAATACCAGGCTTATAAATCGCTTAAATACATGATTCTAGTAATTTTTTATTTATTTAAATTGATTTTTGCGATAAACTCTCAGTCAAGGTTTGACGGTCGAATATGACTAACTTTCGATAGTTTATTAGGTGTTCATCGTAGTGGTGTGTGAACAGGTGGTTAAACAAAAACGTCACCGATTTGGAAACTCAGGCAGATGTTTATCTCATTGAAATGCAGAGTTCAAGCGGTAGTGTAGTCAGATAACAAGCGTGGCGTGTCGCGTGTGTGTATGTGTATGTGTGTGTATGTGGCTGGCACAACCATTAACCGATACATCAACTCATGCGAGTATCGAATCGAAACTCTGTTTACACATTGTTGTTCATGCATCGAGCGCAAGAGGAATTGTTTGCTTTTTCTTTGGCTATCCTCTTGTTCCAGCTTTCCTCCGTCATTACCCCCACTCCTTTTTCAACTCTCTTTTACGGCCATCAAGTTGTGCATGCTTAAACGAATCCATGCATAAATCAACTGTGAAGACATATCTCAATCGAAAGCCGCTTTAAAGAGTGGTTTTACTGTTAGTTTAATATATTTGAAGTGCTTTTAATGATTCTCGCATTGGACAACAGAGAGAATTTTGTGCTTGATGACAGGAAAAGATGTCACTTCCCAAAAATCGCAAATTATTTGTCGTTTGAAGCCTACTTGCTGTGTTTGTATTTGTTGTCGTCGTTGTGTTGTCTCTATTTGCTGTTGATGCAAATGTCTCGCCTTCAGCCCACTGCGTTTGTCAGTGCTGTAATATTTTTTCTGACTAAATACCTTCTACAGAATTATCTGTGCTGTCTATGTATTTAACGCTTTACTTTAGTTGTCTTTTCTTTGTGCTACGTCCGTGCTTAATTGGGTACCCCATCCGTCAAAACTAAAAAAAAAAAATTGTTATTATTTATAAGTGTGATTATCTCACATATATGTGTCAGATATTCAGAGGAAGAAAATAGCTTATCTCACAAGCATCTACGTTACGTTTCGTAAACAAAAAATACACAGAAATAGTTTTTTATACTTTTACAAAAGGTTCCTTTGGAAACAAGTTGCCACGAAATAGTTTGTTTAGTTACAAGAGAGATATTGTAACTTTGTACAAAACTACACTATCGATATTTTTGCATATATGAAATACTTTTTTACAGGTAATAATGTGTGTTTATTACAAAAATAGGCGTATCATTTCATATTTTAATTGTGTTTCATTAAAGCATAATATTTTTAAAACCACAGAAAAGATAATAGAATATTTGACAATTTGACTTTATTTTGTTTTTATCATGGTTATTATGTGCTTAGTTAATACGAGAAAGCTACTAAGGTAACGGTTTACAAATAACTAAATATTGGCGGTAGGTACTGGGAGAACACTAAGCATAAATGCCCGGGTAATGATCCAAACCCAGAATTACTGCGAACACTTTTTATTCAGTAGTACAGCTTTTTTTTTCTTGTAAATGAACCAATTTACAAATATCTGTTATTTTACTTGAATATGTCTGTTACATTTACAAATAAAAAAAATTATAGTGTAACAGACGTTCGGAACACCGTAATTTAAACTATGTATCACTGAACAACCAGATCTTGAGTATCGTAATAATCACTTATTTTTTGTCTAATCATTATGCTGGAAATTTTTTTTAAAATGTTAACATATGCAAGTAGAAATTTATTTGGCAAATTCGGGTTTCAAAATTTCATGGAAAAACACACATGCAACGCAAATAGATAAAGCGAGTAATAAAGTTATGTTAAGGAACACTATTTCACTGCATTCAAGCTGCAGTTATAACTTTAAAATTGCTGTAGAATATTTTATTTCCAGAAAAATTAAAACAAAAGTTGGGTTTGAAAAATATATTTTTTACAATTTTTTCTATTGGGACAGGTGTATGACTGAATGAGCCAAAAAAAAAATTAAATTGTCATTTAACATATTTTGTTATATATATTTTTAACGTTCGTATACATTATTAAGATATAACTCTATGTTGTGTCAAAACTTGACCCCTTAAATGCCCCCCCAAAAAATATATATATCTGAGAGCATTGTAGCTGGTAACGACTACAAACAGTTCTTTGATGGCTTCTGTGCAAATAAATAAAGTAGTCATTGCCAACCAACACCAGTACCGGTGATTAAAATGTCTGAAATTCTCTTACTCGGTATTTTTTTTTCTTTTTGAATCATTTCCCTTTCAATGAGAACCATATTTTATAGCATTTGAGGATTTGATTGGCCCATTCGTAATTTAAGGCAATTTATCTTTGTTTGAATTATTTTCGTGGACGCGAACTTCAGTTGAATCGAAGAAACACGAGCGTGTTTCGGAATATTGGCCCATTTCATTTATTTGTCCCCCCCCCCCCAACCCTCTGTCTTCGCTCTCTCTCTCTCTCTCTCTTTCTCTCCCCGTTCTTTTCCTGAAAGACTCGTGCCAGGCAGAGACCTGCCAGGCGAGAAGTGAGCGAACGACCGCGGGACCGGAAAAGATCGTGTGGTCTTCCTACCTCCCCTACCTTCTCTTTCTCCCCTCCTACATTTCCCCAGGGGAACCTCCTGAGTTAGTCTCGGCCCCATTCCTCTTACTTTAGAAGCATCCACTTTTCGTCCGTTTCCTACGAAGGGAAGAGCAGAGGGGATAAAGTTTTTTTTTGCCTCGCTTCTTTCTTCTTCTTTGTTCTCTTTCTTTCGAGTATTTTTTTTTCCCCTGACCCCCGTGCTCTCGCTGTCCTCTTCATCCTCATTTGCCTCGCTGGAACCTGGGAATAGAAAAAGAAATATCCCTTATTTTCGAGGTGGTGGAGGATACACCGCGAACGTGCGGAATCACACGCAACAGAGTCCGAGGACGTTAAAAATTACGTGCTGACCAGAACGGAACCAGTGTTAATGGCAAGGCTTTCTGGTTGCACAGGACCTCACTTTCCCACACTTTTTTTATGTGTAACGTCTTAGCTCTCGGTATACGGCATTTTCGCGAATCCGATAGAAGTCAAGAAACGGAAATGTGTAACAACCACGGTGCTGCCACCTGTGGCGGATGGCGCTATCCAAAGATCACAAATACAAAATGAAACTTTATGGTATTAAATGTTTAGCAAATATTTACAATATGTGCAATAGTTTAATGAAAATTACTTGTCGTAAATAAGATTCAAAACCGGGGTTTAGAACTTTACAAGTATTTTTCGCTTTTATCGAAGCCGTTTCATTATAAGGTTTAAAATTTTTTCTCTGCAATTCGAATGATTCGATAGTCGAAGTAGTTGCTCCACAGCGAATTCTAGAGGCAAGTGCGGAAAACTTCATGTGATTTTTGCCTAGAAATGTGATTTAAAACACACTTCGCTGATATTTTTTTACGCTCGGCATTATTTAAAAGCATTCTGCGTTAAATTTCGTGTCCGAGGACAGAGTTTCGTTTTATAAGTGTATTTGCGGCGCGAAAACACACGAATTTGCTCGTTACCGATGTTAGATGTTACTGTCACTGGCGAGTATTGAAATACTGTTTTAAGCTATATTCATGACTAGTGGAAAATACCGATTGAAAGAACTTTCGACACAAAACTGAAGAATAGATCGTAGGATTTCGTGGCCAGAGTCACTAGCCATTTCTTGGCTTCTGGTTAAGACCACGTCATTGTGTATGATGATGTGCCTGAAGTTTTGACATGAAAATTCAAGAAAATACTGTTTAAATTACTTTAAGCTTCATTAATTTCTTCTTTTTTAAATGTTTACTAGTATGTCACCTTAAGTTGCATACTAATTGATTGCATATTTAACAGCTAGCTTTTAAATTGCTTACAATTTATTATTGTTATTTAATTCTACATAAAATTATTATATTATGGAAAATACGCCGGTTTTTGTGTGAGTTTATATTTATTTTAGAAAACTTTAAATAAACAAACTCCGTGAAAAATTAAATCCTTAATATATATTTTTTCAACCCAAAACCATTAAAATACTTCTATCTGTGGTTACAGATTAATCGGAAAATCCAAGGAAATAAAAAAAAACTATAACACCAACAGAGAAAATTATTACAGACTAGTAATATCTAAAAATATTTATTTCTACGTAATAAAAATTGTCAATATCCAAGTTTTAACCACCATCAAGGCTGTTGTACTTACTGATTTGATTCAGCCTAATTGGCTGGTCCCTCCTCAAATCAAGGTTGTTCACAAAGACCAAACATTACTGGGCTGTTATAACCTTTTATAAAAGCTGGTCCTGAACTCAGGACTTAGTTGTCAATTATGCATTGAAGATGTCGGATAAAAGGCATGCCGAAAAGTCGGCAAACCAACGTTTACATCAATGTGGCCTTAATCCAGAAGCCAAGAAGTTGTTTAAAATTAAATAAATATCATAAAAAAGAATAAAATTAGGAATCAGCTGGTTCTTAAGTCCATTAACCAGGACTGGTTTCAATCTACTTTCAACTAGCTGTTGTCGTTTCTTATCTTCACTAATAAAAGTCCAAAATGACTGTTCTGACAGAATAAACCTCAACACCAAATACTTTTCAATACTTGTAGCAACAGAGTCTATTCAAAAATCAATATGCATTGTGTTCAAATGTTATGGCTATAAGCAGAGATATCTGGAGATTATTTCCGTCTTCTCATATGTTTGTTTAGTAAACGAATTGCGAGTTTCCAAAACTAAGAAGAAAAAAGATTTAATAATAACTTAAGAAACTGTTACTCGGTTATCAATTTAAAATGTCACAATATATTTAACAATTACTAACTAAAACTTGCAGAAAATAACTGTCTAAACACCAATGCAAAACGACACATTTAATGGTTTATCTTTGCAACTAACTATCTAGCGCAAAATCCGTAATATTAAAACTTTACTTAGTGGAAACATAACAAACATTTACCAGTCCCGGGGTCTCTAAATTGGTTTCGCTCAGCCGGCTTAAATAAATATTGACAAACTTGTTAACCAGACCGTTCAGAAATAGTCCCAGATGATTACCTTGACCATCAAAAAAATAAAAAGTATAGTCCTCCTCAAAATATTTCAACAGCCAACAAAAAGGAGTGAATAGCCCATATTAAAAGTACGTTATCCGCTGATAAACTTATCGTAGTAAATCGAGGATAAAGTACAAAAAATGACAAAAAATCATCACAGGACTGTAACTTAATTTTTGGCGCCATATGTTTGTAATATTCGAAATATTGACATGTATTAAATTATAAATAATTAAATCACATAACATCTTTTGCTCGTGTAACACGAAAATAGTAGCTTTGCTGTTGGTAAATTGGCCGCTAGAATTTCCTTTACTGTTGCAAAAGGTATTAAATTAAAAGTAAGTTAGGTAAATTAACCGAGAAAAGACTTTTTACATTGCGTGAAACAATAGTGCTGGAAATTAAAAGTGTGACTGCCACATGACTTCGTAGTTTGTATCAAAAAAAAAACCTTCCATGTACAATTTTGTTCGACAAATAAATTTAGCAGAAAAGCATGTTTCCAAAACTAAAACAAAATTTTGAGGAATGTTTACTCCCAGAGATAGCAGTTCAAGTAATTGCGCTAGGCCTAATTGCACGAGATCGTAACTTTATAAAGTAAACTCTAGAGACACGAATGAAATTATCAAGAGACTAACTTCGGTCAACGTTTTGTAAATTCAGTAAGGATTTATGCAATTGTTTTTATATTTTCAATTATATCACATAATTTTTGTAGGAAAAAGATATTCTTTTTTAAGAATTTGGGATATTAAACACATAGTTTATATTTGTATGTTGATAATTTTATAACTACATACTTAAATATATACAACCTTATTTACCAAAAGTAATTGTATGTGTATCGTAGTATTCAAAGTGGTCTTTAAACTTTCATTTCCTGATCAAGAAAGTATGCAAAGATATAAATCTAAAGTTATATTTAAACTATAATGTTTTATTTTGCTGACGTCTACGTATTTATTGTATGAAAAGTTATAATATGGTATGTATTTGTATTAATTTTTATTAACAAATATTTTAGCGCTATTGTAAATGTATGTATAAACATATAAATGGTATTTTATAACTCTGTATGAAATTACATTAAAAGCAATTTTGGTCAGAGTATCATTGTGTAGTAATTACAATTTTGTGTAGTTTTCTGTTTATTTCAAGAAGTATTTTAGATGTTACTTTAGTACTTCAGTACAACTTAAAACGGCTATTCATACACACAGTGAGAGTGTATTGAGTGTGTATTATATTTATTGTTATTTTATTTAAAATAGTAATTACAGATAATAGGTATTGCAATACAATTTTTCTCCATTTAACTAGGCTTCAGATGAAAAAGGGTTTATATTTTATTTTATTTTTTTTAATGTCTGCAGCTGAGGAGCTGATTGAGAGACCGAATACAAGTAAAATAAACCTAAATTATAGACCTAAAGACGAACACACTCATTTCTGGACCAAGATTTGAACTCAGCCACAGAGTGTTATGGATTATGAACTTAAAATAGTAAAAAAATTACAGATCAATAAATTGTTGCAACTGTTTAAATTTAACAAAGAGTGTAAAATAACGCGTGCACACGTAAAGCGCACGTCATGTGAATAACGCTGCGCCCGGTGGAGTGAAGCTGTGAAGCTAATGTCTGGTCAAGAAGAAGGCATAACGGGAGGCAATCAGGCAGGAAGTGACGACTGACGACTAGGCAACCCCGAGCACTCTTCTGGATAACGGGTGACAAGACTGGCTCTCGTATCCCATTAATAGGTTAAAGACCACGTAATCTTGGAATTTTTTTTTTTAATTTTCCCTCTTTTCGCTATATTTATAATTTTGAACTGTTTATCCCAAGACACAAATCACATTTCCCAATCTTTCCATGCCTTGTGGCAACCACACATATACCTACAGGCACTAATATGTAAGCGCCGCGAGGAAATATCTTATTATTTCACGCGGGTGACTACAACTGTCAGAATAATCACATCAGTTCACAAGAGTTGACTTCAACAAGCGGCCAAAGTTAAGTCCTATGCCATGCCATGCCAAAAACAGTTAGTAAGGAAGCTTTACTACAAGGGGTATCAAAATATTTGAAATTTGCAAAATGGTAAGACCTATCCCCCCTTATGTAATGTAATTTCCGAGATGTCTGTTTTTAAATAATTGTAGTATAAATTGTGATTGAAAATGAGTTTGGATGTAATTAGGTTATGATGTATATAGGTTGTGTAGCCTATTTATAGGTTACGATTGATCTAAATTAGGATCATTCTTAGATATGTGGATTTTTGATAATCCTATGTTATGGGTGTTAAAAGTGGTTAATTTATAAGTTAGTGTGGATTCCGATTCCACCACAAGGCTTTCACGATCACCAACGAAACTTTAACTTTTTTTTTGTTTTATCTCGCGATTTACTGACCATTAGCCGGCTCTGTTCGTCCAAGTAAGAAGAGTTGATGATGTTAATTTCGACTAATTCCCGTCCGGGGACGACAACTACCTCATGGGGTGCCCTGCGACCCCCTCCATCGTCGGCGCCGCAAACAACCCTCTCGCGAAGGGTAGCGTGTATGTTCCTTCCTGTGAGGCTCGCGGTCTTTTTTTTTTTCCTTGTCCACCAACCCTTTCCCCCAACACACCCACCCACACACGCGTATCCCTTTCCTTCTTCCTACCCGACGCAGACTTATGGCGTCATCATGTTTTACTTGTAACGTTTCATTTCCAGTCCGACGGAGGGGAAAGGTTTTTGGTCCTAGGGAAGGGGGGGGGGAGGAAGGTTTCGTAAGGACGAAAAAGTGAGTAAAAAAGGGGAGGGTTTGGGGGAGGGGGAAGGTAGTGGTTTCTGCTGGAGGTGCGATAGCTATCAGTGTAAATCTCGGTAGCGTATTGCTTTCCCTCGCCGCGTCCGCGCAAGAGGCGCCCAAGTGCCGGTCTCTCGCGCGTAGCAAACACTCTTTCCTAACGGCAATTAGCTGCACCCCTTCCCGCTTCCCTTTACCGGCCCGGGGCAAAACTCCAGACCCTTTCCGCGACGCCCCGACGAAATTGCGCTCACAGTTCACCCGCGAGCGCGCCTCGCAATTAAGGAGCCGCGTCCTTCCCCTTAACAAAAAAAAAAACTAACTTTCCGAACACGTTCATGCATATCCCGTGCCACCCCCTCTCCCTCCTCTTCCCAGGCATCAAAACTTCGTCAGGACCAAAGAGTAATGTTTGTGTCTCTCGTAAATTTTTTTTCTCGTTCATCTCTTTAGGGAAACGGAAGGGAAAAAAAACCAAATGTGTTATTTTATTTCCTACGATCGCTTCGTTTTAACTTAAAAAAATTCGCAAAATAAACGGGCATCGAAAAGAAGATTCCAACTGAACTGAACGATTTGTTTTGTTGTTTACGAGTTTTGAAGTAGTTAAACCATTTTAATGAAGCATTAAAAAAACATGGCACTTGAAGAGCTTTATATTGTTGGTTTTTATTTCGCTCTCTTTTCAAAAACTTGTACGGAAATTCACACTGGGATTAATTCGTAATCGACATACGACCAGTAGTGTGGAAACATGTACATACTTATTTTTTCTCTTCAGTAGTTCAACAGAATCAAAATTTAAAAAAAAAAAAACGTTTTAACGGGGATTGAATTAGGAATTGCAAATATATTAACAAAAATTATATCGGAGACTGATAAAAGTACTGCTGTTAATTTAAATGAACACATTTTTGCAATTAATTAGCCCTACAGACATCAATTATCTATATTTTTTTTCAAATTGGTAACCTGACATATACCAGTCTACAACTCAGTGGTTTGTCTTGTAATACAATTATATAGCACACGTTGAAAAACATTCTGAACACCTTGTCACGTGTAATTGTAACGTTTTGGTTTTTTAAATCTCGAAATTTGACTTTTGATTATAGCTCCCGGACACATACCTCGCGCAACGCTCCTAGTGACGCAACAGTGTGTTTGTTCCCTTTCGTCCCTGAAGTGTTGTGTTACACGTCTAACCCCGCGTCTCGGTCACGTGGTTCGCCACGAGGCCACAGTCGAATGTTCTCGGCAGAAAAGTTCGTTGCCGAAGCAGGGTATATAAACTTTCCCACCGAGCAACTTGCATGCACTGAAAGGCATGAGATTTTTAATTACACCTTAAATAAATAACTTAAAATTTTCATACTTCTTAATTTAAGTTGGGCCGGCTTGGCAGCACGGCGGGAAACGACAAAAACGTCGCCCCCGAAACAACCAGTGCCACCCAAATCAATGCGGACAGCAACGTCCAAGCCCCCAACCCCCCCTGAATGGTAGACTCTTTTCTACTCTGTACAACTCTTCTTCCAGAACCATCCCTCTGCTTCCTGTAACCAACCTGCTTGTTATTAATGCATGTCATTTCGCATCCCGCATGCAAGTGCCCAGGGTTTACCCTGTGTCTATGCAGGTTTTACCTGGGCCCAACTTATCTAGTTTTTAGTCTAGAATAGCCAGCGAGGGAAGTTAGTCATGGCGTCAATTGCTGCCATGGCTGGTCAATCCCCCTCCAAGCACATAATGCATGCTTCCTCTCCTGCGTGGCTAGTACCCTGCAGATTAGAGCGTGTGGTCTTCGTCCTGAGACGCAATTAGAGTCTCTCCCTAACCCAGACCCCTCCCAAACACACTTAGTTTTTAGTTAGGTTCGGAAAAAATACCTGCATACAGACGACTACAAGAAGCTACCATCCAGTCGCCATGGCCTCCGCCACCCGCCATCACCAGTGACGTCATGATACCCACGCCTCTCAAGTCCGCTAAGTTAGGACTGGTAATAAGTAGGGGCAGGCATTTTTCGCGAAAAGATCTGAACACTTATTAGACTGCAACAAGGTTACCCGCACCTGTGGATTCTTCCTTATGATTGGCGGCCTTCGACGAGAGAAATCCTTGCCTTATTTTTGACCGAGCCACTCAGGACACGTTTGCTACCGCACTGAATCACTGTGATTGGTGTTGTTACAATCGATATGTATCTGGGAGAAAATCACCCAATAACGAAATACAGACGATGCTATAGTGTTTAAACTTTCATCAGTCTCGAAATCGTTTCGCGAAATCTGCAGGCCGCTAGTAATAATTATCATTCTGATACCAAACGAAGTAGCCAAGGAGTGCCATCATCGTCAAGTACGAGTCGTTCGAGCGAGTGTTTAAAATAGTTCGCCGAGGGAGCTATCGAGGTCACTCGTCCAGCGAGTAATGAAGGCAACTCGCTCAACGAATATCTAAGGCAACTGGTAACAGCGACTGTTAAAGAGGAACCTAAGCTGGGATCATTCGGCGAACGAGGGCTTGGAACGGGAATCGCAAAAAGTGGGACGTCGCTGTTAATGCACAGGGTCGTTAAGTAGCGATGGTGATGACGTACAAGTATTTTAGCAGAAGTTTGTTTGGACAGCACATTTAGAAAAAAAAATTAGTTGTCGTCAGCCAAGATTAAGTACTAGCGGTTGTTGTTGTGCTCGTGGACATTAGACCGAGATGGAAGTTGGTTTCGTGATCAACCCGAGGACGAGTTCGGTTGAGTCGCCGACGGACAAGTTGCGGTGCGGTGATCCCGTGTCTGAACGACTGCCAGAGGTCGTTGGGTGAAGCAGGCCAAAACTAATTTTTCGTGGCGGAACGAGTGGACAACTCGTCGTGGGGGATCGGTGCGAGTGGATCAGGAACGAGTGGACTACTCGTCGAGCAGCACTTGTTATCAGCAACTTCGATACTACAATGTGAGTGATTCCCTATTGTGTTGTTCTCTACATTATAACTAAGTTGAAGAATAAACGTCTGGTATAGCCATTATTAATTATGAGGTGTTTGGCCTGTTAGCAATTTTCATTAAAGCCTTTATTATTTTTTGTAAAGCCACAGATAAAATTTAATTTTATATTTACTTTGTCTTTAAATATTTTACATAATGTTTTTTAATGTTATTTATGTTTAATTATTTGCTCAGTGGCAATTAAAAATTTTTCTGGGATGTTATCGTCTCTATTCATAGGCGATTTCTGCTCGTTAAACCTGCTTCAAGTATTGCTATGATAAATATTCACGTTTTGCAAGACGTATTTTATTCGTAAAAAATTCTTTTGAATGAGCACGCCATGAGAGATTTTCCCTGTTTGTTGAGGGTGGGATTAATTCCCGAGAAATTGTGTGTCCAAACGGACACGTCGACTGGAAGAAAAATAGCAGAGAAATGAAAACAGCACAGTTTTGTAATAATTTTGCGAGGTTGCTGCCACCAAACATCATTTCACTTAAAAAGGGAAAATACGGATTTCAGAAAACACAACGCACCTCAAATAAACAAAGTGGTATTCATAGTTCCAGATAACTGAATATTCGTATAAACTACGCCAAATCCCAAATTACTAATTCTGTTGATTCTTATAAACTGATTAAAAATTCACCTGGAATGAAGAAAAGGAATTTTGCTGTAGCGTTAAGATGTTTAAGAAGTTTTCGTTAGCAATTCATGATAATTCTTGCAATATAATGTTCAAAGTGAGCAAACTTGGTAAATGGGTAAATTGGTAAACTTGGTAAATTTTCTAAAGGTATCTGTAAATTTACAAGAAACTTCATTTTTGACAGTGTGCCAGAAAACAGTATCTTGCATAAAATCTTCTTGTTGCTAACTCTTACAGGACTTTTTGGATAAGTTTCAGTTATAGAACTTTGGTTACTAAAATCATTATTTCTTCCCAGTGCAACCAAGCCATAAATACCAGATAAGGAAAAACGCAAATTGTTCCAGTGTATTTATATATATTTGCTAGAGAAATAATATAACTTATGTGGAAGAAGTAGCGTCTAAAAATTTCGTGCAGCATTATTATCAGTGCTTATTAATCTTTGGGTTTCTCACGAGCGTGCATATTGAAGATATGGAATTCGCAGCCCGGTAGAAGTTTTTTATTTTATTTTGTGCTCTGGAGTTGATTCAACGTGAAAAGCGTTCCTTGAGAATAAAATACGTATCTGAAAGCTGCTACAGGTTATACCAACCAGACTCATCCTGATGCTCCAATCATAGCCGCCAACAGGGAGCCAATCATATTTAGACCGTGAATAGCCCTATGT
The DNA here is from genome assembly GCF_032445375.1 of Bacillus rossius redtenbacheri. Classification (NCBI taxonomy): domain Eukaryota; kingdom Metazoa; phylum Arthropoda; class Insecta; order Phasmatodea; family Bacillidae; genus Bacillus; species Bacillus rossius. Next base: position 55,717,675 of record NC_086333.1, read on the forward strand.
CAGTATTATGTCTGAACACCAAGCCTGTATTTGTTAATCGCCTTTGAAGATTGCTGCAAGAAGACATGCCGAAAATTCGAGTAGACCATCGTTTCCACAGAATTGGGCTCGAGCCAGAAGCCAAAAAGTAAACTGGTCCGAAATCCATTTTCTTCATTCCGGGTAAATGTTTAACCTGTTTGTAAAAATCCACAGAAATCGCAAAATATGATTTGGCGTAGTTTATATGAATATTCCGTTATCTAGAACTAAGAATAAGCCTTCGTTTCTGAAATCCGCAAATTAACTGGAACTTGTAAGTGCAATTAAGTTTTGATGCTGGAACCTCGCAAAATTCTTTGTTATTTTTTTCCAGTCGACGTGGCTTGTTTTGGCCCACCAATGCTCGGGCAGGGCCTACCCTCACCAATAGGGAAACTCCCACACCACTATAATTCATAAAAAATCAAAATCAAACAAACAAGATAACGCGTTATTTTAATTTTCTTAGATAAAAGAATACTTAAAGCAGGCTTAACGAGCCGAAATTTCTAGGAGAGTATGGAGCGGTTATCTGTCATTTATTGACAAGTCACCCTGGTTAACAAGTGGCATAAAAAATACCAACTAGCTGTAGCTGTATGAAGGACTGTGCTAGAAGTTGGTTTAATATAGAAAGTAATAATCTAGGAAAGATCCTAAGTTAGCACGGTGTTTTAAACGAAAATCATTGGAAAAAAAGAGCTAGTCTTTTAGTGCTCACCGGTGATATTAAACACCCAACCTTGGTAACGAGCAAGTCATATGGTCTTATGTTACAAATGTACATATAGTACGAAACTCGGACACGAAATTTAACGTAGAATTCGTTAAAACAATGCAAAGCGTGATAAATTTACTCCATTTTATGACGCGAATCACACGTAGTTTCTGCACCCGCCGAAGGAATTCGCTGCTGGAGCAGCTACGGCGAGTATCGAATCATTCGATTTCCAGAGCGAATTTTTAAATGTATAATGCAATGGCTCCGATAAATGCGAAAAAGGCTTGAGAAAATACGAAAATCCAGCTTTGGACCTGATTTCCTACAATAAATTTTATAAAAATTCTGCCCAACTTGTTAAAATTCATCAAACAGTTAAAACTATAAAGTTACCTTTGGCTTTGTGAACTTTAGTTGGCGCCATCCGCCACAGACGGTAGCACAGTGGTTACACATTTCCGTTCCATGTGACTTCTGTTCCATTCACGAAAAAACTCCTTCCTATGGCCGTATACAAAAAGCTAAAATTTTACACATCAAAATCAGCTTGTATGTATTCAAATCCGTCAATACCTTAAAGTATTTCCTATATTAATTTCACTTAAATTAAAAAGATGAAAACGATTGCACACACCTACTCCACAACTTGTTACCGCCAGATTACAAGACACATTTATTTTTCCAAAAAAATTGACCGTGCAATAGAACTGCAAAATTTTATACAAAATTTATGTTAAGAAATACACATCGGACACACGGTACTATTACATTAAATATAGATCGAAATGGGTGTTTGGTAAGGTGAACGTTATAAATCTTTTAAAGGAATTTAATATAAACGTTCGTGAAAGTCGGTTCGTCATTTTCGCAGTTATTAAACTATATATCAACGCATACGCTGATTAGTGAGTAGAAAAAAACCCATAAATAACCCGAGTTTCCATTAGTCTTTACTTATTACCTGCGCACACACGTCGAACTAAATGTAATCAGTGTGCCAGTAATTTTAACCTGGTATTCACAGTTATAAATGTACTTATGTGCATCCGAAGCCAGGCTTCGGCTTTGGAAACGTCACTATTTTGGAATTCGGTGACCATGATTTTTGAATTTTGCCTTGAAATATAAAAGTTTGACTGAAGTTCTAGAACAAATATTATTTCGAACACTGTTAAGATTAAACGTAATTTCGTATTTTGAAAAAAAAAATTAAACAAATATATTTTTTTAAAAAATTCCTGTGTTCATTTCCCAACGAATGCAGTTAAGTTTGTAAGTTCAAACATAATCCATAATCCATACAAAAAAAGACCATAATCTAAATATCTCTCACCAGTACTTACAAGTAACAAATATGAATGCCTTATGTGAAGTCACGTCAGCTATATTGAAACCCTAATTATATTTTCTCGTCATCTGCTAGGGTATATATTAATTTCTGTCGGTATCTGCTATAGTAGGTATAGGTATTTATTTCGGTCATCTGCTAGAGTATATTTGTTTCGGTCGTCATGTTGCATTACTTGTCATCCACCAGAGCACACAAGAGCCAACTACCACATCACCAGCCATCATAGCATCCACTATCATGGTTTACATCTTGAAAATTCATAAATACTAAGTTATTAAATAATGGCGATAATTTCTTAAAATTATAAAATTGTAATATTTATTATACACGTAGGTACATGCCATCAGTTCTTGATTCGGTACCTGGTCAATAAAAAAGATTTATAAAACAAAAAACTAGTTTTTAAACAAAATTAAAAACCTTATTCAAAGTGAAATAAAAGGGCAGCTATTCAATATAAAACCTAAACTAAAATTTAACACCTGTAGTGAAATTTGACAACAACAAAAAAACAGATAAATTTACTACTACAGTTATCACGTTAATAGTATTTTCGGGAAAATATCGCTGTTGTTCTGGCGTAAATTCCTTAACAAGCAATTTTTTTTTCAACGTACTTACGAGGGAGAGAAAAAAAATTGTAAACACCGTCGCGATGCTCCTCAAAATTGAATCGCACGCAGAATTTTCCGGACAATAGCTCCGTGATTAAAGCGTTTTAATCTAATCGCACTGATGCGGAAGGCACGACGGCGGAGTGGGGTCAGGGGTTGGATGCGGGGAAGGAAAGAGGAGGGTTTCAGCGGGGGGTGATGGGAGTTGTCGAGGGCAGGAGGCAGCTGTTCCGTCCCGCTGTAACGAGGCAATTAGGCGCATATATAAACTGTCCGGAGGCCCCTCTTCCCCGCCCCCCTTCTCGTGCCGGGGGGGAGTGTGTCGACGCTTGCGCTGTTTATCATGTTACTTGAAACAATAGCCGCGGTAATGAGAGGCGGGGAAGAGGTGTGAGGGGGTTGGGAGAGGTGATGGCCCATTAATTGCCCTCGAAACAAAAAAAATGTAAGCTACCCCCGTTCTCACCCCCCGGGGCTATCCGACACCACCTCATAACTCTACCCTCCCTTTTGACAAGAATAGTTTTGGGTTTTCACATCGCCCTTTTAGGGCGGTATCCCAAGAAGTTGGGGGAAGGTAAGCGAATAAGGACTGCCTTTTTGGGTTATAATAGCATCCTAACTCGCGGGCCGTTTTCCAGAACGTGTCCAAACCGAATCCCAATAAGGCAACAGATAGGCAAACCGTATTAATAAAATGTGCCCTGAGCGAGGCTAGAAACTGGTTCCAACGAATTCTAGCGGACGATTCCAAATTCATCGATGCAATTGTTACAGAAATAATTTTAGAGATAGCAGCACCATCGCACAAAAAAATATGTTACCGACTTTATAATTTTCTCAATTTATTTTTAAGTTTCAAATTATTTCTTGTAATAATAATTAAAAGTACAAAATTTATCGGAGGATAGTTTCGCTACCATAAAGTTTCATTTGGCAGACCACGCTTGGAACGTCCTCCGATGTTCATGAAAGTTACTATACTAGAGTTAATGGCGCCGGACGCGGGTACGCCATCGGGGCGAAATCAACGGAAAAACGAGTTGAGCTCATGCGCGGAAGTTTGGGCAACCCAGGTATGTTACAGAATTGACACAAAAATCCGTCCTCTAAAATTAAAGGGATTGACCGTTCCTATCTGAGGGTTTGGGAGCGGTTTCGTGCACTAATAATACGGTTTAGGTACAGGAGTAGCATGTTCAACACCTAAACCCGTATTTTTTTGTCTTGTAATTCGGACTTAGAGGACCTTCACGACGGTGCCAGGTGTTGTTGAAGGGTGGGATGGGCGTGAGCCCTCTTCCCAGCTAACCCCACATCCTCTTCGATCATTAAAGTTGTAGTATCCTAAATTATTTTGCTTATATTACCTTTTGTTCTTCCATATAGTTTTAAGTGAATTCAAAATAAAACTATATTTAATTTTTTATAAAATATTTGACTAACAAACCCTTAAAAGGTTTTTTTTTTTTACTTAAAGGAAAATATGTACGCCAGTCCTAGTCTCTTTTTAATTCGTGAAATCATGTGGTAAACAGTTCTGGAATAACTTAATATTATTCAATGACCCTATCAAATTTACGTTTTCACAAAATATAGAAACATATACGTTTTTTAAAATGAATCATGCAATTAGAAATTTTGATTTAATACAATTTATTGGGCATTTCATTTAGCCCTGTTTGTCATGGAAAAGAATTCAAGAATCAAAATTAAGAAATAAGTATGAAAACATAAAATCACATAGAAGAAGCCTAAATTAGCTATGTCTAACATATAAACACAATGATGAACATAAACAGGTATCATGGACAACACAACGATGAATGCACAGACGAACACATTTAAACTTAAATATCAGACAGCATAAAAATTCCATGGAAGGAATTTAGTCATGAAAAAAATTACAGCATAGACGAACAGAGTGGGCTAACAAATACTAGAAGTTTCAACAGTAACACTAAATGCAGGCAGACAACAAAACCTGGACAACGCAGAAAATATACGTACACAGCGATGAAGATAAACAGTTATTATGTACAACACAAGGACGACAACACCGATGAACACAGTAGGTTTCCTATCGCCAAATAGTTCCGACTCTTCGGGAACGGCATTTGTCTGTTTAAGCCTGATGTACATCCAAGAAGGGTACATGAAGGAGTCGCCTATGTGATAAACATTGTGTTCATTGACCTTCTTCTTAAATAATCATGTGTTAGTTGGATAAGAGCCTGCGTTACGAAACTCCACATCGTAATTGAACTGGAAGTAGGCTAGGGCACCTGCCTAAAAATATCCCCCTAATCTATAAAATATAATTAATTTATACAATTTTTGCATATACGTATGCATATATATTTTTTAAAATACATACAAATACACATAAATATTTTGTACATATATTTGCATTACACAGATCTATTTATTAATTTTTTAAAATTACACATGTAAGAATGTAAATATATTACATTAACATTACATATGTAAAAATGTAATATATTTTAAATACTTTATATAATTATTTTTAATAAATAACATATATCAAGCATATCAATTGCATGTATGGCATAACCTCCCCCCCCCCCCCCCTCTTTTAGGGAGGTTTAAAGGTAACGTCTCAATGGTATCCTTCTTATAAGTGAAATCTCCAAGTAGCGGAGAATTGAGGGCGAAGCTCTGAAGGAGTGAAATTGAGATGATCTCTAAACGCATTTCAAAATATGCATACCTTTCTTTGGAGGTCAGTTGTGGCCGCACGGTAACACGTACGAAAACACGGATTGTTTCAGTCTTATCGGATTTGGTACGATCTAAGATTTATGTCCAGTGACCGGTTGCTCTATCTTCATCGTTAATACTTTTGTTAGAGTAAATTTCCTAAATCTATGTTATATAATCTAATTTTTTGTGACCAATTTTTTTCTTATTTTACACGTTTAACTCACAGCTGAATTTGGCATGTAGATCGAAATTTATGAGGTATAAAATTTTTGCCCCATGAAGATTTTTCTTAGCTTCATCGTTCACAACTTAAAATTAGCTATAAACTTAAATAAGTGTTTTTAAACACATATTTTATGATTTTTAGCCTACAATCTTCAAATTAGGTAAATTTAAGGCAATTGGAAGTGCGGATATGCCTGCCAAATAAAACTACACCAGCTGGCCTATAAGTGTGATTCTTTTTTTGTTGTAGTATTACATATGTAAAGTACAACATATGTTTTTTCCCCCGTAAAATATACAGCTACAGTCTTCAAAATTCTATACAAACAACCCCATGTGAGGATTTGGGGGCGCAGCCCCTAACAAGCGGAAGCGAGTTTTTTTATTATAAAACTGAATTTACCTCTTTTTCATTCCCTTAGAGATGTAATTTTATAATTTTATGGGTTCTATGTTACTCACCAGGCCATTAAAAATCTAAATACAAAATGAAATGTCGATCCGTTGCACCGTTGCATCGTGAAATAAAGAGGAACAGACAAACACACTTTCACATTTATAATATTATTAGCGATAACGAACAAAATTTCAGTATATTAAGTTACATAATGTTCTTAACCCTTAAATAAAACAAGTAGGTAATCGAATATTTTGAAGCATCGAGCATCTGTAAGCCTCGAACTGACATAGTTAACTGGAAATTAGCTATGTTTCCCACACGTACACAAATACGGGGACAAATATTTCCTGGCCAAATTACGAGAGTTTTACTCTCCATGAGATGGGAGTTCATACTATTCTGTTATCTATGGTTGCATTGCTACCAACAGAAATGTGACTCGGTAACTTGTTTCCCTCAAGAGCGAGGTGATCAACAAGAGGACAGTACGAACTGTGCTCCTTCCCCAACGTAAAAACTTCATTATCTATAACGTCGCTCAGTAGTGCGCATGCACAGACAGCCCTAAAAATGTGCCCAAAACCCATTGTACACAGAGATATATTGAATTCCAGTGCCAGCGAATTTTACAAAAACATTGTTATTAGTTTAATGGTTTGATAAACTACATATTAAATGAAACATATGTTTTAGTTTTTTTTTCCTGCATATCTAATAACTTTTTTGTTAACACACTTATGAAATTATTTGAATTTCTTTTCGAATATTAGCACTGTCTCTGTTATGCGTAATACGATTATAAATTAATTGTATTCTTTATCACCAGAGCATTTTAGCGGACGAAAGGCAAATGTGAGCAAGTCCTTTAGTCTCGCCAGTGATGTATATCATCAAAACTCGGCGTTCAATATGTTCTCATGATGCAAATATAGGTACTAATAATACGAAACTCGGATTCGAAATTAAACATAGAATTCCTTAAAATGTACGCAAATTATGTTTTCAATTACATTTCTGGAAGCAACTCACACGTAGATTCTGCATGCGCCGCTAGAATTCGCTGCCGGAGCAGCGACTTCATTTATTGAATCATTTGAGTAGCAGACGGAAATCCTAAACTATTTAACTAAACGAGTCCGATAAAAATGGAAAATACTTGAAAAACATGCCGGCTTTTGATCGATTTTTCTACAATAATTTTTATTAAAATACTTCCTGTCTTGTTAAAAATTCACTAAACAGTTTTTAATGAAAATTTTCCTTTCGGCTTTGTGAAATTTGGTTTGCGCCATGGTTACACAGTGGTTACACATTTTCGCTACATGCGACTTCCATTCCATTCACGAAATTACTTCTGCCAAATGCCGTATACCGAAAGCTAAGATGTCAATTTTCGTATTGTTTATCGAACGAGCAAGTGATTTGACTTGTAGTTGATATTAAAGTCAAGAGAAAGATGACGAGCGAAACGGTGAAATGGAGCATTGTTAGAATGCATCGGCGTGGGAGACGGGAGGACCTCTAGAAAACCCATGTGTGCACGGACAACGTTCGATGCCCACCACTTTCCCCACTTCGCTATGAATCAAACGCTGATCATAATTTTTTTTTAAGTGTATAAATTTGTAAAAGTATTTTTTTTTGCCACAACTTTGTGGTTTCTCTTTCTGTGTGGCAGGGACATAGCAAGGGAGGTTCGTAGGCCCAGACCCCTACCTTCCTGAATAAAAAAAATACTTTTGCTATGACAGAATACTACATAAGATTACAGAGATGTTATTTTAGAAGGATTTTTTTTTAATCCATAGTGGTCTACAATAACATATCCTCCCCATTATAACCCTACATGTCTCACACACATGAAAGTGACAGGGATTGTGTTTCCAAGCAGTCTATACAGTATTTAATTCCGGTGCGCACACGTGTTTATGCAAGCTTTTCTTTCATGCAAACTTCATATGAGTGTTTAATGTATTTAAAAACATTAATATAAATATATTGTTATCACTTGTTCTAACGAAATCTTCAAATGATTAACTTTATAAAAAAAAGAATTTTAACGACTATATGAAAAGCAAAGTATGTAATGTTCAGTTTTCTTTTCTCAGGCGAAATCATTTCTTGAATGTCAAACTGTAAAAGTTGGAGTTCTAAAAGTCCACTTTCCTTCGGGGTTTCAATGCGACAATCAAATTTCTTTTAGAATTGAGCCATTATAAGAACCAACTCATGGTTTATATACATATATATGTATATGTATACATATATATGTATATGTATACATATATATGTATATATATACATAAAGGTTCGACCGGACCCTCTCCTTCACAAGATCCCGGCTGCGAACTTGGGTGGGGATAAATAACCACTTGGAAGTGGGTGCTTTCTAAACGCTTGGAATCTGCGATAAAAACCCCTCCCTCTTCCAAGCCCCTCAGTCCGCAATTTTTCATGTGGGAGCACAGAGGTTCTGGGAAACAGAAAACCAATCTTTGCTCTGTTCCGCGCAGCAGTATTTACGTAATAGCCTCTCTTTATCCCCGTGCGGGTTTCCGCTATGTTTACTAATCATCCGGAAAGAATAACAAGTTCTGATGCTGGATCCTACAATGGCTATATAAAAAAAAACCACTGTGATAAATTCTGTTTAACCTAGAACTCTCCAAAGAAACGAAAGTAAATGAACGATATTTTGTAATTTTTGTTTAAACTGTATCAGTGTGTAATCCCTAACACCAGTTTGAAACGTATAACAGCGGTCGCGCAATAATAACGCGGTAAATAAAAAACAATTCATCCACTAGCTTCGTATGGAAAAAAGTGGGCCGGGGGGGGGGGGGGGGGTAGGGAAGGGATGGTTTTAAACTCGCGCGTGTGGGATGTAAATAATAACAGTTGAGTACAATCAACCATACATCTTTTAAATAAATACCTTAAAATTCTTTTACTGGTAGCTGGTGACCCATCTTCATCAAATAGCCTAAACTAATGAAAAAAAAATAAACGAGCAGGAAAAATAGTGTAAATTGATTGGAATTTGTTTAAAGGTTATTTAAATCGCAGTCCACAAACATTTCCAGTTTACACAACCCATTTAGATAACTTAGAAGCGAAATTGGCGGATCAGGTCACGTTCTAACTCAATATAATTACATCTCTGCTGCAGTTACAAGCAATCCAAACAAGCCATGCATGAAATCACGTTTTCTCTACTTGCTCAAGTTGTATAGGAAGGCTCAAACTGAATTTTCCTATTACTCTTCTCTGATTGGCTGATGGTTTGTTAAAATTACTTAATTATTTACATATAAAAAATAAGCGTGGATCAATATTTATATCCATTAAAGTATTAGCTTCTACAAGCACACGCTTAATCAAAGTTGTTTTTATTTTTAAAATGTTTGTACTTAGTAAAACATAGTTAAATTATATTTTAACTTTAAATACGTATGAGATTTTAGCACACAACTTTTTTAATGAACGTGTTGATTCAAACAAAGGCACATCACCAATTTCCAAATTTCGTGTAACTGTACCTAATTCATTTCAATTTTCAGCAAGTTTGTTATGTATCACGATCAATTTATAGAAAAATATCAGACATCTGGCAAAAATACATACAAACAACCAACCCGAAAAACTCTGTCTGTTTGTTCTACATGCTCTTATGTGTTTAGTTTTAATCAAATATAAAAAATATAAAAAACAGATTTTTTAATAAAATCTTAGTATTAAAGTATTTTTATTTATTTTTCTGTTTACATGAGGCCCAAATTAATCTCTTGATTATTACTATACAAACTAACAGACGTTGCATTACATGCAAAATCCACGGGAATCACTCAGTGGTCAAGAAAAAACATATTTAATTTATCTATTAAAGAACACTGTTGGGATTTAAAAATAAACTGTTATTCAAACAGTAGCATATTACTCGGTTCATTGCGAGTAGAGGTATCAGAATAAAAATTGCAAATTGTACGGTATGCATGCAAACCCAAACAGTAAAAACAACATAAACCTAACCAATACCTGACAATACGAATAATCTTCAGTTACTATAATTCTTACAGAACAATTAAGGAATTTTATTTTATAGAGAATGATTTAAACCGAAAAAACTTTGATTGGAGGTTCATCGTGGAAAAATAGGTTGAAAACCTTTACATATACAACTCAAGTCACGAGAGGATCAAATGTGTGAAGAATCCTTCTAGTTTGAGATAAGTGACACGTTTAGTTTACTCGTTTTACTAATTTTTAGACACACGTGCGAAGAACTGTAAAGGTTAAGTCCGTTTCATACTGTGGAACAACTTGAGGACATTTCGATTCCTCAGTCTAGGTTGTAGGTTAAAGACTCGAATGCATACATGCACACAAGCAACCGAATGCGATGACTCCTGGAAATGAATCTAAACTTAACACTGTGTGTGGTGCATTTCAGGTAAATGATTCCCCTTGGCGAAATCTTCATTTCGCGGAATCTTGAAAGAATACCATGATACCTGTATTGAGTCAAAATTCATCTGTACTTTTCTTGATGATGTCAAGCAAAACATAATCAACCAACTTCCTGAGGAAGTAACAACGCAATGATCTTAAAAATAACTTGTGTCTGGAATGCGTGTATGGTAAACCATATCTGTTCGAGGGCTAAATGAAGAAGTATGATTTTTAGGCAGTGAATACTCTCCCATTTACTACTCTGGCAAAGAGAAGCAGGCTGTTAAAAAAGTTACTGGCGGGAAGAAAACTTCTATTTGGGGAAATTATCTGGCTGGTCGCTGTCTCCGGTAAATCGATTGGAGCTGTGAATCAGTCTGTTGAAGCCAATGAAAAAATAAATGCTTATTATATTGCTTACTTTAGCAAATGTTCGTGCAAAACAATAAAATAGATTTACATAACAAATATTTAGATTTGTAAAAATTATATTTTTTCTTTTGATTCTTGTACTTCAAATTTTATGGTAAAAATTTTAATTGTCAAGATAATTAAATTAATATATATCAACCTCAAATAACATGCTTTCAATCGAAAAAGGATCTAAATTAGGACAGGAATAGTTGAATCTATCATTATATAAGCAAGTTATTTTTAAATTATTTTTAAAGTTTTCCGAATTTCTAAATAAATAATTTCAGATTTTCAGTATGGTGGCCAAAATGGTCAACAAGATGGCGGATACAATGACAGCTGTATATCTGGTATTTGACTTACTGCACTCTAGGGAGTGTAAATAAAACCAATGGGGTGGTAGCTAACTCTAGCAGTTGAAAACAAAGTGGTGGGTCAAAGATGGTCGCCATGATGTCATACTGGTCGGTGTAATATTATTTCTTGGCATTAATATTTGGGGTCAGTCTGCCAGTAGCCACCGATGCTTTGGAGGAAAGACCAGAAACCACTTTTAACAAAATGACCTCTTCGAGAATCAGACTGAGGACTCCAAGGTCCTTCATGTAAGTACATTTATACAATTTTATTAAAGTTTTAATCAAAAAACATGTTTCGACATTTTAATTTTACCGATTTTTTGATAATAATCACGCATTTTTAAATTTGGCGGTCTTAAAAGTTTAATTGAAAATGGCAGGATGAAAAAAAGCGTATATTTCTAAAAATAATAATAATAATAATAATAAAATGGTTGAGTCCAAGATTGCGGAAAGTGTTATGAAACCAACTTGCGCACGTGGCGTCTTAATCCAAAACGGTGGAATACAAAATGGTGGCCGGTGTCAAGGTCAATGTTCCCCGGCTACTAACTGGCAGCTGGTAGATATTAAATTTAAGCAGGTTTTGGCACATTTAGTTCTTTTAAAGACAAAAATAATTTGAGGAGTTAAATATTTAGAATTTTTTTAAAGTTTTGATTGGAAATTGCATATTCCTGGAAAATTAAACTTTTTTTAAATTTAAGCTATTATGACATATTTTTGGTGAACATTTATTATTTTCCTTAAAACTGAAAAAGTTTGATATTTTTGGCCAATTTTGTGTCATTTTGTGGCGAATTTTGAGTCGATTTTGGCAAAATGCTTAAGGTCAAATGTCGCCATCCTAGATGGCCGCCGTGACGTCACAATCCAACATGGCGGACCCCGGCTCCAGCTCCTCGCACTGGCACCAGTTTCCGGACCGGCTATCACATACTATTATCATCACAAACCCATTGATCCATTCCGAGATTCCACTTAAAAGACATGGACATACACTAGTAAGTGAAGGTATATTTCCAACGCATGATTACGCGTTTTGTAAATACTGGAGTACTCTTATGTTTGATGTTTCTTACTTCTAACACGCGTGGCGGTTGCGCACGCGCGTATTTTTCCACCCCTCTCGGGATGTCTTGATGGGGCAGCATCACGCGCTTCGAAGACCGCTAAACGTTCTGGAGTAGCCCGTCGATAAGCGGCAACTCGGTTCGGGAAGCGACAGCTGGTCCAAGATAGAGAGAGAGAGAGAGAGAGAGAGAGAGAGATGGTATCCAGTAAACCCTGACGTCCTCGCGAAGCGGAATAAAGCGCGGGTGAAGACTACCGGGCCCGTTCGTCCGCGAGCACCCACGGTCGACCTCCCGCTCACGCTCCGATCTTTCCTTTCCGCGGGTCCGGGTGCGGAGAGAAGAGAATAGAAGAGAAGAGAAGAGAAGAGAAGAGAAGAGAAGGATGTGTGCTCACGCACGTGCCCGCGACACCCCCAGCTTCCCACGGACCCGTCGAGCTGAGCGGCGGTATCACGCGTTCTCGCGTTCGTCCGGCAACACCGGCTTTAACGCCCCTTCGACGACCGAGCAAGGGATGCCGAGGTTCCCAAAGGACAGTCGAAGGAGATTTTTGGTCACAGGGCCATAACGCTTGGTCTGGTACAACTGTAATTTTTTTTACCACGAAGCTAGGGACTGTCAGGAGATCACATGCTGTGAAGGAGTTGAATTCGATTTTATTTTATTTTTAAACTTGTTAGCTCTTGGTGTGCGACGTTTGGTAGCGGAAGGAAATTTCTTGAAAATGGAACGGAAGTCGATGAACGGAAATGTGGTACAAATATGGTGGACCCACTGTAGCAACGTAAACACGTATAGGTATATTCACGTTCGTAAACACTATGATACATACCAAACGTATCGGTGTGACAAATGAAACTTTATAAGGAAAATACCTTGTATTTGGTAAACTAAATTAGTCATATGTAAGAAAACTAGCCTTACAATGTTAAAGAATCTCTATGAACTTGCATAGGTATCAAAAATAAAATTTATTCCACTACTAATATACTTTGATTCTTTGTTATAACTTTTACTCATTTAAAATGTGCGAAAATTTTAAAGTATTAAGTGTTTTGTAAATTCTAACAAGAAGGGCAGCATTTTAATTAAAATTCCTTGTCGAAAATCAGGTCCAAAGCCGAGGTTCAGTATTTTCTCAAGTCTTTTTTGTTTTTATCGGAGCAGTTTCTAGTAGTTTAATTATTTGTTCTTTTTCTTGCTGTTTCGTGCTGCTATCTGCGAGTGATTTTGACAATCAACGTTTACGATTCAGGCAGCGAATTCTAGTGGCGGGTGGAAAAAATAGGTGATTGAAATGTGAATATTTGTCACGCTCGGCTTTGAACAGCACGACGCATTGCCGTGTGGATTATTTAAAGCCTATTTTATGAACCACGCACTATTTGCTCGTCACCGAAGTTAAATATATGTTCAAACATCACCGGCAAGTACTGAAAGACAAGCTCATTTTTTTTTTTTACTTCACCATCGCAACACCCAAAACATTGCAGAAATTATGATCAATCAGACCTGACGACGGTTAACAAGTTAGAATTGGAACCTCTGTCGTTTCAAAACAGTCGCTTTCATAAAATGTAGTCCCTTCTTTCCACAATGCAGACACGACCGTTCCACCGATGCTTTGGCGCGCAAGACCATTAGCTGGAAGTAAAGCGACTTCACGCAGTGTCAGCGTTGTGATGAACGCACGACCTCTCTTGAACAATGAACGAAAAAGTCAATAATTTTTTGTCTTGAGCTGTCGACATTGAGGTAGGTTTTGTGTATGTCTTGCTGGGTCACAACATTAACAGTTTTTCATGTCTAATGACTATGTAATGTCAATATTTTAAAATATTGCGATAAGAATTATTATTATAAATAAATTTAACAATTTTTTATATCAAAATATCCTAACTTCAACTTGGACTACGGTTCATGCGTTGTATTTTTTATTTATGATTTAATACACTAGGCATATGCAAAATAACTTATCTGAGTTTTCACTCAATTTATCGCCAATGTCTCTTTGTAATAGTAATGTTATAAACAGTAAGGTGAAGCGGCTATATAACGTATTGGTGGGGTATGAAATTGGAGTGCTACAAGATGAAATGATCCTTCACGTCGTATTGAGAGAAATCGCCCAAGCATTAGCCTGGGAGGGATTTTGGGGAAGCACAAAGATCTAAGCTTGGGATAGGCGGTTGGAGAAACGAACCCTAGTATTTTCAGAGTTCTAGTTAAACGTCTCACTTTTTAGGCAACCTCGCGTCGTTCACCAGGTGTTGCGGCGCTTCAATACGAACACCACGTTTAGGGCTTCTCATTTTTCCCTTATTTGTGGCCAGTACGTGATGACATCCACTTACTGTTCATTTCTGTGGCGTGAGAACAAGCTCTTACATTTTGAGCTTTATCTTACGTTATACTCGGCATGGTTGCCCTGAGAAACTTGTCAGCTTGCTATGGAACGTAAACTAACAATTAGTTGTGATTATCATATTGCCTTTTTAATTTCCGGGATTATGATATTTTATTGAACGGAGGGAATTCAAAGTCAAAATTATGACCGAATTTCATTTAAAGTTATATACTGTATCTGTATTCCAGACTGTCTTTCTTCTGTGGCCACCAGGCCATATTTAAATTTTCTGATTTTTTTGAATTATTTCATTTTTAAATTTCTGTTTTAATCTTTAAAAGTCAGTCGCAGTATTTTTTAAGTATTTAATTTTTGTGAACAGTTCTTTTATTTATTATTCATTTTTTGGTTTGATTCAGTTTGTTTGATACTGTATATCGATATTGGTTCTATGGCCGGCTACTGGGCGCGGTATCGTGGCTTTGAAGTCTGACGTCACCAGCGCCATAGCGCGGGTGTGGGAGTGAGCTGTAAGCCTCGGGGAGTGATGGACTGCAAGTCGCCGCCGACGGACCGCCGCGGACAGAGGTGTATAATGCTTCGACACAGCGCCAGGCAGTCCGTGCCTGGATTGGCGTGGATGGAGCCGTACTTTGAGCTGGTACGAAAGGAAGTGCCTCGCAAGAGAATACTTCGATAAGGTAAAGAGGCGACACGTAGTATTGTTTGTATTTGTCACAAAACTAATTTCCATGATGAGTAAAAGTTTGGTGCAAAAACATACTGTGTCTATGCTATTTACAATTACGCTGAGTAAAGTTAAGCAGTACCGCAATTATTTCGTACGAAGTTTAAATTCACGTCAAGAATCTTTAAAATTGGAACTTTGTCTATGTAAATAAGTTTGTCAACGGAACTCATTATGTTTGTCTAGGCTCCCTGCATATACTGTGGCGGCACACGGCGTTTTTGACTGGACAGTGTTATTTTGGTGAAGGGTCAAGCAAACAGCTGTTCGTTACATACCAGGAAGGCGAGAAATCGCGTATTTGCGTGTGACGACGTTTAAATCTGGCCCCAGTAGGACTTATAAAGTTTATATATATATATATATATATATATATATATATATATATATATATATATATATAGGGATTTTTTAAAATTTATTTTTTATATCATTAGATGTTATTATTTTATTTTTATATTAATCAGCGCTGATTTATAATGTTTCAGTGTGGTTGTTCATACGGCCATTTAAAAGGGTAAATTTTAGTTGGATTTTGCATACTAAAATCAAGTAACTGCCATATTTCTGTATTGCCATCTGAAGTTTCGTCATGAAGTACGATTCAGTAAAACTCTGCATATTTGTACTCTGCATTTTTATTACTATTAGCCAAAGACGAGCTTAAAATTTGTTTGATAATATTTCTTTTTTTGGCTCGACAACTTGGGTAAATAGAGGAGTTGATTTTTTTGAGCTCTTAATATTTTTTTGGTATTTCATATTTTTAATTGCATTTACCCAGAGTGTGTCGGGGACGCAACCCCCCTTCCATTTTTGAGGGAAGGCGGGTTTAACTTCCTTGAGGTCACCGGCTACGCTTACCTAACAGATGGCGTATCAGCCTATCGTTCCGACGCGTCTACATTTTTACGTAGGAACCTCAAATTTTTTTTAATGGAAATATCGCTTTCTAATTTGCCTTGGAAATTCCAGAGAAATATTCCAGCGCACGTACGCTTGAAAAAATGTTCACAGAAAATTTACACAAAAGTATTAGTTTATAAAAAAAAGAAGTGACCCAGTCTTTCAGTACTCGTTAGTGATGTGCAAGCATCTTACCTCAGTAACGATAAAATTCATGCGTTATAATGTTACAAATAAACCTACAATATGAAACTTTGACACGTAATTTAACGTATACTACTTTAAAATAATGCTGAGAATGATAAATATAAGAAATTTGTGTTTTAAACTACATTTATTTCCGCACTTGCCGCTAGAATTCGCTGTTGGAGCAGCTACGTTACTTTCAAAAATTCTATATGCTGAGAGAAAGGTTACACTACGTAATGAAACGGGTCTGATAAAAGTGAAAATGACTTGAAAAAAATCATAAAACCCGGCTTTGTACCTGATTTTAGATAAAGAATTTTATAAAAATACTGCCCACCTTGTTAAAATTCGCTAAACAGTCGTGGCCGGTGTCTTTAACTGAACATGTTTTCTCTGAAAAAATTTCACCTTAAAATAATCTTACTTAAAATAACAATTTATTGTGAGAATCGTAAAGCATTTGTTATTTTAGAGATTTGTTTTAAAGTCGAATCTAGACCAAATTTCATGAACCTAACGTAGTATAGCTACTTTATCTGTCTTATATACTGTCTTTGACCGACTGCACTAACCCATAATATGTCGTAATCGTGTTAGCTGCATGAATCGACGCTTACTCATTTTAAGGTAGGGGCCTCAAAGTTATAAAAATAATTATAAACATGATAAAATCAGATATCACCTAATCCGTAGGAATCTTATCTTCTTTATGCAATTAGGATTTTTATGATTGCTATGGTTCCACGGATTATTAAGGGGCCGTAGGTAAGATTATTATTGATTTGGTAAATTTTTTTTTGTTAAATGTCAACCATCAATATAATTGTAATATATGTTCAGTATTAATAATCCTTGTTACTTAATCTCTGTGATCATCGCTGCCATCAGGAGAACAGTTGGCAGCATGTTGTGGGTGGTGTAAGTCCACACGTGCATGCTTGTTTTACTCACCCCCCACCCGCTCGCAAATGCAGGTGTCGGCTGTTCCCACAGTTTCTCAGCGCGCCAGGGCAAGGCCGGTGCGCCTGTTCTCCGAGAATTAAAGTACCCTTGAAAGAATTATTTTTATCTCCCCGCGGGGGGGCAGGGTATATTTCTTTCCAACCTCTTTTTTTTTTCCCCCACGTACCTCCTCCTCTCCCCAAACACGTGATCCCAGGACGGGCATTGTCGTGCGCCGCGACAAAGTGCTGCCTCGCGCATAGTGTTTTTGGCGCGCGCGCGTGTGTATGTGTGTGAGAGAATGTATAGGTGTGTGTACGTGTGTGTGAGAGAGAGATAATGTATAAGTGTGTGTGAGAGGGTTGTTTGAAGACGGCAAAGGCAAACCAACCCTCGCAACTCATCCTGTGCCCATTCTTTCGTGTCTGTTTTCCGTGTCCGGATTAAGGGGTTGCATTACTTTTCCAGCGCTTTGTTGTATGTGTTCATAACATTAGGATCATAGATTTTATTTTCAAGTGACTAACATTACATTAAAATAAAATCTTTCAATTTAAAAAAAAAAAAAACAATGGTTTGAAGTCACATCTGGGACATGACAATGAAAACTTAATTGTGGATTATTTGGTTTTTAAAATAAGGAAGCTATGATAATCTTAAGGTTTACTTTTTAAATTTTTGTTATTAACTTCCTCTGTGTGTCCACTTTCACGAGATTTTAAAGTAATCTTTTTTAGCTACGGAAAACTAATATTAAAATTCATGAAATATCTTGAATTACGACTTTAAATAGTGGTTAGCAATATATATTAGCTTTAAATGTATTTGATGGTTTGTTTTGTTCGTTAGTTTTCATTATTTTTACTTCCCAAAAGCGATAAATAATTTATCCTCAACAATTATTATAAATTTATTGAAATACAAAGAATAATTTTTATAGCATAATAGTTAGCTCACCTTAAAAAATCTAGAATTATAACAATGTTTTGCGTAATTTGTGTTAGGTTTGGCTTAAAGGGAAAATATGCATATTTCTAAATCTATATACTAGATCTAAGAGCTAGAAATTTAGAATGAAAACCAAACACAGGGTGTTAAACATTGTATTTTTTAAGTTTTCCGGATTTTGTTTTGTAAGAGTCTGAAAAGAGAGTAAATTTTGTTTTATCATAAAATATTCACATCTCCATAGCAAACAAAGAATTATGTAAGTTTCTTAGCATAAATAAAGTAAGTAATTAATTACTTGGAGTATTTTTTACCATTGTTAGATATTCGACACCGAAAGCAGTGAAACGGTGGAACGATAGTTTTTATAGTAATAAATTACATATCCAAGAAATAAAGGTGCAGATAATAAATTGAGCAAGAATAACGTACAAAATTATGATTTAATATCATATTTTAACCTTTTTTCTATATTCGACCACAGAAAGGTTGAAAAGTCGGTCAATTTTTTTTTACTATAAAAGTCGTATCTCTGAAACTAATCAAGCAAAATGTAAATTATGTGGTATTATTTACATCCAGCTAAATCTACCAATTCTTTTTTTTAACAATTTCATGAAGTTATACCTTTTAAAAGGTGAAATGTTTCAAATATGTTTTTAACATATAAAAAATCTTTCTGATCCAATTAAACTTAATTTAAAAAATTGGAATACTTATTCTTTTATTTAACGTTCTCCAAAAATCACCTCTTAAGTTGTAACAGGGATTAATATTATTTTCAAAAAAAAAATATTGTGAAAGCGATTAAATCAGTTTTGATTAGATATATTTAAACTTTTTATAAATATAAGTCTATTGTTATAATTTATGAATTCATATCTACGTTCAAAAGGAAAATATGGGATGAGTATTTTTTTAGTTTGATTAAAGAATATGATATTTTCTACTTAGTGTTAAATTGTTAAATAGACATTCGTGTGGGAAAAAAGGAGATGGGTAAAAAAGTGGGTGATTTTATTTAAGTAACACTGAGCAAACTAACAATCAACTAATAAGTTGAATAATAAATTTTATATCTGTAAACTTTATTTCAAATAAAGATGTGATTTTATGAAATATTCTTAAATAATAGGCGGTATTTGTAATAAGGTGAAATTATTTAATTAATTTAAGCATAATTTTAACTATTGTAAATGATGTGTTAGTACAAACGATGGCATATACATAGTTAAAATGAAAAGGTATGTGTTTACCAATTTTTTTAAATTGTCTTCTTCGTGCAATGTAAAGGAGATAAGTGTGGTTCCAGCAAGGCCAAATATATACTTAAACACACTAAAAAGAAGATTAAAATCCGATACTTGATAAATACTGAAAATTTCAAAGGTGTCACGCATATCCACATTAAAAAGTATAATTTTTAAACTGTTTTGTTATGAATAAAATCTTTTATATACCTGTCAAATTTATTTTGTGTATTTATTTACTAAAAATGTTTGGAATTAATTACATAGTTTTCTTTCAATTGTAAGATTTTAGCGATACTCTGAAATTGCAGCCGCGGGTTTTAAGCTAAAGAGTTGTGCCACCAATTAGCATTTTTGGCCGAATTGTAAATTAGAATTTTTAAATTATTAATTTAGCAGTAATTTTGTAGCTAAAATTTAAACTTTTTTCACTCACTATACACTCCCACTTAATCTTTGTCAGGCTAGATCCCCAATTCGTTCACAGCGCCGTATCTGATTTTTGCCAACATTCTCACAAACCAGCATTCAGGCTCATATTATCCTCGCTTCGGCGCACATCTGGTCACTGAAACACGGCCTGTGGCCGTGATCAGGAATGCTTGTGGCTGCATCTTCACAGGGCACCTCGTTTCTCAGAGCTCGCCTAAGTCAGTTTTCCTAACCCCCTGTCACAACTCCAGGCTCAGAAGAGCACAGTTCCCACTGCCCCTGCAAATTTACCCCCCCCCCCCCCCCCCCTTTTCATCATTTCCACGAATCACCGCCCAGAGCATTTACCGGTGCTTAACCCCGGCCAGAGATGGCCTATCTCAAGATCTGGACATGAGTGCTCAAAAGTAACGCCACTGACCTCTAGTGGCAAAATTATAAACTAATCCAAGCGGTTGTCATGTTCAACCTGCTGTTGCTGCTCAACCTGGTGACTTACGCAACAAACATCT
The DNA here is from genome assembly GCF_032445375.1 of Bacillus rossius redtenbacheri. Lineage (NCBI taxonomy): Eukaryota > Metazoa > Arthropoda > Insecta > Phasmatodea > Bacillidae > Bacillus > Bacillus rossius. The sequence continues at coordinate 55,738,303 of NC_086333.1, forward strand.
GCCTTTCGTTCTTTCCCGAGCCAGTAGAGCGCTCCACCAGTCTCCTCCGTAAGCCCCATGCTTTTCAATTAGTCTCGTGCGATATGTACGAATCGACTTCTTCCCTGTTTCGGCCACTCCCCAGTAGATCGTGCTGCGATCGGGCACTAACACCAACGTCGAGATATCGAAGTCAGTATTTCTTGATCCCTCACTTGGAAGTCTTCGGAACCTGTTTTAGTTAAGCATCACACCGACCCCCCAGGGACTTCTTGGCGCGACGTCTGACTATTTCGCTTTTCTGCTAGAGCTCAGCAAGATTCAATTTCGACACGCCCACTAGGATGTAGTCGTCTTAAAAAGTGATGTTTTCCCTATGTTTTTAGATAGTAATAACGTAATAAGTCAGTCTGTGTTTCAATGTAGAAACTTTTGTATTTTGCTAAATTTTAATAAATCTAAATTATGAGTACTTCCGCGTCCACCGCGCTTGTTTCGGTCAGGATCTCGCGCGCATCCTCGTGGGACCCCTTCTGAACGCAAAGACAACACCCTGTTTTGGTAAGTTTTCGACACCCTATTTCTCTTCCCCGATGATCCCTGTTTTTATGGCCGTTTTTGCCCGTTTGACGACTAGCTGTGAAGCAGGTCTAATTCTTTTGTATTTGGCTTGTTCACAGACAGGGTTAAATAATTGATATCCCAGAACCAGTAAGTATCCCAGAACCGGTATCCAAGAATCGGTATCCAAGAATTGGTATGCCAAAACCGGCACCGAAATTGCGGTCAAATGCTCTTCCTCGTCTTCGGTAACCGGAAACTCCCGAGGCGCCACCTGGCAGCCCGCCTACAGTAGCATGTATTACTCCCGACCAGCAAGTTCAAACTCCACGATCCCCAAATTCCCCGCGACTTCTACAGCGTGCCAGTTGTACGCAATTTCTAAATGCCAGCTAATTGTACATAATATGTGATAACTCAAGTGAGAAGTGCAGGGCTTTAATTACGCTACATGCTAATAGTTATTACTCTGGGATTGTTTATTTTTATTTTTAACTATGGTGTAAAGTACCTCTAAATAATTTGGCACGGGCCAGCCCTATTATAAAATATTAACTTATAAAAGTATTAACATATATTATCAATTGTAACTTCTAATGTATTAGTCCAATTAAAAATTTTAAATAATTAACTCCTTGACCAAACTGACCTATGTTTATTAAGATGATGTTTTGTTTATTTTGTTCAATTAACTATGATAGAAAATTAAAAACAGGCACAGATATAGACAATCATGCATTTGTTGTTACTTATTCTTTTGAAACTAAAGATCCACAGTCTCCCAAAATGTTTCTAGGGAGACATTTACATTACACCAATGTAGAGACAGAGTGTGACAGAGTTATATAAATTCTACCATATATCCACAGATATATTTGCTATAAGATCGAGCCTTCAGCATCTTGAAGTGGTCGGTGCGCTGCGTTTGTACTTAACGCCGCGCGGCGGGCATTGGCGCTCCTTCCCTTCCTCCTTTTCCCCCTCCCAGCGTCTAGTGCTGTGCTTGACTTCCCCTCCTGAGGTGTCCGCGCATGCGCGTGGCGCCTTCGGTTTTACTTAAAACTGCGTGTATTGCCTTGAAGGCTCTTCTTGTTCGTTAGCAAATCATGTAGATAGGTTGTTATAGCCAGTCGGTGCTGGTATTTACTGAATTCAGTATGTAGGTCAGTTAGTTAAATGTAGTGAGTGTGACAGCGGGGAGACTTCATGTAAGTGCTTCTAAGGTGGTGACCCTTACATTCATGTAACTTGTAACAGCTAAACTCTAAGGTATTATAAATTGTTTATTCAGCCGTCACCTTTGAAATTACTTTTGGCATTATTTCTCTTTACGTTTTTTTTTTATTAATAGCTTGCATTGCTACTCGTGTTTTGTCTGACGTTTCTCCCCGTCATGTCGTTACTCGTGTTTAGGGCTTGTGTTTCGCTTTTGCGTAATGTATGTAATCACGTAGTGTTAAATTGTTACATATTGTGGGTTTTCTCTTGATATCTTATACATTTGAATTAACTTGCAATTTGCCTAGTGTAGGTTAGGCCGCGGACGCCCGCATTAACATTTACGGGTCTTGTAATGTCTAATGAGGCATTTGTCCGTATTAACGTAATTCTCGGTCACTGCGATGATTGAGGGTTGTCACTCTTTTGCACTTGTTGACGTTAATTTAACGAGAGATTATTCTTTACTATCCAACACTATCCAATACTAATATTGTATTTGTCATATTGAAAATACGTTCACGTATTTTGCCGTGACAATTTTACTAGTCCTCTTTTTCTGTGGGATACTTACTTAATTTTATATAATTGTCTCTGTATCCCTTTGGTAATTAATTAGTATTAATTTCAATGTAAAAGGATTGTGTTACACGTGGTTGAAGGTTCTCGTGAAAGTACTTCACCTGCTTACACTTTCCTATGAAGCTCATGGAAGCCTTTAAACTTATCATAGTATTTTCCATTATCTATATGGCTATGAATATAATTTTTGGGGCACATTAAATTATGTTACAATAATATCATAATTAAGCTTGAGGTAATCTAAAAATAGTCATTATGTGTACCGTAAGATAAAACAAATATTTATTGCACAATAAATTTAAGAACACTTCTAAACCAATAACTTTTATTTAAGTCAGAAAAATTTAGACATAATTTTGTAATTGAATAATCATGTTTACCGCCATTTTAACACAGATTTTTTTAAGCAAAATAATTTTTAAAAAATATTTTGAGAAAGTGACTTTTCTTTCCTAATCAGAAGAATTTGGACACATTCTTTATGTTTTATATCAACCTTCATTTCGTCTATGCTTCATAATCATCTCACTGGGTCACAGCAGAAGCATTTACGTCAAGACCTATAAGCACTGATTCCTGGAACCTGCCAGTTCTACAACCTAACCAACAGTAGCATAGCCAGGATTTGTGTATGGGGGGGTTAAGAAGAATGGTCCCCCCCCCCCTATTAAAGCGGGGGGTCCGGGTGTCCTCTCCCGGAAAAATTAGGATTTTAAGGTTTAAAATAGTGCTATTTGAGCAGTTTTCGGTACTTAACTTTAAATATTGTAATGGTAAAAATATTAATTTTTTAATAAAAAATTTGTTTGAGTGATGAAGTAGGAAATTAATTAAAGATATTTTAATCAATCCAATTGCCTTGTCCACGTCCACTCAAAATCATAAATCATGCTCGAAGCTCGACAACACAAAAAAAAAGGAATAAAAATGGTTGGGTTTCGGCAGAACTGGCCTATTCCTGGAAACAATTAGCTTTATCTTGAAGAGTTACCCAGTCACCACCTGCTTATAATTACCGCGCTGGTTAAATACAATAGGTGTAAGATATACGAAAACTTGGGACCCGTCACGGTGTCACAACCTTATAGCTTCTGCTCGCGATAGTGGTAGGGGAAGGGAAGGAGAATCGGTAGGGCTCGCTTACTCTTCCCCTCCAGTGCAGTGACCGGTGATAGCAGTAAGACACCCAGGCTTCTGGCTAACCTGCTTTCAGATGAGAAAAAAATTAGGAGGAAAAGGGGGGGGGGTTAGAAACCCTAACCCCCCCCCCCCTTCCCTGGCTTCGCCCCTGATAACCAATGAGCGGAAAAGAGATTATGTTTTTCAACAGTCTGGACGGATGTGCGTGAAAATGTTTGCTTCTCACAGCCATTTATTTTCATCAATGAATCTTAGATGGCATAATATATTGTTATGCTAATCGTATCACGTATCCAAGTTTATACCTCGATACCGAAGGCATGATCGTGTATACATTTATCATGTGGTACATATTGCTCGCTGGTTTAATTTAGTTCGTTGAAAGAACCTGGCAAAACAAAAACTAACATCACAATACAAACAATTTATGTCAGTTCTTGTGAAAAATTTTCAATTGTATTAAACTTACGATCATAATTCATTGTAATATGAGATTTTTTTTTATGTCCATGAACTTTCGACGTATTAAATTAAAACAGAAAGCATCATGCATCACAGGATCAAAGTATACAGGATCATGCTATCAGGATAAAGAGATAAACTTGGAGATGTAATACGGAAATTTTAACATTTTATTTTGTTGTTTCTTGATAACCTGAAACAACCTGTGAATCCTAGGGTGGAGATTTGGTGAAGCTTCGAAGCTTCGCGAGCTTCAAGGAAGCCCGCAAATAGGACGTAAGCAGTGGGGGTGATCCGACGGGCGGCGAAGGGGAAGTCATTAAAGTCACAGAGCCGCACACTGACTGACGGTAGTCAGAGGCGTTTAAGCCCTTTCGCCGAGCCCCGCGCGGAGCTTGCAACACCGAGGTCTTATCTAATTCTACACCCCTCTTTCCTGTGTTGTTGCTCTGCTTCTATTCTTCCTCTATCCTTGCGATCACAATAACACCCCCTTTCCACCCTAGCAAACGCCGTTTAACCCTCCACAACTCAATTCATTGAGTGCCCTCCTTGGCAGAGACTTGTTGAATGTTTCCAAGTATTCTTTGAAACGTCCACCCTTCCGTACCTTTCCACTTAAGGGGCGTTTATCCTAAATTATCGTGCGAAAAATATCTGAGAGATGAGGACACCAAAAAATTATATTATTAAAAAAAAACTTTTTTCCCCATACTGATACATTTTTTCTTCTAATCACTATCTAATACAACATCACGATATTCAAGAGGTTTGCCGGTATTTTAACGTTTTAATGGTTAGTGGGGTGGTTTCTTTCTCAACCTTGATGATGTCTGCTGCAACCAGGACGAAACGTTGGTACAATCGATCACTTCAACGAGGCTCAATCTCAAAAGTCAAGATAGTTTAACGGAATACGGCCGCAACTTCCTGCAAAATACTTTAGTTGTGTTCTGGTTAGCTACATTAATAAATAAGTTTTAAAAAAACTAAACACGCTTTTATAGAAAATCCAACTAAAAAATAGAAAATAAATTTTAATAAGTTTAATTTAAAATAGTGTAAAATAAAAATGTATTTTCTTTTTAAAAAAACCGTGGGGTGCATGGTGTCAATAGTTATAGTTATTTTACTGACAGATATGAGTAGAAGGATTATCATTTTGATAATATCTTAAAAAGCACCCCGCGCTTTTTTTTTAAATAAAATACATTTTTTATTTTACACTATTTTTAAATTAAATTTATTAAAATTTATTTTCTATTATTTAGTTGGATTTTCTATAAAAGCGTGTTTTTTTAATTTTTTAAAACTCTTATTTATTTTTTACTTTTTAGTTTTGTTTATTTATAAAAGCGTGTTTTTTAATTTCTTTAACTGTTATTTGTTATAATCTACTAGTAATTCCGTGATAACTATAAGTAACAGTAATTATTTTACAAAATATTAATGTGTACAGCTGTATTGATAGTCAAATCTCGATTTTAGAAGCCATTCGAAAATTTTAACGTTATCAATATATACAGTGAGACTTAATGGTAAAAGTTTATTGACGAAAAAGTTATATCGACCAGTCTTACATACTGTACGAAATTAATGCTGTGAAGCAGGAAAGGATGGGAGTTACGGATGAATTATTACGTGAAGCGTTCCACATTTACGCAACCGGAATTTTGGGAAGGATAAGGATTGAGAAAGGATGAGGAAAGGACCTGCTCAATGAGAGTGTATACAATATGTGAGAAAAATTCGGATAGACCGGACTGGGATTCGAACCCAGAGCCATCCGATGACATGTCGGCTGCTCTACCATCGGGCGCTCGATGTACGATAAATATGATACAAAGCGCCCCACTCTTTTTTCACAAGAATACTAGTATTTTTCATTCATTATTGTTTTAAGCTTATTTTAAAAATTATTTCCTCAATTTCTTCCAGGTAAAAATCCTCAAACTGTAAGTTTTGCTATCTATCCACATATGTTTTTGATATATCATCTGTCAAACTTATCCATATTTTCCGTGTTTGATGTCTTTTATTTAATGATTTACTGACCTTGGCATAGTTTGGAGTATTTGTAACTGCTTGGTGTAGATTTGCAGGTTGGTGTTCGAGTGGAATTTCAAAAATCGGCCGATCAGGTGTAGCTGTTGAGGTTATGCATATGGTGTTTGATTTCCCATCTGCTGTTGGTTTCACAGCAAAATCAAACTTCAATTTTTCCATGTTTAATGAAATATTTGCATAAAATGTTGTTTTATAATAATGTTTCACTCTTGGTTAATTGGTAAAATGAAACAAAGACGTAAATGTGTTTCTCTATTTAACGAAAGAAACAACATTTAAAGCCCTTATTTCAGGTTTTTTCCTTCATATTTTTACAAATATAGATAACATTCTCTTCAAGAAAGTATATTTTTCACAATGATCATAACCCACTCTCACTTTTCATTTAATTAAATGTCACAATATTTAGTAGGCTTTGTTTATATCGCTCCAAAGACAAACTGAAAGAAAAGAGTTTGCACATGAGCGAAATGGTTTTCTTTACATATATATGTCTTTGTTTAATTTTACCAATAAATTGACAAAAATCTTATTTTGCAAATTGATTAATGGAATAATCTTATCAAATTAGTGCATTGTCGTCGGTCCTCGATAAATCTACAAAGTTTGAATGAAAACTGGCCGTTTAAAGTGGGTCAAAATCGCACCCAAAGGAGTCGGTTACAAACATACATACAAACAAACCAACATACAAACAAACATACAGGTGAAGCTAAAATAAAGCGTTTAAAAATACTGTTGATTCGCGTGGACGGTCGGTGAGGTTATGTTCGCTACTTTAAAAACATCTACTGTGAAAACTTGTTACCGGTTGGGTATGTCAAAACAGCTACATTAATTATGTATTACTAGCTAGTTGCAAGCAAACAATCTGTAAACAATTAAAATAAATTTAAAAAATTCAATTTATTTAAATATATGCTGTATGCTAAGTGCATCTGTGCTAATAACCGATAATTTTAACAGCAAGAATTCAAGTGACCACAAAATAAAACTAAAATATAAAATTTCAAAAGGGCATACTTACAAAAAAGAAAATCTGCGAAAGCAGCTTTCGGGCATATAAACAAATATTTTATACAATAAAGACAAAAATACCAACGGTTTTTTAATAAAATATAAATTCAAAGATATAAGTATACCTATAAATTAAAAAGAAATATTTTTGAAAGGGCAAATGTACAGAATTAAAAATATCAAAAGATTCCCTATGACACAAACTTAGATTTCCAAAAAGTGAAACATTTTCACCGTTTGTTGTTTAGAGCTAAACTTTCTGAGCTATAAGCTTTATTTAGTAATTATAAACATAGTTATTCCTAAGGTGTTCATCGAAAAAATATGATATAATTAACACTTCAATAACTAAGGCATGTTCCATTTGTGATTTAATTTAGCTTTTTAGACATACACCTTTGCAGTTTTGCACTTTTTGTCATGGAAAAATTCCGAAAACCAAAAAATTTCTCATCCCAACTGGAGTCACTGGAAACCTTTTTTGTTCATCAGTGCTATCGTCGTGTTGTCCATGGTACTTGTTTATCTTCATCGTGGTGTTTATATGTTTGCTGAGTTTCCTACATTTAATCTGTCTCGTCGTTGTTAGCCCACTTTGCTCGTGTGTTTTGTTATATTATTTTAATGACTCAGTTCCTTTTAAAATGTTGCTTGTTCTTGTTAGGATCACCAGATAGCAGCACAAGGCTTACTCACGCGAGGTATTTCGGCAATAACACTGGAACTTTGCAAATAGTAACATATTTATAAAGTGGTATCATAGAAATACCATTATGAAACAAAGGGTTAAGGAATCTTGTGCTTTCTGATTTTTATAGGTTGAACTTTTTTTGTTCGTGCTGTCGTCGTTGTGTTGTCCATAATACTTGTTTATCCGAAATCACCTGATTCAGTCTTGTTTCCTGTGAATTTTTGAGTAACAGGCGATTTGCCTGAACATGAATTCGTTACGGCGATTTGCCTACACATGAATTCGTTACGGCGATTTGCCTAAAGTCATTTCGCCTAAAAGCGTTTATTACTCAGTAAAGTTTCGTGTATATATTTATAGTTATTTAGTAATTCTTTGATTATTTTTATTACAATATTTACCATCGTCGAAATAAATTTCCGATTCCAAGGATGGTTTCTTAACTATTCACTCTGTTATGAACGGTTTTATTTAGATTGAGTATATAACAATCCATAATATTGTGCTACTGCCTTAAATCAGATATTTAACACAATTTTTTTTTCATAGAAAACACATTCATAGATAGTCTTGAACAACAATAATAATTGTTTTGGTAATATTGCTGTTTAAATATTTAACAGTAGGTAAACTAAATTAAAGTGATCGTTATATTAATCATTTTTCAACAATCGCCTTACGTGCCTTAATACCTCCTAGTTTTAAAATATCTATACAGTGAGGAAACGATTTTTTCAAGCTTACAAATAATTTGTTTTCAAATTTAAATAGAAATAAATGTTTGTTTGCTTAAACAAAATATTTTGTTTGCCTTACAATTGTTTTGATATTTAAAAATATATTTTATACAACTATGAAAAGCTTCATGAAAATTCACTGCACCCTATTGTCAAGACAGACAAATAAACATCTGAAAATATAATATGTGTACCAATCTTCATAAACATTTATTTTGTTAAGATTAACGTTTCTTGCTTTCAGTGAAATTTTTTGTGTAGTACTAACAATAAAAAGGTGTTACACCGCCATGTTACCTTAAAAGAATGATATGTATGATTTCCGTATTTCGGGCTTTGTTAAGATTATATTTGTACAGAAAAGAGCGTGTTTTTTATCATAAAATATATACTGTAATTGACCGTTTGCAGTTAATTATTAGTCCCCTTTTTCGCACAGAAATCTAGGAGGTGCAAAAAAAAATTTTTGTTTAAGTAATTATGTATTAAGGACCAGTTCTTTGATATGAGATAACCGATTATGAACAAGTGATTTAAAATTAGTTAAATAGGGGAGAAGGTTTGTTTTTTTTAAGCAGGACAGCATCGCGTGAATAATAAATACTAGTTCTTGTAAGTGAGAACCATGAAGTTGTTCCCGGGGGAGAAATTTCATTTCCCGAGATAAGCCAAGAAATTTTTCGTATCCCTTAAGTTGGCGTTCGTGACGCTCCTTAAAAGTTTCCCTGCAAAACGGTTCTTTCTTTTTCCCCCCTCTCCTTTACTAGAGTTTTATTTGCCTCTTCAACTTTCCGTCCGAGGTTTTCAAACTAATGTGGTTTGGGGGGGGGGGGATATCCGTCGACGAATTAGTATGCAAACCGCTCTTGTTTTCGCGAGCCTTGGAGAACAAGTCGTGCAACACAGTTCTTCTGTTATTGTTCGTTCCGCTGCCCGAAGTTACCTCCCCCCTTTTTTTTCTCACACAAACATGCGCGATGGCCTTCAGTAAGCATCATTTCCCGAAGACAGTCATCAATTTCTAAACGTTTCATCTTTCCAACCACCACACGGTTAAATCACTTCCCAACTCTCTCTCCCACTCTTTAAAATAAAATGTTATTTTCCTCCATCATCGTCCCAAAAGGCAACGTCCTCTAAATTCCCTCTCCCCCCTACCCAACAAATTACGAAACCCAGTCTTCCGGCCCAGAATGGACCAATCGCGGCCCATAATTGTTACCGTTTGAATGTATGCAAATCCCGTTTGAATAATTAAAGGATTCTTCCCTGGTGATGTGCGCCGTGACTCAAAACCACTACCCCCTCCCCTCCCGACCCAAACTCTCTTTGAATATTCATTAGAACTTTCGAGCAATTGTTTCAGGCTGTCGCCGTTGGAGCGGACCAACGAAAACATTCGTTTCATTTTGTTGCGGGGGAAATAAAAATAGGGGAAAAGTAAATATTTTTTTCTGACAGGTTAATGTGGCTTGGTTCCAAAATTCATAATATGTTTTTCTCAAGAGGATTTTTTTTTGTGTTTCATGAATAGTTGCATAAAAATGTTAATTGTGCTAATTAAAATATTTCTTTGTTAACACATGAATGATGGAGTTAAACTCATTTTTTAAAAATAAATTCTTAAATTTACTTACATACATTATTCTTCCAAAATGTACCAAAGTTAATGTAAGAAACGTATTTCTTTGTCTGTTTTCTTTCTTTATATTTTATGAGTAAAATAAAGTAATTAATGATTGTAACTATTTTGCTTACTTCACAATGTAGAAATATATTTGCAACTGTTTTTTTTGTGCTTCACATTTATATTCATTAAAAATTACATTCTTAAAATATACATATTAAAATTTTAAACCCAAGTTTTTTTTTCGTATTGCCAGCTATGATTAAAATTAAATAATTATATTCGATGTCTCAAAAAGCTATATAAAAATAATCTCACTAGAATTCTTGATCAGGAAATGTAAGTTGCTAGCACCAAGGCTACTGATAAATTACATGTTTAAATGAGTAAATGAAACCGAATGTTTACAAATTATTATCATATCGCGTAACATCTTTGCTCTCCAACTACACAAAAATACTTATTTTGTAAATAATTTAATGCTAATGACTTTTATCGGTAAAATTTGTTGCATTTAAAATGACTCAAGAGAAGATCGGGCTAGGGTTTCAGTGACTTGATGAAATAAAATCCTTTAGAAGTAAATATGACCTCTGTAGTTCCAATGTTATTAATTTAAGAGCGATTATTTAATTTAATTTAAAAACCATCAGTAGAAGGAGAAACACAATGAACTATTGTGAGTTTAAATGCAATATCCAGCTATTTATATATATATATATATATATATATATATATATATATATATAGGTATATATTTATATACATACACACACCCCAAAATTACTTTAATTCTTTTTAACATGCAACAAAAAATATAATTTTTTTTAATGTAAAAAAATCTAACTATACATTTTGTTAAGGAACGTGTTAATTATATATATTTTTGTATTTTATATATGTAAACCATTTAAAGCACAATTTGTTTAGGGGGAGGGGGGGGTGTTTGCGCCATATTCAGCCGCCCGCCTGCAGGTAGATAGAGATAAATAACTAATATTTTTTTAATAGAACAAGATATAATAATAGATAATTGTAAGGACAAGGGTATTATCTCAAATGAAATAACTCAATTCCACACCAATAAATAAATGGTAGATTCTTTAAATATATAAGTAATAATTTTTCTTGTATATTTTAAACAATGTTTTATATAATTATTTTTAAACTTGAAGCTTGCTGATAATTAGTTTATGCAGATTAACTAATTCTACAAAAGGGCGTGTGTGGTCTGACGTAGGTATCTGGCATGTGAAAGTGACATGGCATACGAACCGGACCTAGCTCAATGCCACTTTGTTGAGCAACAGTCACCCACAGCTACAATCCGATCGAGAAATATTCACGACTTTCAGTTGGACTTAACATATTTACATGCTCATGGGCTCGTAACTATAATACGGTGTGTGATTTAGTTAATCAAATTATAATGCGTGACAAATAATTACTCATGTCAAACTAAAGCGTGAAAAGCATTATACCAGCAAATAATTATTTAGTTACACAGCTAAAACAATACGCTTATAACACTGTTTAACAATACTGATTTACACATGTAATTAAATTAATAATACATACCTACATGAAATAACAATATTTTCTCTCGAATATGACCCATGGCACAGTGCACAACAATAAGCTCAAAACCCATTGTGTTGGCCTCTACCCAAATACTTCCTAATGTCTGGTGGCGTCAGGCGCAGGCGGGTCCCTACCGCCGCGACCCGCCTATCCCTGCAGGAGGGCAGGGTTCAACCTGAGCCGCAAGCCACCACGTGGAGCCCGCTCAAGGCTGCTCCAGCGATCACCGCCCGCGCCAACGACCCCGGAGTGGGGATAGCGTGACACGCCACCCCCAAGAAACAACCGCACATATGCAAGTGTGCAAGTGCGTTAGTGCGCGAGAGCGTGAGAGCACGAGAGCTCAAGAGCGTGAGAGCATGAAAGCACAAGGACGCAAGAGCGAGAAAGCAAGAGCACAAGAGCGCAAGAAAGCAAGAGCGCAAGATGGCTGCGTCATTTCAACCTTTCCCTGCTGTCTCTTCTATCGGTTCTCCCACCACATACCTAGTTATTTCCCCTCATGCGATCGAAATTATCGTAACGCACGAAAATTGTTACCCCCTCAGCAAGAAAGTTTGGCTTTAAAAAAAAAAGTAGAATCCCTTAAACCTTTATGTTTCGTACGTTGGTAGAGCTCATAACGCGTCATAATTAGGGACAAGCATTTTTCGCGAAAAAATCTAAACGCCCACCAGACTACAGTTTGGTATGCCAGCTGTTTCTATCTCGTAATTGGCGACTGTCTGCAAGTAAAACCACTGTCTTATTTGACCGGGCCATGTTCAGGGCGTGTTTATATCCACAGTGAATTATTGTGCTTTGTGAGCTGACGGTAGACATCTTCCTGAAAGAAATTCGACCAATCAATCAACACAGACGACGCTACAGTTTTTTTTTAACCCTCGCCAGTCTTGAAATATTTTCTTGAAAATTACATGTCGCTAGTCATAAGGAAAAAGGATGCTAATAAATCATAACTATTATTTATGTAAACATAATAGTATGTAAGTGTGCGAATTACTTCCATATCGTTCTTAAGGATCCGGAAAGCGAGAGAAAGCTGTGACAGTGACCATACACAGCTCGAATCAAGGCTCAGTTTCAAACGCTGAGTCTCTGTTTTATTACGTAATTATTTTCATTGATAAAGAAAATTTTCCTGAAAATCTTTTCCCATCGCTGTATTTTGTTCTTAGATCAAAAAATATTTTTATAAAGTATTTACTAATCGTTATATTTTATATGTAGAAAGGCACACAAGTGATCAATTTATAAACAAATATCGCTATTGGATAATATTAAGAAATATTTTGTTGAGAAAATTTCAAATGAAACAAAATATGTGAGAAATATATAGTATTAAGTTTACAAGTAAAACCAGCAAATATAAGAAATGACATGAAAATTAGGAACAAACTTACAAAATAAACACTATACCCACTAATTTTAAGAATGTGTTTTTCTTTATTTTGAGATAACACTGGAAAAATTAATTTAAAACTGCTTATGAAAATAGAGTAATTGTAAGAATATACCTTGTTTAGGTTATTTAATAAAATGTTTCAATAACAAGAAATTTTAAAACATGCTGATTTTCCTTTAATAATAAAAAAAAAAGAATAGCTGAATAAACCGTGAAAATTTGGCACAAATAATATTTGTCAATGTGTGTACATTGTAAAAACAGAGTTGTTACAAGATGCTTTATTCTTTGTTTACACTTCCAAGTCGTGATATGTATTAACTGAACTTCTTGGTTTCTGGCTTGGCGTGTCAAAAGCCTCTTCGGATAGGTGATTCTGCGATGACTCTCCATTGCCTTCCGCAACACGAGCGTCAAGAAACCACACCACTTCTCATAGTGCTTAAGAAAGTTTTCAAATTGGAGTAGTTTTGACGCAAACAGACTTCAACTGTATATACAGTTTTCTAAAGTTGATCCCATAAAAGCAATACATATTTTTTTTTCCCTCCATGATAATATCCATTATGCTTTCATTATATATATATAATTTTTTTTTACCTTTTTAACGAACAGATTTAAATTTAGTTAGTTATTTGTCAATTTTTCATTTTTTTCTTAGTAAAAAATATTTTTCATTTCATTTGGTAGACAAACGCTTCTACATTACTCAATGCAAAAAAAAACAACTTAGTTTTAAAAACTAAAATGTATTCTTTACATTAAAAAATATTCTAAAGAAAATTCTTGATTTTGAGTCCTATTTTAATATCACATGATTATAAGGGTATTTATTACATCACTTGCAGTCAAGTGATAATATTTGGTACTAGGCGTGTGTACGTATTTATGTTTATTGAAATAAAACACCCAGTTAATCAATTAATGTTTTTACTATCGAATAAAGGAATTCTCGTGAAAAAAATAATTTTTAAGTACCAGCAAAATTTAAATGCGGCTTAAATTACATAATCTGTTATTTCTTCAAAACAGTATCAAAATTTTTTTCAAACAAATAGAATGTATCTGGATTCGCATTCCAGAGGAACCTGGTGTGCATAATGCTCCGGAACACCTAGTTTATAATTCCCATGATACAACTAAATCGTTCCAGCCAAAAAAGCTTTACAGCAGACCATAGCCTATTGGTCTCGTCGTAGTGTTGCCCAGTTTTCAATGACTTTTCTGTCGAAGAAATGTAAAACCTTTTATGGAAGGGGGACGAGGGAAAATAATCACAAAAACATACAAGTAGGATATCTTAAAAGTGGACATTAATTTCGTGTTTTTTTTTAATGTATATAGGCAAGCAGTGAAGAGATGGGACCACAAGCTGCATTCCGCGCAGTTAATTTTACGCACTCTACCTAATATTGCTGCCAAGGTTGGAACTTGCACCACGTCGTTCGTCGCGCAAGGTACGGCGTGAGCGGTTTTTAATGGGTTGGGGTGGGAGCAAGATTGGAAAGGGGGAGGGAGGAGGAAGAGAGGGAAGGAATGGGAGAAGGGGGTACAAGGAAGGAGATGGAGCAAGCTGGGGTCGTGGGAAACTACGGGGATCGCCGGCACCCGCACGACCCTGGCGGTGGAAGCGCGTAATAATAATCTGCCTGAAGAGCTCGTTTAAATGTGCGCCTTCTCGGAAGCCGCCGGCAGTTTTTAAACTGTCGTCGGCGGCGGCAGTTCGGTGCGCTCCGTGATCACCATGTGGTGTGTGGAGGGGGGGGGGGATCCCCTAGCAAACTGCCGCGCAGGAATTATAATTAATTTGAATAATGACGCGGATGGCTGGCTGGCTGGCTGGCTGTGGCGTCTGCAGTCGCAAATTTCACCGCTGCGTTCACACAAACACACACACACGTCACATTGTTTTTTTTTAATGGTAAATGGAACAGAAATTTACATGTAAAAGTACAGACATTTGTAAATTTTGTAAATTTACATGAAAATAGCTGTATCATTACAAATAGTGATCGCAGTAATACTGGGTTCGGAATCTTTCCCGGCCATTTATGCTTTGTATTGTTCCAGTAGCTACTTCCAATAGTTAAAGTTATTTGTAAATCGTTCCCTGAATAGCTTTTTCCAGTATTAAATGCTCGTATTTATAAGCATGATAAAACAAAATAAAGACTAATTATTGAATATTCTATTATTTTTCCAAGGTTAAATAAAATTATTCTTGAATAACACATTAATCTAGGTATATTAAAAATAAAACTGTTCGATGCAAAAGTCAGAACATAGGATGAAATAATGAAATAACTTTCGGAAATGGCTATTTATATTATTAAGAACTCAAAAATATAGTTTTTAAAATTATCGTCCGTTTGTCTGTTGGTTTGTCTGTTCGTATATTTGTCTGTTCGTATGTTCGTCTGTTCGTCTGTTCGTCTGTTCGTCTGTTCGTCAGTTTGTCTGTTTGTTTTTTGGTTTGTTTGTCTGTTGGTTTGTTGGTCTGTTTGTCTTTTTGTTCCAGCATCAATCGAAAACTATTTGACGGATTTAGACCAAAATGTTTTATGTTGGTAAGGTCTTTGGATAACTTAGAAACCAGTCTATAAATACCTACACCATTCCACCCCTAATGGGGTGCAATTTGGGTTATTATGTTATTAATATAATTAATTATATCTCTGAAACTAATCAAGCTAAAATATATATTTTGTACCAACAAAAAATTAACAAAATCATCCAAAGAAAAGTATTAAATTTTGTGAAAATCATTTCTTAGGTTTAAAAAAAGGGTTTAGTATATTTTAACGACGAATAATAATATCTCCGAATTTAACTAAGCGTAATAAATTATAGTAGGTACCAATAATAGACATACGAAAACTACCAACCAAAAATTTTAAATTGTACGAAATTTAACTCTTAAGGATTTATAGCCTTTCCGTCAGACTCAATGGGACTTAAGTTAACTTTATCTTCAGCGTTTAATTTATAGATAATATTTCGGGTAAGTGAGACCTGCCTTTCTGCCGAAATTCTTGGGATTTTATTACGAAATCGAAAAATGTATTTCTTCTTTCTACAGATTTTTTTTTTCAAACAGGTTCAAATATAAAAAAAGAGGCGGTTGTTCATTTATTAGGAACTTGAAACTAACATAAAAAATTTAAAAAAAAAACAACTTTCATCCTATCAGAAGCATTTATTAAATTACTTTTATGAGACACTTAAACATGAAAGAAAATAATTTTATAATTTATTTTATATCTTAACCGGTTACAAGTAGTCAAAATCAACTTTAAGTACACTAAAAAATTATAATAAAAATACTTTTTAATGAATAAAGTGTACCTACATGTTGAAAACTGAAATTATATTTCAACTATGTAAAATTGCTCTTCGCCAAGGTGGTTAAAATAAGTGCTTCGTTAAGATACGCTTATTCTACCCTTACTTAAATCGTAAGTATATAGTGTGGATTGACTAAGTGTGTTGCGTCACACGCATGCGTGCAGGAATCACCTTAGAGACAACATGGGGTCGATATTTCTGCGGACTTCACGTATCTGGAATTCCACTAAATGCTCAGTATGCATGAATGGAGTCTTGGCGTAGAGGTTATGCAATTTAGTGGTTCTCGCCACAGGTGAGGCTTTGCCTCACTTTAAAACGGAATAGGTACTCTTAGACTCCAATGGGATTCACTCTGCCACGAACAAAAATATTGAAAGATATTCGAAACAAAACGTATTTGCCGGAGTCACTAACTATTTCTGTACTACTACTATTATTACTACTACTACTGTTGAGACCACGTTCCTTAAAATTATGTTCCCAACGTTTTGGCAGGGATTGTTGCAGCCATCCTCAAGGTTTAACAACTGTTGTCACTCGCCTATGATGATGAATGCAAAGGCATGCCGAAACCTTGAGAACATAATTTTAAGGAACGTGGCCTCAACCCAGAAGCCCAGAAGCAAAAAAGTAATTAGAATTGCAATGCGTTATCATTACGGCCATAGTTAGTCATACATATTTTAGGTAGATTCCAAAGAAACACTGCCGATTGTAGCCGTTACCATGGTGCGACTTTCAGAAAATGTTTCTATAGTTTCTCGTTTCATGGTCCATAGACATCAAAACCACAGTCAACTTAAAAGTATATATATATATATATATATATATATATATATATATATATATATATAAATTTTTTTTGGAAACGATAACTGTCGCAATTTTTCACAAATCACTGCCAAACTGATATATAAAATCAAGTAGTTGAAAATCTCTGTTGAGTTCGTTAATGGGCAATATCCGACCAAAGGGGTAAAATGGGGAAGGTATTTTGAATAACAGAAAAATCGCTGTAACTCCCTTAAAATGGAAAATATCATGTCCGTTTAGAGGTATTATATCTCGCAGGAGTAATACCATAATCTTGGGTCTAAAAATGTTTTTAACACGACAAACCATTACTAAAACGGGTTGAAAAAATAAGGGTTGAAAGACAAAAAAAAATCATTTTTCACTTCGTATGCACAACATCATATCGTACATATTGTGTATTAATTTAATAATTTTTATCTAAAAAATTTGTCTGAAACAATTTTTGATTTGATGAACCATTATTGCAAAGGGATGAAAAAAGGAAGGGTAGAATTAAAAAAGAAATAACATTCTTACTAGGTACAATATCAAATCCGTTCAAATTGTTTGTAAGTCTTATAAATTTTACCTCAAATTTTTGACTGAAATAATTTTTTATAGTTCGTACCATTACTGAAACGGGTGTAAATAAAAGGGATAAAAAGACCAAATATCATTACTATTTTTAAATATATGTACAGTTGAATCCAAACAATTTATTGTGAAACACATAAACTTTATCTAAAACATTTGGCTGAAAATGTTTTTGATAAAACTAATCGTTACCGTAAAAACAGGTTTTGAAATTTAAAAAAAATCAAAACTTTCTTCGTATCAAATTCGTCGAAATATGAATAACCATGTTAGTGTGACCTTAAACCACGCATTAGTACAAGGAATAAAAAACAGTGTTTCAAGATGAAAAATTATTGCATAACCATTATAGTAGGCATAATAAAAATTCGTTAAGGTATTCAATGCGGAATGCATTAAGTTAAAATCGTTAAAAATATTTTGGCTGCTTGGAATATGAGAAAAAGTTAAATTGAACTTTTTTAAATATTGGCGAACTTACAAGATCTCATGTAGGCTACATTATGAATTCTCGGAGTTTATAAAAGTTTCCAAAATATTTCCAGAAGAAAAAGATACTTCGAAATCTACCTATGTCTTTAGGCTGTGCCGTAAGGAATATATATGTATATATATTCTCGGTTACATTTTAATCCATTTCGAAAATGTTATTAAAACTGATTTCTGTAATTCACGTTTCTGGAAAGCTTATCATAAATAACACAATTTTTTTTCTTTAAAAAAATATTTTATTCAAACAAAATTACTAACATCACAAAAAGTTACAAGTTTCATGTTTGACCAACGCCTGTAATGATTTTTCTGGAAAAACAAGTCTTGAACTTGATGACGACAAGCGCTTTATTTGAACCATCTGCGGTTATACTTTTTTTTTCCCCTTTCCTTTCTAAACTTGGCGACGAAATATCAGCTAAACGGTGCGAAAGGAAGGAGTGGAGAGGGGTGAAGTTTTTGGTCCGGGGATGCTGGGGGGGTAGAAGGATGTGTCGTTGAAACCAAGAACTATTTCTCGCAAAAAAAAAAGTTTCCTTTACCCAGTTCTTTAATCGTCGGTAGTTAGGAAGCATCGGCAGCAGCTTGCGAGCTGAAAAAATTGTTCAGCCTGAAGGAAGGGTTGGTCGGTCAAGCCGCGCAGTTGGGGAATGGAAGTTTTCGGTACAACACACAACCAACTATTATGCCATATGTGGTCGATGCTAATAAAAAAAATTCTGTAGCCAGAACTTATCTTTCTTTTTCTCTCTCTCTCCCTCTCTCTCTTTTATTTCTCTCTTGGTCCAGCGCAGTCGATCGACTTGTATTTTTCTCCTTTATCCTCTTTCTTCTATTTCTACCACCTGCGCCTTCCACGGGCAGTTACAATTCTTACCGCCTCCCGAATTTCTCTACCGCCGCACTGACCCGTCATCGGAAGGCCAACGTCATTTCACACCACGAGGTGTTAAGTTAATCGCGCAATTGCTATACAGATGGGGAGAGAGGGGAGTGGTATGGGGTAAGAGGTCGCAAGCCTTGGGATTGCCAGGGTTTAGTGGTCTAGTGTGGGTGGTGAGTTTTTTTTTGCTCTCAGGAAGTTGGGTGGATGCTTAGCAGCTTTTCTCACACCTGACCCCGATGTAGTGGAAATTTGTTTTCGAAGTTTGTAACATTTTCACGACAGAGTTTCGGTTGATTTCGTCACAACGTCGTACGCTTCAGCCGAGCGCAATTGTTCCTCAGTAGTTTGTGAAATACCTCTTAATTGAAAGACTCGCTTTTGCAATGCACTTTTGATAGTCTTAACTAAATTAACAGGAAAAATACATATATCTCCATCTACGCGTCCCGTTCAATAATCTTCTTTTAAATTAAAATTAAGATGTAGCACGCCTAAATACATACATATTAACACAGTTGTATCACTTCTATCTTGAAACATTATTTTATCGCATAATACGTGAAAAATGGTTAAGCAGTAATTATATTTATTTGCTTGAACTAAACCAGTTATTAGGAATAAGCATCCGGCATTTCAACATTAAAAATCAAAACAAATACTTTTATTGCGATAGTATTTTATTTAAAAATTAATAATATAAAAGGAATGCATTCAAGATACCTTCAAATATATAACTTAAATAACTCATATCCAACTTTTTATTCATAAATTATATTTGTACTTCTGTTTAACCTCCCGTAGAGAGAAAGATTATGTTAGACCATAAAATACAATAACACAGACCAGAAACATGGGAGAATAAATCATCAATGACAGTTTGTAAATAAATATCCCAGAATTTAAAAGAGGTGGTTCGGGAAGCCACTAGAAACCAAAATCAGGATTGCCTGACAGGTATCAAATTCGTTCAAATTGTTGGTAAACCTTATAAATATAATTTTAAAATTTCTCAAATATTTATTGTGATACGACTAACCATTACTGAAAGGGGTGGAAAAATAAACAAGGGTTGAAGGACAAAAAAATCATAACCCAATAAGTAAATATACCTACTGTCCAATTTGTTACAATTTACTATAAAATTCCTAAACATTAGCTATATATATTGGCTGAAACATTTTTTGATGAGACTAGCTATTACAGCAAAGAATTAAAAATGCATAGGTTAAAAAAAATAATCATAACCTTGTTTCTACGTTCACTACAAAAATCATACAAATGTTTACGAAACCTTCTAAATATAATCTTATACCTTGATAAGAAACCTATTTTTAAACAACCAAAAAATGGAATATAGTTGTTGAGGGTAAAAAATGTCAAAGCTACCTTAGAAAGCAGTGATAAATTCGTTCTACTATTTTCAGTTCTGGATGAAAGGAAAGAAAAACTTTAGAACTATTTTTGGTAAATGGAATACGAGAAAAGTTTAATCGATCATAATATGAATATTGGAGAACATATAGGATGCTAAGTACAATAAATTATCAAAATTTTTCATCTGCACCTGAGGCAGTGATGAAAACGATTTTTCATGTTTAAATTTCATCTCTCATTCATTACCATTACTTCTATTTGGATTCTTAAGTCAAATTTATAAACATGAAAAATGACTTTAGTTTTGAAAGCTGACAAATAATCCGCATGATGCGTCATTGTAGATTTTTCAGTTGATATAAAAATAAAATTGTCTCGATTTTTTTTAAATAACTTACTTTAGAAATTTTTTTTTCTCAATGGAACCAAATTACACGCGCAGCTAGTAAGCAAAAAATAAATGAGAGTATTACTGATGATTACATAATTACGTACCCTCCATGAAAGTAACGTGGTTCAGTGAAGCACAAACCTAAGTTTTTTTCATGACCCGGCATTAAAATAATTTCTGGAGGAAGAAAGAAAGGGGGTGGGGTGGAATTGAAACGTATCTGCAGACAACTGAACAAATGTTCTTCCAAGTTTATTACACTTGTTATTGTTTCACAAAGGGCCACAGGTTGGGGTAAAAAAAAATGTTGTGTAGAGGGCAGGTTCTAAAATAAGAGCGCGTGTAGTTCAGTACATGTAATATAAGTGAAACTTATTTGGCCATTCAATCCTCGATTCGTAAGTATATCGTAAGGGGTAAAACGACGAGAAAAAAAGACAAATTTTTCTAAATAAACATGAATTAACAAAATTATTACTCATTTCAAAAAAAAATTATTACCTATATCAATAATTATTGATCAATAATTATTCATTAAAAATAAAAATTACTCACTCTTGAAATAATCACACCATAAAATGTTACATTAAGATTTTCAGGACCCAAACCATAGCACGTAAATTATTCATACACATTTTAAAAAGTAACTCAATTTCGAAAAATTTTATTCTCAAACACATTTATAATACAATAGAACCTCTTTAAGTTGAACCTCGATAAGTCGAAAACCTCCCAAACTCGAAAACATTTTGTGTTCCCTTCCATTCAAGCTCCAAAACCTGCGTTGCTCTAAATCTCAACCTCTATTAGTCGAAATAATCAGTGTGTCCCTCCAAGCCATTTTGGTACAGATTTTCCTTCCATAACTCTAAAAATTAAATTGGACCTCTGTATCTGGAACATAGCAATGTTTTATTTTACAACCTTTACAACTCGATTATTTGTAACTTATTACCTCTATAGTTCGAAGAAAAATAAGTTACCGACTTTAAGATTTTGTCGACAATGTGAGTACACCATTGTTTCTTAGAAATAAATTTAGGAGTATACAATAAATAGGATAACCACGAATTTATGACTCACGTGTTTGCTTGCTTGGTGTCAGGTGTTTAATTTTGTAATTTTTGATTTCATTTGAACTTTAGCGAAGCAAGTCATTTTTTTTTCGACTGTTACGACTGCTACACATCACTTTGTACAACATTTTACAAATAAAATTTTTAAAACATGAGTGCTGTGAAACGTAAACTGAAAACTTTGGGTCTCGCTTTGTTAAGTGCGATGAGGGAGTTATGACTGCTGGGACATTATCTGATGACGATATTATCTATTCAGTAGCTCAGAAAACCCATACTAATGATTAAGATGACATAGAAGATTCAAACAATACAACATGCTATCCATGGGTTTCCATCAAAGAGGCAAGAACCGTATTGAATAATTTACGGATTTTTATAGAGCAAACCAGCAACTCTGAAGAACAAGAATTTTATGCTCTTTATACCTTAGACATTGCTATAAATAGAGAACAACGTTCATTATATAATGAAAAAAAAAATTACTGACTTTTTTAATGCCATAGTTTTTTATTTTAAGGATGATTTGAAATAATGTTAATTTATAATAAATAAAAATATGTTTGTCACCTCTGCAACTTTAATTTTTATTTATTTTACCTCTCTAACTCAAAATGTATAAGAATGAATCTCAACCTCTCTATGTCGAATCAAAATCCGATTAAGCCGAAATCCTCCATAAATCGAAAACTCTATAACTCAAATTTTTTGGCGTCTCCCTTCGAGTTTGACTCTAAGAGGTTCTACTGTATTACTTAGTATTACTCAGCAAAACCATAAATACAATTTAATGACAAGATAACACAGCGCGGGAATTTTGGCCTTCATTTATTTTTCAAGTACTTAAGAATCCCAACTTTTTTTTGTAATTATCATAAATTTGTTTCAAATAGAAATAAATAAACATGAATAAACAAAATTATTACTCACTTCAAAATAACAGGTCAGGATATCAATAATTATTGATCAATCAATATTTATTTATTAACAGTAAATATTACTCACTGTTGAAATACTCAAACCATAAAGAAAATTGTTTACTAAATATCAAAGGTAGGATTGATTATAATAAATTAGTTGGATTTTAATTTTATATTACGTAAAGATTAGATGTGATGGAGCACTTTTCTAGACAGAGTTTGTTGTTCTGCAAATATCACCTTATCATTGAGTTATAGTGCCACAGATTTTGCCAATAGGCTACACAGACATACTGCAATGTGTTCATAGGCATTGATAATGTTCAGCCGTCGAATGAATGAACAGTGAGTAACATGTCCACCGCTACGCGACGCGAAAACTAAACGGCACGGACGATCCTTACAGAAATTCTTTACATTTATAACAACATTGCCACAAAGTGAAAATAAAAACAATTAATATTGTACGCACGGAATTTGTTTAAAATTTTCTTCAATCTAGCTTACTCCTAGTTGGATTCAGCATATTTACACGCTCGTGGGCTCATAATTATAATAAGGTGTGTCACTGAAAGTAGCAGGGTTGCATTTAAGCAGTGTATGCTTTTCCCACGAGCAGGTCTATGTTGCGTTTTCACGAGTGTCCAGTGCACAAAATTTATACATTTTTGTGCCCCATTAATAACACTATTAAAAATTCATATTTTTAAAAAATGTTCATGTTCAACCTTACTTATTTTCGTGTCCTGCCTTAAAATTTAAATTTATTTAACCACTACCGTAAACATAAAACTACCTGCTCGTGCGAAACCGGGTGCCATAGCTTGTAATAACATGAAGTAGAAGCTTCCCTCACGATTCACCGATCCGCGTCAAACGAAAACTGTCGATGCTCCTCCTCGGCTACACGCGAACCGCCCTCGGGAGACCCATCCTGCCCGATTGGCGCCGGATGCCATCCGAACAAAAGCCGCGTCCGGGTGAGCCTAGATCCCTTCTCCAAACATTCCTCCCTCTTACAGCCCCCACGGGCGAGAACCTAGATCTCCTTTTCTCGCCGGCGTGGCTTTCCGCGCGTGGCGATTTTCTGAGAACGGCAACGGCGGCATTTTCAACAGCGAGCAGCAGATGGCTTTTCTCCCAAGTGAATTGAAAACAAAACAAAAAATATGAACTTAGCGAGTCCTACAGTACTTGCCATTGATGTGTATCATCTAAACTAGTGTTACACTCTTCTCTATACACTTGTGTAACGTAAATGTCTCCTTGGAAAAACTTTGGGAGACTAGTGGATCTTTTAGTTTCAAATACATAACTAATAAATCCAATTTCGTCTATATCTGTGCACCTATTTATTTTACTTTTATAGTTTTTGGAAACTGGGCCAAGAAAACATTATAACAATAAACATGATAAAGAAGTTAGTGTCTTGACATACATAATTTGACTAATGCATTATTCGTTAGTCATTACAGTGGTGGCTAATACACAAATTGTGTTAGTATTTGTTCGTAGGGTCGACCCTTTGTAAAAATATTGCGAGATGACTTCCACCATAGTCAACAATAAGAATAAACAATTAACAATAAGAATAAACACTTAACAATAAGAATAAACAATCCCAGGATCCTAGTGATTGGCACATCGTGTAATTAAAGTTCTCTAATTATCGAATATTGGCACACTGGAGGTCAAACAGAGAATTTGGAAATATGAAGTTGGGAACTAGATGGCCGAAGATGATGTTTCACGCTGTAGTTGACTACCAGGGCGCCATGGCTGTCCTGGGTCCGAGGACGGGAAAAAAGCATGCGGTCGAAATGCTTGCTCCGACTCTTGAACCCTGTCTGTGAACAAGCCAAATCCCACATGATTAGACCTGGTTCACAGACAGTAATCAAACGTGCAAAAATGGCCACAAAAACGGTAATGGCCGGGGAAGAGAAAGGTTGTCGAAACTCACCAAAACAGGGTGTAGCTCATATCACTCAACACGTTGTGCCCGCCGGGAGGTGAGAGAAGACCATCCCTGAACAAGCGCAGTTAACGCGGACGCACTCATCATTGATAGAAATTAGAAATTTGTAAAATATGACTATTTCTACATGGAACACAGACCGACTATTTAAGGTCTAAAAAAACTTAGGGAAAACATCTCTTTATGAGACGACTACACTCTCGTACGATGGCAGAAGTAAAGTCTTGCTGTGGGCTGGCCGAGGATGCGAAGTGGTCAGTCTGATAGCGCGGCGCGAAGTCTTCGCGTGGCGGGAGCAACTCTTAATTAAAACAGACGCTTGCTTTCGAAAGAAAGTGGGGGGGGGGGGGGGGACTTCGGCTTCCGGACCGAAATGTTCTGAAGATTTCAGAGTGGATGGCAAAGAAACACCTACCTCGATATCTTGACGTTGTCGTTAGCTGCCCGAGCGGAACGTAATCTTTTGGGTGGTGGCCGAAATAGAAGACAAATCGACTTGTGCATATCTCGCACGAGGGAACTTAGAAATCTTGGGGCGTATGGAGGAGACTAGTGTTGCGCTCCTGTGACTTTTAGAAGCATTACAGAGTACTGCTTGAGTCACAAGGGGGCAGGCTAAGTTTGCTCGAGACTCACAACAGTTGACACTTCTGCTGCTAGAGGTCAGAGGCAGTACTTTTGAAGACATATGGATAGCCTTGACTTAGGCCGGGGTTAGTTGCTGGTCATTGTACTGAGGGCTTCTGGGGAAGACGGGGAGACTTGGAAACTGCAGCGACGGTGGAAACTAGCTCTACAGAGCCCGGATACGTGACTGAGGGTTTGGTAAAACGACTCGTGATCATGCTTTGTAGTGCTCGCTTCAGGCGGGCTCTTAGAACCGAGCTGCTCTCGTAGCTTGCAGGGCATAGCAGTTCTTGTCATGGCTACAGGGAGAATTACAGGTGACGGGCGTGCATCAAAGCAGTGATAAGATGAGCCCACGTGCTGGCTCGCAAAGACTCGGGAAAAATCAGATATGGCCCTGGGAACGGATTGGAGAGACTAGCCTGACAAAGATTAATTGGGAGTGTGCAGAGAACGGAAAATGTTTCAGTTTTAGTTATAAAGTTACTGGCAAAATTATGGTTCCAAATTCAAATTTAAAATTGTGCCAAAAAATGCTAATTGGTGGCACATACTCCTCCACTGAAAGGTGGAGCCAGGGTAAGTAACCAAAGCTAAGAGTGAAACGTCGTACCAAACGAACGTCTTGAGCCAAATGACGGTTAACATCTGCTCCTGCAACTGTACAACTGCTTAATGATATTATATAATAAGTGTCTGGAAATAATAGAGGGGGGACAGTTTAATTAAGTTATTTCCGTCTCAATCGACACGAGAACTTCGCATATCAACATGCTGCTCTGATGTGTGAAAGATTTTTGTAGGTATATCATTGAGACATTTAATTAGGAAAAATTAAACTGTTTCATCAAATACACAATGTTCGCAGGCTTTCACGGCCATTGTCTGAAGTAGCTTGGGTTCTGGGTTGTAGCCGTGTCCTTGGCAAATAATTCACCGACGTTTCGGTCAACATTGCTCCCTGATGATGACGAATGCAATGTCGACCGAAACGTCGGTGAATTATTTGCCAAGGACACGGCTACAACCCAGAAGCCAAGCTACTTCATCAAATACATATTGTAATACCAGAATAAGTAAAATACAAAAATCTCAATTATTTCATCAAGTTATGAGGAATGTTAACGTTCAAGAAGCTGTAGCGCAGTTACCATTCGTACCACAGAAAAGATAACGGAATGAAAACTGTAGGATATTTAATTATAATTTAGTTATTATAATAAATAAAAATTTCTCAAGTCAATAATTTTTCATAGACTTCAAAATAATATCCTAAATTTTATGTTTTTGTTTTTAACCGCGAAACGTTTTTCAAAAGTCGGCCCTGTTGAATTTTGTTGGTGTTGGTTTTTTTATGTTGACGTCAATGTACGGAATAAATTAAAATCTTCTACTCCAACTTTTGCAAGGCAACCCCCAATTTTTTCACCTAATGACTTGACTGGGTAGTTATTATTGTTTGTTGATTTTATTTATAAAACTAGCTGACCTGGCGAACTTCGTACGAACAGTCAATGAATGTCGTGTTAACTTTTAGCTAAACGTAATTTAGGATTTTATTAACATAATGAAATTAATACTAAGCATGCAATAAATATACAAAAATAAAGTATTTCGATGGCGTGTCAGCAAGTCATTTGCTTTATTGAAGCTATTTATTTTGTTTCTTGGGTTGCACTCGGGTTGATTATCTTCAGTGAAGCAACTTGTGATGTACGACATTTTTCGTTTTGTTATAAGGCGCAAGAACAAATAAAGCGGATGGTTTTCCGACACGTGAATATGCCACGCACAGTTGACCATGAGAAAAACATGTATTTTACAGATTACTTAAGGATTGGCCTTGTGATTTGTTAATCGTCATGGCGAATGCAAGACGAAACGGAAATTGAATTCGCTTAAACTCAAAGGGCATATCGGTTGGTATCATCGGAATACTCGGAAAGAGAACTTCCTCACCTTTGTATTTTCCTTTGAGTATCATCGCATTAATCACATTGATCATCAGTTTTCTTATCACCAAACGCGTTCCATTGCATAGTTTTGGTTGGTTTAGATTTCGAAGCATAAAATCTAACCAACCTTCAGTTGTAAATTGTGCGGTGGTAAGCAAGGCACACCCAAGGAGTTTAAAAATATGTTGTATAGTTGGTGGCTGCGTCTTCGTTTGTTACACAGTCAATAGATTTGAATGAATGTAGAGTAACAACGATTTGATTCTGAATAACGAAATTTAAGTCATCCACATCTTTGTTCTTAGCTGCCAAAATTGCTCGCTCGCTCAACCATTTGTTATTTTTGTGGTTATCAATGATGTTCGAGAACACTTTGTTGATGAGCTGTCTTTAGATAAGATGAAATCGCAAAAGTTCGGAGGAAATGAAATCAATTCGCTCTTGTGTTTGAGAAGCACGAAGTTGGGCCATACTGACGCGGCTCTCGTCTCTTGCGCGATTTCTAATCCTTCTTCAGTGGATTCATTCGCTATAATTTCATTAGAGCTTTGTTGGGAAACATTAGATTTTCTTTTTCGCGGCATTGTTAGTAATAATACTCGCACAATAGGATTTATTAATAACAATCGCACTAAAACAAACAAATCGACCGGTAAACTTAATATGCTTTTTTTCAAAACAAATAATGGACAACATGAAAAAAAAAACATTTACACTTTCGCGACTTACAGCTTATGTACTGACAGGCAGTGGCACTGGAATGTTCCGAAAGTTTCTCATACATTCGGTGTTGTCAATCTTTTTTTTTTTCTGTTGTAGTGTTGTAGTGTTAATGTGATTGGGTGATTCATTTTGGTTAATTTTAATGATAAAAGTAAACAATAAATCACAAAATGGGTAAAAACAATTGTCCCATACATGGTGACGACAAATGGTTTAGAGCTTTAGTTTTTCTTACTCTCTCTTCTATATTCGTTAGAATAGCTTCGCGGCTATTTCTTGGCGTACATAGAGAAATAACTCACAGTTTATACCACTGTAACTTTGTATGTCTATGGCCAACCTGCGTGACATGAGCTGTCAGTTGCGGAATATGGCAGCGTTCCAAACCTAATTTATTTTTAAAAAAATTTTCTGTGAATTTTATTAATATTTTAATTGTTATTCTGTTATTCGGGGCGGAGACGACACCAACAAATCAGAGAACATTAAAATCAGTCCAACCGTTCTTGACTTATAAATGGTGAACTAACCCGACATTTATATATATATATATATATATATATAAATAAATCTTTATAAATCACTGTGTCCACTGTAATGACGAGTGATTATATAATTTTTCATACAAGACATGCTGATTAATAATCTTTTTGCTGGATACGATTTGAATTTTACTGTCACAAAAAGTTAAAATATATATTAGGGTCCCTGAATACTTTAAATAATTGTATTATAATTTTAATATATTAAGATATAACTAAGTTTTATTTTGATACATACTATTTCCTAAAGATGTTTCCATTTTATGGTGAAGTAAGATTTGTCATTTTCAAAATAACATATTTCCTTAAAGAAATTTTGTTTTTTAATTAAATGTATAACATAGTTTAATATTCTGTTGAACAAATGTTTTAATAATGTCATTAGCTGTGACTAAATTATTTATAAAATAAATGAATCGCTTGGTCATAATAACACATTTTTTAAAGTACCATTTCCGTTTTTAACGCTAAATATTTAGAAAATTCTTTTCATTCTTACTCTACCATTTAATTTTATTTTTATAGTGACAAACATTAATGTGAATATTTTGAAATAATTTTTGTTCCTATTTAATGTCTCAATATATGTTAGTTTCATATAAAAGTAAAGATAACTTTCATTGAACACAATTTTCTTTATCTTTGGGTAAAAAAAAATGTTTCACTTTACTACCATGTGCATAAAAACAAATACATGCAAAGTTACAAAAGGTTAATATTTCCCCGTAGATGCTATGCTCCAGTCATTAGTTTAACATAAATACATTGACGTCAACTTATGTTAAACGTGGACTACCTTCTCGTGATCGTTCCTCTCGCTTCTTCCCCTTCATTCCCTCGGCTGTTTGCGTAACGCCCTACCCCCTCCATCAAACGATTAAATTTCACACTCCCCTGGCTCAACCCCCACCCGCCTTGCGACTGTGTCAAGCGGGTTGCTCACCGCAAGGGGGCTGGATGAGAGCCGTCCCTTTCCTTCACCAACACACCGTCACCCATGATATTATACCCCGGCTCTTGTTTGTTCTGTGCTCTAGTCGTCCTGTCGCCCGCACCCCATCTTAGGGGCTGACAAGTAAAACCCATCATGGGATCTGAGTACTTTCCATCTCCCTGCGAATCTGAAGCAGTCTGGCCAGGGCGATGACTTCAACTTTTACAGTTTATCAGTTTTACAATAGAAGAAGTTGCCGTTGATTGTTTCATCACTTAACAAGCGTATTTTAAATTGTAAGCCTCAACCCACAAACAAATAACTGAAGAAGCCTGACTTTCTAAAACTTGTAGAACACCTGTTTTTTTTTTTTTTTTTAGTCTAATATTTGTCTTATTGAGGCCAAGTATTAAAAGAATTTTTTTATAAATATTCTTTGCCGCATGTGATTATTACAATTTTTTTAATGTGTGTGCTTAAAACATGTGTACGTGCGTGTCCACTTGTTAACTTATTTTATCGATATTTTTAAAGACAAAGTAATGAGTTTCAGGTTTTGAATATTTTTTGAAAAATATTTTTGGTCAAATTTCTCGTTTCACATAAGTTATTTACTTGTTTGTACTGGAGGCTGGTATGATAGATCTAGAAACATTCATTCCGAAAATAAAACAACTTTTAGGACATAATATTTCTTGTTTTTGATTCTGTATACGACCCAATATAATATTGCACTGAAATATTTCTTTTGAGAAAATGAAAAGATTATGTTGTATTTAAATATAATTATCATAATCAGGATTATTTTAGCTAGTATTATCTATGACTAATTAAACTATCGAACTTCTTGATTTAAATATGTTCGTATGTTGAGTCATTATGCTTAGTAAGCAAATTTAAATATTTAGCTGGAACGTAAAAAAATTGGTTGTCTGTAAAGTCTATTTACGGACGATAGTTTAACGTGACAACGTCATAACAAAACATTAATGAAATGATTGCATACTTCTATGAATAAAATTGAATAATTTTTATTTTAATAATAAAAGAATAAATACTTGAAATTATACTAGTAATCATATTTTTAAAATGCAAGAATTATTAACCTTTATTGCCGAAATTGTTGTTGTAATAAGCAATGAACACCACATTAACTGTTCACTTCACTTTATAAACAGTCGACGAAACAGTTTACGAGTAGATAACTTGTAATTAATTTTAAAAACTGGCGTTTAGCTATAAAGTTTAAATTAATTATGAACAAGTTTTCATATAAATAAATGGTAATCAAATATCTATCATCAATTATATGAATCACCATAATTTTTTTAGTCAATTGTAACATAATCTATTATTATTGCACTCGCCGACAGCGTAACGGAACACAGCGTAACGGAACAATTTGCGTAACGGGACACTTTTTCGTGCGTGCAGCCGGCGTTCATCGATTTATTAGACGTTGACACGTCAAAAAACTAATGTAATGTATTAAAAATTTAAATAAGTAATGCAATAATTTTCATGTTGTAACAGTGTATACAATATTTTGACTATTTTAAGCAAACTAATGTTATTTTTAGACAATTACCGACTTAATTATGACTAAAGAAAATATATAAATACTCACTTCGGACTAGATTCATCTGCCAGAAGAAATTTTGTGTGAATACATATTTGTTTTATTAATTTACAGCGTTTGAAATAATAATATTTAGTTTAACATTTACCTTAGACCAACACTAAGTAATTTTAAATCAAAACAATTAATTTAGTTTTTAGTTAATACACAGACTAACTCACACGTAGGCCCTAATAGCGGAAAATGTACTTTGTTTTAGGGTTAGTCTTCCATCGGGAAAAGTATTTTCTTGATAACGGGTGCCGTTAAAAATTACCAAGTAGAAACATATTTCAAATTTTATATAATTTTTTTGACGTGACAACGTCTAATAAATCGATGAACGCCGGCTGCACGCACCAAAAAGTGTCCCGGTACGCTGTGTCCCGTTACATACATTTTCCCGTTACGCTGTGTCCCGTTACGCTCATTGTACGCTTTCGCCGCATCTATCTATCTCCCACTCGATGGGAACAACCATCGATTTGACTTTTTTGAGGCACATTAAACTTGAAACACTCCCATTCGTTTCCTACTTTTCCTATCATCATCCTATCCTTAACAGAATAACACAGATTGGAAGAAGTCAAATAGCAAACATGTATAAAAATTATAGTTAAAATAATCTCTTCGTTAAAGTAATAGACATATTTGAATTAATGAGTGCAAATAAAAGTAAATTTATCAATTAAATTGTAGATTTCATTTCACTCCTTATTTTTATCCATACAAAATAGTGATAATTCAATAAAAATGATTCAATTTTATTCATAAAAGTATGCAATCATTTCATCAATGTTTTGTTTAGACGTTGTCACGTTAAACTATCGTCCGTAAACCAACTTTACAGACAACCAATTTTTTTAAATCTTAAAACAAAGCAAATATTTTTTTTGTCTTATTAACATAAGTGTGTAAATTTTTGTATTTCCATTCTTTATTCTTGCGTTCCACTTTTAGTCAACACTGATGCAATGGTTATTTTTCTCCGAAAAATAAAATAAAATGCTCATGAGTACTATTTATGTAATGCGTTATAAGACTCGACGGGTAAACTGATGAAAAGCAGAGACTTTCATGGGTTGACCTCAACCCATGTCGAGTGTTCTATACCATGCCGGATCACAGCACCTAAACTTCACGTTAACATTTGCCAAACCCCCTTAACCTATTTTCGAAGCCATTACGCTCGCCGCGCGGACGTGAAGAAAAAAAGAGGGGAGGAAAAGAAATGTTATACTGTCATGTTCATTGTGTCCTTTTATGAGTCTACAAGACATGAAACTTTTTTTTTTTGCGGGAGACCATTTTACTGCGTCTTTTTATTCGCTGGCTGGTCGCCTTCGCTCAGTAGCCTCCGCTGCTTATCCGGATAACGTAAACGCGAGGTCAATACACGTGGCAAACCGTTGCATGTCTTCACAGATTACGGGCGTTTAAAAATACTCGCTGTTCAGTAGCTGCCTTCGCCCTCCTGGCATTCTTCATGCATGGTTCCATTGCTGGTAACGAATAATAAGGTAATAATAATGGTAATGAATAATAAGGTACGTTTAGGAAATGTGATACGCGTTAAGGGGGAGGGACAGGAACAGAAGGTCATCATAACTAATGATTCGAACTGTTTTTGTGCAGTGTTATTATTTTATCATTACGTTTTTTTTTATTAATACGCTTTCTTGTACGTCTGTTTGTTTGTCTGTTGGGTTCAAATTTTGCAATCGATTTGAAGCTAACTTCAAGATGAGCTAAAGATATGAAAATTTGAACATAGCTCATAAATGGATGCCAATGAACACACAATACTAAAAAGCATCAATAATTATTTTATTTTATATATACTACTTTTTTAAAACTGACTAAAAATTATAAAATAGTAGTATTGTTTGGTATGTCCGGGCGCAGGTTTCAGGGTGTGGTTTGTGGCGGTTTATGCTGCCTTGGAACCTACATCTCCGATGACGTCACGGCGGCCATATTGTATGACCGTGACCTTGACCTTTGACCTTGACAGTTGCATACCATTCTTTAGTGAAGCCATATTTAAAAAAAATGATATTATGGGAAATTGTTATGGCCCAAGAATTTTTGTACAAAACGAAGACTTTGGTGCTTTTATGGAGAATATAGAAAAAAAAATTAAGTTATCATCATTCTAAACATTAGGTGTTTGTTAAAGTGGTTAAAAATGATATTAACATTAAAAAGATATTTAATAATATAATTCTGCCCTATTTACAATTTGTTCGCTCAATTTAATTCAACCCACCTACCCAAAAACAATCAGGTATAACTCACCCACTCAATGCAATTATATGATCAGCTGTAGTTTATAAGAACCATTTTGTATGTCTAAATACTTTATTTTGTAGCAATTTAAGATATCTAATATTTGAAATAGTCAATAATTACATCAAAATCCACTCTTATATTGGTTAGCTATTTTATTTTTTCACATTATAATTCCTAATGCCAAAGGAATTGATTTTATTTACTTACCCACGTATTTACAAGAAGACGCTCATTTCCACATTTATACATATTCAACCATATACAGAGCATTTATCACTGTGTATTAGATTAATCATTAATTTAACTTATAGCAACAGTTCAAACATTACTTAAATTAAAATCATAATTCGGTATGAAGTTCTTTTCTAAAAGACAAAATCTATCTAGGAAGTAATTTTAGAAATTTGTGGTTAGAAATATATTTACTTCTAAGAAAATAATTGACTCGTTTTTAGTTTTCTAAACATGTCGACGGTAATTTCAAAAACTTTTTAGTTGCATTAACCATTCTGGGATAATAAATGTATTCGTCAAACACTATTATTACAATATTTTGGAGTTGAGAGAGGCTACACAGAATGAACAGTCCATTTTCAGATTTAAAAAAAAACGTTTATTTCACCCTCTCTATAGACACATTTTTAACATAAATTTATGTTTATGTTTATTTGTTAATGCATTAATTTGCATAATCGAGGCCTACAACTTTCCGTAAACAAAGAGACACAAAATATCACGAACGGTATCCAACCGTCACATGGATTATTATGGCAATTCCAAGCCGTGTGATCATCCATCGGCTCTTTGAGATCCCGGTATCAACAAACAACACGGAAGCTATAGCCAATTAGCTATCTATAAATATGTATGATCGAAGCTGCTTTATGTGTGTTATGAAAAAAAATATGAGAATGATTTTTTTCGATGCGCGCGCACATGCAACAAATTTTAGTAACAGTTTTTAAAACGTAGGAATGCACTATAGGGGGTTTAAGTTACTTGTATATACAATGAGTTTTTAATTTGGTTTAACTTACACACATTCAAATGCATTTAACTACTGTGAATTAATTTTTATGTCAACAGTACAAACCTGCGTTAAAGTTGATCTTACTGTGCATAATTTAAATGCATTTCTCTAATAACTGTACAGGATTAAAAAAGGCTACGTAAAGACAATATAGGGGAAGAAATGAAACATCTAACAATTGCTCTTCAAGCAAATGGTTATTCAAAATCAGAAATTAGAAATGCCATGAAGCCACCTCAAAGGCAAAAGAAAGAGCCATCTTCCTAATAAAGATTTCATTCCTTACGTCAAAGGAATTTCAGATCAAGTTGCAAGAATTCTTAGGAAACATAAAATTCAAACAATTCTCAAACCTATAAACAAGATTGAGGGCTCTCTGACATGTGAAAAAAAAAAAAAAAAACTCCAGCCGAAAATTTAGCTGGTGTGTACAAGATTCCATTTTATTGTGGCAAGGTGTATATAGGACAAACTGACAGACGAATAATCACAAAGGCTGAAGAACATATCAGCAACTTTAAACATGAGAACCCACGATCAGCTGTAGCAGATCACTCCCTGGAAACCAGACACTGCATTGATTTCGACCAGTTCCACACCATAGCCAACATCCGACAATACCAGAAAATATACATTCGAGAATCAGAACTATTAAAACACTCAGCAAACATAAATAGCGAAGATGGCTACAAATTAAGCAGACTATGAGATCCACTCTTCAAAAAAAAGCTCAAAACCTAACTCTGCATCTAACAAAAGACAAGTCGCCTCTGGTTGGCCAAACAGCTCAGCCAATCATAAGAGAAGAGGTCAATCAAAGAAGCCCATCTCCGATTGGCCAAACCAACAGGCCAACTAGACGAAAGGAAGGCTGTGATTGGCCCACAGCTGCAGACAATCGGGCAACACTCCTCTCAGGCGAGAGTATTAAAGGCAGAAGAACTTGTAATAACCTCAGCAGGGTAACTACCCTGATGATGGCGACTTCAATGTCGACCGAAACGTCGATGATATATTCGCCTTGGACGCGGCTAAAATCCAGAAGTCAAGCTACTTCGATTGAATGTATACTTTAACAACCGTATTTATAATATCACTTCAGTCCTTAAATTATTTTATTGCTTTTGATTAATTTCATTCAAAATAAAAGTTAGTATTTTTTAAATACGACAGTTAAGTTTAACTTCTAACGTGCTTACGTAAGTACATGCACCCGTTTATTTGCCATGTGAGTTATGGTGCTCAGTTTCTTAGCTGTCTCTTCGAATATTTCGGATGCATAAAATGTTCTTTATGAAACATAACTAGGCAACTCTAAATTACTAAGAAGCCAAAATTTTCTATATGATGGAGAATAGTTTATTTCATGCTTATTAATTAACCATGTAAATTTTATCTTATAAGGTATTATATTAACTACAAAAACAAAAGTACCAATTTTTTAACGCAGGCTATCTTTGTTGTCAAATTCAGAGAAATGAAATAAATATATATAAATGTTAATTTTTTCCTAGTCTCTAAACACCACCCCCACCCCCACACCCCTTTTCACGACGCATTTTTCAACCCTTCCGCGTTATAGTTATTTCACTACAGGAATTCTTTATTCTAAACCAAAAGTTATTCAGTATTTCCCCCTTGAGGTAAAATTTCGTAAAGAATTCCTACTTTATAAGATTCTGAAATAAGCTTTTTATAAAAAAAAATTAAAATCCTTCATTTTTCAAACTAAGCAGTCAGATTCCTAAAAATGTAAGGCAGATACTACAAAACATTTTATGTTTTCAAATAATGATAAGTTACTATATTTTCTCTTTATAAAATTCAGTTTTGTCAGCTTAATTTTATAAAAATCAACCTTCCCAATTTTTACCATCTTAAGTATGGAATTTAAGGAAATTGTTGAGAGAATTTCGTTGTTAGATTATGTTTATCTATCATTAATATCCTATATCTTACATTCAGCTTGAATGCATTTGATTTTATGTTTTATATTATTATAAAACTAGAATTCTTTTAACCACCTTACCCATAATAATTGAATTTCGAAGCATTAAATAATCTCACTGTGTTAATCCTTTATTAAGTTTTTACCTCTAGCCCGATGTGGTTCGGAGATGTGTTTACTTTTTTTCAACCATATCATTTTTACTCTTTAAGGGTTTTATTGCCTATATACCTAGCATAATGAAATATTTAGCGAAATGGTTTTATAAAACCTATATTTTTTTTAAAATTCAGATTCGTTGATTTTGAGCTATGCATTATTTAACAAACAGAAAAATGTAAGACAGACATGCACACAGATAATTTAAAAATATATTTTCGAATTAATTTTTTGTGAAAAGTTGATTCCTTTATCTTTATTATAATTAAATGCAGTGCACATAGTATTGACCTGCAATAATTTATTACTTTAGACATTTTCGTGTAATACTATAAGACACGAAAATACAACATTTTAAACACACAAAACTGAACATTTTTCTTTTTTAAACATTAGAAATATTTTTATATATATTTTTTTAATCGTAATAGCCATGAAGAGAGAGAAAAAAGCAAACAAATATATAACAAAGTGAGGGAATACCTTATAAACCAGATAAACCATATAAAACTCATAATACCATGCTTGTTTTACATCAGTTTGTTTTACAAACCACCAATTTTTATTTTATTTTCATTCTTAATTCCCAGGCATTCAAAATTTTGTAAAATCAATGAAAGACTATTACCCAATTAACCCGTAACAGGTGGTCGATGGTGATATTTATGACGCATATTCTGAAGCGTGAAATTATTTTCCAGCAAACCGGTATATTCGAGACATCTAGCGTGTGAATTGTGTACTACACAGCGCAGTTACACAGTAGCTGGTAGATGGCAGCACTAAACATTTTCTGTGTATGGTTATAGACGTTGCCATTGGTTCAAGCATGGGATTTTAATAATAAAAAAAAAACAGAATTTCCAAAAACCTATAAAAAATATTTTTAAATACATTGATTTGTACATATTTTACCTAAGTTATAAACACTTGTTTCAATTTATAACGTTAAGTTTAGACACAATTAAAATGGTTTCGTTTATATTATTAATATGAGTATTTGGTAATTATTTAAATTTATCTTTAACAATATTTCATATAAACATTTATAAATATTTTTGGAAATACTCGAATTGTTTTAGTTCTTCTTGATTATACTTTAAATACACGCTAATTTAGTTATGTTGATTAAGCAATTTTTTTTATAAAATCATACATTTACGAACAATTTTAATTATATTGAAAAGAGAATTTTATCATAAAATTCCTATTCATTATGAAAATTTATTACAACATAGCTTATAACGAGGTATAATGCAATCTCCTAGTCTGAATAGAATGTAAGGCCTACACACTGTACAGTTAGTAGCCAACACTGCTTCGAATAGTTGTACTAATAAGAAACTATACGAAAATAATAAACGTCAATAACCATTTTTAGAAGCAAGAAGACACCTTTTTCGTCATAATTCTTGCTAGGCACGTCCATAAAATTATTTGGGCTAATATTTGGCTACAATAGCTATAAAACATAGTGTAAATTTAATTGTTTATTAATATAAGGTTTCAAGCCAAATTTGATGAGCTCTTGCGTTTGAAACTAAGTATCGGGTCTAGCATTATCGTAAAGCATTAACACCACTAATTTTTATTGTCAGATGTAATATCCTTACGGAATTTCTTTGTCACTTATATCTATTATATTTTTTTTTTTCTTTTCAGATTTCAATTTTATAATAAAATGTTGAAAAACAAAAAAAGCAGGTTTCTTTTAAATGCATCATATTTACCTGCGTGGTTGATTTTGCCACATGAATATCTTACACGAGAATGTATTAAAAGTTACTAAATCTATGCACGTGTTAGAAAACATTTTTAAGTTCTCTGTATGTTTTTATAAACATTGATTTGTAATAGGCTATTATGTGTGCAAAGTGATTTTAAAAATGACAGACGAATTTAAAGTATGGAATGGAACTATCTTAAAACTTAGTGCCATTCGCCATTTTAGTTTACAGCATTTTCATGTCGTTACTATTATCCATGGTAGGTACTGTTTACAGGTATTCCACTGCACAGCTGTTATATTTTTGTGCTTTGAAGGAAATTTGGTTTCCATATATAAGCATGCCACACATTAAAGACTACTTATGCTATTTGTTAAAAATATTATTCAAAACTAAAACTTATTATCTGGCAGATAGCGTCATGTTTCGCTCGACATAATTTAATGTTTTCCTTTTCCTCAGCTGTATAATTGGCACTAATTTACTTATAAATCCCATTTTCGAAACATTGCTTTGTAAGAATCTGGAATAAACATAAATCTACAAATTCTAAATGGTTTCTGGTATTGTGCAGCACAGCACTTGGCGTCATTTTGATAAACCAAGAAAAACACGGGCTATTTTAGCTTGATAGCTTGAGCTGTTTATTTTAAACTGTGTTTTTGAAAAGAGCTAGCTTATCATGAACGATATTCTTGCCACGCTGTTTAAGACTGGTTACCTCTGGACCAAACAATAACTCTCTGTTAACTGAGGGGAATGTAATTTTTTTTTTTTGGTCTCCCATTTCCTTTCGTTGCTTCGTTGTTAGAAACGAGGAGGCCACGCATTTAATTTTTTTTGTCCATCTTCAGCATTATCTTGTGGGTTTCAACAGATACCGCCCTGTCATCCTGACGAGAGAGGGTGGTTTTGGTAGTAAGGGGGGAGGTTCGATGGTGGCTGTTCAACCCTCAGCGACAACAAAAGGCTCCCAAAGTGATCCTAATTAGGCTAAGCTATGATTCGCTGCCACAACATGATATTTCTGGGAGGAAGAACGAAGGGAGAGGCCTTGAACATGGGTTAAATAAGGATCTAGCCACAGAGTGCTTCGAAATTTGTGGCACATACGCCAAGGAGTAATTGAACGCAACTAGAGAAGCACACGTTACTGAATAATTGTTTGTTATAAGAACTACACAGATGAAGCGATAAAGGAGCGATTTCCAGCATGCTCACCCGATGTCCCATGTCTAGACGTTTTCCTCTGAGGTCATGTGAAGAGATTCGTCCATACGATGGAAGTCCTGTCTATTCAGATAAAAACCTCGCTACCCGGATTTACGTTTCCGCACGAATCATACGTTTTCACCAATATACTGCTGTCACTGCATTGTTAAAAAATTTCACCCTACATTTACAAAAAAAAACTCTGGTTACAAATTACCCAGGGATCTTCGTAAATTTACATCTATTTTCTTATATTTAAGGACACTAGGTTAACTCACTTTGAAAATAATATTCTTGGTTTATTAACAAAATATTCAAAATACTTGTAAAAAAATCAACAATAACATTCTTCTTTTGTCCACGTGTGTGCTTACCTTTGTTTAGAACGAAACATACAACTCGGAAGTTGAAATACGGCGTAATTTATACGAAGATGCAGTACATAATTTGAACTTACGCATAAATCTTCGTACATTTGAGTTAAATGTTTTGTTGAATATTGGATAAATTTAAATATAATTTCTAACAGTGTACATCGAGGACTGTAATAATGCCTGCGTCACTGTCGGCCGAAATTTCAAGCGTTTGTTATGATGAGTGATTTGTGTAATTTGTGAGTTGTCGAATGGAAAATCTGTCATTAAAGCCACCTGAGTCCTGTCATTCAGGCTCTGTCATGTTTTACGTCATCTTATAACACAGCTGCCCACTAGTGCATAACCTGTTTATTTCCGAGCATACATTGTAAAACGATTTTTGCTTGTCTAGTTGTGTTTTCTCACCACCTAACGTATATCCACAACTAATTTTTTTAAACATATTGTAGACTGAGCGTAGCTACAAGGTGCGTGGTACTAATATTTTTTTTTAGTCTGTTATTGAACGGCTTTAATACCGATAGAACTGGTAAAATATGCGTCATGGTGAACGACCTTTGGTGTGTTATTTTACTCTTGCAAGTTTGCATGTCTGAGTTTCAAAACGATAAGTGTTTAATATTTCATTTAAAGTGCATTGAAATACCTATGCACTACGTAA
This sequence comes from Bacillus rossius redtenbacheri, assembly GCF_032445375.1. NCBI lineage: Eukaryota > Metazoa > Arthropoda > Insecta > Phasmatodea > Bacillidae > Bacillus > Bacillus rossius. Next base: position 55,779,029 of record NC_086333.1, read on the forward strand.
CTACTTAACATTTTAAGATATATAAGCCTTTGATTGTCTCCTTCACTGGAAACAAGATTCGAGCCTTTCAATTATTTTTTTGTTATTATCGTGATGCTGGCTGCGTATAGTCAATGGATATTTTAGAAACATTCGTATTATGCGACATAAAAATATCGTGTTATTGTGAACATGCTGTTCCTACCCACCTAACTTGTAAAAATAAACTATTATATATAAAATATCCCTTTCTTTTACCTGCGAAACAAAATTACTGCAACCATAAACATAAAGCGAATATTGTTTAATCCACATAATTGAAAAAAAAATTGTTTATTAAAAATTTAAAGTTCTTTAACACCGTGCGCAAACACATTTCGAGATTTCCAGAATTTTTTTTTTTTTTTTTTTAACCCTCCTTAAAAATACACGAATATTGTTTTCTCTACTTATGCATCAGTTAAGCGATATATTTGAAAACCAAATTTTAACGTTCGTTTCATTAACATCGTACCCGCGAAACGATAGGAATAATAAAAAAAACTTCTTAATGGGGAAGTGTGTCACGTCAGCCATTTATGTCATGCTGACTTCACGGATGTGTCGAACGTGATTGGTTAGGAAAATATTCGTGCCCACTGCATCGCATCCTTTTCTCTATTGTGATTCCAGCGTTATACATGTGTAACTACACCGCGCTGCTCGGAGCCAACCAAAAGAGAGGATTGTGTTTTGAAAGTAACATAAGCCGAATAGCTACCTTCTCAGGTGGCAAACCAGAACTGATACTAGCAGTTCAAATAAGATTTTAAAATAATAATTGAGAGTGGTAGGAGTGAGCGATTTACTTTGTTTGGTGAGAGGAACCACATACCTACGTAACTCCGAAAAATCCGGAAATACAAGTTGGGTACCTCGAGATGAAGAGAAAATTTATGGCAGTTTTAAATTTTCTTTCCATGCATTTTGAGTCAAACGGCCAAGTCATTCCTGCTCTAACACATTCATGCATTTATTCTTAATCATAAAAAAATAAACTATAAAAAAACTTAGTGTTTTTACTACTGAAAAATCGATATAACGCCTCCACATTCCTCAGATTCTTCTCTTATGTCACTCTAATGTTGTTAACGTGGTGACGATGGTCTATTTAAAATTAATCTAATTTTCATTTGAGTCACGTAAGTTCGCATTAAATTTCTAACATATTTTCTTAAAAATTTACTGCTATTAAAATGTTTACAGTTCATTTTCAGGTTACATTCAGCATGGTATAAAATTTGCAAAGAAAAAATATCGCTAATTTTTCCAAAGGGGCATAGGTATTGGATTTAAGAAGTTTTGAATTGGTTGTAATCCCTAGCAATGACCATGACGAAAAATTATCTAGAAAATGCTTACTGTAAATAGGCATCAGTCCGTAAGACATTTAGCAGGAGTATTCAGTTAAATTTGTAAATAATTAATATAGGTCTCAGTCAATGATTCCAATTTTATTTTCCTCAGAGTATTTTAGAACAAAATTCTTATGTACTCCTAAGTTACAATTTTTACTGTGATGTGTTTATTGATAATAAAAATGTATCTTAAGAAAAACATTATTTGCGATTTTGCTATTTAATCGAGTGAAGTAATTTTTATTAGTACGAAAATAATTAGTATATTATGAGTTCAAATTTGTTTATTATGTTATTCATTATATAGTTTTGAAAAATTGTGATTTTTTATAAGTTTTTTAATGAAACTTTTTCTTCTGGCTTAGAAACTCAAATGGAACCAAAATTTAATAGGACAACCTTTACAATGTTATCCAGTGAAGAAATGTTTTATTAGAATACTCATCTTTCATTTTTCAAGCTGAAGATTTGTATTTAATGTTATTTTCTATGTAGAATGTGTTAGTTTATGCGTGTGTAGGAGGTATGTCATTTTAGTTTTTATCAGTCAATCTTAAATAAGTTCAGGATATCATATAGATCTTTATTCAGTAAAGTTATCAGCAACTAAAATAACTTTAAATGTGATAAAACTAAATTATGTGGTATGTTTGAATGGAAGATGTCAGCACAAAACAGTTAAAATTATGGTGTTACGTCACAATTTTATGCGCAGAAAATGTGATGGAAGTTGAGAAACTACATAGGCCTACTCAAACTGTCTCTCATAAATATAAGCAGTCATTGCCAGATTTTCTGTCAGGTTATTAAAACTCAGATAAACTGACACATTTAAATTAACTCTAAAGCGAACAATCTTGGGAATTCACAAAAAAACAAAGTTTTCTGGACAGTAAACGTATTTTCACTTTGGCTTACTACGCCAATGTAAATGTTTGTTTGTGCAGTTGCAAGCCTTACAAGTTACATAATCAGAATTTAACAAATGCAATTTTGCCATCACCCAATTAAAGAAAACTTGAAATATATTTTTGGTGCGTTTAACAACAAGTTGAAGAAATATTTTTTTTTCATTTAATCATTGTAGGAAAAATATTGTTAAAAAATCTATTTTTTTTAAAATAATAATAGATGTAAAAACATTCAAGCGAGTCTTTCAGTACCTCTAACTCTAACCTCGGTAACAAAAAAAAAACCTTTTCCCCCCGTTTCAAATACACATATAAACCTAAACTTGGACACGAAATTTAAAGTTTTAAGTCTTTAAAATAATGCCGAGCGTAATAAATATATGCAAATTGTGTTTTCAACTACATTTCTGGACGCGAAACACACGTAGTTTCCACGCCCGCCGCTATAATTTGTTGCCGGGGCAGCTACGTAAGCTATCGAATTATTAGATTTCCACAGCGATATTTTAAAATGTCCAATGAAACGGCTCCGATAAAAGCGAAAATGAATTGGAAAAAAAAACCAAACCCCCAACTTTGGAACTGATCTTCGACAAGGAATTTTATTTAACTACGGCCGATCTTTTAAAAATTCACTTAATAGTTTAAACAATCAAGTTTCCTTTGGCTTTGTGAAATTTGGTTCGTGCCATCCGCCACAGATTGCAGCACCACGGTTGTTACAAATTTATTTTCTCTTTACTTCCGTCGCATTAACGAAATTACTCCCATCAAATGCCGTTTACCGAGTGCTAAGATGTTACACATAAAAAAAAATATGAATTAAATCTTTCAGTGTTATTTTAAAGGGATATTTATTTCAACGGTGTTTCATTTATAATTAATGTCATTTTCGGCACGGTAGTTCATATACGCGTACACTGACAAAATATTTCTTTTGCGCATTTTATTTATAAACTAGAGGAAAAAGTTATGAATAAAAATTATTTGTTGTCAGTGGCGGATCCAGGATTTTGGTTTGGGAGGGGCTTGACCCAGCTGAGGCTAGGCTTTATCAAGGCAAACACTAAAACAATAGTGGACCCAGATGCTTTTGGAGGGGGCTTGAGCCCCTTAGCCCTGGATCCGCTACTGTTTGTTGTTATGTATCACCCTAATGATATATCTAACTGAAATTGTTGGTTTTTGCCCGTCCTCAACAAAAGATCGACCGCTGCCCTCCGCCCCACCAGATCCTCCGAGAAAAGTGTGAATCCTCCAACCCCTCCCTTGATGGGACAGCGATAGGGGTCGGCTTCAACACCGGGAACCACAAGCAGCGCTGGAGGCAGCGGCTGGACTGACGAAAGCGCTTGCGGTGAGCGAAACCGGAACCACTAGAGGCCTGGCGCAGGAATCACAATATCGCGACGGGGCGCGAAGTCTCGCACGCGAAGCGAATAAAACATAGGTAGGGCCTACTCTCTAGCCTGTTACGTTAGACACGCATAATATGTGACGTCAGCGCGGCGAAACCGGTGGACATTACAGACCTTTTGATTAGCAGGTAATACTTTATTTTTATAATCTCTATTGCATTAAGGCTCTATGTTAATGAAATGAGCATCAGAATTTAGTTTTCGTATGATTTTTAGAGTGGGTGATTCGCAATAAAATTATTTCTCGTGTATTAATTTTTTTATTAAATTTTGTTTGTGAAAACTTTTCAAACGTTCACAAACATATTTAGTTTTGCATTTTATTGGCTGCCGTATTCGTAGCGGGAAGAAACTTTTCGTAAATATGCAGTTATCTGTTTCTATTAGTCCCACGGTTGGATAACGTTATGTTAGTAATAATGTAATATATTGCTGTCGCATTGCACCTGGCACGTTATTGTGATTGCAGCACGAAGCAGGGCAGGCAATAGGTGCACTGAATATTGCGACTGCATTTCCGACCGAAACGTCGAAATTTATTTTTCAGGTAAGGCGTGACCGCATTTCACATCCCTAACGAACTTAAAAATAGATAAACAAAATATTTTAAAACATACTATAGACACTATTAACAGATAATTATCTCAAATTTACGGGATTGGAATATTGACAACAAAAAAAGGCCCGTTTGTTGAAAGTTTATAACTAGATTAAATTTAGCTCATATAATTTAGTCATAATTGTGGTAAAATGTTACTATGCGACAATTCCTTGGTTCAAATTCTCATCCGCTTAGAAGTATTTTACAAGTTTTAATTTTTTTTATTTGTAAGTATGTAGCCCTGTATGCATGAAATGCGTTACTAAAAAATATATATTTTATTCGAAATTGCACCCTGGAAAAAATAATTTAAAATGTACCCCAAGGGTTTAGTTACCTCGTCATGCACGAAGGGCTTATAATAGACCCGAGCTCTATGACTGTAGCGCACTTGAACCACTCTATCGCTGACTTAACGGCTCACAAAGCGAGTCATTCCAGGAATGGTGCGATCGAACCCGGACCCTGGTTGCAATCGCAACAGGCTGGCGATCACCACTATAGAGGAATGCACCGTCGAAATTAAAGTAAACTTCAACTTCTTCAGTAGAAAGTCACTGATTCGTAACCGATTCTTAGGAAATTTTTAATTTACTGGTCGTATTAACCGTACGTGACTGAGTCTATGAATTTTCGTAGGGGTGAATTCGAGAGAGGGTTTGAGATTGTTTTGGTGTCACTTTCCTCTTACTCTGATCGCATCTTCCCTAATAAAAATAGTTTTCTCGAGAAGTGTATCAAAATAAAAATAGCTTTCTCGAGAATTGTACCAAAATAAAAATAGTTTTCTCGAGAAGTGTACCAATTCAGAGGCCCACCTAGTCAGTCAGTGAGGCGGGATGGTAAGTGCTACCATTGAATATATACATTATACGCTTTGAGGTGCTTCCAGCGCGATATCACCTCTAAGCACAAAGCTCTGAACTGGCACGCAGTCTTATCTTTGTGCGTGGAGCAATTATGAGGTCTGAGCGGTATCCATAACATTTTAATGCGGAAAAATGAAACTAAATTCTGAAGTCCCCAAAGAATCTGTACAGGATGTTTCATGCCTAAAAATTATTCTGAAAACACGGGGAATAAGCAATCTTCACTCTTATGGAAATACAGATCAGAGCTACACAGCCACTCTCAGCGTATTATTAAATGTTTTAAGTAAGCAGACACCACTCGGATATCATGAGAAGTTTTCAAATCAAATGATTTTTTTCCCCCTGAAGCTCTGCACACCGTATGTATGCCCGGGTAGGCGAGGGCCTTAAACAAAGTTTTACAGTCTCCGGCCACCATGGCCTTTTTGCGTGCCCGCTTTTTGCGTGCCCGCTTTTTGCGCAAGCGGTTTCTGGTTCGAGTCCCAGGTAAGGCATAGGCGTGAATTTGTAAGGTTTGAGAACGTTGAAACGAACACGTAAGCGCACCACAATACAATTCCACACGTTAAAAAATCTTAAAAAGTCTACTTAATAAAATTCTTAACACTGACATCAGCGCACAGCTTAAACCGGCGTGTCTAGAAGCATATGAGTTCATTTTATAACGTAAGTGAGCACTAAGAGAGTATTTTGGAAAATTCGTTTTTAAGGGGGTTGAATAGGGGATGAAAGTTTTGGAAATCCCATCGGGCACATGGCTGGTAAGTCAATTACGGGCTAATGTTTGGCGGGCTAGCATTGACAGTTACCGGTGATCCTAAACCTTAGAAGAAGAAAAAATGTATTAAGACCCTGCAACTACAATCCATATAGGCCTACACGGATTCCAATCTCGGTCTGGCCGTTCTAATTACTGTTTTCCGAGGTTTACCCGAATCACTCTAGGCAATTAACGGGGAGGTTCTTAACCTGTACACACCATGCCCGTTTTGTTACCATACGTACAATTTCGTACATTACTTGTCTGAATCGTCCGTAACCGTATACAATGACTTCGCTGTGACGAGACCTTAAGGCCATAAAAAGCATTCACTTGGACTAACCTCAGGAACCTTTAAACGAGTCATATAGTCTGTTTACCACGTCTTGTGTGCTGACATGTCTTGAAACTTTTCACAGTTCATGAAAAATATTTCTCGAAAACAGTAACATTAATACAACTTCAATTTCATCGCCGGAATTATTTAACTATACAATATCCGAGCAAAGACAAAATAATCATTGGACTACTGGGAAGGCTTGTTTAGTTTTCATATAAATCATAATACACGATTAATTCCTTCGAAAAGCCGAATTATGGAATCACACAATAACAACATTACGTTGTTTAGAGACACTTTTGCTGTTGGAAAACATCAGCGGTAGAAAGGACACGTAACACCATTGGTTCTACTTTTGGGATCCGTCAAATTCGAGACATGTCAACGTCAGCACGGACTAATTCCCGTGCCACTTGGGCGTATTCCGGGCTTCCGGTCCAGTGGCTGGACCATTGCGTGGTTATTTACAAAGAAGAATGTTAAGTCCGAATAGCAGTTCGCCGTTTGGGTAGAATGTTTGTGTTTGGTTCATTGTCGACCCTCTATTTCGCCGCAATCATTTACCCTTAGTGGGATCTTAAAATTTTGAAGAGGGGTCGGAGTGCATGAATATTACCCATAGACAAGGACGTAGGAACAGGGGGGGCAGCAGGGGCGAGTCGCCCCCTGCTGTTATGCATGGAGGGGGGGGGGCGAGAGTAGCATTTCGCCCCCCTCCTTTTCCCAGAATAAATGTTTGGTCCTAGTAGTATTTTTCTCAACCAGTAGTTACAAACGTTGCATTGGTGATCAAATTGATTAGAAAATCAAATTTATGATTGTCAATATACTGTTAAATGATTGCAAATTCCTATATGGTATTTTAATACATACTACGTCATCAAATTCTTGGAATTTTGTATTTAATATTTTGGTTCGGAAACTCATTAAATAGCACAATTTTGCATCTAAAATTCCAAATTTTTCCGGGGGAGGGCTCTAGAACTGAGGTAAGTGTGATACATCTTTTCGCCCCCCCCCTCCCACTCATTAAAACGTTCCGACGTCCCTGCCCATAGAAAAAAAGGAGTTCGGGAGCCCTCCCAAAAAAAATATCATAAATCGATTATGAGCCAATTTGTAATTTAATAAATTTGTATATTATATCGTAATAAATATTCCTCGGATTGGTTTTTATAAATGGCAAAGAACAAATTCCAGTGTAGCCGCATCTTTGATACGAGGCAATTATATAAATATTCGACATCAAAAAAATGTTCAATTAAGATTGAAAGGCATTGACCAGCACAATAAGTTGTATGTTAAAAACAATTTGATTATTCTTCTGGCAATTATGTACATCTTTTTTTTCCACAAGGAAAATACGGGAAAAAAAAGAAATGAACTGCTCGAACCCGGAGAGAAAACCCCGTTTGATTTTTATGGTATAGGGCAGTCAGTGGTCCATGCACGCGGCGATCCCGTGATCCCTCCCATTACCGCCACCGCCGACAACGACAACTACGATGTTCGGAACGACTCGTCTCATTCCGGTAATTAGCCCCCTGGTCACGTGAGCCGGGGAGGAAGGAGGGGGGAAAGAGGGGAGAACAGTCAGTCCCTGCGCGGGACGCGCTACCCCGGACGTGTCATTATCGCCGGAGGCCGCCGCCAGCCGTCCAGAGGAACCATCAGTCACCAATTGATTCCAGTCACGAACAACACTGCATACGTGATTTTTCACCCTTCACACGGAAAATATATATATTTTTTTCCACTTTTTTAATCCTTTTTTTTTCCTTTCTTTTTCGGCGCAGTGGTAACCAAGGAGGAGAGAAAGGAATGGAAAGACGTCGCTTTGTATCAAACAATTTGTTTACTATAGGCCTATTAGTTTTCTATAATTTAGTTTTTAATTTTTTTAACCATATTACAATATTTGTTAAAGAGGTCTTGCATTAATTGTTATTTTACATCAATAACTCTTTTGAAAAATACGTTTATAGAATTTTAAATTTATATATTTTAACATCCAGTTATTAAAGTTAAAAAAATATGCGAATAAAGATTATAACCAATTTTTTCTTAACTGTTTATTTAAATGTACCTTAATTTATAAATAAGTCGTTATTTAACATAACTGTAAAGTATTTTTTCCCCTGGTGGTGCGTAATATTTCTCATTCTTCCCTACATGGTTCAGTACACTAATAGATCATACCTCGACCGGCTTTAAGTAAATCTCTTGTTAACAAAATACACGGGGATGCGTAGGTGCGTCATTTTCCCCCTACTTTACCCTGGCTATACCATTACTCTCACTGATAATCTCATGTTAAAAAAAATCACACAGAGAATATAAATTCAAGTGTTTACACCACACGGATATACAAATAAAATGTGATAAAATAGTAAAGTTAAATACGTAGGGACAGGAAATTTTCGCGAAAAAATCTGAACGCCTACTAGACTGTAACAAGGTATACCCACATCAGCGGTTTCTTCCTTGTGATTGGCGGCCGTCTGCGAGAGAAGTCGTTGCCTTGTTTGCACGAGCCACTAAGGACGAGTTTGCTTCCACACTGAATTAGTGTGATTGGTTGTTGTAACAATCGACATGCACCTCAAAGTAACTCACCCGATCACGAAACACAGACGATGCTACAGTGTTTTAACTTCCAGCTACTCTCGGGATCTTTTAGCGAAATTTTCATGGCCCTATAAATACGTTATTCGCCAAGGAGCATTTGTCTAGAGTCTCTAGGCTCACAAATTATGAGCATGTATTCGCTTAAAATATCATATTGATCTTTTCACCCAATTAGCTAGTGGCCTTAGCACTCGTGGATACACGAAGTAAATTTGTTCAGCAAGTGCGTTTGTGTTTATTTCTTTTTACGGTTGGGTCTGCGATGAACTTACGTCCATGTACGTACGTGGCAGGTGGTGGTGATGAATTCATCGCTAGCCCAGGTGAAGCCAATCCATCTCACTCCCTACTTCCTTGTTTGTCTTTATCTCCGCAGACACGGACCACCGCGGTGCCTGCTTAAGGAGTTTTTTATACCCACCTTAACTGTACAGCGCGTAGACAACGAAAGTGCAGCCGGCGTTGGGCGCTAGACATTTCTGCTATCCACCTTGCGTTTCCAGAAAACTCGGCAAAGAGAGAGAGATAGAGAGAGAGGGAGAGAAGGCGTAGTTAGTTCTTAAACTGCGGAAACATATCTCCGCTCTGTAACCGGAAATTTACAATCGGGACGTAAAAAAAGTATGTACACATGTAAGATTACGATCTTACAACCCAAGCGCCGTGCCGTAAGTTTTAACAAAGGGTTTTTGAGTATATTTGAATTGCAAAGTTTTGTTTAATATTAAAACAGTTCAGAGAGGAAAAGTTTAAAGATTTTTTTTTTGTTAACATTTCTTGATAATGCCTTTTTTTTTTGCTTACCAGTATTCAAAGAGATTATTAAACAGAAATAATAATAGATGTTTACATAATTAAATAAAATTTATTAAATAATGTATTTGATTCAAAGCAGAGAAAAATACTACAAAATATATATATTTTTTATGAATTATTTAAAAAATAAAATTTTGCTCTTTGGCTTACTTTAAATTGTATATCGTTTGGATTAGCTGATAAGTTTTGGGTTTTAGACTATTTATAGCCTGACAGCATAATAAGAAAACTAATTTGCAAATTTTTTTAGTGGTGACTCGTTTTAACTGATTTGAATTTCTTTCTTTTTTCTTACTATAACAACGAGATTTTAATTTTGTATTTTTTTTAGTGTTGGAATTTATAGAAAAGAACCAGTCTGTAATTTGTTGATAAAAAATAAAAGTACTATATTCTTTTCAATGAATAACTATTGCAAAAATTAAGTACGTATTTCGAGAAAAATCTTATTATGGTAATTGATTCTTGAAAATATGTGTGGTACAAAGATAGGAATAGCAAGCCTATTCCTCGTAATTTACGTCCCAGAGCTACTGTATTCCCTCTTGTGGGACATCATTATTATAAGTATGCTACGTCGTTAATGCAGTGAACTGCTGCGTCTAAATTGTCATCGTAAATGCGATGAGATACAAGAGTTTAAACCATTATGACATTTTTGTATTAAAAATGACTGACAGTCAATATAATTGCATTGGATTGTCTGACTTTATCAGCCCACGTGTTCAAACAGCTGCGGTATTGTAATTTTGAGATGTTTAAAAACAGTAGTTAAAATGAAAAGCTAACTGGAAGAAGGTAACGGGTTATCCACCAAAGTGAGAATATATAGATAGCAACACTTCTATTTTAAAAGCTGCCGTGGAACATTTTATTCACGTGGGCCGTAAATTTTATAGTATTATCGACAAGCTTTAACTAGTAGTAAATATGGAATTTTTATAGTTCTCATTACATTCGTAACAAAATTTTTTTTTTTTAATATTGGATTGATTGTGTCCTTGGAACATTTTACACAAGCCAAGAGAAAGAGAGAAAAAATCGTTAATTAGTGTTATTATTTTATGGTAAAACTTTTCTTTAAAATTCCAGTTATAACTCACACAACACATCATGTCATGATATGATATCTTACACAATTAATATTTTCATTTTTAAGCTCCTAAAACCTGCACGAAAAAAAAAATTTCAATAATTTTTACAAATTAATAATTTCAATAGATTTTAGTTGCTTGTTTAACCATGGAAACCGGTTTTAAAATAATTTAAAATAAATAATTCATATATATATATATATACAGACATTACTAAAATTACCTCACCACAGAGAGTTTTATGAAAAAATGAGCAGTAAAATGGCAACGAATTTATTTTTTTAAGTTTTAAATTTAAATAACACCCATTAAAAGCTTTGTATTTCACTTGGATTGTGTGAACTGTTCCAAGGATATACTCTGATATATGTAAAAAAAAAAAATGTTATGTTACGAATGTAATAAGTACTTCAAACCATTCATATTTACAGCTGGTTAAAAGCATTCCTTTGCCAATAATGCGATAAAAATTACGGACCGCGCTAGTTCTGGTGCCGTGGCGGCTATGCAAATCGACGGTTGGCAAAGCAGAGTATTTCATCTGATTACCATCGTCTTGTCTGAATCGAGGTCGTTGGACGAGAAAAACACGCCGATTCGTGGCCGTCGAGAACCGAAACCCGCGTAAGACGCGACAGATCTGTCAGTTTTAACCTTTGACTAATTTGTGCAAATTTTTTTTTTGTTTGTACTTGGACACATGACAATAAATTAAACTTTTCTTTTTCCTTTCTGTGTATGCAATGAATCAAGCGACACTAGCTGCAAGCGCCTGGTTCTCTATGCAAATCTATGGACGGCAATGTCGCAGCTTTTTTTTTTTTTCCGATAATGGATCTCGCAAATACAGGAAGTGAATGATACAGCGGAGTGCGAGCAGAGGGATAAGAATTGCAAAAAAAAAAAATAATAATAAGTGTTGGCGAGAAGGGTGAGGTACTTGCTTCGAAAAGCAAACGTGAATCAACTTATCGGGTACTTTTTTTTTTACTTTCATTCCCCTCTCCCTGCTGAAAAAAAAACGCTGGAAATCATTTTCCATCTCCTCGTCCAATCAAGTCTCGGCTACAACCTGCGGGCAGTGGGTCACAGGTGCACCGTCTTTTTGGACACCTGTTCCTGTGCCTCTACCACTCGTCACTGCACTTGGAACCCCCTCCCCCCCCCCCCCCCCCCCCTCAAGGGGACCACGCTACTTCGCACCAAGTCGCAACACCAGCGGAAGCTCAGTTGCTCGGAGGCTTTCATCTGAACTCACCGGCGATCCATCTTTCAATCTCCAATTGGTCCGAACACGGATTTACATTGTTTTAAGTCTTAGCTTCGCCCCTAATGTTAGATTGTTTTTTTCAAGTGAAACTTCTTTGCATTCTGTATGGTAAGGTGAAGTGATGTCGACGACAGAGTGTAACTTTAGCGTTGTTATTTTGGAAAAACTTTTATTCTGAGAATGGTTTTGGTAAAAACCTGAGTTTTTATTAATTGAATGAATAATAATTTTTAAAATAAAGAAATATATACCAAGGTAACATACGATAGGTTAATCTAAAACTGTGTACGGTATTATTTCATGCTTTTCGTACATGCTAGGACTGAGATAAATTTTGCCCTAAGTTCATAGAAACCATCAAAAATTACTTTTGATACAAATTAAATATTGATATAACTTATTATGAATTTATTTTAAAATCATGGATAAAAAACATGAAATAACAGTGCGTAACACTGGGCAACCCAAATTGAAAACTATCAGGATTGGGACATTAGATTGTGGAGAGGGGAAGGGGTCTCGGGAGTGGGGGCGCTCTATTGCATGTTTTCAACTATGGCAAATTTGCATATATTTGCACTCGCGCGTTTGTACAACTACTTGCGCAACTGTATACATTAATTTCTGCTCACTCGCATACTTGCGCAATCGTAAACTTACTCGCGTACAATTAGTAGTGTACAAATGCATTTCCTAGGACTGGCTTCTGGCTGATGAGCCAGGAGCCTACCGCCATCTTGGATTGTGACGTCACGGTGGTCATCATGGAATCCCTTTACATTTGATCTTGACCCCGGTGGCCATATTGGATTCATAATCTTGGACCCACCATTTTGTTTTCTAGAACTTTATACCATCTAAGAATCAAATGCCCCACTCCCTAACGTTGCAATTTTTGTTACGACCGCTATCTTTAAAATCCATTATTATTATCCTAATAATCGGAAACAATTTTAAAATTTAAACAAATTAACTATTAAAATTTTAATAAAATATGATTTTTAAAACGCACTTACATCATGGAGTACTCGGTTATAACCCAGCGAGGGCAAAAATAGAAAAATGGCGACCAGTACTTCCTCTGCGGAAGCCACCGGCAGACTTTCCTCCCACCACTAATGCCAAGGTATAAATGTCGACAGCTAGTATGATGTCATGTCCGCCATCTTGTTTTCTTCTGCTGGAGATCATCATCTTGTTTTCGTCTCCTAGAGTGCGCTACCACCATGTTAGGTTAATTTTTGTCCACTAGAGTGTAGAATTCATGTATTAATGCGGCGTTCACAATCTGGAAATTAGGAAACCATCTTGGAAATTTTTAATTATTTAGCTATAAATTCGGAAAAAAATTCCAAAATCATTAAATAAATATGGAATTAATAAACTGATTGAGTCTATCGACTCCTGCCCTTCGTTCAATCCCTGGCCGATGCAAAATTATTTAATTTTATGTAAAGATTAATAATTTAAATAAATATGGTGTAAAGCCCTACAAGAAGCTTATATTCATCATCTACCAGCCTCCAATAAAAAAAAACAATAAAATATTTACCAATATCTTGAAAATTCAAAATAATTAACATGGAAAATTGGGAAAAATTTCCGAATTCATCGAAATAATCACTCATTAATATAATTATTGATGTGATCGAATTTCGTCATTGGTTCGATACTTGATCAATGCAAAAAATATTTTAGACAAAAAATTTTTTTAATAAATTATGTTCAAAATCCTAAAAGCATGATATGTTCCTCATATACCAGCCTCCTATAAGTCGATATGACCACCATCTTGGAAATTTTTAGTTATTGACCTAGAAATTCGGGAAAAGTTCCAAAATTCATCAAAAAATCACTCATTTATATACCGATAGAATCGATGGATTCCTTTTCTTGCTTTGATCGTTGGTCAATGCAAAAATATATGTAAATATATAATTTAAAATTCCATAAAAGTAACAGGTTCAAGAAATAAAACATTACACTCTTACATATATAATTTATGACATAAATCCTAAACTTCTGCAGGAACACTTGCTAAAGTTAGCAATCTAATAAACATCTAGTTATGAATTGGCTTGAACTGACTAACTCTCAGATCCAAACAGTTTACCGAAGACAGAGACCAGCCAGATCCTTCTCCTACATATTCCTTTTCTTCCCGACAGAGTTTCTCGATACTGTGTTTAACAGACTGCTTCACATCGTCGGAATTGTAAATGTGAGTATTCAATGTCTTTAATGGGCCATTCTTTACTTGGTACTCGAACGAATAGGTTTACCATACAAGCAGTTCAGCTACAAGTGATATTTTAAAGGCACTTACGTTGATAATTCATCAGTAATCTAATTTACAATATTCTGCTTGATATCGTCAAGAAAAGTATAAATGTCTTTGCCTCTAACAGTCATAAGCTACAACTTTCTTTGGCTCCAACAGTCATTGGCTCCAAAGGTCAATGCTCCAATGCTTCAATTGCTCCAACAGCTCCAAGTGCTCCAAAGCTTCAAGTGATCCATTGCTTCAAATTCTCGAACAGCTCCAAATCTCAAATTGCTCAATGCTACAGTTGCTCCAATTGGCCAACCGCTCCAAGTGCTTCAAAGCTCCAAATGCTTTAATTGACTAACAGCCCCAAGTGCTCCAAAGCTTCAAATGATCCAAGTGCTCCAATGCTCCAATTGCTCCAATTGCTCCAAGAGCATTGAAGCTCCAAGTGCTTCAATTGCTTCAAATGCTCCAATTGCTTTAAATGCTCCAAGAGCTCCAATGCTACAGCAGCCGTTGGTTCCAAAAGTCAATGCGCCAATGCTCCAATTTCTCCAACAGATGCAACTGCTCCAATTGCTCCAACAGCTCAAAGTACTCCAATGCTCCAATTGTTCCAACAGCTCTAAATCTCCAATTGCCCCAAGAGCTCCAATGCTCCAAGTGCTCCAAGTGCTCTAAGTGATCCAACTGCTCAATCTAATTTGGCTTCAAATGATTTCAATTACATTTTTTGATCTAACTAGGCCTGATTGATATTATGAATATTATCACTCACCATTTTGTCTGTCAATGGTGATGGTTTTTACATATTTAAGTTAGAAATTGTATTACGAAAACTTCGCATTAGATAGAAATCAGATGTCAAGAAATGGAACCATCACTTTTGAAATTCAATATATATATATATTTTCTATTTTTTACGCATGCAAGTAATATAAGTCATTATTGTATGTAGCCAGCTTCCCTCAGTTCTTTGAGTATGAAGGATACTTCTTTGATGTGCGAATATTTTCCTGTACAAAGCGAAGCATGTAGAATTCTTAACCTGTCGATCAATATGTTAAGATCTTTCCACGATGAGTAATCAATCTCTTCTGCCGCTATTCCTTGCATGTTTATATGAAATATTATAAAGATCTCAGGAGTCTTCCGTTTTAACACTAGCCTCTTGGTCACTTTCGTCAACAAACCGGTGATCATCGCAAGCTTGGTCAGAATAATAATTATTTTTAACACCACGTTTCCAACGTTTTGGTCTCATCGCTTCATCACAGTCTTCGAACTCGTGAGCTTCAGGTACGTCATCGGCGCGAATGTGCAGCCCGAGTCAACGTCAGTTGAAAATGGGTCATTTAGATTCGCCGTAAAAACAAGAGTGAAACTCTCGCTTCCGTAGGCTAGGGCAGGGGTTGGCAGACTTTCGAGCCGCTTGCTTGTTACCAGCGCACCTGGCAGATCGTTACGGTCCTTTTACGGGAGGAAGAGGAATAAATAATATAATAAAAAATACACTCTGTAAGCTTTACGCTAAACCTACTATTCACTAACCCTGATTCAGACACCCAAAAACTCTCTACGTCTGTGCATTTTTGGATTATTGTGTACTTTTGTTTTAATGTTAAAACATTTTAAGTTTAGTTAGTTAAGGTTTTGTTACTTATTTTAATTTATTTACTTATTTTATCAGGTGAAATTACACTTAACCACATTAATCTTTGCACAATAGGTACATGTTATATTACAATAATAAAATCCATGGCCAAGACAAATGAAAAATAAAGAACGTACAAATACAATAAAATACAAACCAAGTAAACAATTCACTAGAAAGAAAAATATAAATAAGATACCAAATATGAATTTACTTATAAGATATATAAATAAAATTTAAAGGGATGTATCTACCAAATTCTTTCATTTTAGTATGCTCATATAGGCCTACTTAAAACATTTTGTGACAGAACATTTTATAAAAATCAACCAAGACTTAAGCTATAAAAAATTGTTTGCCTGTAAAGTCGGTTTACTGACGATAGTTTAACGTGACGTCATAACAAAACATTGATGAAATTATTGATCCAGAAGAAAAGGAAATATCATATTCGGCCTGAGACTGAGCCGTAATAGGGTTTTGAACCAAACATTTTGGCATTAAAAATATTATATTCTTTGAGGAAGAATTTTTTTAAATTTTTTTATCTTTTGTATGATAAAATCTACCTTTGCATACTTTTATGAATAAAATTGAATCATTTTTATTGAATTATCACTATTTTGTATGTATACAAAGAAGGAGTGAAATGAAATGTACAATTTAAATAATAAATTTACTTTTATTTGCATTCATTAATTCAAATATATTTGTTACTTTTGAAGTGTCCGGCGCGTCGTATTTATTTTTACAAGTACAAAAAAAAGTTACGCTTCGGCCGGGATTCGAACAGTCGTCCTGTGGTTTGGCAATCAGCGATGCTAACCGCGTAGCCACGAGGCCATATTGGAAACTATTGTTTCAGATGTGTTAAATTAATATTATTACCCGCACGCTATTTGTTTGAATTTCTTTTAACTAGCGTATTCTCTGTTGGACTCGAAATATTTACACGCTCGTGGGCTCATAACTATAATACGGTGTGTGATTTAGTTGATCAAATATTAACTCATGACAAATAATTACCAATGTCAAACTAAAGCGTGAAAAGTATAATACCAGCAATAAAAATTTAGTTACACAGCTAAAACAATACTCATACAAAGCTGTTTAAATATACTGATTTACACTAGTCATTAAAATAATACATACTTGTAAGAATGCCATTTCCTTGCGAATATACTCCCGTCGAGCGGTGCACAACAATAACCTCGGTTTTCCGCCACGTGCCGGCCGAGTTCTCTGTACCGTCCGCAACATACCAGAGAGATGCCACGCATGCGTAAACATCCGTAGTGGGACATCCGTAGTGGGACATCCGTAGTGGGACAATGTTTCGTGCGTGCAGCCAGCGTTCATCGATTTATTAGACGTTGTCACGTCAAAATACAAATAAATTTTCTAATTTTAATTTAAACACATTTACACATATTAAGACACACATTAATGATTCCCCAGTTTAACCTGAGTGTGAGAATGCATAAATATTCTGAATAAAGTATTCTTAAACATTGAAAGGAAATTTCGAAGCCTGATTGACTCGGGTACGTAGAGTAATCATAGAAAAAGGTTTTGATAATACAGCTGTACTGTTTGTGGGATGAGCAAAGAACAATATCTCTGAGAAGTTGTGTCTGATGTCGGGAACTGAGGTACTTAAACTTGTCAGTAGGATAGGGAAGGGGACTAAATGTTTTCTTAAGCAGTAAAACACGATAGAATAGTATTTCGAAAAGTTTTAGCCAATACAACCTATTTTAATACGCGGAGATATTCTCACGACTCTTTAAATCATGGTTTTAAGTGGGAAAACAGATCAAAAATATTGTTACGTATGAGTGGGATTAACAGGTCCCAAATGGATAGCCCAATTAATTAATTGAAATTTTATACATCCACAAATTTTTACACTTGTACTTACATTTAAATTGTAATATCTGTCCGTAAATTAATAACACTTATAATAGCCCACTAATCACTCTCCCCACTGGAACTCGGCTCGACAGTGGCTCTCTCCACTGCTCGTCTCTGACCAAGCACCTCGGTCCGAACACACTGTTTCCCTCTACTTAAGTCTGCCTCGTCGCGACACCGTCCCGATGCACCGATCCTAGACTATCCGATCTTCACACACGAAGTCTGTCGCTTGTCGCACGCATGTCACTCGTCTTCCTCACTTCACTGCCCTCGCAGGCCATCCTGCTCGTTTATACACCTCCCAGTCCCGCTCTGGAAAGGTGTCGCAGCACTTCGAAGTGCCGCGTCATCAAAAGTCGACTCAACATCCGAAGCTGCTAGAACAGTGGCGTCCTGGTTACGCCACTCCATGTGAACGGGGCTCTGCGGACGTGCAGAACACTCGAGAGGGACAGACAGGCGCCGCTCTTATCGGATTACCGTGTAGCAGAGGGACGGACACTACCTGTGGCCGGGAGGCGGGGCCTCCCCTGGACCCCCGGCTGGCTGGCGCACCAGGCTGACCGGCTTGCCTCGTTGCCTCGTCTCTAGCATCCTCGTAAGATTATAAATACATGTTTTGAATGCTCTATATCCATTTACATTGCTCCTCGGTTAAATCACCATAAACTTAATCGCAGTAATTAAAAGCCGGGTTTACTAGAGACTGACCTTAATATTCAACACCGCAGGTCAACATAAGCTGTGTGATCATTAGATTCAATTTTTTTTCTGATGGATAATTTTTTTTTTTTTACATTTATGTGGTCGTAATTAGAATGAAAGTTTTGTTGCGCGAGAAACTTATATTTTATATCTGTCCCGATCGCAAGCAAGCGGCGAATTTCAGACATGTTCGGGACTGATTTGGGGTCGGTGAATCGTACGCTTCCCTACGTTTCACCACCCGTCCTCGTAAAGATTCCGACGACATGATTGGAGGAATTGGAGGAAGGGGACGAAGTATCTCGAGGGGCAGCGGGACCGGTTGCGACGAAGGAGAAAATTGGAACGCAAGCAGCTGTTTTCAGATTCCCTCCCTCTTCACCCCCTTTCATTAACCCACGGGGATTTATTTACGGTACAGATGTTCCCCGCCGACCGCTGGACAACTTTTACCCGAAATGTCAATTAACATTCCCTCGGCACAAGGCGCCGATCAATGGATGAAATTGATGCGGCAGGATCGGCATGTATGTGCATTGTAAATGACTCGTGGCTTTAAAGGATTTTATACGGTCAATTTATTTTTGTGTGTGTGTGTTTATTGGCTCACACAAAGTAAAGAATTATAAAAATAATATTCTTGTGTAACTAAACAAACCCAAAATATAAACAACTGCGAAGAATTTGAAAACTATTTTCAGAGCTTTTAGCACAATACTAATTTAATTAACACATTACAAGCGAATAAAAAAGTTTTCATATAAAATATTTAACATATATGTCTGTATTACAAATTATGAATGAATTTTAATAAAATTTAAATGTACTTACAGACTTTTTAAGGATGATATAGAAATAAGTTGGAAATTATGCTGATATATTTTGTAATTAAAAACTTTATAGAAATCAACATAGACATAACTAGCTTAGATCGACTAATGCCTTGGCATGGCATATGGCCTATTGCTATGTCTACTTATTTAAGTCAACATTCTGGACTGGAGTGATTATAAGGCCAGTTTTATTTACAGGCTAGAATCTGTTGGTAGACTATATGTCAATGTATTCTTTGAATAATAATTTAAAAAAAAAAATAGTGTAAAAAGTTACCGTGCATGCTACTTCGTTTCTAAATTTTTTGTAATACCTCAAAAACCATAATTGTAGAATAAAATGTAAAATATCCAATATGAGGATAACTAGTCCATCTTTATATTTTATGTTTTAGTCTGAACGTTTTTGGTGCAGAATTAGGGTATACACCATGTACTGGAAAAACTAAATATTTATATGTAGGCTATATTTATATACACGTTTGAGTTTATTACATTTACACATAGACTTTTGATTTTATAACGATAGTGATATTTAATGACTATGAATCGTGAAACTAGGTAACAATTTTCACGACGTCGCATGATTAGCTATAACGACTGCAATAGGAAGTCTTACAAAGTAAACTTTATAACGCTACATTCAGGTTATTTATTTTATAATAATTGGAGTGTGTTTTTATAAATATGTCAAAGTATTTAAATGTAATAACTTACAATATTTTAAATAAAACGAAATTAATATGATTGCTTTTGAAATTTTTGAAATTTTATCCCGATCAGGAAACCACAAGTAAGGTTAGTAATACTTTAGTTTAAATTTAAAATTGTTGTGTCATTACCAATGTAACTATTTTTGTATTACATTCTAAGGAATCTTAATTACATAAAGATTGTTTGAGTTGAAGACTGCTTTCTTAATAACTTACAGTTCCTAATTTAATCATTTTAAACAGACTATGAAGAAAACCTCACCTGCCATCTGATAAGATGTCTGGTAGATTGCTACACGTACAATGTATTGGCCGGTCCGAGCCCTGCAATCTTGTATTGTGATGTCATGGCCACCATCTTGGATTACCTTAACCGTGACCTTTGGCCTTGATCAGACCGTAATTTTGTATGACCTTGAACCCAGCCGCCATCTTGGTTTATGACGCCTCAGGCGCAATTTTGTTTGCTATAACTTTTCGCCATTTTTTCTTGGATAATAGAACTTACCACCATTTTGAATTATGACTTCACGTCCGCCATATCACTAACGAATAATTATGTAACCAACAAAAATCTAAAAAAAAAACACCAATGATTTAAAACGGGAAACTATTTGTAGCAGTCAATTAGTATCGACTTTATTCATCTTATATAAATGCATAATTTATTTTTAAAAAGCCACCTTTTAAAAATTAAACGGAAGAAAACAATGTTCGCCTTAAAACAGATGAAACCAGGATGGCGTATATCGGTTTCTACCTTAATACCTAAATACTTTAATAGTTTCGACCGAATGGATCTGAAGCGAGCGTTGGAAGGAAGCGGTCAGGACGACATTAAATTTACGAGAGCAGCGTGAACCGACTTGGAATTGCATTTCTCCAGCCACGATCTTATTAGCGCGGCGGTTTAAAACCCTCTGCGGCCGACCGGGAATAAATCTCTCTGGTGCTTATCCTAAGAAACGGGAGTTTTCCCCCCATTGTGAAATCACGGTCCTCTTCGATGTTTCGTTTGGCTAAGTATTTTTGGTTACGTTTTCCCGTCTCGGAGCAAGGATGCTAAACGGTCGCGATTACTCGGAAGATTTATGTGTTGTCGTAATCTGACTTTACGACAGGTGATTCCAATTCAAACAAGGTGGACGGGAAAAGCACGCGGTGTTTTTCGCCAGATATTTACGCGTGATATTACCTTTGCAAGGATGGTGAGAAATTTAAAAATATTTTTTTTTTGCAATTAATTAGACAAATTATGTTTTGAAACAATTTCAACATTTATATTCTTCGTACCAATAAAACCTTTATTTGGTGATAGAAGGTACCTGCTCATATCTTAACATTAACTAAATATTTTCCATACTTTTAAACTGGTTGCAAAATTATTCTGGCTGTGGATTTGATGGTTGTATCTCTAAGGCTTCCCATTCACGATTTCTGGGTGCTTCCGTTCCCCACACAGAATTATTTTTTTTTGCTTGATACAAATAATTATATGAAATTACTTTTTCAACCCAGTATGTAGTTGTCCCAGTGGAATTTCAAGTCTTCGCATAAATTTTGTATATCTTAAAAAAATATTCAGTGTTAAATAATTGCTCACTATGTTTACAAAAACAAAACACCCGTAACAAATTATTCAAGGATTTTCGTGTTTTTACGGGTACCATGGTAAAGGTTTAGGGTGCACACTGGGTTTATTTACTTTGGACATTAACAACGAGAATCGTGTGCAGGTACTAACAGAGCCTTCAATAACTTGTGAAGTCTTCCTACAGACACACTGCTGACAGTTCGTAACTTGAAGGGTTGTAAAGGAGGGAGGATATAGCCAGGAGCAGGAGGGGGCAGGGGGAGGGGTTGTTGGGGGAGGGAGGGGGTAGGGAGGGCGCAGACGCCACGGACGAGTAAAGCGTGTGTAAGCCGAGGCGCCCCTGGAGCGCCCGGCGCCCGGGACCGCATGTTAAAAGTCCCGCGGATACGCGAGTTACGTGGGCTCCCGCCGCGCCCTGGGCGCAACAAGGTCGCAAGTCGCGCATTCCTCCCCGACCGCACCGACGTGAAAGATGATCTGCGGCCGTCCAGCGCAGAAGAATGCGGTAGCTATCCACAGCGAAAAGCCTCGTAGGGGCGGTATCCTAAATTTATTTGGCTTCCATAATATCATTTTTTTTAATTTTTTTTTTTAATAAATACATGATACACCAAACTATTGTGAATTGTTTACAAAATGTTCAAGAACTGTAATAAGTATTTTTAATTGTTTTAAGAAACTTATAGGCCCATTTTCAAGTTAACACTATCATGAACTAAGAAAATGTAATCGTGCTGTATACAGTTTTAAATTAATCGTTTGTGTCTTCGTCTGGTTAACTGAATTTTTTGTGCATAACACATAGATCAATGAACAGATTGTTTCCCCAAAATTATACAAACTTAAATTTTACAGGGTATTGAGAAAACTCACATTTTTAATTTTTAAATAAATTACAAAAATTAATTAATTAATATCAAAGGCTACAAACAAACGATTAATTTTAAACTGTTTACAAAACCTTTACATGCTTTTAGTGTTTGCTAAGGTTTACATAATATTTGGCCTCTTATTTGATAAAAAATAACTAATAAATACGTTTGAAAATTTTAATGCCCCTTATAAACAATTAACATTAGTTATATTATGAATATATTTTAAATAATAAGAAAACATAAGGCCGGGTCCTTTGCACTTCTTACGTTTCAGCTTGCGTCTCCCGCTTTCATTTTTGAAGTTATGTTGTTTTTACTATGTACAGCACGTTTTTAATTGTTTACATGTTTCATGAAAAAATAAATCATCAAAAGTAGCCCAGGGGAGGGGAATTATTTTTCTGTAATTTTGAAATCATAAGTCCGGCGACTTTCGAGCTTTATAAACGACTGTGATTTTCTTGCGTTGGTTGCGTGTTGCAATGTTGCTACGGTGCGTATCTTGAGTGGTGTTTAAATCCCAACCTTAATCAGCCATATAGAAAACCACGGCTTTGACGGATTAGCGATTTATGCCGGATTATCTAACGTCATTGCATGTAGTTTTAACGGAGTCGACGCGCAGAAATGTTGGCGCTTCTCACATCTACCACACACCGCCAACTTCGCAACCCCACATGCACTATGCTGAAAAAATTCACCATATATTTACGAAGAACGCTGGTTACAAATCATCCAGGGATCTTCGTAAATTTATCGAACTCTGTAAACTAACGGGTACAAAGTTCACTTCCTGTAGATATTAAGCTACTGCAATAAAATTTGTATATAAGTAAAAGAATTCAAATACTGGTTAGGACTCATGCAATACACTTTTATTTCTTCCAACTAACTGACCGTTTACCCAGCCAATACCGAAAAACCGAATTCAGAAGTTTATATACGGCGTATTGGAAACTACGAAAAATTCTTCGTGTTTTTTTACGGTGAATTCTTCAATGAAAAGTCCGTAAATTTACCTTAATTTTTTAACAGTGTGTTGTTTATTTCGCTAGCTTTATTCTTCATTTGGTGGCGCTGACACTTTCCTACATTTTCGATCCAGTCAAGTTTATGTTTACCGGTCTTTCGCTCATTCTGCTTCCACTTACTTTTCATGTATTTTGACATGACTTCCTTAAAGCGTTACACATTTTCCAAATTTAGCAGTACGTAGCATTAAAATAGTCTTAGAATCTCCGCGGTAGTATATTTTCTTTGTCCCAAAAGACGCAATTATCAATAATAACCCCTGCTTTCTTAAGAGTCCCACCTACCTGGGCACACATACGAGGTGTAGAACTTCATAAAAAAAAACGCGTTTTTAAAACTGCCCAGGATATCAGATTGGCGTATGTTTGAAAATAGCAGTGTTTACGTGTTTTGTTTTGATTCTGTATTTTCGTAATAGTGAGCATGGCCCAAAAGTGTGTTTTAAGAAGAAAAATTTTAGGTATGAATATTCTTATACAGATTATTGAAAGCGCTGAAGTGACTTGCATTAGGTACCCCTTTTTGTCTTCTGTGGTTACAACTCATGGTTGTCCTATGCGCGACCAGTTCATAAGCCTTGCGCTTAGAGGCGACACCGTGCTGGAAGCACCAGCGAGCATCGCCTCACTTCACCCTGACCAGGCGTGCGCTGACTCGTCTTGTGTTCCGTCGCCAGGTGGACGCCTTGCGGGGACGCACCACAACGCCGAACGTACAATAACGCCGAATACCATAACGCCGAATGTCAAAATTGACCACAACGCCGACAGCTAGAAAACTGCTGTGTACCACAACGCCGAATTACCACAACGCCGAAATACATTAAAACCGAAAAATGTCATTTGCAGGACTGCCACAAAGGTTACGTTAGGTGAGGTTAGCAAACAAATTCATTCATTTGTTTTTCATTTTTCTCCTGTGGCCCCCCTTCCCCGCAAAATCATTTTTCGGCGTTGTGGTAATTCAGCGTTGTGGTACACAGCAGTTCTCTAGCTTGTCTGCGTTGTGGTCAATTTTGACATTCGACGTTATGCTATTCGGCGTTATTGTACGTTCGGCGTTGTGGTAACTACCCGTCGTGTGCCTCTCCTGATCCCTGACGAGTCAGACCTCCGCCGAGGATCCCTCCAGCGGCCCTGGATCAGGTTGGGGCAGGTCTCGGGTTCGGGGCTTGGTGACTCCCTTGCTCGGGGCACAACCCTCAGGGATCGCCGTGCATCTGGCGGGTGGACGTAGTGGGCGACTCTCCTGCACTGGTCGCATGGAACAGAGCTGCCATCTGTGGCGGATGGCGCGAACCAAAGTTCACAAAAGCCAATATGCAAACTTCAAAGCATTAACTGTGTAATTTATTTATTTCAATAAAATTTTTCGTTGAAAATGAGGTTCAAAGCCGGGGTTTAGTCATTTTCGCTTTTATCGGTGCCGTTTCATTATGTAGTTAAAGAGTTTCGGTTTGCTATTCGACAACGAATTATAGCGACGTGTGCGGCAAACTATTTGTGATCAGTGTTCAGGAGTGTAGTTGAAAACCAAATTCACGCACCTATACTCTTCACGCTCGGCATTATTTCAAAGAATTTTGAGTTTCGTTTTATAAGTGCGTTTGCAAACATGAGAAAACGTGAATTTGCTCGTTACAATAGATAAATGTTACACATTTCTGGCGAGTACAGGAAGACGAGAAGCCTAAGATGTGCATCAAGTTCTGTCCCTGCCCGAACACCCTCCGAATATTCACCTTCGGCCAACCTCGGGATTTGTTTTATTTTTGCGCAGGAAAAAATTAATTCAAATATTAAAAGTGGTCGGTTTGGTTAGCTACATTAAAACACTTTAAAAGACTATGGGCGGTTAGTAAGGTTAGTAAAGCTACATTAAAATAAACAGAGAAATATAAAAAATATATAAATAAACCCGAGGTTGGCCGAAGGTGAATATTCGGGCGTGTTCGGGCAGGGACAGAACTTAATGTACATCTTAGGCTTCCCCAATAAGACTCGGTCACTTTTTTTTTTTCCCGCCGTGCGGTCGCTTGGGAACGTGAAGCGCTTTTTGGCGCGGGAGACACGCGCGACGAGCGGCACTTAGGCCGTTGTTCCACCGCGCCCCGGGACGTCTGGCATGTTTGTGACGGCGAGGCGGAGCGCCGCGTGTGACTGTGGCGCGGTGTGGAAACCCTCCGGCCGGTCAGCGGGGGGTTGGGATAGAGGGGAGGAGGAAGCTGTGTCAACAGGGCGAGGGAGAAGTGGGTGCTAAGACGCTAAAGCCCTCGCAATGAAGTGATAACTGATGGTTACGGGCGGGACGTGAGCCGCGTGCGCTTGCGTGGCTGCGAGCTAGACGCGCGCATGCGCGGTGCCCGCCTCGCTAGGAGCGCACGTACCCGAAGCTAAAGCCCAGTCCAGAATGTGCAGTCGGCAGTCGGCAGTCTGCAGTTCGCAGTCGTGTAGTCGGGCAGTCGGATATTAATATACGCATATCCCTTTCAAACTTCTCAATGAGCAGTCGAGCAGTCGGCAGTCGGCAACTCTGCAGTCGGCGATCGCCAAACTTAATCTTGGACTGCCGACTGCTCGACTGCAAGTTGTCTGCTAGCCAATCAGATCGCAGTATTTTGTAGACGTCATTTCGTGTGTGTGTATATATCTTATAAGATATATAAAATTCTCGTGTCACAGTTTTCGTTGCCATACTCCTCCGAAACGGCTTGACCGATTTTGATGAAATTTTTTGTGCTTATCCGGTATCTATGAGAATCGGCCAACATCTATTTTTCATCCCCCTAAATGTTAGGGGTAGTCCACCCCTAAATTTTTTTTTTTATTTCCAGTTTTTGGTAGGAAATCACCATGGCAACGGCTGTTGCTTTGTTGATGCTTCATTCGTCTCTATGGCAACGGCTATTTCATTGTTAGTGCAGTCCTCATCACCGTTGAAATTTTGCAAGTACTTTAAATATCAAAAATTGCCCTTTTTTTTCAAGTATATATATTTTACAGACTTGAAACTTCACAGTAATGTTCCTTATGTTACGCAGGATGACATTTTCCGAAAATTAGATCCCATAGCATAGGTGGTTAAAACCAGGCAACAGTGGGTACTTTGTCTGCATGAGAACAGTATTTTGCATTGTTCATGCCTTCTGCGTCTCCATGGCAACAGGCATCGCGCGGCAGTGGCGTACCCACAACGAGGGGCATGTATTATGAGCGGCGCAAGAGTGATCTGCCTGTAGACTGCCGTAGCGAAGTACGGGTACATCAGTTTTATGTTGCGTGCACGAGTCGGGAAACCATCGGTACATTATACAGCATTGTAATAAATTTTCACGGAATTTTTTATTATTTACCATTACTGTAAATGGGAGATGTGGCATAATTCTTTTTCCATTAGTATAGCCGTGCGAAGCCGGGTCGGGCAGCTAGTATGTATATATATATACGGGATAAAGAAGAAGAGTTTTGTAAACACAGCTATATGTACATGCGTTTTTAGTGTATTTTGGAATATTTTTGGCATGGAAGAAATCAATCACGAACTTTTAATTGACCTAGTGCATTAAAGGCCGTGGCTATACGATCTAAAAAACAAAGACTATTATTTGCTGTACCCATACCAAACGAATTTTAGACATTTGTAGTAGCGGCGACAATAGACTAGAAAGATCCCTACTTATTTACTTTTGATCAGCTACGTGTCATTTTCACTTGTTTGATTTACACTGACGAATCAAACAATACCTACTTCGGCTATTGATTTCGAATTGTGAAATATATGTATATTTGTATGCATACAACTTGGTATTTCTTTGGTAGAAAGCTAGCCGAAATGCGTAGCCTCCCCGACTGCAAACTGCCCGTCTATTGTGAACATGGCGTGGTTGTTATACGACTGCGGACTGCCGACTGCACGACTGCCGACTGCACGACTGCCGACTGCACGACTGCCGACTGCACGACTGCCGACTGCACGACTGCCAACTGCCGACTGCCAACTGCCGACTGCACATTCTGGACTGGGCTTAAGACGCAGAGGTCGGGAAATCCTTCGTCTCGCTACACAGAAAAAAATATATATATCCGTACTCTTGCCAAGAAACAGTTTGTAACACTACAACAATTGTACTGTACCTTTGTGAAACACATGGCTATGGTTATTTTTCCATAGATGGAATACGTTAAAAAAAAGTACAGTTTTTCTTACGAAAAATGGCACATAATTTAATATATTTTAATCGATGTTTCATTCATGCATAATTTTTTTCAACATTAAAAGGATAATCGAGCATTCGACGATTTGAATTTATTTTGTTTTATCTACTTATGTGCGCAGTTAATTCTGGAGAGCTATTCAGGGAACAATAAGAGATACTGGGAAACACGAAGCATAAGTGCCCGGGTAAGAATTCGAACAGCGAACATTATTTTAAGTTGTTTTCATGTAAATATACAAATTAAAAAATATCTGTAATTCAACATGGATAATTCTGTTCCAATTGCAATTAAAATAATTTAGGTGTATTATGCGATTAAATAAGGGCATAACGTCAAATAACATTTTTTTTTAAACGGCGGTACATTTCAGTGATCGCAAATGTTAGTATAATAAAAGGAGAAAGTCTTTACTTGAGAACGACTTACATCAGTGTATAAACACTTGCTTTCTTCTGTGGGTGGCCGTAATTAATATTTTTTATGTATTTGCCATGATGACGTCTTCATTATGCCAATTAAGTATATTATTACTTATGATATATTGTTTCCCCAAATTCTTTAAGGATAATAACACAAAGCATATACAAATTTAACTTCCTAGGCCTGATGGATGACAACTCGGTGTTACTGACTGCTTGGTTAGAATGAAGTGGCTTCAAAAATTACTCACATGTGTTTAACTGTTAATTTTCTCGACATAGACCAAATTAATTTTTTTTTTTTTAAGATTTTCCAAGTGATAAATTCATTTGCGTCATTTCAAAACAAACAAATTTATAAACCTTTTTTATTGCAGTGAGCAATAAAGTGTATATAAGAGCAAATAAATATTTTGGTGAATCAGGAACAGGTTTTTTTTTCCGGATCATCGGTACTCGAGGAATATACCTGTCTCGCCGTGAACTGGCCACGTGGCACAAAAAAAAATTATAGAGGAGAAGCAAGAGAGATGGTAAGAAGGGAAAGCAACCAGGAGCGTTATAAATGGAGGGACCGGATTTCCAAACCCGATAATTGCCAGCTGCAGTTAATAACTCGGTTATGGAACGTCCTCCGCTGCTGCTGCTGTTCTTGGTGGCAGGGGCGAGGAGAAAGAAGAAGAAGAAGAGGCTATTGCTGGCGACAATAACGAGAGAGAATGGGACGCGAAAAAGATTTATGAATTAGTCTTTTCCCCACCCTTCCTTCTTGTCGCTTTTTTTTTTTCTTCCGCACTTATCGTCGGCCCGTCACATTATCATTCCAGCGAGGGAAGCAGCGCTCGGAATTTCGGGCGTAACTGCGCGGACACGAAAAATTCTAGGCGTTTCTCGAAGTATGTTAAGGGCATGAGGGGAGAGGTTTACTACGGCGGAGCTCGTGAGTGGAATTTTTGTTTAATACAGAATTATTATGTTATGAATTTTTAATTTTATTTTATTTCTCTGATGAAACTCTGTTCTATGAAAACTCGAACGGTGT
Organism: Bacillus rossius redtenbacheri; assembly: GCF_032445375.1. Classification (NCBI taxonomy): domain Eukaryota; kingdom Metazoa; phylum Arthropoda; class Insecta; order Phasmatodea; family Bacillidae; genus Bacillus; species Bacillus rossius. The sequence goes on from NC_086333.1 coordinate 55,808,385, forward strand.
ATGAAGTTTACCCTCACATCACGATCCACGCCCGAATAACTACGCTAAAATTGGTCTTAGTGAGAGCCTTTTTTTTTGTGATTATATTGCTTATGCATAGTTCATTCTTATTTACCTTTATCTGAAAAAAGTTTATAGGAGTAATACCAGCTATTTATGATAAATATGAAACAAAAACTTTACTAAAAGTGCGTTCGTACGAATTTGGTGCTTTTTATCAGTATTATTTGTGAAAATAGTTATTAGATGAACCTAGCAACATTATTTTTCTTAAAAGGTAAGTGCTTTATGAAATGAACTTCGGTCTTTCGTGTAACACCTCGGAAGTGACTATTTACGTACACTGGTAGGTAATCCACTGTTTGAACGCCATGTTTAACCATGTAACGTAAAACCTCATCTATTTTTGTGCACAATTTCTGCCAAAAAAAAAACTATGTTTTAAATACTTTCTTTGAACGATTCTTGCAATGGGAAAGCTATAATTACATTTTCATGGACATACGGCATTGCTGATTTTAACCGTATGTCACAGAGAAACCACAAGAAAGATGAATACACACAAACACACAGAAAACCAGCCGATGTTAAATGTTAAGCAAATAGACAGCACAGAGAGAATTTCGTGAGAAGAATTAGTAGGGATAATGTAGCACAGTACAGACAAACAGTGGACTGACAATAATCTTGACAATATTCTGGACATCACAACGACAACACAGCGATTCTCTGTTTGGCATCATTGCTTGGTCGGTCTGTTTGTCGCTTGTGTTGTCAAAGGTTGTTGTTCGTATTTTCTGTTCTTGTTACAGCTGCCCCGTTGATGTCAGCCCACTGCTGTGCAAGGTTAGAACCAAACACCCCGACATGTCTCATATTCATGAGCAGTGATCTAGCGCCCAAGTGGTTCGGAGACCACTGTAATCAAACAAGTCCTGGCATATTTAGTTCTGTGAAAAACTGTGCGACATAAAAAGCTTTAAAATTAAATTCAAAACAATCTCGATATTTTTTTATCCTCTGAGTCACACTCATATCTTAGGCGTGATAAGAATTTTGATTTATTTATTTATTTAATATTACGTTTATGTTTTATATAAAGTAGGCTTATTTTTATTCACTCACAAAAGTTAACTCTAGCATTTTACGGAAAATTGCCAGCTATCGAATAATCTTTCAAAATGATTTCTTTGTTTCTATCATTAATGAACTTGTGTTGTCTCTATAAGCTGTAAGGTATTTTTTTAAAGAGTATCAACGAGGGTTATTTAAATTTATTTAACAATTTTTTTTCCTCTTAGAAAGTAATAACTCGTACATTAAATCATAAAATGCTTTGTATGACGCATTAAATTGTTCACACAACTTTCGTTCTTCGTCTGGCTATGCGAATAATTCATGTGGTGTTTCAATGCCTGTTATAAAAAAAGTGTATATATATATATAATCATGTTGATGTAATCTGTTAATTGATGCTAAATGTTTGAGTGTCTTGTTTGTGTTGCTTTGGTATGGAGGTTACAGTTTTAGTTGTGTGCAAATTGTAGATGTTCACAAACTTTTACCTGTTTGCGTACATTAAGCTAGTAGCGAATTAGTTTTTGAGTATGGTTAATAAAGTTAATTTAAATACCAAGAATTATCTACGCAAAATAAAATTTAAAAAAAAATAGAATTGATGATTTCTTCTGGGAAGGCAGCAAAAGAACACATACATGAGTGCAGAGTCCACGTGTAAGTGAAACCAAGGACGTAACTTGACTAGTTTACACCCGGGGGGAATAACTCATCTTGGCACCTCTTTTTTTTTCCCAAATCAATCAAACCAAATCCTTTGCCCAACAACACCTGATATCACCTCCACATTTTAAATCCACTATTCCGAAGAATTTTTATTTAACTTAAATCGTAATTAAATATATTTATTTACAGTCATTTAGTTTTAGTACATCGCTAGTTGGAAAAGTACGCGAAAAATACCAGCTGTTAAACATTGGACGAAATACACGTATGTATGTATCAATACAAATAATTCAGTTTATCTGACCTCCAACGTCTTTAAAATTGCTTCCATAGTGGGAGGCAATAGAAAAAAATGAATTATAACAAAATCGGGGGATACAGTTTGGTGTTGCAGCTACATATCTATCATCCAAAATTTAATTACACCACTGTATATCTAAAGGATCAAATAATTTGTAATGATAAGTGAGGACTGTTACGCATCGTGCGCGGTGGGGTGGGAAGCGCCGACATTATGAGTCATTTTTCTGCGATTCGAGATTTCCTTTGACTCGGAGAAGCTACGACTTTCTTTTGGGTTTCAATCGTCAGTTCTCGTCAAAATATATCTATTGCATAGTTAAAACATTTGTTTAAAATAGTTACAGTGAATATATATGGTGTTAAAATAAAAATAAAAATAGTTGCTATCATAAACCAAACATGGAAACCCGAAGGACTTCTTAGTGTTCAAACATGATTATAACACACATAAAACAGCGTATTTTATATTTTGTAAAGAAAATATTACGTGTTCACGTACAACACACGGCCGTGTCCATGACATAGCCACACCCCCCTTTTTTGTGTTTTAACAGTACGATGTTCAAATAGATATCTATAGTGAACATTACTGTGCAAGTTTGGTGCCCAACTAAATGCGGCGACCGGGGCACAAGTCACTCATGCCCCCCCCCCCCCCCTCCTTCTCCACCGCCCCCCATGGTTACGTCCCTGTGTGTATCGAAACGTGTGCCAACGTACTGGCTTAGTGTCAGGAATTTGTCGACACGTTTGCATGCATCACCGGTCGGGATCAGAGTAACGAATGATCGCCCGCTGGTGTGAGGGTCGTACACTTCGGTGACCATATCGCCGCGTTTCCCAGCCCGGGACAAACGAGTAGCTATGAATAAATTTCAAATAAGAATGATGCATTGGATATTCTGCTCCCTACTGAGCGCAGCAGTGGCCGTATTTTATAATTTGCCTGTCATAGCTTGTAAACGGCTTTGTGGACTGCGCTTTATTACCACACGATGAACTTCCCCAAATTCTCAGCTTTTCTCAGAAGGAAAAAAAAAATATTTTTTTCCCTACACTCAAAGATTATCTTAGCCTATTTCCAAAACTTAAATTCTGAAAATATAAGAGTTGGAATTACTTGAGATTTATCACAAAACACAATTTAGTAAGTTGGCTATCCAGTTTCAACACGACAGGATTACAAGCCGCATAAAAATGTTTGACATACAGTATAATGCTTCATTTTAAGTATCACACTATTTTTAGCGGACATACTATATCTAGGGGCATGCGTACTTCGCAAAACAAAAATCCTTCGAGACTGGCTGAAAGTTAAAACACTGTAGCATTGTCTGTGTTTCATTATTGGGTGAGTTTCTTTCAGGTACATGAGTGTCGTTACAGCTCCAATCACAGTAATTCAGTGCGGAAGAAAACGCGATATCCTATTTTCGGAGCGAAATAACATGGTTTCGGTAATTTTTCACCTTTCAAGCTAAAATAACCTTCCCTTTCAACTGATGAATATAAATAATGTTTAATATTTTTAAAAGTTATTTTTTATCGTAATAGCTTAAGAAATATTAAGCAGACAAAAATAATTAAAAATGAATATCTCCTTCTCTACTAAGTGCTTCAAGATGATGAAGTAAAAATACCACAAATAGTTCACTTGAGGTTATATTTGTTAATACTTTAGAGGTATTTGCGTTAAACCAACCACTATATTTAAATGTTGTTTGGATAAACATTATTTGAATATTTAAGGTACATAAATAAAACAATTTATTAAAAACTTATTTATCATCGCCTGTATTTTATGATCAGTTTTATTAAACGTATTCACACCCATGCCACACCTGGGACTCGAACCAGGCATCCCTCGCACCTGTATCTGGCGTGAATCCAATCTGTGTCACTGCGGTTGTTACCACTGAGGCAACATGAAGGACATTATCTCACCACGGCATGGCATCGCAATTTCGGTTGTTACGGGAGAGTTAAAGTTGTCGGGCTCTCCATCAGACTAATAACGAACACTCTCGCAGATACATACGTGCCACGGAAACATTTACCTCATTCGACGATAACGAACCAAATCGGAGTGCGTTTTGGTTATTTTTCGCAAGACTTGTTATCCACGGTATAAATAAATGACATCAAACTGCAAGCAAAACCACTGACTAGTTTGTTTAGTAAAATACTTGGTTGGGGTAAAATACAACTGTTTTGTTCCAATATTTACTGTAATTATTATAGATATGCGGGTTTGAGCGTACTTGATAAATTACAAGAAAATTCGTGAATATTAAATAAATTATCACGATTTTTCAATAACATTTTCCGATTTTTACTGAAAACATTTTACGTTTTTTTTTTTTACCCAAAAATAGTAAACAAAGAAGGTAAACTACAAAAATGTTGTCCAAAAAATGGCACAAAAAGTGTCTGAAATCTCAATAATCTCAAGGAATTTATCAAAGTCTACAAATTTATCGTAAATGAGCTAGCGTGTTTAAAACATAAAAAAATAAAATAAATACTTTTTAAATAAACTTAAAAGTCGAACGACTTTTTTATAAGAAGTTCTACTTCATATTCATAAAGATAATTTAGCCTACGATATAAATTTTGATAAATATAACAATACAATTTAAATATTTTTAATCTTATGTCCTTCCATACTTCTGATGATATAAATGCCTTACAATGATATACGAAAATATATATAGGTATCCTATATCATCAACTCTGAATGCCTTGAATTTTATATTTGAAAATAGCGCACCCGCATTCCTCCGTGTTCAACCAGCAGCATAGAGGGAGCTGTTGAGACAGTCCCTGGATTTCCCGTATAGATAGCGCTATCTATTAACAAATTGCAGAATTCTTTTGAAGAAACAGTAACTCGCACAGTTTTCCTTTATGTTGTATGGATTTCAACGGTGAGTTATATTTATTTTAAGTTAATAATTATTTATTGATCAAGAGTTATTGATATACTAATGTGTTATTTTTAATTAATAATAATTGTGTTAATTCATTATTATTAATTTATTAATTTTTTAATAAAATGTCTAATAAATACATATAAGGTTAGAATTCTTAAATACCCGAAAAATTAATAGAGCCAAAAAAATTCGCGTACTGTGTTATTTTTTAGAAAATTTTCTTCTTTTTCTCTTTTTATCTCTTTGCCGTTTTACACCATACGATAAACTTACGAGTCGAGGTTTCAATTGCCAAAGAAGTTTCACTTCTAGAAAGTGTACTGAGTTACACGCGTTCTTTTATATTACTTTTCGTTATCTTCCTTCCAGTTCAAAATATTTTTGTAGCCTATGGAAGAAAAAAAAAATGCTGGCCGCTGCTGCACTGCCTGTGTACGTGCGTGTTCGTAACCCCGCGAGCCGCACAGCTCGTTCTCAGTAACGGAACGGGGTTCGCAGCGCCGAGCGGACTGCTTGCGAACCGCTAGCGCACTCCTGTCGGTTCTTCCGACGAACACGAAGGCGTTCTCGTTCCACACTGGGACGGCGTCGTGTGCAGCTCGTTGTATTTCGTTTTGCTCGCGAACCTCCAACCTCCCGTGGTCTTTATTTATCTTCAGATACCTCATGATTTGTACCATGATTTTTTTTTATTATTTATTCAAGGGGTGTTCAAATAAAAATTCACCGAAACAGACCAATATTTATTAAAAAAAAAAAAATAATTTAAATTAAGGATCATTAAAATGGAATAATAAAGATGCCAAGAGGGAAATATGTGTAGGGAAAATATATAGGTATATATATATATATATATATGAACCGAAATCTTTTAAATACATATTGTCACGTGGTAGGTGTGTTTTTTTCTCTACGGATGCTGGAAGTTCTTTGTGAAAATAATTTAAACGAACAATTCGTGAGCGGCTTCCAAATATAAACAATTTTTTTAACCTTAACCTTACTAAAGCTGAGTGAATTTGTAGGAGGGGTCCGGGTTAAGGAGGGACCTAGGTGCGTCTCAGGCCGAAGCCTGTACGCCAAGTCATCCTGGTATTACCCATGCAGGGAGAGGGTTGCATGCACAGTTTTCTTTGTTCGGGGACTGGTCAGCCATGGCAGCAATGGCTAACTATGTTAATTTTGGCCCAGATGAAACCCGCATAGACACAGGGAAAACCCTGGAGCTCAGTCAAGCGGAATGCAAGAGCCATTGCATGAGACAAGAGGATGGTATGTTTGAATAGTTGTTCAGACTAGAAAAGAGTCTAACATACAGTGGGGGGAAGGGAGGAGGGGGAGATACCAATCTGGACGCGTTGTTCCGCTTTCATATTTTAATCCAGGGGCTGGATTTAGTGACCAGGGGCGCCCCTAGTGGTGAGTGACCACACTGACCACTCACTCCGCTGCCAGTCAGCGTTAAAATGTACCCGGGGCAGGTATGGTCTCAGTGGTTCCCAAACTTTTTCAGCTGGCGTCCCACCTTTCCTTATCGGAATACCTCCACGGCCTATCAGTTCAAGGTGGAGTAAAAAACCTTATTTGTATCGTATCCCTTCCTTTTGTATATATAATTTACCATCAAATATTGCATATATATACATATATGCTTTTTTAAAGATACCGATTGATTATTGATAAACAATTTGTGTTGTGATTTGAAAATGGTTTGACAAAATATAAGCACTTTGTAGTAAAACAGTTATTTATTTAACAATAGATGTGTGTTTGCACACAATTCGAATTGTTTGGATATTTCTTATCCTTCCTGATGGTTTATTCGATGGTTTCTGATAGTTTTAGTATCGAGTCGCGACCCACCTGTAACCCTTCCGCGACCCACTAGTGGGTCGAGACCCACCGTTTGGGAACCGCTGTCCTAGACCATTCGCACCACCTGCAGTGTCTCACGGCGTGAAAATGTGTGTTCGTAATCGTCCCGCAAAGGGGGGAGACGGGGGAGGGGGTTGTTGCGTCATCGCGCACGCGTCAGGCCACGACATCTCGTCGTCTTGGTCGGGTGTTCGCAGTGAAAGCGGTCACGTGGTGGCCTTGTCTTCCCGGCGGGCCCTGGAGACAAGGTGCTGGCTCGGAGCTGAAGGCGGGTCGGTTGGAGGAGGCTGTCTGTCAGGTGTGTGTGTGTTCAAAGCACTGTGAAGGGGGGTATGGCAGGGCATCTGTCAACGCGTCCGCGCGGGCAGGTGACTCGGCAGATGGACGTAACGTCAGCACTTGCCCCGGCACGCGTGGATTGACGGCCGGCACCAGGGGCGCAACAACAAGGGGGGGGGGGGGTGGAAGGGTATTTTGCCTCCCCTCTGAAACCTTGAAGTGAAGGCAAACGGGGGCAAAGAAAGTGCTGTGTAATAAATTTTTAGATGATAAAATTGCTTAAATAGCACCATTTTCCACCTTGAAATACAAATTTTCCCGGGGGAGGACCCCCTCCCCCCCCCCCCCGCTACAATAGGGAGGGATCGATGATTCTTAATAAAAAGGTTTATTGCCCCCCCTTCCCTTTGGAAATTTAGTTGTTGCGCCCCTGGCTGCCACGGCAGTATGACCGAAGCCATTTGACCGACCTGCTCTGCAGACCGATATAGGCACTGCAACCGAGAGTCATTTAAACCGACGAGCACTATCCGGAATGTCACTTTGCCGAAAAATTTCGGTCAGATGACTGCTACCCGAAGAAACAAAACGAATAAAGCCGGAATCAACTAACGTCTGTCGCCTTCGTCCGTCAAAAGTTTGGCAAAAATCATACTTTCGTCTGATGGACTGTTGGCTATAATTCATCTGTCATTGGTACGGGATGGTAAACTATGAACACAACAGAATCCTGCGTGGTTTTATTTTGTTCTTAATGTTATGTTTTCGTGGTTTCACATTTTACGATACCAAAATTTCAGCTGTTAAATCAGGCGTCCAAACAACTGAATCATGACTGAATTTTTCCAATGATTTTCTGACAGGTGTATCACGACATATAAAACAACATTGTTTTTTTAGGTATACGTAGATATGAAAGAGAAATAACAAAGAAAATAAAGTTTTTTCGCTGCAATGTTTTGGGGGAAAAAATGTTTTTTGACGAACAGATAAAGTCATGTTGGTACTCGACTGTCCAGCTGCTTGACGCTGCGGACAAAATGTTTGCCGGACGGACCAATGTCGGACGGAGGCTTACGGGCTTTCGTCATTCCAGCTGTAAGAGGTATTTCGGTTGTTTCACACGATTTTAAATAAATTAAAAACAAAAAAAAATTACTCGTTTATAAAAATTTATTTTACTTATCAAGTATTTATTTTATGAATTTCATGAACTTAAAGGCAAATTATTGTGTCAGCCTTTGCATGTTCTGTAAACATCAACTCATGTATTATACGGTTTTGTATTAATCATTCGCATGTAACCTTCTCCTGGAAACCCTTTATTTTTTGTAGTATATCATTCATAAAGAAAAAAAAAAGATTAGGTTAAATAAAAAACAATGAAAACTGTGTTTTTCTGGGGTTTAAAAAAACGAATTTATATTGATTTTATGAATAATATACTAAAAATAAAGAATTTCAAGACAATAGATGCGGTTTATCCAAAACTGCATACTACATGATTCGTGCTTTCAGTAGATGCTAGAATTGACAATTTTGTTTCTTAAGGTTCATTGAAACCATAAAATAACGACTTTCTTATAAGAAAAATAATGTGTGTGCGTGGAGTCCATGCGTGACAGAAATGAAACTTCTTGCTTATTATGTTATTAGGTATAGAAAGCCTAATTCTCTTTCGCTGTAAGCGAGCGCTAAATCATGCCATTGCGCAAGTATGGAAGTGTGATAGTATGCAAGTGTGTGATAATGCAAGTGTGCACGTATGAAAGTGTGCAAGTATTTAGTATGCAATTATGTAAGTGTGCAAGCATGCAAGTGTGCAAGTATGCTGCTTCATATCTACGAGTGCCCTGACGTTTCCTTTTCTCCTGGTTCCCCCACCACGTGCCTAGCTATTTCCCCTCGTGCGACCGGAATTTTTGTAACGCTCAAAAATTGTAGCCCCCTCAGCAGGGAAGTTTCACTTCAAAAACTTTTATAAAGCTTAAAATATTTTTATATTAGGATATTATTTAATATCATGTTTAAAAATACAAAATAAATAGACATACTACCTCCTTAAGATGATGTAGAGGCCCTTATAAACAAAGAAAGTTGACAGGATATTGGAGCACTGATGGAGTGCAATTTTAGGGGGTGGGTAGCAAGAGGTGTTCCAGAACCTCTCAAGGCAACGTCCGCTCCGTTTCTCAATTGCAGAATAATCCAAAATCTATCCACTCCGGGAATCGAACCTTGGATCGCTGGATCACCTTGTTTCAAGGAAATTTATCCTGGCCATTCAGCCACCACGGCCTCTTCAAATGTGGAAGAGATTCTGAACTGGGTAACACGTTAGTTGCTGTTCGCTTGCTATGAACATACATGAAAAAAAATATATATTTATAAACCGTTCTTCAAAAATCACTTTGGACGTGGTTATAACAAATGTCAAAATAGATACTTCCTTGGAAAATGCATTTGTATTTACGTGTTTATTGCTTTGCACCTTGCTAGTAAACCTTAAAGCATTCTTGTTAAAATTGTGGACCTACTTTACCGCCACCCTTCAACAGCCATTAAAATATTTGCAAGCGTGCCAAGGACAGCCGGTAACAGCAGTAAATTGCATATGGTTTTTTCTTTGTATAAGGGAGATGATAAACTCTAATTAAATATTTGGTTTAGTTTGAAAACTACCGAGTATTTTATCCTTTATAAAAGTTTATTTTATTGTTTCAAGCAGTGTTTAAATATACTATAGTTTTAGGGATGCAAAGTTGATATAAAGGTAAAGTTTTTGTTGAGATTTTTTAAATATATTTTATTTGACACTTATTTTTGGGTGTTTATAAATTTTAAAACTTAACATGGAAACTTTTTATTATGACATCAGTTGAGCATTTAATTTTTTTTTTTTTTTTCGACTTTAAAAGAATGAAGTTTAATTTTTTTTAAATATGTTAATATTTATTATGGTTATCGAATTATTGCATGAGTATATGATTTAATTCAAATTGGAACCCATATGACATGCCTCAAACCCTAAACAGTTATTTTATACTCTGTGACTTAACTGGTATAAAATGAAATAACGTTGTCTTTGCCAACTCTCCATTTGCGTTTGCAAAACATATGGCTAGTAAAATGTCCGTGCGGATATTAAAGGGTCGCAAACAGCTAATGCACACGTGAGCGCAGGTTGTAAAATCACCAGTTGTGATCGAAGCCTAACGCCCTCCTTCACTGAGCTTACTATAATGCGTCAGAACCAGTCTTGTTAAACCCGCTCTTGTAATTTGCTCCTCCGACCACTACGTAACTACAGGTTTCCCTTCGTGGTAATTCACTTGTCGCCTTCATTTCCACCTTGAGTGTGTTTAACATGTCCGTTATAACATTACTCTCGCCCGCTAAAGAAAATAAAAATAAATAAAAGTGTCCTGAAAGTCCTGGTTACTTCTCACGTGTACCTAACTTTCATTTTTTTTTAAGCGTGAAGAGTAATTTTATTCCCCACGACGTTTGGAAGGGAAAACTTGCGTGATTTGCATTATCATGCGTATCCAAGTTATCGTGCTTGAAAATCTGTATACCTGCAGAATAAAGTTTGCATCTTTAAATATAATTATGTTTTGTTTCAACCGGTTGTGCTGGGTGAAACGTAACAACTTTCTGAAAACCAAATGAGTCAACATTAAAAACGTTAGTTTTAATTTCTTCACCTAGGCATCTGTTTAATTCATTTGTTATAACTAGTACACACACGTTAATGTTGGTGGGTTTTATCCTCAATCTAACAATTTCAATATCCTTGTGTCAGAGCGAGTGAGGCGCCTTCGTGAATCACGTAAACTTGAAGCGTCGACCATGAATTGTAAAGTAAATATTTATTTACAATTTAGGGATCGTCCATTAATCACGTGAGGCTCTAAAAGGGGGGGGGGGGGGAGGGTGTCGGGGAAAATCACGAAATATCACAAGGGGGGAGGGGGGATGTAGAGAGATATCACGTGTATTTTTTTTCCGCCCGATTTCTACTAAAACGAAAAGCGACGCGTGACCTTGACTCGCCGTAGCCAGGCAACAATATCCCCGCCCGCCGCAACATGAACCACCCGGCTCGGCTTGCCAGTCGCTAGTAAGACTGTGATTTTGGCGCCGAATACATGCGTAAATCACATATAAGCCTTTCCTTTATTATTTTTATGCCAGTGAGAATAAACCTGCAACCTAAATGTGTGTCTGGACATTTTTATCACTGTGCTTAATTTTCCAGAATTAAATTAGATTATACATATATTTAAAGATAATATTCCGAAATTTTTAAAAATATTTTGCACCAAAAAATACACGTGATTTATTGTGGGGGGGGGGGGGGGGGTTTGTCTGAAACCTCACCACAAATCACTAGGGGGGAGGGGGGTTTAAAATTTGCTAAAAAAACATCACGTGATTAATGGACGACCCCTTATACATATAAAATATAATTTTTTAAAGATTAACCGGAAAAAATATGAATAAATGCATTCATAAAAATGTGTTTTTCATTTCTTTCCTCTTAAATTATATCTACCTGTTGGTCTACGAGAGACGTTTAAACGATATATATATATATATATATATCGGTAGTTTAGTGATACTAACCACCCTAATTTTTTTTAACTTGCAAAACAAGAATAATAATTTCATCTAAAAAGTTTTTTAAACCATTAAAAAATGCTGATGACATGGTTAAAAAAAAGATGTACCATTTCAGGTGGCAATGAGACTTTTTTCTTTGCCCTTTGGGCAGCGTTCATACCTGCTTCAGTATCGTTACTATGCATCTTAAAAGAAATTAAGATAAAACTTAAAGGCGAATTGGTAATAAACGGTGCAAGGCGAAGCAAAATAAAATAAAAAAAATACACCGGCGGCCAGTCCCGTTACTACGCGTTCTCCGGCGGAATACGTATCTTGCGCTTACCAGTAGCCAGGTCCTGATTGCGCCGTACGTAATGCTCGTTACGGAAGCGGCTATCTTGTTATTGTGTTGTAAGGGACAGGCTTGAAGTATGTGGTTTGGGCCAATTTATTGTTCTTCCCCCCTTCCCTTTCGGGAATGATTTCCTGTAATTACGGGCAAAGTAGTTGGGGGGAGGGGAATCTATGGTGATGGAAGCTTTTGTGTCCCGCGGAGGTAGCATATCAGCGCCAGAACCATCTACCGTAGAACGGCGAGGAGGGGGAAAGGGGAAGAGTTACCCGGGTTTGCTCTGTGTAGTTGGGTAATGACCTCCCGTTGGGTTTGTCCACCTGCATCCGTATTACTTTGTACGCCATGTCCCGTACGCTCTTCCTCTGTGGCCTGAAACTGGGATCTGTCGCAGCCGATTTCTAGCGGAGTTCATCAATAGTAGCGGCGTTTCTACGAGGAGGTTTACTTATGACGTGCGCCAGCTATTTCAAGTAAGGAAGACATAAACCCGAAAAAAAATTGTCAAATAATATTCTTACTTGAAAAAGAACCCTGTTATTTAAGTCAGTTTTATAATTACTGTAACACTTTTGACACACCTTGTTGTAGAGCTTCACAGTTTAATTGTCTTGTACTTTTTTTTTATAAAATTCATTTTTAAAGATTTAAAAATAATTCTTAGAATATAAATACCTGTAGTTTTAACCTAAATTTAATTTAATTTCTTCTGTATTACGAAAGAGGAAACTACATATCTGCTTACATGTTCAAATGAACCAATAGTTAATATTTTCGTAAAGTTATTAATTTTTTTATTGAAGATTTGCAAGGAATAATTGGGAAGTATTATCCAAAGGGACATACATTTTTAAGTACAGAAAATATTTAGCTTGACACGTTCATGTTTTAAAGAAATTTCGTTCTCAAGATTGATAAAAAAAATTTCGTTACAACAAAACAGGAAGGTTCCAGCCAATAACACCAACTTTAAGTTATTTTTAGTGTCAATGAAGAGAGTGATCGGCAGTTTTTGGCTGCGACCAGAGAAGAAGCTCAACCGTTTTTAACCATACTTCTCAGAGTTCATAGCAAGTATATACTAATGTCAGAAAACGAGAACAGATGTCATATTTCCAATCACTCACCGATATTTGTTACAATGTTCTGCCCCTGATTGCTTAAAGTGTACATACTTTGGGTACTTTAACGAAATCCTACAAATTTTGGGTTTAAAAGTTTACATTTTCCAACTCAGAATGAAGCATAATAAATTTTATCTCATAATAATTTTCCCAAAAACTTCCTATAATTTGCTTGTAATTTTTAATTCATAAATAAACGCATTTATAAGAAGTTACCCGGAACCTAAAATATAAAATAAATTAATGTTATTGGAAATGTATTTAATTTTAATAAATATTTAATGCAAGGATTCAAAACTTTCACTTCTCCATTTCACTTGCAGGAGTAACATTTCTTGTAAAATTGGCTCTACCCCAAAAACTAAAGAAAAATATCTCGTGTATTTTCTTATAAAGTAAAAGAATTTTCTATAGTTTTACGTTTGGGCACATTGCATGAAAGTGTATTCTTCACGTAACACACATGCATGCATTTTTTATTAATTATATTTTTAAGGGTAATTTTGGTTGTAATCTATGGTAATATAACTAATGCTATAACCAAAAGCGAATTTTTTCGCTCTAACACAGTATTAAAAAATATATATTATCTAATAAACATAACACAGATTATTTTCAGATGTCATTAAATAATTTAATTGAGAAATTGTAGTTCAACAATTTTAATTTTTTTTACAAATGACTATATTTCATCCATGCTCTTGCCGATCAGACAAAACAATTTTTTTTATTGGAGCAGGTGACTATCACCCTGCGTATGACCAATTTCATGCTTAAGAAAATATATAAAGTAATTAGACACGTTAAATTAGGGTGTTCCTCAATAACCCTACGGAGTGCTGTGCAATGAGTGTAAGAGGCCAGTTATCGCTCGTTGCCAGATTTCCTTTATAATAAATTAGTTACGTTTGTGCTGAAATATTGGCGTTTTATAAAATTAATGAAAAATAATCCATTCCAAATAAAAATTTAAAAAGTACACCATACAATTTTTAATATTATTAGTTTATTCTGTGGTTAAAAACAAAACGAAATATGATACACAAACACATTTATTTACGCGTAATAATAGTGGTAGTATATTTTACCATGATTTTTACTTGCTATGAATATTTATAAATTGTATGAAAATATAGAGATACACGAATTATTACGAAGGAAAATAAATATATTAGCATAAGGTATTTAATTGTTGTGTTTTTTATAATTTTTAGTAATAAAACCATTTAAGATTTAGAATTTTAATGTGATATATTAATTTAAACTAAAATTTAATTGATAGTTCATACGAGTAGACCTCAAGATTGAAAAAAAAATAGAATTAAAGAAAAAAGATGGAGATGAAGAAACGATATCTCTCCCAAAATCGTAACATCAAAAGTACCAAAAATAACAGTCACATTCCTGGTTTCCACTGCACCATTTTCAGGACTACTGTATTTTCCCGCAAATTTTTCCAACCAATCGAAACTAAAATCAACCGATTTACAGGATAAGCTGATTCACTGTTAGTCCTTAGTCCTGTTCATTTCAAAAGAGCTCTACATGTACTTATTTGACTTCAAACATTAGAACACCTTTTAGTTGTGAGAAGGCTTCATTAAATCGTGAATGATATTCCTAAACATCCGATATGGTTTTCAAATGAATTAATTAAACTAATAAAATCTAAAGAACATATTTTTATAAAAATAAGTAAGAAACATAAATATAATTGTCTTAACAGCGTTTCTCTTCTCAAAGAAAAACGCTTAAGCAAAAATTAAAATAAGATATAAATGAGTAGCAGGCTGATATAATAAATAAACTCAAGAGTAACTCTAACAGTTTCTGGAAATATGTAAAGCTAATGAAAGAATGTCATCGGGAGAATTTAACCTGTTAGTGAATGATACACTAATTTAAATTCCTAATGCTGTAGCTAATCATCTTGGTAAACACTTTGCTAAGACACTTGTTAAGTGTTCAGAAAATTAGTTTCAAACAACAGACATAAAAATTCAGTTAATGAAAAATGTAGTTATGCTATAAATATATACGTACCAACAGTTACTGAGAGTCTGGTTATGTGGGCCATTAGAAATATTAAGTCAAGTAAAGCTGCTGGAAATTTTGGCATGCACAATTTTATAATCAATAACTGTACAAACATATTCAGACCTTTATCAACACATATCATTAACACTAGCCTAAAAATACGACTGTTTCCTTTAAATATAAAAATTTAATTCTAATATCTATTTTTTAAAGGAAAAAATCATATGTTAACAAAATACAGAACTATATCTTTGTTATGTAGCTTTGCAAAATTTTTCGAGAAAATTATGTATGGATACAATAATTTTCTTATTAACACTATCATTTCTGAAAAACAATATGGGTTACAATCAGGAAAATTCACATTAACAAATTTTTTTGGTTATGTAAATAATCGTTATAGCAATATAACCTCCAGACAGCAAACTAATGGCATTTAATTTTATATAAGTAAAGCACTTGATAAATGCCAACACAACTGTATTATTGAAAAAGTATGCAGTTCATGTTTCGACAAGCAATATGTAACCTTGTTTTATAATTATCTCACAAATAGATTCTTTTCAGTCAGAGTCTCTACCGCAAAATCTTCAATTTTTCTTTTACATCGACTGTTCCGCAAGGCAGTAATCTCATTTAAATTATCCTCAATATTTTCATAAATAATATTTAAGTGCAATAAATAACTCAAAGATTTTTCTATGTGCTGTTGACATTAAATTATACAAAACTAAAATTCAGCAGTTCAGGTGTGATGATCTAGCAATAGTATGTCAACTTAATTATTAAATAAAATTTGCGTTACCTTCACAAAGAAAACATATTTAATTCCCTTAACCATCAAATCGCAAGTGATGATATCAAACTTGTGGACCACATAAAATATCTGTAGAGTTACATTTGATACTAAACTGTCTCTATCAGCATGTGGATAGTATTTTTAGTAGTACATCAAGAACTTTAGGACTAATAAAATTTATTACTTCAAATCTATTTTACAAAACTGATTGTGTGACTCCAGTATGAATTAAAATTTTCGTCATGTTAAGCCGTACATCCACTTTACTTAATTAATTTTTGTATCTGATTTAAGGGACACCATCTATTCTCACCTGCCGTATCTTGATGTGTAGGCCTACGTCCTGCAGAGTAGCAGATGTGAGATTCCTCAACCCTATCAAGAAACCATTTCTAATCACTACACGCAATTACCAATTATCTAATTGAGGTTTTTGTGTTTCATATTCATGACTTATAATTGCATTGACAACGACTGGGATTCATCTCAGAGCAAGGAACAGAATGGCTCATTACGAAGGTAAGGTTTAAATTATTGGTTAATGCTGATCATCAGATTGTGAGAGTTTAAATTCTAACGAAATGACACAGGTATGTATTACCAAATTATATAATAACAACTATTGGTATTGTTTAATATGCACGGTAGGTTTAAAATATTTTTTTAACGTTAAATAACTGTGATATTTATAGTTAAATTAAATTGCATTAACGTTAAAAAAAATTAAAATTTTATCTTTGACGAAGCTTTATGTTTCAGTGGTAGTCAAATATTCTCGAAAAAAAAAATTTACTGTTTAAAAAAATTAAATACTTTAATTTACTTTATTTTAAATGTCGCGTACTGAATACTAGCTGTGTCCAAGAATACATCCGCGCTTATTTTAGGATATCGTTGTTTCTTACATGTTCGTAAAGTACACTACCAAGCTAGGATAACATTGCGAAATTACAAGACTAAGTAGTCATGATTTTTAAAAGAATTGATAGGTGTAAACTCAGCCAAACAAAAAATAAACCTTAAACACTATTTTTAAATATTGAGGTAGGTTTATCATAACCTTCTTATTTAACATATTAATTTCCAATAGCACTTACAGCCAAATAACAAATCCAATTGAAGAGTGTTCTTTTTTCAGAAGTGTCAGAGATATTAAAACAATAAAATTAGTCCGACAGACTTAATATACAAACATAAATGAATATAATTAAATTTATTAAAGAGAAGCATTTTTAATATTAAAAGTTTTCATATCCAAAAAATTGATACGAATATTTATGTACGAAAGGTTTATTCAGAGATTTATTAATTATTTACTAAACATAAATATTTTAACAATAAACGTTACATAAAAAAGCCATTGGAAGCACTTTAGATAATAAGTTTTATATATATTTAACATATTTTATTGTAATAAATCTGCAGTAAGAGTTATTTGAATTAAGAATCAGTTGCAGTAACTGCATTTTCATTGGACAAGTCAAGAGTGGAAAAATTCTCTCTCACTGATCATACACAAATATAATAATAATAATAATAATAATATAATAAACGTTGCATAGCCTATATAATTATAAGTAGATTTCTAAAGTCGAACCAAAATATACATTTCTATGAAAAACTAGCTGACCCGGCGAACTTCGTACCGCCTTAGCGTAGCAATGATGCACTACTTTATTTTGTATAGCTGACCTATCTTAGGTATGAGTACCTATTCAATTTGAACTGGAATCTATAATATCCTCCATATAAAAATGAATCCATAATTCCCTGGTATCACTATAACTGAAAAGGACCTTACTAATTTAATTAAATAAAAAACAAAATATATATTGTCAAAATAGTGTTTATTCCATAGGATTCAATAATTCCACTAATGTTTTTACAAATTGCTATTGAACAACTTGGCATTTTTAAGTAAACAATGAGCTCAATACCACGCGCGCTCTATAAATCAACTAATAGTCTCTGTACCCCTCACTGCTTCTCTCTACTCTAATGCTTTTTGATAAACTATATTTTTAGTTTTATGTTCTGGTGCGTAAATAAATAATGTTGATGGTTTTCCGACACGGGAACAGGCGACATATAATTGGCCATGTGAAAAATATGGATTTTCTAGGTTGATGCCACATACACTTAGCGACTGCCCGTGCGATTTATTTATTGACATTGCAAATGCAAGCCGCACTGGAAACTGTAAACGCTTAAAGCTGAATGTCATAAGGTTACTTTAAAAATATTTATATTGTACAAAGTGTTGGGTAAGTTTGGAAATAATTTTATATATGGTGGTTCAGTATTCTTAAATTTTCTAATTTTCCGTTAAATTTTTTCTTTCATAAGAACCTTCTCGTGACAATAACAAACACAACAAAAAAAGAATTAGTGAAATCGGTTCAGTCATTTACGCGTGATGGCGTGACCAAGGGAAATAGGAATTCATTATTCTTAAATTTTCTAATTTTCCGCACAATTTTATTAATTTTTTCTTTCATAAGAACCTTCTCCTGACCACAGCAAACACAACCAAAAAAAATTAGTGAAATCGGTCCAGCCGTTCACGCGTGATGCCGTGACCAAGGAAAACGGGTTTCATTTTTATATATATAGATTACTAATATATCTTCTAAATGTTACTTGAGGCACCTGTACTTCGTTGAAAAATCAATACTTTTTTTTAACCTCCTAACACTTGACTATTGTTTTACACATTTTGTTTCACTATAGGCTACAGTCGGTGAGAAGTGCTTTTCCAATCTTGAATAGCTATTCAGGGAACGGTTTAGTAGTGACTTGAACTATTGAAGGTGCTGGTACAACACGAAGCATAAATTCCCGGGTGAGAATCCGAACCCAGTATTACTGCTAACACTATTTTTGTCGTGATACAGTCTGTTCCACTGAAAAAAAGAGTGGTTCGGCAGCTGCCGTGGTTGTTGGTGTGGCGGGAGAGGGGATCTTCTTTGATGGTCCTGCGATCCAAAAGGGCGCGAGGTCGTTCAAGACGAACGACGGCGATGTGACTTCAATACGGTAGGGCATCATGTGATTGGTCGATCGGTGGTGTGGGTGCGGGTGTTTGTGTGTGTGTGTGTGGGGGGGGGGGGAACTTAGGAGCTTCGGGCAGAACGACACACGAGCGCATAACGTATTCACGCGAGCTTCCTCGTCCGATCTACCATCGCCAGATGGATGGTTGGATGGTTGGATAGATGTCTCGTCGTCCATCACGTGGCCCTCACCCCGAAGGAAAAACGCCGATTGAGAGGGGGTTCATATTCCTTTCGCTCCTTGCCTTTAATGACGAAGTCGTGGCGGAACAAGCAAATCGACCCCTCGCGACTCTCAAGGGATCAGCTCCGAGCGACAGAAGGATAGCGGAGCTCCGGAAAAGACCGAACATACTCAAGAAAATTTTTTTTATGTAATATATAAAGAAATTCTTTTAAAACTTATAGAAATAAAAAAAATATTCTTGTGAATCTTCAAACACACCAGTATAAGTTTACTATACATTCTCAAATAGTAAGACTAAATATTGCAGTCTTCCAAATTATAACATTAACGTACAAGTAAATGTACAATATTTTAATTTAAGCACTTTGGCAACAGAGTTTCAAAATTTTTCCTTGTATATCTTGGCCTTATTTTTTACAACGTTTTCAAAAATTACGTAGTGCGGTTTGTTGTATCCTTTGCCAGGATTGAGCATGCAATGTCAGTGCTAGGGGTACGCCAGTTTAGATGAAATCACGGTCGCTGCGTTCAGGGTCACCTTGAAACACGACCTTGACCTTGGCCGCCATTTTGGAAGACACTGGCCCGGCCGTCCATTGCTGGAAGTAGCAGCACCGCGACGGAGAGTGCCGCAAACTGTGTGGTCGTCACAGCCAGTGCGGGGGTCGTGGTGCAAAAGCCACGAGGAGGCCACGTGGCGGCTCGTCGCCCATAACCTCTAGTGTTGCAATTAGGAAATCAGCTTTAAAGGAATTTTATAGGGAGGATACTGTGAAAACTTTGAAGTTTGATTGAAAATTCTATGGGATAACTGGCTTAGTGAATAATTAAAAAAATTAATTAAAAATACGGGAATTTTTAAAAAAAATTATATGGTGAAATTTTAGCTGGTGAATAATAATTTTGTAATTTTTGTTGGCAGTTTGGTCTATGTTGTCGCTTTTTTTTTTACAGATATTCTAAGATATTAATTTTTTTTAATTTTTTTTTTATTTTTGTGATGGTAAACTAGGTGTTTTGGGATATTCCTTATACCGTGGATCATTTCCCCTCTCCAGTTGCAAGTGAAAAGGGTTAGGAATAGGGATGGAGGAGGAGGGGGCAAAGCCTGCAGAAGGGACGATGTCCCTCGACACAAAACTGGCTCGTGTACTTTAGCGGCGGGCGGGGACAGCTCTGCAGCCAGCACTGCCTCGCCTAGGCTCGCAGCATGCAGCCCAGGGGGTTGCCACCTTCCTGTCCGCCCTGCCTCCCCCGTGCAGTCTCGGCCCCAGGCAACTGAAGTCTTTCAGAACAGTTGGCAGAAGCCCCGGCCGGTGATTCGCCAGCATTTAGCCTGAGGGATCTCCCGGCCTCCTGCTGGACTGCGGCCTCAACTCCTGCAGGAATCGCGCCCGTGAGGACTCTTCTCCTGATGCCGTCACCAGCAGGCTATTGTCTTTCCTCTTGAGCTGGACTCACAATGATCCGTCTCGTCCGTCCGGCATCCGTCCGTCCGTCCGTCAACGAGCCGAACGATTCACAGCGAACCGCACGGCCTACAACAAACTACAAATCTTAAATACTGGTAATTATTTACCTTTTACAGATATATTATATTGAAAATCATGACAGTTAAGCACTTGATAAAAAAAATTAAATTAAAATTTTTTGCTCAGATATTTTTTTAAAAATATTTTCAGTTGTTAAAAATATGTTTAAACTTAAGTTAATAACTATTTTAATGGAAACAGCTAAACATATAAAAATGCTTAAAAAATTCTTTTAAGGTAGTAAAAGTCGCCGGCCATAGGTATCTTGCTAACATTTTGGAGGTTATTTCATCCGTCCGTCCGTCAAAATTTAAAGCTTGGTAAGGTTTTGACGGACGGATGGATATGAATTTCCGGTCCATCTGATTGGCTGCCGGTCACGTGATTGACGGACGGGTGACGAACGGATGAGACGGAACATATGTAAGTCCGGCTTTAGGCCCGTCCTACAGTGACACGGAAACGGAGGCGGATCTCATGGAAACAGAGTTTCCACAACAGCACGGAGACGGATCAGCTCGGCGATGCTGAGCTCTTCCGGTTATGTTGCTCCGTGCGACCAACGGAAACCTGAGTACTTCCCATGTTTGTTTATGTTCTAAATGGGTTCAAAATTGTTTCAAGTACCAAAATATCTAGTGTTCCATTATTGCTTTGGCTTTTATTTTTATTTTGCATGTAAATTCTGTCCATTCTATGTATTTAAAAAAAATTACATTAATTTGTCGTAGTCTTGAAATGCAATCTCATTGGTTGCCGCTTGTTAACGTTTCCGTACACTGTGGAAGCAGCAGACGCGATAGTTAAATGTTCCGGGAGATCCGTCTCTGTTTACGTGCCATTGTAGAACGGACCTTAGGCCGGAGTCACAATGCCACGACGAACGCGTCACGACACTCTCAGTAGCCAATGAAATACGAGCTCGCCGTGATGTCAGCACCACAAAATACGTGCCGCGACGGTTCTATAGAAGTTTAATTCTATTTCTATTCCGTACCACACTACGGAAACCAAAACGGAAACCTTACAGAAAAAACTTCAAATCTTTTTACGTAGGCCTACTATATAAATTTTTATGCTAAAAAAAAAATTGCTGGTTAATGTTTGGATGGACATTCGCATTTATAGTGTGACGTCAACTAATAATTATTTATTTTATCACCTCTAACAGCGGAATTATTTTCTGTCCTTAACATAGCTGTGGCTTACTTCCTTGTATCTAAAATAAACTTAATCTCATTTTGAGCAATAGATGACTAAATCTTATATTGTTACGAACTTCAGCTTTCAACAGGAAATCAAATATTCCAAAAGGACCATCACTGTTTTTTTTTTCACGTATTACATATTGCATTTTACGGACTCATTTGGTTTGGAATGATTTGCCGAAGAACATATAGTGTTGTTCGTGTTAATGTTGGCGTAGTATTGTGGTACAAATTGCTCCAACTGACTACAGTAGCTCCAACTGCTCCAACTACTCGAATCGCCCCAACAACTCACAGTAGCTCCAATTGCTCCAACTATTCGAATTTCTCCAATAACTCAAAGTAGCTCCCACTGCTTAAATGGCTCTAATTTGCTCCAACTGCTCCAATTTCTCCAACTGCTCCAACTACTCGAATCGCTCCAATAACTCACAGTAGCTTCAACTGCTTCAATTGGAACGATGCACGACGTACAATCGGACTTGTCGTGTCGAGTTGGTCGTGTCTTGTTGTCCAGCATTAGGAAGGGTGGCGTGTGTCTCCGCTGTGGTGGTCCCCTGGCAGGGACTGTCTGCAGGCTGCCGTCTCTATGGCTGTGGTGCGGCCTCGCTGCAAGGGAAGTGGTGGCTCCCTCGCGCACCCGAGAGACATACCTGACGGCCAGAGATCTGCAGTTCTCCGTTAGCATTCCTGGCAACGATCTCTCCATGCCAAAAATCAACCGATGTGAAATATTAAATGCAAAGATGGCATGTAGAAACAATTAGCCAGAAAATGATCACAGCACGGACGAGCGATTTGTTCGTCTGTGCTGTCGTCGTTGATATCAGTTAAGTTTCTTCACTGGGTTTGCCTTGCGTCGAAGTGTTGTCGTCGTGTGGTTCAGATTATCTTTTTGCTATCATCGATGGGTTCCTCTGTGTATCTATGTGTTGTCAACATTTGTAGTTTATATGTGCTCATGGTTCTTGTCACAACTGTCTCATCGTTGTCAGCCCAATGTGTGCAAATGTGATGTAATTTTGGTTTTGATTAATTCTTTCCAGGGTATTTTCTGTGCTATGTATTTTAATTTTTTGAAATCAGCTGAATTTTTATTGTTTTCTGTGTGTTTGCATATTCATATTTTTTTCATTTGTAACATCTTAGCTCTCGGCATTTGGCAGTAGTTATTTCGCGATTGGACCGGAAATCGCATGGAAAGAAAATGTGTTACCACGGTGCGGCCATCTATGGCGGATGGGGCAAAGAAAAGTTCACGATGCCAAGGAGAAAACACTATAGTGTTGACTGTTTAACTTCAAAAATTTTAGCAGTATTTTAATAAAAGTCCGTGTAAAAAAATTAGGCCCAAAGTCGGTGTTTTGTATTTTTATCAAGTTGTGTGCTCTTTAATCGGAGCCGTTTATTATATAGTTTGCAGTCTCGGTCTGCTAATCAAATTATTCAATAGTCGACGCAGCTGCTCCGGGAGCGAATTCTAGCGGCGGGTGCGTAAACAACGTTTGATTCGCTTCAAGAAATGTAGTTAAAAACATAATTTGCGTGTAAATTTATCATGCTCGCCATTATTTTAAATCATTCTAGGTTAAATTGAGTGTCGGAATTACGTATTATAAGTGTATTTACAACACGAGAAGACATGAATTTGCTTGTTACTGAGGTTAGATGTTACACATCTCTAGCTCACGTGTTTTGTTGTCCGTTATTAAAGTTTCTTTTGCCATGCAGTGTTATCAGCAATGGCGTGTGTCTGGAAAAAATAATCATCTGAAATCACTGTTGTGCTGACACGGGGCCGGCATGCGACGTTCGACTCGGTGACCGACGTCCTTCTCGTCCAGGGAATCGTACCTCAGCTTACTCCCGTTGAGATCAGATCCTCAGATCCTCGTTCGTCGCGATGCTTGGATTCGGAACCCATTTAGGGTTTCGGCATCCTGGAAGCTGGAGCCAAGGCCGCGCGTGGCCTACCTACCCGTGGCCGGCTCGTACGCACGAAAACATCGAGTTTCACAGTTACACTGCGAGAAGCCAACTTTAATGTTGTGTACACCACACATTTCGTGCTTATGAATTTACCCCATTGCATACACAGTTAAATTAAATACTTACCTGAGTTAGATTTTAATTATGTGAAGGGGGTGGGGGAAAATCATAACGAATAAAGGTATTTTTTTAACGTTATATGAATATTAAAAGGCAAATAAAATAAAATTTGAATGGTTGTTTCCCGCAAGATGCTGGGTAATTATACATGCATTGACTGATAGTACTAGCTCTCATTAGAACCTGTGGTCCTACCCCAGGGACAGTCCTGTCCGGAAAATGCGTGAAGTGAGATTCTCGTGTTTGTGTGTGGGTGTGTGTATGTGTTGTGTGTGTGTGTGCACACAAGCATGCTAATAAAACCGAGAAGACACACACTGCGTACACAATGATATCAGAACTCCCCCCTTCTTCCTCGAGTCCCATCCGAGCTTTGAACTTGCACCCCGCGCGCGTATATCTACGCGCCGGACAAGAATGCGCATCGTCAAGCGAAGCATAAATCACGCGGCGTCGACTCGGCAGTCGGTACCAACCAGCGCCTCGGAGATTGATCGCCAACCGAACCCCTCCGCCCGTTAATCAATTGCCGGGTCCCTGAATGCGCGGCGCGCGTTGGCGTTAACCCCCGCGCGAGTGCGCGCGGCCGCTATAGCGTCCATGAAGGCTTGTGCCTGTGCCACCGGAGACTGCCGAATAAATAACACGTGCTCGCCACGTGACTTTACATTTGGGATGTGGGGAGGACGATAGAAGCAAACGACTCAATTGTTACGTCCCGAAAATAATCTCTCTCTCCCAATTTCGGAACTCAATATCTCAACCCTTTCAAAAATAACTCTTTTTTTTTGACGTGACGTCTAATAAATCGATGAACGCCGACTGCACGCACGAAAAAGGTGTCCCGTTACGCTCATTGTAGTACGCTTGCGCCGCATCTATCTCTCTTCCACTCGATTGGAACAACCATCGATTTGACTTTTTCGAGGTGCATTAAACTTGAAACACTCCCATTCGTTTCCTACTTTTTCTATCATCGTCCTATCCTTAACAGAATAACACAGATTGGAAGAAGTTAAATAGCAAACATGTGTAAAAGTTATAGTTAAAATAATCTCTTCGTTAAGGTAATAAACATATTTGAATTAATGAGTGCAAATGAAAGTAAATTTATTAATTAAATTGTAGATTTCATTTCACTCCTTTGTATCCATACAAAATAGTGATAAATCAATAAAAATGATTCAATTTTATTTATTAAAGTATGCAATCATTTCATCAATGTTTTGTTAGGACGTTGTCACGTTAAAATATCGTCCCATAAACCGACTATACAGACAACCAATTTTTTTAAATCTACACTTACAAGTTTCACCACAAGCTGTTACGAAAAAAATATATAATTTTTAGCTTGAACAGTTATGATACATGAAGAACGATTATTTATGTAACTATCTTCAGCTTCATTTCGAATTGCACGAAGATTTTCATGCAAGCTGAAGCATGAGAAAAAAAAATACTTTTTTTTTAATGTTACAATTTTATTCGGTAATATCCAGGCCTCCATAGAGTACTGTCGCGTCCTCTTAAGAGTAGGAAAGAGTACGCAATCATAATGACATAGAGCAAAACACGAAGATACTAGTCTCTATGCCATTCAAAATGCGTGCTCGAGAACACATTGTCGCAGATTCACGTATTTAAACAATCGCCTGCAAAACACCCTCCAATAGAGTTTCGTAGTATTATTGTTGCAGTGTTACGACGACACCGTAAACGCCGCTTGTACAGCGATTTTATTCTGACAAGTTGGATGATTTAAAATTTCATAAAATATATTTTTTTAAATAATATTTGTTCTGAAATATATTAGATGTATGACAGAATTAGTTGATCAGACTCGTTCCCAGGGGGAAACGGAAATGGCGGAAGAACACATGAAAGGTTAACGAGTTTACAAAATGTAAAATAAATTATGTAATATGAATGTAGAATGCAAAGTAATTTATCTTAAAACAGCTGATTACGTGTCTATGAAAGATCGAGAGTTATTTATGCCATGCAAATCTTTAACCTATGGTGTTTTAAATTAACATGTATATTTAAAGTTTTAAAATAATCTACAAAACGATTGAATAAAATAATATTTTTTGTCCAAAACTGTAGCGTATAAATTAATATTTAAATCAAAATACAAAATTCAATTTTTGAAATATTGCAGCAATTTTAACTACTGTTTTCGTCTGTGTTGTCGTTGTTCGGTCTCTTTTTGTTCAAATAATCAGATAATATGTTTAGTATCATCGTTGGGTTTTTAGTTTGACGCTGTATTGGTTAACTACATTTTTGTCTGTTGTTTAAATGT
This sequence comes from Bacillus rossius redtenbacheri, assembly GCF_032445375.1. NCBI lineage: Eukaryota > Metazoa > Arthropoda > Insecta > Phasmatodea > Bacillidae > Bacillus > Bacillus rossius. Next base: position 55,834,832 of record NC_086333.1, read on the forward strand.
CTCATCATTGTAACCTCAATGTGTTCATCTGAAATGTGATATTTTTCGAACTGAATCCTTCCACAGAGTTCTCTGTGCTGCATACGCATATAAATATTGACATCGGCTGGCATATATTTTCTCTTTTTCTAATGTGTATACCATCTTAACTCTCGGTATACCACAGCATTTGGTAGGAGTAATTTCTTGAATGTGATGGAAGTAATGGAACGGAAATGCGAAATGCCATCAGAGGTGAATGGCGCTAACTTAAGTTCACAAAGCCAAATGAAAACTTAAAAGTATTAACTGTTTAATCAATTTTAACAAAATTGGCAGTTTTTTAATAAAATTCCTTTCAGAAAATTATGTCTAAAAACGGTGTTTCATTTTTTCCCAAGTAATTTTTTGCTTATAACGGAGCCGTATAATAATATAGTTTAATATTTCGGGACGCAAATAAGTGATTCAATAGCCGACGTAGCTGCTCCGGTACCGAATTCTAGCGGTGGGTGCGGAAACTACGTGCGATTCGCGTGAAGAAAAATAGTTAAAAACAAAATTTGCATGCATATTTATCACGTTCGCCATTATTTTAAATAATTCAACTTTAAATTCGCGTTTCAGAGTTTCGTTTTATAAGTGAATTTGCAACACCAGATCACGTGAATTTGCTCGTTACCTAGATTAGATGTTAAACATTTCTGGCAAATACTGCTTAATTTTTTTTTTGTTTTGTTTCATTTATGTTTGTCATCGATAGCGAGTCGATTGAAGACTAAAAAAACGCCACGGAACAGGGATTTCGGTTAAGGAGTCGGCCTTGGGCCATTGTAATGAAACCATTCCAAAAGCCCGGGAAGATTTCAGGAATCCAAGTAAAACCGAGATCAGGATGGCGGAGCCCGCGAGCAGGTCGCGAGTTCTGGACCACCCTGAGGCGCCCCGGGGGCAGTCTGTTAGGGACGAGCGGCGCTAAGGCCCCGCAATACGACGGCACGGAGACGGAGACGGAGACGGAGACGGAGACGGAGACGGAGACGGAGACGGAGACGGAGACGGAGACGGAGACGGAGACGGAGACGGAGACGGAGACGGAGACGGAGACGGAGACGGAGACGGAGACGGAGACGGAGACGGAGACGGAGACGGAGACGGAGACGGAGACGGAGACGGAGACGGAGACGGAGACGGAGACGGAGACGGAGACGGAGACGGAGACGGAGACGGAGACGGAGACGGAGACGGAGACGGAGACGGAGACGGAGACGGAGACGGAGACGGAGACGGAGACGGAGACGGAGACGGAGACGGAGACGGAGACGGAGACGGAGACGGAGACGGAGACGGAGACGGAGACGGAGACGGAGACGGAGACGGAGACGGAGACGGAGACGGAGACGGAGACGGAGACGGAGACGGAGACGGAGACGGAGACGGAGACGGAGACGGAGACGGAGACGGAGACGGAGACGGAGACGGAGACGGAGACGGAGACGGAGACGGAGACGGAGACGGAGACGGAGACGGAGACGGAGACGGAGACGGAGACGGAGACGGAGACGGAGACGGAGACGGAGACGGAGACGGAGACGGAGACGGAGACGGAGACGGAGACGGAGACGGAGACGGAGACGGAGACGGAGACGGAGACGGAGACGGAGACGGAGACGGAGACGGAGACGGAGACGGAGACGGAGACGGAGACGGAGACGGAGACGGAGACGGAGACGGAGACGGAGACGGAGACGGAGACGGAGACGGAGACGGAGACGGAGACGGAGACGGAGACGGAGACGGAGACGGAGACGGAGACGGAGACGGAGACGGAGACGGAGACGGAGACGGAGACGGAGACGGAGACGGAGACGGAGACGGAGACGGAGACGGAGACGGAGACGGAGACGGAGACGGAGACGGAGACGGAGACGGAGACGGAGACGGAGACGGAGACGGAGACGGAGACGGAGACGGAGACGGAGACGGAGACGGAGACGGAGACGGAGACGGAGACGGAGACGGAGACGGAGACGGAGACGGAGACGGAGACGGAGACGGAGACGGAGACGGAGACGGAGACGGAGACGGAGACGGAGACGGAGACGGAGACGGAGACGGAGACGGAGACGGAGACGGAGACGGAGACGGAGACGGAGACGGAGACGGAGACGGAGACGGAGACGGAGACGGAGACGGAGACGGAGACGGAGACGGAGACGGAGACGGAGACGGAGACGGAGACGGAGACGGAGACGGAGACGGAGACGGAGACGGAGACGGAGACGGAGACGGAGACGGAGACGGAGACGGAGACGGAGACGGAGACGGAGACGGAGACGGAGACGGAGACGGAGACGGAGACGGAGACGGAGACGGAGACGGAGACGGAGACGGAGACGGAGACGGAGACGGAGACGGAGACGGAGACGGAGACGGAGACGGAGACGGAGACGGAGACGGAGACGGAGACGGAGACGGAGACGGAGACGGAGACGGAGACGGAGACGGAGACGGAGACGGAGACGGAGACGGAGACGGAGACGGAGACGGAGACGGAGACGGAGACGGAGACGGAGACGGAGACGGAGACGGAGACGGAGACGGAGACGGAGACGGAGACGGAGACGGAGACGGAGACGGAGACGGAGACGGAGACGGAGACGGAGACGGAGACGGAGACGGAGACGGAGACGGAGACGGAGACGGAGACGGAGACGGAGACGGAGACGGAGACGGAGACGGAGACGGAGACGGAGACGGAGACGGAGACGGAGACGGAGACGGAGACGGAGACGGAGACGGAGACGGAGACGGAGACGGAGACGGAGACGGAGACGGAGACGGAGACGGAGACGGAGACGGAGACGGAGACGGAGACGGAGACGGAGACGGAGACGGAGACGGAGACGGAGACGGAGACGGAGACGGAGACGGAGACGGAGACGGAGACGGAGACGGAGACGGAGACGGAGACGGAGACGGAGACGGAGACGGAGACGGAGACGGAGACGGAGACGGAGACGGAGACGGAGACGGAGACGGAGACGGAGACGGAGACGGAGACGGAGACGGAGACGGAGACGGAGACGGAGACGGAGACGGAGACGGAGACGGAGACGGAGACGGAGACGGAGACGGAGACGGAGACGGAGACGGAGACGGAGACGGAGACGGAGACGGAGACGGAGACGGAGACGGAGACGGAGACGGAGACGGAGACGGAGACGGAGACGGAGACGGAGACGGAGACGGAGACGGAGACGGAGACGGAGACGGAGACGGAGACGGAGACGGAGACGGAGACGGAGACGGAGACGGAGACGGAGACGGAGACGGAGACGGAGACGGAGACGGAGACGGAGACGGAGACGGAGACGGAGACGGAGACGGAGACGGAGACGGAGACGGAGACGGAGACGGAGACGGAGACGGAGACGGAGACGGAGACGGAGACGGAGACGGAGACGGAGACGGAGACGGAGACGGAGACGGAGACGGAGACGGAGACGGAGACGGAGACGGAGACGGAGACGGAGACGGAGACGGAGACGGAGACGGAGACGGAGACGGAGACGGAGACGGAGACGGAGACGGAGACGGAGACGGAGACGGAGACGGAGACGGAGACGGAGACGGAGACGGAGACGGAGACGGAGACGGAGACGGAGACGGAGACGGAGACGGAGACGGAGACGGAGACGGAGACGGAGACGGAGACGGAGACGGAGACGGAGACGGAGACGGAGACGGAGACGGAGACGGAGACGGAGACGGAGACGGAGACGGAGACGGAGACGGAGACGGAGACGGAGACGGAGACGGAGACGGAGACGGAGACGGAGACGGAGACGGAGACGGAGACGGAGACGGAGACGGAGACGGAGACGGAGACGGAGACGGAGACGGAGACGGAGACGGAGACGGAGACGGAGACGGAGACGGAGACGGAGACGGAGACGGAGACGGAGACGGAGACGGAGACGGAGACGGAGACGGAGACGGAGACGGAGACGGAGACGGAGACGGAGACGGAGACGGAGACGGAGACGGAGACGGAGACGGAGACGGAGACGGAGACGGAGACGGAGACGGAGACGGAGACGGAGACGGAGACGGAGACGGAGACGGAGACGGAGACGGAGACGGAGACGGAGACGGAGACGGAGACGGAGACGGAGACGGAGACGGAGACGGAGACGGAGACGGAGACGGAGACGGAGACGGAGACGGAGACGGAGACGGAGACGGAGACGGAGACGGAGACGGAGACGGAGACGGAGACGGAGACGGAGACGGAGACGGAGACGGAGACGGAGACGGAGACGGAGACGGAGACGGAGACGGAGACGGAGACGGAGACGGAGACGGAGACGGAGACGGAGACGGAGACGGAGACGGAGACGGAGACGGAGACGGAGACGGAGACGGAGACGGAGACGGAGACGGAGACGGAGACGGAGACGGAGACGGAGACGGAGACGGAGACCCCGGAACGTTTCACTATCGCGCGACGCACGGCGACCTGACGAGATCGCATTTCAAGGTTGCGAAATATTAACGTTTCGTGATGCTAGCACGGGCAAAATTCATCTCAAAGCAATAGTGGAACACCAGATATCATGCACTTGAAAAACCATTTTTTTTTTCCAACGTAACTGCAAACACAAACAAACATGGCTACCGCCGCAGCCGAGTACTCGGATTCTATCGGTCGCGCGGAGCAGACGTAACCGGAAGAGTTCAGCGTCGCCGAGCTGACCCGCGCGGATCCGTCTTCCGTCTGCGTGCTGTTGCAGGAACCAAGGACCTCACCAGGGGGGAGGGGGTAGGGAGGGGCAGTTGCCCCCCCCCCCCCTCCTAGAGCCTTAGAGTTATTAAATAATGTAGCCACATGCAAAAAAAATTACATATACTTTTCCCATAAATTGCCCCCCCCCCCCCCCCAAACCATCGGCTGGCGACGCCCTTGGCAGGAACACTTGTTTCCGTGAGATCCGCCTCCGTTTCCGTGTCACCGTAGGGGGCGGGCCTAAGTCACCTTCGGCGGGCCAATCACGCGCGCTCTCTCTCTCGTCGATCCGTCCCCCCGTGGGACATGGTGCCCGCGTAGTCGATGACCACGACTCGCTGAGGGAAACACGAGATTCGCACAAGTCCATATTCCGAGGCTGCGTTCGTGCATGTTCGGTCAATTTTTTTTTTACCCTCGGCTTTTTTTCTCCCTCCATCTCTGTTAACCTGAAATCAGCATTCGTGCTGTTTTTGGCAAGCGTTTTATGATGAATGGTTAAATAACTGGTAATTCTAAAGGAAATCAATTTTTCTGAATATATATTTAAAAAAATATACATCTTAAATTTGTGTTTTTTTTTAGTTCAACAAGATTTAACGTTAGGTGTAATTATTATAATTTTGTGGTGTTGTAAAGAAAAATCGTCCTTTAAGTTCTGAAAGCGACATGAAGAATACATTATTTTTTGTGAACATTGGGTTAGGTTTGGTTAGCTACATTTATAATACTTAAAACTAATGGGTGGTTGGTTAGGTTGGTTTAGCTAAATTAAAAAATAGTGTCAGATAATTTTAACGGTTGGTTAAAATGTATCTACACGATTTGAAAGTAGTTTTATTGTAGCTTACGTAACCTAACAAAACTAACCGTCCATGCTTTTCTAAGTTTTCTCAATGTAGCGTGACAATTCTCTAATTTCTCCGTCACTAAAGTGTATGAATAACGACCTCAACAACTTTCCCGTGCGTTTTTATCTTGTAATTGGTGCTACCCTTGGCTACCCTTGCTACTGAAGTGTTACGAGCGAGCAGCGAACTTCGGTGATCTTCGGAACTATTCGAGCCACGAAATGGACTGGTTTGAACCTGGCTAGAATGTGAATCAGACTAACTTGGCGCATAAATATTTAGGAATTAATAAACTCTTATGACAAGCATGGACACGATTTTTTTCTTTGTATTCATTGGGTATTAGAAGAAGACATGAAACACATTTACATCTGCTTGACGTTGATAATTATTAATCATTAGAGACCGTAAAAAAAATTGTGGTTTCAATTCACAAATGGCTAAAATTAAAATGGGTATAACCTTAGAATGCTTCTGTGATTGGCGAACAGTTAATTAGAGGGACTCCGAGCCAATTAATTATCCTTGACAAAGGAAGTATCGAAACACAAGCATCCCATTAAACCGGTGCAATTTTTCCCTAATACACATAGAATCTTGGAGTTTATCGTAGAGGTGATCTAAACCGCGAATTTTTCCAGTCCTAACTAATCACTGGTTTAACTACAGTGATCTTGACATGTCTTGGAGTACCTGGATCTGATATAAACAAGGAAAATAAGTGGTTGCATAATCACGTGTTTATTGGCCAAGTATGCGATCTTCTTATCGACCAATAAGCATTCTAAAAAGCCTTGTTTATGTACAGGCAAGTTGATTTTACCTTGGATTAAATTAATAACCGTAATTCATCGGATTGTCGAACGCGTAGATGAAAACGAGTTATCAGAGTAATATTTTGTGTTCAAGTGTGAAAGCCACTATTGCCACCGTGTTACTTAAAAATCTTTTTTTTTAAGTCCCTCCGTGATTTTTTTTCCCTCCAACGAGTCCGTTCGAGACTGGAGGTTCCCGAAAATGCTAATGAGCCGAAAGGCATCAGCCTGCCACATCCACTTCTCGTTCCCACTCTTCCGAGTCGAGGGCGAATAAAGACATCATCGGCGTCCAAACACATAAAAACCCCGTCGCCCGAAACCCCTGTAGCCGGCTCCGCTCATGCAGACAAGGTTCTTAAGGAGCGAAAGCTCTCTCATAAAAATAAAGATGTTTAGTTTATGCCCCCGCGAGTCCAGACCCCCTCCCTTACCCTTTCCAAAACACCACCCCTCTTCCCATTTGCCAGCGCACGTGTATAGCGAGAAAACTGAGACGGTTTATTCTGCCTCTCTGCCCAGGAAGAAACATGCCTTTTTTTTTTTTTTTTTTTTTTTTTTGCGAAAAGATTTTGAGACGTGCTGTGTGGTAGTAACATTGGTACGTTGTCTGCGTTTCGCGATTGGTCGAGTTTCTCTAGAGTTCATGCCTGCTGCAAACACACGAGTCACAGCCAATCAGTGCGAAATCAATCGCTTCCTCAATGGCCCGGCCAAACAGGGCAATTTCTTGATTTATAGACGGCTGCCGATCACAAGGAACGAAACCTTTTAATTGTGGTCTAGGGAGCGTTCAGATCTACTCGCGAAAATACTGCACGCCCCTAACAATGAACTACGATTGAAGCACTGAAGCTCCAATGGGAAGGGCGATGTTTCTCGAGCCATGGATGTCAGGACTAGCTGATTGAGATTTGAAATACTGCAGCATTGCCTGCGTTTCGTGTTGGGTTGCGAGTTTCTCTCGGGAGCATGTATATTGTATAATATTAACTCAGTGAATCACAATCATTAGCTCTGACTCGACGTGTCCGGAATGGTCTGGTCATAAAAAAAAGTAATGGATTATCTTGCACCAATTACGAAGAAGAAAGAACTGGCACGGGCGTACCATGCTGCAGTTTGATGAGCGTTCAGGTTTTGTTGTTGCGATAAATGTCTGTCCCTAGCGATGGGACAAAACATTCCTCCGTCCCTACCAGTTACCACTTACAGCTGTAAAGAAACTTAGTAATAAAAACAGAATCTACTCAATCATTATTTTAATATTTGCTACTGCACTGAATATATTTTTTTTAACTTTATTATCTGCTTAATAGTAAAATTAAATCGAAGTTTTATGATAATGACTATTGGAGACGTTAAAAAAACGTTAAAATAGACTTTTAAGGTGTCAGTAGTTTTAAAAATGTCGGTCTCTCCATTTTACTTAAGGTAGCCTATATCATAACACTGAAAAGCCCTCTGTTTTTCCGCCCCACCCCTCCACATCATGGTTCTTCCACAATTATTAGCCAGTTTTGCCATTCGATTGATTTCAGAATTTTTTTACTTTCAGTCATTTTCAGGCCTGAGCTAGCCGAGCCGACCGTAAAAGAGGTTGTTAAAGAGTGATGTGGTTCTTGAGATTAAATGACTGAATATGTAGGGGTGACGTGTAGACCACCCAAGAAGTTTTCCCCCGTATTTCTTCGTTAACCCGGTTCTCTTAGCCGTAAGGCCTTACCGCCCCGGGGCCCCCACAGGCGTGGATACTGATACGCCGTATACGCGAATCCGGAAAGCCGTTAGATAGTAGGTTATGACGAGAGGCTGAGGCTACACATCCCAGAATCATCACCATCTAGTAGCTCTCTCAGCTGACCAGACAGTTGGCTGTGTCCCTAGCCCTTAGACCTTCTCAGTGCTGCTGGCGCCTACCTCTATCCACCACGTGACACTAGGACTCCTCAGTCACCCAGGGAACCCGTGGTCCGGTGGAGGCATACCCAACCTCTTCTACCTGTCCGGGCTACTACTGGTGCTGTGTCGCCGCTCACCGCGTCAGCTCTTCACAGGCCCAGGGAACCCTTAGAGTCTGCTCCAAGCGATAAGAGCAGTGCGAGACCTACCAGAGCTGATCCTGGGCCGACAGAGGAAACCTCAGCGGGGATCCATTCACAACAAGGCTCATCCCGCACTGCTACCAACTTGGTGGTGTCCGGGCAAACATCGGTGCTTTTGCCACCGCGTGTTGTATGACCTCGACGTAATCTCTGTCTCTCCCCCGGCCACCCCCCGTGGTGAATACTGGCCGGGGGGAGGGGGGGGGGCTTACAGCCGTTTAGTCCCGGAGTCTTCTGGCCCCGCCAACGGCGCGCTAGACTCCATTCCATAGGCCATTTGGCTCTTCACGTAGAGACCGGCCTTTGGGATTCACCCCCAGAGCTCAGTAGTCTAACCCCCTAGGAAGGTTTCAGTCGCATCTGCTGTAGCCCGCAGATTCAGCCCTATCGCCGTTTCTGGTTGCCATCCGGACATGGCTGAAGATGCCCGAGGCAAGGAGACGCCCGGCAGAGTCCTCTCTAGCGTCACGCACCGGTGTCACGTGGAGGCAGAGGACTGCACTGAGTACTGAGAGGCCATGTGTCTGCATCGTTGCAACCTTCTCACAGGGCTGTTGGATCGTGTCTGGGATAACTGTAGCTGGCAAAAATTCCGACACCTCGAACGAACAGTTGCCTTCTCCCGCAGGAATCAGGCTGGGTTAGGTTTCTGAGTAAACCCACCGTCTTACGGAAACGTCTTTCACGTTTCACCCTTACGAAAATTTCTGGTATTCACTTTGCCGAGTATCGATACCAGACCACTCTATAAAAGGCATGTGATCCGACCACTCGAACTCAGTTACCATTAGCTAAGGAACAGTTAATTTCATAGATGTTACGTCGCATGGCTACGCGTAGAAGTTTAAGTCTTTGGTCTCAGCTGCAATGTTGAATTGTTTTCCATTTTTTGTGTATACTTTTATTTGAATATTATTTCTTTTTTTTAATTTTAACGTAATACCTCCCTTGCATTTGTATGTATTCACTAAGTGTAATATAGTCTTCGCATGATTTTCACTTGTGCTACTTTTTACACCCAATATATTGTGAGAGAAAAATCAAGAGAAGTATTGAGATAAAATTTAAAAAAAATTGAATAAAATTAATAACGATAACATTGAAGGAAAAAATTCCCTTTCGGCACAGCCTACAGGCGTAGGTAGATTTCGAAGTAACTATTTATTCTGGAAACTCCTGGATCATTTTAAGAACTTAACGTAGCCTACACAACATCCTAAGGTACCTTGACCAAATAAGGCCATGTACGCCAATAAGGCCATATGATGGTTATAAAAAACAGAGCGCACAGATAGGAAAGTAGTGGCGTGCGCTTGTATGCAGCTCCCATCTAGTATGTAAACAAGAAAACAGAGGCCGCCACTTGGTTTAGTAGCCACGAGGTGCGCGCCTGTTTCGTTCATGGTATGACGCGAAGTGGCTGATGTAATATTTTGGTGAGTGAATTTCTCTTAAATCTTTGTAAATAGTAAAGAAAACTAACACGTTTTATATATAATTAAAGCTCTGGCTATCTACTTTCGTATGTAATATTAGTACTAACCAATATTTGAAGTCATTATGATATAAGAAGCGAAACGTCGCCCATTGCAAGTGTTTTCTCATTAAGGCCAAGGTGAAAATGGAAGGGTGTAGACCAACAAGGCCATTTAGCCTTATTGGTCTACACACTCTAAGAAACCATAATTATGGTGGCACATGTAGAGAAATATTTTTTTATACATTATATACTTTTGTCAACATCGGAACTGAAGAAGGCACCCACGAACAGAAAAATATCCTTAAACTACAGGGGTCAGAGAGTAAGACTTTCATTATTCGAAGAGAAGAAAACACCGGAAAACATATCCAACAAGAAGAAAGGAAGACCCATTGTCAATGGCATAGATCATAATGATTTGACACCAAGGACACGCAATTTGGCAAAACAGACATCACACCACCAGGTTCCCAAGAAACGAGTTCCACAGGACGATTGCGCTACTCCTAAAACAGTGGCATGAACACAACCAAGGACAGTTGGTATTGTCCCATCTGTGAAATTAATGAAGTAGCCGACATGATCTTGTGTCACATATGCGTGGTGTATTTTCATGAGAAATGTGTTGGCATTTCAAAGCGAGGCAAGATATGTAATTGGGTATGCTCTGGGTGCTTGGAATCTGACTAAGTGTGTTGACTTATGAATAATGCTGTTACCATATACTTCACATATGTTGCTGAACGTTTAATTACTTGCGTGCATTTATACTGATGTAATACATTACCTCTCGGCCAGATATTTATCCAAGTACCAATGAATATTTTTTAGGATATATTTTTTGTGATCAAGGTTGACTAACAACTGCAATGCTCTTTATGTCCGATTCCAAATGTTTGCAAAAAGCAACTTTTTGTGTTTTTTTGGGCTAGTGTTAACAAATATATTGTAATCTACACACATTTGTAGTGTCTGGCCTTATTTGGAACATAGGTTCCTAATAAGGCCAATATGTTGCATTTTCTACTAACAATTTTTAAGTGCACTTTAATTTAGAAATCTGTAACTTATAGTATGTATTAATGTTAACAAGAATACAATATATATGTCTGATTTTTTTTCAAATGTTCACTAGCCAATTTAAGGAAATGGTAAACAGTCAAACTTTAGCATGGCCTTATTTGGTCCAGGCACCTTATATGTTCACCAAAATTTAAACAAATCGATTTAATCTTTACTCATATTCCTTGCAGCAAAATTATTTTGAATGTTTTTAAATTAATGCATCCAGAATTTAATATCTTAACGAATTTCATTTTATGCCTAGTAAGGTAGTTATGCAATTATTTTTGACCTCCAAACACTATTTTTCATCCCTTGCACTAACACGTGTTCTTTAAAAAAACATTTTTTGTACAATGGTTTAAGGTAATATTAAGATGGTTACTAATACATTCTGATAAATATGATACTACGAAGTTATTAATTTTTTTTATTTTTAAACTCTGTTTTTGCGGTAATATTTCGTTTCAATAAATGTTGTTTCGGCCAAAGGTTTTATATAAAGTTTAGGAGTTTTACAATAAATTGTATTGGATTTATTAGTATATCCATTAAAAAAGGAATACATTTTGTCTTTCTACCCTTGTTATAATATATTGCAGTATGATTTGTGATATAAAATTTACTGTACACAAAAGTTTTCAACAATATTCAAAAATTTAAATTAAAATAAACTTTAATTCAACAGAGCACATGGTAAAATTGAATTATTTTCTTATTAAAACTCCAGGTTTATTCAACCCCTTGCATTTATAATTGGAAGTATCAAAAAGTTATTCAGAAAAAAAGATTTTGGTATTACTCCTACGAGTTATAATACATTCAAACAGATGTGATATTTTCCATATTATGGGAGTAACAGGGCAAGATTTCTGTTTGTCAATAAACTTTCCCCATTTATACCCCTTTTGTCGGATATTGCTCATTATCGAATGCGACCGAGATTTTTATAACTAGATTTTATGTATCAGTTTGGAAGTGATTTGTGAAACATTACGGCAATTATTGTGGCCACAAAATTGTCTTATACACATATATATATACACATAATTTTGAGTTGTCTATGGTTTTGGGGTTCTATGGACCACGAAATGAAGAACTATAGAAAAAAAATTTCGCAAGTCGCACCATGGTAACGGCTACTAAAGGTAGAATTTTTTTAAAATATAGTCTACATATAAATCAAGAAGGCCCGTGTATACTTATATATTTAAGATTTTTTCCGACTGTGATAGCTGTCATGTCACGCTATGTGGTGAGGGTCATGGGTTTGATCCCAATACCATGGCATGATATAAATTTATAAGCATTGGGTCGATATCCATGTGGTTCTGAGACTCTTTAATCTTGGAGGTCTCGTGGCATTAAACCTCTCCGCAGAAAATTTTAACGTAAAACAGTACAAAAAACTGAGTAAACACTGGTTTATTCCAAAGTCTCCCAACTTCATTTTAAAATACGTTCAATGACATGCACCTTACTAAGAATTAAAAGTTTTCTATTTAAAATAATAGGAAAGACATGATTCAGTGTGGCATTTATATAGTTTGTTTAAACCATGGTTTAATTTAATGTTTCATTGAGAGGTTCGATAAATTTCTGCAGTGTTGGTTTGGGACAAAATTAATGATGCATCGGTGGGCATTACTACGTATAGAAAATTTATGAATTCTAACATTGTTTATATGAGTTAATTATAAAAACGATGTATTTTTTACTTAGATAAGGAAATCATGTCGGGAGAGCGATGCTAGTATTTATTTTCTACCATAAAAGTGATGAGCAACTGGGAGCCAGCTGGCCTAATTAATTATACCTGCGACATTTCATACGGCATCTATAATGACGTCGCGTATTAGCCACCATCGTTTGCATTTATGTAGAATAAGTTATCAGCAAACATTGTTAATAATACACAGTATTGAGATAAAAAAAAATCAAAATTATTTATATTTTTGCACTCTTTGGATATGGATATAATTTAGGAATTTTCCTTTTTTATTCTTTACTTTATCACATTCGAATTTTGTATTTATTATATGCCATTCAGTAGGGTATAACTTAACAACTTTTTAAAATTATTAATTTATTTAATTAATAGGTGCATAGCCTTTGAATTATTTCTAAAATTAATACCTTTTTCAACAGGTGTATCTAGCTCAAAGCAGAAAGAGGACAACTGTTTGGAATTTGACAGAGTAGGGATGAGGTATTTTACCGTAATTTATCCTCTTTCATGAGAGAGGGGCCCTACAAAAGTTTAAAAAAAAAAGTAGCAAAAGAAAGAACGTAATGGATTTTTTTAAAAAATTAATACTTCTTTATGAAAATTAGTTCCAAACTTTCTCATTGTTATAACTTACTTCCACTTCAGGAAAGGGGCAGCTGCCCCAACTCCATAGCTTCTATCTCCCCGTTCTCCCCCCTCCCGGAATCACACTTGCGCTGGCCAGAGGCCGTAAACGTAGAGGGAAGACTGCTTTCGGAGTTGCGTGGCTATAGCTGCGAGCTCAGGGTCGTCGGCCGTAAAGAGGCGGGAGATATTTGACGTTAACTCGGCTATGCGTATGCGCAATCAAGGGTAGCGTTTAAACACGCCACGAGGTCAGCTCACGCACGCACGCACGCTTCGTAAAGACGCGACGCAAGCACCGTGGAAACGCCAGGCAACAATTTAGAGGCACCGCTCGTTTCTCCGCGCTCCGCTTTGACCTTGACAGCCGCGACCAATGCCACAGCTCGCTTGGTCAGGGGTAGAGCTGGCCGTTTTCTTTACCCATCGGTCGATTCTCCTCTTCCCCCTTCCTCCTGCGGCGGTCAAATGGGCTGATCTACTCTCTGTGTTAAGTGAGCACACTTTTTATTGGGGCCCTGCTGCCGAGAACCACTTTTTATCAACGCGTCCACGTTCACGTTTCCTCAAACGCCACGTTTTAAAAGTACATAGCGGCTCACGTTGCGAACGCTGATGGTTATACGATGCGCAGCGTTAGTGCGCTTCCTTAAACCATTTTGCTGTATGGTAAATTTCATTCATAACTTTGCAATCCGCCGTGCACACGCAAGTTTACCAACACCTTCACTCCCTCCGTGGTCACAGTCACAGTTTCATAATGCTCCATACAATGTATTTATATTCAAACAATTAAGTTATAATTATTTAGTTTGGTATGGTGTACCTTAAGGCTTCTAAAAATAATGTTGGGTATTTTAATTTCATAATAATTATTATTTAAAACTTTATTTTTAAATAAATTATTATTTTATTTAAAAAGCAATTAATATCAACCGGCACAGCCTACTGCGAAGGTATATTTATAAGTGCCTATTTATTCTGAAACCTGGAAAATGTCTAGAACCTTCTAAATTATATGTTCTCGGATATTCCAAAATGATTTATCAAACATTACTCATATTCTATGCAGCGAAAATATTTCTAATGTTTTTTATTGAAAGTATTCAGAATCGAACAACGTAAAACTAATTTTATATTATACTTACTCTAGTAGTTTTAAATTTGTCTGACCTTCAATGACTATGTTTCATCCCTTTCACTAATAAGTGGCCGTAAAAAAAATTTGGACAAAAGTATAACATAATATTTAGAAGGTTTAAAATAAGTTGTACCGAATTTTATAGTCTGCGTATTCAGGAAGTTTAATTTTATTTTTATTTTTAAACCACGGTTTTTTCAACTTCTAGCAGAAATAGTTCAATTCATCATAAATGGTTTCAGCCAAACATTTTTAGATAATATTTATAACAGATGGAAACATTTATGAAAGTGTACATAGTAAGGTAATTATTTTTTTATGGTCTTTCAACCACTATTTCGTCCACCTCTTGCATTAATGGTTGATTATACAAAGACTTATTTCAAACAAATTTGTATATTAGATTTAGTAGTTAAACAATAAATAAGAATGTATTTGGTAGTGTACATGGTACGGATATTATGAATTTTTTTTTTAAATATACACCCCTGTTTTTTCAACTCCTTGCAGACATCATTTGTCTCTTACTTTTTTCTGGAATAAAGTGTTTGGTATGACTCTAACAAGATGTGCGATTGCGATTTTTGTCATATTAAGGGAGTTACAGTGATTTCTCAGTTTTTAAAAATCTTCGCCCTTTCTAACCCTTAAGTTGGATTTTGCCTATTTACGAATTCGACCGAGATGTTCCATTACTATTGTTATATAATAGTTTGGAAGTGATATGTGTAAAATTACGGCCGTTATCGTGTTCATAGCAATGTGATATATGTGGTAATTGTGAAAAAAATCTTTATACGACCACTTATTAGAGCAAGGGATGAAATATAGAGTTTAAAGATTCAAAAAAATATCATAACAACTTAGTAGGAATATTATGAACAAGGTTATTGTATACATTTGAACAAAAATTTTTAAAATTATTTTTTCGCTGCATGGTACATGATAAAAGGGTTATTCGGTAATGTTTAATTGTTGGAGAACATAACAGATGCCATATACATTAAGTTCTCACAGTGTTCCAGAATTTTCTAGAAGTTTCCAGAACGTTCCAGAGGACATGGGTACTTAGGAATCTACCGTCGCCTTTAGGCTGTGCGGAAAGGGTAATTATTTTTAATGCGTTGAATCAAAAGTATTTTATAACTGTTTGCCTCTTTTTTTTAACTTGCTCGCGAAATAATGAATGTATGTCAGTCGAGCTGCGCACGATGTTCACTCGACGGGCAGCTGACCAGGCTCGCCGGGAAAGGAGTGACGGCCGCTTCGTCACGTGTCGCGCTGAGCGCCGTGGTTCATTGGTCCAGTCCACGAACCGCTCGGACGGCAATCATCTGCGTCGCCACTAAGCAGCCAGCGTCACCTGCCTTCCTCCGTTACGAATACATGAGATTTTGACGTGACTTCTAATAAATCGATGAACGCCGGCTGCACGCACGAAAAAAGTGTCCCGTTACGCTGAGTCCCGTTACGCTCATTGTACTCTTGCGCCGCATCTATCTCTCTTACACTCGATTGGAACAACCATCGATTTGACTTTTTCGAGGCACATTAAACTTGAAACACTCCCATTCGTTTCCTACTTTTCCTATCATCGTCCTATCCTAAACAGAATAACACAGATTGGAAGAAGTTAAATAGCAAACATGTATAAAAGTTATAGTTAAAATAATCTCTTCGTTAAAGTAATAAACATATTTGAATTAATGAGTTCAAATAAAAGTAAATTTATCAATTAATCTGTAGATTTCATTTCACTCCTTTGTATCAGTACAAAATAGTGATAATTCAATAAAAATGATTCAATTTTATTCATAAAAGTATGCAATCATTTCATCAATGTTTTGTTATGACGTTGTAACGTTTAACTATCGTCCGCAAACCGACTTTACAGACAACAAATTTTTTTTCCCCATAACCTAACTAAAACTAAATGTGAATCGGCACATGCTAAAAGGGGCCTCAGTCACAAAAAGAATGGCAAAGTGAGTTAAGCATGAAAATCGCATGTTATAGGACCGCTTCAACTATCTATGCTAAAAGGGATTGAGTCACACGTGCGGGTTAGCTAATATTAGCTAGGGAAATTCTTAAGGTACGCTAAATGGGTTGCGTAGAGACAGATATAATTATTCGTTTTGGCTAAAACTGGGTTGCTTGGACTGAGGTCCTTTTAGCATGTGCCGATTCAATTGTATCTGGGAGGGGTCCAGTTTAGGGAGGGACATAGGTGTGTCTCAGGCCGAAGCCTATACGCCTAGTCGTGCGGGGGATAAGCCACGCAAGAAGAGGGTTGCATGCATCGTGTGCCTTGTGCGGGGATTGGCCAGCCATGGCAGCGATTGGCGCCATGACTAACTCCCCTCAATCTTCATCCTAGACTATAACTAGAGATAGGTTGGGCCCAGGTAAAAAAACTGCATAGACACAGGCACAGACACACGGGGTACAAGTTGGCATACATTAAGTGTGGGGAAATACATGAGACAGAGGATGGACTGGATGAAGAGTTATACAGAGTGAAAAAAAGTCTACCATGAGGGGAATGGGAGCTTGGACTCGTATTCAGCTTTCATACGTTAATTCAGGACTGAAAATATGTGCAGGTATGCAAGCGCCCCTGGTGGCGAGTGACTATACTAGCAACTCACTCTGGCTCCAAGCAGCACCTAAAACTGAAGAAAATGAAACTTTAAACAACTTACAGACTGTATATACTTATAATAAGACACATGTTTCACTATGTTAACGCTCTGTACATGCCTAAAAATAGTCTACAGACTATTTGTTTTGCATTTATTTATATTTTTGGTTCTTGTGACTACTAGATTATTGTAGTGCTAAATTCTTTTTGGGTTCAATATTTTTGTACTGTCATCATTTGTGGTTTTTTTTTTATCGTTCTATTCTGTTTTGGAAAACTATTGTGTTTGTTTCGTCTTTTCGTTTTGTCGTGTTTTGTTTCGTTTCAACCGTTGTGCTGAATTTTTTGGGTTCAATATTTCTGTGTCGTCATCATTTGTGGTTTTTTTTAGTTCTCTTAGTACATTTTTCTTTGTTTTTTTTTGTTTTGTTGACCATATTTCTGTCACGGAATATTTTGTGGTGTTTATATCCTTGTTGACAACAGCAATTTTTGCCTTTTTTGGGTTCATTTATATATTTCTTTATTTTTATTTTTATTTTTTCTTCTACAGAAAAAGTTTTTAGCAATGGCGTATGTCCAAAAACTTACATCAAGTCATGCACTCCCATTGCACAAATCTTTCAAAGATAATACTAGATTATTAAATGCTACGCTAAAATCTTAATATCTAACACTTGAATATAGTGGTAGAACTGCCAGAGTGTTATTGTAGGCAGATGAAAACTGAATTCGTATTCGGTGATTTTATAATAATAATAATAATAATAATAATAATTTTAGCTTTAAGTTCAAAATCCCGTGCCTTTCAGAAACGCAAATGACACTGGAGGTGAGGCCTGCCAGGCGGGCCGTGCCTCGTGGGACACGTAACCCGATCTCTCCCGAACATATCCGAAATTTCCCCGCCTCGCTCTATCAACATTGACTCACGCTTACACAATTCACGGTCGAAATAAAAAAAAAATAGAAAATATTTTTATTTTGCGAAATTTGGTTGTAGGTACATTGCCCATTAACGAACTCGATCAGATTTTCCATGTTTATATTTAATGCATCAGATTGGAAGATTTGTAAGAAAACTAACTGCCCGACCCGGCTTCGCATGGCTATACTAATGGGAAAAAATTAAGCCACATCTCCCATTTACAGTAATGGTAAATAAAATAATAATTCAGTGAAAATTTATAACAATGCTGTATAATGTTCCGGAGAAAAAATGAATAGCACCGATGGTTTCCCGGCTCGTGCACGCAACGTACAACTGATGTACCCGTACTTCGCTACGGCAGTCTACAGGCAGATCACTCTTGCGCCGCTCATTATACATGCCCCTCCTTGTGGGTACGCCACTGCCGCGTGATGCCCGTTGCCATGGAGACGCAGAAGGCATGAACAATGCAAAATCCTGTTCTCATGCAGACAAAGTACCCACTGTTGCGTGATTTTAACCACCCATGGGATGTAATTTTCGGGAAATGTCATCCTGCGTAACATAAGGAACATTACTGTGAAGTTTCAAGTCTGTAAAATATATATACTTGAAAAAAAGGGCAATTTTTGATATTTAAAGTACCCGCAAAACTTGAATGGTGATGAGGACTGCACTAACAATGAAATAGTCCTTGCCATAGAGACGAATGAAGCTTCAACAAATCAACAGCCGTTGCCATGGTGATTTCCTACCAAAAACTGGAAATTTTGATATATTACGCCCCCGAAACTCCACTTGGGTCAATCGGGTGTATAGTTTTAGAGATCTCGTGATGAGTGAGTCAGTGAGTGGTATTTCGCTTAATAAAATTATAGCGCCTGCGGCATTGTCAACACACACTTCGTACGTGTACTGCATGTTGTATCTAACCCCCTCCAACGCATTTGATTCTAAATTGGACTTTTAGTAAGGATCCCTAATGTTATTGATAATATAATATAGCCTATAGCCTTCCTCAATAATGTACTATCCAACACTGAAAGAATTTTTCAAATCGGACCAGTGGTTCCTGAGATTAGCGCGTTCAAACAAACAAACTCTTCAGCTTTATAATATTAGTATAGATAACGGCAGTTATCGTGTTCTTAGTATTGTGATATTTATATATAAGTTATATATAAATAAACTTTTGAGTTGAAAATGGTTTTGGAGATATGTGGAACATGAAACAAACGCAAAAGTATATAAAAATTTTCCGGATTTCGCACTATGGTAACGGCTACAATAGGTAGTATTTTTTTTAATCTACCCACAATGATATTTTTTTCTAAAAAAAAAAAAAGTACCTAAAATTAGGTTTTCTTCTCTGCAAATATGGACTTAAAATGAAGAAATTTACTGAAAAATCCAAAGAAATCGCTGATTTTTGGAAGGACCTTCAGTCACTGGAGTAAACTTAAAGAATTTAGGCTTTGCCTCACACGCGAAAGGCGTGTTAACTGTCGTAAGTTTTTGAAAAACTGTTCATCAAGGAATGTTTTGTAAATTTATTCTCCATGCTCTTTTGCATTTATAGTTGGGTTACATACTACCTAATAGTTATTTAAAAAAACTTTTTTTGTGTTGTTTCCGCAATAAATAATATTTATGAACGCTCCCGTGACTTTTTACTGCTTTTTGATACATTTTGTTAAATATCTGTGAATCAAATTTCAGCCAAAACATTAAATGCATGAGCTCATCGAATATTTATCATAAAAAGTCTTTAAAAGAATAGTAATGAAAAGAAAATGAAATAACTATTATGGCATGTGGGAGCAAGCCTTGTTGGATTCAATTCAAGTGGTTTAAGGCGATTTACAGTTGAATTGCACTGGTTTAGATCAGTTCTGACTGTTTGAATTAAGGGCGGGAGTGGGCCTGACCTATCTGGGAGTGGCGCTGCAGGTCGGGCGACCGGGCTTAAAAACGAGCTGTTAACTGCACGGCGAGGTTTCCCCTTTAGCCTTGTAGTCTGTGAGGAGATTAAGGCAACCCCGAGATCTCCAGGCCCGCCCGAGGTTTCCACACACCATGGGAAGGTGATTTTAGTTTGAGGTGTCGGAACTGTTGCCGGTTCTAGTAGCCAAGACATGATCCAACAGGTCCACAGAAAGGGTGTGTGATGCGATTATATAGCCTCTCCACATCAAGTGGCAACCCTCTGCCTCCACGTTGGCACCGCTGTTGGGGGAGGATTGTGGTGACTATGTTGGGATGGGTGTTCCCCAACCTCTGGTCATAGCACCTCTCTAACTAAAGAGGGCACTGCCGGGTCCAACTCTGCCTCAGTTGCATCCTCAATTATTGCATGTATGAGACCGGAAATGGTGAAAGGGCTGAATCTGCGGGCAACAGCAGATGCGATAGAAACCTTTCCGGGGGGTTCGACGGCCGAGCGTCGGTGCATCGGTCCCCAAAGGGCCCCATAGTGAATGGATCAGGCCCAATGGTAAAGGAATTGACTGGGTATGGTGGTCGTGGTGTCGGGCTACCGGGCCTAAAAACGGGCTGTAAACTGCACGGCGAGGTTTCCCCTTTAGCCTTGTAGTCGGTGGAGGCACTGAGGCAACCCCCAGGTGTCTTCTGCCCTGCCACTACGGTTGCCATTTTCTAGCTGGGGCTGACGGTGATCGTCGCCGGATGGGAGTAGTCACATCCGGGCCTTAATCGGCTGTAAACCTGTCGGGCTGAGGTACGGCAGGTCGGAAGGCGTGCCGAGGCGACGAGGTAGCCTTGAGCTCTCCCTGAATAGTGATGGTTTGGTAAGTTACCGGCGAACAGTCTGCCGACGAGGCCAAAAGTCGGTCGTAGTACGGGGAGAATCCACCATGTTTGAATGGTGCCCCGCTGAGGTTTCCTCTAAGGCCCAGGATTCTTGTTGGGAAGGACTCGTACTTGGGAGTGGTGCCCCGAGTGCTTTAGGGGTAGGTATCAGGGTTCCCTAGCCCTTTGACGTGCTGACGTGATGAGCGACGAGGACAGCTCCGGTTACCAGCCTGGTCAGCTGGAAGAGGTTGGGTAGGCCTCCACCGGACCGCGGGTTCACTGGGTGATTGAGGGGTTCCAGTGTGATGCGGGAGACTGGGGTAGGCGCCAGAAGTGATGACAACTCCAGAGGGCTAAGGGAGCATCCAACTTGCTGGTGAGCTGAGTGGAGTAGGGGGCTGGAGGTGGTGCATAAGCTGGGATGGGTAGCCTCAGCCTCTGTGTATAGCTAACGGCTCTAACACCCTCCTGGTTGCGTATGTGGCGTATCCGCATCCATGCCCATGGGGGCCCCAGGGCGGAAAGGCCTCGCGGCTAAGAGCGCTGGGTTAAGAAAGAAAAGGGGGGAAACCCCTAGTTTGTGACGTTGTTTGAATTAAGGAGTTTAAACACACTCACAACATACTTTGATTTCAAATTCGGATTTATTCGCACAGAAGTGGGGTGGCACTTATTTTACCTTACATCAAAGGT
This sequence comes from Bacillus rossius redtenbacheri, assembly GCF_032445375.1. Taxonomy (NCBI): domain Eukaryota; kingdom Metazoa; phylum Arthropoda; class Insecta; order Phasmatodea; family Bacillidae; genus Bacillus; species Bacillus rossius. The sequence goes on from NC_086333.1 coordinate 55,856,486, forward strand.
CATCAGTGAAATATTCACCCTGGAAGAGGGTTCATTTCATTTCAGTGGAGTGGACTGAAAGGGGTTGTAAATTGTCAAACCTCTTTCAATTTTTAAATTTATGATCCCGCATCATGTTAATAGTAATCCGTTTTTCTTAAATGTTATCCTATTAAACAACAATCTTACCTTCTACACTGAAAAGTCGGTCGAAAAAATTCGCATTAACTAAAAAAATTGGTCCAGCTGGTTTTGTTGTTATTCAAAATCTGATGTTAACATAATTTTTTTTAATTGAATTTTTATTTCAGAAAAAACAAATTGGGTGATTGTTTTAATTGTGTAAAATTTGTATAGCGTTATTTGTGTGATAGTTTTATGTGTTTAAATTTGGAGGCTTATTAAATACTAAAATTAACTTTTAAACACTGAAATAAAACAAAAAATTATAATTTGACAATTAATAGACACTCATTTTAAATAAATTTATTCTATATAATTGATAGTTCTTTCAATCACACTCCTAATATCAACTGGTGTTATCTAGTACTCCCAAAAAAGATATATTCCTCAATCAAAAGATATAATTTGTAGCAACAAAAACAATTGCACACACAGAAAGTGGATTTATGGAAGGTATTTGGCTATGGCCTACAGTAAATAAAATACTCAGAACTTTTCTGCGGGATTTCATAAAAAAACTATTGGAAATCTAAATCTATATGGTCGCACAGGGATTAGAGCCAGTATTGTCTAATTGCGACTCAAAAACTTACGTTTCATTCACTAGAAATCACACTCTAACACATACGGAGTTAGCCGCTCGCTCGTGCAACTCTGTGGTTGGAAAAAAAATATATAAATTTTTTTTCGATATTTCATACATTTACATATTTTAAAAAATTTTGAATGTATATAATCCAACCAAACTAACCTTTCATTTAAGTGAAGTTCGCCTACAAAAATTACAATTAACCTTACAAAAAATAAGTAAAAAAATTATATCATTTAACTAATGAGAATCCTAACCTAAACTAAGTTTTACTTTCGCAACCATAAAAAAACAAATGCTCGAAAGTGAATTATTCAGGTGCTTGACTCGAAGTCAATGAATATGTTTTCTCTTCCTTAAGGTGCTGATCGTGTTCATAAATATTTACGAGTGCGGAAGCCGTTTCTGCCGATTGAAATCGCAAAAAAAAATATTTGTCGACGCCCGGGCGCAGATGCGATGGATTTTTTTTTTTTTTGTTTCGAGCCTCCACTTCTTTGTCACCGACGTCAGAGCCACTCACCTCTTGTCCAGAGCCGAAGGACACAACTTTCAACTTTCACCGCCTTCACGGGCACGAACTGGACTGCATCACAACCGGGCAGATATGAAACAAATAAAAAATAATAATAAAAACAAGCACGCATCTGCCGCGCCGTCATGATATTTCACTTCGTCCGCCAGCGCGCCACACGCGTCCGGCGGCACGTTCCACAGTTAATTAAGTCTGTAAAAGAAATACGAGTACTTACATTAGGTCCCAGGTTACGTAGGACAGGAATAATAAATAAACTCGGTCGCCCAAGAAGGTAGCCCAGTCCGGACTTTGCACCTGAATCGAAGAGGTGCCGGATAATGTTTTTTTTTTTTTACGGACTAGCTATCACGTGTTGCCATGACGACGCAGATGGACGTTTGTGAAAGCTCCTGTCGCCCCAAACGCAGAAGCAGGTACCACTTATGTGTTCGCTTGGGTTTTGTTAAACCAAAATAACCAGTTTTTCCTTTTCTAAATGTTTTAAACCACATAAAAAGATTTTTAAACATGCAAAAATAGATAAATAGACCGATAATTTTTTTTGTAAGATTATAAAATGTGCAACATAAAATATTATGAAGAAACTATTAAAAAAAATACATGTCACCAAGCAGGATCACAAAACATGCGAAATTAATATCATATTACTACATAAATTACTAGTAGGCTAATGTATAAAAAATAAAATTAACGTCATGTTTATAAAATAAATTAATATATTTTGCAATGTCAAGATAATATGCTAGTCACTTTATAGTTTAATTAACATGCATTAATTACTTTCAATTTTTGTAAGCGTATCCAAGAATTTTGTTCTTATTTAAAGGTAAACAGATTACCTACCGATAAAATGTTTTCATATTAAAATTATAACCACTGAAAATCATATCTTTATATATATATTTCTTGTGTGCGTGTGTATGTCACTGAACTCCTCCTAGACGGCTGGACCGATTTTGATGAAATTTTGTGTGTGAGTTCACGGGGATTCGAGGATGGTTTAGATTCACAAATGGATATTTTATCTCGATTCTGAGTTAAGAAAAACTAAAAAAACACGCTTTAAAAGCAAAAATTGCAACGCATTATTAGAAGCCATTAAGTTTTGCTATTGTAAGGAACTAAGTAGAGAGTAAGAAAACAATAAAGATCCTGACAGTTTATATTGTCGCCATATTTGTTTCAATTTTCAATACCCTTTTTTGTATATTACAATTTAAATTGCAGAAAAAAATCATGTTTCATAGCCACACAAATAGTGAGGATGGTTTAGATTCACAATTGGATATTTTATCTCGATTCTGAGTTAAGAAAAACTAAAAAAACACGCTTTAAAAGCAAAAATTGCAACGCATTATTAGAAGCCATTAAGTTTTGTTATTGTAAGGAACTAAGTAGAGAGTAAGAAAAAAATAAATATCCTGACAGTTTATGGTTTTGCCATATTTGTTTCAATTTTCAATACCCTTTTTGTATATTACAATTTAAATTGCAGAAAAAAATCATGTTTCATAGCCACACAAATAGTGAGTGTGTGTCATTTCTCTATGTCCACGAGGTCTCGCCGCGTCAATTTTCTCCTTGGAGCGAACCCGTCCGCTTAGTTAAATAAACAGCTTTTATCGTTGAATGATTTCATGATTTATTTAATGAAAATATGCTCTCATAAAAAAATTAGTTAGATAGACATTCAATAGGTGTCTTTCTCTCACACTCTCTCTCTCTCTCTCTCTCTCTCTGAAATGTATGTAGCCTGCTCGCGGGTCAGTAATACAGATAATCTTTACATTCTAGCTCAAGACGGAAAAAACAGTAAATGTGGTTTACAAAGACATTTTATGAAGTGTCTTCCCGTGATTACATTTGAAAGTAGAAACATATTTACTCAAAATTTAGGTAGTAACATATTTTTATTGCAAAGACTGAAATAGAGGTGAGAAAAATTATCATTTGTGAACATAAGAAAACTACTACAACTGTATCAACTGTTATGTTATAATGTTTAAATTTCTAAATGGTGCAAGATAATACAAAATTCCATGCGGAAAAAGTCGTGGGCAGCAGATACGTATAGTTATAGGTGTGGGGCTATGCATGCTGATTTTTCATATACTGAATGGATGCGAACATGTAAGAATAATCTATCTATCTTACTATAATAAAACAGTACTTTTTCTGTCTGTCTGTTTGTACGCGATTTTGATGAAATTTTGTGTGTGAGTTCACGGGGATTCGAGGATGGTTTAGATTCACAATTGGATATTTTATCTCGATTCTGAGTTAAGAAAAACTAAACAAACACGCTTTAAAAGAAAAAAAACTAAGCATTGTTGATAATTAGCCTCCATGGCAACGGGCTTTTGCATTGTTGTTGCCATCTGCGTAACCATGGGAAAGGTTTTTGGTAACGGCAGTGGCGTGCCCAAGAGGAGGGGTATGTATAATGAGAAGATACAAAATGTCCAGCGTAGAAATACTTACCGCCATATCCATATCTCACAAAAAGTACATTTGGGCAGGACAATGTCTGTCGGGTCCGCTAGAAAGATATATAGAGAGATAGAGATATAAATATAAAGATAGAGAGAGTTATAGAGATACACATAGAGAGATAGAGAATTAGAGAGATAAAGAGAGATGCTTAGTATATGTTTAAAAAATTACAAAAAAAAATTGATTGAGGCATTGCAACGCATGCCGGGCATTATCTAGTCTTTATATATATATTTCTTGTGTGCGTGTGTATGTCACTGAACTCCTCCTAGACGGCTGGACCGATTTTGATGAAATTTTGTGTGTGAGTTCACGGGGATTCGAGGATGGTTTGGATTCACAATTGGATATTTTATCTCGATTCTGAGTTAAGAAAAACTAAAAAAAAACATGCTTTAAAAGCAAAAATTGCAACGCATTATTAGAAGCCATTAAGTTTTGCTATTGTAAGGAACTAAGTAGAGAGTAAGAAAAAAATAAAGATCCTGACAGTTTATAGCGTCGCCATATTTGTTTTAATTTTCAATACCCTTTTTGTATATTACAATTTAAATTGCAGAAAAGAAATCATGTTTCATAGCCACACAAATAGTGAGGATGGTTTAGATTCACAATTGAATATTTTATCTCGATTCTGAGTTAATAAAAACTAAAAAAACACGTTTTAAAAGCAAAAATTGCAACGCATTATTATAAGCCATTAAGTTTTGCTATTGTAAGGAACTAAGTAGAGAGTACGAAAAAAATAAAGATCCTGACAGTTTATAGTGTCGCCATATTTGTTTCAATTTTCAATACCCTTTTTGTATATTACAATTTAAATTGCAGAAAAAAATCATGTTTCATAGCCACACAAATAGTGAGTGTGTGTCATTTCTCTATGTCCACGAGGTCTCGCCGCGTCAATTTTCTCCTTGGAGCGAACCCGTCCGCTTAATTAAATAAACAGCTTTTATCGTTGAATGATTTCATGATTTATTTAATGAAAATATTCTCTCATAAAAAAATTAGTTAGATAGACATTCAATAGGTGTCTTTCTCTCACTCTCTCTCTCTCTATGAAATGTATGTAGCTTGCTCGCGGGTCAGTAATGCAGACAATCTTTACATTCTAGCTCGAGACTGAAAAAACAGTAAATGTCGTTTACTAAGACATTTTATGAAGTGTCTTCCCGTCATTACATTTGAAAGTAGAAACATATTTACTCAAAATTTAGGTAGTAACATATTTTTATTGCAAAGACTGAAATAGAGGTGAGAAAAATTATCATTTGTGAACATAATAAAACTACTACAACTGTAATGTTATAATGTTTAAATTTCTAAATGGTGCAAGATAATATAAAATTCCATGCGGAAAAAGTCGTGGGCAGCAGATACGTATAGTTATAGGTGTGGGGCTATGCATGCTGATTTTTCATATACTGCATGGATGCGAACATGTAAGAATAATCTATCTATCTTACTATAATAAAACAGTACTTTTTCTGTCTGTCTGTTTGTACGCGATTTTTAATGAAATTTTGTGTGTGAGTTCACGGGGATTCGAGGATGGTTTAGATTCACAATTGGATATTTTATCTCGATTCTGAGTTAAGAAAAACTAAAAATACACACTTTAAAAGCAAAAAACTAAGCATTGTTGATATTTAGCCTCCATGGCAACGGGCTTTTGCATTGTTGTTGCCTTCTGCGTAACCATGGGAAAGGTTTTTGGTAACAGCAGTGGCATGCCCAAGAGGAGGGGTATGTATAATGAGAAGATACAAAATGTCCAGCGTAGAAATACTTACCGCCATATCCATATCTCACAAAAAGTACATTTGGGCAGGACAATGTCTGTCGGGTCCGCTAGAAAGATATATAGAGAGATAGACAATTAGAGAGATAAAGAGAGTATACGTTTAAAAAATTACAAAAAAAAAATTGATTGAGGCATTGCAACGCATGCCGGGCATTATCTAGTATTAATTTAAATCTGTAACTATTTAAACCAAATGTAGTAACAATAAGCTAGTAAAAAACGTATCGTACATATAACAAGCGGCACATGTAAAAATAATAATTAAAATTATTTCCAAAAAAAAGTAAGGATATTGTATGATGAACTTAGTATTGTTACGTGCGCACTATGATGCAATTCTGCGACGAGGGCCTTTCCAGCGGTAGTCTGGCCTGGCGGCCCCACACGGCCACTGACGTCACGCGCACATTCCTTCTGTGATTAGTGCTGCCCGATCCTGCCGCCCCCTGCCCCCACTCCATCATTACTCAGCGCTGACGTCCATCCCTTGGTGGCCTGGAAATGCTACGAGCTTTCAGAGGCCGCCGCGTGGATTGACTTGTCATTCACGCCACTCTTCTGGATGCTTCGGGTCGGCCCTGGGATGACGCGACACATCACAACCACTCCAGTCACTTCCAGAAAGACGGCCAACTGGTATAAAAGCGGCGACGCCGGCCTCCGTGGAAGTTCCCGAAAGTGCAAGTTGGGAGTGAAGTGCGAGTTCAGAGTAGAGGTGAGAGCCCGCTCTCCATCTCCCCCCCCCCCCCCACCTTTTTTTATTGAGAGTGGAGCGACGTAATCGTACGTGTATGACCGAGTGGCGCGAGACTTGAGTGTGTGCACAGGTGTGAGGTAAGGGGCGAACCACTGTTGAGCTTAGCTCCAGTGAGGAGTGTGAACTGTGGACTGGACAGATACTTAGTGATTGGTGAACAGACATTAAGTGTGGTGATTTAATTAGCAAGAAAATATTAGTAGCAAATAAAACTATATAAAATTATATTTGACTAACCTTACGTACCCGTTTTCCCCCACTCGTAACAGTATCAAGAGTATAAATAGTTCTTAAATGTTGTCGAATAATTATTATTAAATTAAAAATACATATTAAATAATGTAATTGAAGATATATGAGGTAATACACATAGCCTTAAATTCAGATTTTTAAAGATAAATACCTTATATAATACGTAGTTTAAATAACATCTTCAATGAAGACACACACGTTTGGTATTATTACTACAAATGAACTTTTTTTTTCTGAAGTACAATTTCAGAAAACTTTTTATGTATTTGCTCATACCTAGATATTTTCATTTCCAGTTAACAAAATCTCTATCATAGTAAGTATATTTCAGCCACAAGTTTTATATAACAAAAAATGTATTTTACTCTTTAAATAACTGAATCTACTTCAAATCCTAATCAACTTTATTTTCTGTTTTCTAGAATAATCAAAACCTTATTAGGAGATGAATATTTGGTTTTTGTAAAAGTTAATCATGGTAGAGTTTGTTGTAAAAAAACATTATAGTGTTTACTACGATTACAAATGCTACTACGTGTCTAAATCTCGTATGAATAAAATATAGTTAACATTGATTTGTAATCTACAAAAATATTACTTTAAATGTACAAATAAATAGGCTCTAAGTTGATATTGTGCATTATGTTTCTGTGTTATTTACAAAACACTCTGTAACACGAAAACACGTCCAAAAATGAAATTGTATTAAACCACGAAATACTGCGCAGTGCAAAGGCGACTCTAACTGGATGCGGGCGCTTTAATCTCGTCTCTGTTGCTTCCTCGCTTCTGGGAAAATGGTAACAACTGCAGGTGAATGCATCCATTAAGATCATTGATTCCAGTTTGAAAGAGATCGTGAGCAGCTTTGCGGTGGTCGAGAGCAGGTGCGCCTCTCGTGGAACAGACGCTGGGCGGCTACTGCGCATTTATTATTATGCTGAAACTAACTGGCATCCTTCCTGAGTGGAAGCGAACTTTGCTGAAAAAAATAAATAATTATTTTTTTATAATTGTCGTTTTATGGAACTAGCAAAAATTAAAAAAATCCAGATTGGTAGATAAATACGAGAATTAATTGGTCTGCTTACATAGAACGTCATTGCCCTATAAATAATTTATGCATGCTATGTCACCTACCCTTGAAAAAAATTCTTTCAAAAATGGTTCAAATTTAAAAGAACCGGTCATGATATACAACTCATGACCCTCGGCACATGAATATGGTACGTTAGTTGACACGACGATAGCCATTGTTCGTATGAAAGTACCTGACAATTTATGTAAATTCCATCACCTGAGAACAAAAAGCTCCTATGTACTATCTTGGATTTTGTTTCGAATACTGAATTACAGCCTGAATTACAGCTTCTTTACAAAATTTTTAAAGCCTTGAGGTGGTGGGATAGGACCTAGATTTACACACATTTGAAGCCAGTGAACTATTGCAATAATTACAATAGTTGTAGACGTCAGTGTGGAATAGCTTTTTTTCCTCCAGGCGCGGAAGTTAATGAATAGAGTACCAGACCGTAGAAAGACATGAAATCCTGATAGTATATTTTTTATTCCTCGCTCTACCAAATTAGTTAATAATCTATAAAAACCACAATTCTTAACATGAAGCTTTCTACTCTTTGAATTCTTTATTTATGGTTAACTTTACTGACATTTCAGTAAAATTTTGTATATGTTATGAAAAGATTTCCACAGAAGTTCACTAATTTAAAATTTAGAAAAAAAAATAGTTAACAGAAGTTTCATTTACTAAACAGTTGGAAATTTTTAAGATACATAGGTACGAAAAATGCTCATTTTGATTACGTTCAAGGTTTATAATAAATTTTTGCCAAAAGTCAATGTCAGTGAAGATAATTTTCACTATTTTCTTGCGAAAACGGATTGGGATTACGTTACGTTATTCTTCGTATTTCAAATTATTTAAAATCAATGGCGTTCTATGCAATCAGACCACTTAATTCTCGTCTTTATCTACCAATTTGGAAATTTGAATTTTTTATAATTCCAAAGAGGCTAATAATTTACCAACCAATCTCTAGAAACACGTAAATTAAACTAATAGTGAGGATCTGTGGCACTCATTTTCTGGCAGAAATGATAACATTAATATTTTCCCCAATATTTACATAAATACAGTGTTAGAAATTATAGTAAATTAATGAACTTTACAGCAAAATTATACCATAATAAAAATACATATCTTTGAATTTTCAGATAACTAGATCTTCGTAAAGTTTACGCAGGATTCAAAATTTTGGGTGGTTTTGTGATCCGTTGGAATTACAAAATATAGGCGCTTGGAATGCAGGAAAGTTTTGGAAGTGTTCTTAATTTATTAATATTCTGGGGTGATTCTTGTGATATTATTTTCAAAAGAAAGAGGAACTCAATACTCTATTTTTTTTTAGGATTGCCGCCAATTTACGAATAAAGCAGGATACTTTGAATCATTGTTTCTTGTAAATGGAAGGTGAAAATGTTTGAAATTTCCAGACAACGTTAAAAATGTACGTGGGGTAGTCATTGACCACAAGAAGTAATTTTTTTCTGCTCACATGGTGATATACGTTATTTAAATTGAAAAAATAAACAAGTTACTTAAAAATGCAGTAACAAAACTTAAAGGATAAGGTTTAACCCATATGCTCTGCAAAAGAAAGTACTACGAATGAATGAATGAATGGGCTGAGAGTCTCAGGGAAATCTAGGTATCATCAGAGACAATGTAGTTGTAATGAGATGAGAGTTAAGCAATTTTGAAACGATTTGTTTAAGGTCAAACAAGAGTGAAACAAACGAGACCCACGGAAACGTCCGCCACGTTTCCCTGTTTGCGAAAAATTAAATTCCGGATACGAACTCGACGGCTAGATCTTTAGTCATTTTCCCCATTAAACATCCTCCTTTCTTACAGTTTATTTACTTCAATTTGTTTAATTTGACAGTTGTCACTCACATCGACATATTTTTGCGACGAACTACGTACGATACAAATTAAACACCGATATCTCACTCTGGACTCGAACCCAGAACCCCTCGCGCCGAGATAGCCGGCGCGTCGATCCTTATTTAAATGATTATATTTCATTAATTTAATTTTACCAACTTTTTAAAAGTAAAATTATTTGGTTAAGTATTTATTACACACAAGCTAAGCATCTTCACTGTAACGACTAATGTGTGACATTGTTACTTTTGTATTTGGACCATTTCAGTTACGGTGACCAGTGTCGTGTTTTGTTTGAACTCTTTACAAACAAACCTGCATGCCTTACCCGGGACTCGAACACAGGAAAAACCTTTCGCACCGCAAGCCAGCCTGCTTCCACAGAAATATAGTGAGACTTATAGAGGGACATGTATAGAGAGATAGAGATTGAGAGTGATAGTAGAGATGCTTTTTATATGTGTAGGTACCTACTTCAAAATTTTTTTTTTTTTTGAAAAATTTGAAAGAAGCATAGCAACGCATGCTGGGCCTTAGCTAAATAAAAAACATTTCGCGCGCTCTCTCACAGAGTCTTGTGGTCTCGGCGCATCGGCGTGGCTGCGCCGCAGACGGGAAACGAAGGTCCAGCAGCTCGGCGGGTTTCTATGCGACGTTAATTTGTTGCAGACGTGAAGACGTCGAAGACCTCCTCCCCCTTCCCCCTCCCGTCCTCCTTCTCCGCATGGGCGAGGCATGCCAGCCAGATATCCTCTATTTTTTTTTTCTGTCTCAATGATAACAAGTGGGGGGAGGGGGGAAGGGGCCGTTGATTAGTCTGCGCGCCACCCTCACCCCTAACTCCTTCACTGCTGCCAACCTCGCCACTACCATCAGCACTCTCGTCTCCCCGGAGGGAAGAAGTCAATTTCCGTTCCTTGTTCCGCCGCTATCAGATGGAGGCAAGGTCTGTGTATCGAGAGAAAGAGAGAGAGAGAGAGATTGAGAGAGAGAGAGGGACACAGACGCTGCTCATCCAGATCGGGGCCCCCCCCCCCCCCTCGAGTGTCGTTCTTCGAACGGTCGTCGACGCGGAAGAAGAAGAAGTAGAAGACGAAGAATGCTTGGTTAGGCAGGCAGGTGCGTTGCGGCTGCCGGTGCTGAGATCTTCGGTCGATTTCCGGCCAATCTCTCTCTCGCCTCTCTTCAACTCGTGCGTACGCGCTAAGTGCCCGCGGAAGAGATGGGAAATTTACGCATTATCGCCGAGAGATGTGGCGCAGTTGGTTGTGCGCTGCACTCGAATTCCGATAGGAGTCCTCCGTGCATTAATTCTCTTTTCTCCGGCCATATTTGTTTCTGTAATTTTTTTCTCAGTGATTTTTCTAAATCACTTCTGAAAAATGCTTGAAATTTTCATATATATATATATATATACACCATGGGCGATTCCTTTTAGCCAATTTCCATTTCTATTGATAAAATTTCAAGGTTTCACTTCTTAAAAGCGTGATGTATATATTTTAATGAAATTCTGGTAAATAATGTCAACTGGTTGCTGCAAATACTTTCTAATGTAAAAAAACTTTAACTCTTATAATACAGTCAAAAAAAACATTTGTTATTATATTTGAAAATATTTTAATTTGGAACTCTGTCTTAACGAAGGAAAATATTTAATACTAGGCTTAACGATAAAAAAAATTGACACAAAAAATACACCACTTTTTGAAAAATATATAATTATTATAATATTTTTTTTTATAATTTTTGTTTGTATTTCAAATAAAATTTAAAAACTATACCTAATTCATGTTTGTGTTACCATGCATTCATGCACCAAAATTGATTGTACTGATTCGTCAATACATAAATATTGAGTAATACTTAGTGATAAAATAAGCAGAAACTACCATTTCATTTATTTTTATACACTTTTTAAAACCTTTAAATTCCCAATAAGTAAACTGATATAAAACTGAAAAATAACAGGTACTGACATTCATTTCAGCCTTTAAAAATTAGGTGGTTTGGAAAAAATATGAAGTTAAAATTATCCTACACCTAATGAAAGTTGACTCTCACAAAGTGTTATTGTTTAGGCAAAAACATACATGAATTAAATTTTGCAAAAATAGGTTACTTATTATGTTTAATGTTTGTATTGGGTTTCTAAAATAAAATTTGGTCAGGCAGCCATTGCTCCAAAACAAATAGTTTTTTTTTTATATATTTTCGGTGTGCGAAGAATTTTTTGAGCTTCTGGTTACGGAATTTAACTATCTTCTTTATAGACGCATTAATAGAGCCAATATTTTATGAAGTTATAATAAAGGAAATTTCATCATTAAAAATAGTGGATTTCATATTTATCATTTTTAAAAATTAAAACGTTTGCAATAATAAGTGTACATCAAGCGCAATTACCTTGATCAACCGAAGGCCTATAGCTATGCATTTATGTTATCAGTTAGACTTTTTTATTTATTTGCAATTTTTTACTTAATACCTACATATATATATATATATATATATATATATATATATATATATATATATATATATATATAATTAAAACCTAAGTTTAAAATTTAATAAACGAATTCTGTATTTTAATACACAAAATGAAATAATTGAGATCAATTTTGCTGCATTTTTTTTTGTCTTGCACTTCGGTGTTCATCATATAATCTTGCCTCTACCCAGTGTTGATAGTGTAGTGACCTATGTGGGGAGAACTGGGTTCGTAAGGGATAGCCCAATTAGGTAAGTTTTTTACAGTTTTATTAATTACTGATATTAACATTACTAATAAAAATTATACATAAAAATGTCCGATGACCAATCACTGGCACTTAAAAATGTTTATTCGCAAGTCACTCAATGTCTGTCAAGTTCCACAGTTCGCACTCCTCACTGGAGCTAGGCTCGACATTGGTTCGCCCCTTACCTCGAGCCGATCGCACACACAGTCTCGCGGCACTCAGTCGCACTCATTCGATCCCGTCGCTCCGCGTCGCGTCACTCTCGAAGGTGTCTCTCACTCTCTTTGCCGATATCGCACTTCCCTTCACTTGCGGAACTCTCCGAACTCTCCGAACTAGCTCGGAACTCCCGCAGATGCCGGCGTCGCTGCTTCCATACCTCTGGCACCCTTCTCGAACCGACGAGAGCGACTGTGACAAGTCGCGTCATCCTGGGTCCACCTGACGCCCGAAACATCGAGAAAGACGGTGCTTATTAGCGCCACTCCACGTTGTGGCCTCTCGAAGTTCAAAATTCCCAGGCCATTAAAGGTGATGATAGCCCTAGGCTTGACGTTGCGCGGGGAGCGGAGGGGGGAGGGAGTTATCGAGGACACATGTAATCCGGCCAGGCACGCGTGGCATGCCTTACGTCAATGGACCTGGTGCGCGTCGCGGTCCTGTCTGCGTTCGTAACAATAGTTATTGCTTTGATACACGTTCCGAGCGGGGCGACCCCCAGGTTTCGCCGCTGTGTTGGGTGCCTCGCCAGGTACCAGGGGTGCCAACGGAATTTCCTGCAGCGGTAATATGGAGGGGAAATTACATAAACATCACAACGTTCAGTCTTTGAACCAAGTAAATGATCCACATAAAAAAAAATCTTCTACTTTGCCTGTAATCCAAACGTGGACCTTTTGGCTCACCAGCCAGAAGACGTCACCAGTTCTTTGGTAATTTTTTTGCTAAGAATGACAGGTATTCATAAAAGTATGCAACAAATACATAAGGACGCAATTATTATTACTAATTAATATTTTTTATCGTAATGTATTGTAATTTATACCCATGACAATAGCTTCAAAACTATGGTGATCAACTTCATGTTTCTAGTTTCAATGCGGAAAATTTTGAGAGTTAATAGTTATAAGAACACAACAAGTGATAGAGGTATTATCATAACATCTCTGCGAAATGCGTAGTTTTTTTTTTCTTTCGGAAAATAGAGAAAGATGATACAGTGAATATTAAGCCAGGTTTCTGCTAAGCATAGGTATAAGAGGATAATTAACAGAGTTTATGTTTTCAGAGAGAGAGTTGTCTTTGGTGCGTAAACCGCTTACATTATGGTTATAAATATGAATATCATCCTTGGCTGTAGGCATTTATCCTCAATAGCTGGAAGCCCTTCCCCTTCCTCCCTTTTTCCCACCCCATTTTGGCGGGATGTTAGTTACTAGATGCCAAAGTGGCGGGCGCATCGTTCGTAGGTACGTGTTTCCGTCGCCGTGGAAGGATTGTTGAGTTGATCTGTCAACTGTTTGTACATCTGGTCGGGCTGAAGTTTTCCATAGAAAATTGTATGTGAGAAACCCAGCCGGCCAGAAGAATGTGTTTGTTATATGTACGGTCAAAATTTTTTTCGGCGATAGCTATGTGAAAAGAAGAATGAAAAGGCTGTTTCGTGCCCACCGTAGGAAACTGCAGCTGCTCCAGACTTAGTTCGTTGTTTATGTAGTTTATGATTTTCCTTAACCAAAATGTTTAATATCCACTCATTTCTGTATTTAATACGTTATTTGCATGCTAACCCTGTTAAACAGTTATAAATCTGTAATATAAAAAAATTGGTTTCAGAGAAATAAATGTACATATAAAACGTGTCGTTTCAAGCACTTTTATTTCCCTAATCATCATATAATACAGAAATCATAAGAAAAATGCATGGTCTTAATATCGTTATATAAGAGGTCTCTCTATTATTTTACGATATCTGACAATTCAATTCTAAATGAGGTAGAAAATAAAACAAGATTTTAATTTTATTTAATCATGTTACCAAATTAAATTAAACTTAAATTTTGAAAGTTGGCGTAATCTACATTAAAGAGAAAGACTCGTGTGTAAAACCATTTTTACTGATTAAAAAAATATTAATGTGAATCCATCAAGTTTATAAAAGAGAAAGAAAATATGTAAGTTTTATTAAAATGCTTAATTATTACATATTACCACTTTTAAAATACCAGCCCAAAAGTTTTCAAGTTAATAATACTTTTAAAATACATCACAACTTACAATATTAATATTTTAATTAATGTATATATTTTATAGCTTCTTTACTTACAATGTTACAAATTTAGTAATATTAGGTAATTGGCGAGAGCGAAGCCCCAAATAGTAAGTCTATGATAATATGACGGAAATAACTTTATGACCTTATCACCATATAGTGGAACAACATGGCACCGCATATCAATATTAACTAACGATTCTTTTCTTAAATAACAAAACATATTCACTATCGTGATTTCAACGTCAATCAATAAGGGTTAGCTGATTTAATTAATTTAATTTAATTACAACTTCTAGGTATAGCTACCAGTACTAATATTTTTACTATCGTCAATTAAGTCGGCACACATTGGGGCGGTTTTTATTGTCATAGGTACTTCATATTTGATTTGATCTGAGAAGAAAATCATTAAGGGTTTTAGTTTAATGGTACGAAACACACTTTTTTACATATGATGTCCACTGTTCTATTTCATATTTAGCTGAATGTTATTTGTATAATAAGAACGTTTTTCTAGCTTTATATGTCTTTCTAGCTTTATATGTCTTTCATAGAATTTGTGTGACTTAAAAAAATAAAACAAATGTATTACAGTAAAAATAATTACAAATATTTTACGGCAAATTTTGTTCAAACTTTACATGAATTTAAATAAAACACCTTTTTTATTTGCTTAAGTTTAAAGGAATACAACTTAATTAATTTAAAGTGTCAGTAATCTTCTTACTCTTAAGTATACAGATTTTTCTTGTTAGCAATTAGATACCAAAACAAAATGTAGCGTTTGAAAAATTAAACAGTAATAAATGTGCGGACAGTCATTAAAATTATTGCAATTTAAACAATATTATATATATTAGCTAATAAATAAAACTGCTCGTAATTACTGTTATATCTTTCCGGACCTGTGTCCCCCTCTTGTAACTTTATTTTACGGAATTATATATTCTTACACTTTCTCTACATGTGTTAAATTTAGGATTTTTTATATTTATAATCACACAAAATACTGTATTAATAAATACAAGTATATTACGCTATATATTTTAAGTAATGACATTAAAAATTACAAACAATGCTTCCAAATTCTTGTTTGATAAACATCGACGAAGACCGTGGTCTAGTTTTTTGATTGAAATTAATCTATTTTCAGTAATTACTTTAAAAAAGTAATTTGATATTAAAAATATAATAATAATTATTTAGTCCACTCCAACGAAGTGGCGAGCTCAGATAATATTTTGCTATTCACAGAAAATCGGCCAATGTACGCTCTCTGTAAAAAATTTAATAACGTGGAAGGCATATTTTGTATGGCTTGAAAACTGTGCATTACAAAAGGCTTAGGTAGCTCGGTTGGTTTATTTACTTTCTCTTTTCAAGTCTAGGCTTCATCCACGGCGTTAGATTTTAATTTTTGCCAGAGAAGCCATGCGTTTATGAAGCTGTATTAAATAAGAAAATGACTTCTTGTGAGATACAACAATATAATAAATGGGATAAAATATTAAGAATTTTTGTCTGACCTTCTAGCATGTATCTCACAAAAATTTGATTATATATATATATGTATATATAAACATTCGTATGAAAGGTCTTTGATGAAAATAAATAAACAATATCTTGAAAAAGGCAATATCTCAAACCGTTGGGTGAATTTTAAACATTCTTTAATTTCATCATATTCAGAGTTCAGAGTCTATTCTGAAAACCACAATACAGATAATTACGTTTGGTCAGGAGTCAGTTGCGGTATGGTAACTGGCAAAAAAAAAAAAAAGAACTTTCATTCTTTCATTTGAGGTCGACAACAACAACAACAACAACAACAGAAAAGGAAGGTTATAACAGGCTTGTTCGCGCTCAAAAGCGACCTAGTTCATCCTGCCCTCCCACCTCCCATTTCAAACATCATCCCCCCCCCCCCCCAGAACTTTACTTTTTTTCCGTACACGTTTCAGACAAAAGCGCGTGCAGGGGTCGACAAGCAATATTAATCACCGCATGGGACCCAAAAGAATTGAAAAATTAATCAAAGTGTAACGAGACAGCCGAGGTTAATGAATGTTCACACACGCGGGAGCCTTGGTGGATTGTACGGTTCAGAGAGAGTTAGAAAAAAAAGGGGGGGGGAAGAAGTAGGGGGTGAACAGCGAACAGCGTAGAACAGGACCTGGCGCGAACAGGGGGAACGGGGGAACAGTGCGCATGCGCATGCCAATACAACAACACTACAATGCTGTGGGATCGCGGCCAGCGCGCTGAGTGCAGAAACCGCACAAGAGCCGCGCGCAAAGCACACGAGAGCTAACAAGCTACGTAGTAGCTACGTCAGCGAGTATTTCAGTACCTCTCCAGAGATCTGTAGCATCTAACCTCGGTAAATAGCCAATCACTGTAAGCTCATGTTGCAGATACACTTATAATACAAAACTCGGACACTAAATTTAACCTAGAATTCGTTTAAATAATGCCGAGCGTGATAAAATGTGCGCAAATTTGTGTTTTAAACTACATATCTTGACGCGAACCACACATAGTTTTCGCTCTCGCTGCTAGAATTCATTGCCGGAGCATCTACGTCGGCTATTGAATCATTCGATTAGCAGAACAAAATTTTAAGCTATATAATGAAAGGCATCGATAAAAGCGAAGAGATTTGAAAAAAATACTAAACCCCGGCTTCGAACCTTATTTATGACGAGGAACGTTTTTAGAATACTCCACATCTGGTTAAAATTCTTTAAACAGTTGATACAATAACTCTTCCCTTTGTCTTTGTGAACTTTGGTTCGCATCATTCGCCACAGATGGCAGTACAGTGGGTACACATTTCCGTTCCATGTGACTTCCGTGCATTTTTGAAATTACCACCACCAAATGACGTAGGATACCGAGAGGTAAGCTGTATCACATAATG
The DNA here is from genome assembly GCF_032445375.1 of Bacillus rossius redtenbacheri. NCBI lineage: Eukaryota > Metazoa > Arthropoda > Insecta > Phasmatodea > Bacillidae > Bacillus > Bacillus rossius. The sequence continues at coordinate 55,873,988 of NC_086333.1, forward strand.
AACTTCACATACACTGTCAACATTCCCGATAGAGGTCAAAGTTAAGCAGCTAAGAGTTGTTTGTTAAGGAACCTACTGTTCATAGTCCCCGAATCAGACAGATGTATATACATTTATTTATTTATTTATTTGTTGTTTTTGGCCTGTTACATAAAAAATTCTAATTCAAATTTTTCTTTATAATTATTTTTTTCTGGTGGGATGGTTTTCATACACTTAAATTTTTTAAAGCTTAGTTGAGCAACATTTTAATTACCTACTCTTCAATCGTGAAAATGTAAGAAATTTCGCCAAAATTTTAACGTCGATTCGCACGAACGAGAGGCGAACTTCGGATGTGTTCGGCAGCGATCGGGTGTTGGTGAAACGTAGGTTTTTCGTGTCTTTTTTTTCCAGTTGTTACATGAGAGATACCAAGTTTATCGTACCAGGGATTCTGGTTAGGATCTACAACCATCACAACGGGAATATAATCACTGAGTGCATGGGGCGTTGTAGTGAATGTGATTATGCGATGGTTCGCTATTGCCTTCCGCTGTAGGACGTGATGGGACGACACAACACCCAGCATTGGACTCCGAGAAGGGCAATTTCCTCAAGCGGAGAACCATTCACCCCTTCGGGACATTTCGTAAACCATCCTTTACTGTTTCTGTGATATTATTAGAAACTGACAATAAAATCACATTGAAAATAAGGTCACTGATTTAACAAAATAAGTACGGCAAGATAGATAAATATTATGACAACCCTGCTACAATTCTGTATATGATTGGAGTATTTCAATGAATGTATATATTCTTTAAGTTTATGAACATTAAGTATTTCAATGTATGTTTATATTCTTTAATTTTATGAACAATGAAAATAAAGACATCAAAATTGAATTTGAAGTAAAATAAGTTCTGACACTAAACATATATAAAAAGTGTCTCGATATATAAAGATTATGACAGAGGCTCCTAAAAAACTATAATAAAGAAGACGAAAGAAAAGATAAATTTGATGAATTGAAGAAAAATTAATTCAAAAGATAATGTAAAAACTAAAACCTATATTCCTAATTGGATCTTAATGGTGCATATATATATATATATATATATATATATATATATATATATATACATACATATATATATATACACTATAGCTTTATTGAAAAATAATTTTTATATATTCTGTTTATCAATTTTAGCTGGGCAATTTATGTCTTGATGCTAAATTGAAATTTACAAAACTTTAATTTGTAAAATGTGATGTACGTATTGATTTGCAATTTTTATTTCCAATACAAGGATTTTAATTTTAACTATAAAAATTGGTAAAGACAAAATAGTTTAATAAAGTGATTAAGTTTTAAACTATTATTAAAGTTTTGGTTTAAAGACAATACAAAATATAAATTAATATATTGTTTATAACTCGCTAGAGGAAGAGGATACGTGTATAGAATTTCAGTGATCATATTTTGTATTAATTTTTTTTTAATTTTATACGTAAATTTTACTACTGCTTATTTTTTTCAATGGTGTATGGATACTGAAAAACAGTTTACCATGTAATTTAGTGCATGGAATTGTTTTATAACGTATCTGGTAAATAAATTCACTATACACAGTATGTATAATTATGTATATATATAATCCAGTAAGTAGGCTTATTCTTTGCGCACTTCTATAAAGGTATAAATCAACCGGTCAAAAAATATCTTTGATGCGTCATTTAAAGATGATTAACCATGCTTCAACATATTTTATGTTGACGACTAATAATAATCTTACAGCTGGTTTCGGGATTTTGCGTTAAAATGGTTTACTACACGATGCCCAACACTGTACTTTCTGCTTCGTTGAATTAACATCGTTTTATATCACCAGGACGATGATTAACATTACCTACTATATAAAACTTAATTCAGTAAAGGAATGAAATGAATTTTAAAAAATTAAAGCAATATTAGGCTCTAATTTTAAATGTCAAAGCTAGGGCTACTTAAGATATGCAATTTTTCTATTTCGTTGGATATTTCCGTCTCACAGTATGCACAAAGGCTTAGGCAAACGGGACCTACAAAACCACAGTAGGGTCCAAGCATGTACATATGAATCAAACTAATTTTATTTACGAACTCAATTACTTTTTTGCACAGGTAGTATTAAAAGAACCTCGATAACGGACAGCAAAGATAAATACTTAATCACACGGAGAACAAAGTAAAAATGTCGCACTTGTTTTGTCATAGAAAGTCTGTGTTCACCCGTGCTGTCGTCCTTATGTTGTCCAGAATATCTTTCGGAAATTTTATATTAAAATATATGTTTTTAAAATATTTTATTATATTTAAGTTAATTACTAAAAAAAATATATTTCGACTTAAGATATAGCTATTATAACATAAACTTCAGTAACAAGCATACTAGATTCTACAGTTCTTTAAGAAAAAATGAAAAGCGTTAAAAAAGATTCAAGTAAATCATAGAAGAATCATTTAAATTACATTCACAGTTATAAAAATGGTTTGCATTAAAAATTTACTTTCTTATACGTCGTATATGGAAGCATGTTACAGACTGAAAATGTTTCTAGAGGATTATTCTTGAAGCTGGCAGATTTCATTAACTCGTTGCTAAGTGTGTATGTTTTTAACCGAGTGTAAAATTCTGGGTAGGCTTTAAGTAAAAACAGATAGTATAAAGGTTTGTTTAATTAATATTGACTTAGCCTACTTAACCACACTTATAAGTACTGATCTATTAAATATTATTATTTAAGCATATTAAAAACAAGTGCTTATAAGGTTTTGTTCCAAATATATGACACTGATAATAGTTTTACTACAATAACCTGATTTTTTTCTTCTTGTTTCTTCATGATTTATGTTTATGTGAATGGTGCCATTTAAAGTAATCTGTAGTTGGGTGCCATTTTAAGTTATCTGTAGTTGAAATTGAATTTGTGGCCAGGGTTTCTGAGAAGCGAGACTTCGAGTAGAAATTTTGGAATCCACCGCCAGCTACCTACATCTACTACTGTCACTCTTATTAAGGAGGATTTGTTTTGACAGATTTATTCGAGCCACTTAACTGTCGTTACTCCCAAATTATTCAAATTATTTTCCAGAGAACTCAGCAAGTCAACTTTAAACCAGGATTGTTTTGTAGGGAATGATAGAAGAATATTAATATTTAAATACTATTTATTTAAATATTTTACAATGCACTTATTTACACGTACGTTGTGGATTGTTATCATAAGAAAATATACTATGGTTTTGTTAATTACTAGCTACCCTAATATTGCTTTTAATTGTGAATGTTAAAAAATATAAGAAAATAGAAAAAATCTAATTTTTTATTAATTTGTACTGAAAAGATAACACAAAATTGTCAAAAAACATTTATGTTTATCCTATCGCTACCAAACTTCACAGGAATATCCACTGGGCTAATCTGAAGATTGCCTGAAAATTTAATCAAAATCGTTCCGAAGTTTTTGAGTCCATAGGGAACATACATACACACTTCGATTTTTATATACATCGATGTGCTAAAGAAGTAATTATTTTTATAAAAGTATTATCAAGAGAATTTATAGGGTATGTACCTAATACCATCACGTCAAGTACAATTTTGAGGTGACACAGTTATTTCTAATCTACTATTATCATTATCTTAGTAAATTCAATATATAAAAAAGTAGAAATAACAGGTTCTGCGTTGCATAAAAAAAATTTAACCAATTTTCACTCTATATTTTTTTCTAATCTTTAAATTATTCAAATAGCTTATAAGTGGAATTTTCGTGGCATGTGCTTTGAACAATTCAGCTTCTGGCAACTTTTCGAGACATAAAATTGAAAAAAAAGTGCAAACGTGGAGTATGGTAAGGTGCTGTCAGAATATCGGGTGGTTGGCGCGTTCTTGCGCCGAGCTCGGAGTTCGAACCGAGATCGGTGTATAATATATAATGGAGCTACCCCTGCTGTGTTGGTAATACACTCTGGGATAATGGCCGGGCACTGACTTGCAACAAAACTACCGAGTACACACCGACAGTGCCGGCGAGGGAGAGAGAGAGAGAGAGAGAGAGAGAGAGAGAGAGAGAGAGAGAGAGAGAGAGAGAGAGAGTTAGAGAAGCGGGGCTCCACATCGAACAGATGACTGTGCGCTATTTCCGATTACCACTCGGATTGGCCGCGACGACCGCGCAGACAGGCACAGACATTTCCAGACGTTTTCTTTCACCTCGCTGATCAGCATTGGGGGAGGACGTCGGGAACGATTTTATCGTTCTCGGAACCGCGCATGCGCCCTCAGTGTCTGGCAAGGACTTCACTTGTTAGGTCAGCCGAACATTCTTGGGGGCTTTCTGCCCAATTAAACCATTGGTCCTGGAGAGGCCTTAAGGGAGAGAGAAATAAAACGAAAGACTCCATATTGGTTTCATCAGTATTTTATGCCTTAATGGTTTTAGGCTATATATACAATATAAACTTGTAAAAATAATACAGGTTTCCGATACAAATGGGTGCGTGTACTTATGTATGCGCGTTAGAAGTTATACTTACTTGGCGTGATAAAAAACTAACTTTAATTTTACATGCAAATAAATAGAAATAAACTAATAAAATGACCGGGTTAGTATCATGAATACGGTTGGTAAAGCATTAATTCCAATAAATTATTTTTTTTAAATACATAATTAGTGATCAATATTTATATTAACACACCTATAAAACTATTTTTTTTATTTATTAAAATAATCGTGATACATATAAATTACTAATGAACATCGATAAATATCATGGATTTTTTTATTTATTAAATAATAATGAATTTATTCATATTGAAAATTATACAATAGTGATCACAAAAACTCTTGAAAATACACTAAAAAAGTTTATAAAAAATTTGTATCACTAATATTTACTATAAATAAATATTTTTAACAATATGGACCAGTATTCAATATTAATCACTAAAGATTATGATTTAAATTTACATTTATAATTTTTATTTTCATGTAGCCTTTTCCATCCTGTCAAGTTTTGTTGCATGGTGCACGCGCATGGTAACAATTCACTGTCGCCATTTTGTTTTAAAAATGCGCCTAAATAATTATAGCTTCAAAAATTATTAGGGGATCCGAAATGCACGTAATTTTGGGATCAGACAAAAAAAGAATTAAGGTATCGGACACAATGTGTTTCCGGCAGCAGTACGTATGCGCTACAAACCGTGCCTAGTGGAGAGGCCTGTTACAGACAGCAACAGGACGCAGGGATTCAGCTAAAACTTTCGTAATCGTCTTCCTGCAGGTGTGCTCTATGCACGAAGGCCCACGGCGTGTGTCCCAGTAACAGCCGTGAAGCGACTGGGCGGAGGAACATCGTGTATAAGGACTCTCCGAACATAGGGTCGTCTGTTCTACGACGAGTCGCGATTCAGCGTGCAACCATGATCGTCGTTTCCTCGTCTGAAGGGAACGGGAGATTTAAACAACCCAGCAAAGGATCTGGTTTTTTATCTTCAAATAATTCTGCCTAATCCCCTAATTTTTTTGTTTGATTCCCTAATTACTTTGAACAGTGGATTTTATTATTATAATTTTACCTTCGCTTTCGTTAGGTTAGAGTTTGTGATTTCCCACAATGAATTAATTACTAGAAACCAATGGATTCATACGAGAAAAACATTTTTGTAACATACAGTAACTGTTTAATTCAGGTTTTCTAATAAGTTATGCACTATGCTTTTAAGAAGCTGATTGGTGACAATGAAATGCTGGATAAAATTTATCGGCAAAAAATCTTTTGAAACCAAGATTACATTTAAAGTGACCATCTGTTTGGCGTCATAACATTTTCTGTTCCGATAATTGGCGTAGAAAGTCTTGCAAGCGATAACAATTACGAGCATTGGCGCGTTTTTTTCAGATCCATGATATTGCAACAAATGAACTTCTGTTAAATATATTTGTGAAAGAACCACAAATGCAATTGTGGTATCGAATCTAAATATTAGAAACATCCCTTAAATAAATATAATGATAAAAAAATAGAACAATTTCCAACACGTGTGAGACAAAGCCTTGAATATTATTCGAAGATATTGAAAATTTTTGAATTGTTTTCAGTGGTTGTTATAAGCTGTGGTATATTATAGACGATCGTGTTGGGTTTAAATATTGTCAGCAGAAACATTTTAGCTTAAGTTTAAAAATGAATTAGTAGAAAAAACTTGGAAATGTGAAACGTCCCACAATGGGAGAAAGTTTTTTTAGAATCGAAGACAAAATATGTGTTTGCATTGGGGTTGTTGACCGCCTTAAATGTATTTTTTTTTTTTTTTGCCTACTTCACAGTAAATTTTGTTACGTGGACAAAATCGGTATTGCTTCCGCATATAAATTTTTTGACGAACAAAACCTTCTATTACAGCAAGAAAATATTAGTTCAAAGGTACACAAATAAATTTGTAATTGTATCAAGAGGCCTTTCTCTCAGTGTGCAGATTTTAGTCATTAGATTTAAATATTTCTTTGTCACGTTTTCAATGATTTGATTCATGATCTTCCAACGGAATACGGGACCAAATGCCAAGATCCGGCAACACTGCAGCCTGCCACTCTCTGTTCGCCGAGTGCAGGAGAGAGGGAGAGAGAGAGAGAGAGAGAGCGAGATCGAGAGCGAGAGAGTTATGGATTTAATCTGGCCCGCTCCTCCTATCCCACCCCGCGCTAATTATGATCATCAGGCGCCGCTGCGCTGCGCCGCGCTGCCACGGTTGCTCCCGGCGACTGGGTAATTGCGTTCGGCGCGACCGAGTGCAAAAGTGTAGCATATCCCTGGAGTCGTGCCGCTTGGGATACCTAAGTTGCACGCATCCTTAGTTACATGCCTGAATTTTGCAATTACAGAATTTAATTTATAATATACATTTTTTTTTTTTTTTTTTTTTTAGCAAGGCCAGGTGATCGTAATTAAAGTTGATTGAGGGATTCGGCCAACAACATAAATACCGCAGAATATATTTTGTCCTTCCCAGCAGCAAAATTATGGAAGCTATACGAGACGTTAACTGAGGATGTGTGCTTCTTTGGCTTTCCGTCGTGCCTTATAAGTATTATAGAACAAAAAAAAATGCGCATGTGTGTAGAGCCATTTAAATTTTTTTTTAAAAATTTAACTTATTGACATGTAAACGTCTGAGCTCTCAGTGTAGGTATAGAGCATTTGGTGGAAGTAATTTAGTGAAAATGGAACAGAGGTCAATGAACGAAAATGTGACACAAAGATGGTGGACATACGTGTAGCAAAATAAACATGTATATAGTTACTTTCGTAAACATTAGGGTACGTTACAAAGTACTGGTTTGCCAAATGAAACTTTATGACAGTGAAACTATCTTGCAATATGTTAAGTAAACTAAAACAAACATGATAAAATGTTATCTCAAGTTTTAAAATACCTAAGAAAGCTGGCAATACATTGATTATAATACGTATTCTCCTACTAACAACTGAATTTGCTTTATAGCACAGCGGTAGATCGTGTGCTTCTTAACCTCCAGGTACGTGGTTCAAATCATTAACTTATTTAATAACATTAAAGTATAATAATTATAATATTTTATAATAAATAGAATAATAAATCATGTTGAATCAGCTCAACAAGATTGTTTGTTTTAAGGACGTATTTACAAACTGATTTCAGTCGTTTAAGCAAAAACCAAAACTTATAGGCCCACTAAGTGTTATAATATGTGTTTTATAATGTTTTAGGTTAACATTTTAGTAATGCTATTTATGTATAACTTCTAACGTGTGCGGAAGTTTATAGTATTAAAGGTTTAATAAAGTTTTAACGTGATGGGAAGTATTTTAATAATAGGTTATACCTTCTGCATGTCAAAGTTAAGCGAAATATGAGCTAAGTTACATAAATTTTGCTATTCATTACGCCAGTAGAATTTTTTTCTGAATTATCTGCAATCAAGACAAAATATTGTTTTCTTTTGAATAGCTGTAATTATTTCTTAGTCGCCCTTTGCAATTGGAATAGTGAATGATTGAAAACAGCACTTCATGCCCAATAACTGATAGCGTTAACCATTTAAATGACGAGAGTTATTCAGTCGAAATCCTAACTGCCATAATGGTATTGTAAAATAACCGTTTTTCTCACTTCTATATGCTATCTGCATTTAATAGTGTCAAGCAACGTTTAGGATTAAGGCAGCGTATTCTAGCGGCGAATGCCGAAAGAAGGTGTGTGATTCGCATCCAGAATTTGGTATTTGAAAAGCGAATATTTAATTTATCAGTTTTTTTTATCAAACTGGGAATTATTTTAAAGAATACTACGTTAAATTTCATTTCCGAGTGTCGTATATTGCAACGTGAACAACATAAGAACACATCACTGGCGAGTATTGAAAGACTTGCTCACACTTTTTTTTGCCCCAAGTGATTCGTACTACACAGGAACAGTGACAGTTACAGAAACAATTTAACTATGTAGGAACAAAGATGAAGGTAGGGTAAAAATCATACTCAGTTTACCACTAGTGCTCAATAATTTCGCAGATAGTCTCACTTCATATCACATATTGAACCATGTTGTCCATAATAAAGCCACTCAGGTGTGATCTTCAGCTAATACTTTAATCAGAGGCATACAGTTCTTTGAACTGTATTGCACATGATTGGGTTAAAAATGTTTTTGTTTGTTTGTAACGGGCTCAGGGTTGTCCAAGTCGTAACATTAGAAATGCTGTCTATTAATTAAGATGAAGCATTTTTGTGTGTTTCAAATCCAGAAAGTTACCCAACGAATCTGCAAAATCCCCTAGTTTCTCTGGAGTTTCTCTCATCGTATGCTATAAGTTGGAGCTCGGTAATTGTACTACAACAATATTGCACCTCATATGACAAAACGTCAAGTTAATCATTAAAAGCGCAGTGCTCAAAACGTACCTCTGCGCTGTAGGCAGCTCTTTCAGCGATGACGCTACACTGGTTGCCTGCCTACAAAGCATTCATGACACATGACATCGTTTATTCAGGCGTAAACATTATTTAAGGATCGAGGTATAACAACATGTCGGTTACATACTACCATCATTACCATGGTGTGATTGCAGAAATATTTCTACATATTTTGATATCCTTTTTTTCGCATGTAGTTGTTTTAGAGCCTAGCCGAAAATAAAATTCAAAATGCCCGTCACCATACTTTTAAACTATTGTCAACTCAAAAATGAAACAAATAAATATATATTTATATAACTATCTTTGGACAAGAAAACTTCCTTTTTTTTGCATGAATTACTTCCAGACAGATACAAAAATATATATTTTGATTATCTCTTTCGTGTTCGTTAATGGGTAAAATCCAATCCAAGGAAGTAGAAATTAGGAAATTAGATTTTTTTAAATAGGTAAATTAAAAAGTTCTCTCTCATTCTTTATTAAACATATTGCATTCATTTCCAATCTTTATACTTCCTTTACACTTTTTATTCATACAAAAATTATAACAATCAAACATTAGTTCAATGGGTGGGAAAAACTAGAGCTGAAGAACCAAAATTTCACATTTCCCTTATTAATGACGGTATGAAATCCGTTCATTGTTTTTAAAAAATTTCTTTTGAAACCAATCTCCTTCAGAAATATGTAAAAAAAACTAGGCATGTTTTAACTGGTAAAGGTCAATAACTGTGTCATATTCCAATAATTACGTATTTGTGTGGCGTTACACATTTGCAGGTCTGCCTGTAAATTAAAAAAAAAAACAAGGGCCACAGGTAAACTGTGGTCTCATAACTCACTTCCAGAAAGATAACTGAACATATTATTTTTCTGGAATTTGTAAACGTGCCAGAAGGTTACCAGTTCTCAACTTCACCGTGTCACACTTTCGTCTGTATCTAGTACCTTGATTTTAACGAGGTGATAAACTGATGTATCATGCCATCAAAGTTTGTAGTTTTACAAAATATTCCTTTGAAAACCAGTTGCCAAAAAATATTACTACTTTGTACAACACATGGACTTGATTATTTTTGCGTAAATGAAATGCGTTTTTCGAGATAATATTGAGAATTTCTTACGAAAATAGATGCAAAATTTTATTTTAATTTATGTTTCTTCAATGCACTTTTTTTCAAACCATGGAAAATATAATTAAATATTCAATAATTGGTCTTTATTTTGTTTTATTGTGCTTATCAATGTGTACAATTAATACTGGGAAGCTATTCAAGGAACGATTTACAAATAACTTTAACTATTAGAGGTACTGGAACAACACAAATCATATATTCACGGGTAAGAATATGAACCCAGTATTACTTGGAACAGTATATTGCATTAATAGAGTTGTTTTGTGTTAATGTACAAATTTATAAATATTTATATTACATTGGCAACACAAAATACAGAATGCTTACACTTTGCCTGAATGCACAGTTCTTAACGTAGATGCCTATCTTGTGTAGAAACTTAAGGCTTCAAATCATGCGCCATGTTTTTTATTTCTTTTTCGCGACGCTTCAAATAATTCAGAACTTTTTATGTTAATTGATATGACTATTTTGCATTTTATATTGCCTTTTTTAAGCAAAATTTTATTTAATTTTATTCATGTACCAAGCGCTAAAAAGTGTTGCCAGATTTCATAATTATTATTTGCGTGAGGTTTTTCACCTCTAAAATATTGTATTGTAAATATTTATTAACTATTTTGGCCCAAAAAATTCAATAGATGTAGGCCCTATAGGTTTAGATTTACAGGGTAACCCCTTGATAATAATTTAATGAAAAGAAATTGGAAATAATTAAAATCGCTATGATACTCAGCATTTAAGGGCCTTTCATCATGATCTACCTTAGTAAACTTGCTGAAAATAACTTTATATATATATATATATATATGAAATAGGATGTTTGTATGGATAACGTTGATAAATTCTGACACCATTTCACCGATCACAATGAAAGTTGGTACATAGAAGTGTTTTCACTAGATGGCGCTGCAGCGCATCAACTTCCACACCGTTCAACCGATCGCCATAGGTAAACAGAAAATCACACGTCATGGACTTACAAACAGTAATTGTGTGTCATTTCTCTATGTTCACCACACCGTCGTATAGCGCTATAAATTTGCTTGAACTCGCGGACAATATATCACCCTGTTTTCAGCCCAGGCAACGCCGGGTACTGCAGCTAATAGTTTTGTCTAATATACAGAATGTTCGCGAATAACTATGCATTTATTAATTGGGCGGTAGGGAAAATCAAAACAAGCAATTTTCGTTAGTGGGAATATGTACGGAATATCAGCCCTGAAAAGTTACAGACGCAAGCAGTAACGCGCAAATTTGAATTTCGCGCCCAAACTAAGAACCCTCCTATTGGCTTTGAAGAGACGCGCAATCACGGTGCCTTGAAGTGTCTTGTTTAGGTGCTCCGCGGTAAAAATGCGACGAGCGTGGCCAGGACTTCTAGTCTGACTGACTGAAGTCATTAGCAGCCAGCAGTTCGCCGTACAGTACAGTGAATAGTTGGTTGTGTTACATTTGCACAGTGTTGACAGTTTGGTAAGTACAGTGCTGCAATCCGGCGTCCTCTCGACCAATGAAGCGGCGCCTTTTGCGAGTGAAATTCAAATTTGTGTGCTTCAGTTTGCATCTGGAACATTGCACGGTTGTTCTTTTTTTCCGTACATACGTTCATCAAAATAAATAGCTTGTCTCGGCATTCCCTGCCACTCATTTAATTATTTTCAGTTGTTCACGAACAGCCTGTATTTTTAGACCTGTTAATAATCACACCAGAGTGTAAAAACGCAAATAATATTTTATTCAAAAATGATTTTTTCCGGCTTTAACGGTCCGACATTTTGGCAAAGTGGTGAGCCAAAGTAGGTATCCCTTATTCGAATCCCAACTTGCCCGTGACAATTTTTACGCGTGGCAAACTTTCCTTCCTGGGTCCGGGGTAAAGGGGTTATCGGAAGTCAATGGCAAGCCACTGTTGAATCAACTCAACCTGGTACTACCAAGTACTACCCCCCCCCCCCTTTCCCATGGCCTTCCCGGCAGTGCGGTGGTGAACAGGGGTCCAGAAGAAGGGCTTCGGGGCGATCGTTGCTTTGTCACGCCAATAATTTGGATAATATACTCGAGATAAAAACTTTACATATATATATATATATATATTCATATATGAATCCAAAAATTTTAGGGGTAAGGTACGTTCTTTTTTTTTTATCACCCTTAAGGGTTGAGTCCTTCGACAATCGGTCAGCGTCTAAGAAGAGAGGAGGTGGCGCCGCATATTTTACATAATGGGAGGTAAAAAATAAAAAAAAATGATGGCAACAACGCCTTTTGTGCTCCCGGATTGTTGGTGGGGCGGGGTGGAAGAAAAGGGTTGGAGAAGGAGGAAGGAAGATATACTCTCTCTTTATCGCTCTCTCTCTCTCTCTCTCTCTCTCTCTATCCTCCTCGGCCGGCGGGGGCGAGACAATGTAATTTTTCCCCTCTCCACCGCCAGGAGCGCTGCCGTCGGACAACCGCGGCTGTCTCGTTAACGCGCTAACACAACGCCCCTCCTATATATGGGTCTGTCGAAGTAGATGGAGGGGGGGGACGGAGGGGCGTGGAGGACCATAATGGACATTGTCTCGCTTGTCACGGTGCCTCGAGTGATGCAGGCTGGAGATGATGGAAGGAGTCGCGAGCGAGAACCGGACTAAACACGAGCGTGATTCCGAAGGGGGGGGGGGGGGGGGGTTGACTGTTTGCAGGGGTCTCGATAACCCCCCCCCCCCCCCTCAAAATCTCCGTCTTTTCATCTCATCTACCACGTAATAAAATTTATCTCTCCCGACCAACAATTCAATTTGAATAAATTCATTTTAGCGAACCAGTTTTAACGAGTCTTTCGAGTGACTCTTGCAAAGAGGAATTTTGATTTAATACAATAATCCAATTAATCCAAATAATTATTATTTGGATGTAAATCATTGGATTTTTGCACTTTTTGTCGTGAAAAAAAAATCAATCATGCATAATAAGAATCCCTGGACAATGCAGCGAACAGATGGACCCAATTATAAAACCAAACATGTATCATGGGCGACGCCATGGCGGCAGAGTCGATGAACACAGTAGGCTTCGTATGACAAAAATATTTGAAACGTTGCGATTCTCGATTTTATTTTTCCCCATTGTAAACCAGTCCAAAAACTGTAAATTGCGTGTATAGTAGGAATTTTACTAAATCAAATCAATTTAAACTAAACAAATATAACATCAAACTAATGATAATACAAAATAATGTATATTTTTCTTAGTTGAGCAAACATCCTACTGTAGCTTGTATTGGACGCACTTCACTACCGCGGTTCCTATTCGCTGAGAGCATTCATGAAGTATTGAACGCAACTTGATAGCAGAAGTTAAAAAAAATACTATGAGAGGACTTCCACCACAAATATATATACATATGTATACATATACATATATATATACATATATTAACGTATACAACAATTTTCTATAACTTAAATTTTTTTGTTTGTTTTACAAACAGTATTTAAAATTAGGAAATATTTCGTAATTACTTCTTAATGTATTAACTCAGAATTTTAGAGCGTTAGAGTTACGAAACAAATCATACTTGAAGTTAACAGCAAAATATTATGATTTTAAATTATCGATATCTTAAAATTTTGTTAGGACCTGAAGTCATCGGTTGGGTAGCCGTTTTCATTGTATGGAGTGTTATAAAGATGTATATATATTGTATGTATATACAAAAATACAAATATATGTATTAAACTTAAGAGAATAAAATCCAATTTTTCCACCCCAAAACTTTATATTCATTTCTTCTATTTTTATTCTTGCACCTCAACCTAAATAACCGTAGGTCATATACATATTTATTTGGCTCACGAGTTATATTTGATCGGATCTTACATATCTGTACTTATAATGTAGAGAACACGATGTAATAAAATTGTAATTCTTCAGGAGTGCAATAGTTTAGTTGGTTTCAAATTCTATTTAGTTTGTTTTTCCACTGGTAATAGCTATTACGTTACGAAACTTAATCACATTTTGTACTACGTATGATATGTTTTATGTTTTTGTTGTGCCAACTCTATGGCATAAAAATTGGACGTGTATTTTTCCTGCGAGGTACATCTTTATAACACTCCATACAATGAAAGCAGCAACCCAACCGATGACTTCAGGTCCTAATAAAATTTTAAGATATCGATAATTTAAAAACAATATATTTTGGTGTTAACTTCTAGTATGAATTGTTTCTTAACTCTAACGCTCTTAAATTCTGAGTTAATACATTATGAAGTAATTACGAAATATTTACTAATTTTAAATACTGTTTGTAAAACAAACACAATAATTATAGTTATAGAAAATTGTTATATACGTTAATTTATTTTAAATAATGGGTTTTTTATAATTATTATTAGTGAATACGGTTATTTGAACGTATGTCATTACAGGAAAAAAAATTGTTAAGAATAATTTATAAAATCTAAATAATTGTTAAAACCATTAAATCATAGTTTAATTACTTTTTTTTTGCTGCTAAGCGGCTAAGAAGCAATTCATACCAATGTTCTAGCATGAAATTTCCTCAAGGTCTCCAACTCCTGGCGGGACGAGTATTTCAGGCGGACAATGTGGACGACTTCGGTAGTCACGCGGTGCGCGTGACGCCCCCAAGGGAATAATAAATAATACGTCTTGCCGAGCGGAGCCAATTGTCCCTCGAGATGGTTCCGTTCCGAATGACGAGCAATGCCTTCTCACTACTCCCTCCAATCCCCCTCCCCTCCCCCCCCCCCTCTCTCTCACTTCATCAGTCTCCCGGTTCTCAGAGCCCTCCGCGGAAGATTTATGGAAGTTACGTGTCTAATCACGGCCAACAAGGTAACAGGCGGGTTCGCAGCGCTGTCGAAGTCTCGGAAGACCCCAGCCGTTCAACTAATATCGTGTACACACCCCAACTACATGATTTAACTTTCGTTATGCGTATTTCTCCATCTGCTCTGGTCTCTAACCCTCCTCCCTTCTGACAATAAATCCACTCCCCGTGCCTCACCTCCTGCTATTCCTGTTCGTTTCTCTCTCTCTCTCTTCCTTCCTCGACGCTATCTTAACGTCGTCACGCAGCATCCGTCCTGAAGGAACTTCGAGCTCACTTATCTCCGCGGTGGCTTGAGTGGTCGAGGTGATCTGGGTTCGATATCCTGGCTCTGTGAATTGTTTTATTCTTCGTCATGAGCCAGAGTGCAACGGTTCATACCCCCACCCCTCGTGCATCTTTACAAATTGTCACGATTCTAATGATCACACCGGATTCAACCACATAGTTGAGAGATAAGAACTGCAAATTACTAGTTGCGAAAAAATGCAAAAGTATGAAAGTATGAAAAAGTATGTAAAGTATACAAATTTTTGGAAAGATTGCGCTGCTGCTCCTGCCATGTGTTACCGTCTATAAAATTGTTTTAATTCAACAACCTTTTTTTTAAAACACTGCGCTATCAAGCAAAATTCTTTACATACGCTACACACGTTAACTCCGTTACCTTCTCACGTCGGTTACCCTAGGTATTACTCTACCGGCTATAAAAAACGTTTTTCTTCAAAACTGTTTGAAGTAAAAAAGACTTAACATTGAATTAAATTATTGGACTATTGAAAATGGCTTTTTACACAATGAAAAATCAAAAATTTAGTTTTTAAATTTTTTATCTATCTTTATGCCTTTTTATTTGTTTGATTGTTTTTACGTTTGTCTGCTTTTTTTCCGATATAAATCAATAATCACTTGACAGATGTTAGTTGAAATTTTTAGTAGTTAAGTGTTTTTCTAACTTGAACACAAAGTATTATAATAAATATTACGGAATTCCAGCCCTAAGTGGGTGAAAGCGATAAACATTGTTTTAAAATAATCAATCATAACTCCAAAGGTAATCAATAATAGGAATATACATTTTGCATTAATAATTTAAATATAAAAACAAAACAACCACTTATCATTTTAAGGAATTTCCACCCCTAAGGGGTAGTTATGGTTTTAAAAATAAAATGTATTGGTTCTTCCGAAACTACTATAAATAGAGGTAAGAAACTAATAATGAACAGCATCCATATATAGTTACGTTATTTTTCTTTCCATTTTAGAAATTATTATTTTATGGGTATGGTAGGCCTATGTATTATTGATTTTTAATGGGTCTAAAACGAATAACGCAGGGCCTAAAATGTATACTAATAATAATTGTGATAAAAAAAATATTTAAAATATTCCACCTCTAATGGGCGATTCATTTTAAGAAGGAATATGCTTTTCATGGATCTAATATAGGCCATATAAATTATGGTAATAAACTGAGAATGAACCATATGAATATATATTTACGAAATAAATATCTAAGTGTTTATTTTTATTAATTGAACTATATGACATTGAGCTCAAACATCGTAAATAATTAGTTTCCGTGCATGCTCTTAATAATTTTCAATATTCAACTGAAAAGGCGGTAAGTTAGGTTTTATAGTTATAAATAATATCTACAATAAATTACGAAGGCGAAGAAAAACTCGGTGATAATAACCTAAATAATGAGTTTCATAGCTTTATTTTATATTTTTTCGATATTTGAGCGTATAGGCAGTGAAAACATAGTCAATGTTGTTTTAATATAAAAATTAATTTCCGAAGCTAATCAAGTGGAAGGTAAAATTTTGGGTATGATCAATAAACATACAAAACTACCTACTCTTTTTTACCACTTTCCGAAATTCTTCCCCGACGGAGTAAAAAGAGTTTAAATATATTTTATTATAAATAATTATTACTACTTACTGACTCCAAATGATCGATGATGTTAGTTATCGTTAATAAGCATACCTCTTCACTTATTGATTTAATTTTTAATTAATAAGCAAATATCATTTTTATCCATAGTTTTCTGATATTGATATTTCGTCTTTAAAGTTGTAACAAGGGTTTGTAACGTCTTAAAAAAGAACATTATTGAATCCAAGAAATAGATTTTATGGTACATTCCCCCTCCCTAACCGTGGAGCCGTGTAGCAGTGACGAACCGTCTCCACTTACGCCCCGTTTTGACGAATAGAAGTAAATATTTGGTTGTTCTGAGAACCTGAAATTATTTTAACTTTATTGACACAATTATATTTTTTAATGTGAGTTATCGACCTGGGCACCCACGCCCGACGAGTGTGTGTTATTAGAATTGGTTCAAACGTTGTAACTAAGAACAGCGAATAATTAGTGTATTTTATTAACTGAAGTGAAATAACAAGAATGACATTTTAACAGAAAATAAACTGTTCTCTATTTCTACAAAACATTCCTTTGTAATCAATTTACCAATAAAAAGTGTTGTAATACTGCAAGAAAGATATATTAACATTGTTCAACACGTGACTACGGTTATTTTTTTTTTGCATACGCGAAATACGTTTAATTCGAGACAACACTAAATATTTTTACGGAAATTAGTGCATCATAAAATATTCTAGTTAGTTTTTTATTCAAACATATTTGTTTTAAACCACGGGGGATAAAGAGAAATAATCAATTATTTGACTTTATTTTGTTTCATTATGCTAATTATGCTATTTAGGGAACGGTTTTTTAAATTAATTATTTGAGGTAATGGGACAACACAAAGCATGAATGCCCGGGTGAGAATCCGAACCCATTATCTCTGCGAACACTCTTTTGTAGTAATACAACTGTTTTCATGTAAATGCACAAATTTACAAAAAAAAAAAAAAAAAAAGAATTTTGTTGAATATTTACGTTTCATTTACAAAAAAATTGCGGTGTGGGTTGTAATTATTGTGAAGCAGTTGCAGGAAAGCCATCCAGGCTAGTGAATGTTCATGGTGACATCGAGAAGGTGTTGATAAGGCGGTGAGGGGAGGGGGGGATGGCTCTAGCGGTCGGCGACCAATAGCCCGCCACCAGTGCCGGGTCACGCGCATGGAGGCTTCCAAGCCGTTGCAAGCGAGGAAGAGTGTTGAAGGGGATAAATAAGGTCCGGTCGGAGAAAGACAGCAAGACGCCGACGTTGCCCCCCCCTGGTTTCCAAAAAGCCTCGCCTTCTATTCCCTCGCTTCTGTTCTCTCACGGTCACTCAGGGACCTGGAGCAGGGATGCTGGAGGGAAAACCAGAGGGAGGGAGGGAGGGGAGAGGTCTCGGTCGAGGAGAGCTCCCGAAAACGAAAAGGGGAGGCGGGGCCCGAAGAATGGATTTCATTATCCGAGACTAAGCCTGGCCGCATTGTTGTCCGACAAGGTGCATCATGGATAAATACGCCACAATGGCCGCGGCTCGTTACCCTGACAATAGGCACCTCGGACGTCCCACCGCTAACACTTCGGTAATCACATCTCACACACCCCCTCCCCTTCACCTTTTCCTTCTTCTGCTTTCCCTGCACCCCTTACCGTCCCCTCAAACTAAAGTCATCGGTCTACGAGTTAACCCTCCCCCCCTTCTCAAACCCTCCATCGACCAATCATCGACTATCGAAGGTCGTGACTCGGGCTTGATAACACACCAAATATTTGTCTCAGGGCGTTCCATCATTTCAGATATCTTCATCCGTGAATCACAAAAAATAAATCCATTTTTCTTGACTAAAATTTCAGTAATTATTTAGCACGCGCTTTTGTTCGGAATGCGGTGCCAGACTGCATTTTAAATTTTGGATTAATATATGCTGCTATGTGAAAGAAAGTATAAAAACACCCATTATAGTGTTTAATGGTTTCACTATTCTATTAATTTTTTTTCCTTAGAATTACAACAAACACGTTTTTACATCTTAATACCCTAAGAATGTACGCAGCTATTTTAAAAAGTTATTGAGGACTTAAATTTTTAATACTTAAGACAGATACTAAGGATATAAATTGTAAACAAATTGAGAAAAAACATTTATGACAATTGAATTGCATCCATTTTCGATAATCTTAAACTTCTAGCTAAGATTTTGAATCGAAATTGGACACTTAAATTATCCGACTTGAGAATGACATTAAAGGTAAGTTGTTTGAATGATATTTTGATTAAGGAAGTTTGATTTAAAATAACGACGCAACTGTAACGCCATAGAAAGACTATTGTGTTCATTCGTGCTCTCATCGTGGGTTTTCCCTTATTGGGCTCTCTGTTCAGATTCATCGTTCTGTTTGTCTTCGCATATCAGTGTAGCATAAGCTTTTATTTTTTCTTTCAGTTTTTACTGTTCATGTAGCAACAGTCTTGCCGTTGTCATCTTAATGTATTCGTTAGCGCTGTAATATATTCTGACTTATTTCTTCCACTGAATGTTATGTGCTGTCTAGGCATGCAACATTTGACATCAGCTGATATTGGCTTGCTCTTCGTGATTTTTTAAGTTACGCTTCTTTAGACGCGTTTAAGACGAAAGGCGCGCGCTTCACGGAACGTAACTCTATGCCACTGATTTACATGCGCGTGTCTGCTATACCCACGAGCCTAATTCGACAAGACGGCGAACCCACGTGCGGCAGCATTCACCCGTATACATTCGCTTTCGTGAACATCGAGGGACGTAACTTACTTAGCGTATTGATGTGCCGAAATGAAACTTTATGATAGTGAAACTATCGTGGAATACACTTTGTAAATCATAACAGGATATAATCTCAACTTAATAATACCTATTATTCATTAGCCAAGGATAATTGTGTTGGAACAAACATGGTGTCGGAATATACTTATCGATTTTGTTGGTTAACTTAATTATTACAATCTCTGGGCTGTAGGTCTAACTAAATTTTGCAGTCCAAAATATAGACTTTTACCTTATATATACATCGTTCATTCTTGAAGGGTTTCTTTTCAATGACAGCAATTGTAAAAAAGCAATTTAGCACGTTCATTGATTATATTTCTAAGGGAAGCGAGTCAGGTAAGGATCGCTGAAAGAACGCTTGCGACATGCGCTCCAGACGGCGGTAAGAGTTGCTGGAAGCCTTAACCTCCGCGTCCTGAGGGTATCTCGTGGTCGCCGGCCCTGTCGCTATCCGCCTTCGAATACACAAGAATCGGCTCTCGGCCCCGGAGAAGACTTGCCACGCGGATTCGCCGCGGAGATCGCAGCTTCCCGACGGACCACAGATTGAATGTTTTTTTTTCTGTCTTCCCTGGCCGTGCCCGGCTAACTAGAACCTCCATTTTACGGATCCACGCCGCATTTCCACCCTGAAAGAACTTCAACGACGTCGGAAGGGGGAAAAAAAATGAGGGGGTTGCACATTTAAGCCTTCCACAAGAAGCATCCATCACCCTTGTCACACTACCTGAAGAGGATTCTGATATATTTTTTTTTTAAGTTCTCCGTCTTACCCCCGATTAAACACAAACGTGCACTATAAGACCTTGTTTTTATCTTCTTCTCTTTTTTTTTCCTCCCTCCACCACCTCATTCGCTTTTGCTACACGCTTCGCTGGGTCGTTTCCCGTGAAATCGACATCGCGTCGTCAGGTCAAACAATGGGAAGCTAGAGTTCCCTGGGTTTGATTCGTCGTGGTGGCTTTTAAGATAGTTATAAAAAATAAGTATTTGGAAATTAATTGCAAACTGTACCAAAAAAAGGAGAAGTTTAAGAATACTTTCCAACTCAAAACATCCATACTTATAAATATAGCTACAAGTATAAAAATCTACGTATTTCTTCATGATTTTTTTATTATTTTATATTAAATATATTTGCAGGTTGGAGAATTATTAACCAAAACCAGATGTGTCATTTCAAAATTCTGTTTGGAATTTTCTGTATGAAATTAATTCAAAAACTGATAAGGCTATTGACACAATAGCAAAAGTAGCATAGCTTTAATTTTAAATGTAAATTTAAAAACAAAAATGTAAATAGGCAAATAAAGCCTTTTAAGCAACATTTTTTTAAATATTGAATTATTGAGAAATTTTGTGTCCATTTTAATTATTTATTTGTAAAAAGTGTTTTTCTTAGCGTTGTTGACTTCGGAGTAAGTAGACGTATGATAAGTTACACGTGGCATGTTTTCGTGTTAGTCACTACAAAAAATTATTTGTGCTCGCTTCTAAAATTAAAAAAAAAGAAACAGCTGTTCAAAGGGAAACTTTAACGTAACCATTACTTATTGAACACTTAAACAATAATTTTGTATGAATAACATGGGTGACATTAACGGACGTTCACGATCGAAGCTCGAGACTTCAAAAGCTGTGCGTGCGCAAGGAGGTAGGCTGTAGTGAGAAGTCTGAGATACTTTTCAGAGACGTAGACGTATGGAGTGATCTCCAGTCCACGGATGGGCTTAGCGACTCGGGTAACGTGTCGCATCCGAAGGTTTATTGGCAAGGTTGTTCTGGGAGGTTTTATAAAGGGGGAGGGAACAAGAAGGATCACTGTAATTTTTATTTTTGTAAGTGGAACAAACAGAACTATTCATTTAAAATAACAGATATCTTTTAATTTTGTACATTTTCATGAAAATAACTGTATCACTACAAAACATTGGATTCTTACCTGGACGTATATGCACCGTATTGTCCCAGTAGGTACCTTTAATAGTTGAAGTTATTTCTAACCGTTCCCTGAATAAATTTCCAGTATATGATACAACAAAACATAAAGTCAAATGGTAGAATATTCTATTATGTTTCGATTTGTAAACAATATTGTGCTTGAATGAAAATACTCAGTATTAAGTCGAAAAAAAAGAGTTTTTTTTATACATGCAAAACTGTGGCACAATGTTAAAATATTTTTTCTAGCAGTATTAAAAACTGGTTTCCAAAGATATCTTTTGCAAAAGTAGAGTTTTTTTTTGTGGTTAAAATGGCTACAGTCATCGTCTCTCGCCAGGGGGCGAAAACTTATTTTCCGCACGTGGGGAAAGGGACAGACATTACCATTTGCCGGTGGGTTATATTTCGAGCCCTCTTTCATTCTTTAGCCATTACCCCCCCCCCCCCCACACACACACACACACAAACAAACCAATTTCATTCCGTCCATGCTCCGCGTTCATCGCTTGCCTCCCCATCATCTCTACTGAAACTGATGTTAAGCCCTAATTCATTCATTCATACAAATCGTGCGGTGCCCCGAGGTAGCCAACATGCATTGCAAGATTTCACCGCTAGATCCAAATCGCACCGGGTTCTAAGAATTACGTCGATCCCGGCGAGCATTATACACCATTCCTGCTTAGTTTAAATATTGAATGTACTGTACTGTGTCTAAAACAGATTTTAACACATGTGTATCTGCACTGGAGAGATTTTCTTCCCATCAACTTTAGTTGATTTCTACGGAATTATTGCTAGTTTTCAAGTTACTTTCGATTATAATTAAACACTTGTTATAAAATTGAACAGTTGGTACCAAATATTATATCATAGTTGATTATTTACTGATTCCAGAAGGTTAATTGTGAATAATCAGACAGATAATGTGACAGATAACTAATCTTTAAATTAATTTTAATGTGACACAAACGTTTATGCTTTAAATGGGGTACGAACCAAGCAATAGTTTCACGAACGACTGCTAGTAGATTCTATCCGTGATGCACATAATTTTAATTTCAGTTGTATCTTTAAGAAAGCAGAATTTTTATTAATATAATACACCGTGAAATGATTTTGGCTCATATCAAAAAACATTTAAAGAATCATTTACCGCACCTACGCTTCAACAATTGCTTGAATTGGAAATTTTTTCAACGGTAGTAGTTTCTTAGAACGCAAGTAAATTATATAATTAATTTCCAAATGATTTTAAGGTACCTTTAATTCATATCCTGCACAAACAATTTGAGTGAGAGAGAGATAATAGAAGACTGCAGACAATTGCAGATCTTTAATACAGGCCAAAGTCATTCTTCATTCTTCTTTTACCGTCGAAGATGTGTATAGAAAACAATTTAGCTCATAAACAATAAATCTTTAGGCGAGCACGTCCAAGATAATTTTGTTTTCGTGTTGTTTCGAGCTCCTGAATGCAGAGCGTGTTTATTTCCAGGACGGAGCCCCGCTTTTAAGAGAAAATTACCAGAGATACGCTCCGGGCTGACGTCACGGATAAATCGCCCGCTCGTCTGGACCATAGAGTAAGAAAGAGGTAGACTGCTAAATGAAAATAAATGTTGACTCCAACATTGAACAGCTTAGTTACAAATTACAAAACGTCGAAAACTTTAGCTGTTGCGTAAAAATTTGACACATTTTGAAGGTTCTCGTATTTACATTTTATATATTATAATATTAGTGTATAAATGGGCTTACTGTCGCAATGTAATTTCTTATGGGTCTACTACTTTATGGCTTGATGGTTTGTTGGATTGCCAGTCATGAGGAATACGCTATATTCTAGTGTGCTTGCCTCTCGATGCCTATGATCTGGACCTCGGTGGCCATCTAGGATAACACGTCCGCCATTTTTTCCCCACCATTTTAAAATCTGTAATTATTCAGCTAAAAATACAGTAAAAATTCATTTAAAAAACGCTCATTATCTTACTGATTGGTTAAATCAATTTACGTCCTTGGTTCGAACCTTGCTAAATACAAAAAATATATATTAGGTGAAAGAACGTATCAAATTAAACATAATAAAAAATCATAACAGAGTTTTAATTCCTTATCTGCAAGCCTCTAATGAACAGATGATGACATATTGACAGCCCCCATATTTAAAAAATGTAATTTAAAACCTATAAATTCGAAAAAAAATTCCATCATTAATCTAAATCATTCGCCTATCAATGGAACTATTGATACAATGATTTATCCTTTGTTCGATCCTTGGTACATGCAAAAAATAATAATTTATTAAATAAAATATCAATTGAAAATAAAAAGTGACAGGTTCAGAAATAAAGCATCATAATTTTTTTACCAATAAAAATTTATTAGTCTACATAATTTCTACAACTCCAATAAACAAGCCAATTATTTGCGTTTCTCGATTTTTGCAGTCTTCTTAGAAGACGAAGCGAGTCCTTTGCATGCCTTGACATGTGTTTTCAGGGCAGTACTACATGACAGTCAATTAACAAGGCACGTCCAATCAGTAGCCACGCATGTCCAGATGCTGGCCAGGCATGTCTGTTCAGAGGCCAGTCACGTATTCTGCGGTCAGGCACATTCAGTTTATGGCCAGGCGTGTCCAGTTAGTCTACCCTCGCTGAACCAAGGAGAAGTTCACAAGCTGACAGACTTATTTGTTTTCTAATTATTTCTTGATTTTATGCTCGCTAACAGCAAACATTCATTGAGCTAGATATTAAAAGATTTCGTTGGTTTTCTCCGTGTGCTCCTGGTTACATCTGAAAATATTTTGTTGGATTTATATCGTTCGCTCCTGGTTATTACTGTTGAGACTGCTGTTGGTGTTCTCTGTGTGCTCAAGGTTATTGACGAGAAAACCATAGCTTCGAGATTTTTTTTATTTCAGACTTGCAATTGAATTTAGAGTTTCGTTTAATCGGTGAATTATTGTCACCGAATTAAAACTAATAATATTTTAATCAAGTGGAATCCAAACAATAAATAATAGATTCATTAATCAGACGATTACTTTGTCTTAAAACAACTGAGAAACTCTATCGTGCAAGAAGATTTCACTTTCCTTTGAGGCCTAGAGAAGCCTTCCTTTTCTTGCGAACGTGGGTGAGCGTTTCGTATCCCACATAAAACAGTGACTGTCTGTACAAAACAGCATGTGTCGACAACTGTTGACAAGAATTGGAACTAACTGAAACAAGTTATTTTTTTACAAGAAATAAACTAGCGCAGCTTAATGTAGCCATTGTAACCAGTAGGTGCCCTGTAGCCTCATAGCCTCATAGCTTCGTAGCCTTGTAGCCATGTAGCTTCGTAGATCTGTAGACTCGTAGTCTCGTAGCCTTGTATCTTCATAATCTTATAGACTCGTAGACTTATAGTTTCGTAGCCAAGTAGCCTTGTAACCATGTAGCATCGTAGCCAGTTAGATAATTGCATACTCGTAGTCTCGTAGTCCTTTAGACTCCTGGTCTTGTGGCCTCACAGACTTGTAGCCTCGCAGACTTATAGCTTTGTAGTCAAATACAGTGAACCCCCGTAGCCTTGTAGTCTCGCAGCATCATATCCTTGTAGCCTCGTAGTCTCTTAGTCTTGTAGCCTCGTAGACTTTTAGATTAGTAGCCAAGTAACTTTGTAGCCATGTATTCTCATAGCCTCGTAGATCTGTAGTCTCTTAGCCATGTAGCCTTTTAGTCTTGTAGCCAAATGTCATTGGAGCAGTTGGAGCCAAAGACAGTTGGAGCCGTATCTCACCGTATCCTATTGACTGGGTAGTATCCTACTAAGTTTAATTTTCGTGTAAATATACGTTCTTTTCGTTAAATGCAAGAAATTAAGTCTGAAGGTAGGACTGGATAGTAAACACTTGGTCTTGTAATATGTGTATAGCATTTTTCAGGGGTTCTTAGTCCTACAGGAGGCGTAAAACAGGCTTAGTTTGTTGATCTATTTTCTTGTGAGAGATTCTATCTGCACTATAGGTCAAACAGTTCAAAACCTCTTGTCCTGTCTGCTTGAAATAGGATACATATTTTTTAAAAAATAAATAACAAGTTTCGACGAATAATTTCTTAAGTTTTAGATACGCTTGGCCTATACACCTGACACTGAAGACGACTCGTCTGGAACGAATACCAGGCTTCTTAACCGAAGAAGAAGGGTTCTTAGTTTGGGGTTGCTTGACCTTTAACCTGATACTGTACATGACATTGTTGAAAGGTTTTCCAAGTATAGAAAAATTAGACCTCTGAGCTACTGTCTGACTGTACATATGTGCCTGGCCCACCTACTAGTGGTTCTTGGCCAAACTGCTAGATGAGTATGTCTAACGTATCTGACGTTCCTGGCTATAGACTGGATGTACCTGGTCAACAACTGGATGTGCCTGGTCAACAAATGGATGTGTCTCACCACCTACTGGATGCGTCTGGCCACCAACTGTATGCACCTTGCACCTACTGGATGTGCGTTCCTCGACACTGAATTTACGTTCCTGACTACCAACCGGGCGTACTTTGTGACCAACTGGACGTGTTAGCATTAACCAACCGTCTTATGTGTCTATATAACCTATCTGACGTGCCTGGAAACAGACTGGAGGTGTCTAGCTATTAACTTGATTTACCTGGCCACCAACTGGTCGTGCTAGCTTGACCACAAACAGGACGTGCCTAACCACCAACTTCACGTGTCTAACCAACAACTGGTCGTGCCTGGCCGCTGACTGGACATGCCTGGCCACCATCTGAACATGTCTGGCCATAATATGAATGTTCCTGACCGTCGAATACGCGACTGGCCACTGAATAGAAATTCCTGGCCACCATCTGGACATGCGTGGCCAAATATTGACTGTGCGTGGCCACTGAATGGACGTGCCTGGTTAATTGACTGCCATTTAGAACTGCCTTTCTAAAAACACATGTCAAGGCATGCAAAGGACTCGATTCACCTTCTAAGAATACTGCAGAAACCGAGAAACTCTAGTAATTTGCTTGTGTATTGTACTTGTAGAAATTATGTTTTATATTATGTGTTTTAATGTTTTATATGTATTTGAAAAAAAAAACTTCTGTTTTATTTCTTCAACCTATCTCTTTTTTTTTGTTAAAGTGATATTACAGTTAGTATTTTTTTTGCATGGAATTGCATGGAAAAAGGATCTAACCAAGAACTTAAATCTTTTGAATCAATTGTTACATTAATAGGAGAATTATTGTAATGATTTTTATTTTCTTTTGAATTTCTTGGTAAATAATTACAGATTTTCAAGATGTCGGTTAATATGTCATTATCTGTTTACTAGAAGCTGGAAAATAAGGAATTTAATCCTCTTTTATGACTTTTTATTATATTAATTAAAAGTGTTTTTTCCTTAAATAAACAGTTTATGCATTTATCAAGAATCAAAACAAGGACGAAAATATATCTAACCAATCAGTTAGTTAATGAGTGATTGTTTTGATATATTTTTTTTAATTTTTACCTTAATTCTATTTCTATTAATTACAGTTTATCAAAATGATGGACAAACAAAATGGCGGACGTGGCGTAATCCAATATGGCCGCAGAGGTCCCTATTATTGGCATCGTGAGGCGAGCACATCCGAATATAGCCTATTCCTCACGATTGGCAAGCCAACAAACCATCAAACCATCAAGCCGTAGTCCCTTAAGAAATAACATTGCGCCAGTATGCCCATTTTATGCACTACTTACAATATATATTTTCTCTATTATATCGTACATATGACTTTTTAGTATTACTTGGTGCAAGTTATTTCTATACAAGCGCATAAAAAGTATTGACCGTGTCAAAGTGCAACTTTATGGTCAATAATTTAATCAAAAGCGTTTTTATATTATAGAGGTAAGAATCTTTGTCGTGCTAATAATTGAAGTCAAAATGAGAACGATCCCCAACTCATTGGCCATCTTGATAGCAAAACGTTTTATTTTTGTTTTTACGAATTTTCAACGTAATTCCTTGGCAATGTGTTTTTAAATTTTGCTGTCACTAGTAAATAACTTCGTGGACGCTAAAAACTATTTCCTTGTCAGAACCAAATATTCGGCAGAGTCTATTATTTTCACAATAATTTTTTATCAGTGGCAATACAGGCGGTGGCCATGCATGCGTTTCTACATGGACACTCCGTGAAGCCACTATCTGTTAAGCTGACTGTCTGCGCCATGTTGGCGGAACACCCAAGACGTTGGTTGTAATGTAGTGTTTACATTGTGGATACAGTTCCATAGGACTATATTTCAAGTAAGTGACTGTGTTAAACAACGGGATTTTTAATTATTATTTATGTAACATCATCAAGCGTGATCATGCCACAAATTCCGCGATGTTTTTGGTGATGAAATACGGCAGTGGGGAGGTATGAAGTCACTTTAAACACTCAACAGCATGATATCTCCTAACAATTCCTCACTTCACAAGTCAGTCTTCACTCCTGTACAGAAGAAAAAAACTCGGTTCATGTAATCGTAATTTATGTTTTTTTTTTTCAATGCAAAAAAAAAAAAACAAATTCGATAAAAATAATCGTTAGTCTATGTTTAGCCTTTTTTTTCTCCATTGCATTAGACAAGGCATGGTCTATGTAATCGTAAGTTAAAGATTTTTTTTTTTTTGCGTTAAGAAGACAAGACTCAGTCTATGTAATTGTAAGTATAAATTTTTTTTTTCAACACAGATGATAAGGCTCAGTCTATGTAATCGTAAGTCTATGGATTTTTATTTGTTTCACATCAGTGCAGGACACAAGTCTTGGTCTACCTACTCGCGAGTCTATGGACTCGACTCTCGGACGGGATCCGACTCGCCCCGTCGACGTCGGCGAGCCCCCGGAGATAAATCACGTCCCGCTCCCGTACTTCTGCACTCGCGCCGCGAAAAACGGAAGCGGGCAATTCCGAAAGAGGGCGCGCGGCGAACGGAGCGGGGTTTTCGAAAATCACAAGGCGCGGCGCTATGATTAACGCCGGATTCTTCCTCTCCCCCTTCTCGCCGTTCTCATTTTCTCCTTACCCCTCCCCCCTTACCAATCCACTCCGACTCCACGGTGCTCTGATTGGCCAGTGCGGGAGCAGTAGAGATGCTTATCTCTCTGGCGGGAGCAGCTACCGCGGAGGACTACGAACGTGCCGGAGATGTCGAGTGGTGGCGCTGCCGACCGTGCAAGAAATTCCCTACTTAGCCGTAATTGTGGAAAACGTTTTCTGCACGGTCCGCACTTTCAACGTAGCGCAGTAAACCTTTATTGGATACTGGGCTGGCCAATCCCCTCTTAGCACATGATGCATGCTTCCTCTCCTGCATGGTTCATAACCTGCATGCTTAGAGCGTATAGGCTTCGGCCTGAGACGCATTTAGAGTCTTCCCTATCCAGACCACTCCCAAATACACTTGGTTATTAGTTAGGTTAGGAAAAAAAATACTGGCATGGAGGTACGAGTTGTCAGGCGACGGTATGCTGTGACGTAGTCAGTCACCTTAACCTCGCCACCGCCATAATGTTCCGCTAAAAACATTGCACAAATGCTTTTTGACCACGTCTGATGATTGTTACTAAGTGTGCATTGGAATTTCCGTCGTTAAAAAGTCACTTTCATAAAAAATGTGTGTGCGTGGAGTACACGCACGATAGGAGTATAATTTCTTGCTTGTTAAATATAGTAAGATATACATTATTAGGAATTTTATAGAACAAGATTTATTACATTGAGAATAGTAAG
This sequence comes from Bacillus rossius redtenbacheri, assembly GCF_032445375.1. Classification (NCBI taxonomy): domain Eukaryota; kingdom Metazoa; phylum Arthropoda; class Insecta; order Phasmatodea; family Bacillidae; genus Bacillus; species Bacillus rossius. The sequence continues at coordinate 55,903,421 of NC_086333.1, forward strand.
GATGCAGGTATGAAATCAAATGAAAAACATACTCTAACCGAACAAAAAATACACTTATAAAGTCTATCTCGCAATTATATACGTTCTTTTGATATTTCAAATCAATGTGTTTTCATACCAAAAATAACTTACACTTATAAAGTTAACCTCTTAAAACTATGTCTTCTTTACATTTTCAATCACACTGTTCACATAAAAATAAAAGATAGTTATAATTTAATTGCACAAATAAATAACTCTTTTCCACACAAAGAAATACGCATACCATTTAATCATGCAGACGTGGCCACCTCCTGTATACTGGCTTGAGAGATGAGATAATATTTGAATGTATTGGACTACGTAGTAGTAACACCTTTTTTTTTGTCAATTGTTGTTATTGAGAACAAAAAGCCGTTATGTAATAGAATGCATGGTTTAAGAAAGTATTACTGCTCTTAAAGAATATTCGTGTTTTACTTTTAGAACTTCATTACATTTATAACTGTACCTTAAAGCTGTTATAATTTTTGGGTGCAAATTAGTATAATTTAGCACCAAAAAAAAACAGAAGTTGCACTTGTATGTTATAACCATAACCGAGGTTTTAAATCATAGTTAAACATTTCAAAATGAAAAAGAAAATTCATGGATAAAAATCCTTCTAAGTATTGACAAAATATTTGATTGGCACAAGCTAAGTCAAGAAATCTTATTTTTATGATTATCCGTTGTGTGCATTAACCCAAAATCAGAATAAATGTTTCTAATAAATGTACTGATTTTCATAAAAATTTAAGTTAACAAGCAGCTACTTACTTACTTACTTATTTACTTACAGTACTCAAAGACATATCAGTTGATTTTCACTGATATACTGTTTTTTTTTTTTTTTAATTTCGAGCGCTCGTTCCGAAAATTTTGGAGCAGATTTAAGTTGGAAACCCTGCCGAATGAACAACACGGCTTTAAACAAAAACGGGAAGCCTAAGAATTACTGAAAACAGTCAAACGCATCAAACAGTTCCGCCAATATACGAAGTTCGACGTCTTTATTAAAACTTCGTTGTATGAATACGAACCACTTTTATGAGAATCATTATTTTTGTACAATTTTGGAATATTTTAATTGTCGCTAACGTTACCTAACCATCCTTTATTTTTACATACTTTCATCTAGACGTGCTAAAACATATCCCTCCCCTCGGCCCAAAAAATAAAAAAAGATGTACTAGAATTTTTTTTGATGTTATGCTCTAAAAAGTTCCTAACTTTAACTTCCATAACAAAAAAATTGGTTGTCTGTAAATTCGGTTTACGGACGATAGTTTAACGTGACAACGTCATAACAAAACATTGATGAAATGATTGCATAATTTTATAAATAAAATTGAATCATTTTTATTGAATTATCACTATTTTGTATGGATACAAAGAAGGAGTGAAATTAAATCTACAATTTAAATGATAAATTTACTTTTATTTGCACACATTAATTCAAATATGTTTATTACTTTAACGAAAAGATTATTTTACCTATAACTTTTATACATGTTTGCTATTTAACTTCTTCCAATCTGTGTTATTCTGTTAAGGATAGGACGATGATAGGAAAAATAGGAAACGTACGGGAGTGTTTCAAGTTTAATGTGCCTCGAAAAAGTCAAATCGATGGTTGTTCCAATCGAGTGGAAGAGAGATAGATGCGGTGCAAGCGTGCAATGAGCGTAACGGGACACAGCGTAACGGGATAATGTGCGTAACGGGACACTTTTTCGTGCGTGCAGCTGGTGTTCATCGATTTATTAGACGTCACGTCAAAAATAACTGTATGCACTAACGTGGGTTATTCAAGCGTCTGACCCGAGTTTAGTGATTCTTAGGTTTTTCCACGACTATGTTACAAGGCGTGTGAGATCTGTCGATAACACGAAGCGGCTGCCGGCAACGGGGCCATCCTTCATACTCGGCCGGGCCGGGTCTCCGGCGAGCGACAAAACAAGCGAGCGTCGTAAATGCCGCGCAGAGACGCCGGCGGCCGACTTGCGAACACGCTTACTTACAAGGCGGACGATTAAGAGCGAGGGAGGGGACGGACAGGGGAGCCAATTCACACGCAGAAAAATACCTGTCAGGGTTTTTAGAGGAAGTATTTACGACAGCTGGTCGCGGAAGATTGCTCCCGACCATTACTAGAATTTTTTCTTTCTTTCTTTCTTTCTTCCTCCTAGCTGATTCCGCCGCGTCTGCATGTTTAAAACCCGCTGCAGACAATGAAGAAACGAGAGAATTATCGCTTGCACTGCAGGCTGTGTCGAAACTTCAGATCAGTAGATAATTTTCGTCGGCACTTCGAAGTGGTATCTTGAGAGCGTATATTTTATTTATAATATTGTTCACGATGTTGCCCACAAATTTTACGAAAAGCAATGTGGGATAGAGAAAAAAAATGCTTGTAAACGAATTCAAAAGGGGTTTCTACACACACAGGACAAGAAAAAAATTATTAACAGCTCCAAAAACATGAGACACAAATAAATTTTGTTTATTATAAAGGTCTTTAGCTAACTTAACACTAGGCTACATTTACTTTCTGTAATCAATCCCGAAGAAGGTGAAAAAGGGGTAAATATGGTTTAAAGATAATTGATTATATCTCTCAGGCTAATATAGCTTAAGGAAAGATAAAAAGTATGAAAAATAAAAATGTCAAAATTTCCAACTGAAATTTTACTGTTTCGTAAAATCAAAACCCTTAGTCGTGTCAAAAGGGAAAGTTATGTTTTAAAAATAAAAATTCATACTTCCGAATGCTTATATTAGAACTAGACGTAAAAACTACATAAATGAATAAATAACTTCTGTGTTTTTTCTCATTCATCTGATATAGTTCTTTATTGGAGTCAAAAAGGGGATAGGATTTGTTTCATTAAAAAAAAGTATAAAAAACTACTGGAATGATATATTTAAATCTACCTAATTAGAAAGCTATTTTGCAAACTTAAACACTACACTATAAATAAATACAGTCTTACAACTTTAAAAGCGTTAAAATACTAAGGGTATATTATAGTAATAATATTATTAATTATATCACCAAAACTTATCAAGTATAAGGAAAGATATTAGGTATCAATAATAAATATACCGAAACTACCAACCACTATATAACCATTATGTAAAATACAACCCCTAATGGAGGTTAAAGGGGTAAGAATTATTTTAAGAATAGATATGGATACTTACGAATAGCCTACGTATATTAGAACTAGACGTAAGAAACTAAGTAATAAATGTAGTATTAGATATAGACAATTCTGGGACAAGCATCAGTTTGTGGAGCGTGGAGAAAATCAATGACCAACCGCTATCTTGGATTTTTAGAGAAGATTTTCACAATTTTTTTTTCAAAGATGTAAAAAAAAATCCTTAAAAGGTTACCAAATTTCCCTTTTTCGAGGGGGAAATTCCCATTTGAAGGAACATTTTCCATTTTATTCCACAAAATTATGATAGGCTTGGTAAGTCCGCAAAGCAGCTTAAGACTCCGCGAGAAAATTAAATTCAAGTTGCTAAGCCTGGATCTTGACCTTTTGGCCTTAATGAGGACTGAAATTTGACACCTAAGGTGTTATTTTACATTTCGGTTATATTTTATCTAAAACCTTAAATAAATATTAAAATATTTCTTAAAAATAAAAAAAATGTATTTTGTATACCATGGACTTTGGAGGTGCGATACTGGGTTCCATCCCGATGAAGGCAATTTAATAATAATTTATTCCACATTATTTACCATTATTTTCGAGGTAACTGCCCCCTAACCAGGAAATGTACTATTTCCCACATAACGACGTCATTTGCGCCCATCTTGGTTCAGCTATATTGTTTTCTTCTGCTGGAGTGTACACCACCATATTGGTATCTTTTTTTACCCGCTTGAGTGCAGTACTATCAATCACTAGTCTATCGTAGCATACACCATATTGTCGGCCATCTTGGCCACCATCTTGAAAATCGGTAAACTTAAAAAAAAATATTAAAAAATTCCTGATAATATATTGATTGACTCGTTCCATTCCCGCCCTTGGTTTAATCATGGGCAGTACAGAGTTAATTAAAATTGACCTATTAAACAAGTCTAGGTTCCCAGTACAATAACATAAAAACACCATCAACATCACATGAAGTCACCTGGACGGAGGATAAAGGTGAAAGCACACATACCATGTGCTGGTCACTCATTTAGTGAGGGTCGTGTGTTCTCGACTCCTACCTCAGGCATAACAGCAACTCTGTTCTTGCATAGTTAAATACATCGTTTACGAATACATGTCGAGATTGAAGTATTCAAGTACAACAAGTAAAAAAATCACACAAATTCAAGCTTGTTACACAATTTTTTTTTTTTCCTTTTTTAATGCTCAAAAGCTAGAGCCAGAGGCCGGCGGAACGAGCCCTGTTGCTGCGGGCTGGGAGAGAAACTTGTTGCTCCAGTGTTGCAAGCTCGCAGACACGTCGTGGCTACCAGCTGTTCGCGCGCGGCACGCAGCTTCGCTAGCCAGGCCAGCTCGCTGGCACGTAGAAACTTGGTTGATAACATAACCAGTTACGTACGAAGCATTTGTTGGAATAACTTCAAAGTACGAAAAATTTGGAATAAGAATTAAAAACTATATTAAAAATATATAAAAATTGCGACCGAACAAAGTAATGGTCATACAAGATGGCCGCCGTGACGTCACAATCCAAGATGTCGGTCAGCTACTCTGGCTCCTCCTGCGAAAGCCTGTCCCAGGACATACATTTACATACTACTGGTGATATTAATTTTAATTGAAATTACAAAAAAAATTAATTAATAGGCAAATCATTTGAATTAATTAATCTCAAAGCAAACTAATTACAAGGGAAAAAATTACATTCGATGAGAAAAAAATTAGCCTATATTTTGCTTGTACTAAACAATAATTTTCTTACCTTTAAAAACTATGGAATTCTACCATGTCACTTAACTATTTTTCGTGCTGCTCCACCAAAGCATTATCTTAATAAATTTAATTAGAATATTATTCGAAAGATATTTATTTCTAACCAAAATAATTTTTATAGGATCATTTTTACAGGAAAGAGTTGAGCGATGTCACCAAATGTTTATTAAAATAGGAAAAAAAATTTCTCTTCATCGTCAATATAACATAGTTTGTTTATTTAAAGGCATTACTACCTAACGCTTTAGTACACAGTTTACTGTATATTATGAAATGTTCGAATACATTAATTCTTACGTTACAAGTAAAACTATATTATATATATTACATCATGATTTTTATAGCATTAAAAAATTTACAAAAAATTTTACAATAGCTGTTGTTTTAAAAAATATATTGATTTAAATTTCTTTGTCCAATGAAACACTGAACCTTTGGGTGATAAGTTATTTTCTAATTACATGTTTGTGTGATACGTTTGTAGTTAATCTTTAATATTTTCTTACCAAGAAATATTTTGATAATTATGTCACGGGTTTTTAACGTCAGTTGTCCACAGCCAGGATACATGTCAACAGCTTTCCACACTATAACATATATATTTTCTCGTTCAGGGATTAAATCCCTACGTCATTATTAATGTTTCTGTATTCCAGAAATTTTTATCCTGGTTACGTACGTAGATAAAAAGCTTGAATTGGCGTATGCAAAGTAGGCTACATTTTAACACAGACACCTCGTATTGTTTGGCAAGGAAGAGTTAAGTCGTTGTAACCTCAAAATAAAGAAAAAGGATGATTATCGATAGTAAAGCAGTGTGAAAAAATAGTTATTTGTAAGAGAGGTAGACGATCAAAGTATTTTTTTTTCACCTCCATCTTGACTGAGATCAAGTGGTATTCGCAAGGCATTCGCCCGTTAATGCAATCAATAAAAATGTCTAACAGAAGCTTGCCCACTCACGGACAGTGTCTACGCACTCACATGGAAGGGTGTGGGGAAGAAGTAAAGATCTCAGATACGCTAAGTAATCTCGTAAGCTTTTTTTTTCCTCGCGACATTAAAAATCAGGTACTAAATAACAACACTGGCGCGAAAGGTAAAAAAAAAAAAAAATCCCAGACGGACTACGAATCTGATGCTCAGGTTTCACGTGTTCGTAACTTGGAGAGGGTTTGGTGGTTTTGGAGGTAAAGCGTGAAAACGAGAAAGCAAAGGTCGTCCAAATGTTTTTATTCCGTCGGGTCCCCCCTCAACCCCCCCGCCCAAATTCTCGTCCTAAAAACACGCGGACAGAGAACCCGTTCACTGATTGAGGAGTAAAAATAAGCACGGCCGTAAAACCCGAACGTAAAATAGTCCCCCTGGAAACAGGCCCACATTTGGTAATGCCGAAATAAATTAAGGACCAGCCGGTCAAGTGGCATGTCCTCTCTTTTTATCTGCACGTATCCGTTTTTCTCACCTGAAGCTCTTTGGTTTTCAGCCCGTATGGGTCAACAAATCACGCGGTGGGCACTGCGCCAACAACCACACGGAAGGAGAGGACGGTCGCACCCTGTGTCACTCGGACATCGATGTGGGACTGTATAGTGCGGACCAGAAGTCTGAAAGGCGTGAGCGCTAAGCGGGAAGTTAAGGGAAAAAGAAGTGTAGGAGTATTTGGAGGGGGGGGGGGCATATTATTTTATTATACAACACCTATTAAGTAAAACATATGAGTGCGTGGCTACCACGCGCTTTATAAGTGAAACTTCACAAATATAAATATGGAAATTTTCAGGGTATCTTCTCTTACATTAGAAACACGAGTAATCATGCGATGAAAATAGATCTTTATTGACTTGTGTCTGACCACGTCTTCAGTGGCATTAAAAATGAATTAATGTGTTTATGATAGTTAAAACATGATTCCATAAAAATATTGAGAATATCTATATAAATTGTTGCCATTTTAGCGCTAACGCTGGATTCAGCATCAGATTTGAGAGTTTAAAGTTGCAAATTATGAGTTGAGAAAGTATGCGAAAGTATGCAGAATTATCAGAATTAAAAATTATGCGAAATTATTCGAAAGTATGTAGAGTTATGCGAAAGTATACAAATGCAAAAAAAGTATGCAAAAGTATGAGAAAGTATGTAAAAGTTTACAAAATTATACGAAATTAAGCGCTGTTACTGCCATCTGTACCGTCTGTAAAGAGGTTTCAATTAAAACCTTTTATTAAACTCGTGTCATTGAGCAACATTCGCTACCATACGTTACATTTAGTCAAAGACCTAGTAGCTTCAGTCTCGGATGTAAAAAAGTTTCACTTCAAAAACTATTTTGTGTGAATTTCTGTTTGCTGGATTCACTGTAACTTCAAGGAAATACGAAATTTTCACCGGATGATAAAAGACTACATACAAAAATAGGATACATAAAAATAAAAATTATATATATTCTTTTAAATATTATACATCAGTGGTTGATTGATATTGAATACTGGTCCGTATTATTAAAAATATATGTTAATTGTTAATAATAGTGATACAAATTGTGTTTATAAACATTTCCAAGTTTATTTTCAAGATTTTTTATATAAGTGAAGTTAAGTTCCCATGTGTGTAATTTATTTTCTTTAAATAATATATAAATTATTTCTTTATTATTCAGTAAATTATTAAAATCAATAAATTAGAATAATATTTCAGCTTTTTTATTGATTTTCATTATTAATTAAAATATACCTCGATTATTTTATTTTATTCAAGAATTAATTTTATACACATGTTTATATTAAAATTTAATACTGAGCTATTATTTTAAGAAATTAATTTCATTTTATTTATACATTACTGACCGTATTTGTAATATCACTCAAGTCCTTGTATTATTTTATTTCTATTAACTCTTTACATAATTAAATAAAGTTAGATTTTTACTAATTACGCCAATTATATATAACTTATAATGCGCGTATACATGTATACGAACTCATTTTTTTAAATAATGAACAAAGCATCACCATCGAATTGAACATTTATTGTGTGACCGGGACATGCTGAATCGGCCGAATATTACTCCGCCTACAGTTTGGTTATGCCGGTCCGTTCCGAGCAACTTGTGCGTATAGAGAACTATGGGTGTTCCAGCTGCAAGAATTTTTGTACTCACCATATACATCGTGGGGGTTATTGAAAATGTTCATGAGTACGTACGTTCTTGCATTCGAAGTTTCATAATAAACTATTTAAAGTAATGGGAATAGCTTTTATGACTTGAATAAGTCAGAAGAGTCAGAGCCTTTGCCTTATACCAATATGTTTTAGACACTAACATATAAGTGTCATTTTAAAAAGCGAAAGACTTGTACCAATTTCTGTTTGTCTTGGAGTTTTTTTAATCATTTAACTACAATATTCTGAAGCAAAACGTGTTGCTTTCACTCGCATAAAAAAACTCATAAATGACAACAATACTGCAAAAATATATGCATTAGTGATGGGCATTTTTGTAATTTTTTTCCATTAATATATAGGCCTACTGAATAACATGTTTCGCTTGTTAAGTAAATACATTTCATTAACACAGGCAGAGGATAATCATAATTTCAGCTCAAAGAGTGGCGTGTTCCGATAATGCACAATTTCTGAAATTTCTTAATTTTGTAATAATATTTACAAGAAAAAGAGATTGTTGTATTCTGTCGTTTTTCACAATACCGAAAAATGACTGACTTTAAATTATATGGTTCATAGTTTTTACTCTTACGCTTAACCTCAAGGAAAGCCTTTTTTATCTTAAACCAGCCAAAATATGTTAAATTCTGAAAGGTTTATTAAATACAATAAAGTTTTAGTACATCAAATATTTATTGATTATTTATATCCTAACTAATTTTTATGGAGATTGTTGTACTTCATCGTTACGTTCGTAAAATTCTTACCTATATTTCGGGACTTGACGATAAATGCTTTTATAGAAAAGTTTTTATTGCTTAAGACATTCCTTGGCCGTCATGATGACACCTGCTAATAGTTTTTACATTTGAAAGTATTCGATTCTCGTTTTTGATTTATTACCAAATACCTTATACAATTGACTTTAATTTAAAAACAGAAACCTAAACCCCAATTTCCATATTTCTAACTTAAAAATTGACAAATTTTCATAGAGTACTAAATTTCATTACCTATTTAACCCTCATAGGTTTCGAATTTTAAAAAAATCCTTTCTTAGTGCTCACCTACGTTACATAAGGAACTCCTATGTAAAAGTTTATACTTATAGACCCATCGGTTTAAGCTGTGCGTTGACATTCAAGTCATTCAGTGTAAGAGGTTTAAATTAAGTATATTTGAAAATATTTAGGTCGATAGTGGAAAATTCCTGCACAAGTGATACGGTTTGGTATTGCTAACACTGATTTACAACCTTACATTACAATTTCACTACTAACGAACATACTTTATACTTTACTTTTTGTTATAGCTATGATAGACTGAAGTGCACCAAAGAATGTTTATTAAAGGATGACTCTTAAAGATGCAGAGTACGACCATTCTGCATTTCAAACCAGAGAAGATGCCATGACCAAAATTAATAAATTATTACATTATACCAGCGCTTGAATTAAAAAAAAACCTTACAGCGAACCACACACACAGTGCAACGAGTGCGCTAAGATACAATACATTAAGATAGGTAAAATTATACGCGGATAATCGGTTATGTAATCAATTCACAAAAAGGAAATAGTAGTACGAACTCAAAGTTTTAAAACTTTATATTTTCAATAATAAATGTCTAAGAACGGAATCTTTAATTAATTGTTTTTCTTCACTGACTAAAAATTTTATATGACAATGATATTCCTGCCAGCTATAAGTAAAATTAACTTATAGATAACTAAATAAGAAGCGACAAAAATATATAGAATTTTACTTCTTGCTAAGGCGTTAGTTTAATATTTTTAACTCTTTTTTATACAGAGCGAATCTGAATTCAACAGGCAAATTCCGACTGCAGGTGTATCACGACAAAATAAGTTGGAAACGTATTTACGGCATATTGTAGTCTAAATTACTTTCCAAGGCTGATGGCATTCTTTGAAACTGGGGCTGAACGAAATTTTTTTTTTAATACTAGAGAAATTATATAATATATAACAATGAGCGTCTAGATTATAATTAATTAAGCAAAGTTCAACATCCATTGTAAATTTTGTCATAACACAATATTATTTTATTGAAGTAATTGAGGGTAACACTTTTATTTTACACACTTTTTTGTGGTGTGTTACTACCCCCTTTTATTTCAATAAAAGAATTGGTTACAGTTACAAAAATCATAGTGGCTGCAGAACTTTGATCAATTAAACATAATGCATACGTTCAATGATCTACATAAAACATTTGCTCTATTATTGACAATAAAATTGTTTTTCAGCCCCCAACTTTAAAGCCATATTTAATCTTTATGAAGTACTTTATACCATAAGTCGTAAATGTGTATATATATTTTTTAAACTTATTTTGTCATGATGAACCTGATGCCGAAGATTGTCGGTTTGAATTCAGACTTATTCTGTACAGTTGCACATTTTTATCTTCTGGTAGAAAAACCATGGCATTTAATGTTCTCGGAAGTTTTTCCCACTTTTTTTTTTGTAAACAAACAATCTGTGATGCGATAAATATTTATGTTACAAAAATTATATATTTTTCTTGGCATGAGAGGGTTTAAATTAATTGATTTCTCGTATAGAAATTGATTCATTGATTACAGAGGAAAAAAAAATAAATGATAAAAATCTATGCGTAGCCACCACGCAGATTAGAAGGAAAACTTCACTCTTCAGTAATCCGCTTGAAAAATAAAACCAAACATATTAAATTTAATTTAATTATAAAACAAACCAAAATAGGCAAATGAGTTTTACAGTTCCTACACTCTGATGACTGAAAGCATTTAGCTATCCAACAGACTGTGTAGAAGTTCTACTTAAAAAAAAATGTCAGCCAGTTTTTCAGTACTTGCCAGCGAAGTGTAACAGCTAACCTCGGTAGCAAGCAAATTCACGAGTGCTCATGTTGTAAGTACACTTATAAAACGACACTCGGACACGAAATTTAACGTAGTATTTTTTTTCTTAAAAATTCCGAGCGCTATAAATAAACGCAATTTGTGTTCTCAAAACTAAATTTATCGACACGTATCACTCGTATTTTCCACACCCGCTGCTATAATTCGCTGCCGGGGAAGCTACGACAGCTAAAATATCCAATCATTCTATTTGCAGACGGAAATTTTCAACTATGTAATAAAACGGCTCCTATAAAAACGAAAAAGAATTTTAAAAAAAATTATATCCTGTTTTTGGACCTGATTTTCGATGAGTAATTTATTTAACATACTGTCCATCTTGTTAACATTCATTAAATAGCTAATACTTCAAAGTTTGTCTTTGACTTTGCATTACCTGCCACAAAAGCAGCACCGTGGTTGTTACACATTTCCGCTCGAAACTCCACCCCCCGCAAATGAGGAACACAGCGTGCAGCCGACCGCAAGCGGCGAGAGGAGAGGTTCCCCGGAAACACAGCGTGCGACCGGCCTCGGCTCGACACGGAGTGAGAGGCATCGACACGCGGGAATTACAAGCGGCAGTAATGCGAGGATACCTGAGTGCAGCGGGCCCGCGCGGTGATAAATGAAGCCAGTTCCGTGGGCAGCAGCGACGCAATCGGAGGAGGTATGTGACAACACAAGTTTGTCCAGCTCCCCCACCCCCTCCCCTTCTCACTCCCTTGGCCCAAGAGCGTTGGGGAACAAGGGCGTAAGTTACCTCTGGGGAGAGAAACGTCTTTATTTAAAGACGAAACTAAATAAATTGACTGGTACGGTTCGTAGGATGGCTCCTGTTGAGAAACAAGTCTTCAAAAATACACCATTAGTGGGTAGACACTAGGTATTTAGGCTACCTCAGACAGTTGCACACCTGAAATTATTATCAGAACGTAACAATTTATGAAATCATTCAGATTCCACTCAGAAAAAAATGAGGGTCTGAAAATAAACTTTTACTTAATAGTGTTTTATTTTGTTTTTGAGCCATTTGAAGGGAAAAGGGATTCAAACAGAAAAATATTTACTTAAAATGGAAATAAGATATTACACGGAAAGAGGAAAAATATATTTTAAGAAATGTCATACGTTAATCATGTGTACCTAGTTGATAAATAAGATGCAGAATTAAAAATATATAGGAGGAGAAGGGAGCACATGCAATTTACGCACAGGTAAACACTTAAGTTTACATCAGGAAGCCAGTTTGCTATGAGAAAAAGTTAAAAACCTGAGGTTTTATGTGATCAAGAAACACAACCTGTGAGAACCACTTTGGCTTCAATATTTACTCCTAATAAACGGCATTTAGTAGGAGTAATTTAATGAAAATGGAATGGAAGTCGATGAATCTAAATGTGTCACAAAAATGGTGGACCCACGTGTAGCAACATAAACCCGTTCCTATAAAGTCAGTTTAGTAAACAACCCAATATATTGGTGTGCCAAATGAACTACACTGAAACTACCCTGGAATATAACTGGTAAACTAAAATAGTCATATTAAAACGTAATCTTACTTTTAAAATACCAAAGAAATCTGGCAGTTACAATATTTATAATACACAAGCTGACCCGGCAAACATTTTTTTGCCATATAAATTATTTATAGAGAAATAGATAATGCCCGGCATACGTTGCAATGCTTCAATCAATTTTTTTTGTAATTTTTTAAACGTATACTAAGCATCTCTCTTTATCTCTCTAATTCTCTGTCTCTCTATGTATATCTCTATAACTCTCTCTATCTTTCTATTTATATCTCTATCTCTCTATATATATTTTTACATATATATCTCTATATATCTTTCTACATATATATCTCTATATATATTTCTAGCGGACCCTAAAGACATTGTCCTGCCCAAATGTACATATGGCGGTAAGTATTTCTACGCTGGACATTTTGTATCTTCTCATTATACATACCCCTCTTCTTGGGCACGCCACTGCCGTTACCAAAAACCTTTCCCATGTTTACGCAGAAGGCAACAATAATGCAAAAGCCTGTTGCCATGGAGGATAATTATCAACAATGCTTAGTTTTTTTGCTTTTAAAGCGTGTTTTTTTAGTTTTTTCTTAACTCAGAATCGAGATCAAATATCCAATTGTGAATCTAAACCATCCTCGAATACCCGTGAATTCACACAAAAAATTTCATCAAAATCGGTCCAGCCGTCTAGGAGGAGTTCAGTGACATACACACGCACACAAGAAATATATATATAAAGATTTCTAGCTGCAGTACCCGGCGTTGCCCGAGCTGAACACAGGGTGAAGGGGACCTTTTTCGAAATCAGACGTAGTAAGTATTTGTCTTCTTAATTTGAATGTCAAGTGTGCAAAATAATTTATATCACTTTTAGTTCCGGACAGACGTTATTCTGCCAGTGTATAGTTATTTACCTGTATATATCTAAAAATTGGTTGTCTGTGTGTAGTCTAGACTCTATAAAGCACTATAGAAAAAAGCTCAAAAATAAGAGATTACTAATATTGAAAAGATTCCATTATCTAGCTAATGCTCGGCATGCATTGCAATGCCTCATTAAGTTTAGTTTTGTAATATGTTTGAAATAGTTATACATATACAAATCATCTATCCATCTCTCTAAATATATATTTATCTCTATCTGCATATATATATGTATCTCTCTATCTCTATTTATCTCTTTATATATACTATAACTCCCACTATCTCTATATCTTCTATATAAATCTCTATATTTCTATAAAGGTAAAGTTACTCTTTATAGCAAGGAGTAATTAACAATTTAAATTCAAGGAATATGTTTGTTTTTCTCTGAGCTTTCATACGAAATGTCATGTAAGAGTTTTAACGTGTGGTTTTAGTTTTTGTTTTATCTCTGGTTTTTTTTATTGTTTAAAAAAAAAGAAAGAAAAAAATGTAAAAAGTAGAGAAGATAAAATAATTTAAAACTTGAATTATAATTTTATTTTATGATGTTATAGATGTGACTAGAGGTAAAATTGCTGGATTGTAAGTGTTGAACTAGCTTGGGAAGTTGGGATTTGTCGAAATCCTTGAAGATAAACTTTATACTACAGCGACGTGAAGAATGGTGCAGGAGCCAGATACGGAATGGATGTTGAATGGATGAAGCTACCAGACGACTACTGGTAGTACTGTGCCATCATCGGGACGATGAAATGTCGCAGGAGTGTTTCATCTGGTGCTCGTGTACTGCCTACATCGGTATACATTTCCAGGTATTAATTTAGAGATCACTCTACCAAAGAACTGGTTATATAAAAGAACTTCTATAAGGTTGGTCAGTTGGTTGAGATATGGAGAACTGTAAAATTTTACTATTTATAATTATTTCAACTGGAATCTTACTCCAATATAATCATAATTGCACTAGTGAAGGGCCCTTTGTTTATAATAAAATAGTAAGACGTCAGTCGATTACTAGTAATGATGAGTAGTGGTTTGATACCCGTATGATTGCCATTTGTTTAATGTCTTCTTTTAGTTTCTTTATCTCCACTTGTACAACCCCAGAGGAAAAAAAACTCCGACTGAGTTAAGTAAAGCTTGGCAAAAATAATATATAATTATTAACTCTGAGTACCTCCTACCTTGAGCATTGGTATAATATAACTATTATCAAAAATCTACTATAGGGAGTTGTATAATATCTCTATACATCTATATATCTCTTTATCTAACCCATTTCATTCTCTATACGTCGCTCTATCTCAACTTATCTCTCTGTCTCTATCTCACTCAATATATAACTCTCTCTGTCTCTATTTTATATTTAAATAAATTGTGTCATGCGTGCACACTTATACAACAAAAACAGACGAAGTGCCGCTATATAATATGAAATAAACACATTTTTTGAAACGATTTTTTCTCCAACTATTGAAAAATATTTCTACCGTATCAGAAACCTTCACGGGCATGCGCATAACAACTCACCAAAAATTCATCGCAATCGGATATGGTATAGGAACGCATACGACACAAACAAACGAAAATTAAAGACATGACAAACGCATCAAACGATGGTGCGTTTAATATTCAAGGCAACTAACTCTACCTTTGACGAAGTTAAAAAAATAAAACTGTTATGAGCGCCTTTATTTTGCTAGCCGCTGCGAGATCCACTAAGCGGGCTGGTCTTACCATAGAGATATAATAATGGGTCTCACCAAGGAGAAAAATATGAATTTGCTAGACCTTACTATGTGTATGATCGTGTGGCATACATAGAGAAATGTCACTCACTCACTATTTGTATGTCTATGACCTATGATTTTTTCTGTTATAAAATGAAATTATCACTTTTTCACTACCTTAGGGATGGAATTTCATATTAATATGTGGTCTATGTGTTAATTCAGGTAATGAGCTAGCTGTAGGCGGGGATGGTTGATCAAGTGTTAATTGATCAGCTATTGACTGGGGTTCAAAAATATAATTTTTTTTAAAAATTAGGGGTTGGTGATATAAGGGTGAAAATTTAGGGTTATATGTATTTTTTAATGCCACAGTATAAAAAAATTAAAAAAAATTTTGTCCAAAAAATTAAAAAAAAGTTGTTAGGTGTGGACAACCCTTATCACTTAGGGGTATGAAAAATAGATAGTAGCTGATTCTCAGACCTACTGAATATGCATACAAAATTTGATAAAAATCGGTCAAGCCGATTCGGAGGAGTATCGTAACTAACACTGTGACACGAGAATTTTATATATACCTAAGACGAGAATTTTATATATAAGACGAGAATTTTATATATAAGATATTCTCTTTGTTAACTCTCGTAAGGCTTATTATTGCAATGGTATATTGCGCGGTTTGTAAGCTCTAAGGACTTGGTTCAAATCTCATTACTGGAAAGACTTTCTTTGAATAACAAATGGCTGGATTATACACTTTGTGCTTCATACAAATTTAAATGAATACATTGTATTCGTTTATCTTATATTAAAATTACTAAATGCATCGCTCAGTCCAATTCCATTGCATAGATTATTTCATACAAGGTTAGACTAAAAACACTATTTTTACTTAAAGTTAAATTAAATTACCTTTTTTTAGGAAATGAATGTCCATGTATTCGCACAGGCATTAAAAAGATAAGACTTTAAATAGTACAACTAGCTTTTAAAACTTTGTGTTATAATTAGTCATCTAATGTGTGCGGAAACTGTACAGTACTAACGTATTAGTGAGTGTTAGCAAGATGGGTAGTATTGAAATAAAATTCCTTGTCAAAAATTAGGTTCAGAATCAGGGTTTGGTATTTCTTAATTTTTTTTTTTCAGTTTTATCGGAGTAGTCTCATTTCATTAGTTTAAACTCTCGCTCTGAAAATCGAATCTATAGTCGACGAAGCTGCTCCGGCAGCAAATTCTGGCGGCGGATGGGGAACTGCGTGTGATTGGCGTCCATAAATTTCTTAGAAAACCGAATTTGCATGTATGTATTTATCATGCTCGGCATTGTTTTTGAGATTTCTTCTTTAAATTTGTCCCCCGAAAAGAGTGAAATAAAAATTTGAAATATGAAGAAACAATTCATAATTAAACACACACACATTTTAATTTCGTTTTAATAACATGGTAGCAATAATATTTCAGGTAATCAATATTCCTTTGAAATTATGCATAATACTAATGTCAAAGATAAATTGAAATGACTGTGAGAAAACTAAATTTATTTTTCCCAAAGATTCCAGCCAGTAATATTACAGGGCACAATTACTTAATAATAATATTTTTCTGGTAATAATAAAACTTTTTATAAATACACATAACAGCTTAATATCATTAGCTTAATATCATTTAAATTATTTTTATAATTTTAAGAACCAATTTAGGTGTACTACTTTAACAACAGTTTTCTAGCTTATGCTTCTAACAACTAGGATAAGTTTTTGTTCTAAATAATGTCTAAATTTAAAAACGAGTAAATTGTCATTGTGAACACACACTGTTTGCATTTCTTCCACTATTTATAGCAAAAATAGTTTTTATTTATGTGATGTATAAAACATTAGTAAATCATGAAGCTCATTAAGGTATTCCGTATTTTAGTGACTATCTGAGGCGCTTAAGTGACTATCTGAGGCGCTTTAGTGACAAAATTTTAACTAATTAATTTTTTATACGTTAGTACATTCTCAGGCAAATAACATACAACAATGAATTAAAATGAAAAATTTAAAGGGACCGTTGTCATTGGACGAATATGTATGTTTTTATACGTATATTTTATACATCCATAGTTCTGATTGGGATAGAATTCACTTACATTTAGAGAAATGCAATTTAAAACTGTTAAAAATATTTTATTGTGACCAATACTCAGGAAAAGTATTTCGCCCCTAATAAACAAGCAGGATTAAACCCACCCACCCAACTATACAGATATGAAATTTTGAGTGAACCAGTCATTAATGTATAAGAGAAAAATATGACAGCATTAAGATCAATATATTCCCGTAGTAGGTGAATTAGTCATTGAGTTAGTTGATAGTTTTTACATACCTCTAGGTATATATTACATTTTTATTTTTATTTTTTATGTATGAATACAACTATAGGAAGTGATACCTGCTGGGGAAAAAACTAATTAGATTATTTTATTTTTAATCCAAAATAATAGTTTATAGAAAATATCCCGCAATCCTTACTCAATAATAAATCAGTATTTACGGCCTGTTTAGCAAGAAGTTAAAACCTGTATTTGTTTGTCTGAAACAGCGGTTCAGAATATCTTCTTTTTTTTCATTCAGATGATTAACATTTCAATAATTCAAATTTAGATATATTTTCATCCTCTAAGAATTTGAGTAAGATATTTCTGTGGAATTTGTTACGTCCATTCCTAATCTAATTCAAAAAGAAATCTCGTGATTTATTCGAGACTCAGTTTCTGCAAAACAAATTAATTCTATAAACTAGGTTATTATTGACAGATTTATTTCACCATTTCGCCAATATGCACTTATCCGTTGGCCAATTTCTGTCTTTGAGGGTGAAAATAAATCTATTTACGTTCTTAATAATAATTTTTACTGCTAGTAAAGTACTTTTATCGCTGGATTATTTTTAAGTACCTATCAATGCAGCGTAACACAACAGACCCTATTTAATTAAGTTGAGATTTAGAGAAGATTTCATAATTCCTTTTCGAAAAAAAAAAATCTTGAGAACAACCGATACCTAGAATTTAAGATTTAGTATTTATTTTTAAAATCATTAAAAATAAAAATTGTTAAAATAAAATATTACTTTTTTTTTCATCGAATACCTTCTGATGGTTTTAAAGTAAACTATATTTTCTGAAGTATTACAAAACGTTAAAGGAAAAAAAATCCATTTTCCGGCGTATTGAAGTTTTTAATGCTAAAAACGAAAAGCAAGTAACAAATTATATATTTTTAAGTTTGTGTTATTATTGAACTGATAATATTTTTACTAGTTTCACAGGCTTAATAAGAACATTGTAGGCATTAGATACTTTGAAATTACATTTTATTTTAATCAGAAGGAAAATAAGTAACGGTTAGTTTTTGAGCATTTAATTATTTTTGTATTAAATTTGTATAAATGAATATTATTTCAATTGTCTTGCTTTGGTATATTGAGTGTCTTCTATTTGGGAAGACTCTACAACGACAGAATGGCAAGTTTGTTCGTTTCCGTTACATCAGTGAAACTCGATGCTGTCCTTGAAAGACTCGATAATCCGATATCATCCGTGCATTTTCAATGAGTAACTGGGCAACGGCAAGACTTTCGGGGGCGGAGCTGACGTCACGTGAACCACTGTCGCTCCCGTGCGAGAACAGAGAACACTGACGGCTGCTCGAGCCTCAACTGAGGGGGAAGCCTTCATTTCACAATTTTTTTATTTTATTTCCTTACCTAACTAAAACTAAGTGTATTTTGGAGGGGTCCGGGTTAGGGAGGGACCTAGGTGCGTCTCAGGCCGAAGCCTATACGCCTAGTCATGCTGGGATTAGCCATGCAAGGAGAGGGTCGCATGCATCATGTGCTAGGAGGGGATTGGCCAGCCATGGCAGCGATTGGCGCCATGACTAACTCCCCTCACTCTTAAATCTAGACTATAACTAGAGATAGGTTGGGCCCAGGTAAAACCTGCATAGACACAGGGAAAACCCTGGGCACATTCATGCGGGATGCAAATTGGCATGCATTACGTGTAGGAATTTACAGGAGACAGAGGATGGTCTGGATTAAGTGTTGGACAGAGTAGAAAAGAGTCTACCATGCGGGGGTTGGGCACTTGGACTCGTGGTCCGCTTTTCCAGTTTTCCAGTTTTCCAGTACTGGATTTAGTGACCAGGGACGCAAGCGCCCCTGGTGGTGAGTGGTTGCACTGACCACTCACTCCGCCACCAGTCAGCACTTCATTTCACAGACGAGAGAGCCACACTCCAAGTTCCCCGAAGTTCATGCTCGCTTTTTTTTCCCCCCGTTCTATCTCATTGTATAAACCGGTGTGGCATTAAATGTTGCGGTCGATTAGGATAGGTTAGCTACATTATAAATAGTTTAAAAAATTGTGGAAGGTTGGTTATATTAGGTAAGTATAGCTACATTAAAAATACTGTAAAATCATTTCATGGTTGCTTAGCAAATAACTTTTTAATATGTAGCTATCCAGGGCTAGGACACCGTTTACATGATCTCACAGTATCTTTAATTTAGCTGTCCTAACCAAATCAACCGTCCACAATGTTTTAAAGTATTTATAATGTAGCTAACCTAACAGTTTACAATGAACAAAAAAAAAACCGAAGATGCACGATCGGCCGTTTGGCTCTCTCGTCTGTGAAAAGAATGCTTCCCCAACTGAGGCCGGAGGATAGAACGGTGAGTGATATGCGAAATATCTGGGCGTTGGCTTTCTGCCGCCAGAGAATCGTTCCACGTCTAACTTCCCCGCTTCTGCATCCAAGCGCGTCTGTTCTGAGGGCGGGTGGGGGGTTGCGTAGGGGGCGATAACCCCTCCCGAGCCCGAAATATTATATATATATATATATTTAGATTATATTTATGTTGATTCAATCACAGGATGTCCCATCTGAGAAGAATCCCAGTTTCAATGGTATATTATAGCAGTTTAATTTAGACTATTTACAACAAATCATACATAAAATTGAAGGACAGCTAACGTGGTTTTTCTTAAAATTGTTCAATGTGTGCACCTTTAGTTGTACGGCACACATCCAACCTAAAAGTACAATTTTTCGTACACTTGTTCTAAACAAAGGTAAACACACACGTGGACAGAGTAAGATGTGTTCTCGTTGTAGATTTATCCTTTTTTTTTTTTTTAAATGATTTGCTGATACAATACAATCCCGATTATCCGCGAAATTAAGTTGCAGGGCCAACGCGGATAGTGAAAATCGCGGATAATCCGCAAAAGAGCCGAAAATGGGAAACAAAAAAGAAAAGTTAATTTCAACTTAAAATGTAAAAAAATTATGTACAGTAAAAGTTACAATTAACGGTAAAAATTTTTGAATAATGCTAAGATTTTAGTATTTTACTGAATAATTACGCATGCCAGCCTACGGTGAGAGTTCCGAGAAGGCCTGTGGTGTTTTACTGTATAGGTACTGCATACAATACACTCGTCAGTAGAGTTAAAATTTGCTCACTTGTAATAAAATACAGATTTACATATGTGCTGAATTTTTTCGTAGCATGATCGGATAATAGGGAGTTTACTGTACAAAATACATTTTTTTTGTTTTCATGTTCTAAGATTTTTTTTCCCTAACCTAACTAAAACTAAGTGTATTTTGGAGGGGTCCGGGTTAGGGAGGTACCTAGGTGCGTCTCAGGCCGAAGCCTATACGCCTAGTCATGCTGGGATTAGCCATGCAGGGAGAGGGCCGCATGCATCATGTCATGTTCTAAGTCAGCGAAATAAATTTCCGAAAACATACGAAGGTGGCCGTAAATTTCCGAAGATCCCTGGATGGTCTGTGACCAGTGTTCTTCGCAAACTGAAGGTGATGCTTTTAGAACGCGCAGACCCGCCCCTGCACGGAGTCGATGACGGCCTCTTGTAGCCGGCGGACCTTCCCGCGGACGCTGTCGTCGCAGCGTCCCGACGCCACCTGCTCGCGTCGGGTACCCGGCGCCGCTGCAGCTGAGCAGTGAAAGTGATCGAAGCGACCAATCACCGCGCGCGTACCGCCGGGCTTCAATCCCCGCCCGGCCGCGACACTTAACGGCCCGGTCCGATCCGGAAAACAAACACCCCTCGGGCCGCGAGTGATTTCTCCGACACCGTCAACAAACACCTTAACTCTCACGAACCTATTACTGTGATACAAGTTTAAAAAAAAAAATTATTCTAAAAATAAAAGAAAGGAGAACATAAAATTTTTTTCTACGTAAATTCATTTTAGATGAGGAGCTACAATGTGTCCTAATTTTTTTTTGGTTTCTCATATTTATAGTTATTGCCAATGGCTTCAATTAAATAACAATAAACAAGTTAAATTTATTACACAACGTTTTATTCTTCTAAACAAGCCCTTAATTAATTGTTTTTTATAAACTTGAATAATTTTTATGTTCGTTTTAGCGTTACACAAATTATGAGTCATGCGTTATACAGTTTATATTAACCGTTCTTAAAACTCTTTAATTTTTTTAAATAAAACTTTAAATTTTGTTAAAAAAACTCAGGTATCTTTGTTTTTGTGATAACCTTATTTTTATGGATTTATGAATGATTTACTAAAAAATCAAAATTTTTCAAGACGAAAGCTACATACAAATGGTTAATCTTTGCTGTAGACCAAATGATTTCATGCTTTCTGTAAATGCTAAGATTGATATATTAAAATTCGCCTTTTGGTTCGTAAATATCATTATTATGGGCTTGTTTAGTAGAGAAAGGCTTTTTTTGCATAGAATTCACAACGATTAATGTATATGTGAATTAATTTAAAATTATTAGGAAAAAAAAACAAGAAACATGGAAAACCAAAACTAGTTGGAATACTACTGTACCCCCTAAAACTTTACCTCTCTTCGTCAAGGTCATTGCAAACGTTAACACTATACAGCAAGGAAACGTCCCATATTTATCCTGAAGGTATTTGGTTAAACAATTCGAAAACAAATCCAGACTGGCCGAACTGAAAATCAAACCCTTCAAAATGGTAACTCCTGTTTGCACAGTATACAATACGTGGAGTTTGATAAACTAAAGACTCATCTGAATAAGAAAAGTATATCTGTGTCCAAAATTATTATACATACACTTGGAGCGTCAGCACATACTATTGTGTGTCTTAATATGTTTGTAAGTGTATTTTTGATGTGTAGCATCTTATCTCTCAGTAAACGGCATTTGGTAGAATTGATTTATTTTATGGAACAAAGTCGTATGGAACGGAAATGTGTAACAAAAGCGATGCTGCTATCTGTGTCGGATGGCGCCAACCAAAGTTCACAAATATAACGGTAAACTTTATAGAATGGACTTTTCACTGAATTAAAAAATATGGGCAGTAATTAAATAAAAAAAGGTCGTAAATCATCAACAAAGCCGGGATTTAAGATTTTTTAAGTTTTATTTAAGTTTTTACCGGACCCGTTTCATTGCAGAGTTTAAAATGTCTGTCTGCAAATCGAATGATTCGATAGTCGACGTAGCTGCTCCGGCAGCGAATTATAGCGGCGGGTGTTGAAACTACTTGTGATTAGCGTTAAGGAATGAATTTGAAAACACAATTAGTGCAAATATTTATCACTCTTGGCATAATATTAAATAATTTTAAGTTAAATTTTGTGTCCATGTTTCGATATTACAAGTGTACTCTCTACGTGCGAATTCATGAATAATTTTTCTCGATACCGAGATTAGATGTTACACATCTATGGAGGGAACTGAAAAAAAACCCACTCATTTTATTATATTTTTTCATACCTCTAGTATTGCAAGCAAATATTTTTGCAACTAATATTCGAAAGGCAACACCTACTAAAAAAACTTACGACACCTTCTAAAAACGTACAGCTATATTTTTTTTTTTAACGTGTAGAAATCCCGTACGCACGGTGGTGACAAGGACCTGTCTTCGTCGCCGAATGGGTACACCTGTCGGGACAAGTGTCCCAATTATTACCTACTGGGATCTCCTTCCCCCCCCCCCCCCTCCTGTGTCATTAGCCGCGGCGCGGCGTGGCCGTAATTATTTCCACAGCAAATAGAAACAGGCGCCTCTCATAATTCGATAAACCCCCCGAGGGTGATTTGCATGTGTAAGTGGTGTTGTTTTTTCTTTCCCCGAGAGGAGACACACGCCTCCCCGTGATGGAAAGTTCCGGAGATTACCGGCGGTGTTTACTTTGACGCTAATGTGGTTTTTCGGGGCAGGTGTCGGGTCTCGGTTCGGGACGCGTCACGGACCTGTTCTCCCGACGACGACGACCGCGCCTGCGCCACATCCCCATCAATCAGGGCGTCCGACTCGCTTTCACCCCGCGGACGGTGCGGCGCCGCGACACCTATGCGCTCTCTCGGAAATCTGTGCGTCCTCGAAGCGGTGTCGCGTCACACTTCGGCTCAATTACGGACCCCGCCGGCATTTGCATACACTCCAATCCCCAATTTAAGCTTTTTTTTCATCCCTTTTTTTGACGTGACAATGTCTAATAAATCGACGAACGCCCGGCTGCACTCACGAAAAAGTTTCCCGTTACGCACATTGTCCCGTTACGCTGTGTCCCGTTACGCTCATTGTACGCTTTCGCCGCATCTATCTCTCTTAAACTCGATTGGAACGACCATCGATTTGACTGTTTCGAGGCGCATTAAACTTGAAACACTCCCATTCGTTTCCTATACTTTTCCTATCGTCGTCCTATCCTTAACAGGATAACACAGATTGGAAGAAGTTAAATAGCAAACATGTATAAAAGTTATAGTTAAAATAATCTGTTCGCTAAAGTAATAAACTTATTTGAATTAATGAGTGCAAATAAAAGTAAATTTATCAAATTAATTGTAGATTTCATTTCACTCCTTCTTTGTATCCATACAAAATAGTCATAATTCAATAAAAATGATTCAATTTTATTCATAAAAGTATGCAATCATTTCATCAATGTTTTGTTAGGACGTTGTCACTTTAAATTATCATCCGTAAACCGACTTTACAGACTTTTTTTTTTTTAATCAGACAAACATCGGCCTCAAATACTCACTAAAGATTCGTTAGGTAAACGTGTTGTCATGAAATAAATTTTAGAATACTACCAAAAAAATTGTTTAAATGTACAACATATGGTTATGGTTAATTTTTCACATGTATTAAATACGTCTTCGGGTACAACATCCAGTATTTCTTACGAGAATTAGGCGAAAAATTCTTTATTTTAAATTAAGTTTCATTCAGGCATAATTTTCTCTAAGCCACCGGAAAGACGATCGAATATTCAAGAATTGAACTTTATTTTGTTTTATTGTTCTTGTTGATGTTCGCAGTTCATACAGGAAAGCTGATTCAGGCTACGGTCTAAAAATAACTAAATAACTTTATTTATGTGAGGTACTATGACATCAAAAATCATAAATTACCGGGTAATAATCCAAATCCAACACTACTATTTTGTAGCAGTAATGGGTAGAATTGTTTTCATGTAAATGTACAAATTTAGAAATATCTGAAATTTTACAATAATATTTCGGTTACATTTACAAAAAAAAATATTTATATTACCGTTTACCAACGTTACGTTTGCCATTCCAAAAAAAAAAACATAAATACGGAGAGGAAGAGTTTTGCAAGTTTAGAAGAAAAGAAAAAAAAACTCCTTAGTTCAACCCATAAAAGTTTAGTTTTTCAACCAGCATTGTAGTTATAACTTATAAAATCACAATACTCCCATCCCACTAATCAGCAAAACCAACGCAAAACAGTAAAATTACAAGATGCATAAATATTATGGCTTAATTTATTTAAATAGTAGTTAGTTTATGACCACCAACCTTCTAACCAAATCTTCAAGCCTTCGTACAAACTAAAAGTCTCATTATCGCAACAAATTTTGTTTTAATCAAACCTAGACACGTGATAGTTGATATTCATTCTCAGTAATTACTCATAATAATTTTTTTTAATATCATGACTGTTTGGGAATACCTCCTTAAGTAACCTTTTTGCCTAAAAGATCATTTAAAAGAGCGCATTAAAAAAGGCCGGTCATTTTTGTTGATCTTATGAATATTTGTGTTGATCCTTACAAAATCGCAAAATGCAGAATTTTTTGAAATGACGACTCGTTCACAGTCTTTCATGTAGCCATGTGGCCTTTAATGGATTCATAGCACTATCTCTGGTTAAATATTTAAAGATATTATTTAAGCTTAGCTATAATTAATGTGGTAAAATTCCTTAATGTCTTATTTATAAATTTGAAATGATTAACTTTAACCTAGCAAAATTTAAAAATTCCCCAAAAAATAAATGACTGCCGAGAAAGATTTTTTTTGGTTGATACGCAAGGATTTATTAGAGACGATAGAAAGTGTATATACTTTCACTGCAAGATTCACACTGAATGTCACCTTGAAATTAAAGATTATTTGTTTGACGCTGCGTAGGTAAATGACACTTTTCGTGAACAGCAGTTATCAAAAGATACATCATAATGATGCGGCAAAATGCCCAAGCATGTGCTCACAGTTTTGACATGCAAACTTTAGTATTGTAAAAAACTCAGTTTTTTTACTTTTACGTGACTTGGAGTGAAATTTAAGGAGACAGAAAACGCTAGCCCACACTCTGCAGCTATTTCCGTAAAATATATCGTATTATTAAAAATAACGATTGGGTAAAAATAAAGATTTACTGACTTAAATGCTTAAGTTTAGAAATCATATTAAGTTGTGTAGTTTTACAACGTGGATCGCAGTATATTTATTTGTAATTAGTAAATTTATAACTGTTTTGCTCTTTTTAAAAATTAAAAAAAAAAAACATTATTTGGAACTTCCAAGCGGCGAATGAAGTTGTGTTTATATGTCATAAGATGAACGAACTACTTGACCATTGAAGTTTCTTAGCGGTGTGAGTGAGTTTTCATATTTAATGAGCCGCGTGTAATTCATCCCACAGCAGAAGCAACGGAAAGTGGTAAGAGGTGGCAGCATCTTCAACGCGTCCCGATGATTATCTCCGCAGCGGCTTCTGTGGACCGGTCACCGAGAGTCCCGTCGGCTCGAAGGTAGGCCCAGTGACGACCTACTTGGTCCCCCAAGACCTGCACGTGGTTGAACTGACCCCTAGTTGGGAACCTCACATCCGGGAGCTGGGTCTTTGAGCCTGCAGAGCTACCGTTCTCAGTGCAAGCTGTTGTGAGCTGCCAAACATGTATAATAATTTTTTTTTAATGCTAGTAACACGGGAAACAAGAGGCCTATGATTCAGAGCAGCTATGGCTCAATGGTAAGTAAACAGTCTGTTAGTACAGGCGGACAACAGAGTGATTTCAGTGCAAATAAGATGATTCGGTAGTTTACTTGGACGGGGAAAATTGATTGACCCCCAGCAACGCAGTAGGAAAACAAAACGTTCTGGAAGCTTTTGTGTGACCACGGAAGGTTCTGTGTCAGACTCTGTAAACGAAAGTTTCCAGAAGGAACAATTGGCCTGAGACGTAGCAGAAACAGATATATAGTGACTCACAAGCTGCAGAGGGGCTTCTTTGGTTCAGGGACATCAGTTAGTATGTAGAGTTCACGAGAGACACAGGGGACCACCCTGTACCAGTGATCTGTACTACGAGTTGTGAAACTGTCTAAGACAAGAGTTGTTTTCATGCTGTAGAGTAACTTGTAATCGAACGCAGCCAGTTGTATGCCTCATTCGTATTAAGTGAAATAAACAGCAAGAATAATTCTGTGAGCAGTAGTTAGGTAATTGCCTTTCACTCTCCTACCTACCCACTCAGCAGAAGAGGTGTCCATTCCGCTCGGGGATTCAACAAAGCGTCAAAACAAACTCAACTTTCGTAAGGTGAACTAATCCCGTCCAATCAGACCGGGGCGTCGTGCTGGAAGCGTTCGTTCTACTGGGTGGCAGGAAAGGTCCGTGGGTTCGATTCCCGTGTGAATACGACACACTCTGCTTTCTCTGACTTGTATACGACCTCCCGTGAAGCACGATCATCGAACACGTAACTTACGCCAAGGACTGGGTACACCGATACTTGTATTCTAAGCAGCGGATCGAATTTGGCCTATGGTTTGCCAACAGCATAACTGTAAAATTAAACTGTTGTAAAGAAAATGTGTGTGGTTTTGCTTAAAGTCTGTGCCGTGTTACTCGTATAAAATTCAACAGTTGTCTACGTATACATCTGCCACTGTTGTCCTGTCAACCGTGTTTGTAAGCTACTTCATGTGGTTGTTAGTGTCCGTAAACCAACATAATGTGAGGTATTTTCAAGTAAAAGCTGTAAAATAGTTACCACTGGACTACATAATTTAAAACAAGTTATATGAGATATTATAACAGATACTTGGGTTTTTTTTTGACAGACCTATCAATGAAAATCAGTAATTGGACACAGACGGTTTTTAAATTCACTACCATAAATTTCCAAAGTACAGTTTGCTTTGAAACTAGGGCGTTAAAAATTTTAAAGATTGTATTCCTGTAAATACGCTACAATTGATTACAACATGTCACGCATGTTCGACAGATCCATCGGCAGATAAGCCGTTCATTGTTGCAAACTGTATTTTTATCAGTGTAGACGCGATTTTGTGGTGAATTTACTGCAAAGTTCTTCAAGATAGTGTTCTTAATCTCCTTGATATTCACATACAGATGATCGCTCATATTGAATCTTAATCATGTTCTACAGACTACTTAGTGAAAAAACGTCAATGGTTACTCTGCATTTTTTTTGTTAATGGAACATAAATATTAATAAAAAATTAGAGATATTTGTAAATTTGTACATTTACATGAAAACAACTCTATAACTGCTAAATACTGTTCACAGTTATAAAGGGATTGGATTATTACCCGGGAATTTATGCTTTTAGATGTTCCATTACCTCCAAGACTTAAATTTATCTGTTAAATGTTTTTTGAATAGCTTTCAAGGGTTAAACTGCTCACATAATAAGCAGGATACAGCAAAATAAAGTCAAATTGTTAAATAATTGATTACCTTTTACATGGTAATAAATGAATATGAATTAAATAAAAAATTGTGTGCCATTTTTCGTATGAAATACTCAGCATTATCTGGAAAAAAATTACCATAGCGTATTATATTTCTTGTAGTACTACAAACTATTTCTTGGCAACTGATTTTGTGGCAGCAAACCACGCTCTGATTACCATTTTTGTGCTGGGTGGATCTTTAAGGTTTCACAATGTTATTAGAAATGAACAGAAACAATGTGTGATTCCGTCTGAATATAATTACTTCAAATTTATCAAAAGAAATTTTATAACAGATATTAAAAAATATAAACATACAATATCAATTAAGTACTTAAACAGATCTTAGGTATATTCAGAAAAAAAATATGGGTCGACCCTAAATTCAATTATAAAAAGTGTCATTTAAAAAAATACATAAATCAATAAAAAAAAATACAAATATATTTAAACTATCCCAGTTGAGGTATGTACTTAAAGTCCAGAAATTATGTTTATATGATGAATATCGTCTGACGGCGTAATTTAGGAAAGTTCAAAAAAAAGTTGAAAAATACAGTAGCGCCGGAGGTCGGGGCTTCGTTTCCCGGAGATCACGCGGGAACATGATGCCAGGGCGCTTGTGTACTGTTGTGGAAGGGTGGTGAAAATGCCAATTCGGCGTCCGGCTCTCGGACCCTGTCTGGAACAGTCCGAATCAAAACTGATCAGAACTTGTACACAGACAGTATACGGGGCAGAAAATGCCCACAAAGTTATAAGGGGGGGGGGGGGGGGTTGGGGGAAGTCGTGGATCGTCACTCACCAGACAGGGAAGTCGGCTTCTATTTACCGATGCGTCGCCAGCCAGGAACTGGATCCCGCGAATACGCGGCTGGACGCGGATGTTTTCATCATTTCAAAAGAAATAATTTAAAGAAAAATAACTATTATGTTTCTTACTGTGCAGACGACTAAACTACATAAAAAAGATTACAGGGATAGCATCCCTTATTTAAGTGACTACATAGTCGGTTGCGGCCGGATGGAAGTCTTGCAGTGTCTCGTCGACTCGCCGATAATCGCAAATGGTCCGTCTGCAGTCGCGACGCGAAGTGTCTCGCGAAGAACCGCGTCTTGTAATTAAAAGTAACTGTTCTTTCGAAAGTGGAGGGGAGGGACTGGGACGTCCGGACCGAAAGGTTCCGAAGTTCCCCGAGTGAGTATCATAAAAAAACTCTGACTGATGTCTCGAAGTTGGTAGCACTGGCCGACTTTAGCGCTACCTGTTGAGGGGTGTCTGAAATAAAAAAGAATCGACTTGCCCAAGGCGTCTGCTTTAACAAGGGAATAAAGGGGCAGTCAGGTGCTACACTCTGGCGGCCAAGATAATAAGTTACTGTTTCTGCCGCTAGATGTCGTGGGGTGGTCCATATTTGCACACACATTTTTTATGCAAGGCGTCCTTGGAGACGGTCGCTGTCTGCTGGGGTTTATGACCGGTCATTTGTCTTAGGCGAATTCTTAGAACCGAGATGGAAGGGGGTGGACAAAAGCGCAACGACGCTGGGAACTAGCGTCCATGACGTGACTCCAGGGGAGTGAACCTAATACGTATTCGTGACGGTAAAGGCTATGGTCAGCTCGCCTCTGAGAAATGGTAACAGCTCGTCCAGCTCGTTGTGTGCAGTTTTAGTCATGAAGTGAAGTAACGTTACAGGCCTGGGACGTACCTGTAAGCGAGGGAAATGTTAAACGGGCTGCCAACAAAGTCTTAGATCTGCAAAAGATCCTATAGGTCTCTGGGAAAGGTGCTTCTGTCTACTGGCACAAAGTTTAACTAAGGGGAGTACACCAGCCTACAAAGAGTAAATCACCCAAAGTAACCAAACTATAAAGCAAATAAAATTTCTAAAAATAATTTAAATTATATAAACAATCCAAAAAAAACGTGTAGAAATACCAAATTTCCGGCACAATTTCAAAAGGAATCTTTCGTTAACGTACAGTAATTTTTTTTTTCTGTGCATGTAAACCATATAGCCTATATATTAATTTTCTTAACTGAATAATGGTATAAGTATCTGAATATCTTGACTCGCTTCATAGAACTGACATGGAATAGTTTATTCATCTACTTTGATAAGTTATTAGGAGAAATGAAGGACGGTACTTGTTCTGTGAGAATTAATATGGAAGAACACTTTTCAGAAATCGTCAAAATGTATTCTCCGAATCACACCGGATACGAAGTTATGCCCGTGCTTTTTCAACTACGGGTGCAGTCTGCTGAAAATTCTTGGAGCAGAGAACAATCTTATCCTCGAATGGCTCACGGGAGTCATCACGTCTCGTATAGATTTCTATAACTATACCATCTCAGAAATGTGATGTGTGACATACGCACTTTAGCGAATACGATTAAGCGCTGTTCGCTCGTGATGCTGCTACAATGCTAGGAATTTGAGTAAATTTAGGGTCTTTTCAACGAAGAATTCACCTCAAATAAACGAAGAGATCTCCTTTATTTCCGAGAACTGGTTCTTCGTAGAAACTACACTGTATTTAGTTGACTTACGAGTTTATTTTTTAAGTTAAAACATACGTGGAAGAAATGTGAGGGTTTTTACAGCAGTATTATCCAGTTTTTGAATGCTTTGATAATGTACCAAGATAATTGTTTCAGATTAATGTTCAAAGTAAGTGAAATTTTTACCTGTAAATTTACGCATATCCCTGGATGATTTGTAAACAACATTCTTCGATAAATAAAGATAAAAAATGTTAACGGTGTACCATAAATGAAACCGAGGGGAAACGAAATCTTGGGTGTGCTGTAGTATCACCAGGCATGTTTCCTGCAACTATACCTGATCTAACAGACACAAGGTTATCTTGAGACAGCTTCGAACACGAATGAGCAACGTTTTCCCACATAATTCGGGATCA
This sequence comes from Bacillus rossius redtenbacheri, assembly GCF_032445375.1. Lineage (NCBI taxonomy): Eukaryota > Metazoa > Arthropoda > Insecta > Phasmatodea > Bacillidae > Bacillus > Bacillus rossius. Next base: position 55,934,651 of record NC_086333.1, read on the forward strand.
TTTAGAAAAATGAGTCTGTGAGATAGATGATTACTTGAGCTGAAAAGTAAAATATGTTACTCAAAAACGTATTTAGGGTTATCAGACAATTTTGATGAGACGTTATGCGTTGTTCATTCAATACATCCATACCATCCCCCTGTGCTGTTTGCCCGACTTGCAAAAGACGTGACCACTTTGACTGGCTTGGTATCGCCACTGAAGCCAAGAATCAGTTAAATTTTCCTACCGTGTGTTATATTTAAACCCCAGCTCACACACTGAGAATAAAATACATTCTTTCTACGTGTTTTATGATATCAGCAAAAATAATTTAGTGGTCCACATAGTTGTTTATTAGTGACGGCCAAATGTTGTCACTCATATATGACATTTTTGAGAATACTTATTTATTCATTCTGTTGTCACCATACATTGTTTGTTAGAGACTTAACTAATTCAATATTTCATCGCGGCCACAAAACCTTTTTGAAGTGAAACTTATTGGGGTGCTATGAGAATAAAATATCAATATCGATTTTTAATGCAACGTTTTTGACGTGAAAAGGACAGAGAATAGGTAATAAGCCAAAGAAATATAAAGAGAGAACTATGCTATATACGTTTCTGGGATCGTTTTCGTTCTCCTCTTTGTGCGATGATTCGTCATCCACCCCGAAAAAAAATAAACCCGAGAGATATAGATGAAAGAAAGAATAAGACGGAAAGTTTGCGCATGCGCTTTTCCCATAAAATAAATATATGTAACCTATACAATCAGCTGCGAATGTCGAACTTTTTATTTTATACCAGTGCGCTAGAATTCTTCCTTGTTCAACCAGCAGTGTAGAGAATGCTGTTTACAGTCCCTGCATTTCCGCATAGGTAGTGCTACCTGTTATGAATGTCAAATTTCGTTCAGTGATCTGGCGAGTTCCAGATGGCAACATTTTTTGACGAAACAGTAACATGCACAGTTTTTTTTTTTTTTTTTTAGAAAATTGTCTTCTTTCTCTCTTTCTCTGTCTCTCTCGGCCATCTTACCCATTACGATATACTTAAGAGAAGTTGTACTTCTGTCAGTTGTACTGAATTACAAGCGCTCTTTTTTAATTGAAACTTATTTACAGTTAGTAGGGTAATTCGATACGATAATATCAGGAGTGGGGAGCTCGATGGTATTTCCCAATTGTAGCACACTTGCATGTATATGCGCACACTGACATGTATACACTTGCACAATTATGTACTCGTACACGTGCTGTTTTTTTTATGCGCTCGTGCCTTGTCCTGGGATTCAAATCCAGGATCAATTGCCCAGAAGTAAGCCCTAGCCGCTGTGTGCTCTCGGATTAACAGACCGAATGACTACTGATGACATGTTAACCTGCAGCTCTATCCTTTCCTGAGTGTGACCCAACGCAACAACAAGCAGTTAGGCCTTTTTTAAATTAATTCACTCGTAGCTCCTCAAGTGTAGACTAGATGTTGGAGCGAGGGTTTTTACAATGACAGATCTGATAACTTTGCTAACTGCCGACAGCTTTGTTCTGGTGACATGTGACCTAACTCTCTATCCCTACTGGGGTGACATCCGACGCGCCAGCTCGCGATTAATTAACTTAATTAACTTAATACAATTGTTTTCTTAGATGCGTTAAACACCGTCTTCTTTCCTAGCGTGCTGACGGCAGCGTGAAGGGCGACGAATACTGTCGCTCACCGCCAGTGGTACCAACCCACACGCGCACAAGCACCAGCGTGGTTGAGACTTTTCCGCCCACACAAGACCTTACTGGACCATCCTTCTTGTCCTGTAGTGGACCTGCCTGCTCAACGCTTGCAATAATTTATCCCCGCATGAACGAACCCAATTTTTTATTCTGTGTCCATGCAGGTTTTAACTCGGTCCAACTTAACTGATCACATTCTAAAGGTCAGTCATGGCATCAATTTCTGGCATACGGCAGAATGTGCGCACTCTACCGAGTGATGAGCAGGCACGTCGGCAGGACAGTTCAAAACAGACTGCTGCTCTACAAAGCCCTCATCCGACCGAAAATCACTTACGCTGATGCCCTGTAGTGGGAAACTGCAGTCAAAACACGTCTTACTAAACTACAGCGAATTCAAAATGGACGTATTATAATGGCTACAGACGCCCCCAGATACTGTCCAGTAGAGGTAGGTACTGCATCGCGAAACGAACACAGAAACTTTACACGATTCATAGGTTCGTACCACGACAAAATTTTATGAGAATTGCGAAACTCAACAAATCCCATTAATTTCGTCGCTATGTTATTGTGATCCCGAAGAGAAACAGAAATACAGACGCGCTAAAAAAGGTCGTCGCGCACCGATCGCCCTAGTGCACCGTGGTTGGCCGAGCCTTCGAACTATCACAGCGAAGCAGCTCCCACGAGCCAATCCCAGCCCGGGCGTTTCGGACTCTGGGCAGTGCATGCACACAATTGACAGTAATTATCCAGACACACTTAAGGGCTCCACCTACCCGGGCACACATACGGTGCGCAGAGCTTCAGGATAAACAAGGCGATTTCAAAACTACTCAAGATATCCGAGTGGGGTCTGCTTACGAAAAGCATTTAAGAGTTCGCTGAGGGCCGAAAAGTACTTTTGATTTCGGATTAAGTTTTTAAACTGTATTTTTAGAAGAGTTAAAATGGCTAAAACGCATGTTTTCAGAGTAATTTTTAGGCGTAAAACAACCTGTACAGATTCTTGAAAGCACTTAAGGGACTTGCAATACACCTTTATCTTCCTTTCTCCGTAATATAATGTTACGGTCACCGCTTAATTTTCACAGTTATCCTGTGACGACGAGAAGACTGCGCGTCAGTTCAGAGCCTTGTGCTTAGAGGCGACACCACGCCAGAAATACCAGCGAGCGTCGCGCTTATCATCCCGCCTCACTAACACACATACACCCCTGACGAGGCGGGCCCCTTAATACAGGTATACTGGCAGTTCAAAAACATAATTTAAGCTATTCTTAAGCTCGCAAAACATAGTAGCTCACAAACGCGTAGAATTTGAGGCTAGGGTTCCACGATGAAGGACTGCATAATTTCTCTAACCGACCGACCGCCTGCTAGTGACAGGCGACCTGCCACTCTGGTCCCTTCTGGGGTGAGACCTGATGCGCCAGTTCGCGATTAATTGACGTAATTTAACTTGCAATAGGTATATTTATATGCATTCAACACCGTCTTCCTTTAAATGATTTAGGTGCACATGCTGACTGGCATGCCGTTGGGCGACGAACGAAGTCGCATGCACCACTGGCACTTATCTGAACGCGCACAAACACTAACGCGGAACATGCCGCAGCATGCTTGGATCATTCTGCCCTGACCAAATCTTCTTCCTGGACCATACTTAGCGCCCTGTACTGAACCCGCCTCCTTGATGCTTCCACTGGCGTGCTTCTCTGTTTCTATGCATGTTTTACCTGGGTCCAACTTAGGTAACTAGTTATAGTCTGGAGTTAAGATAGGGGAGTTAGTCATGGCGCCAATCGTAGCAAAGGCTGGCCGATCCCCAAACAAAGCAAACATGATGCATGCTACCCTTCCTGCGTGGTTGAAACCCAGCATGAGACTTGAGACTCACTTAGTCTTCCCTGAACCAGATCTCTTCACAAATACACTTAGTTGTTAGTTAGGTTAAGGGGGGGAGGATTTGTGCTCTCGGCCCTTTAGGCAGCCGACACGCTGGGCGCACTCATGCGAACAGCCTCCTTGGTCCATCGGCGGTCCGAGTAAATCACGGGCGGCTTATAAAGGCGTCATTAGCAGCGGCCGGGCACGCCGCAGCGAAGAGACACCATAAACAACAAGGTATCGGCCGAGTGACGGTCCGGTTCCCTGCGTCGGTCGCCGGGGCAGTATATATCCCCTTTGACTCTCCGGGTCGGATGCTGGTTGCGTCGTTAATTGGTGGGACTTTTATTGAGAAACACCCACCTCCTCCCGCCCTGACCTAACCCTTTTTTTATTTGTGAGTGGGAGAATCCTGCGCGAGGGGAAGTTTTAAATGCAGCCGTGAAGTGTGGATGGCTGAGTTTCTTCTCCTCTGCTATCGACCCCCGGTGTTTCTGACGGAACAGGAGGACGGCTCTTCAACGTCTTATTTAAAGTTGACGCTGTTTCCAACGACGGTACTGTCTGTCCGGGAAACATTGCACCCTTAGCGGTATTTCTGGTTTGACGACAACCAAAATTTATTTGGCAAAAAATAAATTTATTCCCAGATTATACAGGATTGGTTACCGCCTCTCTCACTGTCGGAAGAAAAATACGTCAAGTAAATTTGAGTCATTTTACCAATCTAAATGGATTAATTTTACACGAAGAATATAACAATAGTACACTGGGAGAAAAACACAGCTCTTTGTATCATCAGAACGCTTGTTGTTTACAGTTGAGCAAACCAACTGCGTGTAAACAAGATATAAACAAATGTTTACAGTGCCTGCACACGGTCTGTCTTTGATTTTATGCGGCGGCATGCGTGGCACGAGTTTTTCAAGTCCTTTGTGTGAACTCTGTCCTTAAGACATCCTCTTACGCAGTTGGATGTCCATAGTAAGGCATTTACACTTTTTCAAATTTTTGCATCAATATTGGGAATAACAGGATTGAAATGGCCACGTCTTCATAATTACGCGGTAACTTTGTGCGGCCGTTTTTTTTTTCCTTACCTTCGTTTCATTGATGCACCGTTTTGGTTAGACGCCCAAAATATTGGATGAAATGTAGTCTTTGCATTTTGGAAAAATATTTAAATGACCTTTATTTTTATGAAAATGTCGGTTTTTAACTACGTAGATTATAACTCATTCTTACTTATTTTCATTAAACGTTATCAATTACCATCTTTGCAATGTTTTGGGCGCATAAATATAGCAAGGGTGAGGTTAAAAAGTGACTTAAAATATGTCACAGTATGCCGTCAATTCCTAATTTCATGATAGTACCTATATCCATACGATTTATGTGTATATATATGTGTATATATATATATATATATATATATATATATATATATATATATATAAGGGAGTTTGTAGTTAGCGAAGTTTTGTACCTGGATTCTTCATAAATATAAATTCCGTTAATATTTCTAAAATAACTTTTAGTTGTGATTTCCAGATCCCGTTTTACCGATGATCTCAAAGGCAGTAATTCACTCTCGTATAATAATTCAGTTACATTTGTCATCATACTGACGCTATTTTGATTAAATAAATGCGAATTTGAAGGCATTAAAAAATATGGCGTCTTTGATTTAGATTTTTTCCCCGTTCATCTTAGTTACATTTTTTTTCAGAAATGTATTTTTAAAATTATATTCAAATTTTTTTTAGTCGTGGCGTGGCAGTGTTGCACCCACGAGGTGGGGCATGTATAAGACCTAACGTGCATTGCGAGAGTGTTCTGTCTGTAGACTTCCGAACCAAAGTGTAGGTACGTCAACTAGTAAAGAATAAGCCTAACACATAGAATTATTTTCTGTATTTATTACAAAAAATTCCTATGTAAATCAGTTGCCAAGAAACAGTTTGTGATACTACAAAAATATAAATATTGTAAATTTTAAGTTCATTGTGGCTGTTAAGTTCATATATTAATTTTCGTAATTACTATAAGTTATATTAAAATTTTCGGAATGACTGTATCCTAAAAATTTTATATCGACTATATCAGTTATAGAAAATCTATCACAAAGCATATTGTTATTACTGATGGAAAAATTTTGAGACAAATGATATCAATTACCTTACGTTTTCATTTATACAGAGTTGAAGTGCATTTTTTAGCTGTTGGACAAAAAAAATTAAAGTTTTAGTTGATTCAACGATAAAAGCGGTTTCTTTTTAGTTTTTTTAACCACAATTTTATTTTTATTTTTTTCAACTCAAATCATATACAATTTTGAAACATTGTGAAACACTGACTTATATTTTTGAAGCGTACACAATATGGTTTTCAAATAGCTTACTGTCCATGTGTGTGGATTCAGCGACGTGCTTGACCATAAATAGACCAAACTCTTAAAACATGTCACCCCTGCGGTGGAACAAATAAGGCTTACTTTATCATCTGCGTAAAATATGTTTGGGAAAAGTCACACCTACCACATTCGTGTCGATATCCGTGAAAGTGTGATATTTGTTGCCCTTAGAAGTCCAAACTTATTCTTATCTTTTTAAATTTCAGGGGTTGAAACTTTTTGATTTTCCTTAATTTTTCAATGTAGAAAGATGATGCCAAAACAATTACCTTCTGCTTAAGTGTATTCTTATATATGATTTATATAAAATTAATCGAACATATTTCACCTCATTAAGATTGAAAATTAAATAAATAATTACGCAAAAGCTATATTTTCATGTGGTTTATATGCTCAATTTATTTTCTCCCGTTAAAGTATATTCAAAGACGTTTTTGTTTTACTATTATCTAAACCAAAATACCTTTTTTAACTCTATTAGCGAGCGAATCATGAGCATTTGGGACAACAAACTAGGTAACTGTTCCTAAGTTTCTTCTTCTTAATGCTCATTTTCTTACATCCCACTGAAATAATACGAAGATATCAATTGTACATTATAAGGCAAAATTTGCGTCATTGTCACCTCTAGAGACAGAATTTCCTAATCATTTTAAATCAGAGTCAACAGTTTTCTGTATGTTATACACAATATATAATAACAATAGGTAGAGACCCGGAAAATTCGCGGGTTCAATGACCTCCAGGATAGACTCCAATATCCTCTACACACTCGGGCAAATGCCAACTGTTCATTGGCTGCTGACTTGTGAGTCGTCTCGACTGGGTGGCATGTGATTCGACACTTCTATGAGTGAGGTTCTCTAATTGGCCCTCAGTCCTCCAGATTAACAGTGAACCAATGACAGAAGCAGCACTAAGGTATAATTATTTGAATTTTAGCATAACACGAAATGAACCCGCGAATTTTCCGGGTCTCTAACAATAGGTATGTAATTTTTTATGTAAAATCAAACTTGCCCGGTTTTTATTGCTTATATACTCATATATTCACATACTTAATTATACGACGTTCTAACTAATATTGGATTGCATCAGTTTATGTTTCTCAATGGCATAATTACTGAAAAATAGGGCACTGCGTGGCTGAGTGCACGAGAAAGGTTACAATCACGACGGAAATCCAACCCGACACGTCAGTTTGTACAGCTAGGAACTTCTGCAGGGTCTGAACCCATAGGTGTTACTAGCTGGGCTTAGTAAAGCAACCCAAACCATACGCCTTAAAAAAAAAATACAAGAAAAAAGACGGTGCTATCAACATAGGCGAGTTTGCAAAAAAAAAAACAGTTTGGACAAGGGGGGATGTGGCCTTTTTTCTAAGTCCGGCAAGCAAAACAGATGAAGCTTAAAGACTAGTACACATGGAGCGTGAAATACCTAGGTGTTTATGAAAGCGTAGGTACAGATGCTGACGCGAGTAAAGCGTACGCTTTCTTATAAACCTAGGTATTCCACTAAAGCGCGTTATATCTAGCGTGCGTTACAACACTCCATGTGTAATAGTCTTTAGATTTGAGTTGTCGCTTAAGATGCAAGATACACGGTGATAAGTCCAAGGCATTGGATTTGCCTTATGATTTTATTCTAAAATAACACGACTTTCTACGGCACTACTTAAATAATTTTATATAGTACAGTAAATTAAAAAACCTACTACAATATATGAACCAAAGCAGCATGCAATGCTGCCACCTTTATTTTAAATTTAAAAAACTTCAGGGAATAGTGTCTAATATAAAACTGTAGTATATATCTAAGGCCACGGCAAACGAAATATCTATGTTCCGCTTCTGCGTAAAACTGGCTAACTTTGCTGGTTCAAAGATTCCATTGTAGGCCTATGGTTAATGGCATGACACTGAAAGAATATTGTATTAAAATATAGTTAAATAACGGTTTTTATTATCCGTTAACAAATATATTTTTACTTATATAATAAAGTTTGTAGCGTTAGAGTGCTAGTTTTTGTACCATAAATACAAAACGGAAAAAAGTTTTATAATATAAAAAAGTATTTTTTCTGTAATAATGGTGATATGCCCTAATACTATTGAACTTAATACGGGAAACTCCTGTAAATCGCGGAAATCACTACAATCAGTGTTCTAAGTTGGAGATGTTAGATCCTTAGGGTTGAAGGAGATTTTTCATAGTTACGAGTTTTGGTGAATATTGAAACCATTAGAGAATATTTGTGTTAACCGAATTTAATAAGTAACTGTTTTACGGCTCCATTGGGCTAGTTTATATATTAATAATTTTATAATATAAAATAATGTTTGTGTGTTCTCGCAGCATGTACCGTGGTGTTTTATCAGCGTTTATATCAGTCGTAATTCACTGGTAATCGATCAGTTTAACGGCAAAACCGCTGCAACATGTGACTAATTATGGCTGCAACAGTTACCGAGTGGAAAATAATGCAGAATGATTTTATTTATTCCCGAAAACTGACATTTAACAAAATGTTTGTAAAAATATTTCACTCTTTAATGTTTTTTTCCCTAAAAAATTATCAGGTAATACGAAACGCTTGTTGATCATATATGCATTAAATAATTAATAGCACTATACACAGCCATTTAAAAAATAAAAATGTGTAAATTTGTCAGGTGTCACTGCTTCCATTAGGTATTATGAAAAAGAGGTTATTAATAGTTGGATTAAAACAAACAACATTGAGCTTTCTTGGTTAGAATTCTCAGACACGATTTTAACATTAATATTTATCCTAGTCATAAGTGGTTATATCATTATGTTCCTTTCAGTTGCAATGAATTGTCAAAAATCTTAATACATATTAGGGTCAATAATGCTTAAAGAACTTGAAATCACTACCTATAGAATTTGGGATATTAAGTTAGTCTGAATAATTAATGTCATTTGATGTTAACTATAATGAAATTGTTTGTGTTTATGAGCTCCAAACAGTTTTTGATGCAAGAGAAAATTTTCCCATTGAACTTAGTGTCTGAAATGCACTATCATAACATATATAATAACAACGCCAGAATAAGAAAAGTATATGTATTATGTGAAATGAATTACACTTTTTATAATCCAATATTTTCACACCATACAAGCTCGCAGACTGATTTCAAAACAAATGATGCAACATGAAACGTGCCATAAGAGCTTATGATAGAAGCATATGAGGCAGGGATAATTATCAATTTCGTCCACTGTTCTGAACAAAGTTCCATAAAACTCTCGCAAGGAAGTGCTAGCGTCCGTGGTTTCCATGTTTCTCCATGCTAAACATGGCAAGTGTCCGGTACTGAGTTCAATAGTAGACTATTTGATATTCCCGAACTTACATGGGTTAACCAAGATTCTCTAGTTGCCACTAGATGGCAGGTAACTAAATTACAAATAATTACAAAATATGTTTATAAACGGAGTAATTTTTTTAAGATACTGTGTGTATATTATTACTTTTTTACACATAAACTCATGATTACAATTTAGGATATATGGACAAGTGCACTCAAAAAAAGCACTACCGCTATCGAAATGTGACTTGTACATTTATAACTACATACATGATGCTCCCACATGTGGTAATTTTGTGAATTTAGCCACTCCTGAGTGTTGGTCCGATGCACCAGCCCGCGACAGTACACTAATACACACTCCGTAGCCTACGACTGCGTAGATGTTGAGGCTAGGGCCTCGCGATGAAGGACTGGATACTTTTCCTAACCGACTTCGGTCGACCTGAGTCTATGTCCACTCCTGAGTCCAGGCACGATGCACCAGCTCGCGACAAAAGCACGAAATTAATTATAAAAGCTATCGAACAAAACATATTTCAATGTTTATTTACATATTTTAATTCAACAGGCGCACACTGAATTTCCCCTTCCTAATTTAGTTTAGGCTGGCTGGCAGCCTGGTGGGAAACGACAAAGTTTCACTTTCCTTTGCGATATAATTTTAAAAATTCAATATGAGATTCTTAGCTTTCAATACATAGCATTATGTTTGTTGGAATCTGGCTTTTAGACCCAAACATATTGTATTATCCCCCTCTTAGGGATGGAGTTTGATAATTTCATATAGCCTATTGTTTAATATAGTTAGTTATCTCTGATCTAAATTATATCTAAATCGGTTGGCTATTAAATACGTGATTTAGTTGCAAACATCAAAACTTTTACCTTTCACGTTTATATTAAGCAGGGAGAAGTACATGAAAATACTACAAAAATATTACCTGGATGACCAAGATTGGCTCGTTACAATAAATTAAATACCTACTATTTGTATAAAAAGTATTTAAACCTACATTTATAATTAAATATTTCGGTTGGAAGGTAAACAAAAATAAAATTAATTAACCTATACATTAACCGGTGGTTATTAATCGCTATTAAAAACAGTTATTTTTTGGCCGAATTGAAAGTTTTATTTTTTCTAAATATGCTTAAAGTATAAGTGATTAAAATAAATTTAATTATGTCAGAAATTTTCTCACCTGAAAATAAAAATTGAAGTTTTAAGTTATGTTGCACTTGGAGAAACTTATGTACTCTTATCGAAAAATTGTAAGTCAGAAAAGTTTTCCAAATAAATGATAGTAAAAAATTAAATATAGGTCTCTAAGAACACTTGGGTGCGTGGCCGGCACGCACGTTACTAGTAAAACTTCACACTTAGAAGGATAAGGAATATTGTAGGTACACAAACATAAGAATATAAGTCAGTCTGTTTGTTCCTGAGGAAAAGAGTAGATCTCAGTTCCCGAAACGTCGCAACTGTTTTGTTTTGGGAAGTCTATTGTGTTCGGTTTTGTAGTTTTCATTTTGGTGTCCAGAATATCTGTTTGGTCACATTGTTGGTTTGCCCTTGCGTCTCTGTATTGTCGTTGTGTTGTCCAGATGATCTATTTAACATCATCGCTGTGTTTTCCAGGGTCAATTTTTGACTTTGTTTATTGTTAGTTTTGCAAAGTCCCGTCCTTTGTGTTTGTCCATGCTGTGAATTTTTTTTCTGTGTGTGTTCAATACATATGAATTTTGACATTGGCTGATGTTGGCTTGTTTTACGTGTGTTTGTTCACTCATATTTTTTTTTGTTCGTTATTGAGTTTAAATGTATGTAACAGTGTAACTATCAATGGCATATGTAACATAAATTTTTTAACCTTATAGAGTTTTGGCAAAAATGAAATTACTTTCTGTGTACTGCCTGTCGGTCAGACGATTTTAGATCTACTTTCGCGCCACCGCAGATAATACCTGTTTCGGAAGAAGGGCTATATGTTTTCAGGTCCGCTAGTACCCTCCTCCCACTCGTAATCGAAACGCGGAAAGTGATTTCGGTCGCAAGTTTTATTACAAGGGGTCGGCGTGTTATTGGTCCCGCTATCAAGATGGGAGAGCGGGCGTGGCGGAGGCTGGAGAATTAAGGTGGACAGGAAGTTAAGGGGAGGGGGGCGGCGAGGGGAAGGCGCGATCTCGGAGAAGTTCTTGTCGCGGGCTGTGGCTCGGCTTATCAATCGACAGATGGGGCGCGCCGATAGGTCGGGTAATTGCGCGATTAGGGGCAGCGGTGTTTTCAAGAGCCTGGTCGCGAAGATGAGTTAAGTCTCTCCGAGGCCTCTCGCCTGCCTCAGTAGAACTATTAACCTCCTCCCCCCTGCCCCTCCCTACATAGTGTCATTCTCGGAAAACGAGCACAAGCTATAACTCCCCTCCCCTTCCTACCCCCCCCCCCCCCCCCCCCGCCAACAAAGCTTTGCTCAAGATCCTCAGATGATTTCGTTTCTGGGATGAAAACACCCTGGGAACACACCTTCCCAGCTGGCTTCCTGCCATCAGATAATTTCTCTCATCTTTTCCGGGTGAGTGAATATTATTTATTTCTTCGTACTGACGTTTCACAGTAAAAGATTACCACTAACCGCTTTTGTGCCAAAATCGGCGTTACAGATGATTCGAAATTATCCCTTGTTAAATAAAACTAAAACACAATCACCTGCAATTATGTTTTAATAAAATCTGTAGAAACTAAACCAGAAAATTAATATGTGTGTACCAATTACATTAATTACGTCCAGCAAACTACATTTTTGAGCACTAGATTTGTGACACTCCTCAAATATCATAATGCGTCAGGTATTAAATGCCATGTAATTCCAACGTAACTTATTTTAAACATAACATTTTTAGGTAATATGGTACTTAATACTCAATACTCTTACAAGGACAAAACATTGACGTTTTATTTTACTTTTTTTTCTAATACACTCAAGGAATTTGCATTTGCATTTGCGGGGTACAATACCCACACTCAGCATTAAAGATAAATGCCTCCAGTATATACATATAAAACCTGTCTTAATAGTTAGTTGAAATATTCACTACCGAAGAAAATAAAAGCCCATGATCTTAAGGAGTATACAAACCAGCTATCTGAAATTTACGCCGTGTGCATCAAAGCCTTAATGGGTTCGGATAATTCTAACATTAATTGAGTACCTTTTTTGTTTTATCTGACGGGCAAAAAACTACCACTTTCCGCTTTGAGAAAGTTGTAGTAATGAATGGCACGAGTGAGCGCGCATATGCAAATGTATGTCAATTAAAGAATGTCGGCGTTGAATATCGATCACGGTAGTAAAATAGTATCAAGACAGACGGACGTGATTTGTGTATTCAAGTTTTTACGCCCGTTAGGGTAAGTCGAGATTAAAAACTTTCGACATACTAAAACTTATTTTTTGAAAGTAACAAAAGTATTCAAGTAATGTTACAGATATTTTGTAAATTTATTCATTTACATGAAACCAATTGTATCACTACAAAATAGTGTTCGTGGTTATACTGGATTCGGAATCTTACCCGGGTATTTATGATTTGTGTTGTCTCAGTGCCTCTAATAGTAAAAGTTATTTGTAAAGCGTTCTCTGAATACCTTTCAGCTCAGAATAAGCATGATACAACAAAATAAATTCTAATTATTTAATATTCAATGGTATTTTACATCGTTTGAAAAAAACAATGCTTGAATGAAACTCAATTAAAATATAAAATTATGCGCCAATTTTCGTAAGTAATACTCAGTATTATCTCGAAAAACGTATTTCATAGATGCCGAAACAACCATAGTCACTTGATGTACAAAAATACAATATTTTTGTTGTAGTTTTAAAAACTATTTCTTAACAAGTGGTTTCCAAAGGAACATTTTCTAAACGTAGGCCCTGTGTGCAGATCGTAACGGAAAAAAGAATCTTAAATCGAAATAGGTGCTAAAAGACGCAGACTGCTACAAGTCTCTTTGCAGATTTTTTTTCACCATTAAACCATTTTTTTTATAACTGTGAAACTCTATTAAGTACTTTATTAGCTACAAAATTACTTGCCGAAAACACAGTTGGCAGCAGCAGCTCTCAATGAAATTTTTGCACTTGAGCTTACTAGCATTCTTGTGCAATAGCATACATGCTCGCTTCTATTCTTGTGCACTTACATACTTGCTCACGCGCGCACATTGTCAGTCGCACACTCGCTCGCCTGCTTCACTGATCACTCGGAGACTTCCACACTCGGCTAAGTGCGCATGTTCTCAAACGGGTGTAGGCCTGACTCCTGCGGGAGTACTAATACAGCACCAAAAGTTTTCCATGCCATTAACCTTAATATCCCTAGTTTAATACATTTTGGGGTTATTAGAATTTCCCGCTTAAAAAGCACTAAATCAACACAAAATATCTTCGTTCACTATCATAAATCTTAACTCATTACATGCCAAAATGTATTCTCAACATAGTGACCACTGTTTTGCCCACTAAATTTAAGTTTGGGTTTATATGGATGCTCTGCACTTCAAGCAGTGTCGTAACGTCTAACTGGTCCAGTAAGTATCATGCCATTTACGGTAACTATGGAACTGCATTGAGGTTATTGTACCGGAATATTTAACTTGCACAATATATATCAGGCCATTAATGGTAACTATGGAACTTTGTCCGAGTTTACTCGTACTTGCTCTTCATTTGTATTCACTTCACGTACGTCATGGCTCCTCCAATCATGGCTGCCCACTGAGACCAGTCACAGCTCGACTGTGTTCTGTATCAGAACGCCCAGCCTTCCTGCCTTAGCTTCAGGTGCAGCTGGAAACGGTTAGGTGGGGAGTTTAGCCACTCACGACCAGGGGTGCTTGCGTCTCTGGTTATTAGAATCCCGGTCGAACAAAATATGAAAGCGGTCCTTGCGTCCAAGAACCTCAACGCTGCGCGTGGTAGAATCTCTCCTGTCCTGACCGACACTTAGTCTGGACCACCCACTGTCTCCTGTATTCTCCTGTACTTACTGCATGCATCTAAGCCTACTGTTTACCTTGTATCCATGCAGGTTTTACTAGCCTTACTTAAAATAGTTTTAGAAGAGATTTAACATAGGGGAGTTACTCATGACTTAGTCACTGGTTTGAGTTACATCGAATGAGGTGTCGGAGCTATTGCCAGCTACAGTTATCCCAAACACGATCCAACAGCCCTGTGGGAAGGTTGCAGCGATGCGGACACGTGGCCTCTCGGTACTCAGTGCAGTCCTCTGGCTCCTCGTGACACCGGTGGGTGACGCTAGGGAGGACTCTGCCGAGCGTATTCCTGTCTCAGGCATCTTCAGCCATGTCCGGATGGTAACCAGAAACGGCGATAGGGCTGAATCTGCGGGCTACAGCAGATGCGACTGAAACCTTCCTGGGGGGTTCGACTACTGAGCCCTGGGGGTGAATCCCAAAGGCCGGTCTCTACGTAAAGAGCCCAATGGCCTATGGATTGGAGTCTAGCGCGCCGTCGGCGGTGCCAGGAACCCCCGGGCCTAAACAGCTGTAAGCCCCCCCCCTCCCCCCGGCCAGTATTCACCACGGGGGGTGGCCGGGGGAGAGACAGAGATAACGTCGAGGTCCTCGAACACGCGGTGGCAAAAGCAACGATGTTTGCCCGGACACCACCAAGTTGGTAGCAGTGCGGGATGAGCCTTGTTGTGAATGGATCCCGGCTGAGGTTTCCTCTGTCGGCCCAGGATCAGCTCGGGCAGGTCTCGCACTGCTCTTATCGCTTGGAGCAGACTCTAAGGGTTCCCTGGCCCTGTGAAGAGCTGACGCAGTGAGTAGCGACACAGCACCGGTTACTAGCCGGACAGTTAGGAAAGGTGGGATAGGCCTCCACCGGACCACGGGTTCCCTGGGTGACTGAGGAGTCCCCGTGTCACGTGGTGGATAGAGGTAGGCGCCAGCAGCACTGAGAAGGTCTAAGGGCTAGGGACACAGCCAACTGTCTGGTCAGCTGAAGAGAGATAGTTGGGACGAGATGGTGATGATGCTGGGATGTGTAGCCTCAGCCTCTCGCCATAGCCAACTCTCTAACGGCTTTCTTGATTCGCGTATACGGCGTATCAGTATCCACGCCCGTGGGGGCCTCGGGACGGTTAGGCCTTACGGCTAAGAGCGCCGGGTTAACGAAGAAATACGGGGGAACACCTCTTGGATGGCCTACACTCGCACACCTCTACAGTTGCCTATATGCTCGCATGTGTCTTAAATATTTGTGTACCCATCAAATTTATTATTCTTTTATTTGTGAAGTTTCTCTTCCACCGTGCGTGTTGGCCACGCAACTAATGTTTTTTTTTATGTGTTCACGTCAGCAGTGGAGATATTGTTAAACCTTAAGTAATAATTATAGCATGAAATTGATAGACTTTAACTATAAAGTAAATTCATTATATTAATTTAAATATTGTTCTTGTTGATCAAGTTGGAGCTACCCATTTAATTGCGATGACTAATTAATTTATCTAAAATTTAAAAGAACATAATAAATTTTTATCTCATAACGTACTATATCTAATTGAATATATTGTTTTAGTAAAAAATGAACTTCTGTGAAGCAAACACACTCTTAGTTGTTACTTGAGTTCAAATATCAGGACTAAGTTGAGTAGATTAATTCAATTACCTACATTGGCACATCTAAAGTTTTATCTATAAACTCGAGTTCAAAAATCAAACATAAAACAATTTTAAGGTATTTATTCTTATTTTTCTAATATTTGCAGGAAGACACTAAAATTTAATAATAACTTTAAAAATTAACTTTGTGTCTGAATGGTTAAACTGTGAGCGTAATAAGTACGATGCATAAGTGCAGACGAAGATGAATTGTAACTCTGCCGTAAAAAGAAAATTATTTGATGTCAGCGACACTGGGTTGTTTCGGGGAGCGGATCAATTAACATAACGACCTGTGAAACTGTAATTAAGGGTGTTGCCAGCAGCGCAACGGGATGTCACGGAACGTCGGGTGTGGCTCGCGAGCAAATGCGGTCGATTACGTTTATTTCGTATCGTGAGTGAGCTGACGTCGAGAGATAGAGAGAGAATTGGTGTTGTGGTGAGGTGTGTTGATCAGGTGCGGAGAGGGGGTGCGGGGGGGGGGGGACATTCCTGGCCGCCTTAATTAAACCCGCGGGTTTCTCCGATCAGTTGGCCGAAGCACAGGCTGGCAATAAAAACGCAGCCACAAGGCGCGTCCAGAACCATGTTCGACATTCAAACTCGATAGGAGGGGCTGATTTACAGCTGTCATAAAGGAAGGGTGTTTCGGTGGTGGTGGTGGATATATATATATATTTTTTTTGGGGGGGGGGGGGGGGGGACTTTACGTCGGGTGAGAAGTTACGAACGCATCCCGGATAGCATTCGCAGTTGATATCAATCGCCTTCGTCCGGTGGTTAGCGAAGAATTCGCCAGCCGGTTTCTAGTCGCACAACTTAATTCAGGTGTTGCGAATTAATGCGTTGAATTTTTTTTTCTTACGTAATTACCAAAAGTATTATCACCGATGCGACGTGTTTTTCAGTTAACGTCATTTATTTTCCTGTGAAATCAAGGCCAACGTGTTTCCTTTATTTTCTTATAAAAATCATATTTAAATGTTTTATATTTTACTTTGTTAGAGGGAAGATTCATAGCGGGTTTCAACTTCATGTTCGAGTATTCTTCTGATAACCAAGTATTTTCTTTGATTTGCTGTTACAGCACAGTATTATTAATTAATATAGCTGTGTGCGGAAAATGTTTTTTTTGAGTGAGTTTTAAATAATTTTATTAAACGCCAGGCAATCTGGAAATAAGCTTCAGGGTATGCGTCCCACTTTATATCAACGTTTTATTTTTAAGTTAAACTCTGTAACACGTTTTAGACTCTTTGAGTGTCATAACTTTTACGAGAAAAAAAATACACAAAAATATTTCATGATTTTTTTTCATATGTAGCGGACCAAATATTAATTTTAAAAGTTATTTGTGGCATGCGAATAAGTACAATTAAATGGACATAACTGAAACATGTTACGTTAAAAGGCAATGAATGTTACTTGTACTTAATTATATGTTTTAATTTAATTGGTTTAAAAATTATTTATTTATCCCACAATGTGTATAATATTTAAATGTGAATAAATAATATCAAATAAGTATTTCTATGTGTAAACTTTAATAATAATAATAATAATAAGTAGTCATTGTATTGCATTAAAAACAAACAAAAATCATTTTATAAAATCGAGTAATTCTTTTTTTTATGACCCCAAACCACTGTCTGTAAAGTTTTGGCAACAAATTACGTAAAAAGTATTTTATTACTATTTATTAATTTGTTTAGAGCTTACCCACTTAAAAAGGTCTACACGTTTAAAAGTGTTACACGTAAACAGTATATTATGACCTGAAACTAGACGCAACTAACTCACGTAGGGAATCAACCGAAATTGTGGAGTGATAGGATATAGTATTCAGTTCCAGAGGCCCAGGTTTCGAATCCCAGTCATATAGGCTACAGTTTGATTTTTTGTTTTCTTTAGTTTCCCGAAATCCATCCGGGCCAGTATTCTCTGGGCACATATGTCACGTTAGTGCTAATGTATTTCATATTTGAACTCCAATTTGTCAATAATCATTGCTCAATTAGTGCGAACTTTTGCTGTACAAAACGGAATTTGTGCTATTTAACCAAAAAAACGTTTATGCGCTTTTAATGTTACAAAAATTTGTGTCAATTAAGAGCCCACCTATGGATGATTTTTATATTCTGAAATATTTTCTACGTCAAGAATGAGTTTTTAATTTGTGCTGCTCGTAGCCATTATTTCTAAATGTGGGCTATTTAAACAAATAAAGTGATCGTATAGTATGTGTTTTTGGTTAGCTTGACATTAAGTTGGCACCCATATTTTGGTATTTTGAACTAATTAATTTTTAGTTATTAGGGTTAAAATTATGCTAATTATTGCCTTAGAAACCAAACTTTTGTACTATGTAAACAAAAAGGTCATATCACTCTTTACGTAGAAGAAAGTTTTGTCAAGTTAGCACCTGCCTACGGGAATCATCCAATTTCTGGTATCATTTTTACGTTAAATATTAGTGCTCAAATTTTACTGCTCGAGGTCCAAATTTCAAATTTTGTGCTAAGTAGAATAAAGTTATAGCATATTATATGACCGTGCCTAGATTACATCTGGTTGGCACCTACACATAAGTATTTCAACCTCAAAATTTATCAGCAATTAGTTCTTAAATGGTTTTAAAGTGTTCCGTATAAAACATAATTTGTGCTATGTTGCAAAAAAATTGTGTCAAGAGTTTGAGAAAATAATATGTATGGACACCAAATTGGCATATATGTTCTCTGGGCTGGTTCCTTTTAAACGAAACCATGGTGGAGAACCTCTAATTGCCAAGACTCAGAGTTAGTTTTAAAGTAGTTTTGGGCCCAACCATAAGAATAGTAGCAAATATAATATATCACTAACAAAGCTTCATTGATTGTAAGAAGTGGCAAACAATCCAGTCAAAATAAATTCAATTAGTTTTGTTATTAAGTCACATATTATGTGGTGTGGTGTACCAGAAATACTGCATCTCCTATTCGTGTATATGCCGAAGATGATTTTTTATTACAAAACAGTATTAAGTGTTTTTTTTACATTTTAAGTCCACCAAATATTAGTCGTCAAGTAGCTAATTATCATTTTGAAGCTTACCCTTTTGAATTATGCCTCCCAACCGAGTTTTTTTCTCTCTAGTAGTTAAGAGTCCCACCCAACAGATAGTGTCACATGTCGTGCAAAATATGGTTTCGATTTCCACTGTTAAAAGTCGCACTTTTATTTATATCTCCCTCCTTGTTCTGTGAAAGAAACGGCCGAGACCTTTACCGATATCCGTGTCCTGTGGCAGTGTGTGCTGCTGTCTCAAATGACCTCCATGTCTACCTGCAAGACTTATAGTCTGTTTTATGTAACTTGTATCAATTTCGACGGATAAGAAAAGTAGTACCAGTGGTACCCATTTACCAACTGTAACTTGCAAACCATCACGTAATGTTCGTTTAAGAACATTTATAACCTAATGAAGTTGTTCAGAGACACTGTTTACGCCACAGCATGAGAGAACGAATACGTAGACCACTAGTAGTTGGCACCCTTAATCTGCCGTTATCAGATTAGGCGCATTTTTTAATCCGGCACCGATCAGATTTTCTTGCGTTTTGTTGACCACAGAAAAGTGTGATATCAGAGACTTTTACCGAACAGTTACACTAATGTAAAATTATTTTCCTTAGCATACGGCGGTTTAATAAAGTTAACTTTTTTTTAAATATACTTATACTCGACTTATTTTTCTTTAATATTACTATGTTGATTCCATTTGATACAGAAAAATCGCTAATCACCCCGATAAAAGAATTTACACAACCAATTTTGATAGCTGGAAAATTTTAGACCAGTAGCATAACGCAGACTGGAAAAGAAAAAGGGGGTGGGTGGGGGAATGAATTACGTCAGAGTTGCCATGTTTACGACAAGCTCACGCCAGCCAGTCACGTTTGTCGCTGATGATAATCGCCATCGGAGCAGAAGTGGCTTCTAGCGCCCGCTTGCGGATCGTAACTTGAACCCTGAACGGCCGCCACATCAGCAGAGAATACGCTGTTCCCCCTCGGAATAAATCAGAACCTCGGGTCTTAATTATCACTTTCCGCCTCCATAAATCCGGATCCCTTGCCACACGCTGTCCTTTTTTTTTAAGTAAATCGGCGTTAATTGGCACCGACTTGGTAGGCGCGTGGGTCTATCGGACCAATCAGAACCCGGTTCCCGTCAAGCAATAACGTATATATATACTTTTTTATCTGCCTGTGGCCCGGCTATTAAGGCGCCACGAAACATCTGCATTGCCGCGCTCCGTTTTGGTAGCGGGCGACGCGTCCCATTGGCTACCTGTTGAGAAGGTCGTTAGGTGTCGTGACGCCTAGACGTCGTGTGGCTTAACGCATTCTTACCGCCCGGCGGCCGCTTCTCATTCGGGCCGGCGCGCTGTTACTCACGGCCGCGTTACGTTTCGTCCCGCAGCCGCAATGGACTTGGAGGCAGTAAGTTTATTCCTTTGCCCCCCCCCCCTCCCTTTTGCATTAAGCTGCCCCCCTTTTTTATTTTCTTTTTACGTCGTGGCTGTAAATGCTCTGTAGTCACGATTCACTGCTGGAATCTTGAGGCGGATGGTTTCGTCCGTAACACCGTAACTAGCGGGACGCCACGGCCATGTGTAAAGAGATGGGTTCTGGCGACGTAACGTGTCCTAAAGAGTGAAATTTTCCACCTTTAACTGTAGTAGGATATTAAACCTTGATTTTATGTAAAAAAAAAATAGAAGATATTTTTTTTGTGATAGTGAGAACTTTGTGGTAAGAAATTAACATCCATATTATATTCTTCTGCATTTTATCCTGCTTGATGTATTAGCATAAAATAACGTTTTTTCTAAGTAATTTGGTTTATTTTAAGTAATTATATTTTTATTTCTCACCTTCATTGTATATGTATATATATGTGTGTGTGTGTGTGTGTGTGTGTTTGTTTAAAAAGTGCGTGAAATATTTTCACTATCAAATACGCCTAAGGTTCACCTGTAACATTATTAAAGGTTTGATTTTTTTTTAAAATACTAGTTATTGACTTTAAACGTATTCGCAAGATAAACTGGTTTTAACTGTACCAAAACGTTAACACTATTAGTTGAAATCGGATTTGTGGATAATAAAATTAATTGTGTCCATTGTGTCCATCTGTCCATTTGTGGACAGGGCCTACAAATTTCCGCTCAATCAAGAGACACGAGTCATAATAATTACTTAAATTTTGACGTTATCTTTCAGAAGCTTTTTAATTACTATTGATTAATGGTCTCTACTTTTACCCATGGCCTAACTGGAGTCAAGATACTGAACCTTATATTCTTCAATTAGGTTACTAAGTCAAAAACCACTTTATTGAGGGAGCCGGTGCGCTTTATTTAAAGATTTTCGAGAGTTTTTATTGTTTAAAACTTTTTTTCCTAATTTAATGTAATGAAATTCATTTTTAAAAAATATTCCGAGAACACGTAATAAACTAGAGGAATATACAGGCTATGACCTAAATAATACAACATATTTAATGAGGGGACTTTTGATAGTTTAACCGATATTCTGCCCTACCTCAACATGGAATGTAACTGTGAATAAGATGAACTCCAGAAGAAGTACAGACGTGTGGTAGATAAAAGCCTCATAGGTAGGCAACCGGTGTAGCGTAGTTGCCGCCAGGGCTGCTTACAGCGGAATGCCAACCTTTGGACAGCACACATTTGTACCTCGGAAGCAAATAAGCCTAAGTCACAATCGGGCATCTCAACAGGCAAGTAAAAAAAAAAAAAAAAAAAGCTATTTAAATTAAACCGTGTTTCTCACTAACCACGACGGGCGTGTGGCCTGAAAGAAGATACGTATGGTTAACGTGTACCAAACTGGTTCTTTTTCCAAACAGTCGTTAAGACCAGTTACATTGTACCTGAGCTTAGAGTTTGACTGGCTGAGCTTAATCTTTGGACTGGTCTCTTTTAGCTTACAAAAGTTGTAGACAATTTTTGACAGTTTTAATAGAACCGCCAAATGTAAAGACATGATCCGAAATAAAAAATAGTGCTGGAGTCCCTCCGCGCGGAAGAAGTGAAACTTCGTAATGTGGAAATGAAAATAGGAAGGGGTAGAAATTTATTTTTAGTGAAATCATATGGTATCAAATCAAACTAAAAAACAAGTAAATGAAATAATGAATATTATAAATTAAAATAGAACAATAAAATAGAACAACCAGTACGTATTTCAGCTAATTTCACGACGCCCACACTGTAACTTCGCTGCATAGCAAGAATACCAGGCGCATGTGCTTGGAATATTGGACGCTACTCGTTGCTTTAACGCTCGCGCTGGCCTGTAACAGGTATACTACGCGCATGCGTTCGAGTGCCACGCATTCACTCTCGCTCCGTCTCTTTCTATTCCCCCTCCCCAGGAGCGTTGAACGTTTAACGCAAAAGCGCTTTCATACCCCCTCCATGTTAGCGTTAAACGTTTAACGCAACCTTGTTGGAAGTCGCATTAGAAGTTTAACTTCAATAAAGTCTAAATTTCCAAATCTTGCCTGAACATCATTTAGGTCTGAGGTACAAATACCGTGTGGATTAAAGCCACTCCTTATAACTGCCGGTCACTGTTACAAACAAGCCGCGTAATAATACGGGAAAAGTTAGTGATCCGAAAGTCTAATGAAAAGGATCAGATCTTCGTGACCTTGATGGCTTAGGGGTCGTGCTTTTTTTGTCGAGTATCGGTGGTCCTAGCTTAACTTTGTAAATGAGTCAAGTAGTGAGTATCAAGTTGTTTATCCAAGTTGTTGAACACGACAATTGTCTTGAAGACCAGCTTACCTTCGGCATTTGTGCAAAACTAGGTGATGAAACTCCACGTAACAAAACCTTCCTAAAAATTCTTTTTTTTTTGTGTCTTCTGGTTTCATAAATATATATTTTTTTAAATTAGATTTGCATAAATGTTAAAATCAGCTTGATTTATTAACGGTAATATTTCACGTAGTCAGGCAATCTGTGACTTGGTACCATCTTTGCCTCATGATAACTCTTGTGTTAAGATATTATGGAATCATTTCAATTAGGTTACAAAGGCAATTTCCGGGAGGACTACACAAATATGCTACAATTAAATAAGAGCTGCTGCCTTGCTGCTGTTCACTACTAACAATTAATTTTGGAAAAAATTTGTATGCTTGATGTTAGTTAAATGCTCTTTCTGGTTTATATCTGAATTCTCATTAAATGACTTGCTTATAGTGCATGAAATTTAAACTGGTTCTAAAAACTTGTGAAGTTTTCTTTAGTATCCAGTCTACTTAACACATAACTTCTCCCTATTTTTTCCCCACCCTTTCTAAAAAATTTTTGTTCTCGTTTCTCATGTGAGAAGTGAAGTTTGCAACTCTAGTCATGATTGTGGAGAAAGGCATCTTGCTATGTGATAAGTTTTCATTTAAAAACATTTGAATCAACGTGTGCATGGTTTTACGTCAACCTGTTATGCAAAATATGTACACGTCTCCTGGATTATTGAGTGATCAAAAATAAATTATTTCACTTAATGTTTTTGTGATGACATTGTATGCTAAGTGATGGCATTACTCGCTAGGGTTCAAAAAGTTTCGCTTATACCTACTCTTCATAGATATTACTTAGACTTTTCCAACAAGCGAAAACCACTCCAACTGAAGCACTTTCCTACTAATTGTGGTAACTTGCAGGAAAATGAATTTTGATGAAAATTCAATGAAGCCTGTTAATTATTGAAAGAAGATATATATTTATGTGAATAAAATACGTAAAATACGAGGTAAGGCCATCTTCTTGATGAACTCTAGTTGAACATTTAACGATGTCTTACATATCATGCTGATAAACTGACTTATAGACTAATGGAATATAGATTTAAGGGTGTGCTGAACAAGAGATTGCATGCAAATGTTTGTGGTATATTTTTATATGAATAAATCATGTAAATTGTACACAGAGAGAAAAGTTTCTTATACTGAACAAATTTTTTGTTTGTAAATTATAAAACGAATATATACAGTTAATTGAAGTAAATATTTTGTTGGTGGAAATATTTTGTTAACCCAAAAATGGTTTCGTCAACTCAGCTGTGTATTTTGTTAGGTGAACGAAATCAATTTTGCTACACGTAAAATAAAGTTAGGTCGACAAAATGGTTTGTTACAACACACAAATATTTGTTTTACCGTATACAAAAATTAATTCTTTGTATTGCATAAAACTTTTTCTCTGGGCAGCAGTAGGGTTCACAAGCTGGCTAACTTCTTACGTCTCTTGTTTTCCAGTCCTTACAGTTAAAATGAATAAAGTACAACATGAAAAAAAAACACCAGGTTATCTATCATAATATTTATTTTCAAGGAAAGTAAGGGATTCTGTTATGTCTAGTATTGTATACCTCGTGCTACGAATTTATTTTTCGTTTCAGGGATTAATTTGATAACTAGCTTCTTTTTTTAATAAAAAGGAGACCAAAATTCATTAACTTTTGATGTAATAAATATTCATCCAGAAAGCCAGAATGACGTCTTTGAAATCTCGTAAAAGCGAATCTGTATGTAGTTCTTAATTGCACAGAGCATAATCATAGAAGTTTTTATTTAATGTGTTCCAGGCCGAAAAAAGGTTTATTCCGTATATATGCTCTATTTTTTTGGAATTTATCAAGAGACATTATGTAAGTGAACAATATTGAATTTTTTTCAATTTAAAAGATTCTTACAAGTCAAGTAAAACAAAAATTTATATATATATATATATATATATAATTATTTTATCGTTATATTTTACTTTGTAGTGTAGATATGTAAATTATTTAAAATCTTGTTGCATTAAAAATATCACCAATCTTATCAAAACGACACGACGCGACATTTACCTGGGAAATCATAACTTATGACATCTTGTAACACACACGGGAATTTTTATTTCGATATATTAGTTTTGACATAGCTACCTTCAAAAGCATTTAGTTTCGATTGAATAAATCATTGTGTTTTGCATAACAATAGTACTCGTACACACCAAATTATTAATTTTTATATCATAAAACTCTTATTTAAGATTTATTAAAGCTTTTTAACCTGTGAACCGACTTTTCCGAGAAAGATATTTGTTACTTTAGCTTCACACAAATCGCTATGGCAAAATGGCTTTTATAATGTTGGATTTTTATTATTTTTAACTACTTTCACTGATAAATTATCAATAAATATACATTTTAAATGTGATAAAAATTAGGCAACCGAGAGGAGTATATTTAAAAGACTTTCAAATCTAAAAATCAAGCAAAAATGGATATTACAAACACTCAAGGTCTCTTTACAGATTTGTGTGTTTTATACTCTTATATTACTTTGATAATATATTGATTATATTTAACCACTGGGGAGATAATCGTTACATGGTCTCGCAAAACTACAAAGATTTTCTAATTGCAGACAATCATAGGTGGACAGCTAGAAAATACTTGATGAAACACGTTTTTTATACTTACTTTACTACAGCAAATCGCTAGAAAGGGCTGATAAAGCCACTTGTCTTCACGGTCTCAATTCCAAATGCCTCGTGTTGTCTCGATCTCAACCAAAGCTTAAACTTTGTGCCGAATGATGACTGTCTTCTTAGCATGGTGAAAACTTTATCTTGCTCTTTGCAAACGTAACTGTCAAAATAAATGTATGTACCCATTGTGTAGTGCGTATGTTTACTAATGTATCCACAAGACATATGTTTTTTTAAAGCTGGAATTGGGCGTAGTTAATATTTTTATTTAGATAAGATATTTAGAAATCTTACTGCACTGGACTTTATGCTAAGTGACGCGATTTTTAAAGCTTTTATTTATGCGATAGATGCGTCCGCCACAACACATGTTTTTCAACAGTGTTGTTTTTTTAACAAGGTTTAAATGTTCAGGAGACAAATTGCTTTACTGCGAAGCTTTTACGCGTGGTCTATCTCATCATTTATTATTCTCTCAGCCTTTGGAGGATCAAGTTAACCCAGCTCTAACTAAATTAACTGGGTTTCATAAGAGCTTTCATTTTTCCCACAAAGGTAAACTGTAGAGGGTCTCATTCATAAAACTAGAGTATTGATTTTTCTTCGTTCTTCTAGATACCTTATAAAATAGGTTCAATTTTTTTTTATAAATTTGCTGAAAACTGAATTTCTGAGACTTTACTGATTCACAAAAACACTAGGAAGTGAGTTATTTTTCATTCATAAAATATATCCATGAACCTATTAAATTTTATATATACTTGGATTCATGGCGTTCATTTGTAGTTTAAGGCATTTAAATTTTATAAAGGCATTTTTTAAATTATGTGTAGTTTTTCATTCTATATTTACAGCTTTAAATTCCAATAAATAGTGAGAAAAAATAATTAAATTCCTGTTTTAAGTACCTCAAAACGTGATCATAACTTTCACCAGTTCGTAATTATTACTAATAAATTTACCTTCCATTTTTCTTCATGTCTTTAAAATAAGCAAAACTTATGGAAAGTAAAAATTTATTGAAAATCACTAATGCTGAAATTTTGTATTCAAATTTCATACCATGTGCACTGGTAGGCTACATGTCTAGTTGATGCACTTTATTAATGTACTCACGTATTTACCTTGTCTGAAAATGCTGGAACATGGGAACAAATTTGCCTTCTACCAAAGAGGTATTCATTTGGTTATCTGTCGGATATAACCCGAATCTATCACAGGTGTTAAACGTATGAACACTGTTAACTGGTGGATTTTCTCGTTGTACTTATGTGTTCCCCATTTATGATTACCCTTGCTTTTTCATATCACCTATTCAACTTTCATTCGTCTCTAATGACCTTGATGATGAGACGGAGTTTAACCATAAATTTATCTAAATATCACAATGCGATGTTAATCAATAACCAATGTGTAGCATGAGGACTGTAATTTTTATAATAATATTTAACTATAAAGTAAAAAAAATCCAAGGAATAGATAAGTAAACAACACAAAATCGAAGTAAATACAAATGTATAATACTCTTACATTGTTAAAATTTAATCTTCTATGTCTTATTTATTTATTAATACTTGTAATATATAATAATGCATTTTATTCATGTAATATGTATTTATATATTTACAGAAAATTTTACAGTAATTCAAAACAATAACAATTACAATTTTTTATTCATATAGAATGTTTGTTACAGAGATATCTTTGAGAACCTCCAGAATTATATTACATAAGAATTTGATCTTTAAAAACACGCAGACATAATTTGCGCAAGGCTGTGCGGTATTCATGTAATTATAAATTATTTTTAATTTACAAACGAATCGTTGGTTTTTTTTTTTTTTTCAATCACTGGGCATATAAAATAATTTATCCAAAGTATCTGCAAATTTGTCTTTAATTCAGCGTGCTAAAAGTTTATTTAAATTGGCTGACATTTAGAATATTTTGAGGTTCAAGTAAAAAATAGTCAATTGAGGGCTGTAAACAGTCTCTCTGGGTGCCAAATGCCATTAAAACCAAGTGGTCGTCAATGTTTTAGTCATTATAAAATAGAGCTGCAAATCACACTCAACAACATTAGCACTTGAACCTTAGGCTAGTGTCCTGTCCGAGTACGACTTACCACTAAAACGATCCATTGAGGCAGAGAGAAAAAAAATCATTGAAGCTATATGTAACATCTTATCTCACCAACGTTGTGAGTCACATCCCATTTAATATCAGCGAGACTTATGTAGAGAACATGGCCCATTAAATGTACACGTCTTCTTCCTTCCTACTTATTTGCTGACATCGGGCGACTAGAGTAGCTTGCAAGTAGTTTTATACGCATTTATTCCTCCCTACTTCACTGGATGGCTTAAATCTTCGTTGATATTTTCCTCTGCAGGTATTCTGAAGTGCAAATTGAGAAATAATGGACATTTACGAAAAACGATCTCCACTTTCAGTTTCAGCCACTCCAAATCCGAAATGACACGATTTTTTTTTATTTTGACCTCCCCTCTTTTACTGCCAGTTTTGCGTCAGCGCAGGCGAAAATTTTCAGGGATTGACACGACTGACAGTTGTAGCAACGATGCTCTTGTCCAAAATTTGAGCTCGTTGTCCTCAGTTTCTTTTCGAAGGCTCACAAATTCTCTAGCAAAAAAAGAAGGGGGGAAAAAATAATTCTTCGAACGGGAGATTGCCACTTTTAAGTCAAACTTCAACAATTGTGCTTTTTTTCTTCTACTTGAATTGTCAGGACAGCGAGAAGTCTGTTCAAAGTTGAGATGGCGGACGGGTGCAGCAAAATCTTTTCTCCCCAGCTTTTCTATTTGTTCTCGTGCCCGTGAGACCGTTCCTTCGCAGTGGTGCGGCACTGTAACTGGAATCACCGGCCTCGTGTCAGCAGAGTTAGTATCCCTCGCGTCTCGTCAGCAGGGCCGGGCTTCAGGGCGCTAGAGTCTCTCCCGCTCGTACTTGGTGAGCTGCAGCGGCTGGTTGCACTCCCAGGGGTCGTCGCGGCCGCCAGGGCGCAGCAGCCTCGCGCGGTCCTCCTCGTCGTCCGAGTGGTCGTTCACGTTGATCTCCTCGGAGCCGGAGGAGCAAGCCGGCGACGGAGACGGCGAAGGCTGCCGCCGCAGCAGCGCCTTGAACGCGCTATTTGCTCCGCCCATCAGGGGCCTGGAGGCGGTGGTGGTGGTGTTGGTGGTGATGGTGGAGGGGGAGGTGTAGCGTTGGGGCGAGCCAGGGGTGGAAGCGGGCGCCGGCGACCCACAGGTGGTAGGGGGTGCCGCCGCGTTGGGCGCGAACTGCTGGGGGTGTTGGGGCGAGGAGCGTTTTAGGAGGTTCATGCGCTGGTGGCGCCTCCACTTCGCCCGTCTGTTGGAAAACCAAACCTGGGAGTCAATGGAAATGATAACACAGCTGTTTTAGTGCATTGTTCGCAGTCTCATGCCACACAACCTTCATTACAGAGGAGGCCTGATTTTCCGAGTCAAATTCTGTGGCATCTTCTGAATCGAAATTTAAAAAAAATATATATATATATATTTTCAATCAAGTTAACAGAATTTGTGAAATATCAGGCCTTCTTCAAATCACTTTTATATCACTGCAGTAGGCCTATGTTCGAGAGAAAATGCGTAAGAACGTCTTACATACAGTATCTTAAAATGGTGTATACATTCGGGTTTTTACCGTAGGGTATACGATTTACCTATATACATGATTTTTATTAAACGCGTTAGCATATTTATATAAATCCTGGAAAATCTAAAGGCCACGAATACAATTAGACAACCTGCAAACATTATGGGATACTATAGTTGTAATAAATCAAGCCACATTTAATCTATAATATTGCTTGGTGTAATCATACCTATTCTTTAAAGACAAGTATTGGATGAGCTATCATTGGAAGTTTTTTTAATGACTGTGAGTAGCTCTTTTACTGTATTAAAAGAAACATTTGAAAGAAGAAAATATTATTTTCAGTAAATGAAATTCGTTTTTATAAAGTCATTTATCAATATGTACAGAAAACGTTCTAAACCGTATACTCCTCTTGCTACCATATTATATGAAGGTTTAAAAAATCTACGCCCTGTTCATCATATGTCATGAAAATAGTAAAATTTATAAAAATTTACTTATAACGTCTAACATTTTCAATAACACTACCCTTTCGCTTAACGAACCTACCGCTAATGACTCTATTTATAATTGTCTGTCCTACAAATACACATTATTTAACTTTATTTTGTTCTCAAAATATATATAACACTTAAGCTACTCTTTATTTGTCCCTTCAACACATCTTTAACAAACGTAATAAATAAAAAAGCCAACATGATTAATCTAAATTGATTCCAAGATTAAAAACAAACACTAGACATTGGGCCTTAATCTGTAATTTCGAGTGGTTACAAATGAAACAGTTATAAAGTACAAAATAATGAATTTAGTGCCACTAAATGTTTTTATAACATAAGAATTTAATGCATCACTTATCTTCATTTTCTCTCGAACCTTTCATTTTTGCCTCACCAGCCTTTAAAAGATTATAACAAAAGCAGGTACATGAGTTTAAAAAAGATTGATGAAAATTAATAAAAACACATGTCTCTATTAAGAGAGTTCATTTGACATGCATTATCCAAGACAAAAAAAGTCATTATCATTTATCAAAAGCAAAAACTAAAACAAGTTGTCATAGTGAGAACATCCCAGAGTTTAAGGTAGCAACTATGATACTATGTGACTAGAAATCAATGATAAATAAATTTATTTCAATACCTAAAAATATTAGTTAACAAGGTGGGTTTTTAATACTTTACAATTTTTATAAAACAAAAATACTGTATTTAATTTTTTTAACAAATAGGTAAATAATCTAAATAAATTGTGTCAAACTCAAGATAGTTTAATCTGAATAACCAAAATAAAAGTAGTTTTAATTTCAAAGAGCATATTGGTTAAATTTCATAACTAATGCATTTAAATGTGGAAATCCGTGCTTCCTATAATATAAGTAGTAATCTATTTTCTCTTAGATAACCACGCAGACATAATTACTTAAAACATAATTAAAAAGAAGCACTTATATATATCAATAAAATATTAAAAATTCAAAGCACAGGTATCACTTAGTGTTTATAAATGAGATCATAATCACTTTAGGATACCAATCACAAAGTACTACATATTTTAAATACAGGAATATTTTCTCAACTAATATTTTTTTTTTGTAAATATAAAACAGGAGTCGCTTATAAATTGAAATAAAATTTGCTATATTTTACTATAATATAAATTATTCCAACAGCTATATGTTTCATTTAAAATAAATATTAAACAACATAAATTATTGCTTGAAATAAAACAAAAGCGTTTTTAATATTAGAGCACCGGCGACAAACGTTCAACTTTGGACTCGGACAGGTCTTAATCAGCAAATTTTTTTGCAGTCGCTACAAAATGCATTATTGTTTGTAGTGTTGGTATAATAAGAAGTAGTAGTTGTGGTCGTAGTATCGTTATTGGTAGGAGAAATGGTAGAATTATAAGTAATGGTATGGTAGTTTTAATGGTGGTAGTATTAGTGGTAGTGATGCTGTTGTAGTAGTGGTGATAATACTGCAAGATGATTCTAGTGAGTTTATCTTCAGAGCAATTACAAATATATGAAAATGTTTACGAAAATCTATGTTTAATTTTCAACTAGTGTTGTTCATACTGTGACGATTCGTTCATAAAAGTTTTTTTTGCCATTAATATTAATGAGTGGATTGTCCTTTAGGATTATTCTGATGTTGGTTGACATTACTTTGCAGCTTGTGATTTTCACACAAGTGACTTTTTACCGATATAATATAATATTTGGTAAACATATGTCGGAAGTTATTTGAGACGAAGTGTAGATTACGAAAGAGCTATCGGAATGAATGAGCAGTAAAATAAGAGCAAAAAAAAAAAGAAGAAGAAATGTTAGCATGACGGGTTGAACTTTCGCAGCGCAAGAAACTATTCAAAGAGATCACACAATTCACGGAATACATATATATATTTTTTATTATTGTAAATGGAACAGAAATATACATTTCAAAAGTACGCAAAATTTGAATGAAAACAAATGTATCACTACAAAATAAGTGTTCGCAGTATACCCGGTTTGTGTTGTCCCAGTACCTTCAATATGTAAAAGTTGTTCCGCAAAAACGTCAAGTTGTTGAACATTCGATTGTATTTTCCGATGGTTTGAAAAAAAATAAATGAATGTTTGAATGAAAGATCGATTAAAATAAGATAAAGAAAATGATACGGCAATGCTCGGTATCATCTGCAAACAGCTGTGCACAGTCAGGACGACGGAACTACTTGTGGGCAGAGCTCACCTGCACTCGCGCCTCCGACAGGCTCGTCTTGGCCGCCAGACGCTCCCTCGTGCTGACGCACGGGTAGTGGCTCTTCTCGAACTCCTTCTCCAACTCCTCCAGCTGGTCGGGGCTGAAGGTGGTGCGGTTCCTGCGGAACTTGGGCTGGTCCGAGCCGTCCAGGCTGCTCGTCTCGTCCTTGCCGTCCAGGTCTGCCGACAACAACAACCAGTCCTCTCTCTCTCTATATATATATATCTCTCTCTCTATCTCTCTCTCTCTCTCTATCTCTCTCTCTATCTCTCTCTCTCGTCGGCCTTGCGCCCACCCAGGATCATCGCCTAGAGTCCCGGAAATTTCGCGGATTCCTCTGGCCTCAGGGATAGGATTCAAAGTTATAGTTGTGTGCCTCGACCCATGTTCACTTTCCCATCGGTTGATTTCTCAGCGAGAACAATTTCTATCCTTGTTATCTTGGCACTGCCTGATTCGCTTACTTCTCTCCCAAGCTGGGCATCGTTTGGCTCACGGTCGTAGAGGGGGCGTGTCCAGATAACTAACTGCGGTCCAATCATGAACACAGTGCGAGGGTGTGGAGGTTTGCATTCTAGCTTGCGACCAAATGAATCCGCGAAAATTTCCGGGTCTCTACTCGTTGGCCTTGCGCCCACCCCAGCTGCGAGCTAGGATCATCGCGTATGGACCGGAAAAATTCGCGGGTCCAATGACCTCCAGCAGGACGAACTCCACAGTTCTACGTACACTCGGTCAAAATGTCACCCACTCATTGGCCGCTGTCTCGTTTGACGTCCCAACGTTTCAGCCTGTGATTCGTATATAAAGCTTTGGTCGGGTGTTTTTCTCATTGGCCCAAAGTCATCCAGGTGAGTTATGAGCCAATAGCAGAGGCAGCACTGAGGTATAATAACTATTTGTATTTTAGCCTATCGCGAAATGAATTCGCGAATTTTTCCAGTCTCTAATCATCGGGAACTTGGATGGTCTCGGATCGACACTGCGCCAGCACGCGTGACCAACATTTTCGCGTACTTTATGCAAGTAAATTTAATCAAACTTAAATATTAGAGTTTTATTTAAAAAAATATATAAAAACCGATAATGTTTAACACACGTAGCAAAATTTATTTACTTATTCTATAGTTACAACCTCTTCTCACTCGAGATACCCATATTTTAAATGTATGTATGCTTTCTACTTTAGTTTTTTTTTTAATATTTTACTTCCCGTATTAAATAAAAGCTTTTTTCGACGTGATAACGTCTTATAAATCGATGAACGCCGGCTGCACGCACGAAAAAGCATAACTCATTGTTACGTTCCACCTGAGTCGAGCGTGCAAGAAACGGCCAACAACCGTGCGAGAAAATCTTCTATAATATCAAACAGGTTAAGGCGGGCTTTTTAAAAGCAGCGTTTTAAAAAAATTGATTTATTTGTCCAATCTCGTCATTTCAAATTAACTATTTATTGACATTGATTTTATTTTAGTTTATTTCTATAACTAATTGTTCGTGATTATATTTAAACAAATTATTTCAATTAAATTTGCAAAAACTGTAAATAATATTTGAAAATTAAAAAGTATGCAATTTTTCATCACTGTTTTCTTATGTGGTGATCACGTAAAATTATCGTCCGTAAACCGACTTTACAGACAACCCCCTTTTGTTTTATCAAAACCTATTCATAAATCCGGCTTTCGCTTTGTATTAAACCAGTAAGTTTACAGATGTTTCTAAATTCCAAAAGATTGTAGCAACTCATGTAGTTCCGGTCCACCAAATGAAACGCACCTAACATTTCTTCGAAAATGCTGCTTCCTGTGTCGTAGACTGTAAATGTCTGAACTACAGTTAACGCAAGCTAAGATCTTGTAGCCCCAGTATGTGTTGGCGCAACGTTTAGAAGAATGATCTTTGGATCATTCTTGGGCTAAGATCATGGGATCGCAGGTCGAAGACCAGAATGGTGCAACTGGCCATTAGAACACGACGGATCACACAAAAGTATACGTAAACCACTAACTGAAACTTGGACACGAAACTCAACGTTACGTTTCTTTAAAATAGTGCCGAGCGTGATGAATAAACCCAAATTACGTTCTCAACTACATTTCTTAGCGCTAATCACACGTAGTTTCCGCACCCGCCAATAGAATTTGCTGCCGGCGCAGCTACGTCGACTAACGAATAGTTCCATTCGTAGTCCGAAGTTTTAAACTTTATAATTAAACTGTTCCGGTAAAAGCGAAAAAAAAAAAAAAAAAAAAAAAAAAAAAAAAAAAAAAAAAATACTAAACTTCGGGTTTGGATCTCATTTTCGACAAGTAATTTTATTAAAATACGGGCTATCATGTTAAAACTAATTAAACAGTTAACACTTTAACGTTTCCCCTTATATATTTGGTTCACTCCATCCGCCAAGGACGGCAAGCATTTATGCTGTTACACATTTCCGTTCCTTGAATTACGTCGCTATCACGAAATCGCTGCCACCAAATGCCGTACACGGAAAACTAAGATGTCACACATCAAAAAGTGCAGATTTCTTCGTCCGCTACACGTTTCACCTTTGAAACGTTCAAGTTATTATTCGGCGTGGCAAAACTCTGAAATCAAAACCGACATTTTCCGTAGCCCTTGAATGGGAGGTATTTTTGTGTGAAAATTCGCGTAGAAGAAAAAAAAACAGTTCATCGTAAATTTGGGAGGCTCTTATTTCAAAGGCAACGCATCGACTTCGGCATTTGGAACAAAGAAGTAGGGAATCAAAAATAATAATAATAATAATTGCCGTGTGTTATGAATATACACAGACCGTGTACATAGTTTCCGCACCCTCCGCTAGAAACACGTTTCCGGAGCAGCTACTACGTAATGGAAAGGCTCCGATAAAAGCGGCAAAGACTGGCTTGATCTTATTGAAACACTACCCAAGTTGTTTGAGTCTCGCCGTCCGCCTCAGACGGCAGCAGCACCGTGCGGTATGGACCCCCCCGGGTGCAGGCAGGGGTGTTCGGGGGGGACTCACCCGCGAGGCGCGGCACCGCGAGGTCGCCGTGTGGGCCCAGGTCCTGGCGCAGGTGCAGGTGGTGCGGACCGCCCCCGCCGCCGCCGACGACGGGCGAGGCCGACGACCCGGGGGACAGCCCCGCGGGGGACGGCGCACCGCCGCCGCCGCCGCCGCCCAGCCCCAGCGAGGACGGCGGCCACAGCTGCGCCGGGTGCCAGGGGAAGGAGCCGGCGTACGGGTGCGCCGCGTGGTACAGGCCGTAGCCGGCGGCGCGCGCGAACTCTGCGGCGGCGCGCTCCGCCGCGCGGTTCCTCAGGATGCGGTTGATGCTGCTCACCGACGGGGCCGTGGCGTTGCTGCACACGCCTGCCGACACACACACACACACACCGTTCGACTGCAAATTCAACCAATCGTTACCCCCATTCGACTGCAACTTCAGTCATTCGTAACCCCATTCGACTGCCACTTCAGTCATTCGTAACCCCATTCGACTGCCACTTCAGTCATTCGTAACCCCATTCGACTGCCACTTCAGTCATTCGTAACCCCATTCGACTGCCACTTCAATCATTCGTAACCCCATTCGACTGCCACTTCAGTCATTCGTAACCCCATTCGACTGCCACTTCAGTCATTCGTAACCCCATTCGACTGCCACTTCAGTCATTCGTAACCCCATTCGACTGCCACTTCAGTCATTCGTAACCCCATTCGACTGCCACTTCAGTCATTCGTAACCCCATTCGACTGCCACTTCAGCCAATCGTAACCCGCATTCGACTGCAACATCAGCCATTCCGAACCCCATTCGACTGCAACTTCAGTCATTCGTAACCTCATTCGACTGCAACTTCAGGTTTTTTTTTTTTTTAGAGAGAACAAACAAATAGTCAAATATCTCGGACAACCTGTTCCTTCCAAAACATTTTTCCCCTAAGTTAAAATTAAAGTTTACTTTTTTTTCAAATTTGCTATTATGTATAGTTACGACCATTCAAGTTTATACCAAGTATCATTTCATACGCTTTAGCACATCCAACGATTTCCTCGAAAGTGATTAATTCTGGTTTGCATGTTGCCACACTCAAACCTGTTAAAATTCCCGTTGTGCGATGCGCGTGTATGTCATTGCATTTCCGTTGCTCACTAAAATTCCCCCCCCCCCCCAACTAAAAAAACCAACAATATAATCAATATACACATATTTATATCGGACAATTTAAATAAATATACGAATACAGCGGGGAAAAAAATCAGCTTATGTAAAAAGTTAGATTTCAATTTTTACATTTACTAGTAAGTCTAATGTGTTTTTCTGTGTTGCCGTCGTTGTGGTATTGAGAATATATGTTCTATCACATCGCTGGGTTCGCCTGTTCGTCTCTGTGTTGTTGTGCAGTGCACTATCTGCTTAGTGTCATCTTTGTATTGTTTGTTTGTCGTTGTGTTGTCTAAGGTTGTTTCTTTCCTTTCAGTTTTTTTTTGTAGGAACTTTCTAGTTGTTGTAACCCACTGTGTTCAGCTGTGATGTAATATTTTTTGAAGTTATACTTCTAATGCGACTTCCAACAAGGTTGCGTTAAACGTTTAACGCTACCATGGAGAATAACGCTACCATGGAGAATAACGCTACCATGGAGAATTATTTTCATGCAATTAAAAACTATTTTTTAATGATGCCAAAGAAGTATAACTTCTCACGCGCGTACCCAAGTACACGCACCCATTATTTTTTTTCCTTATTCCTTACACAGAATCAGGCCTACCTGTGATTTTTTGATATTTTTGACATCGGCTGATTTTGGCTATTTCTTTCTGTGTTTGCATATTCATATTTTTGGAGTATTCTAATGGCAAACAGTGTAACCAGCAAAATTGTTTGTTCAGGAAAACATCTGAAATATATATTACCCATTGCAATAACCATTCAAAGAAGGAAACAGTAATGGTCGTTAGAGGTTACGAAATTAGTGCACATGTCTTACGGTACACTTGTACGTATCACTATATCCACAATGGTTTACACTTTTGACAATGGCTACCACGCATCGACACAGCTGCGTTGCCTGGTGAAATTTGAGGATCCGGAACCTGATCAAACAGTCTCTCGATGTTTCAGCGCATGCACATTAGACCATCAATCTATCCTTCGTGCGCACGCATTTCATCACATTTTTGTATCTCACTAAAATTTTACCCTCAACGCATCCAAAAAAAAAATTAAAACGTCAAAAATTTGCAAAATAACATAAACAAATGTTTAGTAAATTTAAAATTCTTGTCTTGTAATTATAAAAAAAAAATTAAATACATTTCGTGCAGTTTCGCTTAAATGTTTCTAGAAAACCAAATAATGCCAGAGGCTTCGGTAAAAATACACAATAGTGCATGTTTTATTTCAATATCAAATTATAAATTTGTATGCACAATTATGTCGAATAACCTAGAAGTATCAAATTAAATTATGCAATTTTTATTTTATCAGAACAATCTGGCTGCATATATATAGGTATAAATAAGTATACATATATAAGTATATATAAGTATATATAAGTATATATATAGTTATTTCACCGTAAAAGTGCATTACATTTGTCATTGTACTTTTATAACGTCTTTGAAACAACAAAAATTCAATGTAATTTTAAATTATAACGGATAAAAATCTATTTAATTTATATTAGGTTACGAAAGATATTCGAAAGGTTAAAACGATAAGTAAGGTTTCATCGTGCATGAATGACGAGAGTATAAAAACAATAATAGAATCTAAACGAATTGACAAAATTCGATTGGTTTTTTTTTTGTCGACAAGATAAGTGTTAACGAGACTTTCAATTTTAGTGGCCAGAAAAAATATGGCATGATTAATCAAGCTGATAAAGCAGTACGTGTTTTATGTTCTGAATCAATGGTATGTAGAAAATTGTCTGTAAAATGGAATTATGAAACAAATCACATATCTCTTTGTCAAAAAAAGCGAATGAGAGCCAAAAGAAAGCATTTAAATAAATGAATAGACAACCGACGTCTAAGATTAAATAAGTTAGTAAGGATTGTCATACAAGTTTCGCAATTTTCTCGGCTGCAAATATAACTGCCCAGCATGGTAAACCTTTTTATGAGGGTGAATTTTTGAAAGAAGCTTGGTTAGCATTTAATGATTTTGAAAATAAAGATAATGTAATTCAGCGTATCGAAGATGTTCCTTTATCTAGACAGAATCCCAAATCTGGCAGAAAATGTAAGCGAAAAAAAAAATTTTAATCGTCATTTTCTTTTATTTCGCTATGTCTCGACGGAAATGCTGATGGAACTAAATCTGCTCGTTTAGCGGTTTTTGCTCACTATGCCTAGCTAACGACGTCAAAGAATAATTATTTTCGTTAACACCATTGCCAAAACTACTAAGTGTACAGCTATTTGTACGGCTGTTAAAAAAATCACTTGGTGAGAACTAAATTGTTTTAGGTAAAATTGTTTTGATAACGACTGATGCTGCTCTTAGTATGGTGGACAAAAAAAATGGCCTTAGCGGTACATTTTAAACAAACATAGGACATTCAATTCATGAATTCCACTGCATCATTCATCAACAAACCTTATGTGCTAAGGATGGTTTTTCCTCCCTTGAAAATATAATGGAAGTAGTCACAAAAATTGTGAATGGAGTATCGTCGCAGGCTATATACAAACGAAAATTTTATGCTTTGTTTGATGAAGTCAACTCAGTGAATAATGGCTTACTGATGTATAATAATTTTCGCTGGTTGAGTCGCGATAACGTTCTCGTCGCTTCCGTGATCTGGCGAGCGATTTACAACACTCCGCAAGTCCGTCATATTATTTTTCCATTTAACCTCTGCCAACATGTGAGAAAACTTTAATTAAAACAAAATATATTGTGCAATGATATTAGTTTCACAATCATGTAGATAATTTATGCACATAACTCATTACACTCAATTCCCTTTTCACTCTATTATTAATTTTAACATGTTCAGAGTTAACATTCACGCGTAATCAATTATACTTTGTTGACTTTGACGATTTTTTTAAAACAACATTAAAATGGGTTAAACGTAAATTTAAAAGAAAATTGTAATCGAATCACCTTAAAACTTAACCTAATTCATAATGTTATAAAATAATAAGATTAGACACTCAAAAACCTTGCAGCTATTTGGGGTTATAATTTTATCCGTCCGTAAAACACATTTCGGTATGGAAGTGACGGACTTTAGTAACACCAGCATATGTCATGGAAAATGTTTTTAAAATACTGTTAACTATGTAAAAACATACCCATGACTTAATACGCTGATAAGATCTAAAAAATTAAATTAAAAGCATACTACCGATGAATTTTTCCATGACAGGCATATAAACATACGAACAAGTGACGTGCTTTGAAATAAACTTTGAGTATCTGGACTAATTCCTGTACGCCTCGAATGCTGCCTGAAGGCTTGTGTGATGTTTGTGGTCGTGCGGTAGGCGGAGATGAGGCAAGTCCCAGTGGGACCAGGTATTCAAAAAAAAAAAAAAAGTAAAAGGATAACTTTTTTTAAAAAAAAAAAACTTCCCCGTCTGGAGCGTGAAGGAAAGATGTGAAATGGCGGCGGCATTTGGAAAACAGGAGTTAATAGAGCCCGGGTTCCTTTCAGCACGTCACGAGATGTTAATATCATCCGTGTGTTTGTGTGTGTCCTACTACTTCCCCTTTCCCCCCCCCCCATCTTTTTTTTTCCATTTTTTTATGGCTCACTAACTCCCTCTCCTTTCCCCTGATTCGTGGACCTGCCCTTATCTGGTGTACGAAGCGTTCCATCCGCTGTGTAAACAAGAAGGTGAACGAGGGCTTATGCCCAGAAGTTCGTGAAAAATTTCCGGTGGTGATAATCGGGATGTAATCACTAGCTAACAATGGGTAGGTCGGCCCGTAAACTGGTTCGAACTTTATCACCCAGCCATGCCGTCGGTAACTTGCTAAAATTTTACCTGGACGCTCTTGGGCGGACAATTCTGCAGAATGCGTTCCACAGAGTGGGGGTGAAGGGTATGGAATTTCCCGCAAGTGCAATTTCCCAACGTGGCTGTAAATCTAAAAATAAGATACTTAACTTTTAATAAACACGTTTCTAATGAATACTGTAACACGGTGTTTTGTTTGTCACGGTTGCACGATGGATAAATTGGCTAATCACTGCTTCGATAAAGCACCATAAATCGGCCTAAATGCCTGCCTATTAAAAGTTAATACAACGCAGTTACCAAATGTAAATTTTTACACCCATCCATAAGCTACAAAATATATCACAATTTTTACTTATTAATTTTAACTCAGCCCAACATTTTATTTCTCCCAGACTGTACATCAGAAGCAGTAGAGACTTAAGGAATTAAGAACATAGATCGTAACTGGGCAAATTTACAGAACAGTTAATAATCATTCTTCATATGTTAGTGAGTTTTCCATCAACCTCTATTTGCGTGTGGCTAGCAAGAAATATCTTATGATTAAGATCCTCCCAAGGAGGGACTACTTTCAATAGGCCCTGGTACATAACATTGACAAACATTTCTCTGGCATAGCTTACGATTTGGACTAAGGCTCTAAACGAAAGCTTTAGTATGTCTTTAGTAACTTACTTATATATGGTACGATTGAAAACAAAATTTTAAGACAAAATCTACATTTAAAAAAATGTTTTGGCTATATATTTGTTCTCGAATGTTACTGCTTCAAGATTAAAGCATTCATTAGAATTGTCTTTGTGTTTATGTACCGAAAATTCAGATGGGAAAAACATTTATCTTTTTAAAGTAATTATATTAACTTTTTACTTGCCTCTTACAAGTTTAATAGTTCAAAAACTTTATTATCATTTTTAATTTGTTGGCTACAGTATTTCAAAAAGTGTAGTTTTACAAATATTACCAAAACAATTTTCAGATTAGTACTATAACTTACTGTTGGGTAGTTACACTCTTTCTAAATAATATGAAACTGTTAATACATACGGCTGCTAATCAATGGTTTCATACTTAAAGTGCAATGTTTACCTGCCTTCCAAAAGGCAATGTTTATAAGACCTCGACGGCACTTTTAGCCACTTGATTGTTATGGATTACTAAGAAATTTTTACATCTTATTTACCAACAAAAATACAAACTTTTCATAAAATTAGGTAGTCTTAACGAATAAATACTACCTATTGTAGCCATTATCATAGTGCGACTTCCGGAAAAATTTTATATAGTTATTCGTTTCATGGTCCATAGACGTCAAAACCATAGTCAACTCAAAAAGTTTATATATATATAAATTTTTTGTGGGCACGATATCTGTCGTAATTTTTTCGAAAAATCACTTTAAAATTCATACATAAAATTTAAAAAGCTAAAAATCTTGGTCGAGTTCGTTAATGAGCATAATCCGACCAAAGGGGTAGAAATGGGAGATTTTTTTTTTTGAAAAACAGATAAATTTCTAAAATTCCCATAGTATGATAAATATTACATCCATTTGGACGTATTATAACTCGTAGGAGATTACCAAAAAAAATTTGTCTGAAAACGTTTTTAATAAAACCAACCCTAACTGCGAGGGTTGGGAAAAACAAGGGTTGGAGGACAAAAAAATCATAATTCTGTTCGTAGGCACACCATCAAATTTGTTCAAAGTGTTTGTAAATAAATAATTTGTATCTAAAACCTTTGTCCAAAACAATTTTTATAAGAACCATTGCTGCAAGTTGAAAATTAGGTAGAAATTTAAAAAAAAAGTCTTAAAATCCGTTCTTTTTACACTATTAAATCAATTACTGTTTACTGTAAAATCTAAAAATATTACCTACAACTTTCTTATAAAATAATTTTTGAATGAGTAATCATTACTTCAAGGGGTGGAAAATAACAGAGGTTGAAAGACAAAAAAAAACTCATAACTCCCTTAATATGCACGATACTAAATCTATTCAATATTTTTAAACGTATAAATATTATCTAAAAGTTTTGTCTGAAATAATTTTTTCTATGACTAACAATAACTGCAAGGAGTGGAATAAACGATGGTTGGAAGACCAAAAAAAATCCATAACTTCCTTAGCAAGGACACAATCTAATCCGTTCAAGTTGTTTCTAAATATTATAATTTTTATGTAAAAGTTTTATCTGAAAACGTTTTTGAAGACATGAGCCTTTGCTGCAATGGATTGAAAAAAGAAGGGTAGAATTTTATATAATTCATATTTTCCGTACAATGTACACTATCAAATTCGTTCTAATTTATTGTAAAACCATGAATTGTTATCTACAACTTTTGTCTGAAATCATTTTTATACGACCTACCATGACTGAAAAAGGAGGAAAATAACAGGGGTTGAATTTCATAAATATATAACTCCCTTAGTAAGCACACTATCAAATCAGTTAAAATTGTTTGTAAATCTTTATATTCTACCTTAAAAGTTTATCTGAAACAATTTTTGATAATACAAACTACTACTCCAAGGGATTGAAAAAACCTGGGGTTGAAATAAGAAAATAAATAAAATGTTTCTTCAATGCACTCTTACGAATTAATGTTTATTTTTGTTTACATTTTTAATTATTGTCTAAAGTAAATTTTATACCACAAATCATTAATACAAGAGGTGGAAATAACAAGGGTAGAAAGACAAAATGTTGTTACTTTTTTTAATAGATATACTATCAAATCATTATAATTTTTTGTAAAACTTCTAAACTTTATCTAAAACCTTCGGTTGAAACAATTTTTTATGAAACAAACTATTACCGTAAAAACAGGGTTTAGGTTAAATAGAATTACAACATTCTTAGTATCAAATTCGCCGGAATTTGTTTGTAACTATCTTAACATTACCTTAAAACTTTATCCGAAAATATTTTTTATTCGACCATGTATTAGTGCAAGGGATCAAAAATAGTGTTTGGATGCTGAATGTATTATGTAAAAAAAACATTAAAAATATTTTCTTTGCATGGAATATGAGAAAATTTTTAATAGATTTTTTTTAAATATTGGCGAACTGATAGGATGTTGTGTAGGCTAAATTAAGTTATTAAAATGTTACAGGAGTTTATAATTGTTTCCAAAATATTTCCAGAATAAATACCTATATTCTTAGAAATTTACCTACGCCTGTAGTCTGGGCTGAAAGGAATTTTTTATGGAATATTTTAATTTAAATATCAAAGAATACTTCTTTACGCTAACAGCCCTTTGTTATTATAAATAAAAAAAATTGTGCTTAGCCTACCTGATCAACCGGAAAACTATCCAAAAGTCAATTACGCCGTAAGAGAATTTTTACGGTTTGACTAATGTCCTCTAATTATTTTTATCTTGGGCGTTAAAAAAAATTAATAGTGTTACTTCTTAAAGGCACGAGCACTTTTAAAATAACAATAGCCTCTTAAATGTAGTTTAGTCAGGATGGTTCACCATGCCACCCGACGTACATTCTTAGGTGTTCCGGGGTATTGAAAGGATCGAAAATTAACTGTGGCGATGACTAGGAATGAACTTGTGTGGGATCGCTTGTGGACAGCCTTCTTTCACGTCAAATAATAGAAGAATGTTCCTCTTCATTCTTGATGACTTGGCATGAGACAGATTACGAACTCGATTTATCCACTCTCACGTTCAGCTCAAGTGAGTCACAAATATTTTCAGGAATTTAATTAAAGAAAACTACTAACAACGAAAATGTTAAAGGATAAGTGCAGTTTACTATAAGTTCCCCCCCCCCCCTTTTTTTTCTCTTGTGGACTTCGCTTTACGATATCAGAAATCAATTCATAGCAATCAGCTACACTAACCTTGTTACTTTTTTCTTTATCAGC
This sequence comes from Bacillus rossius redtenbacheri, assembly GCF_032445375.1. Lineage (NCBI taxonomy): Eukaryota > Metazoa > Arthropoda > Insecta > Phasmatodea > Bacillidae > Bacillus > Bacillus rossius. The sequence goes on from NC_086333.1 coordinate 55,978,527, forward strand.
TTCAATACCAATAGGCCTAGGCCTATTTAAATTAATAGAAACAAGGGAGTCATTTTTTTTTATATATTTCGGGCAACTGCCATGTTCAATATGTTTAATCGTTGGCTTCAAACGTAATTTAAGTTTTTGTTTCAAACTTTATAATTTATGATTAAATATTTAACGAATGAGACAAAATAAAATATTCTAAACGCGTAAACGAGCTTTAAAAACCAAGTAAAGAAACATTTAGTTAGTGATATCAGCAGTGAGCATGCTTATAATGTTACTCATTTATATTTTGAGAACATATACCTATACATAACTTTAAATCATGCAAAATTGTAAACTTTTTTTCAAGCGTGTTTAAGATAGGGAGTGAGAAAACCGTCTCTAATAGCATCATTACGTCATGGTTTTCATTTTTTTAAATATGGGATTGTTTTCACGTCCATATGGCTAAACATTCCTTTTTGACATATATTCTCGCATCGAACACACATTCATCGATAAATTACACCTTTACAGTGACAACTACTTAATTACAAAATACGAGTTTTACAGTTATAATATAAATATATACGTCTTAACTGTGAGCATATACATGCAGGACAAGTAAAGAAAGAAAAAAATTCAAATTAGCTTAGGTTAACCTATGTGAAGTATTGCAAATGTCATAACTACGAAGAGATTTTTACTGAGTTAAACAAAATATTAAATTATAATATCTTTAAACGAGAACTTGACAGAATAGCACCTTTTAATTTTTTATATATTTTATAAAAAGCATATTCTGATGACTATTAATTTTATTTACAAGGAAAAAGATAAGAAATATTTTTTTAACAAACAAATTACAGAACTTTAGAGATTCAAAGCATTATTTTGCATCATTTGTGAGTTAATTAGGACTTTTTTATCGATATGTAAAAACCAAATAAAATGAGGACAGTTAAATAAATATGAAATGTATCTGTGAGTTGATATTTACAACTCTATACCTCATATATTTTTATTGTTAGAAAGTTTAGATAATAAAGCAAATTAAGATTATTTTTTTTATTCTGTACGTATGAAATGTTTTAACTCAAAAACTGCATACTCTTTTAGTTAAGATATTATGTATAGTAATCCCAGGAATAATCAAGTCTTAATATTACTGAGGCAAATCCAACGTTTCCAAATGTATGGTGATAATGGTGTTTTAATATTTTATTTGTAAAGCATGAAGCAAGTACAACATAGAAATTGCCTTTAAAAAATTGGTTTTCTGTGATTTCTCCTGAAATCAAAACCAAAAATATACGAGGGTTGTAAGTAAAGTAACGGCAACACACCTGTACAAGCAAACGAACATTAGATTCCTTCAATAAAATCAATAGCACAGACTTGTACATTTGCCAGATGTCAGGAAGTCGTAAGATAACGTTGGCAAGGCGTTGTTTGTTGATGTCAGCGACGGAGCGTCCAACTGCTCGGATCGCAGACGGCACGTCAGGAAATCTGATGCCTCGAAGGGCTTCTTTCAACTTAGGGAAGAGGTCGTAGTCACAAGGACTCACGTCAGATGAGTACGGAGGGTGTTCCAACACCTCCCAAGACCACCGTCGCAAAATATCATTTACAGCTTGTGCAACATGACAACGAGCATTGTCATGCTACAAGACAGGGAGATTTTCCCGCAATGAACGTGGAAGTTTGTGCCGTATAGCCGGGCGCAGATGGTGCTGTAGAAATCGGCGAAAGTAGACTGCGTTGACAGTTTCTCCTTGAGGCACAGCATGCGTAAGTATGACACCCTCGTAGTCATATGCCACAATCAGTGTTATCTTCACCCGACTGTGTTCCTGACGAAACTTCTGGGGATGTGGTGAACCTGGGTGAAGCCATTCATTGGACTGACGCTTTGATTCAGACTTGTAGGCTCGAGCCCACGTCTGTTAAAACAGTGACAATACTCTTCAACAACGCGTCTACGTCATTGCGGTGTCTTGTCTATACGGCTACCAGCCAGTGCACACCGGTGCCATTTCTCTTACGTCAATGAGTAAATGTTGAACTCATTGGGACGCAGTTTTCCTCATGTTGAGTCTTTCCTTCAGTATGTGCCGCACCGTTTGATGGCCGAGCCCAACTTCAGCGGATATTTTCCCCGGACACTCCATGGATGGTCTGTGGAACGATGATGACAACGTGGGGTTGAAGAATGGATGGCCAACCTTTGCTTTGCATATCCACTGTCTCTGCCTGACCAGCACGGAACGCTTTGACCCATCGTGCAGCCGTCCTATACGGCAACGCATTCGCGCCACAGGCTTCAGACAGTCATTTACAACATCGCGATGCAAATAATCGCGTTCATTCGGGAGCCGCACTCGGTCAAAAGAAAACGCGTAAATCGACGCGTATTTTATATACGCCCTGTGTGATAATAGCTACACGTGCATTCTTCGCCACCATTCGACACCCCTAAGCTGTAGGTCTGAATACATTTTTTTTTTTAATGTAACTAAAATAATCAAATGTTCTGAGTCTATTTTCGTGCATCTGTGCATTACGTTGTCTCAGTACCTAACACTAGTTAAAGTTATTTGAAAACCGTTCCCTGAATAGATTTTCAGTATTGCCTGTGCTCAAATGATTGAATATGCCATTATATTTTCCACGGGTTAAAATAAAAATAATTTTTTTTATAAAAAAAAAAGTATTTCATATAGCTTATGCAATATATATAGAAACGTGTCGTACAAAATTTACAATAATTTTCGTGTAGTATTACTATTTCTAGGCAACTGATTTCCTAAGAAATATTATGTAAAATAGAAAAATAAAAAAGTGTGTCAGTGGCCACTGTGAACTGCACTCGCCTCATTGCCTGCGACGAGGAACACAGCAGCGAGCCGTGAGTAGGGAGATGTTGATAAAAGCGAGGGGGGGGGGGTGGACTTCACTGACAAAAGCAACCCCTACCTCCCTTCCCCCCTGGCAACCCCCGTGCAACACTGGGAGGGTTGTAATTTGATCGGACACGACGCGAGCGACCGTCCCCGCTCCACTCCCGCGGCTGCACCCAAGGAACGCCCCATCTACACGATCACCGCGGCGCGGTCTTCGGGACCGCATTCCTGCGCGGCGACACAGACAGCCCTGCGCGGCGACACAGACAGCCCTGGCCGCGTCACAGCGCGGGCGTGTCGTGTGCACGTCCTCCGTCCAGGGGACGGACGGTAGAAACTTCGACGCCACGCAGGAAAATGCCCCTTCTACTTGATCGACGTTTGTCATCTACTCTACACGTCGACGACAGCGTCACCTCAACTACTCCGAGGGTCGTTACCACAACGCCGAATTACCACAACGCCGAACGTACAATAACGCCGAATGCCAAATTGACCGCAACGCCAACAGCTAGAAAACTGCTGTGTACCACAAAGCCGAAATACAGTCACGCCGAAAAATGTTGCTCCGTGGACGCTAGAGAAGGGGGGGGGGGGGGGCGGCACAGGAGCAAAATGAAAAACAACTAGATGAATTTGTGTGTGTTTCTTAAATGTATCTTAACGCCGAAACACCACAACCTAACCTAACCTAGGCTAGCCTAACCTAGCCTAACCTAGCCTAACCTAGCCTAACCTAACATAACCTCACCTAACCTAACTTTTGTGGCAGTCCTGCAATGACATTTTTCGGCGTTAATGTATTTCGGCGTTGTGGTACAAAGCAGTTTTCTACCTGTCGGCGTTGTAGTCAATTTGGCGTTCGGCCTTATGTTTTTCGGCGTAATTGTAAGTTCGGCGTTGTGGTATTTCGGCGTTGTGGTGCGTCCCCCTACTCCGACACCCTGTTTGCGCATGCCCGATGTTCCGCGACTTCCTGGGCCACGTTGTCACTACTTTATTTACAAGCCATCCGTTTCACAACCTCCATTCAACCCGTTTTATGGATTAAAAGAAAACCGAAATCATTTTTGAATGATTCTTGCAATGGGAAACATTGATTTTAATTTTTTTTTTCTACGTTTAAACATCTTATCTCTCGGCATACGGCATCTGGTAGGTGTAATTTCGCGAATGGTAAGGAGGTAGGATTCACGCGAATGTGTAACCGCGGTGTCGCCATCTGTGGAAGTCTCAGAAATGTCGGAAATATTGTGGACCCACGCGATTCATCCGTATGTATTGCTATCGTGAACGTCGCGTTAAATGATATAAATTTTAAATAGTAAAACTATCCCATAATTATTTTTGTTATAATTTATAGTCATAAAAAATTAATAATGACATCTTAAAAATAGACGTCAGTATCCTGGCATTACTACGCTAAGTAAACATTGGGATTTAGAGATAGTGCTGTGTTCATCATACTATAGAGACACATTTCAACACGAGAACTCTCGTTACCGAGGCTAGATGGTAAAAATCTCTGGCGAGTACTGAAAGATTCGCTAAAAAAAAATTTTGTATAGTGGAAACAGATTAAAAATAATATATGCAAGTTAATGTGCTTAGCGACGAAAACTTTGTTCATATATATATATATATACACACACACACACACACGCACGCCATCGTGAGGTGTGGTCAAGCTCTACTTCCACAGTATTTTGGGTTTCGCAATATGGCGATGGCGAAGTAAAATGTGACTTCAACTACATCACAGCTGTTCATCTTCAGACAAATCCTTAACTCCACAGTTTCAAGCTGAAGAATCCTTTGGCCTCTAACACTAGTTGTAGCTAACTAAATGTTTGCATTTTATCCGCGTGTACATCAGGACTGTGCAGCTTACCCTGGCAGACAAACGTGCCACGGAATGGTATAGTTAAGTTCTCTGGCAAAGGTCAGCCCCTTCCCTTGGACCAAGACCACCAATCACGGTAGGCGGTCCTCTGCCATAATTTATTTTACACTACGTGGATTCAAAATAATAGTGGGTTTCACGACATCCAACCCCCACCCAGATACTCTTCTTACCAGAACTTCCTATTATACTGTATTAGTTATCTTGATAGCTTTATTCACGACAATACAAACCCACGTGAGTAAACACAGGGTTTTCCATGCGTCTTTGAATATTATTTTCGAGGCAAGTTTTAAGATGGTGGTGTTTGTCAAGGTGCCAATTGCTTCCGTGGCTGGCCAATTCCAAACTGAGCACATGACGCATGCGACCCAATCCGTACGTGGCTAATTCCCGCCACGATTATTCACATATATTTAGTTATCGTTAGGTTAGGTTTTTTTATGTAGACCACGAGATGTGTTTGTTATAACGGAGATACGCAAACGTTCAACACGAAATGCGAGACAGTGGTCGCGGACCACGTAACCACGCGATGCCTCGCGGACAGGATCTCTGCAGAGGACATTAGCATAACGCAACCGATTGCGTGAGGAAACCCGTCAACGGCGGTATCTGAGCTGAGCTGCTTTCCGATATGAATTGTACATTTAGTTTGAACGAAGATTCGGAGCGTCGGAAATCGGTGAAAAGGGAATAACTCGAAAAGGTTTAGGCAGGTTTATAGATAATTAGAAAATGGGGGAATCAAACAGAAATTAACAAGTAAATAGATAATTTTAAAAACCGTATTTAGGCTAAATGTTACCCCCTACCCCCATTCCATCACGTTAGGTAGTTGCAATTACTTATCTTATGACGTTATTTCAGTTTCAGGCTAAGTCTTAACAATGTTTAGGAACTCCAATAGTGTTGATGAATATTATGTATTGTGGAACATTTCGTCACAAGGTACAGTACGTGCAACACATGTTCTGTTACATGTTAAAAGTCAGTAAGTACAAGAATTTGCAATAAATGTTTTCTTTTTACCTTACTACGCTCAAAATAAGATAATTTTGTTTCTTTGCACAGTTATGAATTTCATTCAACTTTACTTGTACAGTTTAGAAAATATATAATGACAAAAATAATGAAATTAGTAAAACAAATGTATAAAATATAACATAGTAGATTATGCCAAGCCTTATGAAGAAAACCTAGATGAGAAGAAACATATAATTCTCTTTTACATACATCTATCATCTAGGATTTTATTATATAATTTGCAACGTATGTAAAGGGGTACTGTTAACTAAGCATGAAAATCATTTTGATGACGTTACTTTGTTGTTGTTTTTTCTACACAAAACGTAAAAATGCTTCATTTTACTTTCGATAGGCTTCAGCCGGTTTCCTTGTTTGCGGTGAAATGCATAGTGCTCAATAACACGAGTGTTAAATATGCACATGAAAATAAAAAAAATTAAATAATCTGTACATTAAAACAGTTATTTTTATGAAAACCACTGCAGCTGGTCATGAAAATAAAATAAGGTAATTTTAAAACTTAACATTTTAAGAAATAAACTTCTGAGAACTGCTGTAAATAACTATCATTTGACTGTATATCCGTAGAGCCACCACTATTTCCAGGAATCATCAAACAACGGGCTTGACTCATCACTTTGATAAAACAAGCATTTTTAAAACGGCCATTGGTCGATAAAAATGCCTCATCCTTTGGTGGACTATAGCATTGTAAGTGATTCGTTAACTATTTATTCTCCTTGTTAATAACTGCCACAGGGTCATCGAGTGAATTTCAAGAGCACAGTAGTACAAACATCAATGTGAAGCAGACCAACGTATGCTGTAAGTTCACTTTGCAACCAAATTAATCTGCAAAACGATTGCGTAAAATTGTGAAAAATATATTTTTACTGGCCTGGTGTTAGTCAAATGTTACGAATTTGCTGTGTTGTTAACTTAAATTTATTTTTAATGCTTCTGACACGGTTTGTAATTTGTTTTAGTTAATTAGAAGGAATCTGAATAATTTGTAGTAAAAATTGTTATATGTCGCTTCAAATCTTCGTAGTTACAAACATTTAGTCGTTATCATTTATCCTGAGATAAATTATTTTTCCTTAATTAACACAAACTAGTGTTAATCCTAATGTAATCACTCGGGTATCTGTGCTGAGAGCAAAATATGAAACAAGCCACCTAAAGGAGTATCATCCTTAATTGTTATGTTTCTATTAATTTGGGCTTCTGGTCCTGGTATTAAAACATTCGCGTATTTAATATTGGGTTAAGTATTACACATGATTTTATAAAAAAAAAGTTTATTAAATGGTTTTGAGAAGACAAAAATCTATTTTTTTTTAGCGTGAACAAAGAACATGAAATCGTATAGGACACGTCAATAAATTAAACTCTTAATTTTTGGGATATAATTCGTAAAGGAAAAAATAAAATGATTTCTTAAAATTCCATGAATCTGAGATATTGATGGATTTTAGTAAAATATAAAATTTATTCATGTAAGTTATCATTAAAATAAAGTCGGTGAAAAGCTAGATACGAACAGTTAATTCCAAATTGTATACATTACGAATTTAGGCTCTCAATTCACGCAAAGAATTAAATGTGTTTTCCAAAACCTATAAATAAAACTAGTTGAAAAAATACGAATCACAAAAAATATTTATTTATAAAATACGCTTATATAAATTATAAAATTTAAATCAACTCCAAAAAAATATAAAAATTATAAATTAAAACCAATATGGGGGAACTACCCCCTTGATATTGATTCCTGCGCCACATCATCCACGTGCGTAGTCACCCTTAAGGCCGGCCTTGCAGGTGCGGGCGCGCTTTCAGAGAGAAGGTATTCCTGTGGGTTTACCCCTCTCGGCACCTTCCACCACTCCACCTATCTCTTCGGACCGCGCGTTCCGTAGGTAATTGACGAGTTTAAGGGCCCCCCCCCCCCATCCTGGGCGACCCTTCAATTTCCACCCTCTACAACTTATGTTCCTCCTCCCGGTACTTCCTCACGGCCAACGGGTCGCCCTCCCTTGCAGTGAGCCGGGGCTGGATTCTGCTCCCGGCGGTCTTAAGGGGCCCGCCTCGTCAGAGGTGTATGTGTGTTAGTGAGGCGGGATGATAAGCGCAACGCTCGCTGGTATTTCCAGCGCGGTATAGCCTCTAAGCGCAAGGCTCTGAACTGGCGCGCAGTCTTCTCGTCGGCACAGGATAACTGTGAAATTTGAGCGGTGACCGTAACATTATATGGTGGAGAAATGAAGATAAAGGTGTTAATGCAAGCCCCTTAAGTGCTTTCAAGAATCTGTACTGATTGTTTTATGCCTAAAAATTACTCTGGAAACGCGCGTTTTAGACATTTTAACGCTTCTAAAAATACAGTTTAAAAACTTATTCCGAAATTAAAAGTACTTTTCGGCCCTCAGCGAATTCTTAAATACTATTCGTAAATAGGCCCCACTCGGATATCTTGAGTAGTTTTGAAATCGCGTTGTTTTTCCTGAAGCTCTGCACACCGTATGTGTGCCCAGGTAGGCGGGCCCCTTAAGTGCTTTCAAGAATCTGTACTGATTGTTTTATGCCTAAAAATTACTCTGGAAACACGCGTTTTAGACATTTTAACGCTTCTAAAAATACAGTTTAAAAACTTAATCCGAAATCAAAAGTACTTTTCGGCCCTCAACGAACTCTTAAATGCTATTCGTAAATAGGCCCCACTCGGATATCTTGAGTAGTTTTGAAATCGCGTTGTTTTTCCTGAAGCTCTGCACACCGTATGTGTGCCCAGGTAGGCGGGGCCCTTAAGTGCTTTCAAGAATCTGTACTGATTGTTTTATGCCTAAAAATTACTCTGAAAACACGCATTTTGGGCATTTTAACGCTTCTAAAAATACAGTTTAAAAACTTATTCCGAAATTAAAAGTACTTTTCGGCCCTCAACGAACTCTTAAATGCTATTCGTAAATAGGCCCCACTCGGATATCTTGAGTAGTTTTGAAATCGCGTTGTTTTTCCTGAAGCTCTGCACACCGTTTTTGTGCACAGGTAGGCGGGGCCCTTAAAGGTCGCAGCGCCCACCTCCGGGTCCCGGTTCGCCGGCGACAGGGAAGATGCGAGCGAGTCTCTCAGAGCTCGTCAAATACGTGTTGACATCTGACCTCGGTGAACGTATTCCCGTGTCGCTAATACGCTTTCCATACTAAATTCGGTATTGAAATTTAAAGAAGAATTCTTTTTTTAAAAAAATTAATGCCAAGCGTGATAAATATACGCAAACTAGCTGCCCAACCCGGCTTCGCACGGCTATACTAATGGAAAAAAATTAAGCCACATTTCCCATTTACAGTAATGGTTAGAGACCTGCAAAATTCGCGGATTCATTGACCTCTAGGACAGACTCCACATTCCTTTAAATATTCGCGGAAATGACACATGTTCATTGGCTACTGACGCGTGAGACGTCTCAACTAGGCTGTCCGTAATTCGGCACTTTCTTGGTTTAGTGTTTCCCATTGGCTCACAGTTCCCCGGATAAACTGTGGGCCAATCGCAGAAGCGGTACGAAGGTATAGTTGTTTTGATGCTAGCCTATCGCGAAATGAATCCGCGAATTTTGCATGTCTCTAGTAATGGTAAATAAAAAAAATTTAGTGAAAATTTATTACAATGCTGTGTAATGTACCGGAGAGAAAATGAATAGCAGCGATGGTTTCCCGACTCGTGCACGCAACGTACAACTGATGTACCCGTACTTCGCTACGGCAGTCTACAGGCAGATCACTCTTGCGCCGCTCATTATACATGCCCCTCCTTGTAGGTACGCCACTGCCGCGTGATGCCCGTTGCCATGGAGACGCAGAAGGCATGAACAATGCAAAATCCTGTTCTCATGCAGACAAAGTACCCACTGTTGCCTGGTGTCAACCACCCATGGGATCTAATTTTCGGAAAATGTCATCCTGCGTAACATAAGGAACATTACTGTGAAGTTTCAAGTCTGTAAAATATATATACTTGAAAAAAAGGCCAATTTTTGATATTTAAAGTACCCGCAAAATTTCAACGGTGATGAGGACTGCACTAACAATGAAATAGTCGTTGCCATAGAGACGAATGAAGCATCAACAAAGCAACAGCCGTTGCCATGGTGATTTCCTACCAAAAACTGGAAATTTTGATACATTACGCCCCCTAAACTCCCCTTGGGATCGGATTTCCGCAGAATCCGTTCATAGTGAGCGTCTACATCACAAAATGAGTAACTATGCTAAATTTCAAGTCAATCAGGTGTATAGTTTTAGAGATCTCGTGATGAGTGAGTCAGTGAGTGGTATTTCGCTTTCATACAAACTTTCATCCCCTTTTTTTTATCCCCTTGGGGGTAGAATTAATCAAAATCCTTTCTTAGCGGATGTCTACGTCATAACATCTACCTGCATGCCAAATTTCAGCCCGATCCGTTCAGTGGTTTGGGCTGTGCGTTGATAGATCACTATGTCAGTCAGTCACCTTTGAGTTATATATATTTAGATTGTTGTGTTTTCATCTACATTTCTTGAAGCGAATCATGCGAAGCTTCCCCACACGCCGTTAGAATTCGTTGCTGGAGCTGGTACGTCGAATATTGAACCATTTGATTAGCAGACTGTATAATCAAACGCCTCCGATAAAAGCGTAAACCACTTGAAAATATCAACAAACCCCGGCTTTGGATCTGATTTTCGCCAATTTATTTTCTATTATTACACTGCCCATCTTGGTAAAATTAATTAAAACAGTAAAAACAATAAGGTTTCCCTTTGTCTTTGTGAATTTTGGTTCGCGCCATCCGCCACAGATGGCAGAACCGAGGTTACACATTTCCGTTTCATGCGGCTTCCTTTCAATTCACGAAATTACTTATAAAGTGCCTTATACTGAGATCTATTGATCAAAAATCTCACGGATTCATTCCCCGACCGACTAAGGTTTTAATACTTTACGCTTTTTTGCTTGTCTGCATTTGGCTCACAGTTTATACGAAGGAATCTGAGCCAACGAGAAATACTTCGTTTCTATAAATTATCCTGGAAAATAAATTTAAGTAACTTTCACTCTACAAAAAATTAAATTTTTCAAATACAAAATCTGCAAAAAAAATATTGGTTTGTCCTGGTGGTATCTGGTCGAGGAGCTGGATTCTTTTTCCGCCATCTTGGATTATGACTTCATGGCGGCCATCTTGATCTTCAAATTTGCCTAAATTTATCCAAAATTATACAAAATGACCCTAAATTTACAGTTTTTAGAAAAAAAATAATCACCAAACAAATCTCAGGAAAATTCTAAGTGGTAATTTTCCTCAGAAAGGGGCCACTCCAACCTCAAAAATTGTATTGAACGCTTTTTCTTAAAAAATTTGTTAACTGCCATATCTCGAGAATATTTAAAATAGCGTGCGTTCTGCTGAAGATCTATGAACTGTTCAGACGTTCGAGTGTTTTTTTTCGTCTCATCTTCGGTGAGAAAAAAATCTATGCTCTGCGCACCGAATGCGTGCCCGTGTAGGCGGGTGCCCTTAAGGACGGGAATGAACTACAACTCGCCTCCAAAGGTCTTCCCGCTGTCGGTGGTCAGTCACGCCACTTGACCCTTCCATCCCCGCCAACCCCTCCACATACAAACGTGTGTGGAAGGAGGGAAGCCGTTCGCATGCGCAAAGGTCATTACGTGACGCCCGGCGAACTGCGCGCCCTTAGGCACGGGAAGGGGGGGGGGGAAGTGAAGGAGAACCGACCAATCGAAACGGTCGGTGTATTCGCGAAGAGGAGGGGAGGTCGGTAGCCACGCTTGACCCACGATCACCCTCCGTGGTTTCAAGCTCAAATCACGAGGGGAGCGCGACGCAGGGGTTATGGACGAGGGAGGGAGTGAAGGTAATAGCTGCAACACAGTTACCTCCGCCATATTTGAAAAAAAAAATCTTCTTTTGTTATTTTCCTTTACGTAGAGACACGGATTTTCTCAATATTTATTTTTTGGTCGCAAGGTAGACTAATTAATTTAAGAATTTTTTTTTACATGCGCCATTGCTGGTTATACTGTATGTCATAAAAAACGTCAATAACGGAAAAAATATATATATATAAATATAAACACATGCAGAAATCAAGAAATATTGTGCCCGAAAACGGGAACAGATCACAGATCCCGAAACGTTTTAAACTGTTATCTCAGGAAGCCTACTTACTTACTGTGTTCGTATGTGCTGACTTCGTTGTGTTTGTCCATAATATCTGTTTTGTCACATCGCTAAGATCGCCTGATGTGCGTCTATGTGTTGTGTTGTTGTCCACCTTATCTGTTAGGTATCATCGTTGGGTTCGTCTGTCACTGTGTGGTCCAAGGTATTTTTTATTGGTGAACTCTCTCGTCGTTGTTAGCCTTCTGTGTCCGTCTGTACTGTAATAATGTTTTGACTAATTCCTTTAAAAATTATTTTTTAATTTTGTCTATTTTTTAATCTTATACATCGCAAGTTTAGGGCTTGTCATCTGCGACTTTGCAAAGTAATCGTTTTTTTTTTTTGTTTTTTTTTTTTTTTTCGTCTTTTTGTCCGTTATTAAAGTTTCGTATGACATACATACAGTGCAACCAGCAATGGCATATGTCCAAAAAAAATCTTAACTTAATGATCCCTATTGCCAGAAGTATTCAAAGTATCTAGCAAGGCATACTTCAAACATGTATAATTTTGAATCAGTTGGATGATTGTATCACAAGTCTCGTAGGCCAGCCAGACATCTACCAGACACAGCAAAGTGGTCGAATCACATCAGCCAACAAAAATTAAAGAAGTTTCTGCAGTAAGAAATCAGCCAGTATTAAACTATGTGTATATACAGTAGGTATATAGGATTGTGAATTTTAGCCTGACGCGAAATTAATCCGCGAAATTTTCGGGTCTCTACGCATGAGAGAGCTTTACGTGGATATTACGACCTCCATAATGGAAAGAGACATTTTCTGGCAATGGTTCTGTTGGTTTGGCTTCACCTCACTGTACTCTTCAAATAAGTTATCGAATTTTATGTCCTCAATTGTGTTTAAAATAAATGCTTTGGATGTCTCTTCGTGTAAACATGCATCTGCATATGGTGTTCTGTTACTTTTTTTAAGCCAGATATTTTCCACAGGTTAATAATTTATTTGTAAAAAAATAACTGACAGTAATTTTTTTTTGATAAATACATCACGGAAAATCACTGGAAATTAATTTTCTCTTTTTCCACAGCTGGCTTTGAATTTTGTAGATCTAAGTTATTCTTGCCCTATTTTCTAAATAGGTATTTCAGCGCATAAACCTCGGATAAATTCATACCACTTCGTAGTACATTATTACATTCAGGCTCAACTCCAAGGCCTTAGTAGTTCTCGAAAGATGGTCAAATGTTCAGTGGAATTTCGCACTACCGATGCCTAAAATATTGGATTGGCTCGAGGTGGTTGGATTAACGGTTTGCCAATCACACAAAACGTTCATAGAAAAAAGGTTTTCTGTACTTTTACACCAAAATTCCTTTGGAAACCAGTTGCCAAGAAATAGTTTCTAATTCAAGAAAAATATTGTAACTTTGTAAAACATATGGCTATGGTTATTTTTACGTATATGAAATAAGTTTTTTTGAGAAATTAATGAGCAGGCCTACGTTTTACGAAAATTGGCATATAATTTTATTTATTAATTAATTTTTTATTCAAGCATAATTTTTTTAAACCATGGGGAAAAGAATCGAATATTCAATAATTATAGTTTATTTGGTTTTATTGTTATTATCAGTATGCGCACTTGTCATGGAAAGTTATTTAGGGAACGGCTTACAAATAACTTTAACTATTGAATGTGCTGGGGCAACACGATTCATAAATGCCCTGGGAAGAATCCAAACATAGTATTACTGGAACACTATTGTGTAATGATGCAGTTGTTTTCATTTAAATGTACAAATTTATAAATATGAATATATAATGAATATTTCTGTTTCATTGACAAAAAAAATATCAGTTTATAAACGAGCATATTTTTGTAGGGGTGCTTTGTGGAACGATATGGATACTTAAAGAAAATTATATAGTTTATAACACGATTTAGTGTGTTGGTGAATGGTGCCTCCATTATAGGGCGTATGCGACAAAAAAAAAGGTATGAAAGGAGGTGAGTAATGGGAGAATAGGGCGATTTTCGGAATTCAATCTCTTCATGAGCGAGGAAAGTCCATGGTGCCATACAATAAAAAGCATTAACAAATAAACGTAAATTATAAAACAAAACAAAAAACAATATTATTCTAAACAGAAGTTAATGAATATATATTCGAATATTATAACAAGCATCTAGTTTGCAAGAACCTATACATGGTAGAATGCTTGGCATGTCTTAACCACTTAACCTGTCTTTGCCAGTGATGCTTCGTAGTCATGTTTTTTAATACCCAGTAATGAAAAGTAAGAACACAATTTAATATAAAAAATTGGTTGTTTATAGTTTTTTCTGTTAATTTTTGTCCCTTTAGAAAAGAGTAGGTGGAGGAGGGGGGAAAGGTGCCACCATTCCCTTGTTGTAACTATCTTTCCCTCAAAATATGTTATGGTTTTCCAGTGTATAAACAGCGTGGGAGGGTTTGCGGATACATAATTTTAAGTACTAGCACTACTGAATATTTTCCCCCCTCAGTGTGCTGGCGTTGCCTCTAACACAGCACGGCGCTGAATTCTGACACGTCTCAGGTAAAGGGCTGGGCTGTAATGACTGGGTAAATGACAGTGACGTATAGAACATACGTCTAGACTGCCATTATTTCGAAACTTCTGGGATCGGAAACACTCATGGCATGACTGTGTTCCTGGTAGGCAGGTTGCGCGCATGGGGGTTGAACAAATAAAGTTGCAATATTAATTTGTGTCACGGATGCTTGGCGCAACAGCCAATGAGAGAACAGTAGGGTGTCATTTCGGTGGTAGTTCGGAGTTTGAAACCACTTATGTTTATATTTAATGGTGGTAAGTTATCGCCAACATTGTTCAGTAATTCCTGATTTTAAAAACTTAAATTTTGCATTTATCTGGGACGTAAGAAAAGAAATAGGCCTGTTGCAGAAATTTTTCGAAGTTAGAAACTTCCACAAAATTTATCATTACCTTAATTAGTCTAAGTGTTAAAAAAAATTTATATATATATTTTTAGGCCGGTGGTCACCGGTCAAATATTAATCACCAAACGTATAAAATATGTATTTACAATTAACAACAAAATTTCAGATACATCGCAAAAATTCATTGATGAAATTAAAACAGTAAGAACTCAACCTTGAAAGCCATCGCACTTTTGGTTGTGCACAGTTGTTGATCGTTTGGATATCCTGCTATGCACTCGTTCGTGTCTATATTTTTCTTTAATTATGTACCCCAGCTTAAGGATGGCTCATTAAGCTGCAGGGGCTTTTGACGCGTTGCACCCGCATGGATAAACCTCTTCGCATCGGGTAGCATGGTGGTCACATCACGCGATCGTAATTTAGTTCTCGGTAGAAGGTCGCTCGGGGCACGTTCACGGACGCGCATGCTAGGAACACGGCTCTCGGGCCTTATTAATAAAATGCGCAAGCGATGCGGTAACGCCGGACACGCAAGAAGCAAGAAAATGAAACGCACGCGATTTCAAATACTATTTGTAAAAAAAAATATTTAAAAAAAAATCCTTAAACCCAAGCAAGTGACGTTTATAATAGGTCGTGGATTTTTAAATTACATTTGCTTCTTCTTTTTTGTCTTGCATTTCCATTTGAAAGAAAGGCCTTTTGTGTTATCTGAAATGTGAGCAAAGCACGAATAAATGCATTCGGGTTTTTTCAACTCATTATGTTATTATATCTGCATAAAGAAAAGTGCGAGGATTATTGTTTATGAGAACCTTAACTACTTAAATAGTATGCTGCGAATATATTTTACGAGTTTCGTATATTTTTTTATTATTAACAGTTGCCTGTATGATGATCCTGCAATGAATTATAATATTTTTTTTGTGTTATGTAGTGAGACATTGCTTCTTTCTTACAGGTTTCATGATTAAAGCCGACTGCTTAACAGCGTATTATACTTTATACATTAAACATTATAAAATATACATCTTTATATATATATTTCTTGTGTGCGTGTGTATGTCACTGAACTCCTCCTAGACGGCTGGACCGATTTTGATGAAATTTTGTGTGTGAGTTCACGGGGATTCGAGGATGGTTTAGATTCACAATTGGATATTTTATCTCGATTCTGAGTTAAGAAAAACTAAAAAAAAAAAAAAAACACGCTTTAAAAGCAAAAATTGCAACGCATTATTAGAAGCCATTAAGTTTTGCTATTGTAAGGAACTAAGTAGAGAGTAAGAAAACAATAAAGATCCTGACAGTTTATAGTGTCGCCATATTTGTTTCAATTTTCAATACCCTTTTTGTATATTACAATTTAAATTGCAGAAAAAAATCATGTTTCATAGCCACACAAATAGTGAGTGTGTGTCATTTCTCTATGTCCACGAGGTCTCGCCGCGTCAATTTTCTCCTTGGAGCGAACCCGTCCGCTTAATTAAATAAACAGCTTTTATCGTTGAATGATTTCATGATTTATTTAATGAAAATATGCTCTCATAAAAAAAATAGTTAGATAGACATTCAATAGGTGTCTTTCTCTCTCTCTCTCTCTCTCTCTCTCTCTCTCTCTCTCTCTCTCTGAAATGTATGTAGCTTGCTCGCGGGTCAGTAATGCAGACAATCTTTACATTCTAGCTGAAGACGGAAAAAACAGTAAATGTGGTTTACAAAGACATTTTATGAAGTGTCTTCCCGTCATTACATTTGAAAGTAGAAACATATTTACTCAAAATTTAGGTAGTAACATATTTTTATCGCAAAGACTGAAATAGAGGTGAGAAAAATTATCATTTTTGAACATAAGAAAACTACTACAACTGTATCAACTGTTATGTTATAATGTTTAAATTTCTAAATGGTGCAAGATAATACAAAATTCCATGCGGAAAATGTCGTGGGCAGCAGATACGTATAGTTATAGGTGTGGGGCTATGCATGCTGATTTTTCATATACTGCATGGATGCGAACATGTAAGAATAATCTATCTATCTTACAATAATAAAACAGTACTTTTACTTTCTGTCTGTTTGTACGCGATTTTGATGAAATTTTGTGTGTGAGTTCACGGGGATTCGAGGATGGTTTAGATTCACAATTGGATATTTTATCTCGATTCTGAGTTAAGAAAAACTAAAAATACACGCTTTAAAAGCAAAAAAAACTAAGCATTGTTGATAATTAGCCTCCATGGCAACGGGCTTTTTGCATTGTTGTTGCCTTCTGCGTAACCATGGGAAAGGTTTTTGGTAACGGCAGTGGCGTGCCCAAGAAGAGGGGTATGTATAATGAGAAGATACAAAATGTCCAGCGTAGAAATACTTACCGCCATATCCATATCTCACAAAAAGTACATTTGGGCAGGACAATGTCTGTCGGGTCTGCTAGAAAGATATATAGAGATATAGAGATATAAATAGAAAGATAGAGAGAGTTATAGATATATACATAGAGAGATAGAGAATTAGAGAGATAAAGAGAGATGCTTAGTATACGTTTATAAAATTACAAAAAAATTGATTGAGGCATTGCAACGCATGCCGGGCATTATCTAGTTATTATATATAGCTGATATGTTTGATCACATCGTAAAAATTCTTATAACTGCTGGTACTAGTTTAAGCAAGTAACCTGTGTGTGTGTGCGTATATTTGCAATGAGAACATATTATTTACACGTTAACATGTTCATACAGGATCAAACCATACCTATAGGTATATATTTTAGATTAATATTTGCGGGATATTGGGTTTAGTCCCATTAATATTTTTTTTTATATTTAATGTTGATTATTAATTTATTGTTTTATTTAAATGCAATTTTTAAGTGTTACTGATTTAACTGATAACATGTTGAACTTAAATTAATAAATCATTTTATTTTGAATATGAATAAAACAAGGGGTGAGGAAAAGAAGTTAAATTGGGTTGTTGAAGATAATTTTTTTAGTGCATGAACGCTTTGCTGAGAACTATGAGTTCTATTAATTGTTTACAACTGCAAAACTAAGTGTAATGTTACACCGATGTAGTGACAGCTGTATCTCCACTGATGTAGGTGTAATTTTACACAACATGTGTATGTGTATTTCAACCTGCACATGTATGTATGTATGTTTGTATGAACACGCAGTTTTGTTGTAAAATAACACCGACAGATAATTTATTTATTTACCATTTAAAATCACAAATGAACTTAATGCGTGGATATGTAATTTAATTCAGTTTAGATTCGTCATTCAACTAATTTAAATGTAAAGTTAATTGTCTATGTAATCATGCAGTGCAAATATGTGTAACAAAGTGTGAAATAAAACCATTTTTTTCCTGTGTAAAAACACGCTGCTTTATATGTGTTTCTATCATTAATAAAATAAAATTATTGTTACGAACTCGAGAGAATAGACCACGATGCTATACTCGGAGCTGCCTGGCGGTCCCGCACGGCCACTGACGTCATGCGCCGTGTCACGTCCCGTCCAATGACGTAAGGCATGCCACGCGCGCCTGGCCGGATTACAAGTGTTGTCCCTACCCCTTCACCCCTCCGCTCCCGCGCATCGTCCTTTTCCTCGGCGCCATTATCTATCGCTGAGTGGCCTTGAGAATTCCGCGGTCTGCCACGCGGAGTGGCGTGAATGAGCGCCGACTTTCTCGAAGTTTCGAGCGTTGGGTAGGCCCGGGATGATGTGTTTCGTCATAGCCGCTCACGTCGGTTCGAGAAGGCCGCCCCTTAGGGACTTAACCAGCGACGCCAGCTTCCCCGGCAGTCACGTGACGAGTTCCACGAGAGTTCCACGAGAGTTCCAAGCGAGAGTTCCAACTGAGTTCCGGGCGAGTTTCGAGAGTTCGGAGAGTTCTGCGAGTGAAGGGAAGTACGACATCGGCGAAGAGAGTGAGAAACCCCCTCGAGAGTGGCGCGGCGCGGAGTGACGGGATCGAGAGAGTGCGACTGAGAGGCGCGAGACTGTGTGTGTAAACAAGTGTGAGGTAAGGGGCGAACCACTGTTGAGCATAGCTCCAGTGAATATTGCGAACTGTGAAACTTGACAGACATTGAGTGACTTGCAAATAAATATTTTTAAGTGACATTGAGTGACTTGCAAATAAATATTTTTAAGTGACCTTGATTGCTGATCTGACATTTTTAAGTACAATTATTTATTAATAATGAATACAAATTGTAATTGGAAAACTTAATTGGGTTATCCCTTACGAACCCAGTTCTCCCCACATAAGTCGTAACATTATGAATATTATTTTTAACATTAAATGACATCATGGAAGGTTCTGTATATCGTTGCTAGGGGTCGCCAGTTGATCCCGAGTGAGGTGACACGGATTCGAACCATGATCGCAGATGCTAGTCTACATACAAACATTTAAGTAATATAATTAAATAAGCTATATAAACTTAGAATATTTGTTTTAATTTTAGATAGGTATCTAATTAGCCATTCTGATTACTGAGCCGTTGGGGAGGGGGGGGGGAAGGCATGCTTCATGTAATCACACTTGTTCCACTCGTTACATATTTTAATTTACAAAATCAGCGGCCAGGAGCGCCAGTGTTACTGGCTTTATTTCCAGCTATTACATAGCCTATTATGTCATACTTAGTAGTTGTTCACTAGGTTCAATGTATTTTTACTCCAAAAAAAAAGTTTAATTTAACACTGACTAATAAGTATTTTTACACGATCAAACATGTAAAGTAACAACTGCATTGCAACTGTATTTTTACCGACAGTCCATGTGGGACGCGTTTTTGCTTCCGCACAAAATATTCTGAAGCTCATTTCAGTTACGGTTTCACGCACTGTTATTTTCTTCCAGCCAAATATTAAATTACAATTAAAACCTTTTTGGTATAAAATGATTGGATTAAAAAAAACTTTAAAAATTGATGGCTGTCGTAATTTTTTCTTTGTAATGGATAGTTAAAAACAAAAACTTTATAAACATTTTTGCTTGTTACTCGCGTTTGTCGCGTCGCGCACGTCGCTCACGTCGCGCTATTTTGATTACAGGGTCACACGAGAAGCGTCGCGGCGTGTGGATAGAGACGTGAGTGACTCCAATCGATGAGATGTGGAGATACATTCAAGGTGAAAATCGATGTTAAGATGTCCGTTTCGAGTCAAGGCCGTTATAAATATTCAATGGTCTCTCCGAAAAGAGAATGATCACGAAAGGTCGTGGGAATCGAAGGCTGAATTACCACTTACCCTTTCGACCCAGTGTTCCCTATCCCTTTAATAAGAAGGTCTTTCAATGTCGATAAATTTTCTGTACCATTTTTATCGCCGATAACCAAGCAACAACACCAAATACTGACCTCGTGAAACTTAAATAATTAAGAAACACAAGACTGTTTAACGGGTTAGTATACTCAATTATTTTGCATCAACAACTTTGCTTATTAGCTCATTATTTTAAATAAATAATTGATAATATACCTGTCGCTTATTATTGAAGAAATATTTAATTAACTTATTAAGTATTTATTTATTGGATTTTACAAACTTGAAAAGAATTTTTTTATGTCAAACCTAGCATGAACTATAAGTATGTAATCGTGCTGAACACACTTTTAAATTAATCTTAGTGTGTATCATTTGACGTTATTACTAAGTTTTTTCGAAAATGATTCATGAATAAATTGAAAACCTTGTTTTTTCACTATTCTACCAACCAGAATTTAATTATTATTTAAGTATTGACAGTAAATAAGAAATAACTTGTGTGAATTAATTAAGTACATTAACTGAAAGTCACCTTTGAGTCGATATTAATATCAAGTGTGAAGAATGATAAAATCCAAATAAAAGAAGTGTGAGATTCAATTCCTTAGAATTAGGAGACAAAAATTCACAATAAATCTAAAAATATTGAATCATATAGGTATATTTATATATAAAGTGAACCCATGATCAAAAATGCGAAGATAAAATATAAAAACTTTTGGTTACACATAGCGGTGTTCGTAAAACTTAAATTAATAGAGATAAAATTGTTTAAACTATATTAACAACAATACTAAAAATCTTAAATAACAGAAACAACACAGATGAAATAAAATATTATCTTACATATCTAAGAAAAACGTTAACACGGATAATTTTTGCCGTTAAAATTTTGTAACGCAGTGTAGTCACTATATCGACATCTTTAATTTTTACTTTAAGCCAATACTCCCTTAATATTTTCATTTTAAGCCTTGCTTAGTTATTTGATAATTTATCCGTGGATATGTTCATTGTTGTAAACACACCAATTAATTTTAGCAACAAATGTTCTTAGCAACTAGGATAGTAATTTGTTTTTAAGGCTCATTTAAAAAAATGTTAATTTTTTTGTTTCCTGGTCAATAATATTATTAAACGGCTCTTTCTGATATTCTAACCCGATGTCTTTTCAATTGTTGTTGTCATAAAAATTTTGAATCAGAGTAAAATAATAGTTGTTAAATGTCGTGCCCGTGTTCGTAATTATAACATGGGTAACGTATTACGCCCATTTTATAACTCGAAGAAAATTTCCGTTGAAAAAGTTTGTGACAAAAAATGAAAAGAGAGGTATCTTTTTAAATTCTAAGAAAAATCCCTGGGACAAAAGTAATATAATGAAAACGAAATCGTCCCCTTTCTGTGTGACACAAACTTACAAGTAATTTTAACATATAAGTTTAAATTTAATTTCTTAAAAGTATTTACATTTTGTATGATCATAAAATGTATATAGGTATACTAGTTTTAAGCTATAGGTGCATAAAATATGTTTTAAATTTTAGACGATTTTTAAAAGTAACCCCCGAAAAATAATCTCTATTTTAGCGTCTTCTTGTACAACAAACAGTAGGCCTACGTTGTAGCAAAAATTTAATATTTTAAAAATTTAGCCTAACTGTAAGGACCTCTCAATTTCAAATTGATCTTACTTTGTAAAATTAATATTTTTTATAATCGTTTCAATTTTTCATAGTTAAACTGGACAACACCGTTCTGTCAAAAAATGTTGACTGAAACATTTATGGAATACGAAATGAACTTTAAAAAAACTCCGAACACGACGAGTAGCAATGTGTTGGCAAAAAAAGAGCTCAGATAATTTTAGCCGAAATTCCATTCCAAAATTTGCCCTTAGGTAACAGAGTTTGGCTATGAAATCCATTGAATAATGAATCTATAATTTTTATGTCTAAATGAGTCAAGTTAAATATGTCATATATTATGTTATAATTTTCCGTCATAATTCTAGCAGCTAATTTAGCGTAAGAAACACTTGGTGTGAAAAAAATCCTTAAGCTAATGCAAATGTCACTTATAGTAAGACCTTAGAACAATATCTAATTTGAAATAAATTCAGGTTTTATTTTACGTAGACTTTGTACACAGTGTTTACGTGAATGTCTTTCTCAAATATTCTGGGCTTCATAGAAATTGAATTAGGCATATTTCACGAATCTATACAGTATTGTGGTTTAATGCGTCAATCCATAGTCTAAAATTTTAATCTTGGAATATAGCTCGATCATAGGTTTTCTACGATATTTTTCCAAAGTTATAATTAACCTTTAAAAACCATTTTTATTAGCATAACATAAAATTTTACTTCAAACTTAAATTTTAATGTCAGTTATTTTATTAATTCTTTGATCGCAACCTGTTTTGGGTTATATGTTATCCCCCAAATTACTGAATACCAAATGGTAAAATTACAAATTTGCTTGAATACAAACTAAACTTATAAAGAAATAGCGTGAGATTGTTTTTGTTAGAACCGGGTGAACTCGGAAACTACTTGACCTATTCCGAACATAATTTTACTGATTCAGCTTTACACTATCTAAGATTAACATAGGGTTTGTCAAAGTTTAAAAAAAAAATGGCAGTTCCGCAATATATAACATCTGTAATTAATAACGTAGACAAATTGGCCGGATTGAGTTTTTCCTTTTCTTTAGTTGATTTAACTGTTATAAATAAATATACATCTCATTTGCATGGGAAAGCTTTGCGATGAAATGGAAATCTTAATCGTCAACTACATAACTACACTTGTTTAAAAAAAAAAAAAAAAAACTTTATTTACCCATAGGTACAGAGCCAGATACCGTAGCCAGTTGATAAATAACCACAATCATTTCTGCTCACAGAAATGTAAGTCTACTTATTTATGGTCGTCTCGCGATGCCAGTATTTCACTTCTTTAGTCCTTGATGGGATCATTGCAAAAAAAAAAACATAAAGATCAACGCAAAGCCACGATTTTCGCCATTTTACGTAACGAGCGAAAATATACTTAGACAAGAAATGAAAAAGTTTTCCGTGGACAATCATTTCAGGTAAATCCTCGTTAAGAGGAATGGAATCAGTAACAAAACACAGCAAATCAGTGACCCGTAATTGGCACGACCACTCGGATAACTGCTTGCATGTCCTTTATATTTGTTTTATTTTTATTTTATTTCCCCTCCCCCCCCCCCTTTTTTTTTTCTTTTTCAGGCAAACGTTGGGGTACTTGCGCAACTACCGACTAATGCCACGAATCAAAGCGAGCAGGCCGGAGGGGAAGGTTGTGGTTTCGTCTCGGTCCGGGGGGGAAAAACAGATTGTGTAGCACTTTAATGAGCATTTAATTTGCCCCCGCCGGACAGACGGCAGTACCGAGTCCGCCCGCGCACAAAGGTAAACCGGCCATTGTGCGGACGCTCGGGCATTGCGGCTGTTGGCCGGTTTGAGAAGGGTGCACTTACTTGCGCGCGGGGAGTTGCGCAGCCTGACCGCGATAGGAAGAGCGTGGTCAAATACACTAGAGACTGATACTGGACAGCTCTATACTAACAACACAGGCGAGAGTGTGAAAAATAACCCAGCGGCAAGAGGTGTAACTACAAACATATTTTATATATATAGTGTCAAATTATATATAATATTATCTGGTGTCAAACATTATTAATTTAATTTTAAAAAATTTAAGAACTGGAGGTTTATATCTCTCATAAATCTGTACTATGATTTAAAAAAAAAAGGTTTTTCCAAGAGAAAAGAAAGTTATTTTTGTTGCCATAATGTTGATACCATATGTATTTAACAGATACATTGTTCATGCTGGGCATACCGTTTGCCATCTATCGGACTGACGTGACAACAACGCAAGGTTTTCACACAAATTTCTTGGAGCTGTCCGGTATTAGTCTCTAGTGTATTTCGCGCGGTGTTGCCATTCGGATGATGCGCGCGAGTTACGGTGCTTTGACGAAAGTTTCGGTACTTTGAGGAAAGTTACGGTACTTTGACGAAAGTTTCGGCACACCTCAAAAATTACTTTCTTTAAATGATTCATGCAATGGGAAAATTTTTTGATCTAATGCAATTTCTCGGACTCGCGCCATTGCAGTTTTGCGCTGTTTGTCAACACGGGGGTAAAAAAAATTTCATGAATGTAAAATAAGAAATAAAAAAAATGAATGCATAAACCCACAGTTAAACTAGCCTTAATCATTGATGTCAAACAGTTAAGTCCAAGGATGAACGTAAAACAGGTATTTATGGACAACGCAATGACGACATTCAAACTTAATATCGGACAGCACAAGAATTCCGTGGAAAGAATTTAGTCATGAAAAAAATAGTAGCACAGACAAACACAATGGGCTAACAACGACGAGAAATTTCCAGCAACAACAAAACGTCGCCATTATTTGGTCGTAGGAAACCTACTGTGTTCATCGGTGTTGTCATCTAGTATTTTTTTGAAAATGTAAACAAAATCTAATACATATGCTAAATAAAATTCTCATGCGTTAACCAACCATTTGGTTTATTCTTTTTCGTGACTTCTGAGATTAAGTCGAGTCTCACAGAAAAATATCTCGCCATGAGAAATTGCAACACGCGCATAGCGGCACAGAGAAGAAAGAAGAATGATATTTTTAAGAATCAATTAGGTTTTAAAAGATTACGTGTTCTCGTAATAAATTTAACTGTTCATTTTTATATCAGTCTAAAGTGTATTCCGTTTTCTTTGAGATACGTGACAGTTCTTGCTAAGTACTTTCACCTCACTTTCCGTACAGTCGTGTTTGTATCAGTAAACTGTGGACTTTTTTCCTACGGTAATCCAAAGAAATGTACCTTAATCTGTATACACGTTCATATTTTTTTCTGTCAGAGGCGTTTAATTTTTTGTTTGCTATGAAGTACGAGGTGTTCCGGTATAATAGCAAAGCGATGTTATCTCCTAAAGTTGTCTCGGATAAGGCAGAAAAGGCAGACTAATTGCTTCCCTAAGAGCTGGCTTCGTATCGGGAGCGGAATATAGGAACCCATGAATATTGAGAGAAAAAAAAGCGAACGAATGTGCCAGCCAGTTATCTCCCGACCTCGACCGCGTACGTCACCAGGCGTGGAAGCAATTAAGGCTAGGGGTCAAGCGGGGTGCTTCCAGAAGGCGTGATTGGAACACGTGACAATTAACGCCCGGAGGGGAAGCTAATTTGAGTGGTGAGCGACGCACAGGTGTCCTTTTTTTAAAAAAAAAAAAGGGTGTTCAATTTTTTTTTATCTTTTCGGGAAAGGGTCAAGCGATTTTCTGGTATACTCTTCGCCCGAAGATGCGCGGTATCTGTAACGAGATCCCTCCATTCTCGGATCGTGTGTACGACCAGGGAGGGGAGTCATGAATTATTAATCTCTCGTAGGTCAGTTTTAATTAGGAGCGGCGCGCAGGGTTTGTAGCGGGGACGGGAAGGAGGAAAGCGTCCTCATCTTCACCTCCAGCCCTTCCCCCTCCCCTCGCACACACCTCGTGTTGTTTCTTGCAGCGACCCGTGGGGTGTTGAGTCGCCGCGGCTACCAGTCAGCGTCGCCGCCCGCTAATGGACCGCTGATTAATGGACCTGGCTCCTGGGCGAACTCCTCGTTAAAGAGAGGCCCACGCACCTGGCTGCCTGGTGTTTACTGTGCGCGCAGCCTGGCCGGGTTGTTTGCCAGAATTATTTTGCATACATTATTGTATTTTTTTTTCCATCGGTGATTAAAATTCAGTCAATAACGTAATTTTAGTAAAAAAATTTAAAAAAAAATATTTTTTTTCACTTGAATAAGTTACCGGTATTTTTAAAAACTTAAAAGGTAATTTATATTTCAATTCAATTCATATGTTGCACAATTTTTGAACTAACCGTTTGAATGTAGCCTTTTACGTAAATACATACTACTTATTAGCATATTATTGAACAATAAAAATAGTTTTTTTAACCCATAAAACATCACTAGGCTTTACATTAAAACCATATTTTTGTTAATTTAAGAACGACGTCAAACAAAATCGACAAAAAACATATAAGTACAAACGTTAAAATAAAAACTGTTTACCGCACGATTTCATGCATTATATTTAATAATAAGATGGATGCATTTATTTATTAATAGTGATACAATTAAATAAACAATTATTTAAAAGGTGAATCCCTTTCTAAACAGTTTTTCCACCATATTTATGGTAACAATTTATTTAAAAACATGAGCGAAACACGATTTCTTAGGAGCATAAATATTTAGGATACTTAGATCTTAAAGAATGAATGTATGAATCAAGCTTAACAAAACGTCGATATCAGGGTCGTTATAGACGATGGAAGCTGATGAGATGCTAATGGAGCATGGCCGGACTAAACGGCTTTGGCGAGAGGAACAGAGTGCCCGAGAAAACAGCGCAACTTCTATCACGTTTCCCGCATTTGCACAACATGCGAGTGTTACCGTGCTGAAAATCGAATGGTATTTTCCTTGACGGGAGGTGAGTTATCTGATCACGTTATCACTCAACCACCGTAGTGTTTTTTAGATTTTTTTGTTTATTTAATATTTTTATGAAGTAATAAAAGTAATAAAAAAAAGTATATCAGTACCCATTGAATGCTCAATTAAAGGTACAAGATAATAAACTTCTAGATTTTGACAATTAACGCAAGAATTAACACCAAAGACCAATAATAAATGCCTATTTTATAAAAAAATATGTAGTTACTACAATTGAATAAATGGCAAGAAGCTGGAATAAGCATAGAACTGTACAGAGTTGGCAAAATGTGGCCATGGAAGTATTAATCTATGCAGTGGGCAAGTGTTTTGAAGTTGAAGTCACATGATTAACAATTGGATAGCAAAATTAATCGCAGCTATAAATTTGTTTGAAAGTTTGAAAAGAACTATCTAGGAAGAATCGTAATAATGCCGTCATGTAGTAAATATTTCTAAATAAACATAATACCAACACGACTCTTTATTTTGACAACTCCCTTCTTACTCCATGGATGTGACGTATGCTGAAGTCACTTTGTTTTACCTTGCCATCACCATATTGTTCCGTCAAAAGCATGGCGGAAATGGTGCTTAACTACGTATGATGGTGCTTAGTAATTATGAATTAGTATCTCCGTTGTTAAACGTTAAACTTTCATTAAAAAATAATAATTTAAATCTGTTTTAGTAATGCAAACACTACACTTCAGCAAATGTCTTGGGCGTCCAACTAACATGGCGAAGACCAGTACGTATCTGAAGAAAGAAAAAAAAATAAGGCTTCACCCGGTTACCTTTTGATCATGCAGACTGGCCACCTCCTTTAAATAACTAAACATGGCAGTCTGAAACGCCCTGTTGACCTCCTCATATATTCCGCTCTTTTGTTTTATAACTTGACTTTTTGACGTGACAACGTCTAATAAATCTATGAACGCCGGCTACATGCACGAAAAATTGTCCCGTTACGCACATTGTCCCGTTACGCACATTGTCCCGTTACGCTCATTGTCCCGTTACGCTCATTGTCCCGTTACGCTCATTGTCCCGTTACGCTCATTGTCCCGTTACGCTCATTGTACTCTTGCGCCGCATCTATCTCTCTTACACTCGATTGGAACAACCATCGATTTGACTTTTTCGAGGCACATTAAACTTGAAACACTCCCATTCGTTTCCTACTTTTACTATCATCGTCCTATTCTTAACAGAATAATACAGATTGGAAGAAGTTAAATAGCAAATATGTATAAAAGTTATAGTTAAAATAATCTCTTCGTTAAATTAATAAACATATTTGAATTAATGAGTGCAAATAAAAGTAAATTTATCAATTAAATTGTAGATTTCATTTCACTCCATCTTTGTATCCATACAA
Organism: Bacillus rossius redtenbacheri; assembly: GCF_032445375.1. Taxonomy (NCBI): domain Eukaryota; kingdom Metazoa; phylum Arthropoda; class Insecta; order Phasmatodea; family Bacillidae; genus Bacillus; species Bacillus rossius. The sequence goes on from NC_086333.1 coordinate 56,006,711, forward strand.
AATAGTGATAATTCAATAAAAATTATTCGATTTTATTCACAAAAGTATGCAATCATTTCATCAATGTTTTGTTATAACATTGTCACGTTAAACTATCGTCCGTAAACCAACTTTACAGACAAACATTTTTTTTTATTTATCACGATATTCTTTTTAAATCATTATCACATAATATCCCACGTTAAATTTACTATACGTCATATGCCTGTTATGACGTGTAACGAAAGTAACTCACGTGACTTTTCACCTCTATCTGATAGCAGTTTAAAAAAAAATTGGAGACCCGTTTTGGTTAATACTAAATAACAAAAACTAATATCACACTCATGAAAATCAATTTTATTCGTCCCAGGTTGCTGTGCTGTAGTCAAGTAAAAAAAAAAAAAGTCACGTGAATAACATTTAAATACATTTTACGCGCTGTTTACCATTCACAAAGTTTCATTACTCGGTAAGCAAATGCATTCCGAGCAGAAAATTCATTCACAGACTCATTATGACGAAGGATTTGATTTTGCTCACCGAATAACTGCTATTCTGTTTCCTCTCCTGGTGGTTAAGAGTAAAATTACACGTTCGGGCAGCTTGCTCGACCCAGACAAGGTAGCCCGGTAATTCGGCTTGAACACAGGGTTCGATGACGACATCTGTCGGCCTACGCCGGGACTAAGAACACGTTTTCAAAGTCAGGCACCATGTAGTAAACGTGGCCAGAAGTATGTTATAGCTCGGCGAGTGTGTGTTACCTTACAAATGAGCTAAGTAAATTTGAATATTCTACGAAAAACAATAGCTTATTAAATGCTTATTTGGTGTTAGCTTTATAAATCTCTGAGTGAGGTTTTGCACTCATTTAGGTCTACCGTTAGAGTAATTTCCTCTGTGCTTTGTGTATTTTGTAAAATTTACAGAAAAAATTCAAGTAAACAAGAAAAAAATATTATATTTCGTAAAAATGAAATGGTTCCAATAAGTTTATGTACCGTTTTGTATTTTTAATATAAATATACCACAACAAATGCCCTATAACGATAGAATCAGGCTTTACAACCGACAAGGCTACGAAGAAATAGAAATATGAGTTAAGCTTGCATGTAATTTAGAGCTTCCAGCAAAAAAAATCTGTGAGTATTTTCAAGGCAGCGGTGTGGTTTTGACAGAGCAACAATTGGTTTGGGTAAGACAATATAATTTTAAAATAACTATAAATTCTCTCTAATCTTGCATGTAATTAGCATATAAAGTTATATCATAAACTTGTCACAGTTACACTTTTTTTTTAGTATTTATTGCATTTACTTACATTTATTTATTTATCCTATTGCAGTGAAATCTAGAAAAATAATATAATCGTCTATGCATGCAAAATCATCATTAATGGCCATCTGTGCCCAAGTTAAATCAAACGTTGGCTAGCATAGATGTCCTTTTACTAAGTTACTCTTCATAAACCATAATTAAAAGCAACCAAATATGGTTTTAGGTATAAATGTTAGAATATTTATTGTGAAAAATTATTTTTTAGTAAAAATAAAAAGTTATTTCTCAGCGAAATACGTATTATTTATTTTTATTTAAAATAAAACTTTATAATGTCAAGTTGCCATAGTTTATAAAATAAATTATGCTGATATTTGCTTGAAATTATACATTATGAGCTTCGTGGACTCAATTGAACTCTGGAGTCATAAATACCCCTACAAACATGTTTTCCAGTGCTTTGACAAGTCATTTTTTTATCCACTTATTTAATTTTATTTCAATTTTATATTCGATTTGATTAATAGCCAATGTTTTCAAGAAAAAATGTTTAGGCTTCATTTCACTTTCATTTTTTTTTTTTTCGTTTAAAAATATGAAATGGGGGTTATTTACCTATAAATTTAATGGGACGTTTAATGTTGGAATGTAATGTTGGAAAGTAATGTTGGAAAGCTATTCAACGAACGGTTTGCAAAGCATTATAACTAATGGAGGTACTAGGACAAAGCAACACCGGGTAAAAACCCAGTTTTCAGTGCCAATTACTGCTGTCGACGGCAGATTGGGGAACTACAATAATTCGAGTGAGTGAGAGAGAGGTGTGTTTTGACCGGTTAGTGGGAATAACAGTGTGGGATATTATGGTGAAAAACTTAACTGCAAGTGAACCCCTTTCAATGTTCTGTTTTTTCCGCAATTTTACAGTATTTTCAGGCATATAATTCTGACAACGATTGTCAACAAAACGTTATTTTCTCCACCAGTGTCAAATTGCGTCGTATTCATCATGGCTGCCGACTATGGTTTAATCCAAGATGGCCTCTCACTAGCAGCCTATACATCTCTAGGTCATTGATTGGTATCAACCATTGAACACGATCTCTGGAATCAAGGTCGTTCAATCGGTTGATGTGTGCAATCGTTTAGGAGTCCATCGAACATGTACAGGCCAGTCATGACGATACGTTCTATGAAGATTCTCAATGGCGGAAGGTTTAATCAAAGTAATTTTATGGATAAACGTCGTTGTTGGATTACACTGTATGTCATACAAGTAAATGAAGAATGTACAGTATAGATACATACATAAACACACAAAGAAAACCCCACAATCGGTTTATGTCAGTTGGAAATCTGTGGCTGTCAAAATCAGTTGATTTTGCCTTGTTATTGGTGTATTTATTTATTAATATTTACTGTCCGTTCTTGAATTTTTTTTATCTGGCTTACACCGTAAGCCAGCAATGGCGAATACCGATTAAATTGCCTTAAATTCCTGGAGATGATCATTTATAGCGGGAGTATTAAACTATTTGATGTGCATCCATGTTTCCCACCAATCTTTTTTTTTCATTACCTCTTATCAGTGAAAGAAACTTGTTCCACGTTTAACTCAGCCAAATATTACAAAAAAACACACACACACACACACGCGCGCGCACTGCAATACATGACGTACAGTATTTACTGAAAAATAACCTCGCCACGAAAAAATAAATTTCAAAAATTGCAATATTAGGAAAATGGTATATTGGATTGATACTTTAAAAAAAAGCGCAGCATAGTTTCGCAACAATAATGTTTCTATATTCTAAACGGGCGTGCAGGTTTCTGACGTAGCAGTAAAAGGTTGCTCTGGGGGAAGGCGCTTACAGGTAAACTGCAGGGACTGCAGGCAGGCGCAGAGCCTCGCGTGTGGAGGCCACACAGCAGCTGATGCATCGGCCAGTGACGTCCTCGTGGTCCCACGCCACTTAACAGTTTCAGACACGCGGAACAGTTACAGACACGCTGCTGCCCTAAATGTGCGCAGTTCAACCTCAGCGTTGTTATTTTTTATGTATTACAGAAACTTAAAAAAAAAAAAAAAACTAATGATGTGCTGGCTGCACATCAATTTTGATAAAATCCCGTTTGGTTTAATTTAACCCTTTCAGTCTATTCGTCCACTGAAGTGGACTATTTAAATCGCATTGATACGTGGAGTACCTTAAATGTGTATGTTAATACATTCTAGTAGATGTCTTACTTTATGGCTATGAATTAAATTTTATTTCACTTTAATTATTTTAAAATTATAATCATACAATAACATTACAATTAAAGTGTAAGATTATTATTACTACACAAAAAAAAAGTTTGGTTACAATAAAAAAATTATAATTATGTATGTCTTAGGAATTGACAAAGTGTGACTGAAAGTGTTAATTCAGATTATTTTTTCACTACAAAAATTTATTTACCCCTCAGGAAAGTCTAGAATCCAAGCATACAAATATTGCAGTAAAAAAATTTACATCTTGGTATTTATTTTAGTTTTTTTAATTAAATTAGTTTTCAGACCTGTGTGATTTAAAACTATGTAATGTATGATGGTTACTGTATAAGTCTAGTATTCGAAGTAAACTTTATCGCGTTTAATTTACGTGTGTTTTATTGCATGCATAACTGTGAGAAACTACTAATGAGCGTGCATGTAAGTTGGCAGCAGTGATGGAATATAAATTAATATAATATTACAAATTTTTGTTAATTGGTGCACTGCAAAATAGTGTTCGCTGTTATACTGGGTTCATATTCTAACCCGGGCGTTTTTGCTTTATGTTGTCCCAGTACCTCCAATAGTTAAAGTTATTTGTCAACCGTTCCCTGAATAGCTTTTCAGTATTAACTGCGCAAATAAATAAGCAAAATTGAATTTATTAATGTCAAATTATTGTCAATTATATTATTTGTTCCATGGTTTCAGAAATTATGCTTGAAGGAAACACAAATTAAAATATAAAATTATTCACCAATTTTCGTAAGAAATACTCAGTATTTTCTCTAAAACGTATTTCATATTTTCAAAAATAAACATAGCCAAGTGTTGAAAAATGTTAAAATATCTTTTTTTTTTACTATCGCGAACTATATAGGATGTAGGTATGTATGTATGACGTTGATAAACTCCAACACCGTTTGACCGATCGCCATGAAAGTTGGCACATCGAATTTTTTTTTCCATTGAGAAGTTTTTTTGTGACATAATTTTTTACGTAACTCGCCGCTAGATGGCGCTGCAGCGCATCAACTTTAAACCGTTCAACCGATCGCCATGGGTAAACAGAAAAATCAAGGGTCTCAGACACACAAACAGCAATTTAACTTGCGGACAATACATCAGCCTGTTTTCAGCAGCTAGTTTTCTGTAAAAGTAGAGAAAAAGTTTATTTGACGTGAATACGTCTTTAAAATTGCTTCCACAGTAGGAGGCAATTCAAAAAAATGAATGATAACAAAATCGGGGGATACAGTCTGGTGTTGCAGCTACATATCTATAATCTCCATCCAAAATTTAGTAACACCACTGGATAGCTAAAGGATCAAAGAATTCGTTACGCTAAGAGAAGACTGTGACGCATCGCGCGCGGTGGAGGGGGAAGCGCCGCCATTTTGAGGTCAATTCGCTGCGTTTCGAGATTTCCATTTAGTATAACTTTTGACTCGGAGAAGCTACGACGTTCGTTTGAGTTTCAATCGTCAGCTCTCGTCAAAATCTATCGATTGCGTATATAAAAAATTAGTTTAAAATAGTTACAGTGAATATATATGGTGTTAAAATAAAAATACGGCCTATACGCGACTTATTAGTGTTCAAACAAGATTATAACATTTATAAAATAGCGTATTTTATATTTTGTATAGAAAATATAACCTGTTACGTACACGTTTTCACGTACAAGACACGGCCGTGTCCATGACACATCCATACCTTTTTTTTTGTTTTGTTTTGTTTTGTTTTTGTGTGTGGCGGGAACTTACCTTCGGAGATGAGCCGCTCCCGGATCTCCCAGGCGAAGATGGTCGGGTTCTCGCGCTTGTACTGCTCGATCTTGGAGACGACTGCGGGCGTCGCGACCTTGGGCTTGCTGCCGCCGATCAGGCCTGGAGGTCTCAGGGTGCCTGCGAACACAGCAGGGGCGCCGACACGCTCGTCACTACGACCACTCCGACCACTCCGACCACTCAGACCACTCAGACCACTCAGACTACTCAGACCACTCAGACCACTCAGACTACTCAGACTACTCAGACTACTCAGACCACTCAGACCACTCAGGCCACTCAGGCCACTCAGGCCACTCAGGTCACTCAGACTACTCAGACTACTCAGACTACTCAGACCACTCAGGCCACTCAGGCCACTCAGGCCACTCAGGCCACTCAGGCCACTCAGGCCACTCAGGCCACTCAGGCCACTCAGGCCACTCAGGCCACTCAAGCCACTCAAGCCACTCCGACCACTCCGAGAGGGTCGTGCGCCGCCCGACCACCATGCACGCTCTCGGAAATCACTCCAGATTCACAGACCCTCTAACGAAGAATCCACCTCAAACACACCATCACCACTTCAATGTATCAAACAACTGAAATATTCGGGGAAACCACGCGGTATTTCGACTTCAGAGGTTGTTTTTTTTGACGTGACAACGTCTAATAAATCGATGAACGCCGGCTGCACGCACGATAAAGTGTCCCGTTACGCTGTGTCCCGTTACGTCGTGTCTCATTACGCTCATTGTAGGCTTGCGCTGCATCTGTCTCTCTTCCACTCGATTGGAACAACCATCGATTTGACTTTTGCTATCATCGTCCTATCCTTAACAGAATAATACAGATTGGAAGAAGTTAAATAGCAAACATGTATAAAAGTTATAGTTAAAATAATCTGTTCGTTAAAGTAATAAACATATTTGAATTAATGAGTGCAAATAAAAGTAAATTGATCAATTAAATTGTAGATTTAATTTCACTCCTTCTTTATATCTATACAAAATAGTGATAATTCAATAAAAATTATTCAATTTTATTCATAAAAGTATGCAATCATATCATCGTTTTATTATGACGTCACGTTAAACTATCGTCCGTAAACCGACTTCACAGACAACCAATTTTTTTCGTTCCAGAACACGCAAACACGCCCTTGTACTGTGCACTCAATCAGTTTATATATTTATTATTATTATTTAGCTAATACACCAACGAGTTTTTCCTTTCAAATGTTGTTCAAAGTTTAAGTGAATCCGATGCCCGTAAATTTGCGAGTGTAGCCGTGAATTTACGAATATCTCTGGATCCTTTGTAAACCAGCGTTATTCGTAAGTTGAAGGTGAACCATTTTAACGTTGTACGGCCTAAAAACCGTGCAGCAGATAAAGGCAAGTTCTGTTACTCGAAACAATAATAAAAAAACTGTTCTCTATTCTCAAACAGAAGAGACAGTAACTAAATATGGAAAATCTTGGATTCAACCGGTGTTTTAATCCATTAAAATTTTCTATCATTTCATTTTTTAAATTTTATTTTTGTTAAATCAATACTATAAAATAAAAAAAAGAATGCCTGAATTTAATAATGAATGGTAGTCCTGTGAAGTCACCACCACTGTAATAATACCGTAGATTGACACTATGTTCTAGTCCTCAAAATAATCTAAATTCGTCATCTCAACCTTTACAAAGGCAAATTTACAACATAACTTCAGACAAATTGTTATAGAATAAAAACTGCTAAAACTAATTGGTTCCTGTCTCTTCCCTTTTAAAATATTCCTAAAGAAAAATCACTCTTTTAACGATGCAAACAGTTCCACGTGCTTAAATAACAAACAAAAAAAGCATACAAATTGTCAGAACCCCAAACAGCATGTCACCTACTTGATAGTTGTATTAACGTTAAACAAACCCTTTTAACAAGCTATCACACAGGCGTAATCAATGAAAATTACCCAATAAATTTTCACAATGAAACTATAGAAGTATTTGTTAAAAGAACTGGTGTCTATTCTAATGTTAGTCACTCTGATTTTTAAAAAAAAACCATAGATGTATAAACGGTAATGCTACTAATTGGTTTGATGGCTTGAATAGAACTCCTCGCTGGGGAAAAATAACAAAAATTCCATTATAATCAAGGTATCGATAAAACAACTATTTTAACAAGACAGCAGCAACATAAAAGCATTGAAATTCATAAAGAAATATTTCCAACCAGTATAATGAAAATATTATTCTTTTAATACATTATTCTAAAAATAATGATTGAAATTAATAATAATAATTTGAGCGAGTCATTCAGTACTCGTCAGAGATAGCTATGTAACATAAAACCTCGGTAACGAGCAAATAAATGTGTTCTGATGTTGCAAATACACTTAAAATACGAAAATAGAACACGAAATTAAACATAGAATTATTTAAAATAATGCTGAGCGTGATAAATATACGAAAATTGTAATTTAAACTACATTTTTGGACGTGAATCACACGTAGTTTCTACACTTGCCACTAGAATTCAATGCCAGAGAAGCTACGACTACTATTAGTCTTTTGATTGGCAAAGTGAAAGATTAAACTATATAATGGAACGGCTCCAACAATAGCGAAAAATACTTGAAAAACTACTAAACGCCTGATTTGTACCTGATATTCGACAAGGAATTTTTTAAAAAAAAATACTGTCCATCTTGTTAAAATTTATAACAATTAATATGAAAGAGTTTCCCTTTGTCTTTGCGAACCTTTTGGTTCGCACCATCCGCCACAGATAGCAGGACCGTGGTTAAACATTTTCAGTCCATGCACTTAGCCTACTGTTCTTTTCACAAAATTACTGCTACCAAATGCTAAGCTCCAAGAGCTAAGATGTTACGTATGAAAAATTTAAATTGCTAGCAAAGAAACCTGAACAAAAAACTGAAATAGTTAAAAAAGAATCCATTCTAATAAATTTAAATTTGGGTTATTTGATATCCTTTACCTCTGGCGTACATAAATATTATTAACATGGTAGAGATTGCTTACACCTACTCGGAAACGTCTTACCATGCATCTCATTGTAAGAAAAATTCTTTGTTAAAACTAAATTAATTTAAGTAATAGTTTATACAATAAATGGGAAATAAAAAATTAATTCCAAGTACCTTTCCTAAGTTTTTATTAAAAAATATATATCAAATGCATAGCAAATTAAACGATATTTGTATTGTAATTTTTCATTTAATTATTGCATTAGTAACTTAATGAATTCTTACACTTTTACTCATGATTAACGTCCGGGATAAATGTTTGTATACTGCATATATTTATGGCAACTGTAAGAAAAAATATATTTACACTAAAAACTACTCCTATATTAAATTTTTTCTATCAGTACTCCAAAACTACTGGATTGATTTCAATAAAAATATTTCATAACAATGTATAGGATTAACTAAAACATTAGGCTGTATGTATATCGTTTAGAAATTCCCAACCTTAGGAGTCAAAAATAATATTTGTGTTAATAAGATTTTAAAAAAATCATATTTCCGAAGTAATCGAGCATAATGTTTACTCTTTTTAACATTTTCTGAAATTCTACGCCTAGCGGGGGTATAGAAAGTAGGTTTGGTTGCATGTATTTGTAATATTTATTCGTAATTAATCGTTATTAGAAAATTCTCTTCTTCCTCTATTTCTCTGTGTGTGCTGTTTTTCCCTTTTACGATATACTTACAAGTTGGGGTTTCAATTGCCAAATAAGTTTCTCAGTTTCTCTTCTATTACGCGCTTTTAGGTAATTTCAAAGAAATACTAAATATCGTAGCAGTTACCTACCATGGTGCGATTTTCGAAAAACATTTTATACAGTTTTACGTTGTATGGTTCATAGACCCTAAAACCATCGTCTACTAAAAGGTTATATATATATATATATATATATATAATCACTTTATGTGGACACGATAACTGTCGCAATTTTTCAGAAATCACTTCAAACTGAATCATAAAAACTAGCAGTGAAAAATGTCGGTCAAAATCGTTAATGAGCAATATCCGACCAAAAGGGTAGAAATGGGAAATGGGGAAGGTTTTTTTTTTAAAACAGATAAATCGCTTTAACTTTCATCCGTTTGAACGTATTATAACTCGTAGGAGTAATACCAAATTATTATGTTTGAATAAGTTTTTGATACGACCAACTATAAATGCAAGGGTTCAAAAAAACAAGGGTTGGAGGACAAAAAAAATTCATACCTCCCTTCTTAGGCACAACATATAATTCGTGCAAATTTTTTATTAATCTTATAATTTTTATCCAAAACTTTTGTCTGAAACAATTTTTGATATAACGAACCATTGTTCCAGAGGGTTCAAAAAATAGACGGATAGAATTTTAAAAATATTTATAATTCACTTGCCATCTACAGTGTTAAATCCTTCCTGTTTTAAAGTAAAACCTTAAATTATTATCTAAAACTTTCGTCTGAAATTATTTTTTATGTGACCAACCATTACTATGCACAATGTAGTACATATTACAAACAATTCGAATTGTCTGTTATTACAAACAATTCGAATTGTTTGTAAACCGTATAAATATTATTTAAAACGTTCTGCTGAAATAATTTTCCATACGACCAACCAAAACTGAAAGAAGTAGAAAACACAAGGTTTGGAATCCAAAAAATTATTATAACTCCCTTAGTAAGGGCTTTATCTGAAAATTTGTCTGAATCAATTTTTAATAATACAAACCATTATTGCAAGGGGTTGAAAAAACTCTAAGGGTTTGAATGATAAAATAAATAAAACTTCCTTACCCGGTACACTAAAAAATCCATTCTAATATTTGTTTAACTTTCTAAATACTGTCTAAAACTATTGTTAAACCAAATTTCTGTTAACACAACCATTACTGCAAGGGGTGTAAATAACAAGGTTTGAAATTAAAAAATAATTATTATTTTTTTTATGTATATAAAATCATATCCGTAATAATTTATTGTATGAATCCTAAACTTAATCTAAACTTTGGCTTAAACAGTTTTTAATTAAACGAATTATTACCGGGAAAATATGGATATAATTTAAAAAAAATTCAAATATTTCTTATCATTTTCTTTGTATTTATTTTAAACCATCTTGATGTTATCTTAAACCTTGGTGCAAATAAAGTTTTTAAACGACCAAGGATAAAAAATAGTGTTTGAAGGTAAAAAAAAATTATTACCTTAGTTGGCATATAAAAAGAAATTCTTTCTAAGCTATTCAATGCTAAGTTGTGAACTATTGAATGATGGATACATTGTGTTAAAAATTTTCGTAATATTTTCGCTGCATGAAAATGGGCAAATATTTAATTGATCATTTTGTAATTTTGGAGAACATAAATATGTTATGTACAATAAGTTATTAAAATGTTTCAGAGGTTTATAGATGTTTCCAAAAATTTTCCAGAAGAAGAAATAGATACTCAGAGATATACCTATGCCTGTAGGGTATGCCAAAAGTGATTTTTTTTATTTGTTTCTTAACCTTCTGGGATTGCCAAAACCATGGCGTTAGGAATTGTCAGGAGACTACATGCCATGACGTAGTTGAAGTCAACAATTTTTTACCTTGCTATCGCCATATTTTTCCGCCCAAAAACATTGCGTAAATGGTTATTGATAACATCTGATAAATACGTATGAATTATAATATCCGTTGTTAAAAACAGCCAGTTTCATTTTTAAAAAAAAAACTTTAAACTGTTTCCTCTGTGTAAATAGCCAATTATTTGGGCGTCTAACCAATATGTCGCAACAAATAGCTGAGAGAAAAAAAATGGTTTCACACGCTTACCACGTTATCATGCTAACGTATTCACCCCTTGGCCAAAAATACCCATGATCCAAAGATAACTCAAATGAAATGTGCATAGGTATGGATTAAAAAAATCAACAAATATGTAAAATTTTACAGGTCCCTGGTGAGAAAAAACACGAGAAAAAGAAGTACAAGTAAATTTTATGATTTATTTGATGTTAAATACATTAACACGAAATTTATTTTGGATTATAGGCTGCAAATGAAAAGAAAATTCACGGGTCTAAAAAATAAAATTATTTAAAAACGAGAAAACACATGTGAGCCAGACCAAGGGTTGATTGGTATTTATAATTCACGATATTTTCGAGATAAGCACGAGGTTTTGAAAATAAAATACTTGCAATCATAGCGAGTATCGCAGCAAAACCGTTCGTGACCGCGATGGCCCAAAATTTTATTGCTTCCGTGATTGATCGTGCCCTTTCCCTGGCCAACGTCCAAAAATCTCTCCCGCGACTGTGTCGCCCCTCGCCGCAGCTGACTCCTGGTAATCCACTGCGATTCCTTTCACGAGAGAAAGGAAGAGAAATTACAGCGCATTTATCAACGCGGGCGAATAATTATTTCGGCGTCTTTCATGTTTTCAGCGTGCTTTCCCAAGACTGGTCTCGCAATTTAAACAGATGACGTGTACAGAATGTTCCTGGATCCGACAGAAAATTCTTCGGTTGCAGTTCCAGCACAAAAAAAAATCAAATAATAATGGAAAACATATTTACGACTAATTTGTTATTGAATGCGCTTTCCGAGGATGATATACATCTTTGAAGTCCAAGCTGAACCTTTTCATTATTGAAAATAATTGGGAAAAGTTTTAAAATGTAATTTAAAGTCATCAGAATGAGCAACACGATATCTATAACCTAGTCTATCTACCCTTAACTTCGCTTCTTTCGAGAAATCCTGGCGTCAATCTATTAAGAAAAATTGAAACACCTGGCAAGTTAACAATGAGTACAATATCCATGCTAAAGCTGCTACAACGTCAAGTGTGGTACATTCCTAGGAAGGTATGTTTGAAAACAAAAATTTAATTTTTAATACAGGTTATCTTTGGCATAAAGATATGTATGATACTATTTTCAAACCTACATTATTATTCTCAGTCACAAAAGTTTATAGGAAATGAGGATGCAATATCTAATTATTTAAAGCATTTTTTTACAAGAAAGGTTTTGCGATGGTTTTAGAACTATTTAAATTAAGTATTAGCCATACGCGTAGTTTTCTATCTTAAATACTTTCACCTTTAAGTACTTATAAAAACATTTAATCTCCAGCTGTGAGTATCAGTCTTAAAAAAAAAATTAAGACCGTTAGAAGAAGCCTATTATGTTTTCAACTTTTATTGTGATGAACTTGTAACCAAGATGGTCGGACGAATTCAAACTCAAATTGTAGACACCCACTTTTATATGTATATAAACATACATACATTTTTATTGTAAATTTTAATAGAATTGTTTGCTTTAGTAACTAAATAAATTGTTGCATTTTAAATTTTGATTAACGTCCAGGTAAAAGGTTTGTATAAGTTATTGCACGTATTTATGAAAAACTATAAGAAATAATATTTACACTAAAAAGTAATCCCATATAATTTTTTTTAAGATTAGTCTATTATTTTGTTCCTGATTACTCCAAAACTACTGGATTTATTTTAAAGAAAATTTTTCAGAACAATGTCTGTGATTAACTTACACATTTGGCTGTACCTATATCGTTAAGAAATTCAACCCCTAAGTAGTGAATCATGGTAATTGTGTTATTAAGATAAAAAAAAACATACATATTTCCAAATTTAATCGAGCGGATGGTAATATATTATGTATGAAAACTTAAATAACTAAAACCGTTGATTCTTTTTTACCATTTTCTAAAATTCTATGCCTAGCGGGGGTATAAAAAGTAGGTTTGGTTACACGAAGAAAAAAATGTAGTGTTGAATCACCTATAACGCAATTTCCCTACGACTCCTATAAAAGTCAGATACGCAGACCCCGTATGTGTAAAAATGGTTTGACTCTTTTGAGCGGAAGTATAAAAAACAAAAAATTAAAATCTGACTAGAACCAGATAGAGCCTATTGCTTGATTCAGCCAATGAATATTATTATTTTTATTGTTGAATTGAATAGTTTCATTAGTAAATTTATGTTTTAGTTTTTATTATTTTAATATGTCTCGTCTTCAAAAATCGTGAAATTTCGCTTATAGGATTGCTGCGTAAATAAAAGGAAGATTTATTTGGTTGTCATCCAACTTTGATAGTAGTATAAAGGTCAAAAATTTAATCCATAGTGGCATCTCTCGCTAACATTTTTCGGGTAGATATAGCTAAATAAAACTGCAATGTCACCATAAATTCACAAAAATTAATAAATAAAACGTAGGTTATTATTTTAAAGCAGTAATATATTTTTTAAAAAAAATTGATGTATTATTGAAGCAATTTTGGCAAGGCGTCAATTGAACTGAAAATCAAGGCAGATTTGCGATAAAACTTCTTTTGAAAACATAAATGTTAATTATCGGTGAGTATCTGAAAATTGTGCACCTGCTATTATGTTGCATAAATTAAATCAGTTTAAATAACGTGATCCAGCCAGAACTCTAGAAGACATTTAAGTACTTATTAAAAAATGTTTGTTGCCTCACAAGGTATTTATATGCCTTGAAAATGGCAAATACAGCACACTTTTGAAGCAAAATTGTATCATAACTTTTCGGAGATGGTTTTGAAATAAGTTCTACGTGAGGACTTTCATATTACAGTGAGTGGCACCTTTTAAAAATGATATGCTTTAGAGAGCAAAACATTTTACGACTTATAAGCTAAAACAACTTAATTGCCAACTGCAGAACGACAATAATGACATGCAATCAGTTTAACCGGAACTAATCGTGTTTTCCTCCGTCAGTCACACAGTCATGAGAGCAATTACTTTACTGAGCTGATGGCAACGAATTAGAAAGTTGCGCTCTGCGTCATTGAGTATGGTAACTAATTCTTGTGTGTGTATCCGTTCTTGCCTCCTCGTCTCGTAGTTGAAGTGAATGCCAAACGGCTGAACGAAGGATAAATACTTTATACCTACCTGTTTATGAAGTACCAGAAAGCAGAATAAACGGTGCGATAATAAAAGCTCTTCCACATCAAGTAAAGTGGTTTCTTTAATGCATCGCATATTTAGAATGTTGATGCAAAATGAAAAATTATAACTTTTCATCTCAAGTCAACAACATAAAAATCATTAGTATACTTTAATAATCTCATATATTGGCGACTTTTGCTGTATTTTATACTTGGTCAATTTTTGTATATAATTTACACGAAGTTTCACTGATATGTAATAGGCCAATTTAACAGTACTGTATATATTTATAAGCTTTGTAATCACAAAAATTGTAAACATATTCGATTGAGGGTATGTGGTCTACTTAAATCATTAAAGATTTTAATTTATTAATTTAATTGGTAAATGAAATACAATAGATTTGTTAAATGGCACTGGATGGCACTGTGCATATGTTTAAATCGTTAAGAACGTACCAAAGCAGAGTCTTGTACGGAAGTAATAAGTTACCTACATCTAAACTTTATGGGAGAATTTTACGTACCAATATTTAGAATGAAATTGTTCATTGAAATTTTTTTGTAACTTGTTTTTCTGGACCTTGCAAATTTGTGATTTGTTAAGTGATACTGAAATTTCTTTGTGCCTATACAAATAATGCAATTTAAATGCAGCTCTAATAAATGGAAAACCACACTGGCAACATTTTGTTCATTACATTTTCGCTCAAAATGACTGAGCCTCATTTAGCTACAGACTGTTTCACTTACGTTGGCTATTATTTACATATGTTGCAACGGACTTTCAAACTTAGACAGCTAAATATTTTACTATAAAATCAAAAATATATATCTATACATGCTTAAGCTAGTCTTTTGCTACAAGAATATGTGCGAAATTCTCCACTTTCTTTGTACTGCCTGTCAAAGAATTCACCCAATATGACAGGTTTTTAATGACATTGAATTTTTTCGTGCATGTAAATAAACTATTTAAACAGCTCTAGAGCACAGAAAAAAACTTTCCCACAGTTGTTTTTAATGATTTTCGTGTGTCTAAAAATTGGCAATGCAATTTAATGCATTGTGTTGTACCTATAATGCTTCTGATAAGAATAATTTACAAACCTTAAAACTGTAAAGCATAGGTAGTAAATGTGTTTGAAATTTTTATGAACATTTTATATATCTAGCCGTTTCAGTAATATATAAATTTATTACTGCAAAATAATATTCACTGCACGTATTCAAACTTAAATAATATGCACATACATGTTTAGTGCTTAATCATTTGTTTAACACCCTATTCCCCTCTCCTTCCACCAATAAAAACTATTTTTTCTGGTGTTATAATAGCTTGCTAAAATTATTATGAATGTAAAGCACAAGAAGTCCTTGCACAGATTTACGCATAACAGCAATGTAGTTAATTAACCGTAGTTGTATTTTCTAGTTTTTTTGTTTTTTGTTTTGAATAACGAATTTTTTTGAATTCATAATAAAGTTGACTTTGAAGAAGTTAACTCATGTAATAACGAAAATATTTTAATTTTATATTCAAAATGCCCCAATTTTTATTAAAATACATAATATTATCACACCATCTGGAATCATGTACCAATGAATAACATACTTATGTTGACTATTTTTCAAGAATTGTGTAATATTTCATGGAATATTTTTTTTTTCCTTTCGATTTTTTGAAGAAAACCAATTTGTGTTTTTAATATTAGCGTATAATTTTGACGAGCATAACTTCTTGTAAACTAACCGCCGGCCTTGTCCATGAAATAACTGCCCCTCCACTCCGCAACAGAAACAAAATACACGGAATGAGAGAGAGAAACAGAATACAGCCTTTAAGTTGTCAAAATTGTAAACTATTTAATATTTTTATATAAACTAAAACAAGCGAGATGGGGTTTGATATGCTCTAAGGATCCAGGAAACAAACTAATTAGCACTGAAAACACCATCATAAACCTTGCATGAAAAATATATAATTTTCCTTTTTTTTAAAATTAACGGTTAGTTTTTTAAAGTATTTATTTAAAATATTTGTTTGTTTTATTTACAAATTAAAGTAAAAATTGAGATGTGAATAAAGAACTAATTAAATACTAAAATACCACAACATATTGGCTATACATATTTCTTCACATGATTGAATATATCAATTTATCTGTTTTTCTAAAACCAACTAATAAACCGATTTTGATCATTTGCATTCATAAGAACTGGTTTTTGATGAAAAAATGACGGAAAAAGAATTGATTTTTAAAAAGACCGCAACAAACGTGTGAAGGACAGGACCGTTTTGTACGAATATCGAAATGGTCGTCAAACTTTTGGCGGTTGCTGTACGCGAGGTAGCCGTTCCGTGCATGGCTGCAGCATCGCGTGCAACGCGGAATGACAGGGGTGCTCGTCTCTGTGGAGGGGATGGGAGGGTTGCAGGGGGTTTGATGAGGAGGGAGGGGGAAAGATTCGTGCAACTAAGCAGTCGAGGCAAAATGGGGAAATTACACACGGATCCGCGGTTGAATATTCAAGCTTCCTCGCATGCGTCCACCCCCCCCCCCCCCCCATCTCTCGCCCACTAGCGACGCTTCGCACGAAGTCGTCGCCTCCGGGAGGTTTTTAATTAGGGTTGCGGAGGGGGCAGGGAAAAATCACCATTGGCTCGCTGCAGCAGCAATTCCGTCGTCGGCGAACCTGCAAATCATCTAATTATCAACTGAAACTCCCCGATCTGATCACCTCAAGGCTAAGAGCATGCATGATTCGCTGCCGACTTGACGTAATCCGTGATTTGCATGGAAGCCCCAATCAGCGAATGCCCGATAGTCTTGTATATTTATTTATTTATTTATTCCCTCAAAATGCTTGCGAAAGTCGGAATTTCTTTGAACAGTGTTTGCGTGCCTGTAAAATTTGGTTTCATTTAAATTAAATAAAAAATATAAAAAATAAGTACAAATAACTAGACGTTTAGTTTTAATTTATTTTAAAGATAAAGTCCGCACATATTTTTCACTTGAAATTTTAATAATCTAATTATTTTTCTCTTATGAATAATAAATATTTTCATATCGTTGGATTAAATTAATTTTCCTATGACTTTACGTGGAAATATGTATCGTGGTTAGTAAACAATGCGTAAAGACATAAAACAAATTAATATTTGTATTGTTTGAAATTTAACTATTTTTATTTAAATCACAAGTTTCATGTTTAACACTTTATGTATACAAATATTTTTTTTAATATTAGTGTGTGCAAGAAGATGAATACATAATTAAAATAATCAACAATTAAGTACGCCATAAATTATATGGTATAACCTGACACTATTACGTCTTGTTCTGGTTTCTATATGTGTATCAATAAGCAAAAAAATCAATATTAGGTTTCATAAGAAACATTTCAATAAATTTCATAACCTAATAAATATGTGCAATTGATATTAATAATTGACTTCTCAAATAACTTTGTACATGCAGAATAAATAGCATAACAAAAATGAAATTCTAACTTTTAAGTGAGAACATATACCACATGCAAACGTGTGCTATGTGAAAATTGTAATTCGTGACCATTCTTTGTCAGCTAAGTCACTTCAGCTTCGCACCAAAATTTCGCAGTACTGACGTAAAAAAAACTGGTATATGGTACTGCTCAATTTTTGGAATGATTTGTACCTATTTTTGTTTCTATAGTAAGTATTTTGTAACTTTTTTTCCTACCAATCAATTGAAGAAAATTTTTATTTATGTTAAGATATTGTTTATACAGAAATTAGGCTTTAAATTGTTTACCAGCAATATTACGTAGCTTTAAACCTACAAAATGCAGTCACTTAAAAATGGTTAAAATGTAAAGTATAAAATGAAAACTTTCACTACATAAAAATGTACTTTTTGTAGATTTATGTATTCCAGAGGTATACAACTACACAGTATGCTTAATTTTACTACGCAAGTAATCTAAAAAACTTAGTTAGCAAATGATACTCGATTTTGTAGTTGTAAAGCTGGGAATCTCTATTATTCAGGAGAAATTTAATAATTTACTACCATTATAGAACCCTAAAAAACATAGATTTATTTTTGACATATTGTTGTATTAGTTTGCTGCAATTAAACAGTCGTTATTTGGCGCTTGATACTTTTTTACACGTCTACACGTGTAAGACCTCCTGCACGTGCGACAAACACTCGACAGTAGAATAGGTAAGCTAAGCTAGAGAAAAATAAGCCAGCTTCTGGAGTAAGTTATTTATATATAATTTAAAATTTGTGGTCATTTTAAGTGTCGGTTTTGAACGTATGGGTGAGTTGCGCTTGATAACTAATGTATATTTTTGTATAATTTTTTTTTTCAGTTTTGCATTTATATTGCATTTTGACTGTTTAAGAATTAAGCACAGTTAAGAATTCATTACCAATGGTTATTTCATTTTTTCTTCGTGGTAATTCAGTTAAATAATCTTTGGCATATTAAAATAAAGAAAAATAAAGAAAATTAGATTACATGTATATGATTTTTTCATTATAAAATACGTATAAATAGGCCTATATTCATGTTAGAAAATAATACACCTAACCCAAATATAATGTAAAAATGTCTACTTCTCTACGAAATGAGTTAACTTAAAAATCACTGGTCTAATTTAATTAAACTAATACAAAAGTTGGGTGGTTACATCATAATTAAATTAGTTATTATTTTACTATAATGCGTCAAACAACTTTAAAAAAATGTTTTTTTTTATCATAAACAATAATTGATCTCCGTAAAGAAAATACATCCATAGCTTAACTTGCCTCTAATATATTTTATATGCAACTAGCTAAACCCGGCCACGCTTTGCTGTGGCACAGTTTAATATTAATTCATTAATGTAATAGAAGAAATAAAAATGTGTTTAGCTTAAATATTTTTATTGTAAAGCTAATGGAAGGACTACATTCCTTGTTTTCCCATTTTTTGCATAAACATATAGATCAGATGGTTTACCGACTCTGGAGCACCCGACATATAACTGTCCATGAGAGAAGCATTCATTTTCTAAATTCAAACCGCACACTTGCAAAGATTGTCCTTGTGCTTTATTGATGGTCATAGCGAACGCAAGGCGTATTGGAAATTGAAGTCGTTTGAACTCGAACGCCATATCTGTCGGAATAAGTGGCATTCGTGGAAGTAATACGTCTTCACCTTTATGAAGTCCAATCAAAATTGTTGCTTCAATAAGATTATCCATTAATTTTTTAACTACTAATCGTGTACCATTACATAATTTAGGCTGACAGATATTTCGAAGCAATATAATTGGCACACCAATTTTCAAATTCAAAATATGTGGTGGTAATCCTGGAACATCGAGTGAATTGAGAAATTCCGTTGGAAAGTTCACTGCTTCATTTTGGTGCACTACTGAATCAATAGATTTGTATGTCATTGTTTCACCTTCGATTCTGTTTATAATACTATTGTTCATATCGTGTACGTCAACATTTTTAGCCGCTAGAATGGCTCTTTCGCTCAACCATGCATGATTTTTGAATTTTGTTTCGATGTTTTGGAATACCTTGTCTACTAATTCCTCTTTTGAATCTACGATGTTGCATAAATCAGATGATAAGCTGATTTTTCCTGTTTCTGGATTTGTAGGTACAGTGCCGTTACCAACTTCAATTAATTGTCTTGAAAATATGACTGCTGTTGGATCGTTCTGAAGTTTAACTCGCATATTCGTGGTTAAATGCATTTTTTTTACTGTGCTCCAAAAATTTGAATATTTTTTAATTTAAACGTATTTTTATCAATAGAGTCGAAAGAATATACTTTCAAATTAAATAAAGTTTTTTATTCTTTCTTGAAATATATATATATATATACATATTTGTGTAAATTATAGTCGTCAAGGCACAATGGTCGAGTAGCCTGATGTGCTTGAACTTCGACAATATG
Organism: Bacillus rossius redtenbacheri; assembly: GCF_032445375.1. Classification (NCBI taxonomy): domain Eukaryota; kingdom Metazoa; phylum Arthropoda; class Insecta; order Phasmatodea; family Bacillidae; genus Bacillus; species Bacillus rossius. The sequence continues at coordinate 56,026,924 of NC_086333.1, forward strand.
GTACAGCATCGTCGAGCGTGGTCACAACTAAGTTGGGTGACCATGATATTTAGTTATAGAAACTTTTTTTTCCGACTTTTCCGGTGGATTTTCCCAAACTTTTATTTCATATAAACACTCTTCTGTTAAGATGCAATGTTCTGTAAAAATTTCAATCCAAACCATCATATACTTTCCGAGTTTTGCGGCCAAATACATACGGAAGCTAAATTTTTATATATATAGATTTGTATTTGCTAAAAAAAAAAAAAAGAACTATTTAAAAACATGTCTTATGAAGCCATCCTTCTCTTGCGATCGTGAGTGAGCATCCCGCATACAACATGAAAAATAAATAATATTTACCTCGACAGAATATGTGACGACATCTGTTATCAAGAATCGGGATTACTTGCAAGTTCTTTCGCATGACAAATTAATTCTCGTTAATAAATTGTGATATTTTAGCCAGTTGGGGAATGTAGACTCGTTTGCTCGTAGCCTCGTAGCCTTGTAACCTTGTAACCATGTAGCCTCGTAGCCATGTAGACTCGTAGCCATGTAGCCTCGTAGCCATGTAGCCTCGTAGCCAGTTAGAGCCTTGTAGACTAGTAGCTTTACAGTCTCGTAGCCATGTGGCCTTGTATTCTTTTAGCCTCATAGCCAGTTGGAGACTTAAAGACTTGTAGTTTTGTATCCTCGTAGCCTTATAGCCTTATTTTCTTGTAGCCTCGTAGCAAATTGGAGCCTTGTAGAATCGTAGCATTGGGCCTTGTAACCTTGTACCCAAATTAAGTTGGAGCTGTTGGAGCCAAATATGGTAGGAGATTTGAATAATTGTAGTCTAGTATACCCGTAGACTCGTGGCCTTGTAACCTCCTATACTCGTAGCCTTGTAGCCTTGTTACCTTGTGACCTCGTAACCTCATAGACTTGTAGTTTCGTATCCAAGTAGCCTTATACTCTTGTATCCAAATGTCGCTGGAGCTGTTACATCTATATCCTAACCGTATACTGTGACTGGTCGTATCCTACTGACGGGGTCACATCCTACTGAGTTGAATCTTCGTGTAAATGTATGTCATTTTCGTTAAATGCGCTTAGTCAAGTCTTTAGTATCGTATTATACTGATGGGATCATATCCTACCGATGGGATCGTATCCATGTGGAGATATAGCATCCCTGTGAAGAGACCGTATCCCTCTGATAAAATTGTATCATACTGAGTTGCATTTTCGTCCAATGTGTGTTCTTTTCGTTAAATTTTGGTTCCTTTTTTTAATGCGCTTCCAAAGGTGCTTCCTTTTTGTAGAATGTGCATTCTTTTTTGTCGAATGTGCTTTCTTTTATGTCAAATGTGCTTCAAATGTGCTTCCTTTTGTTGAAAGTGCTACCAAATGTGCTTCTTTTTTGGCAACTGTGCTTCCTTTTTTGATGAATGTGCTTTCTTTTTGTCGAATGTGTTTCCAAATGTGCTGCCTTTTTGTCAAATGTGATTCCTTTTTGTTGAATGTGCTTCCAAATAGCCTTTCTTATTTAATGTGTTTCCAAATTTACGTCCATTGTCTGTTGTCAGATAATGATGATGATTGGTCACGTGTTTTGGAGACGCCTGATCTATACGTTTGACATCTTAAATTACCTGTTTAAAATGTGCGCCAAGTATCGAAAAATTAGACCTCTTGGCTTTATGTGCCTGACCACCTAAAGGACATGTATGACCAAGCTACTAGTTTTGCCTGGCCAACCTGTTAGATGTATTTGTCCAACCTATCTGACATGCCTGGCCACTGGCTGGGCGTACCTTGCCACCGAAATGATGTGCCTGGCCAAAAACTGGATGTGTCTGGCCACCAACTGGTCGTATATAGCCATCAACTCAATGTATCTGATCACCAAATAGTCGTGTCTAGCCATCAACTCGATGTGTCTGACCACTAACTGGTCGTGTTAGACTGACCAAAAACTGGATGCGCTTTGCTACCTACTGGATGTACGTTCCTGGCCACTAAATAGACGTGCATTGGCCACCGAGTGGGCGTACCTTGCCACCAACGGGATGTGTTAGCCTAACCAACCGACTGATGTGCATGGTCACCAACTTGACATGAATAGCTTACACAAGACGTGCCTGGCTACAGACTGACTGGATGTGCCTAACCACCAATGGACGCGTCTTGTTAATTGACTGTCGTGTGGAAATGCCCTGAAAACACATGTCAAGTAATGTAAAGGACTTGCTTCGCCTTCTAAGAAGACTGTAGAAATTTAGAAACATTTGTAATTTATTTTTGTCCTTGTAGTAGAGTATAAATTATTATATTTTTTTTTGTAAATTTTGTTGTGTTAATTCTGGAACCTCTCTTTTTTGGTCACTTTGATAAAATTATTATATTTTAGAATCGAGTAAGAAGCGAACCAAGGACGGATATTTATCTAATAAATCATTATTATAACAAGCGATTTTTTCTGAATATCTAGGTTAATAATCACGAATTTCCAATATGGCGGCCAAGAAAGCATCGGCAGCGTAGTGGTGGCTGGTAGATGAGGCATTTAAGCATCTTTTATGATTTTCGACGATGTTTAATTAAATAAGTGTATTTTTTCTATTTTTTTTTTTTTTTTTGCATTTACCAAGAATCGAATCAGGGACAGGAATCTATCGAATCAATTGGAGACTGGTAGATGAAGAATTAATGCCTCTTTTAGGGATATTTCGCCACATTTTATTAAATAAGCATGGTTTACCTAAAATTACTTTTTCATTGAGCAAGGATACAACATAGAATTGAATTTATTTTAATAAATCAATATATTAATTAGTGATTTTTTTTATGAATTTTGGAAGTTTTTCCGAATTTCTAGTTTAATATTTACGGATTTTCAAAATAGAGGATTCCAAGATGGCGGATGTGGCGTCATCCAATATTGCTGTCAACCTCTCGATCAAAGGCATCGAGTGGCATACACGCCCGAACATAGCCGAAACCTTCGATTTGTAAGCCACGATTGAGTAAGATACCATGCCATAGTTCCATAAGAATAGCATTTTCCCCGTATCGGCTATTATACACTACTTTCATATTTTCTCCGCTAGAAAAAGAACTGTCATCTCTGGTGTGCGTTCGCCAGTACTTCTTGTAATATTAACTATGACCTATTCGCGAAACTCCTCTCCTGTATACGTGCACGCAACACGAACTGCTTTGCTGCCAAGGTAAAAACATACACACCAAGGGGTAGTAAGGCCAGGTCTTCTCAACTATGATTAACTAACATAGTTTTTACAATATTTGAAGGGTAGAAAAATTTTTCAAAATTAGTTTGTTAAAATTTTTGGATATTTTACAAGGTATTTATTTATAAGTGCACTTTTATTTAAAAGTATAATTCAAAATTTCCCAACAAGTACATATATTTTGATGGGTTATTTAAGAAAAAAAAACAGTTTCCAAACCAATATACGTATGTTTTATTTTTTTTAATGTTTCATAAGTTTAATATACATAAATGGAAATACGTAGTACGATTTGATTCATCTTACTTTAAAACATTTTGTTGTAAAAATACAGGATTAACACGAGGTTTCAGAGGCAGTTAAAAAACTCAGTAATATTTAGTTTTTTTAATTTTCTACATTTTTTGTTTTAGATTTATTTTCAAATAACATGTCTCTGTTAACACGAGCTAGATATTTTCCTTTTCAAATTAAATATGTTCGCTAGCACAATTCAGACCGTCGTACTTTTGGCTCCTAAGAGTACTTAATTTTTTTTAAAATAGCGTGCTTTGCCCCGCGTGACCATTGTCATAATAAAACGGACAGTGGAGGATAAAAAATAAGATTGAGGGGGCGGGGAATCTACCTGCAGGAAGGGACAAAATTTGACACTCGCAGGCCAACACGCTAGCTTCGGGACCTTGGCGGGAACCTATATAATTGATATGTTGGCCGAGGGGTAGAGAGGAGCTTGTTTGTCCTTCGAAAACCAACCGCTACCCAACGAAGAATAATTGACGGCAATAAGTGTTCCAGCCCGGGCAGTTACCCTTAGGGCGTTAAGGGTGGGTTTTGTGGCCTAAGTAAGGGAAGGGTTATCTCGGTCGCAGGTCGCATTCCTGTTTTTTTTTTTGTCCACTGTCAGCAGCTAAAACTACTGAATGGCATCCGCTCACATCCTGAAGAGCTGCTGATAGGCTGCTGACTATTAATGCGTCGGGGTTTGGAGGCTTAAGGCTGTTAGTGTCACAAATTATTTTTCTTCTAATATTCCCTGTTTTTTGCACATAATTTTAAATAAATTCACATAACCTACAACCATATATTATTATTGTTTATTAAAGGCTTTTTATGCTAAACAACCATCTAATGGTTTTATGAATTTAAAGGCAAATCTTTATGTACGTTTTAGCACGTGCTAAAATCATGTGATATACAGTTTTGGATTAACCGTTAAGCGTTTGTCTTAAAAATCTTTATTTTTTCCAGCATTCCTTAATAAATAAAAATTAGGTTTTCCTAAAAACTCTTAAATATTTGTTTTTCTATTTTTTTTTGGGTGAAACCTAATGTTTATTGATTTAAAATATTTCAATTAGTTTACATTATTACCACGTAAGGATAAAGTGGCAAAATTTTTTCAAGGTATTAACTTGAATTTTTCTCCAGACTCAATGTTTTCGAAACAAGTATTGCCCCTCCGAGAAGCTGCAAGAGCACCATCTGTGTGTGACCAAATGAAGAATAAAACCAAAAATCGTTTGCTTCTGTTTCATTTCAAAACACGCAACAGGCACTAGACCAAAAACTAAAAAAACTTATCTCGTTTGAAAAATATCTAAACAGGCACTAGGCTGAAATTCAGTAGGCTGAAAGTAATTTAGCCGAAAGCATTAGGCCGAAAGTCATTTAGCCGAAAGGCACTAACCAAAATGTGATCAAATGACTTTTGGCCTAGTGCCTGCTACTCATTTACTAAACATAAAGTCTTTTAAGTCGAGGGCTACATACAGACGGTTAATTCAAAACCGTATACCCGAAGATTTCTTCATTCTGCAAATGCTAGGACTGACAGAATTATTTTCCTTTGTTCATAAAACCAATAATAGCATAATACATTTTTTAATCATTCCAATATTGTTATGTACTTACTTTTCTTACAATCATATATAAATAAACGAAATGTTTAAAAGAAAAGATTAACCTTATGCCTGCTATACCCTTAACTTCATGCTTAAGTTCCTGCAGTCTTAGTTGTAGCAGAATAAGTATATCATGAACACTTTGAGAGAAATGGTTGTCGTCAACTTACAAACAAATGTGATTTGAAGTAAAATATTGCCTATCGATTTTTAAAAAATGTTCTTTTTCTAGAGATTTTATCACATTTGCCAGTGCAGATAACTACTATTCCTCTTACTTTTGATGAGCTTTACCCAGTTCAAATTTATGAAAACCTTTTTTTCCTCTATTTATACATATTTGAACTGATTTTCATCACTCTACTGTGTAGTTTTTAAGTCATACTTCTTTAGGCATGTTGCAAGTGAAATTTAATGTTAAAAGGACATGCGCGCGCACCATGCAACGGAAGTTTAATGCGTTAAATCCAGTGCGCATGCGCGTTTATGCTATACCTATGAGTCAAAGTGGTCAAAATGACGGAACCGCATGTATCCGAATACACCTTACCAAGCGTATCGGTTTTACAAATAAAAATGGTAATTTTTTATACTTTTAAAGTCAAGATATAAGCACAACTTTGAAAAACTAATTAGCAAATAAAATGGCGGTGAACAAACTTTGCGCTGAATATATTTGAAATACTTTTTTTTTTCTCTTTAATATTACGAACACTGTGCTATATCTAATTTATTCAACGTATTAAAGATTTAAGTACAAAAAATACATGTATTGTATTTGTAACAATATCAAAATATTAGAGTGCATTAAAACAAAATAAAAATATAACCTATAACTTCTTACGTATTTCATAAGTAAATGTATATTAAAATTACTATTCTTTCAAGGTATAAATGTTTTAACCATTTTTAAGGTATAAATTACATACATTTTTCCAGTCACATTGTAAGTAAATCGCCTTATTTGATGTAATTGTACGCATTGTGGCAATGCTAATAGATAGTTACAGCAAAAATTGGTGTCTGCAGTCAAAGAATAATTTATTTCTTCCATAATCGGTGTTTGACGTAAATACTGCTTTAAAAAGGCGTGTTTCAGGTAAATTCTTGGGTTTGTCCTACGCAACATGTTATTTCATTTTTACTTCATTATTTTGGTTGCATTGAAATTAATATGGATGTTTCACCACACAGATATTTCCAAATGCGTATAGCCTTTTTTTTTTTTAATTTTTGCATCAAGTGCATCTACTTGTACGAAGTCGAACAAATGTTCATGGTTAAATGTTTCGCCTGATGAAATGTTTTATGCTTATATAAAACACATTCCTGGGTATCCATGTCTATTAGATACATAAGTATTTATTTTTATAAACTTTTTCGTGAAATTTCTTTAATAAATATCAATGATTAGCAATAAAAATAAAGTGACAAAGCAAAGTCTTAAAATTGGTTAAGTTCTGCATCTTGTATTTTGAAATACTTTATCACAGTTTGCCACCCAGTTTGTATACCTATATATATATATATATATATATATATATATAACTGTGTGTTATCAATCAAATAGGTACCCATGCTCATGTTTACAATTTTATTACACTTAAAGTTAAGGCTATCGCGTTTTGGTACTCCAACACCCTAAAAGGCCACTTCACGAATCGAACAATGAGTCAAGGAAAAGGCATACAAGGTCGCAGAAAAGAACATTTCCAGACGAATAAAACTCGACAACAATGCAAATCTGCCAAACAAATTAACTAAAAAATGACTTCGGAAACGAAAATTCAAATATTCATTGTCGATGATTGTCGCCTCGCAGATGTCCAATAGAGCTAAAATTTTGCAAATATGGTTATTTTATGTTGTTGGTTGAAACAAGAAAAGGTGGTGAAGCTTAACTCTAAGAAAGTTAAAAAATAGGAGCCAGCCATGTACATACAATCAAATACTATATTAATAATATGTAACAAAGATGAACATATTTAGTGCATTTTCAAATAACATAAAAACATTCAAATTTCATTTTTCTTAAGAGGGCTGACACCACCACGAAAAAAAAAATCCATTAAGTTCTTGACATCTGAACTAGGAAACCGTGCAGACGTCAGTTTCATATTGGAGGGTGACAAGGTTGACTTTTTTTTTTAAAGGAATTAATTAAAACATTATTATGTAAATTTTTAATTGACCTCTATAGTAAAGTATTTCTGAATTTTCCGGGGCAAAAAAATCCTTTCAACCTGAAAATTAAATTCTGTAACCTATTTCGTTCGCCTTATATCTATGTACCTACAAATAAATTATTTCTCCAAGCTAATTAGCCGTAAAACATACACTGAAAACATTATTTTATGTTTTGAAGCAAATAAAATCTTTTAAATTGTGTTCCCATTAAAAAAGACAACTTTTGAAAGTAATATACACAGTTAAAAAATAAATGCAAGTTAACAAATAAATGTTGGCAGAAATTATGTAAATTTAAAACAAATTTCTTTAAGTTATAAAAAATATGTTGTTCTATTTGGGGGAGAAGCAGAGAAGGGATTAAAGCGAATTGGTAGAGACCGGAAAAATTCGCGATTTCAATGACCTGTAGGATAGACTCCATGATAATCTATGCATGCGGGAAAATGACATCTGCTCATTGGCTCATTGACTCGTGATACCTGTTCACTGGGACGCTTGTGATTCGATACTTCTTTTGTTAAAGGTTTTTTCATTGGCCGAGTGTCATTCAGATAAACTGTTGCCCAATCACTGATGCGGTAAAAAGGCAAACGTTTTTGGATTCTAGCCTATCGCGAAAGGAATCCGCGAATTTTTCCGGTCTCTACGAATTGGTATTGGATATAAGTAGAGACCGGTAAAATTCGCAGATTAATTTCGCAATAGGCTAAAATTCAAACACATGTACCTTCAAGCTGCTTTGATATTCGCTGGCTGTTTATCTGGAGGACTCTGTGCCAGTGAGAAACACTCAACCAAGGAAGTATCGAATCACAGTAGAACCAGGTGAGACGACTCACAAGTCAGCAGCCAACGAACTGGCGTTATTTGACAGATTATGCGGAGGTCTGTGTATTCCATCCTGAAAGTCACCGATACCGCGATTTTTTCCAGTCCCTAGATATAAGGCTCAGTTCTTTTTTTATTGAAATACGATAATTTTTTAAAATTTTTTTTACTGTGTATGTGGTAAGCCTGCACAGCCGAGTGCGGACGCACGCCACGCAGCCACTCCGTCCCGTTTATCGGCACGCACCAGGACTCTCGGAAGGAAAAAAAAAAAGAAAACACGTCGTTATCCGCGAGCCGTGTGTTTTTCCGACTGTCCATACGAAAAAAAAAAAAAAAGAAACAAACATAAAAACGTAACAAACCGGGTGAGTGCAATTACAACTGGAGAGAGGGGCCGCATTAGAGCGCTGATTTCACGTCGGTTCGCTTCCTCGCTTCCTCGCTAGCTCGCTCGCTCGCCTCGCGCATCACGCGACAGACAGGCAATGGTGATTACCACCTCGCAGCCTTTTCCTGGAATAGCAGAACATATATATATATATATATATATATATATATATATATATATTCCAGGGTGAAAAGGGGGGGGGGGGAAGATAGTTGGGAGAAAGGTGGGGGGATGATAAATCTCCCCGAGCCAAATAATTTTGAAGTTAGCGTGACGCGAAATTATGTTTAGTTTCGCGAGCTTTTCAAGTTCGTGGCGGCTCGCACATGAACACAGGTACGCGAGGACAAGGTAACCCCTGGCAATTAAAACAAGTTTCATTACCATAATTGTAGGTCATTAGAGATGGCAACTCAAGAGCACAAATAATAAACGACACCGGGAAAGTATTCGGCCGTAGCCTATTTTTGTAAGGATTCATTGCAGCTTTTGCGCGGAGTAATTTTAGTAAAACCATGAAAAACTGATATGAATACGTCTGAAAGAAAATTCATTGTTCTGGTTAGCTGTTATTTATAAATTTAGGATAGGAATTTAATTTAATGTTTTTTTTTTTGGAGAAGAATAAATTCATAATTTGTTTAATCAGATAAATATATTTTTACTAAAAAATTATTTAAGTTTTTTAACCTATGATATTGTTACGAGTATACTAGAGGTGAGGCCACAAGGCAGGCCAGCTTGCCCGTTAGCCCGCGGGTGGGGCGCAGTCCATTAGCGCTACACTCCTGATCCGATTAGCAATGGTGCCTCACTAAACCCCTGCCCGCCGCTACACCTCTTCCAAAATGCTTTCTCATTGACGTCTCCGCGGCTCTGGAGGGTTCGGCACGTTCCCAGGGCCCCGCCTGCGTGAAGTTTCGTAACTAGGACGCCATCACTCTGGGAGCTTCGAGTGTCGAGTTTATCCTGAAACTTCGAAAGACTGCGAGACCATTCCATAAGGTGGGGGGTTGGCCTCCAAGGAAGTGGATTTAAGAGGGCGAGTGACCCCTTGGCGAGCGAAGGCGGACGACGAGAGAACGGTTTTCGTGTGCGGAGACGTGTGCATCGGTGGACAGAAGCATCCGGGACTGTGCTGTGTGTGGCGGACTACTAAGTAGTGCGATGCAGTGTGTTGGGACAGAGGTTAGCGGTAATAGACGAGCAGTAAGGAGAGCCACTGTCGAGCCGAGCTCCAGCCGGGAGAGTGAATTATGGATCTTATAAAAGCGATAAATTTATGCATATATATTTTAAGTTTTATAGCTCAATAGTTTAAATATTCAGAAATAAATAAAACTGTATTTAATTGGGCTATCCTTTACAAACCTGTTTTCCCACTCATAACAATATTTTAGCATTTGTATGCATTTGAATTTGTATCAAATCACAGGGAAAAAAAATCGGGATTAACGATGTATTATGATCCATACTTAGAGTTTCTATACTTAATTTAAAATGTGGTCATTAAAGTTTTGGCGTGATGAAGAAATTTAAAGTCGATAATAACGTGGCACAAGTGACTACAAAATTACGGAATTGCAATTATTTAAAAAGAAAAATGCTTCAATAGTGTAATTTTTCCTCCTATTTATTGACACGAACGACTGTATGTTCGTACATCTTTATTCCTCTAAATACCTTTTAAATAGCAGCAAGACGTTTCACAGTCAAAACTTTAAATGGACTATTTACGTGGTTTTGTACACGTATTTGTGTTCTTAACTACGTTTTATCACTGTGACGGCGGATACATACAGCCAATTCATTTTATCACAGCTTTGCTTATACAGAATTTGGGTTAAATTACATTCCCTTCCCGAACGTTATTATCATTATTAAGTACGCTATATGGAATGTAATAGTACTTGCGGCATAAGTTATATTTTATTATAATGCTGCAATGGAAATATTATAAATTTTCAAACACCCTACTGTCATTTTTTAGGCTGAAATTTGTTTTAATTAAGACAAAATATAATATTGTTTCACAAAATTAAAATGCGATTCTATTTATTGATTTACTACAAAAATTTTGGCTAGTATATTCCAAGTATATATATTTTTTAATAACAAAAAAAGTATAACCATGTAAGAGAGAACATAAATTCTATTTTTCATTAATTAAAAACTTTATGGTAAAAAACAGTAATCGGAAGACGCCAATTTCGTGAACTTGTTTGTAGATTATTTTTGAAATGTTGTCCTCGCTAAGGCTGATTTTGTAATATATTGTAATTTTAGGCATTGGCTGGGTGTCATAAATTAATTATCTTGTAAAATTATTGGCTCCTCGGGGTTAAATTAATTTCGACAAGTGTCTAAAACAAGCGTTTCATTAATCGGTAAATCACTCGCACCCACAAATTTGGTCGCGCTGACAGCACAGATGTGTTGAATGTGATTGGCTAGGGAACTCTTTGATTCGCGTCGCGTCCATCGCGTCGCGCCCGTCACGCTACGTCATTCCTCTATCTCATTTTTTTGTTCTTTTGATGTGTAACCTCTTAGCTCTCAGTGTGCGGAATTTGGTGGGAGTAATTTCGCGAAAGGAACGGAAGGTGCAAGGAACGGAAATGTGTAACCACGGTGCTGACATCTTTGTCGGACGGCGCGAACCAAATCTCACTAAGCCAAAGGAAAAACTTTATAGTATTAACTAAGTATTTAGTGCGCGTTAACAAGATTTTCAGTACTTTTAATAAAACTCATTATCGAAAATCAGGTCAAAATCCGGGGATTGATATCTTTCAAGTTTTTCGCCTTTATCGGAGACGTTTCATCATTTGGTTTGAAATTTAAATTATTTAATAGTTGACGTATTTTCTCCGGCAAATAAATCTAGCAGCGGGTGCGAAAACTACCCGTGATCCGAGTAAATAAATGTATTTGATAACACAATTTTCGTATACTACATTTATCACGCTAGACAATATTAAAAAAAATAAACATTTAGATACGTTTCCAAGTTACGTTTATAAGTTTATTTGCAACACGAGAACACGTGAATTTGCTCTTTACCGAGGCTATATGTTATACATCTCTGGCGAGTACTGAAAGACTCGATCACATATATATATATTTTTATTTATTAGTAGAATTTGTCTCTTCTTGTATCCGACCTCTTTGCTTGCTACATCACACGAATTGTAGGTATAGCCTACTAACTATACATAATTTAGAATATAAGAAAGAAACGTCTCCTCTCTAGGACTAAACAAAAATGTCTCACAATACATACATTGATGGGAATCCATCAACGTCGATCGAATTGGCCCCATAAAAAAAACGTAATTGAAATCCTCCCGATGAATAGCTGTACGTCGTCGGTGCAACCGGCCGATGCTACCAGAGGTACCGAGACCACGTGCGTGCCTTTGGGTGTGTTACAAATGATCGGGCTAGTTCGAGCGAGTTCGGGCGAGTTCGGCCGATGATCGAGTGGTTCCGCTGCGACCGCACCCTTAGCACGCGTTTATAAACAACGCTAGAATCGCAGGGACGCAACGACCCGATAACGCAACACGGAACAGTGTTAAGAATTTTCACCTCAAATTTACGAAAGAACGCCCGGTTGAAAATTGTCCAGGAATCTTCCTAGATTTACAGTTGTCTTCGTTAATTTACGGGTTTACACAGTTTACTTACTTTGAAAACAAAAGTTCAAGAATAATTTTTGGTATATGAGAAAAAAATTATCAAATATTATTTAAGACTCATAAAAAAATACACTTATTTCTTCTAAGTGTGCGTTTAGCTTTTTTGTACAAAAAATAATAATTTGGAAGAAATCATAGCGTAAATTCTACGAAGATGCAGTAATCTAAAATTACGAATTATTTAAGGTGAATTCGTCGTTTGATGGTACGTAAATTTACGGTAATTTCTAACAGAGAACGAACGCTGATAAAAATGTTTTGTTCGTTTGTAAAGTACGAAAGTCACCAGAGTCTCTAACCCTAAAACTCGAAATTGCAAAACTGTAGAAAACAAATTTCTTTCCCGGAAATTTTATTTATAATTCGTGTTTATCAGGAAAACAAAATAAATCGTTGGTAGTTTTATTTTAAAAATTTATTTCCTTTTACTTTGCAAAAAATGTAACGAGTGAACTCTTAATGTTTTCTATAAAAGCAACATCGTGGCCTTCTGTGCAAAGAACGGCTGCGTCTTTAAATGTTTCCTAACAGATGCTCCACTTCAAGTGATGGGAGATGGGATACCTAAACGAAACACGAAATGTTGAAAGTCGATCGATGCTTGCGTTGCGTTTTTGCGTCTTGCATTGGTTTTTTTTTAATATTTATTTGAAAAACGTCGTTATCAAAACTTTTTGCTTCTTGCAATTTTTTTTTGTATTGTTGCGTTTCTAGGGTAGTTTTTGAACGCGGCCTTAGCTGCTGCAATGTGTTGTACGCGAGTAACCTTGCGTTCCGCACGGAAGGATGTTATGTTCGTGTGCGCGTATCAGCCTGGTCGAGCGACTCGATAAGCGTACGTTGTCCACCCTTCAATCCTCTTGTCTGGCCCGGGTTGAGCAGGAGGGGAGGGGGGCGCGGTAAGAGGTGATAATCGGGGCCTTTGCGTGTGTGCAGTCGGCGTTGTAATGACCATGGGTCTTTTTCCACCCGTCTTAGGTTGTTCGGCCGGGTTTAAAAACATGGGTAACTAACGGCTCGGCTGTTGATAGGTGGATTTCGAAGAAAGATTACATGTTGGGGCTTCCGGAAAATTTCTTCCTGGTTTTCAGTTTCGTGGTACCTACCTAGAGTCCAACACCATCTTCAATGCAAATTATACAAATACATATGTGTATTACACTTTTTAATATACCTGATTACTTTCGTAATTTTAACAAAGTGTTCTCAGACTAATACGTAAAATATCAAGATGGAAAATATCGGTTGCGTTCGTTAATGGGCAAAACTGGAAGATTATTCGGGTGTAAATATGGTGAAGATTTCTTAAAATACTTAAAAATAACTGAAATTATTTTTATACGAAATATATTTAATTTCTTTAGAGTTGTTAGCTTAAATCTGCTTACAATAGTGCCAAAATCTACAATAACGAAATTAAATATTATTAATTTCGTCTAGTAGTCAAAAATAATCGAGACGGTACCAATTATGACATTGTTTTGTTTTCAGAGTATTTAATTGGATTAATAATAAATCTTATTTTATATAAGTTAGTATTAAATTATTTTAGTTAATTTAAGCACTTGGGTTAGTTTAAATCTCACTAGAAGCGATTTTTAGAAGATGGAAACTTACTGATATTGCAGATCTAATCGTACTGATTGTTTTTATACCTGCATTAATAATTACTACGTTTTTGTTCCAACAAGTAATTAATGAGATCGAAAGTTTCAAATCTTATTTACCATCTTTGAATTTTTTTTCCACCCCGTTACATTTCGCTTCAAAGCACACTGAACTTTTAATTTACTCCCGTGAACGATAAATGACGTTACCGCTGCCACATTTAATTTCGAGGATTGAACGCTCTACACTACGATTCATTCGAAGGTTTTTCGTTTCGATCTTCTTCTGTGTCGCTTCAAATTGGAATTTTTTCAACCATCAAGAAGTTCTCCACAATTAAACGGAGATTTAGCTTGCTTCGCAAAAGAGAATGAAATGAATGGTAATGTAAAAAAGTCTCATCCACACCGATTACGTCAGAGATCGCGTGCGAGTAGGGGGCCTATAAAGTCCCGTCGAATAACAGCAAGATGGGAAGCTTTCATACACTGCGTCAGTTTTTGCGTCGAAGTGCTCAAACCATTGTGTGGATTAATAGGGTTTCACGCCAAACGAGAAAATTGAAGCCAGTCTCCCCGGAAAATTCAATTTCTCTCCAACCCTTCCCCCCCCCCCCCTTCCTACAAAATCTCTTGAGGGAATATCATCATGTTTTAAACGTGCAGATATACCTAAGTACCAATGCATTGACAGTCAATTAAAAAATATTTTGCACATTGAACGGAATGATATAAAAAGGTTAAATATTTATATATATATTATAAAAATCAATCTACCTTAAATTTAAGATCCCTGGTTTTTAATTTTTGGATTTTTTTAATTTATAATGAGGAATATTATTTTACGCATATTACCTTATATCAGATTTTTTTTAGTTTATTTCATCCTTGAATTGTAGAAAATATGTCTTATATTTTATATATTATTGGAAATTTTTGTTTTATTTTGTCTTCATTTCTGTTTCTTAATTTTTTTACTAATTTTAACCACGCATTTATAAAACAGGTTCTCAACGTTACGATGACACGAGAATACGATTAACATCACGCGCACCCAAATAGGTAGATTACGAGCTAAACATTCGTTCATTGATCTAATTTTTTTTCATATTTATGATGTTTACGCTTGTGTGTGAGGTTCATATGCGGTACGAGGACCACAGAGAACACGGCTTCGATTCCTTGTCTGATCGTTCCGATTTCTCTTTACTACACTCTTTGAAATTACAGTAAACTTACAGACGTTTCAAAGAAGAATTTAACTCAAGTAAATTGAGTGTTCTCCATATTTTCAAATAACCGAATAATAGTTTAAACTACGCCATATTTGTACTTTCCTTTCGCATATGTCGTTCTAAACAAAGGTGGAAACACACTTGGAAAATAGTAAGTGTGATCTTTCTGTAGACTTAAACAGTTAATAAATGTTGCTAATATACCAAGAATATTCTTTGGAATCGTGTTAAATTAAGTGAACTCAGTGTCTGTAAATTTCTGAAAATAGCCGTAGATTTACGAAAATCCCTGGATAACTTGTACTCATCGTTCTTTGTAAACTAAAAGTGAAAATTTACTTGACGTAATAAAAAAAATTACTTTAATTTTTGCATGAAAATAATTAATAGATATAAAATAATAAAAGGATTGAAGTGATATTTTAATCACGGTTGGTAAAGTATAAATTAAATCAAAATAAAAATTAATAGATACTAAGTATACGATATTAATATAAGCGCGTGTATCAAATTAATAAGTAAAATTATCGAGATAAATTTTAATTCATAATGAAAATCAATAAATATTCTGATGATTATTCTTATTTATTAAAATTTATTATTTATATGTTAATTAATAATTTGTAATTTAAAATGCGAATAATTTTGTACAAAGAAACATAAACTTATTTATATAAATGTATTTACACTTAAAAAAGTTAAAAAAAAACTATTTCTTTTACTAGTATTGCAATTAATAAATGTTTTTAATTATATGGACCGGTATTCAAAATTAACCACTAAAGTATATCATTTAAAAACATATATATAATTTTTATTAGTATGTTGCCTTTTTTTATCATGTCAAGTTTTGTTGCATGCTGTCCGTGCATCGTAAAATTTTATTCTCTCTCTTTTTTTTTTTCATAACGCGCACAAGGAAGTATAACCTAACCTCACTTATATAAATAAACTTAAAAATACACTCGAAATATTTATAAACACAATTTGTATCACTAATACTCACACTAAATACTTTTTTTTAATAATATGGACGAGTAATTAATATCAATCACTAAAGAATAAGATTTAAAAGCACATATTTAATTTTATTTGTATGTAGCTTGTTTTAACTTGTGAAAATTTCGGTGCATGCGAGCGCATCGTAAAAATTCACCCTCATAGTTTTTCAATAACGCGCATAAAGAAGTATACCTTCAGATATATTTTTGAATTTTCAGTACAGTCCTTTGATAACTGAGTTGCTGAGAAATAGTTTGCAAAACTGCAAGAAAAAAAATTATATCTTTATACTTACAACAAATTCAAATTGCTATGGTTATCTTTGCATACATTAAAAATTTACGTTGTTGGAAACAATACTGAATATTTCTTGTTACGCTTACAAATATTGGTGCATAATTCTATGTTTTGACTAATGTTTTATACTAGCCTTAATTTTTTTACCATGAAAAACATAATAGAATATTCAATAATCGGGCTTTATTTTGTTTTTATGATCATTAATATGCGTAGTTAATACTGTAAAGCTATACAGGGAAAGATTTTTAAAAAATCATCTAATCTATGTATTGGTACTATAGGAAGCTTAAATGAGCTAACAAGAAACCAACCCCAATATTACTGCGAAAATAATTTTTGAAGCGATACAGTTTCTTTTTTGTAAATATACATTTTACAGATATCTGTAACTAAACATGAGTTTTTCATTTCTATTTATAAAAAAAAATGTTTACAATGTAAACGGCTTCACTGTGAACGCGACGTAACACACGATTTAAAAACGAATTAAAACATCATTGCTTCACCCTCACGTAGATAGCGAAAGTAGATTGCACATAGATATCGCGGAAGGCAAGCATTGAGTTGTTTGGTGCGGAAGGACAACTGCTATATAAACCTACGCTGTTAGAACTTACAGTAAATATAACTTGGTTTCGTAGGAAAATCATACCTCAAATAAACAAAGTTTTTTTTCGTCGTTCCATATAGGCTAACTGTATCTTCCTGGAAAGCGAAGTCCTATATATCCAAAATTACGAGTGCCTCGTTCTTTCGTAAACAAAGTTATTATGGTTTTATTTATTTTGTGTGGAGTTAAGGTGGGGTATTTAACTTCATTTTGATTTTTTTCTTCTTATGTTCATTACTATTAGTAAAGGACTGTTCCTGTAAATATAACACTGAACATTTTTTGCATTTGTTGTAATGTCACAAATATTTTTTAAAGTGAAAGTAGTGAAAGTGTTGGTTATATTTATCACTTGCGCTACATTTTACAGCAGTACATTTAGTACATAGGTATCTCTTGAAAGTATTGGTCTCGGAACCACAAATGCATGAGAGTTTTAGTGTTAAATAAATAGTCTTAAACAAAAAGAAATTATGAGAAAATAAAATGGAGTGTGAGACCCCATATCAACGTGTGTTTGAAGGTCTCATTGTATACTCCAAGATTATTTTGGTAAGTTGACGAAGATATTCATCTGTTTACGTTTCTCGATCGAGCAAAGCGAGATCTCTTTAACAACTGGAGTGATCGGAGTTGTTTTGTATGTATGTATGCAAGTTTGTATCTTTCTAGATATGTGACCTTGTCCGACGTAAACATTCGAACCGTTAATTATATCTTCATAAAATTGGTTAGGTAGGCAGGTATGGCCAATGGAATTTTTAAGTTCATGTTTGAGCAAACATTGTGTGGGTTTTTGATATAGTTAATAAATATACGCGTCATTGCATGCCACAAAACAAACGAAATAAAGTAACAAGGAATTTAATTATTGTTACTGAAATTTATTTTCTATCTTGGATTCACAAAATGACATGTAGTGTTTACAGAGATTAGGATATTGCATGCCTTAAAGTGAACTAAAGGAAAAAAAAAGCAATCAACTAAATGTTACTATTATATCTGTTACTTCTGTAAGAATGTATACGTAACGTAACTTTTTAAAAAATTCTACACAATTAACTTTTTTTGTTATTTATTTGTTAGGTTGTTGAATATGTTTGCATATATTAGTTATTAGTTACGGAGTTAAAATTTACAAAGACGCTAATAACGGAAACTCGCTATATTCGGGTCAGGTTACTAGTTTGTAACCATAAATATTCGTTATTTCAAGGTGAAGTATCTGTATATATTTTTTAACAGTGTATAGCAGAATCCACATGTGGAAAGCGCCGGAGAGAACGGTAGCCGCGACTCGCCGCTTCCAGCACGAAAACGCACGGTTGTTTATGTTCCCTTTTGCGCCAGATACGCCCATGTAAATCACACGCCCCTTCTTATCTCTCGACATCTCCGGGCGATAATCGTCCCACTGCACTTCCCCTCTCGCCCTCTGTCACTCTCTCTCCGCCCACAAACCATCTGCTTTGTCCTCCCCCCTACACGGCCCGTAACAAACAAACACCTACCCTAGGGCTAGGGGCCGGCCGCCATATCTTACCTCGCGCTGAAGACCAATTAAAGGGTGGTTACCCTCCAATTAAACATATTCTGCCACCAGGGATGCGACATGAGGAAGGTTGACGGGAATACACAGAGAGAGAGGGAGAGAGTTCCCAAGCTATATAGCTAACGCTCCCGATAATTAAGAATTTTTTTTTTTAATTCACTTCGCATAACCATCTATCAGTGCACAATGGATTCCCAGTGTAGATCTCCCGTACGAAAGCTATTGTAGTTTTGATGTGAGTACACAAAGAAATAATAATTCCATTAAAGTGTATAATTTACACGGATATATTCTATTCGCACATTTAACTTCACTTTTAATCTGATGAGCGGGAAAAAACAACACTGAGGTAGCGTATTTTTTAAAATTGGTGATGCAACCCGTAGGTTTGGTGTGATTCATTTACGATACAATTTTATCGCCAAATTAGCGTGATGAGACGACGTGCACGATACATTTGAGGGGCCTTTTATTAATTACGTAAGGACGTTTTTGACCATTTTTGACCACCACCCCACCTCCATGTAAGGGGACACAAGATTTCTCGGACCTCCCGTCCCCCTCCTTTCATTACCTATATTTTACCAAGAGTTTCCGTAAAAACCGTTAAATAGTTAAATGCCGTTAGAAAATGTTTAGGTTACACTAAAAACCGTTAATACATGACATAAATCAGAAACGTTTATTTAAAAAAAATCTATTTAGTCTTTGGAAAATACGTACTATAATTAACGGCAAGATTTGAAACAATCTTGAAGTAAGGAAACAAATCATTCAAAAAAAGTAAAAACGAGGAATAACGTGAATTTTGTTAGTCTTCCTTTGCCTACCGCTTGACACGCTTAAATGTGAACACATGAGTACACAAGTACACAAGTGAAAATAATTCCCACAGATGAACTTTAAAACTTAACACATATAAATATTTAAATGATTCGACTGAATTTGACGGTATCCCACTGCTGGTGTCAGCCCATAAACAACCATGTTTAATGTTAAATGAGCAACAATTTTACTTTTTGATTAGAGAGAATTGCTGTGTTTAGCTGAGTTGATTTGAAGTTAGAAATATATTCCATTTTATCACTTCACGCAAAAAAAAAAAAAACACAAGAACTTCCAAAGAACTAAGTAATTATTTATGAAAATTAATCAGCCGCTCTTTTATTAAAAATATTATAAGCCCTCTGGACCACAATATTATAATACGTGTTTTCTGTGCATGACTTATTTGTGAGTTTGAGGAATAGGAAATTAAAGTAGGTACTTCTTCATAGGGTGTACATATTACACATTCATGACTCAGTATGTCAGGACTGGTTTTCCGAATAACAATGCTCAAATTCTGATTCTAACACTATTCATTGCCAGTTTGCTTAGTTAGCCTATGGATTCCAAGTCACATTCAGTTTCGCGATAAATAATACTTTCAGTACATTACATATACCTAAAATACATAAAAAAATATATATATATATCACTTTGTTATTTCACAAACATTTCTCATGTAGTAAAACCTCCTTAATAATTACATAATCTTCCAAAAAGGTTTTGCATCACTCTGTTTTTCTTGAGAGCGTTAAGTGTGCAATTTCCCGAGTTTTGGTTTTCTTCAGGTTATATTTGTACAGTAAAGTGTTGTTTTGGAGTATTAAAAATGTACGTTTATTCACTGTGCGCAGCTTAACATGGTCGCATGCTTGAATAGATATCCGGATGCCGCAAAAGAATTTCTGAGTGGTCTATAATAAACTAACTAAAACTCTACCCAAAAGAATTTGAACACTTAAATGTTGTTAATTTTGTAGTGCCCTTAAATTGTTTAGCTTCTATGATTTCATGTTTGTTTTTTTTAATTTAAAAATTCAAATTAAATATTTAATTGATCGTAAAAGGTTTTTTTAAACTTAAAATGTAATTTTTTGTTTTGTTTTTAGTTTGTTTAGTAACTTAGAGGCAAATAGGTATTATTGTCAGTCCTGGCGTGTACTGAATGAATTAAATCGTGTGGTTAACAGTTTGTATGTAGCTTTTAACTTAAAACTGTTCATTTTCGTGCACTTCTCGTTCGTAAATCAATATGAATAGGTTTCTTCCTAACACCTGTTAAACTAAGGTATCTATGATTTTGGAAAATTATTATTTCCATTGATTTACGAATGATGAACAAAAACTGAAAAGGGATAAAACAAAGGCCGTATACCAACAGTTAATATAAACTTGTATAGCCTACCAAATTTGCTTTCAATACATGCCAGGAATTCAATAAAAATTTGCATTTAGGTTCTAAAAAAAATTAAATACGTATTTAGATTTATTTTGTGTATAGAATCTTTTGTAAGCAAATTAAATATTTTTATATTATAAATTTATATAAATTATATATTTATATATCATTTATATAAATGAAATCATAGATGCAAAATAATAAAGTATAGGTACTCCCACCCCGCTATCTAGCTACGTACTTGCAGCTACGGTTCGCGAGCACCGCCACCGGAACAGCCCGCCGCTGCGAAATTGGCCAGCGCTGAGCCAATCGAAAACCCGCTCGTCCGCAGGGCGAACGCGCCCGCTGATTGGTCACGGCCACCGACGCATGCGTGCGACCGACTGCCCCCGTCGTTAGGCTTTTCTGCTCGCTTTCGCGGCCTTCGTTTCCCGCCCGCGATGCGGTTGCTCGCTTCAGGAGAAGGAGAATAAAAGGGAGGGGGGGAAATGTGACGTACACTGTTAGAAGTTAATGCCACGTCTCACACGTCATGATTATTAATTTTTTTATGTGTAAACATATCGGTATACGGCATTTGGTAGGAGTAACTTCGTGAATGGAACGGAAGTCGCATGGAACGGAAATGTGTAACCACGTTGCTGCCATCTGTGGCGGATGGCGCGAACCAAAGTTCACAAAGTCAAAGGTCTAGTATCAAGGATTTAATTTATTTTAAATATACTTTGACAATTTTAATCAAATTCCTTGTCGATAATCAGTTCCAAAGCCGGTGTGTAGTGTTTTTACAAGACTTTTTCACTTTTATCGGAGCCATTTCACTATATAATTACATATATATTAAATAATTATCTTATATTTCGCTTTGCAACTCGATGTATGCAGCTCCAGCAACGAATTCTAGCGGTGGGTGTGGAAACTACCTGTGTTTCGCGTCAAGAAATTTAGATGAAAAAAAGATGCTACCCATCACAAGCGATTAGTAAAAGACTCGTTCACATTTTTACTCTCGTAGTTGCGGTTATTAAAGGACTATTTCTGAAATTATCTCACGATACCTCACTTTGCTTTTTTGTTCTGTAGCAAATATTTTCATACAGATATTCAATAAGTGTAATATAATGAGCGTAAAGTATTGCGCAAGGGATAATAATTACGAAATAAGTAACTGGCTGGCCAGATATTCCAGCCAACCAGAAGATAAGATGCCACCATTGACCCGCGCGCGGCTGCCACCAATCACGAAGTTCCGTCTCTCTTTGTCCAAACCACCCAGCCTACCAGAAAAAAAAGGGGGGGAACCTCTGATTGGCTCTTTAGGAAATACTCAACTGTAAGGCGAAAGTATTTGAAGTCAAGGGGACTGCCAAGACACTCAGTAGAGATGCTTTTTTTTTCTCCTGATAATGGCGACAGAAACGTTGACGGACTCTTAGCTTATAACGCGGCTAAAAACAGCAACCCGAGTAACCCCAATGCTCGTGAATCCACAAAAAAAAAAAAATGCCAAGTAAAATAACGAATTTTCGTGGATAGTTTTGCAACCAATGTTCTTGGGAAGATTCTAGGTGGAAATATTTCACAGTGTGCGTGTTGGGACATAATGTACGCTCGTGCGATGGAAGTTTGACACAACGTCGGAACCACCCGCGTCCCGTACTTCCGTCACAAGCTGAAACTATGCCTACCTGTTTTTTTTTTTTTTTGTACTTTCCAGTGCGATGCTGGCGCTCTCATGCGATGTTCGCCCGCCGGCAGGTGAAGTCCCGCCCCTCAAGTGCCGATGAAGCCGTTACACGCCATTTCCTCTGTCTCTCGCTGGCCATTGTCGACGTAGCACGAAAATCGACACGTGGTTTCCCGCCCGAGGCAGGGTCTGCATGGATGGCACTCACAGGGGCCGGCTGCCCTACCCGAGGTACAGACCTGTCACAGCCTGGAGGAATGCTTCGAGTGAGATTAAGACGTGGCGTGGGGCAGCAACGGAATGAATCTGCGATGGGGAAAACGGGAGGCACCCCGAGGAAAAAAAGACAGGCCACGGCAACGTCCGCCACGTTTCTCACTTGCGCAAAAATCGTACCCGAATAGCCTCGGTGGAAGGCGAGTTTTCATATACCTAGACCGCCGTGTCTCTTCGAGTTTACATGAGGATACCGATTTGAGAACATTCATAATCTGCGTAGATTCACGGCAAATGTTGTCAAGTTCACGGGTATTGTGTTTTCCTGACAAAAAATATTTTAACTGGGAGAAAACATTCCAAAACTTGTAATGTTGCCAGAAAAAAATTATTTTTCTTTCTACGGAACCTAGAACACGTGTGTTTAAATCCAGCATATTTTGTGCTAAGATACAGTTATCTCGAACTACGAATAACAATTACAATGCCTAGCAAAAATTTGATATCACAAGCTTATTTAATATAAAATCATCCTAGTTTTTTAATTTTTTTTTAGTTACCATTTCCTGGATATTTTGTGAATAGCCTACTGCTGACCACGAGACATATATCTACCCGAGAAAAAAATCATTGCTATACAATTTATAGTTTTCAAAATATATATTTTTTTTTAAATTGTCTGTACTTACTACAGAAACCTACATGTTTAAGCATCAAAAATGTTGTAAATACTAAACCATTTGATTAATATCAGGATCAGATTTTTTTCCCAGTATTATAAGATGTGTAAAACCATTTTGAAAAAATAATAAAGATAAATAAATTGCTTACATAGGAAATAATTTTTTGTACATTGTTAAAAATATAGAGAGAAAGCAATGCAGGTTTAAATAGAAATATAAATGTCAAATAAGCTAGCGAGACCGTATAGGCACAATGCAATAGCTTTTTGTACGAGCTATTGTTTGGTGCCTACGTGGTCTCGCTAGCTCTACCAACAAAAATTTATTTATATTTAAATATGCATATACATTTCACTGTTTTTCCTAAAAAAAATTTCAAAATTTACAAAAAAAAATGATTACTTATGCAAACAATTTATTTTATTTTTTTCTATTATTTAAAAAAATGATTTTACACAGCTTAAAATACGGGGAAATTATTGATACTCAAATGGTTTAGTATTTAAAAGATTTTTGATACTTAAAAATGAAGGTTTTTATAATAAGTATCTAAAACTTAAAAAATTTTATCCTGAAAACTAACTGTCATACCGAATGTTTTCTGGGTAGACAGATATCTCATGGTCTGCACTATTCCAGAAAATATTCATGACAGATAACTAAAAAAACTAGGGAAGTATTATATTAAATAAGCTTGTCCACTTAAAACGTGTTTTTAGGCACTGTCGTTTGTTTGAGAAACATCTTCGTTGAAAAATCTGTAAATATAATGTTATTTCTGACTTTGTGATTTGGTGAGACGTACTGCGGACACACTTGGGCGCTATGTACATTGACGACTCAGCTTCTATCTGGATAATATAATTACAGTATGCTCAGAAATTAAAATAGTAACACTAAGATTTATTTTATCTTGTTATATTTTTCCATTGATGATTAATAAAATCATCCCAAAAAAAATAATTATGGATAATATTCAATTTAAATATACACACAGGAAGTTGTCATTCGCTGGTAAGGACAGTTAGTGGCCCTTTTGCGAGTTTTGGTCCTTTGAAGCAGATTGTTATTAAAAAAATAATGCTAGGCGATTGTGAAATTCTCTGATAAAAAAATACATTATGAATTCCTTTGCTTTGGGAAAATCTTATACTTCTGCGTCAAAAATGATTGCATGATGTACCTACTCTAGCGATGTTACTTTCAGTAATTATAGTTAACTGACGTGCTTTTTTTGTTAAAGGTTGTGAAAAATCTGTTTTTACACTAAATAACACCTGTAACAACTACACTGGCAAAAAAAATGACTATGTTGTTTTGTTATTTAACCGGATATACGTCAGGTAGCTATGCTGTAGTCTGAAAAATAGCGCAATCAGTTTAGTTTGATGTTTGCTCCTCAGTTGTTACAGGATAGATAGGAATTAAAGTGAAAATTAAAGTTAAAAATATGATTGGATATTATAACTGAAAGCCGAAACCAACCAGAATAATGGAAATGTATTTTCTGTTTTCATTTTGTGTGCAGTTTAACTTCACATATATGTAATCTCCCAAAGCGAAAATGAACATTAACGTTATTCTAGAAAATTTTAATCTATAGAGAAAATACTTTGTGCGTTTCACAACAAATATATGCGCCGTACATTACTCCAAAAATATGTAGGGCATACCTATATTAATAAATTTAAGTAGATCGTGGATCGACAAACGTATGTCCTTGTATGTCCTTGAAAGAAAACATTAAATGTATTTCTAAGTAATTAAGGGTCTCTTTCGCCACAAGATTTGCTGTCAAAATAAGAAAACATTCATTTAAATGTTTATTTTGTATACAGTCTAGCAACAACTATTAGTAATTTCTGTATAAAATTAGCTCTCTTTGAATATGCTGGTTTACAATGTTTAAATTTTCAATCAGCTTATGGACTTGTAAAAACGAATGCTCTCCAACTAAACATGTTGCTCTTCATAATTTCAAATAAATCGATCTTCTTGGAAACTACGAAAGATTCCAACTTTCAAGTTGCGCGGAAAAAAAGAATTTTTGTTGGTGAATTAACAAATTTGGAATTTTTTTTTTAGATGCAGTATGGGAGTGGTGAGTTGTGTAAAGTAAATAAACACTAGTAACTTATCCGTTTGCAAATATATCGGTCAATTCACAAAGATCCTTGGATATTTTTGTAACCTGCATTCTTCGAAATTTTTATGTTAAAATATTTAATAACTCGCAGATTGCAGTAAATTTTTAATCCTTTCGTCTTAGAGCCTGCAAGTGGCAGAGGAAAGCGATAGAGAGGGGTGGCATCAGGTGGTCGTTGAAGAAAAGGGAGTGGGGGGAAGGGGGCATGGGAATGACAAGAGGAGAGGGGAAATGAAACAACAGCCACGCACATCTCATTAGCCGGACGAGATCCCAGAGCTAATAAAAGGTTCTGATATTAATTGCCTTCCGAAACTATCGCCGGCTCAGATCGATCGCAGCGTTAAGACGCGCTGCCGCGGGCCCAGGGGAGAATAATTAAAACCTTTTAGACATGGAACCGAGGTTGCTTCCCGCACACACGCGGCAGCCCGTTGTCTGCGCGATCGGATTTATTGTCCGCGTTCGATAAATTTTTTTACGGTTTTTATTTGGCCGAGGGGCGTAACGATTCGATTTGTATCTCCAACTTCTTCCCTTGAATACGAAGGGTGGGGAAGCGGTTCCAGTTAGTTCCTCCAAGGAACAAATCACAAATGTAAAAAAAACTTGATAAGTTATTTATCGACGTTAGTTACCAAATTCGTTCATAACTCACAATGTTGTGAGCGTTCAAATAACTTACTTCACGCACGCATGGGTTATTCCGTAACGCATGAAAATTATTCAGTAACTCCTAACGCTCTACATACGTACCTTGCTCTCAGAAAACTTGATCAGCCCTCGTTTTGTCCAATTTTTCCCCCCGTATGCAATGTGAATGAAGTGTCATTAAGAATGGTGTAATTGGTTATAGTACAAGCAATCTGGACTAACGGGGCTGTGTCGATAGTACAAAAAGATACGAAGCGTAATTATCAATGAGATATCTTTTAATTATCTCTGTTCAAGGCAGAACAAATATTCGTATTTCAGAGATGTTCATTGAAGTGCCACTAATAAGTCTTCAGAATTTAATTTCCTGATGTTGAAGTTGTTTCCCGACCGAACCTACGCCACTTATTATTCTTCCGAAGTGGCTGGGAGTGTCTGTAAAAACCACAGGCACTCGTGAATCACGAACATTTCTGGTACGGGACTGTGGAGTCAAGTGAATATGCTTGAAATATGGTTGTAATTTTCCGACGCGACGTAGATTGCATTGTAATTTCAGCATTCTACACGAACAGACAACGTTCATTTGACATAAGGAAATAATTAGTCCCAACGAGTTTCATTCCTTGTGGGTATGTAAAGTGACTTCAAGCAGTTGTCGAAAACACCTGGAAAACAACAATCGTGAAATATGTGTTTTTGTCTTTCAATAATTAAAAATAACAGCAGTAAAGATAGTTTTCACTGATATCATAAAGTGCTCTGACGGATCACAATTAATGCATTTTAAGCGACAACATTATTAAGAGTCATGCATATTTGTTAACCAAATTAATAGTTTATCGTAATTTTACAAAATGTTCGTAGCTTGACTCTCGAAGTAAGTAATTATTATTTCATTGTTTACTCCCAAGACCAGTGCCTAAATCAGTATAGAGTTTTTATTATCATTATTATTTATAAAAATATAATAATTTAAATCAAGGCTTGCTTTTTTAAAACTCCAAGCAGAAAACATTGAAAAAAACGTGTAAAACAGTTATTTAATTATTTTGAACATAAAAGGAGTATAATGTGCTACAAAATTTAAGAGATAAAAAAACTCCGAATATCAATGCTAAATAAAGTATCACACGACTGTAGGTTATATAAGCAGTTCGGTATAAATGTATGTAGTTAAAATGCAAATGAACTCATTTGTAACAGTTCACGACATAATTTGTTATGTTTTGCACAAGTGAAAACTTTTGAATAAATGACTTTTTACCGCTGAATATGATTGACACTTAAGGTTAAGCCTCACTTGGCAGGTTCAAGTTTATTTCATGATTGCAGATATTTATAAAGAAATATTTCCCAGATGGGACCATCGAAGATCAGATGAAGCTGTTAAAGCAGAAAACATTAACTTATGTTGGGTGACCTTGACTTAAGTAGTCAAATAAAAAGTCTTAATTTTGTATTATTTATTAAATCACTTTAAAAGGCATGTTATGAGTAGCATAATCTAGCAAACAAAATTGCAATGAAAAATTATACTATATTATACTGTAATTAGTTTTGTCCAAATTTACCTTAAAAATAAATAACATAGAAATTAAATTACTCAACGTGGAATATTCAGCTGCTATAAGTATAGATGATGATGATAATATCTACATCTGCACACAGTAAATTTATAGATGTATTAAAATATATATATATTTTAGCTTCTTTCTTTACCAACCATTACACTCTAAGCCAATGTAGCAAATAACTTTGCAGCATTTTTTTACTGACTACACCAGTTGGTGTATGCAAAGTGTATAAAATTTTCATCTTACATAACGGAGAACACTTGTTACAAAATCATCAATAGGCCTTCGTAAATTTACGAATATTTTGTCAGATTTCCGGACACAATTTTTATTTAATTTTACCATCTACTTATTAAAACTCTAACCCTGACTGACAGACAACTCACTGCTTTAACCGGTGGATCTAGATGTATGCAATTTTGCATAGGAGTTCCTTATATAACGTAGGTGAGCATTAAGAAAAGGTTTTTGAAAGTCATCTCCTAAGGGGGTTAAATAGGGGATTAAATTTTGTATGGGGCTTATCATTTTTGAAGTTATAAATATTGATATTTGTGTTTATGCTTGTGGTTGATAGAAATATCATTTTTATCAGCATTTTCGAAAATTCATCAAAAATGAGGATCAAATACTTTCTCATCGGGCACACGGCCAGTGAAAACACTTAGTGAAGTGTTAATAAAAACTCTTAAAACGTTTAAAGCCCAAAGGAAAATAACACTTTCATGCATTTTCACCTTGTTTGAAAATGAACGCTGAACTTGGCATTGGATTCGGCTGTATTGTCTACGAAATATTAGACGTCTGGAAACAAAAAGATCTCTCCGTATATTTAAGAACAATTTTTTTTTTTCTGTGATGTCCGTAAATTTGATGTGATTTCCAACAGTTTAGCGGGGATGAGGCCTCTCCATCTTTCAATTTCAAATATTTTAATACCGCTTGCAATAAAGCTTCCGTGCTACATTTTTGGGTTAAAATGGCATAGGACTTAGCTTTGGCTGCTTGTTGAAGTCAACTCTCGTGAACTGGTGGGTTTATCATGATAATTGTAAGTTGTCCGCGAGAAATAATAAAACATTTTCTTACAGACTAGAGCATGTTAATAAATATGTGATTCCAACTAGGTTAAGAAGGTCTGGGAGATATGACTTATGCCTTGACATTATAAGAAATTTGGATAGATAGTTATAAATTATAATAATAGCAAAAAGATAAAAAAAATGGTATCATGAATTATGATGCTTCTTCAAATTCGTTACTTTGTTCAATATTATAAACGGATTCATAACATAACATTGGGTAACTGTTTAAACATATATTTGTTAATCAAAATAGTTTATTAAACGGTTTCAAGAAACGTAAATGCATAGTATTTGTAATTACAATCTAGAATGAACAAAAAGAAGGTAATCGTGAAGTATATATTTTGATTTAAAATGATGAATGTGGTCTTTTACAATAAAACCATTTGGTTTTATGATATAAATCACAAATCATTACACATATAGTTTTAAAAAAAATAGAACCTAAAATGGCAACTGTAATGGGAAAATCTATTTTTTTGTTTATGCATTGACTAATTTTTCCCGAAAAATAAATATCTTAGTCACACAAACCATACACAAAATGGTTAGTAAAAAAAATTGTAAATCACACGAATTCATGGCATTTTAGGTACTGTGGGCCATGAAACAGCATTTATTGAATTGATAAAACAAACTTTAAAATATCAACAATAGGTATGTCTCAACTCAATTTGAATACATGTAAAAATCAAATTAAAGATGAAAAATAAAATTAAAAATGAAAAATTAAATTAAAAATGAAAAATAAGTAAGGAAACCACCCCCTTAGGGACGAGAATGCATGCTGTAAAACAACTATGCTCAGCTACGATGTTGTTCCTTACTTTACAACCCGAGTTACTGGTGCACTCATAGTAACATCCCTTGCGGCACTACCTACATGCGCAGGTATACTTATAAGCAGGCTACATATTTCTTCTGGAAAGTTCTGTAAACTTCTCAAACATTTTAAGATCTTAATGTAGGTACATAACATATTTAATCTCCAATCCAACCAAATAATAGATCAAACATTTTATCATATTTCATGAAGTAAAAATTATTCGAATATATTATTTTCAGTGCATACAGCATTGAATAACTTAGATCGGTGGTTGTTCTGAAATTTATTTTTTTTGCCTTTCAGACACTAGGCTATATTTAATCCCTTTCACTAATAAGTGGTCGTATAAAAATTGTTTCGATCTAGATTTTAGACCATGTTTAGAATGTTTACAAAGAGTCTAAACTAATTTGACAGTGTATGTATAAGGTAAGTTTAAAATATTATTTTTCATTTAAAAAATATTTTTTTTCAACCCTCTAGCAGCAATAATTTGTCTCAACAGAAATAGTTTCAACCAAAAGTTTTAGATATATTTAAGGAGTTTTGCAATAAATTATTCCGGATTTCATACTATACCTATACTAGAGGAGTTATAATTTTCTTTGTACTAAACCCTTACTATTTCTATCCCTTGGAGTAATAATTGATAGTATCAAGTGATTTGCGCAAGCGTGCGCACGCTACCTAGTCAAAATAAAATGAATATCGTGAATCTGGGTGCTGCTGCCGTTTATTAACATTCTTGGAAAGAACTTGCTACTACTTTAAGATAAATTACATCAATTCGTGCCTTACTTTTATTCATATGTAGTTTAATATGCTAGCCCGCAAAACGAAGACTATGTATTAAACATTGAAGGCGGCAAGTACGTACAGGGATGTAAACAAACGAAAGAAGTAACGAACGATCGAGAACATGCGCACAACAAACTTGTCTATATGTCACGATGTGTCTGCAAACAGATAACCCACGCGTATTTTTTTTTACCATGGACGTCTAAACGTTAACTTTTCGCGCCATCCTTGACAAAAAGTCAAAAGTTGTCCCTCATTTTCCTCTCTTTTTTTACACTGGCAACTAGAGTAGCCAATAACGTATGTCTAATGATAGAATCACAATAAAACGACTGACTTGGAGCTAAGTATGCAATGTGACAGCATTATACAACTATAATGAAAAAAAAGTTTTTTTTTTTACCCAGACAACAAACAAAAATTGTTCTTGCCAGTACATACGCATCAAACATAACAATCAAATTAACATTTACGTTTTTTTTCTTTAGTCCACAAGTTTGAGGGAACTATGATTAATCTAAATTTAATATTAATTCGGAGGGATAGGTATATATATGAAAGTTTGTGCGTTCGTCTTCTGTTTTGTGAAGATAAATATATATATATAGGAAGATATAGATATTTATATATAGACATAGATGTAAAGAGATAGAGAGAGAGGGTGATGTACAG
Source organism: Bacillus rossius redtenbacheri (assembly GCF_032445375.1). Taxonomy (NCBI): domain Eukaryota; kingdom Metazoa; phylum Arthropoda; class Insecta; order Phasmatodea; family Bacillidae; genus Bacillus; species Bacillus rossius. The sequence goes on from NC_086333.1 coordinate 56,058,039, forward strand.
ATATATAGAAAGATATAAAGAGATAGAGAAATGGATATATATGTATATATATAGATGTAGAGATTTATAAATATGGAAATAGATTGAGATATAGATAGAAACATAGAAACATAGATATATAGAGAGATTGAGTGATATGGAGAAATGTGTATAGATATTTATGAAAGAGTGATATAAATATGGAAAGTTAGAGGGATATAAAGAGATTTTATGTATACAGATATATATATAGAGATTTATAGAGGAATACATATAGAGAGATAGAGGAATATAGCGATGCTTAGTATACAGAATAATTGAAAGAGGCATACCAACGCATGTCGGGAATCAGCTAGTACATAATAAAAACAAACTTCGTTGCTTTATATTTACTTAACGTCTGTGTCTTTAAAAGTTTTCTGAAAAAACTGCACTTCAAATATGGAAGGCAGAATCGCAAGAAGTGTAAAGTTGGCTGATCCCTGCGCTGGATTTTCGCTTGTTGCTTACATAGTTTACAAACGAGCGTCCTTGCGTTTCTTGCGTATAGTTTAAACCCGCTTGCGTGTGCGGGTATAGCCTGCGTGCACGAGGCATAGGGGGAGCCACATGACATGCGACATTCTGTCCTGCCTCATGCTTGACCAGAGAGGTTAGGGGGGGGGGAGAAATTGTATACATCCATCCCCCACACCGCGACCCGCGGACATCTGTCGCGACCATCCAACAGCGAACCAGCATTGTGTCCCTCGTCTGTTCTGCGGTCGACGCCTGTGCATGCGTACGTCTTGTGTCCCTTTTCCGACGGCGAGCTCTTTTCACGTGTGCCGAAAAAAATAATAGGCGTACATCGGGAAGGGCCACGGACACAGAACAAGTTCGGGCTGCTACTGCAAACCGTGCCGATACACAAGAGCTACACTGTAATTTTATTTCGTAAATGGGACTGAAATGCTCATTTAAAATTGCAGATATTTGTAAGTTTCTAAATTTACGTGAAAACAACTGTATCGCTACAAAATAGTGTTGGCAGCAACACTGGCTTCGGATTCTTACCCGGGAATTTATGCTTTGTGCTGTTCCAGTACCTCCATTAGATAAAGTTATTTGTAAACTGTTCACTGAATAGCTTTCCAGTATTAACTGCGCATATATAATAAGAGTGATATAACAAAATTAATTCAAATTGTTGAATATTCCGTTATCTTTTCCATGGATTAAGGAATTATGCTTGATTAAATATAAATTAAAATATAAACGCTAATCAAAGTATTACCTAGAAAATCGTACTTAATGTATGCAAAAATAACCCTAGAAATGTGTTCTACATAATTACATACAATATCTTTATTGTAGTATTACAAACTATTTATTGGCAACTGGTTTCCAAATGAATCTTTTGTAATAGTACCGGAAATTATTTTTCTGTGCGCAGGACATTTGCTTTTCCAAAGGACAGGACTAGCATGTATTCAAGCATGACGTAATCGTCGTTTGTATTTGATTCGTTTTTTTTTTTTAAATTTTTTATAGGACTCCTGACTGTAATATTTCTTAAGTCAATTTAATGCAACAAAAAACCAATATCTGTGTCTTTCAATAATTTTTACCAACTGCGCGAACGCCAATTTTTCCGGGCTTTATTAACTGGGTGTCCCGTTATCAGATACTTCATTCATCGAGGGTTTCTCTCTGCTAACAGGGCTCCCCATAAACTGTGGACAGAAGAATGCCAAAGTATTTCAACTTTAGCCACGAATTATTTTCCCTGCCTCCAATTCTGGCTTAACGTTATCCGTTCAGTTTTCAGACTATTTAGGACATACCTAAAAGTGTTTAGTTTAACCTCCTGGAGATAACGGTGGTGGTGATTCTTGAAGTGTCACGCTCGTTCGGCTATAAGTGCTTAGGTGACAACAAGTTTATTTATGAGCGGAATCAAACTACGCCAATGCTTAATCCTTGTAGAAATAAAATCAATATGACAGCCATAAGAATATTGATACAAGAGAGTTCTTCCTATACAAATCATTATTTTTATTGACTCCATCAAGGGAATGCTTTAAAGGAGTAGTATTCTAATTTATTTGGTTTCTACAATTTATTCGTTTCAACCCGAATTTTCAAACTATTTCATAATACAGATAACTATCGTTAATTTATTTTGAGGTTTTTATAAATGAAATAAGAGTTTATTTTTATGTTTTTATAAACTTAACCATGATATGTAATAAGAACAATAAATCAAATGTTATAGCCCTACAATTTTAAAAAACAGTTCTTATGTAGTTTTTCGCAAATCTTTGTTTATAGAATTTCATTTACAAATCTAAAATATATGGTTTTCCTTAAATACCAGATATTTCTGTGTTTTGGGAAAAGTAAATTTTTATTAAATATTTTATTGATGTCATAAAAATAATTAGTTTCGCTACAAAACGACGGACGAAGGATTAATAAATTTAAAACTATATTTCTCGCGATTATATGTTCTAAAATTGGGCGAAATAAAAATATTTGAATATTAAAACCATTACGTAAACACTTTTGGAATAAATAAATAATTTTATAAAAACCCAATGACAATTATAGTGATAATTTGTTTAGATTTATTAAAATAAAAATGAAATAAAGAAGCCAAATAATTAGGAATTGTATTTAGAGTGTTAATCGGTGACAGCTGTAATTTGCAAAAACGGTTTTGTCCAAGCTAGTCTTTAAAATACATATTGTAGTTACTTCTTATTTTTATGGTTGGTAGAATAGGTTTTACACTGCGCATTAATTTTTTAGAGAAACCTTTAGAGTTCTTGTGGTATTATAACCCTACTCCCTTGGCTCAGTAAAATATGGGAACGAAATTCTCACCAAATGTAGCTAGTAATGAAGGAAGCTGTGCTAAACATTATAACTAGGGCCATGTATGTTCCGCAAAAAAAATTAACTTATCACTTATTAGACTGCAATACGGTATGCCCGCGCTAGCGATTGTTTCCTTGTAATTGGTAGCCATCTGCAAGAGAAGTCATTGACCTGTTTGCCCAGGACATACACGATGCGTTTACTTCCACACTATGCTGTGATTGGTGTTCTGACATTAGACAAGTACCTGAAATAAACCCAGCCAACCACGAAACACAGACAATGCTACAAAAAGTTTTAACACACGGCTGGTCTGAAAATATTTCAGCAAACAATTCATAGCCCTGTAATTATTACGCTGTCAAGTTTTAAATCGGAAAGATAATGTGTCCACTATAGATCTGGCTAATGAACTATCGCAGGTAAATTGAACTGTTTGAGAGGGCTAGGCTTCGCTACACTTTGGTCGTATTTGCAGCCACGCACTTCAGCCAATACGAAAGTACATACTGAAGTACAGACTGTTATTAACACAAAAACAACCACACGCTGTAAAAAAATATATTTATTTTAACCAAATTTTTAGGAACCTGCAAAATCTGCGTTATTTTTTGTCGACAGACTAAACTCAAAATGGTTGTGCTCTTGTATGTTTTTGGTCATTGGATCCACGAGTTATTTGACACGTGAAAAACCATAATAAAATCTATATGAGAAGAGAAATTAAAATATGGCAGCAACCAATGAACAAATAATTCGTTTTTATGAGGCATAGTGTTGTGGAGTCTAACTTGGTACTAGAAAATAACGCGAATTTTGCAAAATTCTAATATTTGCAGCAGATGGCAGACCATCATATCGCAAAACAATTCCTAGATAAATTACCGTTTTTATCAATACGTCACACACGAATATGTTTGAGGAAGATGAGTAACTGGGGTTTGGATGATATAATATTTGCTAACTCTAAGCGCCATAAAGATATATATCACCTGTGAATAAAAAGGTTTTCTGGTTTAGCATTCCACGAAACACTGTGATGAGTATTTCACCATAATTGTTTGCTCCACTTGCCAGTGACTTAAATAGTTTCCCTTAAGACAAAGGATTTCACATGGAAGAGGAGAGAACAATATGACGCCAACCATCCACGAACATCTTCAGTCCCTTCCGCGTATTCTTCTTGCCAATGAGTTCTATCCGCTTGGGACATGCAAATAACGATATCTCCACCATCTTTTTTTTTCTTAACAGTATTTCGCTCGCTCGCATCACGTCTCTTCTCTGTGACTCAGAAACAACCACGGGCGCCCAACGCCGTGCAGCGCCTCCGCTGGCGCGAACATAACCTCAATTTCTCTCCCGCTTCATTGTCCATTGTTGCCGAGTAGGGTAAGATGGCGGCGGCTCGACGCGCCGCCCGCCCGGTCACGTGACCGACGCTAGCGCCGCGGTGGGAGTGAGCGGGAAACTAAACGATGCCGAACACACACACGCATACGCGCTGGTTTAATTAGCAAGTGGAGCGAGCCTGGCAAGAATATTTTCCGTCCGCGAGGGGGGAAAACTGAAACGGGCAGTTTCGGTTATTCTGATGAGCCCCTTAGCCTGCTAATGAGTGTGTCTGGAACAATATGTTGAGAGGTTTTGTAGGGGAGGGGATGTTCTGCTAAACGAGGAAGCGAAGCTCAGCCGGTGCGGGCTATTCAAAATGAGGTCAGAGGTCAACCGCAGTATTGAGGTCTGGGAGGGCCCTCCCAGCTGCTTCCGAACGGGAGGGGAATGAATAATTCATCGGGCCATGGGGGAATTAAGTGATTCTGCCTGAGCAAAGATGCCCCTCGTAAACGGATGATTGCACGTTCGGTAACCGACTCGTGTATGCATCCGATGATGATGCTTCCCCCCTAGCGCGAATTTTGTCTGTAACGCGGTGTGTGGTAGCCTTTGCGGTAGGGCGTAAGTTATTCCAGATATAAAGACGGGTCTTTAAGTAACACACCACGGCCATAATTTCCTTTTTTTAACTGGCTCTAATGTTTTTTTCTTTATTTTATTCTCCACGTGGGTGTTTTTCAATGACGTGGTAAGACAACATTATCAAATACACCTGCACGCTTCCATAAGCATTACTTTATCCCTTTTTTAAATTAGGTAAGCCACCGATGCCTGAGAAAGGTCTTGCGAAAATTCTAGAACAGAATAATACACATAATTTATTAATATAACGCATAATGTTTCATAAAATATTTGAGATCTCTATACGATGAACAGCTGTGCTGTAAAAAAAATCGGCCGTATATAAAAATGTAATGAATGCTCATCACAATTCCTTTTAATAGCCTTCTACTAAAATTTCTATGTTTAAAAAAAGGTCTTGTAACAATCACAGATGATAGTAAAGTACAACATCAGGAAAGCATTCGAAGATTTTTTTTTACCACACTGTGTTTGTTCTTTAAATACAAAACAAATATCGGTATTCAAAATGAGATTCTAGCCTGCTCAATTAAAAATAATTTTGTGCTAATAATAATGAGGGTTCTTGTTATTTCATATTTAAAATTTCCAAACAACGTTTATTCTATTTATATATATACATACTACATAGGTACATATATGTATACATTGAAGTCTTGTTGTTATTATTATCAATGCAAATGTGATTTTAAATAACTTAGTTTTTAAACTCTCTAAAAAAAACTTAAACATTTTACTAGGTACCTACGTGTTATCAGCATTTCGCCCAATAGAATATGTGTTACTAGAAACCTCATTATTATGAAACATTCTAAAGATAAATTTTCTTTAAAAATTATATTTTAGAACTTTTTTAGTTTTAAACTTCAAACTTTCAAACGATCTTAGTAAACACTAGCCAAAATTTATTTCCTTCAAATACGAAACATTTTAATATGTAGGCCTTCTAAGTACTACTTATAGCTATTAACTTTGGTTGAACTTGGTCCAGTAATACAAGCAGATTTTTTGTTCTAACTACATATTTTATATCAAATAAAATATATAAGTACTACCTATATTTGGTTGCATACAGAACATTTCTTTGCAACATATTTCTGAAGTTTATGAAAACACTTAGGTCTCTATTTTCCTTCATAGCTACATGAAATGTCACAATTTATAATGGTTTCCTTCATTATTATAAAGAAATAAGCAGGATATTAATTTAGTGTATGTGGGGCTAACATTAAAAGAACCTAACATTTAATTTAATGTCAATTTTTTTTGGGATGTAACGTTTTGGTCATACGAAAAAAAAGCATTAATTAAAAATTTTATATGATAAAAATGTATTCATTCGGCGAAATATTGTACAACGATGTTAAAAAATAAAATATCGTGGAAATAAACGATGTATAAATATGTGCTAAAGAGGGATCGAGATAAATAACTTTAAAATATGTAGTCCTCTCCATTTTAATTTATTAATTAAGAATGTGTTCTTGAAATACACTGACAACGCCTATCATATAATTCCTTGCCTGATAATAAGACAAAATGTTTTTTATATAACCCATTCCTTAAAATTAATACCTCAAAAATTAAATGCTACTCAAATAATATTTTTTGTGTACTTTAACAAAAGATTCATTTTTAAAAAAGTGGCCAAGAAATATTTTTTAATACTACAAGAAATATATTTAAACTTTTTACAACACATTACTGTTGTTATTTTTGCAAATATGAAATACTTTTTTCGAGATAATACTGAGTATTTGTTACAAAAATTGGCGCATATTTTTTTTAGTTTCATTCAAGCGTAATTTTTTTAACGAGTCGAATATTCAACAATTTGACATAGTTTTTGTCGTATCATGCTCATCGTGTATGGAATTAATAACGGAACGCTTTTCAGGGAACGGTTTTAAAATGACTTTAACTACTGGAGGTAATGGGACAACACAAAGCATAAATTACCGGGTAATAATTCGAACCCCGTATTATTGCAGCTGTTTTTACGTAAATGTACAAATTTACTGATATCTAAAATTTTATACACGAATAATTCTGTTCCATTAACAAAAAAACACTACTGCGTGATGGAAACAAGGCTGAAAGAAGGTCCGTGCGTGGATCACTACACGGACATCACGTGAAGTCGCGTCTTGTCCAACTGATGGTGTACGCCATACTTGAGGTTCACCCGACGCATTGTGCGAAGTTTAAATGTTTGCATTGTGAATACTGTTTCAAAGGAAGTTATTTTATGGAAATGACTGTTTTAAACGATATCAATCCGGATACATTCGTATAACCAATCACAACGCGAGGTCAAGCACCATTTCCGCAATGTTTTTGGGTTTTGAAACATGATGAAGGTAATGTAGAAAACGACTTCAAATACGTCACAGCATGCTATCTCATGATAACTCCTAACTACGTGTTAATATGTTTTCACATCTGTTACACTGTAAAAAAATTGTACATTTTACAAGGAAAATCCTTGGAAACCCAGTTGCCAACGATATCACTTGTAAAATATTAAGGCCGGCCGGCAATTTTACAAGTGATATCGTTTGCAGAAGAGTTTCCAAGAACTATCCTTGGTTTTTACAGTGTATAAAATGGAGGTTGGCTACAACTTTTTGTACGTAAATTTATATCTTGATTAGATTTAGAATATAAACAAGTACTTCAGAGTCAAAAAAACAAAAGTGGTGTTGCATATGCACTCTCATCAGTTAAGTTGAATTTCGTTCAAGTGTCAGGCACTGAATTTGAACTGACTTGCAAGTAGATCACGCGCAATACACACGAAATGCCAGAGCAACAGTTGCAATTATAACACCCACGAAGCAACTTCCGTTGAAAAAGAGAAAATATTTTCAATTTTTATTTTTACAAGACATTTTAGGCCGATGAAAATCCACGTGCTGCTCATATTTCCGGTTCACAAAAATGTGCTTTGCAGTGTGGTTAGTAACAGATTGGTTTGAAACCACGCTTCCTATAGGTACCTACCACAGATATTGGAGATGTGTACAGCAGTCTGCGCTATGACACTTATCTCAAAATTAATAGTTCTTAAAAATACTACCAGACGCACCAAATTCAGACCAATTTCTCAAATGAAACTTCTTAATTTTAACAATTTTTTTTTTTTTTTTTTTTACGAAAACTGACAACCACATGAAGTTGTTTACAAGAACTCTTAACATTACAAAGTTGGCAAAAGTATACGTAATTCTTCTGAGAAATGATCAATTTGAGGAAATTTATTTGACACATACTATACAAGTAGGGTTCAACGAGACTACCCGAATAATTAGAAGACTTCCTTTTTAACCAACATCATGGTATCTAACTGCAGATTAAGAGTGCATAAGCATACTATGCAAGGAATGTGCTTGAGTACTTAATAGATACATATAGGGTATAGTTGGTGCTCGAAGATTTCGTCGAGATGAACCACGGATACATGGTCATCCGATATGACAAACCTTGGCAATTTTTGTTTAGGACGAAATTAAATCCGTAGTGTATGCGTCGGCTGTTTAGATCTCAGGATCTGGTCCACTCAGCAAATGAGCAATGACTGTAATTTTCTACAGTCAACGTCGCTGCGATGCTATGCCTGTATTGACGCTCGTGGTCGAACCTTCCAAGCAGTTCTCATTTATACACTGTATTTTTTTTTCATCCAACATTTTTGGAAACTCAGTCATCAACGATATCACTTGTAAAACTTCAAGCAAGGCAGAATTTTGTTTCAAATCACAAATGATAATCTTGTATTTTGATGTGGTCATTTTGGCGGGTTTCGGCAACCATCTTGGTTTGGCGTCGTCTGCTGTCGGCCGCCATCTTGTTGTAAATTAATTAAGTAATACTTATAAAAAATTCGAGCTAGTCATCAGTACTCGCCAGTGATGTGTTAACATCGAAACTCGGTTACGAGTAAATTCATGTGTTATCGTGTTGTAAATACACTCATAATACGACATTCGGGCACGGAATTCAAAGTACAATTCTTTTAAAATAACTCAGAGCGTGATAAATATACGCAAATCGTTTTTTCAACCGCATATTTTGTCTAGAAACACACGTAGATTCCGCATCCGCCGCTAGAATCCGCTGCCGGTTCAGTTACGTCTACTATTAAATAATTTGAAAAGCAGACATAAAGTTTTAAACTTTATATAGAAACGGTTTCGATACAAGCGAAAAAGACTTGAAAAATACTAATAACTTGCTTTGTACCTTTTACAGGAATTATATTAAAATACTGCTTATCTTGTTAAAATTCACTGAACAGATAATACTATAAAGTTCCCCTTTGACTTTGTGAACTTTGTTTAGTGCATTCCGCCACAGATGGCAGCACCGTGGCTGTTACACATTTCCGTTCCTTGACTTACGTCGCACTCACGAAATTACTCCCACCAAATGCTAAGATGTTACACATCAAACTTTCAGAAGAAGAATAATAATGTTAACCATTGCAAAATGGTGTGTTTTGCAGCAAGAAAAGTTATTTCACACGTTAAGGTTTAGAGGTAGAGAGAGAGAGAGATAGACCTTAGCCAATTGGCGAAACAAAGAGTTAAGAAAAAATGATGATAAAATATGTATGGTTTCAAAGCATGCTGCAAGCCTTAAGGAAGCTATAGTACTAGTTTAATGCGAAAATCAGCTTTATCACGTTTGTGCTTTGTGACGAGATGCTACTGCTTCAACCTGCCGCGAGGTGCCGGTAACTACAAGTTTGTACAATAGTTTATTTTGTGGCGTTACAAGCATTGTTCTTGTAATTATTCAAGCAAATGATATTACAAGACCACCTATAGTTGTTTTACGTAGGCTGGTGAAAGAACAAAAAAAATCCTGGTCATTTTTCATTTTTTTATGTAGTGCATAGCATATCGGTTGTAGTGTATACGTGTTGTCTACTTGCAATTCAAATTTAGCTTTTGACAATTAAGCGTTTTGCGAGAACTGCATGTTCCGACAAGATTCGCTTTCACTGTAACTTTTTTTTTAAAATAGTACAGAAATATTCATGCGAAATTACATATATTTGTATATTTGTACATTTACTGGAAAACTACTGAATGACTACAAAATAGTGTTCGCTGTAATACTGTGTACGGATACTTACCCGGGTATTATGTTGCCCCAGTACATTCAATAGTTACTTTTAAACCGTTTCCTGAATAGCTTTCCAGTATAAACGGCGCACATTAATAAGCACAGTTATTCAAAATAAAGCCAAATTTATGAATATTCGATTATATTTGCCATGGTTAAAAAAAATGCTTTCCATTAAAATATAAAATTATGCACCAAATTTCGTACGTATTACCTCGAAAAAGTATTTTATATATGCAAAAATAACCGCAGCCAAATGTTGTACAAATTTACAATATCTTCTTGTTATCAAAGGAATCTTTTGTAAAAGTACAACAATTTATTTTACTGTGCTGTTAATGCCAATGTGCTTTCTTGAAGTATTCTCTTGAGCATAGATTACAGCTTAGTGTTATTTAATTACGTGTAATAAAATGGTACTAAACACCATTTTATTGCTGCAAAGGGTTTTATGGTCAATTATTATTCCACCGGTACAGTGTACCTGTTATATATATATATATATATATATATATATATATATATATATATATATATATATATATAAACTTGTTAATATCTTGCTAAGCTAAAATGTATGGTTTCTACATATGTTTATGTATAAAAAGGTTTTGTAAAATATGAATTTTATGGGTGCTCAGTTTCTTAAGTTTTTTTTAAGGGAAAAAGTTGTGGAAAAAAGTCCTATAATTTTCTGTTTAAAGTTTCACCTTACAGACCAAATCTGTGATGTTTGAAAACAATCAGTGTATACTTCTTCAACTGTGTCTTCTTCCAATGAGAATTTTTTTTTTATCAAAATCAACTGCACTTAATTTTGGAATGTCTGTAAAAATAACCAAAAAAAATTTATTATTTATATTTTTTTACTCGATCCGCACTAGCAAATCATAAAACCAGACAGCATTTTTTTTTCCTGTACGTCACGAAAAGTTTTTATTTTTATTTTTTTTTTGATGTTCCATTTGCGAAGTAAAATTTGCGAAATGCTACTAAAAAAAAAATTATGTCCGAACGTGATCTGTCGGAAGGTATACTTAGCAGGAACGCTCGCATTGCACCCCTTTGCCAACTGTCAGGGTGGGGGAAACGCGAAGTTGATTTAACCCCTACCCTCCTCCCTCTCCAACCCAATAAAACCGAACCTTTTTTGCTCCATCAAACCCCTCGTGACCCCCGGGCGAGTTTGGGGGGGGGGGGGGGGGATGCGGGGAGGGTGAGCGAGCCATTTGTTTCGGCGTCCGGAGAAGTCCGGCGGGCCGCGCGGGGGCAAATCGACGCTCATGCATATGCGCGGTGCCCTTCACCCCTCCCCACTTGTTCCCGGAGGAGGGGATGGGCCGTGATGGGGGAGGGGGGAGTGAAGGTGAACGAAAGTTTTATGCGATAATTATCGGGTGGCAAGCCGTGAAATATGGCGTCGGGCGGGTGATTACGGGCTCCTGGGATGGCCCGCTATCTCTGGGACCACATCGACCATACCTGCCGGTTCTCCCCCCCCCCTTCTCCCCTTGCCGGACCCCTTCCATTTGCCCAACACACATCCTCCCCCCTTCCCTTACACGGCTTCACAACTCGTCTCCTTCGGAGACTCTCGACAACACCCCCTCCCTTTTTCACGTGGCATAAATTATGAGCTAATTAAATCTCGATAGCCAACTCGTTTTACAAGTTCTTCCTCTCCTTTTTTTCTTCTTCTCTCTCTCTCGTTGCGAGCTCTGTTGGTGAACGCCACCGGATTTCACGATGAGCCTTGCTTCGTCGACTCGGTTTTTTGGAAGCCTCTGTAGGTTTTTTTTTCTCTCTATTTTTTTTTTTTTCGTGTCTTATTCGGATTCGTGGCCTGTAACTACAGGTAGTTTATCCTCGTAGCTACGCACCCGGTAACATCCGAACACGCTAAGAATAAATAAACTTTAAAACGAACGAGCACATTTCATATTTACAACCACACTACCTGGGTTACTATAGATTCAGATATGGCACCATGAAAGTTTTTTTATGTCATCTGCGTCTTGTAATTTTTAACGTAAAATACTTTCAGAAATTTTTAAACCACCCACTGCTTATATTGAGTTAACTGAACAATCGTAGTTATTTATAATAAAGGAGTAAAATAAAAACATTTTTTTTTTAAAGAAATATGCTGTTGTATAAAAAAAATACTGAGTCTTGCGATAGTGGCACTTCATTGGAAACATAAAAATTTCTTCCACCTATAAAGTAGATAATTTTTTAGTATGCGTTGAACGAAAGTGCATATTTACGTAAATGCAAATCATCACGTAAGTATTAAAAAAAATCCATATTTCTTCATAACTTCATACGTTGCCTTGGACAATTTACACCTTTTTAAATGAAATAACAGATATAAATCATAGATTTCCGCTTGGCGAAAAAAATATTCTGTCAAGTTAAAAAATGGTGTGTAATAAGTGCAAATAAATGAATAAATTCCGACTGGAACTATCGAGAATACCGCAACGTGTAAAGTTTACTTTATTTGTGACCTTGGGTGGACGCAGATGATAAATCGCACGTGTGTTGTAACAAGTGATCTTTGGAGGCTATATGACGAATGGGTACGTTTGCACTTAGAGATACCAGCTGAATCAAGAAATGGTGGCAAATTTATTAATTTTTTGTAATATACGTTGAGATGCCAGTATCTATGCTAACACAAAAGCTCAATTAAACAGTTTTTTATACAAATATCAAAACAGCATTTAATTTTCTATGAGGATAACTGACACCAACAATATGCCATTTAAAAACCAATATTTATTAAATAATATTTATAACGGATAACTGAAGGGCAGTACTTAAACTCAAGAAAAAATATGTTCCTGGAAGTTTTACTATTATGATTTGATGATAATCTAAAATGTATTACGTTTTGATTTTCCGGTTTGCCGTTGCAGAAAACTTGGCAGATAAGACTGCCTATTAAATTTCGTTCTCGTAAGTGGTTTTAAACTTGGGCAAATAAAACATTTGATTGCTCCATACGAAATAAAAAATTTCCAGTTGTAAAATATACATTGTACTTTATACGAAGTAATTGGCATTTTATGTGGCTCCGTGTAGGCTAATAAAATTAATTTAAGTTTGTAACAGACTAAAAAAAAAGTTGAAATAATATTTTCGTACTTAATTAGATTTTTAATTTAATTTTGCTTGTTATAATCATGCTTCGTATTAAAATGCTTATTAAACCTTAATTTGTAAGAGTAAATTTAAATATATCGTATTTACAAACTGATTTTACTAACAAGTAGGCTACCAATGCTATTCAAAAAGATTTTAAAAAAACATAAAAAACTTTAAAATAGAAAGACGAGCCATGTATAAATCCCACATTGCCAGATTCTACGGTTCAACAATTCAAATGAAATGCTAAAATAGGAGATGAATAAATGTAAGGTTTTTTAAAGGTCAGGACTAGGAAAGTTACGAGCCGCTTAGTAAAACCATACAACTGCATTGGAATAACAAAGATCCAAAAATTTATATATTTTAAGATGGATGCTGTATAGGCGTAAAGCTAGAGCGAGATAAAATTAAAATAATTTGTTTCCAAGATGGCGGGACTCACCGAGAAGTTTGGTGCCGCAGCCTTGCTTTGACAGTTTCGTGGAATCAAAGATGGCGACCATCCAAATGGAATGATAGAGCAAGAGAAAATTGAAATACTGGTTTCCAATATGGCAAAACTCCTCGAGCAGCTTTGTTACTATGCCCTGCTGTGAAAGTACGTACCAGACACGAAATTTTGCGAATTCAAACATGGCTACCATTTAAATGGAATGATAGAGCAAGAAAAAAAATGGAATTATTTGTTTATAAGATAACGAAACTCACCGATCAACTTAGTTGCGGCACCCTGCTGCGACAGGCACATAAAATACCCGATATTTCGTGAATTCAAAGATGGCGACTGTCCAAATGGAATGATAGAGCAAGAAAAAATTGAAATATTTCTTTTCAAGATGGCGAAACTCACCGAGAAACTGCTAACGACGCCCTGCTGCGACAGGCACACAAAATACCCGAGATTTCGTGAATTCAAAGATGGCGACTGTCCAAATGGAGTGATAGAGCAAGAAAAATTTGTATATTTGTTTCCAAGATGGTGGAACCTACCGAGCAGCTGGTGACAGCGCCCTGCTGCGACAGTTTCGTGAATTCAAAGATGGCGACCGTCCAAATGGAATGATAGAGCAAGAAAAAATTTAATATTTGTTTTCAAGATGGTGGAACCTACTGAGCAGCTGGTGACAGCGCCCTGCTGCGACAGCTTCGTGAATTCAAAGATGGCGACCATCCAAATGGAATGATAGAGCAAGAAAAATTTGAATAGGCCTATTTGTTTCCAAGATGGTGGAACCTACCGATCAGCTGGTGACAGCGCCCTGCTGCGACAGTTTCGTGAATTCAAAGATGGCGACCGTCCAAATGGAATGATAGTGCAAGAAAAATTTGAATATTTTTTTTTTTTTTAAGATGGTGGAACCTACCGAGCAGCTGGTGACAGCGCCCTGCTGCGACAGTTTCGTGAATTCAAAGATGGCGACCGTCCAAATGGAATGATAGAGCAAGAAAAATTTGAATATTTGTTTCCAAGATGGTGGAACCTACCGAGCAGCTGGTGACAGCGCCCTGCTGTGACAGTTATGTAAATTCAAAGATGGCGACCGTCCACATGGAACAGTAGAGCAAGAGGAAATGGAAACACAGGTCTCCAAGATGGCGGGACTCACCGAGCAGCTTGGTTACTGTGCCCTGTTGTGAAAGTACATACCAGACACGAAGTTTCGTTAGTTTAAAGATGGCGACCATCCAAATGGAATGATAAGAGCATGAGGTAATTGAAATATATGTTTCCAAGATGGCGGGACTCACCGAGCAGCTTGGTGACGGCGCCCTGCTGCGACAGCACGTGCTGCGCCAGGTCGTAGTGGCGCAGGCCGAAGCGCGACAGCTCCAGCAGCCTCTGCTGCGAGGCGAGCTGGGCGGCGAGCGGGTGGCCGGCGGCGGCGGCGGCGTACAGCTCGCGCAGGGCGGAGGGCGGCGGCAGTGCGGCGGCGGCGGGGGCGGCGGGGGCCGAGCTGGGCGCCGGCACCGCTGGGAACACGACCACACCGCGACGTGACGCTCGTCCGTGCGGCTGGCTTACACTCCAACGTCTTGCACTTCAATAGTAGATCGCAGGTACATTGTCTTTAAAAATATTTTCTTAAATGTGATATTAGTAAATAGTTTATTTATTTTTTTCTATCTATAATTAACGAAAAATATGAAACTTTACAAAAACTAAATAAACCTAATGTTTTATTTTATAAACGTTATGTGAACAAAATTGTTTTTTAATAACATAATTTTAATATAAAAAATAATCAATGATGGTAAAAGCTCATTAGGCTTTGATATTTTGAAACCTACAACCTCTTAAAAATAAATATAAAAAGCGAATAATTATATGTAATGCAGTATTTTCTAAATATTTTTTTAATACTAATACAGTATCAATAACATGAATGTTTTTTATGATCATATAAAATAAAGATAAAAAAGTAACTGAATTTTTAACAAAATATCCAGAATATGGTTTTTTATGTTTGTACAGGATTATTTGTGAATTTGATATTTATATGTTAAATTAAAATACTTGGAAATCATTCCTCCAGAAGCCTGCTCTTAAATTCATTACTAAAAAGATTTGTCAAATATTATTAATTTAATCACTTAATTTTTTATTGGAATTCTCAAATATCATAGCGATTCTAATACCAACATAATTGATTTACATTTATTATGTGTAGGATTCATGCGTATCCACTATGAAAATACCTAAAGAAGACATAGTACAATAATGTTATCAGTGTTTAGTGATTAACCCGAAGATAGTATGTCTACACTGATGTAATTAAACGAAATAAATAGGATTTTTAAGTTTCTGCATCAATATTAAATTTAAAATATTATTAATACTCTACTTGTAAACAATCTTTGCAAAATTAGCTACACTATATTTACAACTTTGACCCAAACATTTAATTCAACTCCACATAAAATTGATAGTACGCTACACATTTAGGAAAGTTTTTAACAGTGTTCAATTAAAAAATGAATTCATACTTAATGTGGAAACTGTTTCGTTAAGAAACGTATCATAATAGGATTTGAAAAGGCATGTTAAAAATAATTTATGTAAAGAAATTATAATCAATGAAACCAATATCTATTTTTTTTGACGTTTCAGCAGGGCTTGTCAATTTTCATATTATAATTCAAACTTTTATTCATCAGTGTTTAATGTGCTACCTAATGTAGCTCACATTGTCCATTCGAATGACTGAAACTACCAGTAACTGCGCACATTTACATCTGCCGAAATGTTCCCACGTACTTGAAAATTTCTTTTTTATCGTGGTAAATCACGCCACTCCTATTCGGCACAAATAACGTACTGGGCATGCACAAATCACATTTGTCATCGAAGCGGGCGCTTTATCGGCTCTTTCATCGCGGGGGTATTTCTCTTCGATTTCCGAACACCATAAATTAAAAAAAAAAAAAAAAAAACCTTGGTGTAGTGGATGGGAAACACAGCTCGCTGACTTCTCGGTTTTCCCTTCCCCCTTCCTTTTTTTTTTTTTTTTAATTTTAGCCCGTAGCAGGACAGGATGTGGGTCATTAGTGGTAAGAGTTGCTCGGATTGTTTTTCGCTGCTCGTGACGAGCGAATATATTTTCCGCGACGCGTAATTACATCTTGTCGCGCCGGCAGCCATTTTCGAACCGCAACGTAGCCTGCATCAAAATTCCCACGGAACGGTGAACTAAAGTTATCTCTTGTCTATAATTTTCTTCGTAAATAGATGCAGTCCCTAACGCTGCCGGGCTTTACACATCAGTGGATAATTTTTAACACTACTGACACCCACCTTGATGCTGATTTTAGGAAATCCCTGTGTTCAGTTATGTAGCATGTAATATAAAGAACATCCCTGCCGATTTTCATGTATGTAGGACATCAACTTGAAAGACGGGAAATTTTAAATTTTATCGCCCCTGTAACCGGCTTTTGTAGCTGATAAAGATCTGGAAGTGGGAAAAGCAATTAAAACGTCGCTAGGAGACGCACAATGCATCAACAATGCAAAAGAGATTGCCATGGAGACGAAGAAACCACCAACAATGCAATAGCATTGGAAAATAGAAATATTTTGATCTTTAACGCACCCGCAACCCTTCTTGGGAGCTTATTTAAGTAAAATCCCTTCTTAGCGGAAGTCTACGTAGCAAAAGGAATACACGTGCCAAATTTATAGTCTGTAGGTCTTAAAGTTCCGAAGAACTCGTGATGAGTGAGTCATTGAGTGGTATTTCACTTCATAAAATTTTACCACTCCTTTTCACCCCTTTAGGGATGTAATTTCAAAAACATTTCTCCTCAATGCACACCCCCTCCTCCTTTCTATAAATAAATATATTCTTCAAAATTCAAGTCTTTAGGTTCACCTGTTTAGGTTGTGCGTTGCTTGTCAGTCAGTCAGTCAGTCAGTCAGGGATAGATTTTTACTAAATGATATTTCGTGATTTTGCGTATGATATTTGATGAATTAATAAAAAAAAACATATTTAAATGTTTATATTATTTTTAGTATAAAAATAAGCCCAATTTAATTTGAAAGGGGAATTTTTATGTAAGTCCTAGAATGTAAGTACCTCAAGCACGAATTCGTGTGGTAGGCCTATACAGTTTTATATTAACCGTTTATGTGTAGACTTCTTAAATTTCTTATTTTTAATATATATCTTTAATAAAAAAATTAAAATTAAGTTTTCCCAAAATCTTAAACACCTGAAAAAGCTTGTTAACAATTAAATGTGGTTATATTATGAATTTATTTGAAATCGTGAGCATTGAGAGAAATTCTGGCAACACAACAACAGCACACACAGACTATGAATATGCTTGATGACGGGAACAGAACTCAGTTCCCGAAACTTCGCAACTGGTTTGTCTAAGCAAAACTAGTGTGTTCGTTTCTGCTGTCATTGTTGGTATTGCCAGAATATATATCTTATTTTAATATTATCGCTGGGTTCATCTATGCGTCGCTGGTTTGTCGTTGTGTTGTCCATGTTATCTGTTTATCATCACCGATGAGTTCCTCTTGTTTGTCGCTTTGTTGTCTAAGATTGTTTTTTTTTTTGCCTGCTTTTACTGTTCTTGTTACAACTGTCTCGTCGAATTACAGCCCCACTGCGTTCGTCTGTGCTGTGGTATTGTTCTGACCAATTCTTTACACGGAATTCTCTGTTTTGCCTGCACATTTAACACTTGACTTCCATTGATTTTTGGCTTGTTTCCTGTGTGTTTGGGTATTCATTTTCCTCTGTCCAATGTTCAGGTTATTTTCCTATGATATACAGTGAGTAGTATATGAATGGGCGTCCGGGCCCTGGCTTCTGGTTGTGGAGATGGCGGGTGTCACAGTAATAAATGATTACTGCACTCTAGCGGATAAGAATTAAACTAACATGGTGTCAGCGCACTCTCGCCGACGATACAATGATGATGATGGCTTCCAGCATCGAAGACAAGATGGCGGACATGACGTCATACTAGGTGACGATATATATGCTTTGAAAAAAAAGTGGTGGGAGTCAGTCTGCCTGCAGCCACCACGGGGGGAAGGTTCGGTTGCCATTTTTTTATTTTTTTTGCCCTCACCTGGTTCGAACCGAGGACTCCGAGCTCCGTGTCGTAAAAGTACAATTTTTTATAAATAATTTATTAAAAAATTTTTATTTAAATTTTTTTAAATTTTAAATTTTTTTTCGTTAAAATCGGATAATAAATAAAGATTTTAAAGATGGCAACCGTAACGAAAATTGCAACGGTGACGTCATCATCCAATATGGCGGAAAACACATCGCCGGAATGTTCGAGAAAACACAATGACGTCATCCAAAATGGCGGATCCAAAATGGCGGGTCCAAAATGGCGGGTCCAAAATGGCCCCGGGGTCAAGGTCAAAGGTCAAGGTCACAACCATCCAAGATGGCCGCCGTGACGTCACAATTCAAGATGGCTGACCGGCTCCCGGCTCCACAGCCAGAAGCCAGGGCCCGGACGCCCATTCATATACTACTACAGTGTAAACTAGTAATAGCGTACGTCCAAAATTATTTTTTTATTTGATTTAAGGGAAGGTTGTCACGCCGGCACAAGAGTTCCTTCAAGTCTATCCTGAATGTCGTTGAAACCGCGGAATCAAATCGTCTGCGTAGTCATTGGTGCGCACGAGTGACGGACTATAGCAGCGCCCAATCTCAGGCCGCGCTCAACCGCGAACTCTCGGCCAATCCTGTCCGCGAGACAGCATTGTCTCCGACCACCTGTATTTTTGCGGTCTGAAGAAGCACTGTCCCCTTTTCTCCCCAAAATTACCTCAATTTGCGGCGAACTGACCGCACCGTGTGCTCAAGAATAGAGAGGTTAAGCGGTCGTCCTCTGCTTGGCTTCGTTTTAATGATGTTCTCATTCCAACTAGTAAACAAACTGCAATATGAAGTGATTTATTTGCTCGTCTAATCACACCACCTTTCAGAAATGATAAGAATGCAAGTAGAACTATGCGATTGTAATCTGGAAAATTTCCTGTTCTTAGCGCCAAGAAATGTAAGGATTATCTGTAAACCTGCTTAAATTTTCTCTGCTGGAGTGTAAGTATATTTAATCTTGGGCTTTATTGAATAGTCTCAGTTTCACTTGCTTAGTGGTGAATTAATTTCTTCATAATTTTTCAATTAATGTACAAAATATTTCAAACACTTATTTTTTCGTGTACTTATTACTCTAATATTTCATGCGATTTCAGCTTTTACCGATTGAATGTGAAATAATATATCAGTAGGCAGAGCTGGGCAGTATCGAAAATACAAGTATTTCAAATAGTACGTATTTTCGATACTTTTGGGTATTTTGTATTTTGTATCAGTAGAAAGTTATGTCTCAGTATTTTATATTTTGTATCGAAAATACTTTTGAAGTGTATTTACTGTATTTTGTATTTTATAAAATACAAAATACATTGCGTACTTGCATTTATAAAATATCTCATTTATTTGCTGGATATTTTAATTTTTGGAAATTAGGATTGGCTATTTATTTGCAATCTGGCACTAGTGAGTGATATCATTGTAAAGGTACATATTAGTTGAACAGAAACGGTATCACAGATTTTACAAATTGCTGTCTTATCACGTATGTTCATACATATCTATGAAATATGATTGAAAATGGAAATAAACATGGCAAGCGATTGTGAATCAGAAAATGTTACACACTAGCAGAAGATGATTGGTTTGCATTCGATGTCAATACAAATAATGAATCAAGTGTTGCACAAACAAACAAAATTGAACTTGAGTTATTACAATACTTACAAGTTAAGGCTACCCACACGAGTATGCTAGATGGTAATCCAGTGGTGCGAAAGCTTTTCTTACGATATGATACAAGTTTAACCTCTAGTGGTCCTGTTGAAAGGTTGTTTTCATTTGCAGTTGGTATGATACACAACCATAAACACCACAGCTTGAGTGACACAATGTTTGAGAGACTGGTATTCGTACTTCATTGTTCACAAAAATGTTGCATGTATTTTGTAATTTCATCTGTATTTTAAAATACTATTTTGTATTTTGTATCTAAACTACATTTTATTTTGAGTATTTTGTAACTGTATTTTTAATAAATGTACACAGGTATTTTGTAATTTGTATTTCAAATACATTATCAAAGTATTTTGCCCAGCTCTGTCAGTAGGTATGATATTTCGTTAGTGGAAATAATTTATTTAACACAAGCGTGATAGGAATGTGCTTGTAACCAGATGAATCCATATTTTTATTCGCAATTTTCAGTATGCTGGACACTAACGATGTAGTATCCTAAATTATTTTTCTTTAATATCATTACTTGCATGTACTAAAATCATGTAATCATACGGTAGGCTATACAGTTTTGAAATAACTGCTGCCATGTAGCTTTCGTCTTAAAACCCTTAATTTTTAGTAGGCCTACATCAATTTTGAATCGTATAAAATTGTATTCTCAAAACCACAGAAACCTTAGCTTTTCATATATGAATTATATGATAAAAATATATTTTTTTTAAGACGAAGGCTACATATGAACGCTTAATCCAAAACTGGTAACCACATTATTTCATGCTTAAAGTAAATGATAGGACTTCAATAAAAATTTTCCAGTAAACTATAAAAAATATTAATAACGGATAATTTTGGCAAAAATACATTTCATAAACAATAACATATTGATATATTATAACAATTTATATTAAATAGTGCAAAACAATTTAGGATACTACCCCCTTGAGAGTATATGTTAGACCATCAGGGAAAAAATGTTACTTAGTTTTGTTTGTATCATTTCAAAATTCTCATTTTTCCATAATTTGCAAACAGTTTAGAATCATTGGCAATGAAGATGACTAGGCAGAGATGTAGCCAAGCATTGATTACGATGATACTTTTTTTTTTCACTTTTATAGATGCCACTTACAAAATATTGATAGTGAATTTGATAAAAAAAATTAAAATAAACACATTGGACTAAAACTGACCTTGAATATTGTATGTGATAAAACTATGAAAAGTAAGCCATTTTATGCATATCTTCTTTCGGAAGTGCATTGTTCAATTAAAAATAAGATTTTCCCTTAGTTGTTTGATTTTTACACTTGGGAAAATTTCAACAGTGAGCATATACGCAAATATGTTTTAACTAATTGAGGAAATTTCGTTAAAGGAATGGCTTAGTACACTGTTATGAATTTTACTTAGTATACAGACTTTTCAAAGAGAAATGCCTCTGAGATAAGTAAAGCGCTCTTCATAGCTCAAGGATACCTACATATTTCCGATACAAATATATACGTTATAAACAATGTTTAAACAGATAATTCTTGTAAGTTCGATTTTAAAGTAAATATACTCAGAAACTGTTATTTTACGAAAATATCCATATATTTACAAAGATGCCTGGATAATTAATTGCCATTTTTCTGCTTGATTGAAAGATAAAAAAATTGGTTGTCTGTAAAGTCGGTTTACGGACGATAGTTTAACCTGACGTCATAACAAAACATTGATGAAATGTTTGATCCAGAAGAAAAGGAAATATCATATTCGGCCTGAGACAGAGCCGTAATAGGTTTTTGCAACCAAACTTTTTAGGCATTAAAAATATTATATTCTTTGAGGAAGAAATCTATATTGTGTATGATAAAATCTTCCTTTGCATACTATTATGAATAAAATTGAATAATTTTTATTGAATTATCACTATTTTGTATGGAAACAAAGAAGGAGTGAAATGAAATCTACAATTTAATTAATAAATTTACTTTTATTTGAATTTATTAATTCAAATATATTTATTACTTTTGAAGTGTCGTGCGCTCCGTATTTATTTTTACAAGTACAAAAAGAGATTTTATCCGTCAACCTATGCTAACCGCACAGCCACGAGGCCACATTGGAAAAAATTGTTTCAGATGTTATAAATTAATAATATTCCACGCACGATATTTGTTTGAATTTCTTTTAACCAGTATATTCTCTGTTGGACTCGAAATATTTACACGCTCGTGGGCTCATAACTATAATACGGTGTGTGATTTAGTTGATCAAATAATAACTCATGACAAATAATTACCAATGTCAAACTAAAGCGTGAAAAGTATCATACCAGCAATAAATATTTAGTTACACAGCTTAAACAATACTCATACAACACTGTTTAAATATACTGTTTTACACTAGTAATTAAAATAATACGTACTTGTAAGAACGCCATTTCCTTGCGAATTTACTCCCGTGGCGCGGTGCACAACAATAACCTCGAACCCCGGCCGAGTTCTCTGTACCGTCCGCAACATACCAGAGAGATGCTACGCATGTATAAACAGGAGTCGGTCCTGTACAATGAATTTCAAGCCAAACTTAGTGTACATCAGCGGGGTGTAACTCAAATGGGAGAATTGTGTAGGACATTGTGATCGATTATGATTCCTTGAGTGACAACTTGGAGCGCTAGCGATGAAGACAAACGAAGTGAAATGTTGATAGTTTTTTTTTATTTTGCAAAATGGAAAACTGGAATTCAGATTTTGATTTATGGCAGTGAGCGACTAAAATAAAATATTATTATTGCTTCTCATGGTCGTGTAAAAATTCTCATAATATTTAGCAAAAATGAATCGTAATTATTTAACGGGGAAGAAATGTGCAGCCTTATGGTGCTCGTCAAATTCGAAGGAGGTGAAATTTTTTCGTTTTCCGAGGAATTCAAAAGAAAGGTAAGTTATGTAAAAACTATTTGTGTGCACATATTTTTTTATCACTTGAATACAATAAATATATGCGATCGTGTCCCTTAAAAATTTTCGTGGACCCTGAGAATATGTTGCGAAGGCTCTCTCATAACGTGATGCAAGGTTAGCAACGAACGCACGACACGTTCTTATTTAACTGATCTGATTTCTTCGGGTTTCTTGTTTGCTTATTGCAAAATTTTGTTGGTATCGCGAAACAAAATAGACAGGGTGGGCTCATTTTAGCTTCGTGATACCATTAAAATACATTTCCGAAACAACACATGTTATAAACATTTTACTACGTGAAAAACAAAATATAACTATAATGCTACTTATCATCCACTCACCATTCGTCTTTTAATTTTCCCTTCCCACGTTAATTCATACTCCGACCATAGTTTCTCTTGTTACTACCTCACTTATTTAGTTGCTTTTACATTCATTCTTCTACACAATATTATCTTTCCTAAAGTATGGGAGCTATACTAACCTAACAAACGAACCATAAATTTTTGTTTTTTTTACTGTAGCTGTTGCTACACTGACCTAACAAACCATTAGTAATCTCTTTACGTTTTTTTAATTAAGCTATACTAACATAACAAACCATCCTTTAAGTTTTTAGTTTTTTACTTTAGCTATACTAACCTAACAAACTATTCATAAAGTTTTTTACCACACGAGCTAGTCATATGAAGCCACACATACCCACTAACCTTTCTTAACTTAACAGAACTCAAAATATACTGATATCAATTCCTCTTATAAAACAAAAACTTTGTGTCTTTTCACTTATTAGAAATCGCAATACACGTAACGTCGATTTCCTATTCACCACTACGAATGCAAAATTTTTTTCTCTATTCAACAAAATGTCCTCATCACAACACATTTCTTTATTTACTTGTTAATACACGTTAACTTCACATTCACTGAAAGTAATTTATTCAGTTCTCTCCGTTTTTCAACCGCCGCCACGTCTCCTACTTACACCACAATCGTATTTTTCTATACTAATTAATTTCATTGGCTTACGTCCATGACGTCATACATTTCCCCTCCATTTAAATTAAATTATTTACAGGACTGTTGTCTTGGAATCTGATTTAGTATTATTACGGTAGTGTAATTGATTCTGCTGGTCTCCTGTTTAAACTCCACTCTTAGTCCGTATTACAATTTATTGGCCTACTATGAATTCACAAAAATTAATGGAATGTTCTTTTTTTTTTTTTTTTTTTTCAGATACAAGAAATGGTCTGATATAGCAAAAAACCCAAAGTTAGATGTTGACCTGATGACGTCTTCTTATCTATGTGCAAATCACTTTGAAAGTAACCAGTTTCGTGACAGTAGCAAGACTACCTTAATTTTTGGAGCGGTTCCAGTAGCAGAGCCCAGTTCTGATCAGCAAATAGAAGAGCCACTACCAACAGGAAATGACAGTGTTATTTCTGAAACATTTGTTCATTCTACTCCCAAATATAGACACAGTTGTGCAACAAAACTTGTATTTACAGAGAACATTGAAGAAACATCAATTAGTGAAACATTGTGTAGTAGTCTTCAAATGCAAATTTCAGACACTTTGCCAAATGTGGATAGTCTCTTAGAGTCTCCTAATGTAAGTGAAGATGCAGATTCCATTAAGAAGAAGAAGAAAACAGTAATGAAAGACATTAATTGTTCACGTTTTAAATACTTGACACCCAGGAAAAAACTGTTGGTTCGAAGATGCCAGAAAAAGGAAAGGTCATTGAAATTGCTGCAAAAGAAGTACAAGGATAAGAAAATTACTTTGGAACAGATGTGTGCTGTAGATAGTGATACAGTTAAACTTGCTGAATATCTTTCAAAATCAGTTTCATTGACAACAGCCCGGTTTATTGCATCTCAGGTTCGGTGTTCCAATGTTAAGTCGCAGGGCAGAAGATGGAGTGACAATGATAAATTACTAGCATTGGTCATTTACAAGAGGTCACCTAAAGCATATGCCTTTTTGAGAACGATATTTGTACTTCCTAGCAAGAGAACGTTGATCAAATTGTTGAATAAAATTCCTTTTTGTGCTGGTATTGATCAACGCATATTTGCATCACTCAAAAGTAAACTGTGCACTGCTGATGCCAGTGATCGTACAGTTGTGTTGACATTTGATGAGATTTCTATTCGAGAACATCTTCAGTACGATGCCACTACAGATAGGATAATCGGATATGAAGATTTAGGGAGTTTGGGCCGAACAGAAAGAGTGGCAAACCATGCTCTTGTGTTTATGTTGAAAGGGTTGAAAGGTAATTGGAAACAACCAGTGGCATATTTTTTCACAAGAGATGGAATGCCAGCTGCAAAGTTAGTAGTGATGATTAAGGATGTTATCGCAGCATGTCATGAAGTTGGTCTGCTTGTTGCAGCAACTGTTTGCGATATGGCTAGTAGCAATGTCAGTGCCCTGAAAAGTATGGGTGTTACAACTGAAAGGCCATATTTTATTTTTAATGACTTAAAAATTGTGACAATTTTTGACCCTCCACACCTGCTGAAATGTCTTCGTAACATGTTGTTCAAACATAATGTTCAAGTTAAAGTGAGAATTGGTGGACAGATGTCAAGTGGGACTGCAAAGTGGCAGCATATTTTAAATGCTTACGAGATTGATAAAAAGCAGACATTCTTCAATCTCCTATACAAATTGACGAAAGAACATTTAAATCCTACTGGCTTCAAAGCGATGAAAGTTTCACTAGCTGCACAACTTTTAAGCCATACAGTTGCTGCGACTATAGAGTGCTTGGTTGCAAATGGTAAGTGCTTTTCATGTTTTCACTGTGTTAGCTGTTGATATCAGTATGTTATGCAGGACATTAAGTTGTAAAGCTGGTAGGCCTTTTAAATAAATAGCATGTGTTGACGTCGCTGCTGCATTAGCAACTTTCAGCTTGAAAATTAGTGCTGATTAAATTACCATACATATTGTGGATAGGCCACTGTTTAGGACAGTTAAATGAACACAATAGTTACCTAAGTGAGTAAATTATTCTTCACCATGTAAGATTTAAAAAAAAAGTTCAGCATATCTAGAAAATGCTGTGTTTTATTTTCAATATATGCATAAATGTGTGATGGCCATTGCATATGCACAGCTAGTATGTTATACATTATGTTTGTGAATATATATGTCTAAATATAAATATTTTTGTGTTGTAGGTGCTATGTCTTCTGAAGCAATCTTTACTGCACATTTTGTCGGCTTCACAAACAAGTTGTTTGATAGTGTAAATGGAAGCAGTATGAAACCATCAGGAGCCCAGGGTTTGAAGTGTCAGTTGAGAAAAGAAAGGGAAAATCTTCATCTCAGTTTTTGGGATGCTGCAGTTGAAGAGGTAGACAGTTGGCAATTTGAAAGATTGAATGCCTACAAGCGTTCATGTAGTAATGACTCCAAATCTGCACAGTATTTTCGTCCGCCTTGTCAAGATGGCTGGATTATCACTCTTCGTGGTTTGAAGGAACTGTGGAGTAACCTTAACGAACAAAACTTTCTGTCTCTTAAGGTAAGATCTGTTAATCAAGATTCTCTTGAACATTTGTTTGGGTTAGTTCGTCTCCAGTGTGGGTCAAACAATAACCCAACAGTGCCACAGTTTGAAGCTGCCCTCAAATCTTGTATTGTAAATGGTTTGGCAACTGAAAAGTTGAAAGGTCACAACTGTGAAGCAAGTGTCACTTCATTTGAAGTTCTTTTAGATAATTTGCATAGCTTTCTTTCCGATACGTGCAGTACGTCGGATGTACCTGTACAAATAGCTGAATCTAATTCCAAACTAGTTGTCCCGAGTAAAGATGTTGATAATGGTATGAGTGTTTTATCAGTTTCATATGTTAGTGGTTTTGTTGCCAGTAAAGTTTTGGATGGAAACACCTGTTGTAACTGTAGGAATGCTCTCTCCACAACAGACCCTCAGGAATACATACACTCAGCAATAATGTTTAGGGAATATTCTGTACAGAAACATGGTTTAACATACCCAACCGAGAAATTTGTTACAACTATTGGCAAAGTAGCAAATTTGTTTGATGATGTTTTGCCATCTGTAGCTTCTAAAGATGGTGTGAGAGAGACCTTTACTAAGGTCATTAAAGAGTGTGTAAACTTCAGGTGGCTGCAGGAAATATGTGAAGTCCACTATGAAGAACTGTGTGAGAAAATATGTTATTCAGTGTGTAGAGTATCACTGCCCTGGTGGTGCAAAAAGAAGAATAGAGAAATTGCAAGAAGAGTAAGTGACAGGAAAACTAAAGATAGGAAACTCAAAATATTACAGCACACATGAACCTTGTTGACACATAGGAGTAGAACATTTCCTAATTGTAAGTATTGGAAGTTGTTTGGAAAAAAAAGGTTCTGTTTATAAAGTGTCCATATTTTTTGCCAAACATCACTTGTCACATTACCAAAATTTGTTGTGGTAGCTTCAGTTCTATCAGAATTACTAACAATTTTTGCAAAACCTTGTGTTCTGAATAAAGGTGCTACTGCAATATTTTTAAAGCAGCTTAAATCTATAAATGTCTAAAATCCGAGATAATTACAGTACACAAGTCAGACTACTGACAGTAATTGATAATACGAGGTTAAACTTCTGAAAACATTTAGTTTATTTAAATACCTACTACGTATTTTTGTCTATCATTAGAGGTTGTTATGACCATTTTCAATCCAGTTAAATATTAAAACAAGATATTCAAATAGTGAAGCATCAAGTGAGAAGATAGTGTACAGGCTGTATATTTATACAATTTAGTGGGTAGTGCCACATATCTGTTATCTGGAGATCAGGATTTTTTTTAACATAAATATTATGTCAATAATATATTTAGCCTGTATTTGAGTGCTTTAACTAGCTGAACTAATGAAGATACTTCGGTGATATAATGAAGTGTAAGTGTTAAATAGGCCTATATCATATTAAACAATTTATTGTTTTTTTTTATGTGTGTGTGTGTGTATGTGTGTATAAGTAATTAGGCCCTGCTGATATTTTTCTTTGGATTATATTAACAAGTAACATAATGCCACTTGTAACTGATTGTCGTCACCTGGGCTGCCTCTGCTTCTGTAGATGATGATGATGATGATACTGGAAGTGATGTGCCTGGCGCCAAATAGCGTTGCAAACGTGCGCTAGTTCACGTAGCTCAGGGGTGTCCGTGCCACGTGGCACAGAGGCAGAGTGTGAATTAAGTTTGACTGAGAGAAATGAGAAGTCCGGCAAATGCGTTTTCGGTTGTTTATTGAAAATTCAGACAAAAACGTAGTCAGACCCGCAGCAGAATCGTTCTGGAGCGGAACTCGCCTGTACCCATGTACTTGATACGGTGGGGTGTGGGGCCCTTTTACGATCTTACACTGAAGTCTGTGTGTCCAGCGTGCGCATACATAACTACCCTAACAATTACACTACACAAACAGTTACCCTATACAGATGTACTTCGTCACAGTAGCGCGGACAACCCGCCACGGTTACGTCGGGGCTGAAGGCCCCTACAGTCCCGGTCAAGGTCTGGACAGAGTCCACCTCCAGACGCGGAAGAAAGTTTAATTGAGAGAGTTTACATGTTTAGCTCGTAAGCAACCCAGTGCGGGGTTAGCTGTGATGCACTGAGGCGCCGCGTGGTCAAGATGTTAGCAAAGAAACACAATTTACGTATTACGTGAAACGTCCCACGAGGGGCGCAACATTATTAGGTTACGAGGTCCCCGGGTTATGATGTACTCGGATGGGGTCAGCCACGGAGCCGATGAAAAGCGATTCAGAAGTACTTACACTATTGCAGCTACATGGAAGGTGATAAAATGCGGGAAGACTCCGTGCTGTGCGAGCGGCATCCGACCCCTTGATCCGCTGCCCGACACTACACCCGGCGCGTTTCTTACGCACACTCAGCATCCATGGCCATAACGGGCTATGCGAGCAAGGGGGAGCACCGGCTGCGGCGTCATGATATCACACCTTTTGCCAATGTAATCTTCCAGTTTTAAAAAATTCAATGGAATAACTTAACAAAATTGGTATGGAAAACTCGAAAAGTTAAAAAATATAGTTTCTGTGCCAACCAAAATGATTATTTCCTTTTTATAGGAAGGAACAGTATGTGATGCAGTTATTTGGGAAGGGTAAACACAAGTACTCAAAGATATGTACTACTTGTATAAAGTAAACGCACACACAATTTGGATGACACATATTTCCAAACTGTGTGTGTGTATTTACTTCCTACAAGTACAAATCTGTGAGTACTTGTGTTTCTGTCTTTTTATTATGTAATAAGTTGCCTAGCGGCCTTTGTCACGCCATGATATGAAAATGTAATCATCATTTCATTTGCTACCTGATTATGTATATACTATGACTAAATTGTACTCTTGTACATTCTTGTACATTCTTGTACACAACACTAAATTAAGGTGCAGTAACAATTAACATTTAATTTGAGAAGTGAACACAGCAAAGTTGCATTTTTCATGGATGTTTTACTATGTAACTTAGTTGTATGGTTGAATACTGTATAACTATTATTCATCATAACTAGTTATACAAAATTGAATTTACTTACATATCTTAATTTCATTTGTAAGTAATGGGTGAAAAAAATATGACCACAGATATAGTCCATGGATTGCATATATATAAAATAAATGTAATTAATCATTAAATGTGAACGATAAGAACACACTATTAATTGAAGTAATAATATAGTGTTACATGACAAATAGGCGTAAAACATGAAGCTGTGGAAATGTTTCTTCCTTGTTACCTACCAGACATCATACATAAAATAAAGGACAGCAATTATTTACAAGTTTGTTTTAAAGGTCTAATGTATGCTCAAATTATTGTACATATGTAATTAAATAATAAACTTAAGAAAGTAGTGTGATGTTTTTATCCTTGCAGCAAAATTGATATTGCCAGACTTCGAGTGCTTGCAGATATGGCAAAACTCTACAAATACATCCTATGTCACTATTTAATGTAAATAGACTCTATTGAATTTACTTTGACATTGCCTTTTCTTTTACATGCCAATTTACTTGTGTAATCACAATGCAAATTAATTATATTTTTGTGATCATGATGCTTAAATATGTTGGTAGGAAAATTGTACAGTGTAAGGCATATTTTCATTGCATTTTGAGGTATAAGAAATGTGCTGAACTTATTTTAATATCAAATTGTGTACTGGTTAGTGCTACACGTCCACATTTATAGGCCAAACAAAAGTGTAAGGACTGTCAAAACATTTTCTTATTTTTCATAAAATTCATGAAGAACAATGTAAGTGTAAGTTAGGCTATGTAGGTTATATTAAGGTTTACTTTTTATTATATCTGTCCATCTGTTCTGTTAAATTGGATTTAGCAATTCTTGTGTATGGTTGTATCAAAAGATATGAATATATTCATAGAAGTACTGTCTGAAAATTAAATGATGACAATTGTGTACTCTATTTGTTTAATTATTTTTGTTATATACTCCCTGCATTTTGTTTGATATAATTTTGCAACATTTTTTCTTATGTGTTTCGAAATACATTTGTGCACTGGAACCCAACGAAGGTAGTCAGAATTTCTAATTATAATGGCCGAATGACAATATAAAAACAATTAGGTTAACTTAAAACTCGACATGGCTATGATCACCAACGTTAAATTTTCTATCCCGCAATTCTCCTACATATTTGGCGAGAAGCCACCGATTGCGCCCTCGTGGTGCAGTGATCGACAGACTGGTGAATTCATGCCACTGTTTCCTCCACGCAGAGAGGAGAAGTCACATGACCTCACCGACCAATCACACGCACGCTTTATTCACACTACACATCACAAGCCAATAAGAATACACGACACAGCTTGAAAACAGTTTTCTACACATAGAGCCAGGGACTTTACATTCTCTCTCTCACACACACCGTGAGACAGTAGCTATCACTCAGTTCCAACGACCAGTGGGGAATCCCAGCTTTTGTCTCTGTTGGCAGGGAATCACAGTTTCTATCTCACTTGCACTTACAGGCCTCTTATGACTCTTTCTTTCTTCACATCACCTCAGACACAGTGCCTTGTTCTAGAACCTTATGTAACAGCAATCATAATACAAAATTAAACTTATTTAGAAAAACCTGAAAAAGTAGGCCAAAATAGGTAAAATTCCAGTACAACGACTTATTTGTGAATAATTACATAAAAAACAGTAATGATTAAAAATGTCTGTTAAAATACAAAGCACATTCTTAAAACACATAGCATGTGTAATATCAACCATTAAATATATAAAAATGGGAAAAGTATTTTTATTGAGACTTTTTAAGAATTGTTTACATTCATGAAAATAGTTAGAAGAATATTTAGCTAGGAGGGCAGAGGCAATGTTACATACTTCAGACAGTGGTATGGTGAAATTTCCTTAAAGTCGTGACTCGAGGAACTCCGCAATAGGTAGATTAGTATAAATCTACCTAAAATTAGATAAGTGTGTTTAAAAATTCAATTGGTAATGAGTAATCACAAATGACTGCATGAACCCCAAGAAAAACTGTTTACATCAATAAAATGTATATTCGAGTAATGGTACTTCAGCCATAAAATACTACAGTGTAATTAAATTTTCAGAATATATATTTAATATAAAAAATATATAATAATTATATATATAATATAATAAATATATATAATATAATAAAAATATATATTATTTACAAGCACTTGTATGCTTGTAATTTTTATGTATATATAAAAAAAGATTCACTTAAATATAGATATAAATATATATATGTATATATATATGTGTATATATATATATAAATTTGTAAGTTAATCTGTTTTACATATACATAAAAATTTAAAGTATATGAGAGTTTGTAAATAATTAATATGTTACATTTAAATTTATGAATAAAGCATAATTTGGAATAAATAGTAATTTGAATTTCCCGCCGCCAGTGCCGTTTTTTTTTGTTAGTAGCGCGAGTGACAACTTGGAGCGCTAGTGTCGAACATAGCGCACAGAAAATAGCATTGAGTTTCCCATCTTTCCGTATAGGTGGATAATCCTTGGTGTACATCGAGCCACTCAATGGGATGCGAAAGTGCAACAGCTCTCTACAGCCAACAACACACTCTGGAAAGTGGCGAAAAACCTGTCCTCCAAGCCCACAATTATCCCGCCTATCCAACTTCCTACTGGAAACATGGCTTTCTCGCCTAAAGATAAAGCTACAGTACTTGCTGACTGCCAAGAACAGGCCTTCCAACCCAACATCCTACCAAACAATCCCCCCCACTCCCTCCTAATAACGGAGCAAGTAGCGGCCATGCGACTCACACCTGCAACCTCAGAACCCCTTCTAACAACAGAAGCGGAAGTCAGAAGAATCATAAAATCTCTGAAGACTAATAAAGCTCCAGGAACAGATAAAATCCCTTCCCTTGTCCTAAAACACCTCAAAATCCCAGCTCTTCAAGCAATAGCAGCCTGCATAAATGGCATCCTTCTCACCAACTCCTGGCCTAACAATTGGAAGGAGGCAAAAATCATTCTGCTTCCCAAGCCTGGCAAAAATCCGCAACTCCCGTCCAGCTACCGACCAATAAGCCTGCTCAACACCATCTCGAAAGTAGCTGAGAAAATAATAGCACGCCGCATCCAATTACACCTGGAAGAGCAACAAGTGCTCCCAGACTATCAATTTGGCTTTAGAGCTCGCCACTCCACCACTCAACAGCTCGTTAGAATAGTTGAGCATATAACACAGGCCTTTGACTGGCGCCACTACACCGCGGCAGTCTTCCTCGATATTGAAAAGGCCTTCGATCGTGTCTGGCATGACGGACTTTTATACAAACTCCAAGCCATAAAACTCCCAGATACGTATATAAAAACCTTGGACGCATACCTAAGTAAACGATCTTTTCGTGCAAGCATCCCAGGAGCCACATCTACTCCACGTAAAATATTAGCTGGTGTACCACAAGGCAGTGTACTTGGCCCCATGCTCTTCAATATATATGTCTCTGACTTACCGAAACTGCCCAGAGCCAACATCGCGTGTTTTGCGGATGACACCATGTTGTATGCTAGTTCAACTCAATCGCAACAAGCAGTCAGGCGCCTACAAGAATCACTGAATCTGTTAGAATCGTGGTTCACAGATTGGAGAACAGCTATCAATGTCGACAAATGTGAGGCGATCGTCTTTACACGCCGGAAGGTACCGGCAAACCTACCTCAGCTACGCCTCTTTAACAACAATATACACTACAAAACCTGTGTCAAATACCTGGGAGTCCACATGGATAAGAGCCTAACTTGGAGCAAACAGGTATCGAATAAACAAGCACTCGCGAATGCAAGACTGGCAACTTTATATCCTCTCTTAAACCACAAGGGAAGTCTAAGCATTAAAAATAGCAAATTACTGTACACAGCCTGCGTGAAACCCATCATGACCTATGCGGCTCCAGCGTGGGGCTACGCAGCGAAAACGCACTTAAATAAACTGCAGGTGGTGCAGAATAAGGCTCTTAGAAAAATCGCGCATGTGCCTAACTATGCTCCCATGAAGAGAGTACACACAGAGATTCGCATAGACACCATGCACGAACAGTTTATTAAACAAGCTGTAGCCTTTTATAAAACAGTGGAATCACACACAAATCCCCTAATAAACAGGCTAGGTCGTTATCACCCAGAAGATGTACGAAAATACAAAAGGCCAAAGCATATTCTATGCGAGAAACCGCCCTGAACGAGTCGAAAAATCACCGTGGTCCGCACCAGCACTGATTGGCTGGCCGCGCGCAGGGGGCGTGGCCTCGGGGTAGCTGTAGCTCGTTGCGGACTGTTCAGAAAACTTCAGGAACCAAAAACTTGTCACGCATCGATTCACTAAAATGTAAATAACTTCTGCAATATTCAACGCAGAAACAAATAAAAAACACCAAAATAATCAGCAGAAAACACTCGTGCCGTCATAGTACATAACTGCGCCCGGCGCATTGCAAACACTTTAAGATAAACTGTTAAAAACTCAGCGGCATCGCTCAGCTTTAATTCTACGAATTTTTTCCCTCTTTCATTATTAGTGTTATTAGTGTTTTAGTTCTAATTTTACAACGTAATTTCTCTCCCTATACCCTGACATCTTTACCACCAGGAAGTGCTTCGTCCCCCCCCCCTGCACCGCCAGGGGAGCTCACAGAGACGCCGCCCACAGTGCCTGTCAGCAGGGGAGATGGCACCAAGATCCTGCCATGGTTCCCGCAGCCACATAGTGCAACAGCCACGTTATCATGCCCTTCCAAATTATTTTAGTGCTTCACTCTTTCGCATCCTAACATCCCCCCATAGTGTATATCAACATCTCCCTAGTAGTTGTAATAATAATAATAGTCAACCATCGTAAAAATTCATTCCCATTTTCTCAATTATTGCACAGTGACGCCAACCACAGCACCAGTGCTTCAGTGCTTCATAGATGCTGCATTGGCATGCCAATGCCAACCCAGTATCCCCTCCACTCCTACTAATTATAGAGTGTTGTATATATGTGTTTCTACTTTTAGTTGCAGGTCGCGCCAGGAGTTCCTGCCGCCCTCGGTGTCACCGAGGCAATTGTCAAATTCGCACAACCCTGCTGTGTATTTGCTCGGAGAGCACCAACATAGCTTTTCCAGGAATCCCACCTGGAAAGGTTATAGCCTACTATACCTCTTCCGCGTCCATATTTTCCCATCGGTCGCGCTAGCTTTTCAGATTACAGGTAACAGGTTTCCTCCAGTGCGTCGCTGGTTTACTGTTGCCTAACCCTTTGCTACACCCCATAGGCTGTAGGAGTGCTAAGTTCGCACTACTACAGGCTTTATCGCGCCAGACGCACGTCGCCATGACTCCTCCCCCTCCCTCCCAGGAGCGGGAGGAGTCAATGGCAGTTTTATATATTGTCTACTTAAGCGTATAGGTCCCACCTGGCACGCATCAATTCCCTCAAGTCAAATCATTCCCATTTGGTTAGCAGGGCTCACAAACACTTCGGCTGTGTGAGACTGACTTCAGCGTGGAGGGGCTGTGGTCTAAAAAATATAAAAAAAAAAAAAACAAAAAAAACAGGAGTCGGTGGTCGTCTCTCGGGGCGTGCGCATCTCTCTCGCGGGCTGTTGGCTGGGAGTTCCCTGCGACCTATTGGGTAACCGAAGGCTGGCAGTGCGTGTTGGTTTTGTGTGCGTGCTGGGGGCGGCCTAGCAGCGCCAACTGCTACCGACCGCGTCCCGCGGGTGGCGGATACGGGATCCCAGCCCGAGAGTTGCAATCTCGCTGGGGTGGCTGCGAATAACCAATAGCAGTCCGCGGACCAATGGCCGGCCTGCGGAGTCGTTATTACGGCTGTCGGTGTGAAAGGTAGCCTGAATGTAGCTCGGCGCGTGGCAGGAAGCAGCTTCGTCGGCGAAGGCCCGCAGGGGAGCTCGATGTGCTGAAAAAATGCGAAGTGTAGACGAACTGCGGGCTGGAACTTGCGGAGCTGTGAACTGCTGCGCGCGCAACGGAATTGAAATGCATCGGAACTCTGAAGGAAGACATCAGGAACCTTCAGCTGGGGCTGCTGTAGGTGTGGCAGCAGTAGCCTCGAGCGGCGCGACCTTCAACCGTCTCGGGGATTTTGGGTGGCGAGGTTGGTTCCCTCCCCCCACCCTGGCTTGAAAAGTACTGCTGTTGACCTGAAGAAGGAAGATGAAGATGGCGCAACGTCAGGCTGCCTTTCGCACCGAGAGCCAGCAGTTCGAGCCGGTTTACTGGCTCGTCTGCCCGCTTCTGTCTTAACTGTGGCTGCCTGGGCAGCTGTGGCTGGGCTGACGTGAAGTCGCCCGCCCCTGGGGGCGCATGCGCCCCTGGCTAATAATAACCCAGGAGCTCCCAACTTAAATGCGGGCCGCAAGGCCCAAGCACCCAACTCCACCAAGGTTGATTTTTCAGCCCCTCCAACTCTTCTTACCTGGACCCTTCTTCCTCTTGTCCAGTAGTTACCTGCTTGCTTAATGCATGTTAATTGATCCCCGCATGAACCGGCCCAGGGTTTTCCCTGTGTCTATGCAGGTTTTACCTGGGCCACACTTAGCTAGCTTTTAAGCTAGGCGACCAATGGGGCGTCAGTCATGGCGCCAATTGCAGCCATGGCTGGCCAATAAACCCCAATAAGCACATGATGCACGCGCCCTTGTCCTGCATGGTTAAAAACCCGCATGGTAGAGTGTATAGGCTTCGGCCTGAGACACACTTAGGTCCTCCCCTAACCTGGACCCTCCCCTACACACTTAGAATTAACTTAGGCTAGGAAAAAAAAAAAAAAAAAAAAAAAAACAGGACACACATCCCCCTGATTGGCCGAGCCTGAAAGCCAATCAGCGCACGACCCCCTCCAAACAAAACCAGTTGCCGGCGCTCGGAGCAGCTCAGTACCTCCCGCGCCGGCCTTCCACGGACTCGTGGCAGGCTGGCAAAACAAATCTGCCTATGCTTCCGCATAATTAAGGGCAGTGTGTGCATGACAAATGAAACAAAGCTCGCGCACAATACACATGTGTGCTGGCAGCTCTTATATAATTAAATAATAGGTAAATGTTATTTCATATAAATTTAATGTTTCACCCCCTTAGTATAAGTTAATAAATTAAGAACATAAACGCCCTAATTATCATACATGACAATTAAATATGTGATTATGTAATAACCAAACATGATTATAATAATTCAAAATGGTCCGAAGCACGCAGGTGTAGGTTTTGACTTATGCAGAGGTCCACTGCCTGTGTGGTTAGGGCTGACTCTTTATGCCTGATGGGCATGCTCGCCTGCAGGCCTCACCTGCAGTGACGGTCGTGTTTCTGATAGCATGAGATTTTGAATTACACCTAAATAAACACACAGATGGCTGTAATACATGTGATAACCAAACATGATGCTTATTCAAAATGGTCCGAGGCACGCAGGTGTAGGTTTTGACTTATGCAGAGGTCCACTGCCTGTGTGGTTAGGGCTGACTCTTTATGCCTGATGGGCATGGCTCGCCTGCAGGCCTCACCTGCAGTGACGGTCGTGTTTCTGATGGCATGAGATTTTGAATACCAGCTACCATTGCAACTAGTGTGACATCGCACACACACAACATGCATACCAACCATATGTATGCGTGTGTATATATATGTATATATGCCTGAGCGTGTATATATATATATATATACATAACACAAATTTTTTTCCCCTTCTCAAAACCAGGCTAGCTGGCAGCCAGGCGGGAAACGACGAAGTCGCCCCCTAAAGATCAGTACCCAACCAAATAAAGTTTAATGCGGACAAAAAGTCCAAGTTCCCTCCCAAATTTGCTAAGTAGTGACTTTCTACTCTGTCCAACGCTTCTTCCTGAACCATCCCTCTGTTCCCGTAGCCAACCTGCTTGCTATTAATGCATGAATTTTGCATCCCGCATGTCAGTGCCCAGGGTTTTCCCTGTGTCTATGCAGGTTTTACCTGGGCCCAACTTATCTAGTATAGTCTAGTATAGTCAAGTGAGGGGAGTTAGTCATGGCGCCAATTGCTGCCATGGCTGGCCAATCCCCCTCCTTAGCACATATGCATGTTCCCTTCTCTGCATGGTACCCCCTGCATGATTAGAGCGTATAGGCTTCGGCCTGAGACGCACTTAGAGTCTCTCCCTAACTCGGACCCCTCCCAATACACTTAGTTTAACTTAGGTTAGGAAAAAAAAAAAATTACAGGACACATCCGTAGTGGGATATCCGTAGTGGGACATCCGTAGTGGGACATCCGTAGTGGGACATCCGTAGTGGGACATTTTTTCGTGCGTGCAGCCAGCGTTAATCGATTTATTAGACGTTTGCTGTACTCTGGGTTTTTTGTACTTTTTCCTAGGACTTGTGTTTTTATTTTAATATGTATTTCTTTACGCACGAAAGAGCTGAGTTAGCTGGAGCGTGCTCTTTTATTTGCTGTAATGTTCGTTTGTAATGTGTATTTATGTGTTGAATAAACATCAATATAAATCTAAAAAAAAATTCCAAACTATTCCAAAGGTTGTCGGTTCGAATCCCGGTAGCTGCGAAATTTTTTTTGTACTTGTAAAAAGAAATACGGCGCACAGTAATAAATATATTTGAATTAATGAATGCAAATAAAAGTAAATTTATTAATTAAATTGTACATTTCATTTCACTCCTTTGTATCCATACAAAATAGTGATAATTCAATAAAAATGATTCACTTTTATTCATAAAAGTATGCAGAGGTAGATTTTATCATACAAAAGCTAGAAACATTTTTAAAAAAAATCTTCCTCATAGAATATAATTTTTTTAATGCCTAACTGGTTTTGTTTCAAAAACTTATTATGGCTCAGTCTTAGGCCGAATATGATATTTTCTTTTTTTCTGGATAAATAATTTCATCAATGTTTTGTTATGACGTTGTCACGTTAAACTATCGTCCGTAAACCGACTTTACAGACAACCTATTTTTTTTTTTCAATGTACGTAGCAGAAACAATTTTGCTATAATGAAGTTAATGTTAATTTCTTGCAGATTTGTTGGTATCATGGTTTTTTTTAGCAATATTCACTACATCATGGCATCTTTACTATTATTCCTAGTCAGCTCGTTTTAAGCTATTAAACAAATTTATAGCATAATAGCCGTGTGCCCAAATGGAAAAGTATTTGCTCCTAGTTTTGATGAATTACCGAAAACGCTGATACAACTGAATTTTTTTTTATAAACAGAAGCCTAAACATCAATTTCCATATTTCTAACTGGAAAAAATTACAAATTTCCGTACACTTTCATACCCTATTTAACTCCCTTAGGGGACGAATTTTCAAAAATCCTTTCTTATTGCTCACCTGCGTTATATAAGGAACTCCAATGCCAAAATTTCATGCATCTATACTCAACGGTTTAAGCTGTCTGGCAGTCAGTGTTAGATTTATATTAAGTAGATAAGCCTTTATACAATTACGATTTGTTTTGCTATCCAATTGATAACTAGTTGAATTTAACTTCAGAACTGACGCCCACTACATTGACTAATGCCTCCATGGTTCGCAGTGATAGATAATATAGTTTCAGTTGTAAATTCAAAATGGATCATTTTCGTTAAACTTGTTACTTCAATTTATAAATGTAGAAGCTAACGCTGCTCAGTAACGCCCAAAGATCTCAGGTGACGTGACCACTGGGTATGTGATGGGTTTCGAACCAATCAAATATAAACTCTTGTGTTCATAAACTTACTCATAATCATGGATGGCCTCAAGCCATCTACTCTCGTTGTGTGAGCATGACATCTCGGCGTTTACCTACACTGACAAAAATACACGGTTATTTTCCTACACTTTCAGAAATCACAGTCAAATTCCAGACATTTCAAAGAAGATTCAACCTCAAATAAACGAATAGTTCTTCATAAATTAAAATAACTGAACCTTTGGGGAAAAAACGACGTATTCGACTACCGAGTTGGTGTTTCGTGTTAAACAAATGTTGACAGAAGAAGAGTGTTCTTATTTTAGAACTAAACAGTTTTTTATTGTTTTGTTTCTTCATTTGATTCATATTCAAAGTAAGTTAACTCAGCTTCCGTAAATGTATGAAGATCACTGGATAATTTGTAACCAGCGATCTTTGTTATTTGAAGGTTAACGTTTTTATTAGTGTAGACATGTAATGGACGATATTAACATAAACACTGGCTCATGAAACTATTGAAGCTGCTGTTAATAGTGGAATATCACTGGAAAAACTAGTTAAAAGGCTCAATTATGAATATGTCAGTATCACTTTCACAAATTTTACTGTTAAATTCCAAAGATTAGAAGTAATTTTAAACTTTCCTCTTTATAGTGCATGATATAACTGCACATTTATTTACGATGAAGTTAATTTCGTAGGAAAACGTATCAAAATTTCGTGGTAAATTTTTCAAACAAATATAGATAAATAGCTTCGTAATCTTTCTAGAAATGCCACAAGAGTTTTTTTTTTTACATTTTACCCGAAATATGTCATAGTTTCGTAAAACAATTTTAGTAACATTCCTCAGAACATCAAAGTTATTACTTTGGTTAGGAAAATGTATTCAATATTTAAAAGTTTCCTCGTCATTAATGATCGAAAGTTATGTTTTTGAAAAGAGGCCGTAAACTTTTGGAGTACATTCTAAACAAAAAAAATTTGTTTCCGGACTTATTTCTTACTTAAGTTACAGGAAAACATCAAGCGCACCAACAAAATGGCATGCAACATAACCTCAAAACTATCAGGAAGGTGCTCGAAGGAAGATTGTTGACTTGCTGTTTCGGCAGTTGCTAAAGGCTGTCGCAGATACAGTGACAGCCTTCCACGCTGATGCCATTGCTGTCTGCCTGCCAGTTGTTAAAGTAGCAGCGATCCACGCGCGGAGACTTGAGTACCCACACGTGTAGTTCGTTCTTTTTCTAACCACGTCCCGATAACGTTTGTTATCCCTTAGTCAGTCCGGAAGCAGTCAGTCTACATGAATGTTCGTTTGTGAAATAATATTAAGGGCAAACGTAGATAAAGTTTTCAGTTTTAGTAAAAAATTTAAAGTAAGAAACTGATAGTCTATAGAACAAAATTAAAAAAAAAAATGTGTATCTCCATAAAACTTTGGCAAAGTTTAGTGCGATTTAACACATTTGTAAACATTTACAGAAAACGATTATATATTAAGTCATCTATTTTGAAACTTCCTAAAGTCTATTGAGTTGAGTTATGCTTTATCATAGTCAAAAGTGTACCAATTCGAAATATTTATGAGAGTGTGAGTTTTAAAATCTTATAAATATGAGTAGACTCTCATATCTTCCTCTCCAAAAATATTCTATATTTTCAATTTCTAAGTTTAAAATTGTCTCTGAAATTGAAGAAAGCGTTCCTGACTTAAAAACTACAACCTGGGGCAGTATGATTATATTAATATTTATTAATCACTTTATTCTGCAAAATTTTTCTTAGGTGTTTCGTTTGCTCCGAATTACTATTTGTCATGTGAAACCATTTCGACTAGGTTTATATCAATTAAAAAAGCTTTTAATTGCATTTATTGTAGGCAGCTGATTACTTAGCATGTGTTTAAATTTGATACGCTATACGAACATTTTTTGCAGCTTTAAAATATTAATTTACGATCGAGACAGGAATATTGTTTTGCGGGACAACAATTTTTAAACTGTTTAAACTTTATTTTATTAGGGGTTGCACTCAATCATAAACCTTATAAATAAAACAAACTTGGTAAATACTTATGATTTCCCAACATATGGTAATTTGTTGGCAAGTTTGGTGTCATGTTGTGTTGAAATAAAAACTTAAAATAAACGATGTTATTGATAACTCAATTTTAAAAACCGTTAATAATACGCTAGTTATCAAAATAAGCTAAACCTTTACTTTTAAACACAATAATTTACATTGGAAATAATTTTTTTAATATCTTGTACATGGAAGTTGGAAATTTAAATGACTAAAAAAGTACCATATTTTTATTGTAATATTTTCATGCTAAAGATTAGTCAATAACTTCCATTAGATTATTAGGAAAGTTTCTTAAAAGATTTCGTAGCCTTTTTCTCGTAGTAATTAGAGGGCATTCATAAGTAAACGATATGTTGCCTGCTTTATTATTTATTATTTAATGTATTTACTAGTTGGGTAGTGGATAGTGGGTAGGCTTATGCACAGTTGTTTGTATCT
Organism: Bacillus rossius redtenbacheri; assembly: GCF_032445375.1. NCBI lineage: Eukaryota > Metazoa > Arthropoda > Insecta > Phasmatodea > Bacillidae > Bacillus > Bacillus rossius. The sequence goes on from NC_086333.1 coordinate 56,100,246, forward strand.
TTCAGTTTGAGTCTTCTCTTAATTTTATTTCACGTGGTTGATATATTTATGTAGCAAAATATTTTAACATAAATAAAAGTTACTACAAATTTAATACTTATTAATAGTTTAAAAAAAACTTTGAAGAATGCTTTTGAAATGAAGGACATATAAATAATATTTTAAAACGTAAAAAATCTCGACAAATAGGTACTTGAACGTTAAACCCAATATTTATGTATTTGCTATTTACTCAAGTATTTTACATGAAAGTCTCATTGCAATCAATTATCCTTTAAATAGTTTTTAAAAAGGATACATTTGAATAAAATAAATCCTTTTCGCAATCGCACTTGATTATTACGAATTTCAGAATTTAATTTAATATTGTGTGCATCAAAGTAGTCATTATAACCTCATAAATTTCACTCTGTATTCTTTAAATCCCCGTGGTTAAATTGAGAGCTTGTTGTGTCATGTAATTAACTTTTCAATTTCGGAAAGCCTGTTGAAGATGTTATTTGATTGAACTCTTATGATTTATCAAAAAAAAAACTTGTAAAATAATTTGATCTTTATATTTCAGCCAATATTTTTTTAGAGGTGTAAAATAAACGAATTTTCAACAAATATATGCGCACACAAGAACACTAACCAACATAAAAAAAGGTAGAAAAATAGCAGATTGCTAAAAACTCATGTGTTGATTTTTCAGCTAAATATATTTTAGTTTATTTCGCTAAAGTCATTTTTAGAGGCCAAAAATTGCATTCACCTTTACACACCACAAGAGTTAGTGAAGTACATGAGGCAGCAAGTTGTACGTAGCTGTGTACTTGAAATATGATAAGGTATCGGTTACCCTCACCAGTGTGAACATGTTCTTTCATTTATTTGTTGTAACTTATTTATAAACCTTTTTAAATATATATTTAATTTAATATGTTAGTCCGGGTAAAGTATAAAGGGACAAAAAAAATTTTTAAGGGCAGTGTACTTCACCCCTTGGGTTCGTAAGTGTTTGTATGAACTTGAATTGACATAAAACCTCTGTAAAATAATTAACGGTAAGCTACTGCTAGGATAGAGTAAGCAGCTGTTTTGATGAATGTAGTTATATATATATATATATATATATATATATATATATATATATATATATGTTTTAACACCTAATTGAAAACGTGAGGTTCTGTCTTTGTAATCGTTAAAAATCTGGTAGTTTTTTTTTACTGAAAGTGGAATAAGATTTAAATGTGACAGTTGCATGTTAAATTATTCAAGCATGTTCAGTTTCCTGTTTTGCGAGTTCATACGAGTCACTAGGGCCCGGCGTATACTTAATTTATATTTGCAGAGAATAAATAGACGTTTACCGGGACACTATTTCGTAAATTTAAAGTCTACGGGTTACAAATTTTTATTTATAAGTGAAGGTTTTACGATTGTTAAATTAAAATTTTGTTCATAAAAATAAGATGATTTGACATGTAAAAGTTGGCGCACTTATAATGTATCTGAATTACAAGTCTATAAGCCAGCTGGAATTATATAGATTTAGAAGGAAATTCGTATTGAGACAGTAAGTTTAATGTCAAAAAATTTAAAAATTTGCTTTAATAGACAAAAAAATATCAGCACTTCAGAAACGTTAAGAGCATTCTCAGATAAAATCACAAATTGGACAAAATTAATTTAAGAACTGAAATTTATAATTTTGCACTCTTCTTAGGACTTGTTTCACCGGAAAAAATTCGGATGTATATAAAAAATGTTCTTTGGTGAAACTGGACAAAGTACCTTAGTGAACCACATTACCTTATTTTGATTAAGCAGATTTAGATTTGTTCAGTACAAACCATTTATATACTTCTTGTTGAACGTGTATTTATTTTAACGGAGTGTTATTTAGTCATAAACATATAAGCTAATACATTTGTATTATTAATAAATAGTATGTAGGTACTACAAAAAGTTTGATAACTAGATACTAGAAGTTTGATACTAGAATCCTAATTAAAGTTAACACAAGTATATAAATAAAATTGAATATTTATGTATTCAAAGGTTGTTACAAAAAACATTTATAAACTGGGCATGAAATTGTGTGCTCTCCGATCCTCAGTAACATAAATATCATCTTCCACAGTTTTCGGAATATAATATTCCATTATACTTCCCTGTGAAGCATACAGATTGTATTTGTGAAATATTTTACTTTGGTGTTGAAACTATTAGAAATTCTTACACATAGTACAAGGTCAATAAGATTACAGGAAGCGTTGTGAAATACGAGGGTTAAATTTTTTGCATAAATAGCTTAGTAGTTTTCAATATGCACTTATAGTTCTATGAAACATCTACTTTGATCTTTATCCCCCTTATCTATACAAGGGAATTTACTGGTGACTAGTAAACTTGTAGTTTTATGAAATAGGACCCGTGAAGTAGAACTTCCATTGGGCATCTTTATAGTTCGTGCATATTTTGTAATCGAACATTGAAGACGATTTGACACAACTGGAAGAGTTTCTAAATAACGTAATTGTAATTGTAAATGAAAAATGAAACGAATGCGAAGCAGGTCGTTTATTTCATTGGAATTAAAACGCTTTAAAGATAGGTGTTAAGTTATTTTAATTATGACGTTCTCGAAAAAGACAATAATAAACCTTAAAAATTAACTAATATTTAGTTTCTTAGATATAACATATGCTATAATACATAGAAAAAATATTACTTTTACTAAAGATTACTTTGGAAATCAGTTGCTAAGAAATGCTTTGTAGTACCTACTACTACAAGAAAGATATTGTTACTTTGTGCAACACATGGCTATGGTTATTTTTGAAAATATTAAGTACGTTTTTTTCGTGACAATACTGAGTATTTCTTACAAAATTTTGCGGGTAATATTATATTTTAATTAATGTATCATTGAAGCAAATTTTTTTTTTTGGGAATGGAAAATATAATTGAATACTCAACAAATCGACTTTATTTTGTTCTACTATGCTTATTATGTGAGCATTTAATACTTGAAATATATTCAGGTTACAGTTTACAAATAACTATGACTTTTGGAGGTACAACTAGGAAACCACAAAGCAAAAATTCCCGTGTAAGAATCCAAACTTCGTACTATTGCGAATATTATTTTTAGTGACATAGTTTTTTTCATGTAAATGTACAAATTTTTTAAAATATGTAGGCTATCTGTGGTCTTACGTTAATTTTTTCGGTTACATTTGAGAAAGAAAAAAATTACAGCGGGACACAGTGAGCCCCGGGGCAGATGGTTAATGTGCGACTGGCCAAGGTTCAGGAGTTCGCGGCAAAAATAAAATTGCAACATTCGCATGGCTGGCCAAGCAGAAATTCCGCGACGGGGAAATTGCACTGTTTCGCCAGCGGCAAAGCTCGAAATTCAGCCGTGCTTGCTCGGCCACGTGCACTCTCGAATCGAGACCCGCACATGGTTGTTCCTTTGTTCGCTTAAGCACGAGGGCAGCTACAGAAAAACAAGAGACAAACGCACTGTAGGAGGTATTTAGCAGGAGCAAGAAGACGTGTCCATAGTCCGCCGAGCAGTGTCCAACTGTACTCCTACGATCGATTACAACGTAGGCATGTGTTTTTCACGAAAAGGTTTCCGAGGCTATAGTCGTTTCTTGAAACATTAAATTATCATCTCTATTTCTTTGATTGGTTGAGTTTTTTTCCTTCACAATATAATTTTTTTTTTCCAAAATGGAACAGAAATACTCGTGAAAAATTTCAGATATTTCCAAAATTTGTATATTTACTTACAAACAATTTTATCACTACAAAATAGTATTCACAGTTATACTGGGCTTGTATTCTTACCCGGGCATTCGTGCTTTGTGTTGTCCCAGTAAATCCACTAGATCAAAGTTATTTGTAAACCCTTCTCTGAATACCTTACCAGTAGCTATTAACTGCGCGCACATAATAAGCTTTATACAACAAAATAAAATCAGTTTGTTGAATATTCGATTATATTTTCCCATGTCTTACAAAAACATGGTTTAATGAAACATGAATTAAAATATAAAATTATCCGCTAATTTTCGTAGGAAATACTCAGCAAGTTTCTCAAAAAACGTATCACATATATGCATAAATAACCATAGCCATATATAAAAAAAATTATATGCAGACGTTACATGTATTGAAAGGTTTTGTAGATACTCCAACATAAGCCATGTTAGTTCACTTTGGTAGAAAGTAGACTCGGTACACGAAACATTGCCAATATTAGGGGGCTAAACTGTTTATTTGCACAGTTGCCTGGGTAATTTGTAACCAACGTTCTTCGTAAGTTTAAGACTGAAAATGTTTTGAAAGTGAAAAATCTTTCCTGAGGCGGCTACAGTTTTCGAGCGTTACGGATATTCCGATCGAATGAGGGGAATAATAAGGCACGTGGCGGGGGAACCGGCAGAGGAGGAGAGTGCGTCAGCGGCAACGCCACTCCAACGCATTCACTAGCGGTCGAATGGGAAGATGGTGATAAGGGGGGAGGGGTAGGTACGTAGCGTATAATGCTCCATGCTAGTTGTATCGGCTGGCAGGGAAGTCGGCAGGGGAGAGGTAGAAATAACGCAGCAGTTATGCTACGGAATTCTAGTAACGCTGCTTGTGTTTGTCTACTACTCCTACTTCGTAACGGCTAACGATTAACGCTACCATATTTATTTTATTTTATTCAAAGTATTTACAATTTATTTATTCACGTGGGAAAGAGATATTTGAGTGTCATTCATTTTTATGTAAATAGTTTGATTGAAAATGTAAACAATTTATCACTATCTATACCTAAGAATCACTGAAGTATACTTCTGTCGCGCGTGGACTCCGCGCACACACTTTTGAACAGATTGAGGAATTCATCCAGAGGAACACTTGTGCCTGCGGGAATTAAAATTTAAAAAAAAAAAGTCTAGTATGTATGAGGGGGGGACGGAAAAGGCTGAGCTTTAAAGCGTGGCATATAGTTTGGAAGAAGCTGTGGCGACACTGCGCAATGGCACGGGACGGAAGGCGACGGGAAACCATGGACCAGTAGCTGGTCCCTTGAGGGGAAGGGGGGGGGCGGAGGAATCTAGTTCCAGATTCTCGCCCTGCCTCCGAATATATCACGTCTGGTAAAAACCTGTTTTCGAGGCGCCAACTGGTGGCGGAACACAGCAGACGAGAGAGACAGAAAAGAGAGAGAGATAGAGAAAGAAATGGAGTAGGGATACGTGAGACACACAAATATAAACCTGAATACTATATACATATATTTTTTTTTCCGCTTGGCTTTCCAAGCGCCCAATAAATTACAGCTGTAATCAAGGAGGCGTGAGCTTAGCTTAGCAGTAGGGGTTAGAAACTGTGGAGTGTCAGGAGGGAAGGGAAGTTATGGGGTGGTCAAGTGAGAGAGAGACAAATTATACCTACCTAAAAACCAACCTTGCAGCAAACCATCGAACATGGGCTACATAAAACTAGGTCCTTTTGGCCTATTAAAAACGTTTTTGTACGTTAAATCTTAATTTCATTGTTTTTTCGTAACGTAATTTAATAATAATCATTTAATGTCTTTGCTACTTTAAAAGAAATAAGCTGTCAATGTCAGATTTAAAAAAAAAATTGAAATTAACCCATAGGTATAGGTACGACATGCCAAGAAGTAGCAACAAGAAAATAAAGAAAGTTGTTGGTAATAGTTGGAAATAAGTTTCGAAATCATTATTTGTAACGTTACCCTTTGCTGTATTGCTGTGGGACAAATAAAACTCACGCATTTTTTTTTAGGAAGCAAAAGTAACTTAGTGTATTTTACATATTTGTCATAAAATTGGATATAGGATACTTTTGTATGCTCTACATTAATGTATATTATCTTTAATGAAATCTATTTTACTTGAACAATAATGTTATCTTTAAAAGATTTGTGCAATGGGAGTGCATGACTTGATGTAAGTTTTTGGACATACGCCATTGCTAAGAACTTTTTCTGTAGAGGAAAAACTAATAAATAAAATAAATAAATAATATTACCCAAAAATGACAAAAAACACACAAAATTAAGCAAACAATTGCTGTTGTCAACAAGGATATGAACACCACAAAATATTCCGACACAGGAATATGGTCAAAAAACAAAGAAAAATAAAGAAAAATGTACTAAGAGAACGAAAAAAAAACCCACAAATGATGACAACACAAAAATATTGAACCCAAAATAATTCAGCACAACAGTTGAAACGAGACAAAAACACGACAAAACGAAAAGACAAACAAACACAATAGTTTTTCCAAAACAGAAACTAGCGACGTTTCGGGAACTGCTATCGGCTCCCGTCCTCAGGCAGAGACGCACATGGTACGGAAACACAGGTGCAGTACAGAGATGTCAGTGGTTAAATTTCTCAATACCATCCCGCAAACATTTCTCGAAAAAATATTTTTTTTTCTCGAATATCACATGTTTTTGAAGTAAATATTTGATGGTATTTGAAAATTTGATTAGTTCATCGATAAGAAATAATTACTAAGTTATTTACAGCTTCAAAAATAACTTTCCAAATGTCTGCGATGTTTTACTTATTTTTTGTGTATTCACTTTAATTTTACATGTACCTAAATTTATTTACTTTTGGAGGCCAGTCGTAAATACAGCACAGCAATTTTTAGTTCTAATAAAATGCCAATATTTAGTTTTATACTCAGAATTATTCTGTCTAACAAGAAATTCATAATCCTCACATATTATAGCAATATGTTATCCAACTATTCTCATATTTTTTCCATGTGAACATTGAAGAGTCATCTAAGAATGCAAGGTGTTTAGTATTTAAATTATTAAGGTGATACTCACGTACGGTAGCATCTTTCTGTGGTAATCTCCATACAAGCTTTGATCGTTTACCGTGTCGTATATCGCAAAACGATTATCCTGCTGAAAGACTTTGTTTCCCATGACCATTATATTTTTCTCGGTAAACATGACAAGTAAAAGCACATGCGGGAAGACGGACCTAGTGGTAAAACTGTCGAGGTGTCTTCAAATTACTGCCGTTGTCTTCGTAAAGTACCCGGGAACGAACGAAAGAAGAGAAAATAAAGAGAGAGAGAGAGAGAGAGAGAAAGAAAGAGACGCCTAAGACGTATTATTGCGTGTGTATTGTGTGACGTCAAACATGTTCTCTCTCTTTTTCTTCCACGTGTGTGTATGTTCGTGTGTGTTACTGACAGAGATGTTAACGTCACTTGTGTTCATCCAATGTGGCCGCCGTCTCCGGACGTTCGGTGGAAACGATCAGTTTTCGTAGAGTTCCAGAGCTTCTTGCAACTCTCTGGTACGTGAGGGTACGTCCATCTCAAATCTTTCATTTATGGTTCATTTGGGTTTACTTAATTAACTCTATTTATTTCTGCACAGTGCTAACGTAGTTTAACAGGTATTTAATTGTATTTTTATGTTATTGTGACAGTGCATGTAATTTCAGACTTTAAGCAGGATGTTTTTAGGCATGTTGTAAAATTATCAATATTTGTTTATTTTTATATTTAAAATCAAATAATATTTAACCTTTACCCGATAACTTGTCTAGAGATATAATTACATAAGCTTAAATTTTAATTTATTTTTGTTATTATACCACTATAAAACAAATTCCCAGTTTGAGAGTGTCTGTTTCAGGGGTCGACTACAAAGCCTACATCTATTTAAATCAGTTAAATATCGGTAATAGTATCATGGAAATTTCGAAAATAACTTGCTGTTAAATAAATTAAGAACTAATTTCAAAGTACATCGGTTCTGGAGTTAGTGGAATTTGCTATGAGGAAAAAAATCGGATGAATTGACTGGAGGATCAGTGAAGATGCGTCAATTAATTGACCTGTATTTGGAATTCACATATTTAAGTAGAGCTGTTCTGAAAAAAAGTTTTGTTAATTTTTCACTATTCGAAATTAAAACTTTTTAGAAACATAGATTCATTAGCAAAGGCAGGAAGAGTAAAAAAAAGTGCATTAAAGTTAATGTTAACATTTTCGTAATTGAAGTATTTCAGTAATTCCTGCTAGCAAATGCGCAAATTCAAAATAAAACACAGCTGGTATTACATTTGTTCCAACTAACAAATAAAAGGACAAGTGTTTATTTTTTTATATTTGACCACCTTCTTGACTGTTGTAAATACATACTTCTTAAGAACTAAGAATTGGTCGGATATGTGGCGAGTTATTTTTTGGCTATACCTGTAGGCATGCACAAAGCGGACTCGTATAATTAATAACCCTCTAATGATAAATATAAAAAAACATGTAAAACATTCGTTGAACATCTGCAGTCCAAGCGCACTGTCGGATCTTGATAGCTACTGGAAGGATATGGTTTGAGCTTGTAAGAGGCTATTCTACTTTCGTAAAGTTGCTGAAAAAGCTCGCATTGATTTTTCTTTCTAACATATCAAATTGCTTGATAGCATGATCCTGTTTTTATTTTGTTTTCCTGTGATGATTTCTTATCTGTTTTCCAGAATCATAACTGTTTGGAGAGTTTGTTTTCAAAAATAAAAATACAGAGAACTTTTATTTTCATCATCCAAAGATCCGTCAAAAAAATAGTTAATATTTTATTTACTTATAATTTCGATATTTATTTCTCCCTGATGTTTCTGGCGGTTTTCTGTTTGCTTCAAATCTTTCTTTATGTGTGTGTTTATATGTTTATGAACAAATGCATTAAATAGGGCAGAAAACAACCAAATTAACGTTCATGTTTTTCAAACAAAACAATGCTAGAAACTTATACCATTATTAAAGTAGAAAATTAAATTACCATGAAATACACTTCCTCGTAATGTAGACTAGTTGGGCTAGTAGCTGGAACCGTGATTTAAAAATCTGATATCACCTAATTATAAATTATTTAAAGCTGTATTTTTAGCATAATTTGTCAAGTTAAAAGTGTATCCTTCTGACTCTTTAAAAACATTAGCCCTAAACTTAAAATGTTTATATTATAGGCCTATTTGTTTTTTTAAGAAGAAGTTCCGTGGTTTTCAATCAATAAACCCAATAACATAATACCTTTATAATAGCTTTATTTATTTTAAAAAAATACACGTTATTTTTTAATCTAGAAATTCTAGCAAGAATTAAAATAATAGGGGCTTAGAACAGTGCAAACCAAATTATTTAAGGAATTGTTTTCTTTCTTACACCAAAAGATATTAAACAATAAAATTGACTAACTTTGAAATAATTTTATGATAGGCCTGAAATAAATTATTTTGTTGAAAATAACTTTTTTTTCATGTATGATAGTTTTTTCAGATGTAAGATTAAAAGAAGGTTTACTTTTAAAAATATTATAAAAATTACTAACGCTGTTAATATTTAAAACTTCGCAACTTCTGCAACACATGGCCTATTTAATTTTTTTCTGTTAGTTCATTACGTGCAACACTTACTTTTTTCTCGTATTTTCATTGTTTAAATTTGCACTGAAAACAAATTACTATTTAAATATCTATTGTTCTCTAATAGGTTTGTTTGTAAGCCGTTACAAAACTTCGACCAGAAACATAATTGTTAGTATTCAAAACATTCTAAACAGCAACAAACACATTGCCGAAAATAATTAGGCTACTCACAATACTAAAATTTAAATTTTATAATTGTGTTACAAAACGTCCTAGCAGTGTGTTTATCCATGTTTCACCAGGTTAATTGCATAAATTTTAGTAGAAGGACCTTAAAGTAAAAGTTAAATAAAACTGCAACCTAACTACTGTTGCTATGGTAACGATGACGTGTTTGCGTCTTCGTATTGGAAGAGAATTTGCATTGCTATGTTACGCCATGTATATTAAAGTTGTTTATTTTTAATCAGTGAAGCAATGTAAATGACAGGATTGAATGAATTTCATTAGACTACCTCAAGTTGCTGTTTTTAATTTTAGACCTATAATTTTTCTTGAAAAGATAGCCATGTAACGTTACTTAACTCTGAATGCATTTAATATAAAATTACAGCGTCAAGCAGAGATAGAAGAAATTCCCGCGGGGGGGGGGGGGATGTTAAATCTGAATTATGTTAATAATTCCCGCTCAAGCAGGCCAACCATAGTTAGAGGCTTCTAAATTCTAGGAGAGGTTGTGCAAATATACCTTCCTCCTCCCCCAAAGGATTTACGCCTATTGCGTCAAGTATATATTGCAATTCACAGTTATTTAATTATATAAGTGTTACACTTTTCTGAAAACTCAATCAGTTTCCTTCAACTAGATACAAATTTTGTTGACGGTTTAGCTCGGTGGTGATTTTTCGTCGCCAATAAATAAAGGCTGTTAATCAATAAGTCGTGGGTTCTAAACTCTGCCAGCTCTCTCAGATTAACAAAAATATGAGTTTAGTCATCAGTTAAAAAAAAATATATATATTCCTTGAAAGTTATCGTCATGAATTAACAGGCTAAAAGTACGGGTAACTTTCTCTAATGTGTGCAATTTAAACTTTCTATTTTTTGTGTAACGTTTGTTGGGTTTTTTTTTACAATTTTTTGTGAGAATATGGCCGTCTCTTTAATAAAATCATCTGATCGTACAAAAAAGTTACACTACAGTTTAAAAGGATCGTCAATGATTAATTGATATCTATCGTTGCTGCAACCGTGTTTCTTAAAAGTTTTTGTAGGAGTTTAAACAATGATTTTCCTCTTATATAACCGAACATCAAATTCATAGTTAAATTTTAAAAAATATATATATGTTCAAAATGAATAGTTATTTGATGGTGTACTTTAACGATTCAATTTATATTCCAACATGCTAAAATTTTTGCAATGAAGAAAAAATTTATGAATTCGCAATTATTCGTATCTTTGATTACGAGCTGAAAATATCCATTTTAGCAAACAAAATTTTGTTTCAGGCTACAAAAAATATGTATTTTGACAGCATTGGGATAAAGGCTTGTCAAAAAAAGAATCACTCTCTCAGAAGTGTCTGTTTTGGTTATTTTTTATTATTATTATTATTATTATTATTATTATTTAGAAGATTTCACACCGATACCGACTTCAGCTAAAATCGACTGAGGCTAGTTTAGCGCAATGGGAGAAAAATTACGCCGTTTAAAAACAAACGGAGTGTTTAAGAGCTGTGACCAGATAATTGTGTTAGCAATTTAGTGAGCATATCAACAAACAAGGTCAGCGTCACAGAAAAAAAAATCTCGGCAAAAAATATCATTACGGCACTTCAAGCTCGTTTCCTCGTAGTCACACGAGCTTATCGAGCCAATTAGAGAATCTTATGCGTGACATGCTCTTTTTTTACGTATATTTTTATTGGCGCGTAACGTACGTATGTGGAGCCTGGCGATGTTATCACCCACTTACCTAATGACCATAGTGTCTTAGAAATATAGATTTAATGATAAATTTCCGTTTCTAATGGCTGCACCCGCATGATACCCATTTCCTTAGCAGTTTTCATACCTATTTTCTGTTAGTGCGCATGCTCTAGTGTAGGTAATATTTCAGCACCCTTTCAAGGCGTTTGGCTCTAGGTATAAAAGTTTTCATACCCAAAGTGTTAGCCAAAACTGTAATAGAACGTGTTCTAGTTTTCTGCTGTACCCACGAGCCGGTGTCATCAAGTTGGCGGACCAACGTGTAACAATATAAATCCTTATATAGTCATTTTTGTAAACATTAGGAGACGTAACAAACGTAATGGAATGGTAAATGAAAATTTATGCTAGTAAAACTATCCTGGAATATATTTGGTAAACTAGCATTGTCATAGAAAGAAGCAAAGTATGTTTTAAAATACGTGATGAAAATGCATTACAGAATTAATTCTTCGTAGTCTTCACCTTAGGGCATGTATGTCATGGTAGCGTTGTGGAAAACGGAGCGGTTTTTTTCGCGAGGGGTATTTTTTTTTTGATGTGGTTCAAAACCTCGTTATTGCAAAAAAAACTATTTTTTTTAAACATGTTAGTGGATTATACATATGGTGCGTTAAGCAAATATGTATTAATATATTTAATCATGTAGTTGCTGTAATATTTATTATTAAATACATAGCTCAGTCCAATTGTTTTATTTTTTCCTTCTAGGTTAACTAATTTATTTCCCCTTAAAATAAAATAAAATGTTCACAATTTATTTAAACAAAAAATTAATTCCGTAATTTAAAATTCAAAGTGTATTAGGAAACGTATGTCCAATAATTATGAATGAATAATCTAACACTTCATATAAACCCATGCCTGTTAGCCTAAATTAAAATGCGAGATGGTTTTCCTTCACTTTAGAATTAAGTTTGTAGGGCAAACTATACGTGGTTCTTTGATTAAATGGGTCTCAAAAATTGTTAGTTACAATTTCTCAAAGCAAGTAGTAAAATGAATTAGTAATCCAGTTACATAGACTATATAAAATATGTGTAGGTAATGGTAGCATTTTTTATTACAATGATGTTAGCACAATTAATACTGTGAATTAGCTAAATGAACTTTCTGATTAATGTTAAATTAAAAGAAGCAAACCCATTATCCTCTGTATCCTTTGAATTTTATTTTATTATATCTTGAAACTAATCAATAAATCAAAAATTAATTCTCGTCAATTTCAAAATATCTTTGCAATTGTTTTTAAATACTAAACTAACATTGTTATATTTTTTGCAAGTTAAATGTATAAAAAACAAAATCAAACAATCATTCACCAGGTATCATAACTTTTAAAATACACAGCTGTATTTGGTTAAGTTGATAGCACGGAAACATGTTTATCCTATCCCGATATACTTGTTTTGGTCAACTACGTTAGCTGATTTTCTGTAAGTATTCAAGGTATCGTGTGGATAGAGTTCAGATTTCATTCTTCTCATCTGCTATACAAACGTTAATGTCTACTTTTATACCCATGGGTATAGAAGAAGGTAGAGCAGAATATGGGCATCGTGTGGTTTGCACCTTAAATGCTTGCAAATCTGAGGCCGATGAACAGAAACTCACTTTAGAATTTGTTTAAAATTATTATTCTGGGTATAGTAATCTTTGGAAAATTCCAGACGTTTCGTACACATGCAAAAAAGCGTTGTGGAGAGCTGTGTAAAATTATTATATGTATACTTTTATTATTCAAGCAGGTTTGGATTAAAAAGTAATATTTTCGATTCATTTTAGATAGATTTCAAAGAAATACTACCTATTGTAGCCGTTACCATGGCGTGACATCCGGAAAACTTTTGTATAGTTTTTCATTGCTTAGTCCACCAACACCAAAACCATCGTCAACTGAAAGTATGTAGGCTATATAAAAATATATTACATTATTAGGAACATGATAGATGCAACAACTTTTCTCAAATAACTTCCAAAATGATTCATAAAATCTAGTAGTGGAAAATCTGGGTCAAGCTAGTTAATGGGCAATACCCGACCCAAGGGGTAAAAATGGGGAAGGAATCATAAAAACAGAAAAATCGCTATAACTCCATAATATAATGAATATTACATCCCTTTGAACGTATTATAACTCGTATGATTTATACAAAAATCTTTTGTCTGAATAAATTTTTGATATGACCAACCATAACTACAAGTGGTTGAAAAACAAGGGTTTTAGGGCAAAAATATAAGATCTCCCTTCGTAGGCACAAAATAGAATTAGTACGAATTGTTCATTAAACTTATAATTTTTATCTGAAACTATTTGCAAACAATTATTGATAAGACGAAATAGGTACTTCTAAGTCTACCTACGCTTATACGCTGTGCCGAAAAAAATTTTTTTTCTGACATTATTTGAGAAGACTTGAAATTATATTAACTTTGACACCTTCCACAAGTGATGAATGTTTAGCAACTGAAATATTTTATGATTGTTTCTTAATTTTTTATAAAAACGTGATCGAAATTCAAGGGCTTTTATTTTAGTTGCTGCAGTACAAGGTATTTTTCAAAAGCTTGTTAGTGAATTGTATTATAATGTTTCAAATATTGTAAGATGAGTTAAATTCGGTGACGAAAGAATAAAAATAGTTTTAAATAAGTATAGTCCCATATCTTTTGTTTTCCAAGAAAAAATTTAGTGTGAATCTTTCATTTCCTTCCCAATAAAACACAAGGTTGAAGCATAGGTTCATTCTTATGTTGTAAGAAGAAGGGAGATATATTATTGGAGTAAAGAATGTAAATCGCAAAAATAAAATAATGTATCTTTTTGAGAGGTTATGTGTACCCTGTAAACGCAAAAATACATTCAGGTGGATTATAATTGCAATGAAGTCTATGCGCTATAGGTTGACGCTGTTACTTGGGGATCTAATATTTATATTATGTATTTTACAAATTTTAAAATTGTTGTTACTTATCCTGTTTAAATGATCTTAGTTAATGTGATAGCATGTTTTATGTTTTATGTTTTAACCAAAAATTTTAACATATTTTTTTTTTTAATTAAAACCTTTGAAGTTTAGTTACCTTTAGTGAAATTTGACCGGAAAGTTTGATATATTTGACATTCGTCCTTTATAAATTTTTATATAAAGAATTTTTTCGGAAGTGTTTTAATTGTAAACCTCTACAAAATGGAAACATGATATATAAGTCTTTTTTGACAATATTTAACGAAGCCTATAGCAAAATATGTGAGTCATCTGTTAGATTGCACACACAAATCAGAATTTATGTGATTTCATTTCAAGCAAGGTTATTTAATAAACAATTTTAAATTGTTTATTTTAAAGTTCTAAAAATATTCAAATTTTTGTCATTAAATGTGGAGTCGTAGGCACATGTCAATAAATTATTATGATACAGGGATTTAGTATTTACGATATACTTATAGCTTAAAAATTCACCACCTGGAACAGTCATAAATTATAATCCTTGTCGTTGCAGCATCCCAGACCCGTATCAGCTGGAGGCGCCACGTTCAAGCGCTGGCCAATCAGAGGTCAGTTATCCGATCGAAACCATCGGCGTCACACATGTTAATTCATGAGCACGTAGTCGGTCTTCTTGTGGCTAGGAGCATGAAGTCCGTCTTCTTGTGACTAGGAGCACGTAGTCCGTCTTCTTGTGGCTAGGAGCACGTAGTCCGTCTTCTTGTGGCTAGGAGCACGTAGTCCGTCTTCTTGTGGCTAGGAGCACGTAGTCCGTCTTCTTGTGGCTAGGAGCACGTAGTCCGTCTTCTTGTGGCTAGGAGCATGAAGTCCGTCTTCTTGTGGCTAGGACCACGTAGTCCGTCTTCTTGTGGCTAGGAGCACGTAGTCCGTCTTCTTGTGGCTAGGAGCACGTAGTCCGTCTTATTGTGGCTAGGAGCACGTAGTCCGTCTTCTTGTGGCTAGGAGCACGTAGTCCGTCTTCTTGTGGCTAGGAGCACGTAGTCCGTCTTCTTGTGGCTAGGAGCATGAAGTCCGTCTTCTTGTGGCTAGGAGCACGTAGTCCGTCTTCTTGTGGCTAGGAGCATGAAGTCCGTCTTCTTGTGGCTAGGAGCACGTAGTCCGTCTTCTTGTGGCTAGGAGCACGTAGTCCGTCTTCTTGTGGCTAGGAGCACGTAGTCCGTCTTCTTGTGGCTAGGAGCACGTAGTCCGTCTTCTTGTGGCTAGGAGCATGAAGTCCGTCTTCTTGTGGCTAGGAGCACGTAGTCCGTCTTCTTGTGGCTAGGAGCATGAAGTCCGTCTTCTTGTGGCTAGGAGCACGTAGTCGGTCTTCTTGTGGCTATGAGCACGTAGTCGGTCTTTTTGTGGATAGGAGCGCGTAGTCAGTTGTTAAGGTCCTGACACGCTATCAAATATTTGTCTCCAACTATAGGCCTATTTGACAGTAGAGGTGGAAAGGTAGTATTAGATGGAAAATACTTTCAATTTTCTCCCTAAAATATATTTGAGCAGATCACCTCAAATAAGTTTTTAATAATGCCACACTGTGTAAGTTTTTTTTTATTTTGAGCTATCACAGACTTTTTTATTTCAATTTTGAATTTAAATAATGCAATAAAGTGCTAGAAGGAATTTTTTAACATGTTTCGCTATTTGTAGGTTTTTAAATTTGTTGAAAATGTATAAATTTTATTCTCAATAGTATTCGATACATAATGAAATAAATGTACAGTGATTTTTTAAAGTAATAGAAATATAATTTCCTTTTAACACATTTTTTTTCGCATTCGACGTTCATATTAACATTATTTTATATATTTTACTTTTATAACATTTTAAATCGCACATGCGTTCTTCGCCTTTTTAAAAATTCGTTCTGACTGATACGGATGTCATTTCCGTTTTCACTTCGCACGATTTTGATCGGCCGATTGCATCCAACATCCAATATATTTTTGAACACGTCCTATATGCAAAATGATGGAAACTGAAGCTATCCAACTTGCCAAACAAACATGGCTGTTGCTAGAAACGTTTTTGGTGACGTCATAACAATCCAAATTTATTTTACATCACATATTGGAAGGTATCGGAAACGAAAATTTGACAGTGAGACACGGCCGTTAGGAGCACATCGTAGTATTTGAGGTCCCGTTGCATTTAGCATCGCTGTGCATGTGCATAACAGTGTGACGTAGAAATCTACATCAATTGTTTGCATTTGCACGAATAAAAGCCTACGCTGCTACGCTATGATCATTCCCGGCGATTAAAGTCTAAAATGTTTTATCCACTCACCGATAAAACAGTTAAATGGCAACCAAACAAAAAAAATTTTTTGTCAAAATTTACACAAACAAATGTTTTGTAGAGTCCAATAAGTTGATAATTAGTTGCTAAAAAAAGTTTAAGTTTCCTATAAGTAAATAAATGTGGTTTGTTGGGTTTACAGTTCTTTTTTTTTTTTTTAATATGTTGACTGAATTGCTTTTAGGGAGATAGAAACTTGTTTTGGTGCAGCTTAGATTTTAGTTTTTTTTTTAAAGTTATTTATGGTTTAAATTGTTTACTATTTAGTATCCATTAGCTTAAAATACATCAAAAATATGTATGGAATTTTAGCCACTGTTCTGCGATACTCAGGTAAGAAGAAATAATTTTTAAGAACAAAGTTTATAAATCCTTAGTACATATACCTATGCCCAGAAGTATTAAATCATACTTTTCTTCAAGCTTAGTTTTGAGCTTGAGCTACAGAGTTTACATAATTGCGAAAATTGTCATATTTTTTTCGATAGGCCTATTTTACTTCTGCAAATACGTTATTAATATACAAGCTTCCTTATAGTTATAGTACTTAAGTTTATCACAAACATTGTGATTCAATTATGTATACTATTTGATTTTTTCAATTTGTAATTAGATTTACTTGTTTGTGCGAATATCTAGACTATTGTTTACAATTGACTCTTGCAAAAAGTTTCAGCGTTCAGCAGATATGAAGTTTATTAAATTTATAATATATAAGTTAAATCACTCTAATGATCTTAAAATAATCAGTGAAATGTTACATTTGCTTAAGAAATTTTTTTTTTTTTTCGTAAAAAAACTCTGAAAATTAGAAAGATTATGACGAAAATGTTTAAACTTTTATTGAAACATGTTATACAGCCATGGACATTTACAAAATGTATTCGTGCTTACTATATTCTTCCAAATACACGCAACATACTTTTAGCTACACGTAAATTTCATTTTTAAAAAGTAGATAAATTATTATTTTTTCATACGTTGTTTAATAATAGAAAAATGATAATATGATAAGTTATCCACCTAAGAAAAGTAGGGGTTTTAAGAGAATTTCTCTGTGAAATGTTACACCCACATTTATAAATTTATCACAATTTATCAATCTATAGACATGAAGAATTTATTTAAACTTCAACAAGTCTAGATTTTAATTATTATACGTACTTATATAATTATTAAAATATAACTCCATAAATTATATACTTTCCTTTAAAACGTAGACGTAATAACACATTTTTTTTTTTTGTAATACAAACAAATATACTCTCTGTTAAAAGCTATCTGTCAGCTAGCATTCAAGCTGTTTAAAGTAGTTTTGATGCTGTCTCAGCAGTGATTTTGAATTAAATTCAACTAAGTTTTTTTTCATTTTTGGCATTAGTTTGGACGGAAATCAAAAAAGCTAACCGTTTTACTTTTGCCAAAATATGGTGTTTTCGCTTTACTACTACAGATTCGATTTTATATAGGCCTATACTTAAACTTGTTATACGAGGCCTACAGCATTTTATGAATTTGATAGGTTTCTTATTTGTATTAATTTTGTTTACGTCAGTAAAGTAATATATATTCAGGAGTAAATCATTTTAAACATCATAGGAGGAATATTTTAAAAAGACAATATCGCTACGATAATTTCGATATTATCATTTAAGTCAATGTGCTAGTAAGCTTACTGATTTTCTTAAGCATTATTTTCCTCCCATATTTCCCTCGATGCTTTAACTTGTATCCTATATTATTGAAAACTTTCAATACACAAAACAGCTCTAATTTATGTCAGAAGGATTTCTCTGACTGAAACTGATGTTTTGACTTATACTCGTATGAACTTAGTTCGTTTGTATTTTCCAGTTCCATTTGAAACTTAGGGCCTACACAAATTTTGCATCCACTCCTCGTTACTGAGTACCTACACTGTGAGTAATTCTGCAATATCATTACATATAAACTATTATCTCACTTCTAGAGACCTTAATTCCATGTGGAGATTTCAGTGATCGATATTTATTTATTCATACTGCATGTAGTAACCTATCACGTAAGCTAATGACACGTTCACTCTTAAGAAACTGATTAAGTAGGCCTACAAAAATTACATACTTAATTACTGAAATGCATTTTTTAAATATCTGCGCACACTTATGGTAGTCTCTACGATACGACAAACTAAAGTTTTTTTTTTTTTAATTTTCATATTGTGATCCATATTGTGATACATATACACATGCAGCTGATGCTGCATCAGAAAACCCATATATAAATGTACTTCGTTCTTACGACAACAATGGAGAAGCAGCAAGCAAAAAAAAAATTAAAAGCTCAGAAAAGCATAGGTCTACTCAAAAACTAGATAAAAGCAGCCACATATAGCAAATAGTTAACGATATCCACGGTATGTTTTACTTGTATTGATAACAGTTTTAGTGAAAATAAACATTAAAACCAAGTTGAACAGTGATTTATGGTGACATTGTGCCTTTTATTTTTAAATTTTATTTGTTCTGCAATTGATTGATTTATTTTTTAGTTGCAGTAAGTACGATTTTATTTTTATTTACTGCTGAATCATGAGTACTTTAAAAAATACTCATTTAATAGGTGTAAACATTTATAATTTTTCTAAAGTGTTTGACTTTAGCCTGATTTGTGAAACATGCCAAAAGCCACATTTTGTGATGCAGGAGAAATATTTATTTAATATAAACTTTACAATATTGAGTCAATTTTGAAATCACTTTTTAAATAGTAGTAGGTATCGATCACAGGGTAAATTTGGGTACATTATATTAAATGCGGCTGTTTGCAAGCTCCAGGAAAAAAAATTTTGATCATATTTTGTTCAAAATATAAAGACGTGAGATAGCTTGAAATTGTTTTCTTATAATAAAATTATTTTATTTTTTTTATAAATATAATTTATATTTACTTTCAATATTATTATTTTTATCTGTTTTAAATAAAGTATTTATATTTTCTTTTAAAATACTATTTAAATTTTAATAAATATAATTTATAATTATGTTTTCAAAGATAAAAATCCTACAGAAAAGGTGAAGAAAAAACTTGAAAGTAAAAATTTCTAGTTCGCCTATTGAAATACCGTATTTTGCTAATGATAAAATATTTCGTTCGAATTATTTTAGCTTAAAAAATTAACTTGAAACGTTAGAATTTATGATAAACACTTATACGTTTTCATATTTCCTTGTTTTAGTGACTGTTAGCAAAACAAAATAATACAAAACTTCAACTAAAATTCGAAGTAAGTTTGCTGCAGGAACACTGGTTTTCATGGAAAGCCTTGTTGTTTTAAGTGCCTTTTACTTGTTATCAAAAAACAAACATATATTAATATTTTTACTCCATAACTAAGACGCGTGACCAAAACATTCTCTCTTGGCCACATGACATAAGGGATATTCTTAACCTCGCTGCATATATGTAAGGCCTCACTTCTTTATTAGTTTTTTTTCTATGAACGTAAATAAACGACTTTAGTATTCATTCTAGATAATCACTAGCTTCAGTTAACAACGTAACGACGAATTTCTGCAAGGAGACACACCCTAGAAACCAATACCTAAGTACAGGATTGCTTCGTGATATTTGTGCAACAAATCCGCCGTTGTTTTTACACACTGGTCCAAAAGATGTGTGGAAGAGTAACATTGTATTCTCTTAAAATTTACGATAAAAGTAAAACTAATTTTCTTTGCTTTTAGAAAAACTTTTTTTCTGTTATATGGCTTACACAAGTAAAAAAAAAAAACTTTTTTTATTTTTTAATTATAAAAATAATTTTGAATATAGTCTTGTGTGTTTCAAGTAAAGCCTGAAACAATGTATCCTTTATGGTAAATAAGAGCTTTTAAGATTAACTTATCAATTTTTAACGTGTATATTGAATTGTGTTATTTTTATCTACATTTTTGTAACAATATACCTATATGTAAATCTACCTATGTAGGTATATGATATTGTCTATAGTAAGTCATGAAGGTATATAGGTATTGTATATGTTTTAAGTGTTAATTACTTATTGTAATGTATATCAAACTGACAAGCCCTATATTCTGTGAACATACTGTTCAAAAATTGAATCTATTGGGTGCAAATAAAATAAATAAATAAAAACTTCTTTCGATATGCCTACAGGCGAAGGTAGGTTTCAAAGACCCTATTAATTTTGGTAGGCTACATTCTGGTATCTTTTGAGAAATTCTGGAAACTTCAGAAACTTAAAAAAATGTATAAATCACCTTATATGTTCTCCCAAATTGCAATAGTAACGATCAAAAACTTTCGCATATTCCATTCAGACAAAATGTTTCGAATGCTTTACATTCAAAGTGTCCAGTAACTCCGTGGAATTTTTAAAACTTTCTCGATAAGAATGACATGGCCATAGAAACGACTTAGGCCTGATGCAGGCAGGAACGTAGCTGGACTGGTTTCCGCCCGGGGCCAGAACTCATTTTGGCGCCCATATTTTTTTCAAAATCAACCAAGCCAAAACCTTTCCCGACAACACCCCACATCGCCACCACATATTCATTCCACTATTCCAAATATTCTATTCAATTCAGATGGTAAATAAACAGATTCATTTGCAGCCATTTATTTCATTACTTAGTACCTACATAAAAAGTTGAAAACCGTGCAAGAAAAAAAATAATTTATTTTTAATATTTGAAGATATACACGTATGTATATTACAATACAAATAATTCATTTCATTTGCCCTCCAACATTTTTTATGTGTTCTAACATAATGGTCTTCAAGTAAATATCTATAGTAAAAATTACTCTGTCAGTTTAGTTCTCCCCTCCCCCCCCCCCCCAAAAAAAAAAAAGCAGTGACCGGGGCACAAGCTTCTTCTGCTCCTTGCCGCAGAATAAGTAGGTTCTGTACTGTTCCGCTAGTGAAAACTCCGATGAAGATCTCTCATCCATTTTGTACTATAGATAAATAAGTTAAATAATATATTCTACCCTTGCGCTAAGGTTTGCAGTTATAAAAAAAAAAGTTTTGTAAAAATTATTCGGTAATATACAACGAATTTTCATTTTTTTTTAGAACTGATTTGATATTGTAGGCTACCTATTAAAGGCGTTATGAACTTTTTTTTACTACAAACAGTTTTTTCCACCCCTTGCAGTAATGTTTTTTTGTATCAAAAATTGATTTTTAATAAAAATTTTAGAGAGTTTACAATAACTTAGAACAAGTTTAGCCATGTGCCTACATAGGTAGTTACGGCAATTTCTTTTCATCAATAACTATATTTCACCTCCTCTTCCAGCAAAAATTGTTTAACCAAAGATTTTAGATGATATTTAAAAGGGTAATCATAATTCAAATGGATTTAATTGTGGACCTAATAAAGGAATTATGAATATTTGTCCTACAATCCTCTCTTTTTCAACCCTTTGCAGTAAAAAGTGGTTGAATAAAAAATTGTTTTCAGACTTTTTTTTTAGATTAATTAAGAACTCTAAAATGAGGTCGGTCGATTAGTAAGTAAGTAAGAGAGTTATTAATTTTATTTTGTATATCAACCCCTGGTTTTTTCAACCACTTGCAGTAATGATTGGTATTATCATGAATTATTTCAGGCAAAAGTTTTATATTTTATTTAGAAAATTTACAATAAATTTGAACCTATTGATAGTGTCACTACTAAGGTAGGTATGAATTTTTTTTTGTACATCAACCCCCTATTTTTCACTCCTCTTACTGTAATTGTTAGAGTATGTATGGAGCCAAACGTAAAAAATTATGTGTTTGTCATGTTAAGATAATCATAGCGATTTTTCTGTTTTTTTTTTCAAAACCATTCCCCATTTCTACCCCTTTGATAATTTTGCCCATTATTCAACTCAAAAATATTTTACATATCTTTATTTTATGTATTAGTTTGGAAGTGATTTTTTGCAAAATTGTGGCAGTTACCGTTTCCATAAAAAGGTATATATATACACATATATATATACACACATTTTAGATGATGTTTTGAGGTCTATGGATCATGAAACGATAAACTAAGAACAATTTTCGGACCACAGTGAAAATCACTGCGAAAGTTTCTTACTGAAAAATGTCACCAGATAATTAAATATATATTATTTAACTATTATCTAAAAAAATTGGATTGACAGTCCAAGCCGCTAGATTTTCTGACATACGCTCTCCTATGTAGATATCGTTGAGCTGTCTGTTATTGGTTCATTAAGTGGGAACCAGTTTTAGTCTGAAAAAAAAAGACAGATTAGTGTACTTAATCAAAACAGAACTGCAAGAATGGGCGTAAAAACATCTCGGCTTGAAAAATTCTTATAAGGTTTTGTAACTAGCTACTATCAGGCGGCGGAAATATGCTCAAATGTCATATAAAGGAAACAGAATAAGGATTTTAAAAAAATCATTTCAGCCAAACATTGTAAAAATGTTAAATTTTACGAAATTCGTTTTGGAAACTTATGACCAAAATAATTGTTTTGTAGCACTACAAGTAAAATTATGTCCTCTCAAAAACCTTTCTGCTTAGTCTACGAATTTCGCATGATCATTTATACATGTTTGTTAAACATGTAAATTACATTGTGTTATTGCTTATTCAGATAAAACATACATTTTAAATATTCCACAACAATGTTTTCGAAAAAGATGCAGAATATTCAATAGACATTAAATAATCATTAAAATTTTTGTAATGTTACAAAAAAAGTTTTTGGTCACTTGTTTTCAAATAATTGTTTTGTGAAGGTATCTTTTTTTTCTGCTGTGCGTAGACTAAAGATTCTGTATGATGATTTTGGTATTCACACGTGTGCTTCTTTGAATTCAAATTGGCCAATATAATTATCAGAACTAAGGAATGTGAACAATTAACTGCTCATGAGCAAGAGTGAAAATCTGTGTGGTTCCCAGGTCGCGAAATTACGATTATCATTCCTGTTTTACTGTTAAAACTTTGCAAGCGAAGTGGGCTTCCACAATGAGGGGCTTTTAAATTCCAAGGGGGGAGGGGGCTGGTCCCCCCGCCCCACGCCCGGTATTTACGCCTGTGCTCATGAGTCTATTGGTATTCAAGCACTTAAAAAATTTTGCTGGTTAAAAATTATCCAGGGATCTTCGTAGACTCATAAGCTCATAACTTTAATTTCAAAAACTTTCAAAAACATGTCAAGTCTACAGAAACACCCTCTTCATACACAATGTTTACAACAGAACTTATACCTCAGAAGAACTCAGAATTAACCGTTCTTGTTGGCTTTTATATTTATTTTTAACAATCTGATGCACTATTTAAACGCAACTCCTTGCAGAATTATATGTGTAGTTATCATAAGCCTCAGAGACATCGATTACAAGATGAGATTATAACAGTAGGGCTTTTTCGTCCCTTGCATAAGAGAAACGACTTAAAAACCAACCAAAATGTTTTCGTTGATTTTTGGGGGTATGACTGCCTAATGATTGATTTTTAAAAAAACTAGTGTTGCAAACCTTAATCAGGAACAGGAAAAATTCGCGGAATCATTTTACGATAGTTTATGAAACATAAAACACGTTTACCTTTAACTGCTTATGTTATTGGGCTGCTGGTATTCTGTTATTCTGAAGAACTAATATCAAATGAATAACCCTCAACAAAAGAAGTATCAAATCGCAAGCATCCCAGTTACCACTTCTCACCAGTCAGTAGCCAATGGGGAGGTGTAATTTGCCTGAGTAGGCCTACATATATAATTGTGGAGTCCATCCTATAGGTAATTTAAACCACGAAATTTCCAGTCAGTAACCATAATGTGGAACAAACACACTTTTAGATATTGTGAGAAAAAAATTTACTTTTTGGCATTTGTATCCAAACAATTTTTGGGTCGTCACGAGATAATAATGTCTTTCTCTAGCACTAACAAAGTCGACACAGTCATCTACACAGTTAGAATATTTTGTACATTTGACTAGGAAGTTCCTTAGAAACGAGTTTGCTTCGAGTATGTTTCATTATTAATGTAAAAAGGTTTTTGTGGTAACAAATATTATAGATACGCTGTATAAAAATTTGGAAAACTTCAATAAACACTTGCTTGTTCAGCTAAACGTACTATAAAGAAATTCACGTATTTGCATTTAAAGATTTAGATATTTGTAATATACGTGTTTGGAAACCATTTTACAAATAAAACTTTTGTAAAATTAAAATATTATTACAGTGTAGAAGTCAGTAACAACTTGATTACTTACTTTGGGGTCAAAGGTTATAATCACACTTCGTTAATGCGTATTTTTTAAAAAAACGATTTAAGTAAAGCCGTTCCCCGCTAGGCCTACCAACATGCGGTGACTAAGTTAACATTTTCTGGAATTAATCTTAAAAGAAGATAACGAGTGTTTGGAGTTGAAGATTTTGGAATTACCTTGAAGATTGACACATTAGCATGCAAAGCAATTTACTTCTTAAGTGCCCATTACTATCTGACATGTACAACTTCATAAGTAGTTGTTAAACCAGGTTATCTGTATAAACTTTTATCACGTACTGCTTTGTAAACAATCATCTGTGGTAGCTAAGCCTTTACACATAGGTATTTCCTTTACTTTCATAGCTAAACAAATCCTTTTTTTTTTTTAATGGTGGTTACTGTATCCTCAAATTTGCGTTGTATCACCAGACAGCTAAATTTTGATGACGATCACTTTCATTTTTAAATTAATTAATTTTAAATTGATTTCAGTGTCAACTGGATCCATGGCAGAATGAAAAATTATAAAAATACACATTAATATTTTATTTCATATAGCCTAGAAGATTTTTTTTATTTCTCCTATTTTTCTCGAATCTTTTACGTTAGTATATGGAAAGTAACATAATGGTAGGCCTAGGTTATTCCAATTCGAAATTAATATTGTTGGAGAAGTGTGACTGTAAATGTTGAAAGTATTTAAGGTGGAGGTCGCGTTATGTCGCGACTGCAGCCGGGAGTGAGCACTGGTGCGCCAGGTAACGGAACGGGGCCTTAGTGCAGTGGGCTGAGGGTTCCCACCTGTGGGCGAGCACGACAGCATGGAGGCGGCGGCGGCGGTGGTGGCGACGGCGGCGGGCAGCTCCATCTTGGGCCAGGGGCAGCCGGAGGCGGGCGCGCCGCCCCCGCAGCACAGGGCCGGACCGGCGGCGGCGGCGGCGGCCGAAGTCGCGTTGCCGGATATCAGCATGCTGGCGCTCCGTCACAACGCCGCATGTCCTCGCGCTCGCGACGGTTTGGGCGCGGGGGGTAGGGGGGGGGGGTTCTTCCGCGTCCCCTTCTTCTGCCTCTTGCGTTCCCTCCTCTCCCCGACAGACGGTCGCGGAAGAACAACCCGTAGCGCGCGCGCGACCACCGCGCTGAAGACAAGACCTTGCTGCGTCGGCGGTCCGATCAGCACTGCACAGGCGCGAGCCGTGCCCAGGTAAGCTCGCCCAAGCTCGCGCGGGACTGGTCCGGCGGGGGCGTGGAGGGGGGCGGTCACCTGGCGAGTCATGTTGTGGAGGAGGAAGGAGGGGGCCCGTGGCGCGGGAGGGGAAGCGGCGGCGCAGCGCCCTTTCCCCCTCCCCGAAACAAAACCGGCAGCGCGGGCGCCAAAATTAATTACAAGGCGACATCGCGATCTCGCGAAGTCGAGCCGGCCAGGATTGTCTCCAGTAGCCTGCCATTCGCGAGATCTCTCCAGCCCGCGATGTCCTTTCGTACGGCCTGCCAGAGAACCCTTCAACTGAAAAAAAAATTAGGCCAATTGTGGTGTCATATGTCAGTAGATACTGTTGTAAAGCATTCTGATAAATATTATTTCTATTTTTGTAATCTATAAATTGTAACATGGTAATTCTTATTTTTATAAATATTATTTTTAAGAGACGCATTTTTTTTTTATCAAATGCGACATTTTGTTGAACAAAGTTTAATATTTAATTATGTGTGTCCGACCCTCGGATAGTTTCCAAAAATGATTTCTGGACCTCGAAAAGAATAAATTTGGCCATTACTGCTTTAGAACATGGAAGATTTATTTCTAGTGAGTAGTGAAGGAAGGGCTGTAAATGCGTTTTAAAGCATAATCATTTTTAAAAAAATTGCCGGCACCTTCCAAGACATCCTCAGAAACAGGCATATAAAAAATGTATTCTCATTGCTTCATTTGGCCTCTCTTCCAGAAATCCTGTATACGCCTATCGTTTCTTTCCCAACATATATGTTCCGAGTTGTACGGCATCGTCCATTGAGCTATGTCCTCACTGGTAGACAAAATTGAGCCTGTCTGCAAATCAATCGAGAAATTTGTAGTCTTGGGAACTAGTTTAAAAAAAAATTAATGTACTTTATCTCGCAAACGCGGCCTTTAGTCTAGAGTTAGGTATTGCTGAAACATTCTTAATTGCCGTAGGCATTGTTTGGAGGTTGACACCCGCTTCCTTGGTGATTATTTGTGATGCTTAAAACTGAAAAAAAAAAAAAATGATACTGACCCGACAAGTCTTACCAGAGAGAATTTCAATTAGTAAATAATATCTAAAATAAATTGGGATTGAAATATTCCAATGGAATTCAAAGAATTTTACGCTTTTAACTTCGAATGATATTCTTTTCCTCTTTTTAAATCTCGGCCTAAGTCATGTCCCATAGACACAATGCACTATGAGACAATTCTATTAAATGCAGAGTTTTCTCAGTTTAACACAGTTTAATAACCAGGTTCGAAATAAAATGAACATGAAACGGAAGATTGGCTGAAGTCGGATATTGAATTCAGCACATGAACGGGAACAATAAATGATTGGAGGCAAACCAGGCGTATTTACTTTTTTACGAAATATTGAGTAACGAGTCTAGGGAAGTTTTCCAGTCGAGATGAGCGGTTCATAGACATGTGACTGTTATCGGTAAATTGTTTAAGAACACCTCGTTAATTTCTTCTGACGGTCTAAAACGTCGATTTGTTCGTGGGCACGAGTTACGCAGATTTGTCTTCTTCTCTGAATATTTTTTTTACGAACTCGTCAACAAAATGCTTTATCTCAGTGAATATATAATTTCTTATTACCCTATGATAGGCCTAAATGACAATTATGAGTTTAGCTCCTTTATAAAGTAATTTTACAAATCATAATTGTCTTATTTTATAGCTGTTTCAGCGGGTCCATAAGTTAAAATCTGTCCATCATCTAACAAATTTGATGATGCCAATAAATGATTTAAAAAAACACAATATTGGTTATAGTGGCTTACGTCCCGATGATAACATTTAACACTGAGTTGAAAGAATGATTTTCCTCGCCAAAGCTTTATCTATGGAAAAGGAAACTTTAAATTTCTATGGGCAAACGAATTACTAATATTTTGCCACAATGCCACAGAGCACAACTCAAAGATCGTTAAAAAAAATTTCTTATACTGCTGTCAATAGATTTTTTTTCGTGAATTAGAAGAGTAGGTATGGATAAAAGATGTTAAATACATGCATTGTTTTAGCATCGTAACACTTGGTGTAAGTAATTGATGTATTTTTTGATTCAGAATCTTTTACCTCCGTACGTTTCTCAGAAAAAGGACATATCATAAAAAAAAAATTTTATACTACTCTGATTATTGTTACGTTTTAATAATTCCAAAAATTGAAGTCAAATTTTTTTCAAGTTGTGTTGTTTTTGTGAGGAAGTCCTTAAAATATTTTTAATCGTTGAGATGACATTACTAAATCGTAGGCTTTCAGCTTTTTTTTTTGAGGGAGGAACTTTTGAAGTTTTTTCTAATTGTGTAACTTTAGGCCAAAACTGTACATTGATAGAAAATTATTGTCTGGTACAAAAATTATTAGTCAAGTTTAATAGTGGCAATTCTGTTTAGATAGTTGTTAAAATAAAATAATGTTTTTATAGCTAAAATTGTTCATTCGTTTTAAAATGTTTTTACTAATTTATGAGGCTATAGGTACATGTTGAATAAATTGGTTTAAAAGGCTTATTTTATTGATGATCTTGACAAAATGGGCTTTATATTTTTAACTATTCAACAAACTTGGTGATTTGAAACAATCTTCTAATTGCAAAGTATTGGAATCTATATTTCCTTGAAAACATTTATACTTCAAACAATGTTTGTAAGATACTGCTTAAGTACTCTTCAAATAGAATAAAGATTAATAAAATGCATTTAAATAACTAAACTTACGGAATATTTAAACGATTAGTTCATGTAAGTCATCATCTTCACGTTCTTAACATATATATATAATTTTATTTATCAAAGTATTTTATGTGGTGAAGTTAAGGCGTGCAGCATTGTCTACCTCTTAACCGCAGACATGTTATACAATTTAATGTTAAATTGCAACAAAAAAAATTACATAACTAAGCTAACATCAATAAAAGACAATAAACAAGAACATGATGAACTACTTATAAGATACAATACAAACTAAATAAACCAACAATTACTAGCAAGTAATGGAACATGATTCACGCATAATAAGTTACACGTTACTAATATCACAGTGGATATTTTTTTAAAATACTAAACACAGAATAAAATATAGTATCTAACAAAAAAAATTAAAACTAAACTTATGCCAAATACATTGTAAACTGAAAACTTTTCTTAGTTAAACTTAAGATTAAATTTTTTTAACTTATTACAATAAAAAAAACTACACACACACTTGCACAAAGCTCATAAAAATAAAGACCAACATTATTCGATCTTTCCTAATTTTCATAAAAAATATATCTGCACATATCTCCGAATAACTCTGCATAAAGCATTTCGTTGTCTTTGATTTTAAAAAAATTCGTAACGTAATATCAGCATTTCTCTTTTTTTATTTTTTCGTGCTGCGTAATGCAAATATCCACTGCGTAGACTTTTGCTTCTATGCAATGGAGTATCCTGAAGCATCGGTAACAACATGTGCAGTGTAGCGGAAGCTGATATTGATGCTTAGATTACAGGCAAATAAAGCGCAGTCCTTGATACATATATTATTTGTTTTTTTTTTTGTTTTTTGCAGGCAGAGAGAAAACTTCAATGTTTTTTTCTCTTGTTTCATCGCAAAAATAAATACATGAATGAAAAGCTAGCAAATTATGTTAAAGCCAATTCTATGCAAGAGGACACGAGATTTTCATATTCCGATGTGTGTACCTATTGATTCTGTGCTATAGCTAGGTGTGCCCACGACTTGATCTTGTGGACAGAATAATGCACGCCAGTATTCATTTACAAATGAGGAATACTGCCCATGCATTGCTATTTAAATTTTATTTTATGATTTACCAAAATTATATATTGTAATAGTTTTATGTCCATGGGAGTTTTCTTGTGAAGGTAAATATGAAAGAAAACAGTTAAATTTGCTTCTTTTTTTTAGCGCTCAGAAACTTGAGAAGCATTGAATATTGTAAACCCGCGAACATAAATGTTCGGTATTTATAATTATTCGGAAACTTTGGAAATATTGTAGTTAAAACATATATTTTTTGGGATAATATCTAAAACTTGTTTTAATTTTAAGTTAATGGCATTGACCGTTTCTGAGTTAAATTATTTCGTACAGACAGAGAGATAAAATTATTCTTGAAAGTAATATTTGATTTAAATACCTGATTTGCTAGAGGAATTTTTTTATTACATGTAATAATTTGAAAATCAGACCGAGATTTCGATTTTACTTAAGATATTTGTCTTGATACCTCATCCGGTACTGCGGCAAGAGGATTCTTCCACCCCCCCCCCCCCCCATCGCTTTCTCAACACCCAGTTTTCATCACGTCACCATCCAACATAAACTTGTTATGGTCGCGTGTGACTTTGTCACGCCACTTCTCTGCGTGTGCGTAAACAGCCTCGAGTGGTCATCCGCGATCTCTGCAGGGTGTGCTGCAAAATCCTATTGGCATCATCGCAGTGGCGGGCCTCGTGGTCCGGGAACATATCATTAGAGACATTACAATTCGTGGATTCATTACGCGATAGGCTAAAATTCAAATGCATATACTTTTGAGATGCTTTCGCTAATGACTCACTATTTATATCCGGACCAGCTAGGAAACCTCAACCAAAGAAAATTCCAGTCACAGACAACCCAGTCGAGACTGCTCACAAGTCAGCTACCAACGAACTGGAGATATTCGCCCGAGTACATATACAGAGGACTGTATTGTCCACCCTGAAGGTCATTGATTTCACGAATTTTTCCAGTCCAAACTTATCAGCGTTCCCAAGCCGCTTGGAGTCCCAGAAAACGGACGGTTTCCTTTTCTCCTCGCCTCTTAATCTCACTTACATAAAATTTACGACTGATAGAAATTAATAATGATAGTAGGTTTTCGCGGCCATTGTATGAAGTTGTATAGTTTGTGGGATCTAGCCAGGTCAAAGGGAAGATTTTCAGTTGCCATCTTCAAAGTTGCAGTTACCCACTAAGGTTTTTGGAAACTCTCCCGAATTTAAATACTCTCGCCTGAGTAAAGTTGGGGGGGAGGGGGGTTTAGGGGTGTTTCCTCATTAACTGTAGCTGGTGGGGTTGGATAGCTTGGCTAATCGGAGCTGAGCCTCTGTTGTGGTTGTGGCCAATCAGTGGCCTCTTCTCCTCTGGTTGGCCTGGCTGTCTAGCTAAACTGTCTATTTTTTGGATGTAGGAGAGTTTATTTAAAGGCAGAAGGATTTCCAATAATCTCAGTAGGTAACAGCTACCCTGGAGATGGCAACTGCAACGCCTTCATAGCGGCTGTAGAACTCACAAGCCAAGCAAATTCAAAATGAGCTGTTATTGTTCAGGCCGAATTCAGCCTCGACATAAGCCTGACGATTGTTAAATTTAGGAATCGAATTATGCGGTGATTAAAAATAGTTCATAAATAATGTTTTCGTTTATTGGTGTGAACTAACATGAGTGAGATTCGGCCCATGGGCTTAAATACCCGTGGAACTGTTACAGCTTTGCTGCCTGGCCAGTGCGTGTGTGCCATTGCTCGCATTTAGTGGACAAATGTTGGCGCATGACGTGGAATGACTTTCCCGAAAGAGCTTAATTAAGCCCATGGTTTTCTAATAAGTAACTTGAGGAATGTCAAGGTCGTTGACCGAAGCTAACAGCTGACTTCAGCAATTTTAGGGAAACTTTCAGTCATTGGATTTTTTTTTTTTTTTTTTTTTGTAATTTAAGGCTCTGCTTCACCCGATGTTTTTGGGTTGCATATTTCACATTGATGCCACCATGCTTTATTGAGGACATTTTATTCGTATATTTCAATATACTTATTGTTACATGCGGGAACACAGTCCAGGAAAAAAATATCCCAAATTAATTAATAAGAATGAATTACCTCCGGGTTCCCTCTAGGAAATGTCTCGTAGCTGTCAGAAGTGTAGTGTCCTCAGAAGACTGAGACTCAGCGCTCTTAAAAAGTTATTACTTTTCCAATGATACGAAAGTTTTGTTTCAGTACTGAAACTACGTGCGACAAGACACATTACACACAGTACAGAGCTCCAAACCTCAATTTCTTTTCCTGTTAAAGGATATAGGTAATGATAATTGTCCAAAGCGGTTTCCGCAACCGTATGTTCTTTGTCGGATTTCAAAAGCATAGAGAAAATTCGTTAAAAAAACAGCAGATTAATTTTAAAATATTTAAACACAATGATGTAATACGTGATGCTTATATTCAATAAACTGACGATAGAAAATGGACATATTGTTCTAAGTCTTAGTCTGTTGAACAAATGGTTTAAGAAATAAAAACAAATAACATTGGTATAATTGTTTATAGTACACTAGGTCTAATAATGGCACTGAGGTACGTTGTATGTGAACTGAATTGCGACGCACTTTCACTGAGGGTGCTGTAGGTAATAGTGACGATAAGGAGTCCGCTAATGAAAGATCCTTGTAGTTGTAAGAGGACGGAGAGTCGAGGGACGAGCACTACCTGCATCCTTCAGGAAGCGGGGACCTCTTTAGGAATCCTGCAGGCTGGCCTTGTCTCTAGCAGCCTCGTAACAATATAGTAATTGAATTTTGTGTTCTGTAACAAATGTCGACAAAGGACAAATGTCACTTGTTATAAATTTTTTAAGGTCAAGTCTATGCAAGTACTTATTATAAACATTCCTGCTTGACTAATTAGGTCATGACATCTCACTAGAAATTTAATTTATGGGATTCCACAGCTGGATAACGTTGAAATTTTGCGTCAATGATCTCGTTTACGAAACGTTTCTTTACAAAAAATTTGGAACTTAGCAAAATAACAAAAACTCACAAACCTTAAGTCCACAACTATCAAAGCCGTGTCAGATATAATAAGTTTACAAAGAAATCTATTTTTTTTCCTGAAAACTTTCCTCCAAGCCATGAATATAATTCTGCTATCCACAACATTCTTAAAACGAACCATTTTCTTAAAAAACGTTAAAATTGTTTAGTTTGGAATTAAATAACAACTGAACTTTGAAACTGACATTGCCATAAAACTTTACCTTAAAAAATCAATTTTTTTTAATGTTTTAAAAAATCAATAATTTGATAACCTCTAACATTTGGCCATAACACCATTTGGAAACAAAATAATCTTTAAGATTTGTAAACACCATTGTTCTAAAATCAACAGATATAAGTTGGTACCTTTACTCTAAAAGTCCACAACAAATTTGGCTATCTTAGAAAGAAAAAAAAAGATTGGAAAAGAGTAGGCCTATCTGAAAATTTATAAGTTCAAGTTTGTATTCTTGTTCTTCTTCATAAACTTTGTTAAAAATGTATAAAATATATGTACTTTTTTTACAAATTAAAAAATGAATAATCAAACCAATACCATCAAGCAGCAAGTCTTTGTCCTGTGATCTCCAAAGATAAAATGATGTACCACAAAATATTGTGGGGTGTTTTAAAGTTTGACTTTGCATGGAATTAATTCGTGCAGCGGTTAGACTTACAGATATATGTAGTGCTACTTATCTGGCAAGCATCCAGTCGGACGGTTCAAAGTAGAGGGTTCATGAGGGAACACGAGACACGTTTATACATTAATATCCTTCCAGCTGGTTGTTTGTTGTCTTTCTTGTAGCGACTCATATGGGCGCCCTTCCGCGGGAATAATTCAGACTCTGAGGTTCACTGGAACCTGTCATTGTGCATAGCTGCGTCTCAAAGAACAACAATACACAATCTTTTCCGATTTGGGATGCTTTCCTTTGTATAGTATGCGCACGCTGCAATCCCGCATTAGGTCGCGTTATCTTCAAAGGAAACGAGCGTCCTTTAGCCGTACGGAGCTTTGTGTTTTGGAAGGTGAAAAAAATAAACGACTACCGTAATCGTTTAGCCGTACAGGTTTTATGTCAAAAAATAGCAAGAACTGATGTCTGTTTGTAATTTTTAAATAAGATTCTTTCTAAATGTTGTAGCCGACTTGCTTTGTTTCCAAACCATACCCCCCCCCCCCCCCCTTTATTTTTTTTTAGCTGCTTTGAAAATTTCCGACTGGAAACGTTTGAACGAAAATTTTAGTATAAATCCAACAGTAATACTACTGGATATCATTAGAGACCCGTGAATATCGCGGATTCAATGACCTCCAGGATAGATTCCAATATCCTCTACACACTCGGGCAAATGCCAACTGTTCATTGGCTGCTGACTTGTGAGTCGTCCCGACTGGGTGGCCTGTGATTCGACATTTCTATGAGTGAGGGTCTCTAATTGGCCCTCAGTCCTCCAGATTAACAGAGAACCAATGACAGAAGCAGCACTAAGGTATAATTATTTGAATTTTAGCATAGCACGAAATGAATCCGCGAAAATCATGGGTCTCTAGATATCATTCATATATTTGCATTTTACGGTTGGTCTAACGTTGGAAATTTATTTTGGGAGTGTTGTTCTGTTATGCACCAAGAAGCGATAAATGAGTATTTTGCTGTAAGCACAACAAGCTTTATGTGGGTAACGCTTTTACACCTCGAGTATTCAGCCAGGCAGCACACAGTATTTTTTTTGTAAATGTAACACAAATATTAACGTAAAATGACAGACATTTGTCAATTTGTACACTTACATGAAAACAACTACGAAATAGTGTTCGCAGTTATACAGTTTTACCCGGGGAGTCATGCTGTGTGTTGTCCCATTGCCTCCAATATTTAAAGTTATTCGTTAACCGTTCCCTGATTAGCTTTTCAGTGTTAATTGTATACATTCATAAGCATAGTAAAATAAATAAAGTCAAATTATTACATATTCGATTATCTTTTCCATGTTTTAAAAAATTATGCTTTGATAAAACATTAATTAAAATATAAAATTATGTACCAATTTTCGTAAGAAATACTTAGTATTATCTCGAAAAACATATTTAATAAATGCGAAAATAACCATAGCCATGTGTTACACAAAGTGACATTATATATTTTTTTGTTATTATCACAAACTATTTTTTGTTGACAGCTGTTTTCCTAAGGAATCTTTTGTAAATATGTGCACCCTTAAGGGAGAGTAGGCTATTCTAAATTCTTCTGCTTTTCGAATATGTATTTTATTTATTATTTTAACACCCTATAAATATGCCTAATATTAGCACTGTTTGCTGCTTATATGGTGTTTTATCAATTCAAAGCGTGTTTATTTTATGGTTTTGAGAAAACCTAAGGCCAATTTCTGTTTCTATCATAGCACGAATAGAGAGCACGAAATCTTGTAGTAGGCCTACCTATGCTAAATATTTTTGAATAACATTTCTTATGTTGTTGCCTTAGTACTAAGTAAATTCAATTTTATATTATTTAATAATAAATAGTAATTTATTTTTCACAAAAAATTCAAATACTCATGTTTCCAAAATTTCGGTAAAAGCAAATTTATATTTTAACTACATGAATGAAAATTTAAAAAGTAAGAGTTGTATGACAAAGTCAATCTATATGAGAATAATTGATTGATGACTGTTTATTTAACTATTATTTTTGCTTAGTTAATGATAGATATGAAATTTAAAATATTTAACGAAATATTTACCATAAACTAAATAATCGTCAACGAAACACTGAAGTAAAAAGCAAAAAAGATTACGAAGCTACCCGACTAAAGCGGTACTGCAGGCTTCATAGCGTGCGCACGAGCTGCACTAGTGCGTTATTCGCACTCAAGCGACAAGTTCCCTTTCGTGCGTTCAAAGCGCTTAATCGGCGGGTGCGCGAGATGGTGAATTCGCGAAACGCAAACTCGCAACTCTGGATCAGCTATGTATTTTAACGCGATAATTCGCTACAAAGTATAACTTTGATATACCTATCTATATACATGTAAGTAAATGTTTGTGTGTAAATGTTGGGTGTGCCATTTATACTGATTGTTTACAAATTTTTGGGCACAAATATAATGAGTGTCAGGTAATGCAAGAAATAAGTCATAATTTTTTAGGGAACTACCTCCGGAAACAGTCTAATGATGATTGGTGGCTCAACATTAAGAAATAGAGGAAATTACTATAACCACCACAATAGCAACACTTCAAAATGGATAGGGGATCTTTTACATAAAATCGAAACACGCAATAGCCTTATTTTACGAATGTAAGAGTTAACTTCCTGGTAGTTAAGTATAAGAACGTAATCCTTCCTTGCTTACTATGCTCGTAGCTAAGAGGTAGGCAATCCTCGATGCTGGAAAGAGTCACAAGTCGCCTACCTCCCAAGTAAACAGGTCACACGAATTAACAGTGAACTCTTTTTTTTTTGTCAAACCACATAATGAATCATATGTTGCGGGACGCATGTGGTTTAATCATAACCATCATCATCGTCATCATCATGAGGTATCGATAAGAGTGTGACCGAGCTGGAAATACAACTCGCATTTCCTAAAGTTTCTGCCTGTGATCGCGTTGACGGTTCAACTTTTGCAACTAGTCTGAGAATCAACAGTCCAAGCATTCTTTATCCTGTAAAAATTACGCATAAGCTACCAATGTGCAATATATGAACAGGAAGACTTCACATCGATTCAAAAAGTTTTTATGCTATGAAATGAAAATATTTTATCGTTTTATGTTTAAAATTTGCCTTTGTTAAGACATATGTCATACATTAAAAAAATTACAAAGGTGACAAAATTATGTCTTTGAGAATATTTCGGAAAATATTAATCAATAAACTCGAATGACTTTACCCCTAAGAATATTTTGTGACCAGCAGTAAATTTTAAATTCATGAACTCAATGAAATTATATTCTACCATGGGCATTACACGCCACCCCCCCCCCTCCCCCCCCCCCCCCGGAATTAAGAAGCTCCTCTAACTGAGGGTTGCCCACTTGCGCTTGAAAAATTGTGGCTGTAAAAAACGGGGTTGGTAAACGTAAACGTAACACTATGTTTTATAGAAAACTTTCTGTACGTTGTAAAGTTTTCTGCTTTATTTTATGCATACGTATAGGCCAACATATGGGCAGTAGGTATACCACATAAAAGCACCCCATCAAGAGATGACTTGTGTAGGTTAAAACCAACGCCTAAACTCTGTGAGACCAAACAACCCCCCCCCCCCCTACAAAAATACGCTCATCACTCTCGAAAATCCTCCACATTTGCGCATATGATTTTACGAAACCAAATTTTAAAAATGAAAATTATATAAAATTATTATGGCCAAAATCTGTTGAAACTAAGTTGGCGTTCTTCGTTTAATGCGCCCCTCCCCCCTAAAATTTTTCTACCTTTATAACGGATACCTATATCGGTGGTCGAATCTTCATCCAAACTAATACTCAACTAAATGTTAATGGATTCATGTTTCTCGCTTGTCGAACTCACACAGTATTTTTTTGTTTTTGCAATCCTTTCTTTATTAAGCCTCCGGGCATAAAGCGGTCACGCTAAAATATCGTTTCAAATTAAAAGAACCTTCTAAATGAGTACAAAATCAGGTGATAGTAGCCTGTATCTAAAAGAGCCTACCGACAAGGCATGAAGGAGAGTGTTCACAGCCAAAGGACATGCATGTTCCTTACGTCTGTGGGAAGTGGTTGGTACACCAAATTAAAAAAAAAATGTGAGCGAGTCTTTTAGATCTCGCCAGAGATGTGTTAACGTATAACCTCGGTAACGAGCAAATTAATGTATTCTCATGTTCCAAATAGGCTACACTTACAATACGAAACTCAGACACAAAATTTAACGTATAACTAAATTTCTGGACGCGAATTACGCGTAGTTTCCGCCCCCGCCGTTTAAATCCGCTGCCGGAGCAAATAAGTCTACTAGCGAATAATTCGATTTGCAGAACGACATTTTAAACTATGGAAACGCCTCCGATAAAAGAGAAAAAGTCTTTCAAAAAATACCAAACCCTGGCTTTGGACCTGATTTCCAACAAATAATTTCGTTAAAATACTGCCTGTCTTATTAAAATTTACTTAAAAGTTAATATTATGTTGTTTCCCTTTGTTTTTATGAAATTTGGTTCACGCCATACTACAGATGGCAGCAACGTGGTTACACATTTCCGTTTCATGTGACATATGTTCCATTAACGAAATTAATCCCACTAAATTCCGTATATGTATAAAAAATTCATATAAGTTATTTTAAAACCCGTTCCTGTCATGTGATCTTTGTCGGATGCTGACAGTGAAACAACACGTGGTAATTTGTGTCTCAACAGGAAGGGCACTTTAGATACTCGAGCTCAAAGAAACTCACCTCCGCCAGAATGCTGGAATCGAATGAATACCACCAGCGAATCAGTTGAGACTCCCCACAAAACATTTTCGTATAGAGAGTTTATATTATTTTTAAGGAGATATCAGTGCACTGTTTAGATCACAGGAGTTTTATGGACCTTTCAACGAAGAATGCGTCCAAAATAATTAACGTTCTTCGTCCATATCCCTATAACTGGATGTTCCTAGATAGTACACAGCATTTCGTTCTCAGAACTTAATGTTCCGGAGTAAACAGGGTAGATTTTTACGTGGAACAAAGAAGATATTGTCTACTGAAGGTTAACCAAGATTTTTAAGAGTTTTAATCTCCAAAATTATTACGTCTGTGTTAATGTTTAAAAAGAATAGTAAAAATCGGTTCCCGTCAGTTTACCAAGATATCTGTAAGTTTACGAAGATGCCTGGGTAATATTTAATCAGTGTTCTGTTTTAACATTGGCTAGAGGTTTTACTTTACCTACCAATAAGCACTCCATGTTATCAATTGTATTTTGTGGCTTATTATTTTGTCACCGAATAATATTTGTGCTATGCACGTTATTGTCTTTTAGTTAAAAGTCAGGCGTGTATTATTCAATATAAAAACATTTTCTTGACTTAGTAACGTTTGTCCTCTAAAAAATTATTTTCTTTGCTTTACAGCTGGGTAATTTGAAAAGTTTGGTTCTGAAAAAAAAAGTAATTTTAAAATATTTTTCTTAGAAATCTATAACCACCAAACACCAAATAAATTCAAACTGGTGGTTGAGCATGACACGTAAAGTTATTACCTGAAATGATATTGTGATAAGTGTATAGGTACACCTAAAAACTTGCTGATTTAGAATGAAACATTTTTCCTTTGGTTGTAGTTAAATTTCAGTTAATAGTTGGGGTAAACAAATATCCAGGAAACATGGTTCGGAACCAAATAAATCTTAACCTTGTGTACGCTTTTGCTTACGCTGTTAAAAATTACAGTACCTAAGTTTAAACATTTTTCAACGCATAAGCCACCTGAAATTGGCCAAGATTCTTCGCAAATCCAGGTACCTGGATGTTCGTATGAATTATGGCATAGAGCCGAAATCCGAGTTCTGTGTTTAACTGTAAATAGAGCAAACGCGCTATGTAAGAAAGGACAGTAATTTTTTATGTCAATAAGATTATTTATAAATAATCCGATATGATTTTTGTTCATATTTCAAATTCTGTAAACTTAATAGCCTACTCGTAAGTTCACAAATATACTACTCATGATTTTTTGAAAATACCTGGATAATTCGTAAACATTGCGTTCTTCGTAAATAAACGGTTAAATTTGTTTAATATTTATTACAACTTTCTTACTTATTTTTCATAAAGCTTCCGCATGATCGATTTTGCGTTCAAAAAACAAATCGGTGCGTGGCTACCACGCACTTTAAAAGAGAAACTTCACACTTCAGTAATTCACTTGTACGATAAAATCTAAACAATGATGTTGGACTACATACACAGAAGAGGTTTAAAATTATTGTTGTAACAAACATGACGACAAAAAACCTGCAAACATTGTAATAGTTGTTGGTCTATTTGCACTTTATTCATTGTTCCACCCGCCCTTACCCCTTTACACCATCTATTTCCCCACAACCCCACTCACGAGCTATGATGAGTCTTCGCCTCCACTTACCCCTACCAAATGTAAAGAAGTTACTCTTCAAATTTTTGATGTGTAACATTTTAGCTCTCGGTTTACGGCATTTGCTAGGATTATTTCGTGAATGGGATGAAACTCGTATGGAATGAATAACCACGGTGCTTCCATCTGTGGCGGAAGGCGCGAACCTAAGTTCACAAAGCAAAAATTGAAACTTTATAGTACTCACTGTTTAGTGAATTTTAACAAGATGGGCATCATTCTAATAAAATTCCTTGTCAAAATTCACGCACAAAGCCTAGGTTTAGTTAGTTTTTTTTTTTCCAAAGTATTTTCGCTTTTATCAGAACCGCTACATTGGATGGAATAATTCGATAGTAGACGTAGCTGCTCGGGCAGCTAATTCCAGCGCAAAATTGGAAAAACTACGTTTGATTCGCGTCCAGAAATTGAGATGAAAACACAATTTGTGTGTACCTACCTATTTATCAAGCTCGGCATTAATTTAAAGAATTCTACGATAAAATTTCGTGTCCGAGATTCGTATATGTAGGCCTATATTAAGGTTTATTTGCATCCATGAGAACACACGAATGTGCTCGTTACATGGTGTTACACGTCATTGAAGTGGTGGGTTACCGAAAGACCAGCTCACATTTTTTTTTTGAGGAGCAGTTCACAAACCGCAGGCGCGGCAGGGTACGATGTTCGTGTTGTCTGGTAGGTAGAGACCGGAAAAATTCGCGATTTCGATGACCTCTAGGATAGACTCAACAATCCCCTACACACTCGGGAAAATGCCACCTGCTCATTGGCTATTGACGCGTGACACCCATCAACTGGGACGCTTGAGACTCAATACTTTGTTGGTTGGAGATTTTTCATTGGCTCAAAGTCCTTCAGATAAATTTTGAGTCAATCACAGAAGCAATATAAAGATACAGTTCTTTGGATTCTAGCATATCATGAGATGAACCCGCGAATTTTTTCCGGTCTCTACTGATAGGCGGAGTCGGACATGCGCGAGGCCCCACGGGAGGTGACGACGCCGCTGCTGGCTCCGTGACCGCGACATTGTCGAGGTGAGGTCGCGCTGGTGGAGACCGTGTCTGCGGCGGGGGCCCGTACAGCCGACCGCAGCCCCTTCGACAGCTGACGACGTGCAACGAGCAGAGAGAGAGAGAGAGAGAGAGAGAGAGAGAGGTGGACACAAGGAAACGGAAAGAGGGAAGAAGGAAAACATCGCGTGCATGCATTGTCGAGCTGTTCCGCCATCAGGAGACCCGGTCGCCGCGCGACCTTGGACTATGTGTATCTCTCGCCGGGTCGTCGGGAACTGGCGGCCTCGCGCGCTGGAGACGTCTGCCGCTTCTCGTCGGAAGGAGGTCCAACCAGCACACGGAGACAACATAAGGTAATGGATAGAGACCCGTGAATTTCGCAGATTCATTTCGTTTTATGCTAAAATTCAAATAATTATACCTTAATGCTGATTCTGTCATTGGTTCTCTGTTAATCTGGAGTACTGAGGGCCAATTAGAGACCCTCACTCATTGAAATGTCGAATCACAGGCCACCCAGTCGAGACGACTCACAAGTCAACAGCCAATGAACAGTTGGCATTTGCCAGAGTGTGTAGAGGATATTGGAGTATATCCTGAAGGTCATTGAATCCGCGAAATTCACGGGTCTCTAGTAATGGATTAAGAGGCCCGCCTAGTCATCCGTGTTAGAGAGGCAGTATGAGAAGTTCAACGCTCATGCACACATTTTTTTTTTACAAATGATGAAATTATTCCTTTGAGTACCAGTTGCCAAGCAATAGTAGCCTACTAAGTAGGTACAATAAATAACTTATTGTAAATGTTATAAGTAAAACACATGGCTATGGTGGTTTTCTCATACATTAAATACGTTTTTTTTAGTAATAGGCCTACTAAGTTTTATTACGAAAATTGCCGCATAACTTTGTAGCCTATTATAATTGATGTTTTATTCAAGCACGATTTTTTTTTTTTGAAAAATGGAAAAATAACCGTGTATTCAACAACTTGGTTTTATTTTGATTTATTATCGTCATTAATACGCGAATTTAATTCTGGAAAGTGGTTTACAAGTAACTTCAACTATTTTAGGTGTTGGGACAACACAAAGCATGCATGATTCCCCGGGTAAGAACCCGATACCCAGTATTGCTGTGAACACTATTTTGTAGCGATACTGTTGTTTTCGTGCACATGTACAAATTTACAAACGTCTGTCATTTTACGTTAATATTTTTGTTCCATTTACCAAAAAAAAAAAGCTTTAGTGAGGGTTAAGTCACCTTTGAAATGGCTGCAAAACGGAAGGCTTGAAACGTCATTTCCTCGTAAGCGAATTCGACACAGAAGCCAAGAAGTGGTTACGTAATGATCACAAAATATTCACGGCGACTGAACGTTATTCGCACCTAAACGTTCACGTTAATTTCGTGTAGTTTATAGGATTTACATTGATGTGTTCAAATGTCACAGAGCATATCCTCTTGTGATGGAAGCACAGATAACCTCGATATCGATTCACAACCGAGTAAAGAGAATAAATGCTTTCCCACACAGTGGGAAAACTAAGCGTGAATGTGACCTATATGTTGGACCTAATATAATAAAGATGTCACATACTTATAGTAGCTGGTACTCTATTACATTGGCAGAATGAAAATTGATTGTGAAAATTTGAGGTTTGTACATATTAAAATTAATACTCTTGAAACAGTTCATACTTAACTATATGAAACAAAATCTACAAAACTAAACGGATTTTCGTACCTAACCCAAAATTATGTAGGCCCTAGTTAGTCCATAAATTATCAAGTCAGCTTTAAAACGTTTATCCTTAACTAAACTTAAATGTCTACAATACCCTATGTACCAAGCATTTTTATGTAGGGCCTATGGATGGGTGTGCATTATATAGCCTATATACATACATACATATCTATATATATATATATTTCAAGTGTTTACTCCACAGGTAGGCTACCAATTCAGTTGCAAAAGCTACTAATTGGTTCCTTGTCAGACATACGCAAGCTAAATACCCGGGTAGACTACACTGACTAGGCTGAATTGGAATATTTTATTTTCCTTTATTTAACGTCTATATGACAGTACCTAGTAATAGTATTGGCTATATAGGCATTGCTTGAGTTCTTTCTTAGTCCTATTATAAAAACATTTTAAAGCCTCACATTTTTTACGGGCTGTTTTTTGACTAAAATTGCAACGAATTTTTGTAGTAACAACTGGATATAGAGAAGCTTTATCATTGCAAAATAAAATATATATTTTCCTGTGCATCTACATTCAAAGAAATTATTTGATATTTTTTATATTTATGTAGCTACGGATGGGATAATATATCTTCTATCTATTAGTTATTGGGTCCTCTCTTAGGTAACCATAGACCTACATATAGGCCTATTTGTTTAAGAAAAGGTTAAATTATAAAGAATTAAGTGCAATATACCTATTTAGCCTACTTATATAATTATAACTACCTTTAGGCCTACCAATATGTAAACAGTATCATTTCTACAGAGCAGAAGTACATTTAACGTTTAACCCTGTTTCAAAATATTAACAAATATGAAATAAGTTAAAAGAAACAATAAAAATAACGTACTTGGTAGGCCTAATAAGAGAAAGCGTAGTCGTCAAGGTAAAATTCTGTCAATGAATGAGTTGGGGAATCGGTGTAAGGCTTAATTTAATTTGGTTTCCTGCTTAATTACGTTGATACTATAGGACTCTCGACAAAAAAAGGATTGCTCTAAAACTCCAAATAGGCTTGTTGTTAATTACCGACCAAAACTCATTTAACCTTGTAGTAGGTAGCCTTTATCTATGTACTCTTTCAATTTAATGGTGATAAAAAATAATTATGCTAATTGCAAATTAAGTAGTATACCTATTTATAAAAGCAATTACGCTTTCGTCGTAAACCTAATACTTCATACTTTTAATACTATAGCTACGTTATTCCAACATTATAATGTAGGTTAGGTACGTAGGCTAATAGTATTCGTTCGTTAAACATACCTATTATTAGGTACCTATATTTTGTTAGCGAAAACGCTACGAAAAAAATTAACGATAATAATAATTCTCAAAAAAGGTTTAAGAAATAAATGTTATGTTAACTTCAGTCCAGTAGATAGTGTAGCTAATCAAAATAATGTGTTTAATATAAAGTAACTAGAATAAAATACTGTTTAATAAATTGGCTACTGAAATAAGCAACAGGCTGAAATTATTTTAAAGTTAGTTCAAATAAGAGTTTGCTACAAGTAAAAAGACGTATTTAATTTTAAAAACATTTACGTTTTTATTCAGGAATATAGATATTGCAAAGCTCACACTAATTATAACTAAAGATATTTTGTTTTATTTATCTTTTTTACCTAGTCTGTTTCATTTGTGTAGCTATTTACAAGAAAAGGCTTGACAAATATTTTCCAA
Organism: Bacillus rossius redtenbacheri; assembly: GCF_032445375.1. Classification (NCBI taxonomy): domain Eukaryota; kingdom Metazoa; phylum Arthropoda; class Insecta; order Phasmatodea; family Bacillidae; genus Bacillus; species Bacillus rossius. The sequence continues at coordinate 56,144,849 of NC_086333.1, forward strand.
AGAAAATCTTTGCAAACATAAGATTAAATTTTAGTCTACCTTTAGGAATTATCATATGTCTGCTTTATATAAGACTATGTTTTAAGTTTTGAAAAACGTAATTAACATTGTGGGTAGTTTTTCTAACTTAACCAAAACGTTCATCCGAAAGGTAGGTATATTTTGGTAGTCTATGGTACAATAGAGTCTAGGAACACATACATTAACATAATAATTGTTAGATGGGAACGCAAACGCAATACATAATTAACTTTAAAAAATTCAGATCTGACGCCAAATTTTAAAATTAGGAGACGGCTATAAGTTGCCGTAACTACCTAAAGCTAGCTACGGAGTTGCATGTAATGCGTTGGTATTCTCAAAATAAAACAATCCTTGCCTACGTGGAAAACAGTTTTACTGCACGGCCGTTGTTAGCTCTGTAATAAACAGATGACCCCGTTTGACAGTCGCTGAAGACGTCAAAGTGTAGGAAAGATTTCGAAGTGTTTCAGAATTCCCGCTTGACAAACAGATGTTCATTCAGATCATCAGTTTTTTCGACGAGTGTCTCGGACTGAAAGGCTTAAATAGACCCAACCATCTCGTCCGCGTGTGATTCAGATTAAATTGCAGTGCAACAAACAGTTCGGTCAGACTTGGACTTGAGTTATTAAAAAACCTAAAATCCTCAGTAGGTCACACCTCGTGGTTAATTCGAATTTATATCCAAGCTCGAACCGGAGTAATCGATATATCGCTTAATATTGGATATGTATAGGTATGTATATTCGATTTTCAGGAGGAAGAGCTTCAATAAAACGCTACCGCTGATTTTCACGCCAGCCCTTCCTCCTTTCGGGTGACAGGTTGATTGTTCATAGAAGGAGGGGAGGGAATGACGTGTTGTTTAGAAAGGGGAAGGGGGTCACCCTCCTCCCCCTCCCTTGCTATGATTGGCCGACGAAGGTCACCGCCCATTCTCCCCCCTCCCTCGACAAAGCGTGGTGCGCGAGTCGCAGCGTGGGGGACCAGCGCGCGCGCGGACCAATCGCGCGTCGGGCTGGGGGCGTGGCCTTCGTGACGTAGATGGGAGGGGGGTTGTAAGGGGAGGGGGCGGTTGTTGGTTACGCACGAAGGGATAAAGGCGGGAGGAAATAAAAAGAACAAGGGAGCACGCCATCGACTGCCCGAATCCTCATATGCCCCCGGGAGACCTTGTGTGTGTCGTAATGCCAGAAGCAGAGCTTCCACAAATCACTGGGTGTTTGTTACATTTACCCCGGTTCAGCGATTAGCTGTCAACGTCTTCGCTGCCGCGCCACGCAATGTTCGTGGTGCCACGGGAGTAAGTTCCCCCCCCCCCTCCTCGACGGAATCAAAGAATAGACGACCGCACGATCTACGACTTGAACGACTTGAAAAACTCGCCCGCCCACTTTCCTTTCGCTTGAACTGCCTCGCGGTGATATCGGGGAAAATAAACGATTATTACCAAAAAGAAAAACATAAAACGTTAACTGTACCGACGATTATTTATATCAACTATTATATCACGTAATAATTCTACAGGAAAGTAGCGTAAGTTACACTGAAAATAGAAATGTATTGTGCACAAAAAAAAAATTCTGTGCCCACTTTTACAAAAGATTCATTACAAAACCAAGAAGTAAATTGTCATTCTACAAAAAAAAAAATTTTAAGACCGAAAAGTCGTTTATAATACTACAAAAAAAAATTGTAACTTTGTACAAAACATGGTTAGGTATAGTTATATTCGCATAAGCATATAGGTACCTACATTACACTTTTTTCAGATGATGCTGAGTATTTCTTACGAGAATTGACGCATGATTTTATATTTTAGGTAATTGATGTTTCATTCACGCTTATATTTTTTAAACCTTGAGAAAGATAATCGATAGGGGCAGGCATTTTCCGCGAAAAAAAAAAAATCTGAACGCCTATTAGAATGCAACAATGTATACCCCCACCAGCGCTTTCTTCCTTGTGATTGGCGGCCGTTTGCGAGAGAAGTCGTTACCTTATTTGAACGAGCCACGCCGGACGCGTTTGCTTCCGCACTGAATTACTGTGATTGGTGTTGTAACACTCGAAATATAGGTACCTGAGAGAAACTCCCCCAATCCCGAAACACTGACGATGCTACAGTGTTTTAACTCTCAGCTAGTCTCAGAATCTTTTCGCGAAATTTGCATGTCCCTAATAATCGAGTATTCAATAAATGGACTTTATTCTGTTTTATTTTGCTAATTAATGTGTGCTGGTAATATTGGAAAGATATTAAGGGAAAGGTTTACCAATACCTTTAAATATTGGAGGTTCTGGACAACATAAAGTATAAATTCCAGTGTAAGAATCAAAACCCATTATAGGCCTTACTGCAAACACTATTTTGTAGTGATAAAGTTGTTTTAATGTAAATGTAAAAATTTAGAAATACCTGTAATTTTGTATTAATATTTCTGTTCCATTAATAAAAAAGGTACATGTGCATCACATAGTATTTTGTGAATGTAAACACTACAAATTATTTTATAACAACATTATTTTGTAGTCTCAACAAAATTTTCTGTCACTATCACGCCAATTCGTGGACATAAAACAAGTTTTGTTGTCAAAACGAAATATTTGAAAGGTTCTGTAGCCAAATGAAAAGCATATTTTCGTGGTGGCCACAAATTGGTTCTTTCATCATCGACTTGCAGCACGTTTGTGTATTTATTTCGCTGTAGGTTAGATTTTAAACATCTTTACCTTTGACCAATGAATTGGCCCGTAGTTTATGTAAAGAACTCTGAGCCAATAAGACACTCTCATAAAAAAATAGTATCGAATCACTCACTGACAACCAAGGCTAGAAAACTCTAAATTAAGCAACTAATGAGCGAGGAACTTTTTCCCGAATGTGAACAGGACAATGGAGTGTATCCTAAAGTAATTGAAACCGCGAATTTTTCCAGTCATTTGTTATGAAAAAGGAGAAGAATTTTTGACCGAATCAAATGCAAATACCGGAAATTTATACCATTTCATACCACAATAAGCTAAAATTCAAATAGGTATGCTTACTTACCACATAACTTACCTTGGGGCTGCTTTCGAGTTTGGCTAATTCGTGGAATTGTTTCAATTTATTTCACAAAAAACACATTATGTAACCTAGATGTCAAAATCTTCAAAATTCTGATAACTTATAAGGCTGGATTAAAATGAAATCAAATTTTCTGAAAGAAATTGGACATTTATCAAGATGTAACCAATAAAATTGTAGTGACTAAAAGTTTCAGTTATTAATTTCATTCTATTTTCCTTGTCGAAACACCATAAAAACGTTATAGCCTAAATGAAACTTTGGCAGCTTATTGTACAAAAAAATACGTTATACCTATATCCTACCTATAGTATTTTTTCCAGTTTGCGAACGTTCAGCTAATCAAAGAGTCTACAAGTTTAACAGTACTCAGCGTAAATACAAAATCATGACTTGCGACGGAACATAGGCTACATCATCTGACCGAAAAGTGTGCAACCCACAGAGGATGTAAAGGAGCAGCAGACAATGAACACATGAAATTGAATTTATTGTATGCATACGTTTGTGGAGTCTGGCATAGTACCAGAAAAATAACCCTGTGCGAATTGAGCAATTTTGTGTGCTGTCTAAAATTTTTCGGTAGCAGTACCTATAATACTAATAACACCCTTCCACAGTTGTGGAATGGATAAAAACAATTATTGAAATGTCGAATTAAAGACAAGTTGTTCAACCCAGAAAATAAGGTTGAATAACTTCGGAACATTGTATGGATTATATCGGCTCGAGTTGGCTCATCTATAGAATAGTTGAGTCCATCACGATGGTCCGAAAATAATCACGGTTATTTCCACTCACGGTATAGGAAAGCGGTTTGAAGCACAATTTAAATTTAGCCAGAAAAAACAAACATTTTTGAAGCGTTCCAAGTTAGTTTCTCAGCATCCAAACAATTTAAAATAATCACCGTCAACAAATATGAAGCTCTCGGTACGGCCGTCTGTAATTTTCGCGGAAATATTTCGAGACTTAGTAGATATATATACGAAAGTATATTTTCTGGTTTTTGCTATACAACTTCTACAATACCATTTTCAAAATACTTTTTCATAAATATCTGCAATAATATATAAAAAAAAACATTTCCTACAGGACACATTTAATTTATGGCACGAATATGGAAAAAAGAAATTGCAGCTTATACAACTCCTACAAAAGCATTAATCATGTAGGCTATACCTACAACTAAATATTTCAGTTATTTTAATACAGTCAAAAGTTATGCAGTCCTGTACTTGACTACCAAGAACGGGTGAAAAAAAAAACCCAATTCGGTACACATTCCAAAGTTCCACGCCTTGTTCGAAGCCGTAAGTAGTTTTCGTACTATAGTTAATGGATGATATGACTAAACTATTATTGTGGAATTCTTTTTCCCTGCTGTTTGACCAATAGCCATCAAGGTACAACAATACAGCTTTGTGTGTCATGACGCGTTACCTGGAAAAACTGTGTGTGTCGTGGTCCGCTAATGATATTCCAGGGGGGGGGGGGGGGTAATTATCAACACCACAGACCGCGGCGGGCTGAGTAATCATTTCTTAAGAAACTGCTCCTTCATATTTCGTTGCTTAACCTTATCTCGCAGCCGCCTTCCACACAATGAATATTCAACTGCTTAAACTAATGCGGCCGTTTACCTCTATTGTTCTCCGTGAGGCGCGGGCTGACCTGAATGCTGGCGGTTATGCGGCAAGAACGAAGAGGGATTGAATCTTGCGTCGCTGCAGGCACAGCTGTAATGAAGACCTGGCAAATTCAATTAACTCTCCCGTGCATTTTAGACGTATCATAAAACAAAGAGAAATTTTTTGTCGCAGTATAAATACCAACCAGCTTCTAAGGTCATGAAGAAAACTGTTTATCCGTCGTAAACACAACTTAGACAAAAACATATTCCGTACAAGTACAAAATTTTTCGTATAATTAACTTGCTAAAGTAAAAGCTAATTGTAAAAGAAATTCACCATCGCGACTTATAATTTTTTTTTAAATAGTCTGGAAAAGTAATGTAGGCGTATATAAATTTTTTTTTATAAAAGTTGGGGTGAAGCATTGATTTTGTAAATTTAACAGTTGTCCTAACGTTATGACGTCAAGAAAAGGTTTAGTATTTTTCAAAATTTAAATATATATATATATATATATATATATATATATATATATATATTATACTTCTTATGCTTATTGGTCAGATTGGAAGAAAAATTTAATATTGATCTTAGCAATTAGAGGTTTAAGCATAGGCCTACGCATGAGATTTGTGTACCCGACCCAATCAAACAGAACACATTCAGGTTTCTCTTGTTGTACACTGTGCGTGTCTGTTTAATATCATTGCTAATTTTTGTGTCGGTAGCCAAAACCTGGGCACATGCTGGTATATCCCGTGTTTAAGGTCAGATACCGCACATAGGCCTATATACTTAGTCAGGAGGGATGCTCTGCGGGAATTTTTAAATAACTATGTATATAATATAGCTAATTTTTATTTAAGTTCATAATTAGTAGCCTACATTTTCATCCAAGCCTTTGTAGCATTTATTTCAAAGAAGAGTGCCAGCCAGTGATTTACCTATTCTCAAACATCCAGGGCGGACGATTTCTCAACTTTAACGTTGGCGATTTGATTGGCAAGTCTCTTCGAACCATGCAGCTTCAGTGAAGACGATGAGATTGTCAAAGAAATCCCCCTCCCCCCGAAAAAAAGAAATATTCCTTCTTTACCGATCGAGTTGCATTTCCTTATCACTTCTTCAGTAGATATAAGTGATGCAAGCACTTCCGTTTATGTCAAGCATGCCTGTAATCAGCAAATATAAACACGGTACCTCTAAAGAAATTTCAAGAACTACCTATTGCTTGATATTTTGCCAGTTATTTAAATTAAAAAGGCTAGAAAATGAAACTGACTCATAAATTTTTCACATCTAAGGAGCTCATTCAAGAGCGAAAATATAAAATCTGTGCTACAACAGAATCTGGTTTCACGAAATCGTGCCGTTAATACGTATCAACAACGGAAGTTTGGAGAAAATTACTACACTTTAAATTAAACGTCTTAAAGATCATGGCATTAATGTGAGCAGCTGCAGTGAAGAAAATAAGATGATAAAGTTTTCGGATATGATGAGAAAGTCATTACAGAACTAAAGAAAACGTCTATATTAAATAAGTAGTAATACTAACCGTACATAGTTTGCCATAGTATTCGCAACATTTGTAGTAGGATGGTAGTATTTCAGCAAATTCTTAATATAGGCCTACGGAAATATAATTTTAAACCTTGGTATATAATATGACTGTGTTAATCTTTAAAACTATGTTGTTTTCTTTCCTTTTACATACTTATAAGACGATTTCTTTTCATATACCTATCTAATCTTTTTATCATTTACATAAACATGAGTAATTTTCAGAACATTAATTTTCTCCCGAGAAAGTGGTGCATTTCTTCCCGACGCACGGTAAAGATGACCAGTTTTAATACTGTTCCTAACAGGTTTAGTATTTTTTTTTAATTAACACAAATAATTTATTGAGTCACCTGTTTCAGTGTCGATAGAAACGATTAAAATTAATATCTTTTAATGTAATTGGATATTGGATTTATGAATTTTCCAGACTTTTTGTTGCAACCTTCTCTTACAGGTGTGGCAATCATGGTATAATTTCGCTATAGGCTAAAATTTAAATACACATACCTTTGAAATGCTTTCGCCATCGGCTCTATCTGGAGGCCAATGAGAAACCCTCAACCAAAGAAAAATCCAATCACAGACAACCTATTGGCCCGAGTATACAGAGGACTGTGAAGTCTATCCTGAAGGTAATTGAATTAGCGAAATTTTCCAGTCCTTAATAAAGGAATGATATAATAAACAAATAGCAGTTTTCAGTTTGTTTGAAAACAGAAGCTTTGAATTCAAAATTTGTAAATTATTTAATTTTTTACGGCTGAAATTATATAAAATAACAAATTAACCCTTCCATCAAAGTTGATATCATCGTCGTCAGACGCAAACTAGTAAAAATGTGTCCAGTTGTTTTCTTGGCGGTCACTTCTGGTTGCTTCCGGCTACAAAGAAAAAAAATTATACTTTTACAAAAGAATCCTTTGGAAACTATGTAGTTGCCAAGAAATAGTTTTTAATACCACAAGAACGACATTGTAACTTTTTACATATTATTTTTACAATTTTTGCATATATGAAATATGTTTTTCGAGATAATACTGAGTATTTCTTACGAAAGTTGGCGCATCATTTTATATTTTAACTGAAATTTAATTCATGGGTAATTTTTTAAACCATGCTAATGATAATCAAATAGGTATATATTAATTTGGGTTTTTTTGTTTTATTATGCTTGTTAATGTACGCAGTTAAAACTGGAAAGCTGTTCAGGGAACGATTCACAAATAACTTTATTTACTGGGAAAACACAAAAAATTAATGCCCAGGTAAGAATCCGAACACAGTTATCACTGCGAACCCTATTTTGTAGTGATACAGTTGTTTTCACGTAAATGTAAAAGTTTACAAAAATCTGTAATTATATATGAATATTTCTGTTCCATTAACAACAAGAAGAAGTACCTATACCGGGATGCCAACATGTCCAAGAGCATAAGCATAATTTAATTTATGGGGAGGGGGAATTTAACAGCTTAGCCTGATGTTTGTTTTTAAATTCTTTCCTGTAGTTTGTGGGAGTTATATATTTTTTTTTCTTAGGAATTTAGAGTTCGAGGGTAACTAAACATCTCTTACCTCCCCCCCCCCCCCCCCCCCGGCACAAATTTCCCGTGGCAACCCATGTTCAGGTCCATCAGAAGCTGAATCCCATCCAAAATTTAAAAAAAAAGTATTTTTCTTAGGTAATTCCAATGTTTACTTTAAAAAAAATTATACTGTTTTTAGTGAAAAATAAGTGTACCTTCTGCCTATCAAAGACGTCCTCTAAATCCTACTGAGTAGGTAATCATGCAGTCGAATTTCCAAATAGGCCTATATTGACAGAATGGTACCTGCATAGGTACTTTGTATTTAAAACATTTTACATCACTATTTATTTACTCAATTAAAAACTATTTTGGACATAAAAAACCGAATAAAAAAAACTCTAATAATGGTTTTCAGTTTTGGGAGCTCTAGTAAGAAATTGTCGACAGTATTCTATAATATTGACTTACAAGAAGCCAAGTTGCATTTAAGAATTTAAAGCGTGCAGCTTAGCTAACTATCCTAAATAATCATGTCTGACTGGCAGCCAAGCTACTTCTGTTGACTATAAATAAAGCTGGAATTACAATATTCCGTCCGTCATCCGTCCGTCTACCAGCCAATAGGATCGCCCGAAAAATTCTATCCGTCCGTCCGTCCGTCAAAAGCTGGTCAAGCTATTACCATAAGATTATATCTATGGTTTGGTTGAACCAGTCAATTTTCACAAGAATACAGGCCTGTGAAATTTGTAGTTCGTTCAGATGTTTTGCATGATAAAATTCTAGTGTGTTAACGGGGATTATGCCTCGCCATCTTGCAATTTCAACTATTTTGATACGCTTTGCGATAAAGCTTCCGTGCTAAATATTTTGGTTTGACCTGGCACAGGCCTTATCTTTTGCTACTTGTGAAACTGGTGTTGTAGCCGTCCGCGTGAAATAATAAAAGTTGTTTTCTCGCGGCGCTTACAGGCTAGAGCCTGTGGATGGGACAAGGTTTAAAAGACCTGGGGGATATTATTTACCTATGTCTTGACATGCAGAAAATTGGGGTAAATAGTTATATATAGGGACCGGAAAAATTCGCGGGTTCAATGACCTCCAGGATGAACTCCATAGTTGTACGTACACTCGGTCAAATGTCACCCACTCATTGGCTGCTGTCGTGTGAGACGTCCCAACGTAGCAGCCTGTGATTCGATAAAGCTTTGGTCGGGTGTTTCTCATTGGCCCAGCGACATCCAGGTGAGTTGTGAGCCAATAGCAGAGGCAGCACTGAGGTATAACTATTTGTATTTTAGCCTATCGCGAAATGAATTCGTGAATTTTTCCTGTCTCTATTAATTTTGGACCAACATTTAGATTGTTGTCATTTAAGAAATAGAATATTTATTAGTTTAAAAAAAAAAGTACGAGCGGAATTTTCAGGATTCGCAAGAGGCGTGTAAACATCTAACTTTGGTAACGAGCAAATTCCTGCGTTGCAAATAAATAGCGGTGTGTAATTTTCGCGTAAAATTCTGGTCAGCCGTTATATATTGCAATAAGGTATGTATGTGCTAGCGATTGTTTCCTTGTACTTGGTGGCCGTCTGCAAGAGAAGTCATTGCTAGGGACCGGAAAAATTCGTGGGTTGAATGACCTGCAGGATGAACTCCATAGTTCTACGTAAACTCATTGGCTGCTGTCTTGTGAGACGTCCCAACGTAGCAGCTTGTGATTCGATAAAGCTTTGTTTGGGTGTTCCTTATTGGCCCAGAGTCATCCAGGTGGGTTGTGAGCCAATAGCAGAGGCAGCACTGAGGTATAAATATTTGTAATTTAGCCTGTCGCTAAATGAATTCGCGAATTTTTCCAGTCTCTAGTCATTTCCCTATTTGGCCGGGCCATTCAGGACGCGTGTGCTTCCGCACTGGATGGCTGTGATTGGTGTGCCGACAGTAGACATGTACCTGAGTGAAACTAAACCAATCACGAAGCTCAGACAATGCAACAATGTTTTACCACACAGCTAGTCTCGAAATCGTATCGCGAAAAATGAATGCCCCTGCAAATAAATTTATAATATGAAACTTGGACAAGCCATTTAAGTTATAGGCCTACCTAATTCTTGAAAATAATGCGAAGCATAGTAAATAAGTATACGAAAATTGTGTTCTCAACTATATTTTAGGACGCGAATCACACGTAGTTTCCACGCCCGCCGCTATAATTCGTTTCGTGTGCAGCTTCGCCGACTACCGAATCATTCGATTTGCAGAGCGAAATTTTAAATTATACAATGAAAAGGCTCCAATAAAAGTGAAAAATAAAAAAACCTCAGCTTTGGACCTATTTTCGACTAAATGTTTTATTAAAGTACTGCCCAACTTATTCAGATTCACTAAACGGTTAATACTATAACGTTTTCATTTGTCTCTGTGAACTAGGCTCGCGTCATCCAGCACAGATGGCAGCATCGTGGTTACACACTTCCGTTCCATACGACTTCCGTTCCATTCGACTTCCGTTCCATTCACGAAATTACTCCTATCAAATGCCGTATATCCAGAACTAAGATCAATAAAACTGTAATTAATTAAATGTGTCTATATCCTTCCGGGCCTGTTTTTTTTTTGCCCAGTCGTAACAACACGACAAAAACAGCCAACATTATCGATATAAAAAAAAACTAAGAGAAAAACATGGTTGTGCAATGATTTTGGGAAAATATTTTGGACTGGCGAATGATGTCATATTGTAAATCGCTTGGCAGACGCATGAAGCTGACGGACAAAAGAGTTTCGGTAGGACGAATATCAGACGGAGGCAACGGGCTATTGTAATTCCAGAACAAAATGATAGGTTTCAGATTATTTAGCCATATGTTGTTCAACTTAACATAAATAATTCTAAATTGTAGAATTTACTGGTATCATTTAAAAAATAACATATTATGCTAACCTAGATTGTATATTGGGCCTAAATTGTTACGAGACATTTCAAAAATTACATTTTACTTTAACATATGAGTGTAGGCATCCTTGTTTTTAATGTTTTGAATTCTTAGCGACATTAATATACTTATTATTTTGTTAAAAATAACTATTTATAATTTAGGATTGCATTATATATTTACCAATAGTTGTTTTACCAGCATTGATTTGATCAGCGTATTAAGTGAGATTTAAATTTAAATTTCATTGCAGAGAAACTTAATAATTTTCTAATTTACTTCAATTTATGAAGTGGATAAATCCTTGTTTGAAAGAAGGTACCTAGACCTATGTGTAAAATAAGTAATAATGAACTACGCACCAAGTGAGTTACACAAAAAACAATTCTGGACTCATACAAAAGATTCGTTTGGAAACCAGTTGACAAGAAATAGTTTGTAATACTAAAATAAAGTTATTGTAATTTTGTACAACGGATGGCTATGGTTACTTTTGCATATAATAAATACGTTTTAGAGATAATACTGAGTATGTATATATTACGAAAGTTGGAGAATACATTTTTTATTTGATGTTTCATTCAAACATAACATACATTTTTAAACCTTGAAAAATGTAATTCACTATTTTATAATTGGACTTTACTATGCTTATTAATATGCGCATTTAATACTGGACAGCTACTCAGGGCACAAAGCATATGTGCCAGATTTCAGTATTACAGGAAATTCTATTTTGTAATGATGCTTTTTTTTCAGGTAATTTTACAAACTTAGATACAAATAGATGTATTTTTTATTTTACGTGAACATTTCTGTTCCATTAACAAACAAAAAATAATAATTATAGTGTAGAAAAGTCCGTTCGCAATGGAATATTTTACATATCACGTCGAATGCGCCACGCTCTAAAAACAAACGGTGACTAGAGAGAGTTTTCGAGTTTCGTGCTCGAGCAGGTACGCCACGATCAGAGACTCTGGACTCTCGGCTGAATGATGAGGTTCTGGAAAGGGAATAATGCATCAAGGGTGAGGACTTCCTCCCGTACAGGTGAACACAGGTGGCGTAACCGCACAGTGCTACTCAGGGGAGGGGTGGGACGACAAGTCGCGGGGCGCAGATAGTAGGTATTACCCGAGTACTAACCTTGGGTATTACCCGCGAAGGACCGCTTCAGCCACGTAACACAGACATCCTGCCGAATTTCTACAACAAGCTCGTGCTCAGGTGCGGCGATGGAACAGCCGGAAGATATGTGCTTCGGGAGCTTTCGCGGTATAGTCTATGCCACGTAACTATATAGTCTCAAATTTTAACACTTCTTGAAGGAGGTAACAACAAAGATTATATATTTTTTTTTTTTGTGATTTTGCAAAATATTCCTTTAAAATTTTGTTTAACTATTATAAATTTGCATACTACACATTGCTTTGGTTATTTTTGTTTCCATGAAAAACCTTTTTGGAAGCCATTTGAATATTTCTTGCCGCGATTACGGCATTTAGCAATGATTTTAAATATTCTTAATGTTTTATGCAAGCATAATTTTCAAACCCGTGAAAATTTAGGTTATCGAATATTCAGTAACAATATTTTGTGATGCTTATTAAGGTGCTCAGTTAATGCTGGAAATCTATTCCGGGAACTGTTCATAAATAACTTCAACAATTGGTGGTACTGGGACAACACAAAGCATAAAAGCCCGCGTAAGAATCCGAACCCAATATAGGTAACTACAAACACTAGTTTGTATTAATACAGTTGTTTTCATGTAAATATACAAAATTTGCAAATATCCGTAATTATACATGAATATTTATGTTCCGTTTACAAAAAAAAATTACAGTGCAGTGGTATCCATTTCCCAAGCTGTCACTGGCGAGTATTTTTTACCTTGTGACTTGATACAGAGACATTTATCGGATTTTCCGACACTCCTCTCTAAGACTGTGGTTCAGTCAACTACCAGTTAGCATAGTGGAGTGGCCGAATCACATCGACCCACTCGAAGGAAAGAGTTTCTACACTAAGAAATCAGGTAATAGGGAAGCACACGTGGGTACTGTATACACCTATGTAACACTGCGAATTGTAGCCCGACACCAAACGAATCCGCGAAATTTTCTGGTCTCTACAGGCGACATTACCCAATTAATGAATTTTTATTTACAATAAAAAATAATGTGTATGTTGTTTTAAATACATTAATGAAACGGTTTCATAATGTGTAAGTAGTGTTTTTTTTTCGACAATTGCGCACTCTCTTAGCACACATATTGTTCTGTTTCTTCCTTTGGGAATATTTATTCCCTTAAAACTTTTAAAATAATAGCTGGTCGGTAGTGGACGACAATTTTTTGAACTCTACAAAATAAAGCCTTTTTATATTCGGAATTAAAAAAGATTTATTATATAATTCAAGAAACACTATATGTATATTTTAATAAATAACTAGTTAAGGTAACAGATTAATGTATTAAAATACAATATTTAAATTAATTACCTTAATTACCATGAAAAAACTTAAGGTGATCGATACTGTGAGACTCGCTATGAAGCCTGTATGATATACTTATTATAGAATAACTGTATTAGAAATATATGACGGTCATAGGAATATTTGAGAACTGTCAAATTAAAAAAAAAATATTTTTTACACAGACCAATATACTTTTATCCAGCGTTTTCATTATATGTGGGATCGTATTATGGAATTGATTAAAAACTAATAGAGTTTAACTTTAACGCTATTTTCTCTGATGACATAAACATAATTGCACTTGTTATTGGAAAAAAATAAAATCAAAAAGCATTCTTTCACTAATAATGACTATGGATGTATAGGATTTATCATCTATTAATAATGTTAAGATTATGAACACAGGTCCCAAAAGGGATAGCTAAATAAATTAAATACAGTTTTTATTACTCAATATGTAGCCTACTATATTAATTAACTTACAGCACTTAAAATGTCTGTCAACAAATTAATCACTCTTTCATGAAAATTCACGATTTACTTTCCCCGCCGTAGTTTGACTCTACAGTGGCTATCCGTACTGCTGGTCTCTTACTGTGCACCTCTGTCACAACACACTGCTTCACACTACTCACATGCTTCGGTTCCCAATGCTCCAATCATCGCACACGAAGCCCGTCGCTCGTCGTCCACTATCGCTCACCAAGAGGTCACTCACCCTCTTCGCAGGCCACTCCAAGTAACCGCCAGTGTCACCACCAGTCTCTGTCACTCTCACACCACTCGCCGCCGTGTAGCCCTCCGAAGTGTCGCGTCATCAGAATCCCCGACTTGAAACATAGAATCTCCCAGAACAATGACGTTCTAGTTACGACACTTCACTCAGACGGGGCTTTGGGAACGTTCCGAACCCCCTAGAGACATGGAGTGAGGCGCCGCTCCTAATCAGATTACCGCAAACGGACGGGCGTTACCAGCTGTCCTGGATGTGCCCCCCCCCCCTTTTTTTTTACCCCTCCACCCACCCGATACACTGGCTGGCTGACTTAACTCGTTGCCTCGCCTCTAGTATCCTCGTAATCGTGATAATAATCGAAGCTAAATGATATTAAGTTGAAACGTAATTAATTGTTTAGGCTACTGTTTATCTTAGAAACTAGAGTTCTTAAACATTAAAGGAAATAAATGTTTTTCTTTAATTCACTAACTGACTATTGCTTAAAATTTTCAAGTCGAGATATATTGATTATTTTCTTCAGTAATCTTTATAAATCCGGAGGAAATTTCTCAAACATACAAAGAAAACTTTGGCCTAATCTTTCATGGAATAGTATAAACTACATGGTACACATAACTCATGATTATTCGCCAAAAGTTTAAAAGTTGAGAATTACTAAGTTTAGGTATTTTATTAAAATAAAAAATACCTTTATTGTTTGAGAAGTTATAAACACAATTTCAATTTCGTATAGGCTATTAATAATAGGAAACAGTAAATATGTATTGAAACAGACAGTAACATTGAGTTTTGGGCTTAAATGTTTTAGTTCTGCAATCTGCTTGGTTCTTTAAATACATGTTCTAAAATTTACAAAAAAAGGTGTAGGTATACGCTTATTATCAAAAAATTTCCAAAGGTACATTTTATAATTTCTTGAAAATTATATCATTTTAAACTTCAACATATATAAAAATTGTATACGTTTTTATTACATAATAAGCTGTGATAATATCTGAGCTTTACCAAATATGTTGCATGAGGGCACAAACAATGTTATCACTGTTATTTTAAAAACTATATATTTTTTACTTATAGTAATTTCGTCACGCACCTGTTACAACACCAACAAACCTTTTAAAACATTGTTCAAAATGTGTTTATATTACATGTTTTTTCTTGGAGCGTATATCACGAAATAATACCAGAAAAAATTGCAATATTAGGTACTCCATTTTGCAACGGGAACCAACGGTACCTGGGCCTCGACCCAGGAACTCCAGCTGAGAGGACGTGACTGCCGTAAGAGCTACCGGTCGATGTGTGGGTGACGCATGAAGTAGGGGAGGGTGTGCAAGAGGGTGGGGGGGGAGAGGACTACTTACACTAGCCGTTCCAAACAACACAGAAGAAGACCCGGGAACCAGCAGCTCACCGAACTATTTGGTTATTCAGCCCCATGCGCCCGTGGAAACACGTATTGCGGCACCCACGGAATCGTCAGGCCCTCGCCAAGATGCTGCAAGAGGGCTAAGGGGAGTTGATTTACGGCGGGTGGGTTTGACAGCGATTAGGAGTCGCTTCCACACCTCCCCCCCCCCCCTTACACTCCCCACCACCAAAAACATCCCCTCACCCCGGGCGCGACACCTTCACGTACTTGTTAACCCTCTGCGCTAACCAGTCTCATTTCTCACCCGGTCCTTTAGGGAGTTTCTTGAAGAGGAAAGAATCTTCAGTCTGGGTGGGGGAAGACGGGGCGAAAGGGTTGATAAAAGAAGGGATGAGGAAATATGGGAAGAAAGTCAGACATGTCTGCAGCATCGACGTCCCTCCTCCTACCCTCCTGCCCTTATTTCCTCTCCACCCATCCATCCCCTCCCTAAAATAACCTTAGCTTCACATAAGGGCGCGAATGTGTGACATCAGGAACCTGTCGTGACATGACAACTAATCCTTCGTGCAGAGTGCCCAAGCATAAATATACTAGACAGATAGCATTATCTTTGAAAGATTTGTGCAATGGGAGTGCATGACTTGATGTAGGCTTTTGGACATATGCCATTGCTTAGCACATGTATGTCTGTAGAAGAAAACTACAAAAAAAACACAAATGACAAAAACACAAATTAAGCAAAAAATTGCTGTTGTCAGGATTTAACGCCACACAATACTCCACAGCAGGAATATGGTCAACAAACAAAAAAAAAAAAATGGACTAACAGAACGGAAAAAAAAAAAAATATTGAATATTAAAAAACAGTTAATACAATAAAACGAAAAAATAAAAGCAGACAAAAATTACAGATTTCTTAATTTAAAAATGAAAACTATGTACATATATGTATCATGTTTGTACACATGTTTATATGCTAAGTTTCTCTATTCAAATACATAAGTATTCACCTAAAAAGGTTTTTTTACTTCACAAAAAGCTTTGTATGACGTCCGCTTTTCATGACGTGTTTTCAATTCCCTTCGATGTCATTATAAACGGATTCCACTGTAAATGTATTAATAGCTAGCATGGGTAAGAACTCACTGTAACATCACTAGGATAATTCGTCCCGTTCATGCACAATGAGCGGTGCGAGAGAGTTCTACCTGTAGCCTTCCGTAGCGAGTCACGGGGACATCAATTGTAACATTATATGACTTAGAAATTTCAAATATTAATTCACTAATTCATTCGTTATATTTGAGATGAGTGATGGGAGGAAGGTTAGAGAAGGCCGAATAAATAGTCCAACGTTAACTTTATTCTTAAAACGGCGATAACATCCTTAATTTCTGATATTCGTTGCCTTTCTTCCTAATATCGGTGTAATATTATAATACATAGTTTTATACATTTATGCATGAGAATGATTTTGCAGGGCCTTGGTGATTCCATGTAAATTAATCAAATGACTCCACCCGAACTTTTTCGACTTTTTTTTAATTGGACAGAATGATGTAAGATGACTTAAAGGAAGATCTACTCAATTTTAGTGACCTAACTCAAATGGCTACAGCACCAGAGCCCAGTGTCTGGATGGCTGTGCGCAACACAAAAATGTGATTCATGTAAACTCTCTCATGTTTTATGACATACAGCTGTGCTCAAGCTGGAAACGTGTTTAAAATTAATTTAATTGATGTTGAATAGACCGCCTATAAGCATATACAATAAGAAATGTATTGTTTATTTCAATTATTCTGTTATTAAATATGGTAGAGATTTGTTTTTTTAATTTTATGAGGAATATCTGAAACAATAGTAAAAAAATTTTAGTGCACCAATACTAAAGTATGCATAGCAATTTTCCTAACAATTTATTTTATTTTATGTACATGCAAAGATAGATAGTTTGTTGGTTGGTTTGTTTGTTTGTTTGTTTTTCATAAGTAAACTCAACAACTAGGTATTCAATAATTAATTCACTTTTATGAAGATTGACATGAGAAATGGGTTATTCCTAAAAAAAATAATTTTCTGAAAGGTGTAGGAACATGTGTAATTAAAACACGAGAAAAACTAGTAAACTTACCTTTTTCTTGGCTTACGTTAACAAAATCGTTAAAAATATAACAAGATATTGTGGTGATCACGTGCGCTAGAAATATTCAATATCTTATATCATTATATAAAAAAAGGTAAGTTAATTTATATACAAGGTAAATAAAGACATAATATAGTATATTTTTAGCCACATGACCACTACATTATTTTATTTAATCTTTAACGATTTATTCAACGTAATACAAAAAGAGGTCAATTTGGTTGTTTTTCTCCGGTGTTATACATCGACAGTTAAACTATGTAGTTTACGTATATAACTCCAGTCTTTCTGTAATTATCTTGGCCATCTTAACGATCTTATTTGAAGGAAAAATTATTTGGGGAAAAATACTAGTTGGCACTTATTTATTTTGATATAAAATGTTAATGAAGATATTTTAATTTATACTTGCAATGTAAAAAAAATCCTTGTGTACGTGTGCAAAGCAGAGGACTACAGCTTGTAGTAGAAGTATTGTTTTAATTTATTTAAAACTAGGGATGGACTGTTCGAATCCTCGAACCCTCAAATACCACCCAATAAATATGCTGTCGTATATGAAAGAGCTGAGTTCCGAGGGAAAAAAACTTTGAAGAAAAATACTGGAGGAAATGTACGAGCTAGTAAATTCAAAAATTCACATTTGAAGTTTTTTTAAGCTTATTTTATCTTTTGTATGTTCTCCAATGTATCGTACGTTTAATACGTAAAAACGTAAGTAAAATTTCGATATGATTTGATACGGGAAACTTACATCACGAAACGAACATTTAATGGTTAAATCGTTTAAACATTGCTGATTGTTTTATTTTTGACCATTTATACCTTTATATAAAGATCCAGGGGTAGATTCGAGGTGCTCGTTGTGATCTTAGTTCTAGGTTTGGATTCGAAGAAATTGGAATCTTAACCGTCACTATTTAGAACTCTTATTCAGCTTCAGGGAGTAAACAGACACGGAGAAGCATCCAACGAGGCAGTCATTGATTTCCGGGGAGGAATAAGTCATCGCGGAACAGTTTCCCGTGGCGGCGACCAAGTTTAGACTTCTATTATCGAGTCTCGGCCAGCAACTGTGGGTGACGTAAGCAGGTCACGTGGGCCGGTCGAGGGGGGAGGGGGCGCATCGGCTCCATATTCATGAATCTGGAGGGGCGTGAAGAGGCAGGAGCAGCTGTGTCGCAGTCGCTGTCAACCGGGAAGGTACGAATGTTCACGTACACTGAAAAAAAAAAGAGAGAGAGAGAGAGAGAGAAAAGCGCAATTCTGGTCCGCTCCTTACATTTTTTTTTTTGAAAACGTATTACATGTTAATATTAAATAAGTTGTGATGTTTTGTAGTGATTAACTTGTTGTCCCATCTTAGGAAACCTATTGTCCCAACTTTGGTAACCATATACCTACCCAAGATGGGAATTTGCAATATCCTAAATATATGCCAAAAATACGTTTTTAAAATAATTTTTCTGTTAGGTTATTTTTATGTATGTTAAGTAAACATATAACTTATTATTTTAATGCTAATCCGAATCAATAATTCTCCATTTGTAAATTTGTATGAAATTTCAAAATTAAGCGGGCCATCTTGAGTAACCTTCCCCTACTGTTGAATTAACATGTAATTTAATTATCAGTCTCTTTGATTCAACAGTAACATGATCCGTAGACCTTTGAACTGTCGCTGGCCCGTGTGTGCCCGATGGGCCAGCAACGTAGTCGCTTTGCGCAGTTTTTTTTTTTTTTTTTTTTTTTTTTTTTTTTTTTTTTTTTTCCCCTTCCCTTTTCGACGCTGCCGTAGATCTGGCACTCGCTCGCTCGGCGCTCGACTTTTTAGGCTGTTTGGATTTCTTTCCACGTGGGACTTCCTCTGACTTGGTTTTTCTGATTCTTCAGAGCATATTTACGAGTCATATGAGACGACGGTTATAATTATTTTGTAATTTACAATTTAATAAAGATTTTAACTTATGTTTCGGCAAATAATTTTATTGTCTCACGTTAGGTTCTAGTAGCGATCTATAAGCGCTTCACAATGGCACCCGAATCAATGTCCTAGCTAAAGGTGTTTCAACGCTACACCAATTTATAATTTTACACAAAGCTAATTCGTAACAATTACGTGCAAGTGCATTCAATGGCACAATGATGTCACAAGCAAAACAAGTACCGCGCGACGAATACGTACACAAATGATCTATCCATCGTGGGCTCAACCATTTTTTGACGTATTATTAGTCTCGTAGTTATAAGCGATTGAAATCTGATGGTTAGTTGTCACACAAGGAAGTTCGACCGACTATCACTGTAGCGAGCGAATATCCAAATAAATGACTGAAGTCAAGCTACTATAAAACTGGTAGGGCAGGTTGAGTTGATGACTCATCGGAACTTAAATAAAAAATGTAACTCTTAGGAGTGGAGGGAGGTAGGTCGATGGCCAAATACAAAAATGTAAAGAATCAGAAAACTGTAGCACTCTTTGCGAGTTTTTCCTTGTTTGTTATGATTGTGAACACCGATTATGTACTAGGTAGTTTAGTTCAATCGTTTAGGTGTATTAGTGAAGTATAAAGATTAATTTTTTAGCTTGTGTGGCGACCACGCATAAATTTATTATTCAACTTAAACTAATATAAATAATTTGTTCGTATTATGTTAGTTACGGGTGAACAATTTTATTTGATGTTTGTTTCTTTTTTTATTCTATGTAATGGTTCACGGCTTTCAAAAAACAGACACAAATCATTTATTAGTTTCTGTATCATATTCATCTCAAGAAATCATTACTAATTATTACACTCACGCCATACCCGAGACTCGAACCCAAAAACCCCTCACACCGTACGCCGGTGTGTATCCGACTTCGCTACGGAAGTTATCGTATATTATGGAGTTCAACTACGCTACGGAGGTTGGCGAACATTAATATTACTGTTGGGTTCTAATATTTTTTACTTGTAACGTGAGCATAGGTATCTTTATGACGAAGGTTCTACCTTCATCATTGATAAATTTGCTGCACTATTTTAACTAAAATTCAAGCTAGATTTGGCAGTAAATTTACATTTCTAACAAAAATCCTGGTGGCAAAAACTTAATTATCCAGTGGCTCATATTTAAACACAACATATAGGCCTATATTATTTTAAGTTTGTGAATACATGTTCGGAAATGAATGCCAAAATTAATTAATTCTGAGCTCATTTATTACCAATATGTTAATATTTTTTTCAGTTAAAACCATATGAATGACTGTCCACAAACTTATAACACGTTTTTGAGTCCACTATTTATTTCCCCCACTAGATCTAGGCTCTACAGTGGTTATTTACCATTATTTCTTGCCACGCACCTCTGTCTCACATCACTGCTTCGTGATTCCGTCCCCAATGCTCCGATCCTCGCACACGAAGGTCGTCTCTCGTCACCCGCTATCGCTCGCCAAGAGGTCAAACACCCCCCCCCCCCCCACCACCAACTCTCCATGTCACCGCTCACTCGCAGGTCGGCCTCCTCTTCTGTACCTTTCAAGTTCCGTCCTGGAAAGGTCTCGAGGCACTCCGATTTATCGCGTCGTCAAATTACACCCGTCTTCACACTCGAAGCAAATACACCAGAGACTGGTACCGAATAGATATATACTAGCAACATAATAAGAGTTTGAAAAATAACCCAGCGGCCAGAGGTGTGACTACAGAAACATTTTATACATAAATGTATATTATAAATTATTTTATCTGGTGACAAACATGGTTAACTTCGTTTTAAGAAATTTGAAGCACTAGAGATTTAACTTCCCTATAAATCTGTACAATGATAAAATAAAATTTTCTGAGCGCAGATAGTTATTTTTCGATGTCATAATGTTTGTACCGTAAGTATTAAACATATATGTTGTTCATATTAGGCATACTGTTTGACATATATCCGACTGATGTGACAACAGTGTCAGGTTTCCACACAAATAAATAATAGTTTTAAAACACTAAAAAACCACTTTTATAGAAAATCCAACTAAAAATAGAAAATAAATTTTAATAAATTGGAATTAGGAATAGTGTAAATAAG
The DNA here is from genome assembly GCF_032445375.1 of Bacillus rossius redtenbacheri. Classification (NCBI taxonomy): domain Eukaryota; kingdom Metazoa; phylum Arthropoda; class Insecta; order Phasmatodea; family Bacillidae; genus Bacillus; species Bacillus rossius. The sequence continues at coordinate 56,166,417 of NC_086333.1, forward strand.
AAAAAAAATGTATTTTATTGTAAAAAAATGCGTGGGGTGCTTTTAAAGATATTATCAAAATGATAATTCTTCTATTCATATCTGCCAATAAAATATTTATAACTATTGACACCATGCACCCCACGCTTTTTATACAGTGAAATATTTTTTTTTTTTCTTATTTACGCTATTCTTAATTCAAATTTATAAAAATTTATTTTCTATTTTTAGTTGGATTTTTATAAAAGCGTCTTATTTTAGTTTTTAAACTATTATTTATGCCTATTTATTTATTTTTAGTTGGTTTTTCTATAAAAGCGAGTTTTTTAGTTTTTTAAACTATATTTTTTTAAATTTTAAGTCGGATATTCTATAAAAGCTTTTTTTAAGTTTTTTTAAACTATTATTTATTTTTCATTTTTTAGTTTTTAGTTTTTTTCTTTATTACATCAATTTACTATTAAAGTGAGTTTGTGTAGATATTGGCTGCTTTTAAAATATGTTTTTTATAGCGTGTTGAAGAACTATAGTACACAATATTTTCAATATCCTACTATGAAAATCATTGATTTTCAATAAAATTGGGAAGTCATTGAAGTTTATTCTAAGTCAGTAACTTATGCGAGAAATGAGCAAATTGAGCGCCTGCTGCCTCCCTTGGATGAGATAGCCGGTTCTCAGGTTCCCTCTCCGAAAATTTCATCTTATTCATTGTCGGTAACTTATCCCAGAAATAGGTGATCGGCGCACCTGGTAGTTTCCCTTCTTGGTCTTGGCGCAAACACATTAGGTACCAGTTTTCGGAAAATAAAAAAAATCGCTAATCCTCATTAGCCTAATAAGAATAACGGGTCTAACTGTTTAAAATATTGAATTGTCATCGGTCCTTGATAAGTAGCTATGCCAAATTTCGAGTTAATCCGACGTTTCGAAGTGGGTCAAAATCATGTTCAAAGTTTCCGTTACATACTAACATACATACGTATGAAGCTAATAAAAGCGTGTTAAAATAAAAATGTTTAGATGTCCGGTATTAGTCTCTAGTGTATTTGCTCGAAGGCTGCTCTAGTTACGCCTCTGCATGCGACGGGACTCTGGGAACATGACGAATCCTCTAGAGAGACAGAGAGGCTTCCACACTTCGTGGGATGGCGCAGGGGGAGAAGGGGGTCGTGGTGGTCAGAAAGTTACCGACGGTGAAAGGTCATTTTAATCTAATAAGGCTGAGGAGGAGGGATGGCGCCACCTTTGTCACGCCCCAAGGTCGGGGTCCTCCCTAGGAGTCCTACAGACTGGCGCGTCGGCCTGGCTAGGTGACCTCGTCTCTAGCAGCCTCGTAACATTATGTTGTGTGCGGGAAGGGGGTGAGGGAATGTGAGCAAGTCTTTCAATACTCGCCAGTAATGTGTAAACATATAACTTCGACAACGAGCAAATTCATGCGTTCACATGTTACAAACAAACTTAGCCTATAATACAAAACTTGGGCACGAAATTTAACGTAAATTTATTTTAAATAATGCCGAGCGTGATAAAGTTGTGATTTAAAATGCATTTTTTTTACGTGAATCACACGTAGTTTCCGCTGAGCCAAAGGTTAAACTAAATAATAAAACGGCTCCAATAAAAGGGAAAAAGACTTGAAAATTACTACACCATGGTTTTTTACCATATATTTCGACAAGAAAGTTTATTAAAAAAGTGCTTATCTTGTTAACATACACTAAACCGTTAATAGTATACCGTTTCCTTTTGTCTCTATGAACTTTGGTTGCGCCATCCGCTAAAGATGACAGCACTGTGGTTACACATTTCCATTGCACGTGACTTCGGTTCCTTTCACGAAATTACTCCTATCAAATGCTGAATACCGAGTGCTAAGTTGTTTCAACATAAAACTAATCAATTTCAATTGGTGAATACAGTAAGAACTAATGTGTGTTTTACACTTAAATTCTGCACAAAATAATTTAAAAAAAAACATATTATTTGTTGTCCTAGAAGAAAAACACAATATATTTTCTATCACACTACACACTATAAATACACCTTCTCTTTCACAAGAAAAGTTTTGTTGGGACAGTTAATTCTCTATATTTAAATATGAACAGTGGTTAAGTTATGCTGCTGCAAAATAAAATTTTTGTTTGACATGTATATGTACTGTAAAATAAAACTTGCATGGTCATTAAAACAGTGCAACAACTTTATTGGTAACCAAGTTAACTACTATTACAATAACCAAAAGTTTGTGTCTTGTGTAAAATTATTTTTTTATATCGTTCAAGAAATATTTATATCCAAATAAAGCAAATATAAATGAGAACTCTGAATTGCATACTTAAAAAGTGATTTTACATTGCAGTGTGATATTCAAAATGCAAACATATTTCGCAGCTTAAAATACTTTCTTTCTCAGATAAAACTTTAGTTTTAAATATTCTACAAGAACAAAAACATACAAGTTAGTGTACATAAAATGTTACCTGTATGACGAAATAAAATATAGGAACCTACTATTAATTCAGAGAAAGAACAGGCAGAACGTTTTGATTACGTTAATAAAGGCATGTGTTCTCACGTGAATAAAATAACTTTTGTTGCGTAACTGGTTAACTGTAAAATCGCTTTTTTTCCACAGAATAAATTGTGTTTAAATATGAGTTATTTCAAAGTAGTAGTGCTGCTAGAAAAAAAATTGTTTGGCCTGTAAATTTACTGCAAAAGTTAGCTTGCATTGTAGTTAAAATAGTGCAAAAAGTTTGTTAATGATAAAGTTATTAAGGATGCACGATGTAGAAGATTCTGTTAAATACAGCATTAAAAAATATGCCGGGATTAGGAAGCATAATACCACGGAAAATATAGTGTATGGTCACTTAGCCAAGTGTCTATATTGCAACTGAGAACAAACAGACTATGTTTATACTGAATGAATAGTCTATAAAAAAATATCCATATTCTGTTTGTACTTGTAGTAGAATAGAATTTATATCATGAATATAATTGGTAAAAGTGTGTTATTTTATGTCTTGTAATGTCACATGAAAGGTTTTTAATGAGTGAATTTAGTTTACTCTTAACTAGCTGTCGTAAAATTAAAAACAACAATCGATCGAATCAAAAATTTTATTGATTGGTAGATTTTAAGTATTTTTGGATTTTTTCCCAAATTTTAGATTGTTTTTTTACGAATTTTCAATATGGCGGCCAAGTAACCGATAAGATGGCTGACTCTGCGATAGCTGACTGTTTGGTGATTGACATTAGTACGCTTTAGTGTGTAATGAATGAGCCGATATGGCAGCAGCACATACTATCAGACTAATGAAACATGGCGGGTCAAGATGGTTGCCACGACGTCATAATGGCAGAAATAGTGCATGCTTTGGTGTTAGTAGTGGGATCAGTCACCTGGTAAATAGTGTAGAGAAAATATGATAATTTTTTTATTGTCCTTACTGTGAATCAGTGGAATCCGAACTGGATTATGTAAGTCTTTTTATTTATTTATTTTTTAATTTTATATTTTTAAGTAAATATATTTTTATGGGGCTTTTAGCTAAAAAATATATTTTTACATCAAAATGTGAAATAATTAAAAATGCACTTACGGCATTCGGCCATTGACTTACACTGTGCACTCTTCCCTGGACACTGTCCCTGACTTCCGTATTCTCCAGTCCTTTTATTGTTTGCAGCAGTTTTATAGTTTAAAATAAACTTTTTTTTTTTTAAATAAAGCCTGTTTCTACATTACGGAACAAATGCTTTTCGTTCAAAGCGTCGCAATAAACACATTTCAATTCAAACACATTCTGAGTTTACTGTTTGGATGTCAAACGTCAATAAATAGCTATTCCTGTATGGCATTACCATTAGCTCTCGCTGCCGGTACAACTATGGTGACGTCAGTCATGCGCAGTGGAGGGCGCGACTTTGAGTTGCCGGACGGTTCAACCTTCCTTTTTTTTCCCCACCAATTGGCACAACCAAGGGCGAAAACTGTAGTATACAAGGGGGGGGAGGGGAGCAGTGAGGGGCTTTTAAATTCCAGGAGGCCGACCACTTCCTCCTTGCCAGATTGACATGGACCCGGAGGGTTCAACTGCTATCTTCTTTCCACCACGGGCGCAGCCACCTTGACGTCACGAGCCGAGTGAGGACGGGTCCACCTCCCTTTCTTCCCTGCATGGGATTCGGAGCGATAATAACTGGAGCTTCGCTTCCCTCCTTCCTCCTTGTCACTGCTCCGAGGCAGGTGCGCGGCGGCACAATGCGCCGCCGGACAACGGTTGCTGCGGTCATCGTCATCCATCAACCTCGTGGGGCAGGTGGCGCCCCTGCCGCCCGGCCAGGCCTCCCACCACCACCACCAACCCCATCACCACCAACACCACCACCACCACCGGCTAAATTGTTTCATTTCTGCGTGGCGCCGAGGCGACGCATCAACACTCCAGGGGGAAACCCTTCATCTAGAACCGACGCTGCTATAACTGATTCATAAATTCAATGACATGATTTTTTTTTTTGTCCTAACATTTGTTGATGATTATTTAAAATTGTTAAAGTGATACGATTTTAGCTGAACCTATAATTAATTAACAATTAATTAATAGCATCCGAACATACATTTCACCATGGAGGTGGAAGTATAGAAGGAAAATTGCCTTTTCATGATGTCTTGGTCACGAGAGGAGAGGACAACCACATCGGCCACAGTGTTTACAGAAAGCCAACCCACACTGAGAGGTATCTACAGGCGAGTTCACACCATCCTACGTCTCAGAAGAGAACAGTCATCTCAACTTTGGTCAACAGAGATAGAGCCATTTGCCAAGAAGAGAATATTGGGGAAGAAATGAAACATCTAACAAGAGCTCTTCAAGCAAATGGTTATTCAAAAACAGAAATTAGGAAGGCCATGAAGATATCTCAACAGCAAAAGAAAGAGTATCTTCCTAATAAAGTTTTAATTCCTTACGTCAAAGGAATTTCAGACCAAGTGGAAAATATTCTTAGTAAGCATGAAATTCATACAATTCTCAAACCTATAAACAAGATTGAGGGGTCTCTGACATCTGTGAAATACAAAACCCTAGCCGAAAACCTAGCTGGTGTGTACAAGATTCCATTTTATTGTGGCGAGGTGTATATAGGACAAACTGGCTGACGAATAATCACAAGGGTTAAAGAACATATTGGTGACTATAAACATGAAAACCCACGATTAGCTATAGCAGATTTCTACTTGGAAACGGGACACAACGTTGATTTCGACCAATTCCACGCCATTGGCAACATCCGAAAATACAGAAAAGTTACATTCCAGAATCAGTAGAAATATTAAAACACCCAGCAAACCATAATATAGGAGATGGCTACAAATTAAGCAGAATATGGGATCCACTCTTCAGAAAACCTTAAACCTAGCTCTACATCTAAAAAAGAGAGGTCGGCTATGGTATGCCAAACAGCTCAGCCAATCAGAAGAGAAAATACCACTTATTTGCCAGCATCCCCAGCCAATCACAGAAGCCCAGCTCCGAGTGGTCCACAGCTGCAGCCAATCGGGAAACACTCCTCTCAGGTGAGCGTATTAAAGGCCGAAGAACTTATAATAATATTCGGTAGGTATCTCTACCCTAATTATTGCGACTGCAATTTCAACCGAAACGTCGGTTATATATTCGCCTTGGACGCGGCTACAACCTAGAAGCCAAGCTACTTACTTAAATTAATTAACTCTCATTTCTGTCTAGGGAAGCGGAAAAATTTTGCGGATATATTTCGTGGTGGGATAAAAATCAAATGTGCGTTATACCTAAGTTGCTTCCGCTATTGGCATTTCGAAGGGAATACTTTTGGCCAATGATAAACGCTCGACTAAAGAAACGCCGAATCGTAGGTTACTTAGTATCACCAGTCGGCAACCAATGAACAAGTGGCATTTTCCCGAGTGTGCAGATGACAGTGGAGTCCGTCCTAGAGATAGTTGAAAACGTGAATTTCTCCGGTCTCTAATTATTGCATTGTAAATTTAAAAAATAAAATAAAAATAAGTTAAACAATTGTTAACTTTTTTCCTTTTTGAAAAAATTTAATATTCTGAATTTAACCCTATTTAATAGGCTTTATCTAGGTCTTAATTTTAAAATTATTAATACGCACTGAGAAAATTATTTAAATGTTCTCGGCAAAACATTAATAAGACAGGGCAGGAGTAGACTAATGTACTGTGGTAATTTAAATAAATAATTTCCTATAAACCGTTAATAAAACAAGACTATAAGGTTATGGTTTTACGTCGCTGGATAATGAGGTATACCTTCAAGATAACAGTGGAATTCGAAGCACGAGTACATAACTGACTGGTCGCTAATGAATTATTCGTTGAGAGCTTGTAATTACCATGCCTTGCCATGCGAGCGTGATGTCTTAGCGGGCAAGGCTACAACATTTCAATTATAAACATTACTTTTTTTTGATGAAGGTAAGCCTTTGTATCTGTATATCGACCGAAGAGAAGTATTTAGGTTTACACTCAACGTTGTCAAGACATTTTCGATGTGCATCTTAAATTACTTCTACTTTTTTCTTCGCAAGGCAATAACAAAACTTTGTATCTGTAAATTTACAACTGTGCAAGTTTGATTAAATACATTTTAAAATTGCATTTTATGAGTGGAATATAAGTTATCAAGAGGGACTAGAAAAATTTGCAGACTCAATGACCTTCAGGGTGTACTACACAGTCCTATGTATACTTGGGCAAATAACGCCAGTTCGTGGGTTGATGACATGTGAACAGTCTCGATTGGATTGTCTGTGATTGGAGGTTTTTCTTTGGTTGAGGATTTCTAATTACCCCAGAGACTTCCAGATAAATAATAAGCCAATAGTAGAAGCAGCTCTAAAGTATATCACAAAATGAATACGCGAATTTTTCCGGTCTCTAGTTATGCATAGAGACTTTGTAAATTCGCGTTATTTCCGAGTACCAGGATGAACTCAAAGTTGTTGAACACAAATAAGTCGACGTCTAATGTCCATTGGCTTCTGTCCCTTTTTACCTTCCGGCCTGATTACATGTGATTGGGTAATTTGAATTTTTTTAATAATGTAGACATTGGTTTATTGCTAATCTGGAAGATTCAAAACGAACCAATGGCCCATTGAGAACGTAGCTTAAATGTATAATGGAATGCATCACATACTCTTTCTAAAGGTTAACAGTACGTGTTGAGACCTAGAAAATTCGCGGATTTATTTCGCGGTAGGCTAAAATTTAAATACACATATCTTCGAGCTACTTTATCTATTGTCTCACTATTTAATTGGAGGGAGAAACCCTCAACCAAAATAAAAAATCAAATCACAGAAAACCCAGTTGAGACTGCTCACAAGTCATCAACCAACGAACTGGAGTTATTCGCCCGAGTATACGGAGGACTGCGTAGACTACCATGAAGGTCAATGAATCCGCGAAATTTTTTCCAGTCGCTGTTTAGTACATATGTGTATATTTACGTTACTTAGGTATTTTTTATTTAAAATCATAATTAACAGGTGTATTTCCAAGTTGAAAATGTCTCCGGACAAGCTTGCAGTTGAGTGCGCAGTCCACTTGCAAACGCCGTGACGTAGGCACACGGAGTCGTTCCACTCTGCCCCGCTCGTCCGTCATTCGCACCCGTCATTAGGACTGATTGCTTGTCCGCCAACTGCAGCTGCAGACACCTGCTCGCACGAGACCCGTTTTTGTATCCCCCCCTCCCTCCTTCCTTCCCCCCCCCCCAAATTCCTCTTTTTTATTGTCGCGAGATTTCAATAAGCAAGTCATTACGTGCGATCCACTTAGCGGGCTGGGCCTCTCCCGACTTTCACTGTTCCGTCCCGCTGCTCGTTCAGGAAGGTGCGTTGGTAATGGAGAGCGAGAGAGAGAGAGCGAGAGAGAGAGAGCGAGAGAGAGAGAGAGAGAGAGAGTAGAAAAAGCAGGACCAGGTTTCACGAAAGAAATTCCATTGATTCTCTTTCATTCGCTCTGCGCGCAGATGGAACAATTACTGTGCCTTTCCTGTTAATCCTACCTGGAAAAAAAAACAAAGTTGCCCGTTTAATTCTTAGGCCCTTTAGAACACCTTCGCCCGCAACTTCAACCGCGTGGAATTCGTGACTTCGTTATAACTTGTTTCTTTTTTTAAGTTCGTGACCACGAAACCCGGATGAGAGATTGTGCCGGGTTATCGAATGTCAATGAAATTTTAAACAGGATATCAAAGACTACTTAATACACAAAGCACAGAAAAAAAAATCTGTACTTTTACAATGAGATTCCTTTGGAAATCAGTTGCCAAGAAATAATTTGTAATGTACAAGAAAATATATTGTAACTTTGAACAATGCATGACTATGGTAATTTTTTCATTAATGAAATATGTTTCTTCAAAATTAATTTGAGTATATTTGAATTGATGTTTAACTCAAGCTTATTTTTAAAAAAAACATGGATAATTAATCTATTTTTGAGCAATTTGAACTTTTTTTGTTGTATCATGCTTATTACCCTATGTGCGCAGTTAATACTGGAATGATTTTCATGTAACGGTTCACAAATACCTTTAACTATTGGAGGTACTGGGACAAGACGAAGCATCCTAAATGCCCGTGTAAGAATATGAGCCCAGTACTACTTGTAGCGATACAGTTGTTTTCACGTAAATGTACAAATTTACAAATATCTGTAATTAAATATTGATATTTCTGTTTAGTGTACAATAGTATTTTAAACATGATATAATAATCTGCTTTATTGAAAGAAAAAAATACGGATGAGTTTTACTGTGTAACGCCCAGTTACTAATCTCTTCTTCAAAAAATTACCAACGAAATGTGACCAGCTAGAAAACAGGAAACACTGGAACGGAATGAAACCCGACAGTAACAATAAGCTCTGAGCGAACTAAAAAAAAGACATTAGCGCAGCATGCTACTTGGAGGTCAAGGTAAACTTTCGGATGAATTTCGGAAAAAATCATGAACGCAGGCGGCTTATTTGGGATTGGATTACAGAATATGCGGAACCATAGGTTGCCGGATTTGAAGTACCTACTTTTAATGTATAGGGCCCATGTCTAAGCTAACCGCTCGTTACGTTGCAATTAAGTAAATACCTTCGCCAACGGTTTCTCCCTTGTAACTAGCGGCCGTCCGCAAAAGAAGCCATTGCCTCAAGCCATTCAAGACGCGTTCTGCTTCCGCACAGACTGGATGTGATTCGTGTGTCAACTGTAGACATTTACCTGAAAAAAACTCAACCAATCACGAAACACAGACGATGCTACAGTGCTTTTTTACACTAGGCTCAAGGTTAGTCTTAGAAAATATTTACTCTTTTCTGTGTCTTTAAAATAGAAGCTTATATTTAACGTAGACAGTGGAATTAAGTTCAAGTATACAAGTAAAATAATGTGGCAATTAATTTTGTCATTTTGAGGTCAATAATGATGAAAAGTTAGATAGAAAAGTTTTGGTAGCGACTATACAGGTTATATATAGGTCATGGGTATGTATATATGTATACTTATATACTTTTTTAGTTGTATCTTCAGGAAGACTTTACATACAGTAACAGACTGCGTGATTTGAAATAAGTCCAGAGCCATTTTTTTAAACAATGTTCAAACGTTAACACTAGTGATATTAACACCTCATGGATGAGTTTGTTTCTATCGTATTAAAATGAACTGGTCTTTATTTCACCATCCTTAACTTAAATTTTTCATATGTTAGTAATTTAATGAAGATTAAATTTAATTGAACTTTTCAGAAATTTAATCCTCTAAAAATGTTATTCCTCAAAGTCAACCCCATTAAATGTTTAATTAAAAAAATTACACGTAAAGATGTTTTGTTATTTGTTTCTCAGATTACTATCACGAAGTTTCGAGTTAATACGACTACCAGCTATTATTTTTCCAAAACACAATATTTTAATCCCTTTATTTACTTTTTTGCCCATTTAAGTACTGAACAACAAAAAAGATTGTAAATTACAACAAAAAAAAACTATATCGGTCGAGCAGTTCTCAAGTGACTATTTTCATAAATGCGGCAATTGATTTTTATATGTATAGATTAGGTATAAGAAACAATTTTCTTTGGCTGTGGTCGCAGATAAAAAATATTTGCAAGTATGCGAACGCTAAATGACGCTATTGCGCACGTATGCAAGCATACAAGCATACAAGTATGAATTTGTTCAAGTGTGCAACTATGCAAGTGTGCCAGTATGCAAGTGTGCATACTTATGCAGCATATTTCTACTTCTCCCCTGCTGTATTCTCTACCGGTTCCCCCACCATGTAGGAACCTAACTATTCTTCTCATGCGATCGAATTTTTCGTAATGCTCGAAAATTGTAAAATTATGTGCAGAATCACAAATTATTAGAAGCGAAATAACGTAATATACAACCCGCTTAAAACAGAATTTTAAAAAGTGACGTAGGTTAAATTTTATGATTATTTCTGAACGTAATAGCCTTCGATAATGCCACGATGGTAAAGTGGCAAGGTATCTGAGACCTTCACGGCAGGGTGATTCTGCGGCGATTTGCAATAGCCATCTGCAGAATGGAGATGAAGGCATTCAAAAACCCAGTCCTGAACACAGGAAGGAAATTTCCCAGCAAGCGAGTAATGTTGTACTTTTTTTTTCTGAAACAACGAACAAGCTATTTTTTTTTGACATTCATGTCTGTTTCTTTGAGCAGTTTTAGTGACTTTGACAGATATGTGAGGAGTTTAGACGAAACAAATATTCACCCATGCCTCACCCGGGAATCTAACCCAGAACTCCTTGCATCATAGAGGTTAGCTCCGTTTAACCAACAGGCCCGGATTATTTTCAGAACGTAAGAAAAACACAAAACCTGTTTTATTCTTCAAGTTATACAAATACTTTAACATTTTAATTTCGTCACATTGTATCGCAATTCGCATTTTTAAATTTATTAAAAATTATTACTTTCTTTTGGTCAATATAACGGTGATTGATCTGGAGAGCCTGAAATATGTTTTTAGGCTAAATATATGTTGCTTCTACCCCACTTCTCCCCCCACCCCAAACAAAAAATAAATTATTTTAACCGCGCCCAGCCTACCAGCCCTCAAAGTCAATACTCATCAGGTGTTCTAGAATTACAGTTTCGTAACTCGCCTCGCAGACCTTTCACTGTAACTAGGCCACATTCATTGCGGTATTTTCGTCATTATCGTGAGTGAAAACCTTTTTGAAACAAAATACACCTTAAACTCCTCAATTAGATAATAAAGCATGAAAGTGCATCAAGAGTTGAAATATAAGATTATTAGGATCTTAATTTCTGCTCCTACTAACGTAATTATTATTTATTTTTTTCAGCCGGCACTTTGTTTCTACCCTCTCACAAAAACAAACCGCTGTCCTCCGCGGACGAAGAGCTCGTTAATAATTGTAACTCTCTTCATCATTTAGAGCTCCCTGTGTTGGTATTCCTGGCACCTGTTCGCCTCTGGTTGTGGCGTTGAATGTTTCACTGTGTTGTCCGTATTGGACGTCCCGACTCGATTACGAGAGGTCGACGGCTATTATTTCCTGCATATTCGATTTCCCGCATCGGCATTCTGACTCCCGAGTAGTTGTGTAATTAAATTACCAAGGATTCCCAGCTATTAACTACGTATTGGTAGTCGCGTCACAAAAGTTTCGAATTTTTAAAAATAAAAACAGATCAGTGATACAGACATCACGTTAGCTGCAATATAACCGTTAAAAAGTCAACATTCACTTTTTACATTACTTACGGTATTTTCGATGTTATCGTCAGTGAAAACTATTTTAAACTAAATACGCCTAAAACTCATCAATTAATAAAGAATGAATTATGCATCAAGATATTATATATATGATTATAGAATCTTAATTTCTGCTCCCACTAAAGTCTAATTCCTTTAGAATTAGACGGCAACCGTCACTGTTAAGAAACTTTGTCCCTTTAATTACAGTAAAGAACTGGTAAAAACTTTCTACAGACCTCCGTAAAATTTGAAATAGGCCTAATTCTTTGTCAATAAATGGAACTTTTCGAAATTTAGATTCATTATTATTTAAATGTTGGTATCTGTGATTTAGTATTTGACTTTATATTTAGAAAATTGTGTTTAAATGGGGTTTTCACTGTACAAAAAAAACATTATTTAATAAAATATACTGTGATTTAGTATTTGACTTTATATTTAGAAAATTGTGTTTAAATGGGGTTTTCACTGTACAAAAAAAACATTATTTAATAAAATATATTTTCAAATACACGTATTTTACCTTTAATTTAAGGTTTAAGATGTCGTTACTCCATAAGTTGCCTTGTGACTCTTTTAACCAGTTGATAGTTTACAGTTGGTGTTTATGAAAATAAAATTCCGAACAATAGCGGTTCACTGTGTTAATAGGACTTCTGAGAAATTTATTTTGTGTTCAGTGGTATTTGCTCAAATTTAGCATTTCTATAAATGTGCAGAAGTAGAGCATTAATATTAATTGCAAAAATGACAATCGTTTGTTATTTTATTTTTGGGTCTTCATTGATGGAGAACTTTTTTTTGCAATGTCGGCAATCTTCGTCCTTGACTTCTGAAGATATGTGCACGAAACACAGTTTAATTTTGTAAAAATAATAATATTACATTTTTTAAAACTAATTTACTTATCATGTTTCCACGGATTCACGGTAAATTGCGCAATATACCTCCAATTACGGAATTATTCAAAGTGCAGCTCCCTTTAAAGCAAAAATTCGAAAATTTCCGCAACAACTTGAAACGAATATACGTTTCAGTTTAAATATATACGTACATCATTTTAAAACTACTTGAATAATACTGTCTCAAGGCACATATTTTGTATGATTGATGGATTTTTGATTTTGTTTTAATTCCACCTGATAAATGTTTTTAAAGTGTTTATTCAGTAACTGATGTTTACTAATCGAACGTAAATCTAAATAAAATTGCTTCTCTCAGTACAAAAAAAATTAAATGTAGAGATTGTTTCCTTAGGAATAACCAGAAACACTCAGAGAATATCCGCAGAAGTCTCACCTAAAATAACAGGTCAACACGGGGGGAAAAACCAACAAAATATTGACATGAATAATCAGGAACACACGGTGAACACTAACACACATTCTGATCAAGCTTGCGATGATAACTGGATATATGATGAAAGTGACCTTGAGGCTGGTGTTAAAACGGAAGATTCCAGATATCTTAATAATATTTATGATGAACATGCAAGGAAGATGATAGCAGCAGAATATATTGATTATTCATCATGGGAAGTTCCTAACATATTGATTGCCAGGTTAGTACTTTCACATGCTACGCTTTGTGCAGGAAACTATTCGCACATCAAAGAAGTATCCTTCATACTCAAAGAACTGAGGGAAGCTGGCTACATACAATAACGACTTGTATTACTTGCATGTGTATAAAATTGAAAAAATAAATTATATTTTGGTTTTCAAAAGTAATTGTTTTATTTATCGAAATCTGATTTCTAACTAAAGCAGAGTTCTCGTAATACAACTTCTAACTTAAAGATGTAAAAATCATCAACAACGACTGAGAAAGTGTAGACTAATAATTAAGTCATGCCAGAAATCAGTTCAAATTCGATCAAAACATACAATTGAAATCAGTTGGAGCCAAATGTAGATGGAGAAGTTGAAGCACTTCAAGCAATTGGAGCACTGGGAGCAATTGGAGGAGTTGGAGTTGCTGGAGCAATTGGAGCATTTGGAGTTTTAGTGCATTTGGAGCTGTTGACCAATTTGAGCGATTGGAGCATTGAAGAACTTGGAGCTTTGAAGCACTTGGAGTTGTTGGTCAGTTGGAGAATTGGAAGCTTCTGGAACAATTGGAACACTTGGAGCTATTGGTGCAATTGGAGCATTTTTAGCATTGACTTTTGAAGCTAATAACTGTTGATGCCAAAGACTGTTTGAGACAATGACTTTTGGAGTCAATGACTTTTGGAGCCACAGACTGTTGGAGCTAAAGACATTTGGAGCCCGAGACTGTTGGAGGTAATAACTGCTGGAGGCATTGCATCCTACCGCATCTTGCGACCGATGGTATCCTACTGTTGATTCTGGATCGTTATAATTATCTGTAGTCAGGTTGATTGATCTCGTGGTTCGGAGACATCTGGTCTATAACATAGCATTGCACATGGACTTGCCTCGTGGTCCGAAGACACTTGGTAAATACGCCTAACATAGTACAAGACCTGGTTGAAATGTACTCCAAGTATCGAAAAATTAGACATCCATGGTAGGCACAGCGGCAACGTATTTAGTTCGTTGGACAGGTATCTTGTATAGAGCCGTTTATCGTAGAGAGAAAGATTAATAAACTCAGCAAAATGTAATAGGAAACAGAATTTTATTTTATTTTAAGCTTTAGTTACTCTTATCGCTGTCTAAAAATCAAACAAAGGACGGGTATCTATCGAGTCAATCTTACATTTAGCCTATAGATGATTTTTTGATAATTTTATAGAAATTTTTCCGAATTTCTAGTTTAATTAATACGAATTTCCAAGATGACAGCCAATATGCCATAGGCTGGTCGTTTTAGGAACCTAAGCTGCCTTTAAGATTTTTCAATATATTTTATTGAATAAATATTTTTTACATAAATTTACGTCTTGTTTTTTAATCGTCCAGGGATCGACCCAAGGACGGATATCGATCGAATCAATTATTAATTTAATAAGTGATTTTTTAATGAATTATTGAATTTTACCCGAAATTATAGCTTAAAAAATACAGATTTTCAAAATGGCAGCCAAAACGGCCGACAAGATGACAGATGCCGTGACAGTTGACTGTCTGTTAATAAATAAAATGCACTCTAGCTACTAAGAATTAAACTAATATGGTGGCAAAAACTATAGCAGACGAAAATAATACGTCAGACCAAGATGGCGGCTTCCAGCGGATGAAAAGAAGACGGTGGATGTGACGTCATACTATCTGGCGAGATATATACGTTGCTATTAATGGTGGGAGGTCAGTCTGCCGGTGGCATCCGTGAAGGAAGGTTCCATCACCATTCTTTTTTTTTTTTTTTTGCTCTTGCTGAGTTTGAACTTAGGTCTTCATAACGTAAGTCTATTATATAATTAAAATTTTATTAAAATTGTATTTAAATATGTTTTTAGTAAATTTTTTTTCTTAATTTTTTACTAAATAATTACGTATTTCCAAGACGGCAGACTTAACATCATAGTTTCAAAATTGCGGATTTTTTTATTAAAATTTTATTATATCATAATTTATAAATGTTAAATTTTTTCCTTGTTTTCTAGCATAAAAAAATATGTAATATCAAGATTGCCACCAATTTACACGGTTATATCATAATTCAAAATTGTAGTCATGACATCCTAATGGTCGAGGTCCAAATGGAATAGAGTTTTATTGTAGAACATCATAGGCGGTAGCACATAACACACAGTTAGTTTGTGTCATTTCTCTTTGTCCGCCACACGGTCATATAGTAAGGTCTGGCAACTTCATATCCTTCTCCTTGGTGAAACCCATCCGCTTAGTGAAGCTCGTGGCTGCTAGCGAACTAAAGGCGCTAATAACAGTCTAGTGTAGAACTTCGTCATTAGATGGTGTTGCCTTAAATTTACAACGCGCTTTCGTTTGATGCGTCCGTCACGTCTTGCCTAGGGGTTTCTGCCTACCCACAAAATGAAGCTGAAGATTGGCGTCTCGGTTTTGCTGATTCGTAGCTTTGATTCACCGGGATTGTGCAACCAGTGGGACTTATAAATCGAAATTTTCCCGGTTTTTTTTTCAAGTGTATGTCCTACAGACTTGAAACTTGGTAGTGATGTTCCTTATAATATGATGTGTTTAACCGTGGAAACGTCGGATACTTCAGTTAGTTTGAAAAAAAAATGTATGTATAGGTACACACACACACGAATGAGATGAGCGTGTCCGCCATCTTGTCGAGGTATCCGAGACTTCCACGCAGACGCAGCACCGTGGTTACGCATTTCCGTTTCATGTTCACGGAATGACTCCCACCAGATTCCGGGAGCTGAGACGCTCGCAAAAAGATTGATTTTTTTTAACCTAATTAAAACTAAGTGTATTTTGGAGGGGTCCGGGTTAGGGAGGGATCTAGGTGCGTCTCAGGCCGAAGCCTATACGCCTAGTCATGCTGGGATTAGCCATGCAGGGAGAGGGTCGCATGCATCATGTGCTAGGAGGGGATTGGCCAGCCATGGCAGCGATTGGCGCCATGACTAACTCCCCTCACTCATAAATCTAGACTATAACTAGAGATAGGTTGGGCCCAGGTAAAACCTGCATAGACACAGGGAAAAAAAAAACCCTGTGCACATTCATGCGGGATGCAAATTGGCATGCATTACGTGTAGGAATTTACAGGAGACAGAGGATGGTCTGGATGAAGTGTTGGACAGAGTAGAAAAGAGTCTACCGTGCGGGGGTTGGGCACTTGGACTCGTGGTCCGCTTTGCTAATTGTCCAGTACTGGATTTAGTGACCAGGGACGCAAGCGCCCCTGGTGGTGAGTGGTTGCACTGACCACTCACTCCGCCGCCAGTCAGCACCTAAAAAACTAAGAAACTAAGACAGAAAACAGATAAATTGCGCGCGAGAGCGAGCCCGGGAAGCCGAGGTTCGGCCGAGTTCCCCCGGCCGGGCCCGATGGCAGCGGGCAGATAGAGGCGCCGGCGCCATTGTTCCCGAGCCAACGGCTCTTCTCGTCCCGGTCCGACCAGCGCAGCCATTCCGCGGGGCCCGCGATTCCCCCGACGCCATTTGCAATTCTGAACAGTCCTCTCGCCTCGGCTCTGTTCCCGCTCGCTCTGCCTCCGTCTTCTTTTCCAGTCCGACCCCCGTTCGCCGCGAGTTTTCCTCAAACACGCTTGGATGGTTGAGCAGGAAAAAACTTCTTTGAAGCCAAAGTTTGATTATGACTTAAAAATTCTTTAAACCAAAATTGAGACTTTTAGTACTTATCTCTGCTCCTATATGCTAGAAATCACACAGTGTATATTTTTTTAAGTTTTTTTTGTCATTCCTTTTTTTAAAAGCTGTTTCGGAAATTTCATCACCATAACTCTCTTGCATTTGTAGTTCGGTCACAAATTTTTGCAAAATATTTTCACTGAATTAATACAAATGTTGTAAAAAGTCGCGCAAGTGATCATAATTTACGAACACGTGAGCAACTTTTTATTCTCTTACCATTACACCTTGTGAATATCAGTTAAAAATATTGGTGACAGAGCAACAAATGCAAGGAATATGTCATATTATAACTGCATAAAAAGACCTTAAAAATATTTATGATAAAAAAGTTTTAAAAAATGTTATGAGTGGGTTTTTCATTACTCGCATGTTGTGTGTAAAAATATAACCTCGGTAACGAGCAAACTCAAGTGTTCTCATGTTGTTCAGGTTGTAAACAAACTTATAATACGAATCTTGGACACAAAATGTAACGTAGAATACATTAAATTAATGCCCAGCGTGATAAAAAAAAGATAATAAATAAAATAGTGGTTTTTCAAATACCAAAATATTTGGATACACATGCTTTCTATGCACACACATAGGTACTTCCTGCGCCCGCCGCTATAAATCGCTGCCTGAATCGTAAACGTTGCTTGTCACCATAAAACGCAGATAACAATTAGCAGCACGTAACAACCGGAAATATTTTACTATTAGGAACGGCTGTGATAAAACCCTGGCTTTTGACCTTATTTTCGATCACAAATTTTATTAAAATACTACTTGTCTTGTTAAAAAAAATTACTAAAGACTGTTAATAATACAAATTTTCCTCACACGACAGAAGTTATAATTCTATGGCATTACTAAAATATTAGCCTGAAACATTTTAAAACATATTGGAACACTAAGTTTATGTTTGCATTTCAACCTGTAAATACTTTCTTGAAACAAACTTTAAAGTATTTATTTAGCTGGTTGAACATTATATTGTAATATTATAATGTAATAAAAAAAAAGTTAAAAAAAGTTCTAGTGACGAGATTTGAACCACACCCCTTGAGGTTACCCAGCGCGCGCTCTACTTCTGCGCCTCTAAGCCTCTTGAGAATTTAGAAGGAAAATATGTATTGTTACGAACGCGGGAGACAAGGCCGCGACGCGCGCCAGTTACCTCAGCGGTTTTATGGCCCCGCACGGCCACTGACGTTACGCAAACATACCTTTGGGGATTATGGCGGCCCGGTCTCACCATTTTCCTGCCCCCACCCCCACCTTCCTCGGCCCTGTCATCTATCCCTTAGCGAGCAGGGAATCACGCGGCTTACTGAGGCCACCGCGTGGAGTGGCGTGAATAATACGCCACTGTTCTGGATGCTTCGAGCGTCGGGTTGACCCGGGATGACGCGACACGTC
The DNA here is from genome assembly GCF_032445375.1 of Bacillus rossius redtenbacheri. NCBI lineage: Eukaryota > Metazoa > Arthropoda > Insecta > Phasmatodea > Bacillidae > Bacillus > Bacillus rossius. The sequence goes on from NC_086333.1 coordinate 56,184,919, forward strand.
ACAACCACTCCAGTCAGTTCCAGAAAGACGGCCAACGGGTATAAAAGCGGTGACGCAAGCCCCTGAGGGAGTTCAAGCAGGCGAGTTGAGTGAAGAGCGAGTCCGGCGAGTGACGTGACGCGGAGCGACGGGACCGTGAGAGTGCGACTGAGTGGCGCGAGACTGTGTGTGTGGACAGGTGCGTGGTGAGGGGCGAACCACTGTGGAACATGGCTCCAGTGAGGAGTGCGAACTGTGGACTTGACATACACTTAGTGATTTGTGAAGAGACTAATGTGGTGATTTTATTAGTGATGTAAATATTAATAGCAAATAGAACGTATAAAATTAATTGGGCTATCATTACGAACCAGTTTTCCCCACTTCTTTCAGTATTAAAATCATTGTAATGCCAGGCTTCTTAGGTATTTTAAAGCTTGTGATAACTTTTTACTGTGACTATTTTAGCTTACCAATATAGGTATTCCAGGTTAGTTTCACTATTATAAAGTTTATTTTTTTTTTACTTTGAGTACGGGAGTTTACATGGATGGTTTTAATTATGAACAATTTCTTACCTTGGTATTGTAAGTGGTTTACGGAAGTGCAGGGGTCCCTTGATCTTTAATATTCCAGCATAAAATACAGCTTCGCCGCTCTTTGTCTCATAGCGTTGACGCGAAAACTGCACGCCAGATTGGCGTTTAGTGGCGAAGATGCGGTGGTAGGCCAGCCAGCGTCACCCTTAGCTTCCCGAAGCTTTTAGAGCTCGTGCATCCAGCCAGGCCGACCTATTGATTAAGATCAAAATACATTTAAGGGTACCACCCATTCCTGAGGCATACCAACCTCACCAAAAAAAAAACAAGTTCATTAGAAGCAGGGAAGTTAGAAAACCGAACAAAGGATAGAACCCACGACTTTAAGCAATAAGTTATTATTTAGTGGAATGCCTGAAACAAGTAGTAACTGGCTACTAAAAGCTACTTTACCATGTGGAGTAATTGGCGTTTGTTATTAAATTAATTTTTTTACGGAACCATTCGACATTTATATGATAAACCTAGTCTTTGAAAATCTATTATGGTTGTTACGAAAGCGAATTTCAATATAAAATGATTTCAAAATATGTATATTATGGCATAAAATATGCTGAAACCATTATGGCGTGTTTCTAGCAATACCGGCCATGTTTAACCTCGTCGGCCCGTATAGCGTGCAGACGGCTGAAGTTTTCGGGTCGCTGGCCCGAGATAACGCCCTTAAAGTCGGCCGGCCACGGCGTCACACGTCAAAGTCAACGCACTGGAAATTTTATTCGCACGCATCGCTCGCGATCCCACAGATGCCAGATAACACATCCTCCCCTCCCCCTCCTCGGTCCTTCATCCCGCTAGAAGGAAGGGAAAGAAAGAGAAAAAGAAATCATTAATTACTTCTTATTTTTTTTTTTAGTGAGCGTGTTCACGGTGGTTAAAGCAGGGAGTTTCCTGTACCAAGTATCGCGCAGGCCATTGTGATAATATGCAGATGAGAGAGTTTCACCCGCCATGCTGTAATCTCCTCTTCATTACCTCTCCCCCCCCCCCCTCCTCCTAGACCCACTGACGGGCGCCCATATCTTCTCGCCGCAAATCTCGCCTTCCTTTCCCCCTTCCCCCCAACGCTACCCTCGCCTACTTGGCGAACCAGAGCTTGGGCGGTCACGGAGTCGTGATCATTACCCTCATTTCACTGTAGCGCCTTTCGCCATTCCCACCCCCTCCTCTAACCACCCCCCCCCCCTTCCCACACTCTCTCGCACTTCCCCGCCACAAGTCACGGAAGGGTCACAGGTCAGCCCCTTTGCCCGCAACAAGCGTGCAAGTGAACTCTATGCCCTAGGACCAGGCCCCTTACCATTTTTTATTTTCCTTCTTTTTCTAGTCATCTGTTTAAAATTTTGGACATTAAGGGAAAAGGAAAACTAAACCGTTATTAGCACGTAATTCAAAGTACTGCCGAATACCTATTCCACAGATCGCAAGCATTCATAAAGCTAATCGGAAGATAATTTCTCAAGAAAAGTATGTAGAAATTTCTTAAAATAAATTAGCCGAATAATCGTTGAAATTTCTGTTCCAGTTTAGCTTGAAAAATTGACTGGAAGAGTTTATTTTCCGTATTTTCTGGTCGAAGGCCTAAAAGCAATTCACACGAAGATTTGGTTTTTTAATTTTCTTGTTATTACTGTTTAGATAGGAATTTTCCAGTTACCTTTTTCAGCTAGTTCTTTTGTTGGTTTTTTTTGTAATTTCTCAAAAAAAGTTTCCGCCAGATATTTACCAAACGCTTTAGAAGTGAATATTCATGACTGAGGGGGCTACAATTTTTGAGTGTTACGAAAATTACGATCGCATGAGGGGAGTGGTTAGGTAAGTTGGGGGGGTAACCGGTAGAGGAGGAGAGTGCGTCAGCGGCGACGCCACTCCAACGCATGCACTAGCGGTCGAATGGGAAGACGGGAAAGGGTGGGAAGAGATAGGTACGTAGCGTAGCATGCTATAGGCTATGCTAGTTGTTACAGTTGGAAGGGGAAACGGCAGGGGATAGGTAGAAATGACGCAGTGATGCTACGGAATTCTCGTAACGCTGCTTGTGTTTGTTTACTCCTCAGTTTTCTTAACGGCTAACGATTGACGGTACCTTATTTATTTTATTTTATTCAAAGTATCTACAATTAATTTATTCGTGTGGAAAAGAGTTATTGATTTGTGCAGTTAACTTTATAAGTATCGTTCATTTGTATGCTAATAGTGTGATTGAAAATATAAATAATTATATCTCTTTATCTATAACTACTAAGCAAGAAATTTCACTAAGTCGCTTGTGGACTCCATGCACTAACTTTTTTTTCAGCTCTAAATTTCTCAGAAAATTATCACAATATTATGAGTTGCCTGAACTTTAACTGCTTTAAAAATGTAGTTAAATGTTTTCAGAAAAATTAACAAGAAACATAAATTAAGAGAGAGCTCTCGTAATAGGTTTACAGAAAATACACTCAAATAATAGTAATGAAAATAAACTGAAATAACCTTTATGACATGCACTACCGAACCCAAAGTCAACGTGTTGTTTGCATGAGTGTACTTTTCGTTATGGTTCTAGTTCCTTATGTCAATGCAGTTTGCTGTGAAATAATAGTTATTTTAAACCAAAAATTATGTAAATAAAATGTTTCTTCATAAAAATAATGTTTTCGTATAGCATTTATAAAAAATTATTTTCTGGCGTAATGATGAAACATGCGACTCAAATTTTGCCTAACCTTTGTTCGAATTACAGACCAACCAAGCGTATTTCTGTTTTTCGCTTATCTTAAATCACCCTAGGCCATTTTATGAATGGTTAGTGAAAATTTGTTAAAACTACTATATTTTTGGCAGTGGACTGTCATATATGTAAAGTCAACTTGCTTATCGTTTTTTTATATAAAGGGATGAAGTACAGAAGATATAGCTTAAGAATTTTAAAATTTATATTTATAAAGAACTGATGGTGTTGTTATTATGCACAGGTTATTCCAGTTAACTTCATTGTAAGTCTAGATTTTTAACGTAAAATTATCTAGGTTCTTTTTTAAGACAACTCTATATAATGTTTCTGTTAGATTATAATTGTCTGAAAGAAAACTGTTTAAGTAATAAATTGATATTAAAAATATATGCCGCTTTAGTTATTTTATAAAGTATTTTTATCACTTAAACAATCAAAATTCTTTAATTAATATTTCCTTCATGAATGTTGTCTTCAAAAGTAAACGTTAGGCATTTATCTAACTGCGAGAAAACAATTATTGCCTACAGAAATGCTGTCGAAGAAACTGAAAAAAATAGTGGGATTCAATTTTTCAATGTTATCTAATGGATGAGAATTATTCTTTTGGATTTTATTGACTTGAAAGTATTTAACTTTATCTTCCACCTATAATATTTATCATTGTTTATTTCTATCAACCGTTTTGCGTAGCTATGCTGAAGTTAAATTATAGAAGTCTTTTCGACATACTTGGCAGGTAAAGAAAAACGGGAGGCGCATCAACAGTCGCTTAGCACGCTCTGCCGCCGACGGCGACCGGCAGCAATGAGCATGCGCCGCAGTGATTGGGCAAGTTGGCGTGCGGCGCTGCCTGAAGGGTTGCCTAGCGCCCGGGGGGAAACGAAAGGGGCAGCCAATACCGCACACTCACCGCCGGGCGAGGGAATACATTACCGTGCTTCGGTGTGGCCGTTGTGGCTGTGAGCCACGAGCTAACGAGGGGTGGGAGGAGGGAGGGGTGAAGGCAAAGGCCAGGGGGGGGGGGCTGGACGCGGATAATAGAGCAGGCAGCGGATCAGATATCTTGCACGAACACGCTAGCACGTAGCGTTTACACGATATCTCTGGAGAATTTTCGTCCGGGAAGGGACGCCGGTAAGGGGGGGGGGGGGGGGGTAGTTTTTCTGGCAAGGAGATATGCGGCTGGCGATAGCGACTTCAAGCGACGCTGGTCAGGCTCCGAGAAGTGTATGCAATTCATATTACCCGGGCCGGCGCCCCCTTTCGGGGTTATCAGATTTCCCGAGTGGCTGCGGTTTCTTTCCGCCCCTCGTGCGACGGGTCGCGCTCCTCGACTCGACCGCCTCTATTTTGCGGCTGGGGAAAACATTTCACACGCCAGCCATTTTGAAATAAGATACAGAGTTTCCAAGTGAAAACTTCTCTACAGCCGCCTGGCAGCGTATAAGCGACGCGATGGCTCGTGGCCAGTTGCAATAACATTCCGTCAACCGCCATCTTGTATTGTGTCCTCACGATGGCCATCTTGGATCTTCTTGACCTTTGACCTTAACCTGTGACCTTAAACTTTACGGCAAATTTGTATTTCGCCACTTTGTTTTGTAGAACTTTCCGCCATTTTGTTTTGTAGAACTCTCCGCCATAATGTAATTGAGTGCACCACTCCCAAACGTTACCCTTTTGTTACGGTGACATCGATATCCAGTGCCCCACTTACAATTGTTACATTTTTCGTTAGAGTAGAACCTTCCGCCTTTTTCAATTATGACAGCATATACACCTTTTTGTTCTCCGCCATTTTTAATTTTGACGTCACATACACCATATTAAGAATCCATAATGAAAAAGTATTTTTAAGTATCTAAAATTAAAATATTTTAATATTTGTAAATTTATATGAAAGAAACAGTACTGCTACAAAACGTGTTCGCAATAATACTGCCAATACTTGTCCGGAAAATTATGTTTTTGCTAACCCAGAACCACCGTTATTTAAAGATATTTATAAACTGTTCTCTGAAGTGTTAACTGCGCAGATAAATAGGTACAGTAAAATTGTTGAATCTTAAATTAAATTTTTTCTTGTGTTTTAAAACATGTATCCTTGTATGACACTTCATTCAAAATTTACAATTATGTTTGCCTATATTTTCGTAAGCGTGACAAATATTCTTCGGTATTGTTTCCTAATCGTCCTTCATGTATGCAAATAACCATAGCAATGGAGGAATCTTCTGTAAAAGTACAAAAAAAAAAAAAGTTTTCGGTGTATCATCCCGCTTCGCTGGCAGAAATACGCCCCTCGGTAGCCGCCCCCCCCCCCCCCCCAGATGAACTTCCAGATGTGCAGCTAGCTGTCATCGCAAGACGTCCGCGCCAGTTGTCCGTCGCCTGGAAGCCGGTAGCCCGGTAGCCCGGCAGCCCTGCACCGCGCCACATGCCGCTGCGGTTTCCTGGGGCGCCAATTACCCCGGCGCGGGAGCACCCCTCGGTACCCATGTCCGAGCGCCCGGCGATAATTGCACCCTGGTGTCCTTCTCGCCGCCACTGACCTCCGAAGCAGGGGAACCGGGGGGGGGGGGGGGGGAGGTCGAACGCCGTACAATCCCCCAGGTCTAATTACAGATCGCTGGTTCCACTTAAAAGCACGAACGTGGATCCTTGACCCTAGGGGAGGGGGTAGGGGTCGACTTGTCCGGAACGACAGCGTTCGTTTTGTTTGGTCCGAGCGGTCGTTACGATTAATTAGCCTAAATCGTCCGGTCACAAGAAGAGAACTTAGCCTCTGTCCTGAGACGACACTTAACTGCGTGCATTTACGTGGTACAACGACATCTATACGCCGAACTACCGACCGGGTGACCAAATACTGTATGTCGACAAGCACGGGCCAAAAGACATGCCGGAAAGTAGGCACAGCTGAAACCCACACTCCCCTAAAAAAAACTCCTCTCCATCCCTTTCGGAAACCGACAAAAATTTATGTAATATGTTAGCAACATACGTAGTGCAGGTTAGAGTACTGAGTGCTACTCTGCTAAATTAAATAGTTAGGGGTACACCGTGATGTGATAGTGTCCAACTAAGTAACTGGTCTGAGCAGCTTTTGTCCTGAGTGTAACCAAACTAACAACATTTGGTAAACAACAGAAGAGTGCGCATATTTTTAAAAATTAAATTCTATCACTTGCAAATTATTTTGAGCGTTTACGCTTTTTTAATACTTTAAATAAATGCTCCACGTTTATGGACATTCGATAACACACCAGCACACGGTGATTTGTCACAACACTCAATCTGCCATCTTATCTAACATTTGAACAACTTTCTTCGTTCCGTGAACCTTTTTTTTTAAATTTAACTGTAGCTGAAGAATAATTTAGCGAATTACAAATCAATAGCTGTGCATTTATACTTTTTTTTTTAATTTCACTTCAGTATCAGAATAAGTCACTTCAAAAATTGATATGATATACAAATGAATCCAAACAGCTCAGTCACTAGGTTTATTAGATCAGATGAACCAACTTGAAATGTTTTGCAGTCAGACTAAATCGGTTTGGAGTTTTTATAACTATTATTAATTTAAAAAAAGAGTCACACAAGGCCTCTTGTCGTTTGGACAGGTCACGTGACAAACAGGAAGTAGTGAGAAGGCTGGGAAGGATAATGAAACAGTAGTTATATAAGTGAACGAGCCAAACCGAAACGGGTGACAGTGGCAAACCATTCAAATAATTTTTTCTGTCACCATTAGTGTATTTATACATGTTTTTTTAATCTTAAATGTTTGCTTCGTTGGATACTTGTTTGTTTAATTTGAAAATATTATTGACTTTTGACCATTTAGTGACAATATTTTACAATACCAAATCACACGCATGCCTTACCCTAGACCAGCCCTGCGTAATGCCGTAACTTTTCTTGATCTATCCTGTCTTTTAAAGTTGCAGCCATATAAAATAATAATTACTGGATGTTACAAATGTTGAAATAAAACTCGTGTCTAGTATTCACCTTTATTAATTGTACGAGTTAAACTAATAAACACATTGGTTATTATTAATTATGTGTTAAATATTTCCACTTTTTCTTGCATCTAGTGTTTTAGATATTTAAAACAATTTTTTTTTGTGATGTATGCCATACCCGAGTATAAACAATGTTTTCCAAAGTCTTCCCATTAATATTTATTCTTCTAAGTTCAATTATACTTGGTCACAATTTTTCAATTATTATTTAATTCTATGCAAGCATAAAAATTTTATATCCGGACATTTGTCAAACTTAGCATCACTGTACCGACGCGACGTGCAGTAATTCAAAGTCCGCGTGAAAGCGGAAGGTTGCTTCCGTTTGTAAAGACGTTCGAAGCGACCACTTTTCAACCTTCGTGACGAATTCGACGCGACACTGAAAAAATCAAGCTTTTTGTCCGTCAGTTCTCCACTCACGGATTTCGATTGTCGTACTCTCGGACTTTGTCGTCGTCCCCGCGTGGCTGCACATGCCAGTAAATTATAGGCCTTGTTTGGTTTTTTTTTATACCCGGCTCGTTCGTGAGCAGAACCGGACGGTTTGCTGTACGCATAGGTACTCGCACCTGCCCGAGTTTCGTTCCCTTTTGCTGCGGAAACCGCACGAAACAATGGCCGGGGCGCGTCCACGACCAACCACGACGAGACAGATGTCACATGTCGGATTAATAACTGTTGTTCGCCGTCCCACGAGGACTGATATTCCTCCCTCTCCAGGCCCCTCCAACTCCTCGCCCACTCGGCTTCTCCACGGCCGCGAAGCGTACTGCCTTTTGTGGTGTCCCTCATGCTTGCGTTTCAACACATCTCGCTTCCTCTGGAAACGACGCGAATGCTGCTCACTCGTAAACAGACTTCTTTTTCAGTGATAAACATCAAATAAAGCATACTGACATCCCGACTGATACTTAACGCCAATGTATTGTAAGTGATTTTTATAAAAAAAAATGTCAACTATCCAACCGTGACTGTGATTATTTTTATCGTTATTTTTTTACTAACCTAGAATGACAATTTTTTTTTTACCAATTCAACAGGGACCTCCTCAGATTTGACACAAGTTTTTAATGATCTGGCAGTGAATTCCGGTGATTAACCTGCATTAATTCAACTGTTATTTACAGAGAACTTAAACAGCACTTGCTAGTGTACACTTATGTAAAACTTTGCAAACAATTATGAATCTGTGGAAATTAGATGAAAGAAATTTTAAAATGATTCATAATGCAGCATTAATTAACAGTTTTCAATTGAACACCTAACGAAAATGAAGTAGTACTAATTATTTCATGTTTATAACAAGTACTTTTATGATTCACCATACAATTTTCTTGAGTATTATTAAACTTCTTACAAAAAAAGTTAATTATGTGAGTGAAGATTTTTTTTTTAAAGATTGGTTAAAAGTTTATCAACGTCTTCACCAATCAGCCTAAAATTTACGATATTTTTTGGCGCAAAAAAAAAACGTATTTACTGCCAAAAACTCTTAGCGCTACAAACGCGCGTAAAAAAAACAAGGTTAAAATTAACGTCTCATTGACCGTATATTAGCGTTCCTACCTTCTAATACTAGACATAAACACACGACGCTTTTCCAGTTTTTAAATTGTTGTTACGTGTGGGAAAACATTTTTGAAAAGGATAGTCAAATTAAATACATATAACTTTATTTCTTAACAACTAGATACACTATTAATTTAATTAAAACATAAATTGTCCGTCAATAAATTAATTACTATTTAATTTAATCCACGGTTTACTCTCCCACTGGAGCTCTACTCGACGGTGGATTTCCCTGCTTTTCGTCTTTTACCTCGCATGTCTGTCCAAACACACTGCCTCGCACCACTCACTCGTCCGTATCACACAACACAGTCCCGATGCACCAATATTCGCACTCGAATCCCGTCACTCTCGTCGGGCGCGTTAGCTTACCAAGGGATCACCCGTCCTCCTCACTGCATTGTCTCGGAGGCTGGCGTCGTCCCTCAGACCTCCTTCTGGAATGGTCTCGCACTCCATTGAAGTGTGACGTCATCAGGATTGACTTGACTACCGAAGCTTCCAGAACAATGGCGTCCTAGTTACGCCACTTCAAGCAGATTGGGCTCTGGAAACACGCAGAACATACCAAGCAAGACAGTAAGGAGCCAAGACTGTTTGGAAAGGCGCTGAGAGATCTTTCCTGGGTCGCAGCGGGGTTTCTCCAGAGACAAGAGCGGCTAGCGCGTAGCTCCAGCCATCGTAACATTTTTCTTCCAGTGAGGAAGATTAATTTTAAGTAAAATAATGACCAAGCACGATAACGTTTTTATGCTGATTATCACTCAAATAACCTAATTTTACTGAAGCCTATGAAGGCTTCTTTCCGTGTGTTTATTTATTAATCTTTTTGTTTGTTCAGGATCATGGCAGTAGACCTAAAATAATTTGACCGACAGTCAGTACACCGACAGTCGTTTTGCAATTTAATAGTCATTTGACCGAAAACCCAAAAATTTATAGTTCTGGAAAAATGTCTTTACTCTGGCAAAATTAAGTTTACCGACTTGCACTAAACCAAAAGTAGTTTGAAATGTTAAATGTTTTCCATTTATCATCGTAAATTTACAGCTATTTTTGTAATCATATGTTTACTGCGTTCACTTACTTTGAACACGAATCCAATGGTGAAGTTTAGAGAGAGAAAAAAACCGGATTCTTCCGCGTGTACGTTTTACCTTGTCTACAAAGAAACCAAGAACTCAGAATTCAAAACGCATAATTTTTACTTCGGAGAGTCAGTTACGTGAAGTTATTCGAGGTCCATTCTTCGTCGGAACGTCCGTAAACTTGCTGTATGTATAATTTCTAACAGTGTGATGGATGGAGACCACCCACGCGGTCTTCCCTTCCCCGCTGGCAATTAAAACGAGCTTAAAAGCTATCGGTGCCTGCTCTCCCACAGGCATAGCGGAGCACAGTTCTCGACGGGCGGCGGGCGAGTGTTCGAGTTCAAGTTAACGAGGATATAATACGATAAAAAGGATTTGGTGGGGGGGAGGGGGGTGGAGGAGGTTGGATCAGGCGGCTCGGTACAGCCTTCCCGCGGGGGAGAACCCCGGAGGGGGCGCCACGAAGAGTTCCGTCCGCGCGATTACCTTTTACACGCGTGCGTTCAAGTCTCTTCCCTCCCGTGCACTTATCCCGCGATCCTGAAGCCTCGTGTCTCAGGAAAACCAACATACCTCAACACTCGATCTTACAAGCTATGTTTATTTTCGACGTGACGTCTAATAAATCGATGAACGTCGGCTGCACGCACGAAAAAGGATGACTCATTGTCCCGTTGCGCTTTGTCCCGTTACGCTCATTGTACGCTTGCGCCGCATCTATCTCTCTTCCACTCGATTGGAACAACCATCGATTTGACTTTTTCGAGGCACATTAAACTTGAAACACTCCCATTCGTTTCCTACATTTCCTATCGTCGTCCTATCCTTAACAGAATAACACAGATTGGAAGAAGTTAAATAGCAATTATGTGTAAAAGTTATAGTTAAAATAATATGTTCGTTAAAGTAATAAACATATTTGAATTAATGAGTGGAAATAAAAGTTAATTTATCAATTAAATTGTAGATTTCATTTCATTTCTTCTTTGTATCCATACAAAATAGTGATAATTCAATAAAAGTGATTAATTTTTATTCATAAAAGTATGCAATCATTTCATCAATGTTTTGTTATGACGTTGTCACGTTAAACTATCGTCCGTAAACTGACTTTACCGACAACCACTTTTTTATCGTTTTTCATTATAACTTTTATTCAAAAGATATTTCTTAAATTTCTACTCGATAAATCCCTTGCATTTGTTGTTTTGCCTCAAACATTTCTAACAGTAATTAAATTAGTGTAATATAATTCGTGTAAATGTCTAGTTGATAGTAATTATGAAGACTTGCGCGCCTATTGATATTACGCTTAGTGAATATGTACATTATTTTGCGCTCTCTTTTTTATATTAATTGATGAAAGTCACGTATATCTCGGTAGTATAGTGGTAAGTATACCCAACTGTCACGTGGGAGACCGGGGTTCGATTCCCCGCCGGGGAGGTGAGGTTTTGGAATATAATATAATGTGACGTACATTACATTTTTCTTTATGTAAGTTAATAGAGAAACTACGTAGAACGCGATGGATTATTATTTAAAACCTAACACTTCACTCCAAAAACAAGGAAGGTACCGAATTAACATTTTAGAAAAAAATCCCTTAAAAAATATCAATTAATGACGAAAACACGAAAAAAAAATCATTTAGTGTGTGAGACTGAGCTCTAATGGGCCACCTAGCTAAGTGAACGAGCTCTAAAAGCGCGGGTGGTGCTAAGGTCAACATGGCTCGTTCACCTTTAAGTGCCAGGCAGTCTTTAAGTCGGTAGCGCGCCTATATGGAACTTAAAGTGTTGATTCTGTAATTTATGCTAAATATTAATATAAATACTTTTCTTTAAGACGTCATCATTAAATGAGACTTGTATGGACAAGTGCAATGGCTCCTAAAATCTATTTGTAATCAAACACTTTCAATAAATTTTGAACAGTTTGTTAATGGTAAATAATGCGTAGATACCTGTAGATCTGCGCGACGTTTGGCGGCCCGAACAAACGGACATCTTAAAGCTCGGACTTTACTCACTAGTATTTCTTTATGTAATTGTATTTTAATTTCTATTATCAGGGTTTTTACCTGTATTAACGTATTATGGTCATTTTCTCTCTTTGTTGATGGGCTACATAATGCCTCACTGTATATTTATCCAACCTTATTTCTGAACTATAAAATGTGATGAAAGTAATCACAGTCACCAAATCTTGCGTGACTGTCTTTATACCTTTTTAAAAATCATTGTATGAATATCTGTTGAGAAAATCTTACATGTAGATTAAAATGAAAGCAAACTATAAGCATAAATTTTCAGAACATGCCTTCAAATATTAGTAATGGCAATAAAACTAAGAATACAACTTGGTGTGTACGGCCGAGCCTTAAGTAAGAGAACAACTCCTTCATGTAGGACAATGGGCCAGCTTATTAAACGTGGAGGTTGTGGCGTAGGATATTTAAAATACAGTTTTTTTATCATAGGAAACTGCCAAACGAATTGACTAAAGTGTGCAGTTATCGATCAAGTCCAGCACTTTGCAACTCTCCACCTGCAGCTACTGTCCACACACATCAGCTCAATACAAACACTGTAATGTAATTAACATGGTAATGTATGGGTGCGCGCAGGAATTGTCCGCAAAAAAAATAACTAACAAAAAAAATCCAAACGCTCGTTGGACTGCAGAGAAAAGACACTGAATTATTTTATCAGGCCATTCAGCACGCGTTTTCTTACACATTAACTGGCTGTGACTCGTGTATCAGCAGTAGACATGTAATTGAAAGAAACTCTACCATTCACGAAACACAGACAATGCTACAGTGTTTCAACACGCTGTTAGTCTTTGATTTTTTTTTATTTGCAAAATATACGGTAAAATTGTTAGATACCTATATATTTGCAAATTTGCAAATTTGCAATATTGAGGAAACATTTTTGAGAATTCATTACATAAAATATTTAAAAAATATATTTTTAATGACTTCTGTAGTTTGGTGAATGTGATAGAAAGTTAAAGTGCTTACTAGGACAAAGTACTGCTTTAATTCCATACTAAAAATTGCACTCAAAATTTAATTGTTTCTGAAAGTAATCTATTATTTCTTGAATTTGAATTCAAATCGGATGTGTAAATAATGTATAACATAAGATCATTCACAGCTCAATTTAACCTTTTTAGCTATCGAAGATAACATTTTTATACAGAGTTTATATTCATTTTATACTAAATTATTTTTTAAGTTATAAAATATTTATTTATCCTTATTTAATATTTTGGCAGTAAGTGTTTATAGGAATCATGTGGAATGCAGGGAAAAAACTGGTGTCAAATATGTTGTTGTGCTCTCACTTCTGAAGTCAATCCACTTTTGGCGTCACTTTTCAGACTGACATCTTTATTGTTCAAGCGAGGGCATAAAGTCGCGCTCCCCACACCACAAAGGTCACTGACCTTGAAATCTCTGCCCCGCACGTCATTAAGCTGACACCCGGTTGTCCTGCGGTCTGTAAGGGTCAGTTTGCGTGGACAGCGGCAATCAAGAGAGAGGCGGACCGTGACATCTAGGTTATTAAATTATTAAATAGATTTTTAGTTGTATATGTTTTATAAAACATCTACTAAGTTGAAATAACTTAATAAAACATATTTTTAAATATTATGTATAAAACTTTAAACAAAAATTGAAATTATCTAGTAATTTAAAAAATAAAAATAATGGTAGATTTTAAAAGGGAATGTTTGATATTCTTAAACTTGGACACTGTATTTTAAGTTGTAAATAGTCATGTAACGTAAATCCTCGCCATTTCTTTAAAAACCAAGAATAATTTTTGGCATTGGCTAGTATTTAGGAAATATAAATCCCATGAAAGCTCTACGTAAAGTTTCTTCATTTTATCCCAGTGATTATTGCAAAACGTTATTCAATTTTTCAAAAAAAATTACAGCTAAAGAGGTTATCCATGCACTAACAATAGAATGAAAACTTTTTGTTTCTTTGTCGCAACCACTCTCACAAATAAAAAAAAATTGAAAAAAAAAATAAAATAAAGAATAAACCGATTGTGGATGACCTTAAAATTATTAGTTTTATATTTCTTAGAAGCCCGAATTAAAGTTTAACATATCGAAATACCGTTCATTTAAATCAAACTATTTTCAGTCAGTGCAAGCTTTCAAGTATGTAAACATCCCAATCAACTGATTGCTGAATATCTGGACGGGGAAGTCGTTTCGAAGCCGCTTTCACTTTTCAGAAACAGCTTTGAGATATAAAGCATGAACTGCGAGCCTCATTAAAAAAAAACTCGAACGAGCGGAGACAGGTGGTTGCGGACTTGATCTTGCCGCTACGTTGCCGATACCTGCAGACGCAGCGTGCGACGTAATTCAAAAGAAATGTGCCGATCATATCAGTCATATACTTCACTTTGCCGCCGAATATCTCATTGATTTACTGTTCACCCGGCTGGCAGAACGACAGATCTCCTGCCTGCGATAGCCAAATGTTCGACCGACAAGTTTCTGCATGTGTAATTTTTTTTTTTTTCGCTACACCATCAGCTTATCCTATATTCGAACACTAATGACCTAATCATCGGCGGAAGACTTTTAAAGAAAGACCTCGCAGATTATTTGGGTCACGTGAAAATTTTCTTTATTTGGAATCGGATCACTGACGATTGAATACAACAAAAATGATAATCTCAACGGTCATTTCAAATCATGTTCAATTCAAAATTGGAATAATATCGTATCATTCATAGTCGCAGCAGTAAATAAAAAAAATACAGCGAATCAGTGAACGCAGAACTCACTATTCATTGATTTTTTTTTAGAGAGGATTTAAACATTCCAGTATAATTAATTTGTGGTCATCATTTCGATGCCCCAAATAATCATTGCTGACCATTCTCTTTAAGTTCCTGTTGTTTTGTGCCTGTAGGTTACACTACTGCGCGTAGAGTTGTTCTGTTACTTGCAGGATGGCATACGAATGTGCATATCTGTGTTTTTTCGAAGCAGTAAACGCAATGTCTACCGTACACTAATGAGTTTTTTTTTTAATGATGGCTATCTATTCTTTAAAACACTAAATTTCTTCAAAAATATACCTTCTATGATGTTCTTTTGTTATATCGAGAGTCACGTTTAAGATTTATTCTTCCTTCGTATCAACTACCTAGTATACTTGCACTTGTTTAGGAAATAGTTAGCTGATTGTTAACAAGTTAATCTAAAAATTTTGACGTTCCTGCTCAATTTTCCCGGGTTTAAAACACTTTCGCTGCTATACCTCGATGCAGAACTCCTAACTCGGCGCACAGGCTGTGCGACAAAGGACTAGAAAACCGGGACGTATCAAAACTACCTCTGGTTAGGGACAGGAAAATAGGAAAATAAATATGTATAGCTCTAAGATAATTCCGCTTTTTGTAATGATCATAGGGAACACTCCTGGTCAATGATTAGAGACCTGCAAAATTCGCGGATTCATTGACCTCTAGGATAGACTCCACAGTCCTTTAAATACTCGCGGAAATGACACCTGTTAATTGGCTACTGACGCGTGCGACGTCTCAACTAGGCTGTCCGAAATTCGGCACTTTCTTGGTTTAGTGTTTCCCATTGGCTCACAGTTACCCGGATAAAATGTGGGCCAATCGCAGAAGCGGTACGAAGGTATAGTTGTTTTGATGCTAGCCTATCGCGAAATGAATCCAATGAATGAAATGAATACATTAATCGTAGGCTATCAAGGAGAGATGTCTCACCAATCGGCAACCAATGAACAAGTTGAGTCTATCCTAGAGGTAATTGAAAACGGGAATTTTCTGGTCCCTATACCTATGGTCCAATAAAAATGTAGTTCAAGTATATAATTGTATGCATTCCAGCCTGTCTACAGATACTAACGTAAATTTCGCAGATCTCAAGCTATAACTAGGGGCTACAAAAATACACAGGTACAGTGACCTCTAGGATAGACTCCACAGTCATAGTCATCTACACACTCGGGCAAATATCGCCTACTCATTGGCTGCTGACCGGTGAGACGTCTCAACTGTGTAGCCTGTGATTCGGTTATCCTTCAGTTTATGGGTTCTAATTGTCATAGAGTATTCTCTGTAAACTGTGTGCTTTTAGTGTACAAAGTTTTTATTTTTATAAATTATATTTTGTTATACATATTCCACCAAAACAGTGTAATTTTGACATGTTGTTTTATTACAATATACTACTTTGTGGTAAGTTTGTCTTAAACACATACATTAAGAACATTAAAAATTAATCGGTGCAAATATATAGTTTAGAAGTGATTTAATATGCGATGCATAATCAAACAAATTAAATTATGTTAATGATCAACGCACTTTGGTACAAACTTAGTACGGAAATGATGATATGCCATGAATTTCAAACATAAAATAATTATATTTTGTGATATGAATTTTTTTCCCGTTAATTTCTGCTTAATGTCATAATTTCACTTGCATTTTGATACAAGTTTTCATTCGGTGTTAAACAGTGTATTCACATACCCTTCGGTGTTATTTCAGTTTTAACGGCAACCAAAATATATTCTTGTTCCTAGTTATAAGTAGTGACTGGAAAATTCGCGGGTTCATTGACCTCCAGGATAGACCTCACGATCCTCTGCATACTCGCGCAAACTTCACTTCTTCATTGGCTGCTAACTTGTGAGGCACGTCACCTGAGTAACTTGTGATTCGTTAATTCTTTGCCCGAGGGGTCTCTAATTGGTCCTAGAGATCTCCAGATTAACAGAAAACCAATAGCAAATGCAGCAAAAAAAAAGTATATATTTATAAATTTTATCATGTCACGAAATGATTTCAGCAAATTTTTTCCGGTCTCTACTTATGAGAAGGGACACTTGTATTTCGTGATTTCATTTCATGTCAAGGTATTTCACAAAACACTGTAGCTTTTCCTAAGAGTCATGGCAAATTGTGAGGGTGCAGCAGTACGGTGACCACATTCTCATTGGCCCCGTCAAGAGCGGGACGACACCTCTCACCGACCTCAGCCAATAACCACAGGAGAAAAGCTACAGTATTTTGTGAAATACCTTGACACGAAATGTATTCGCGAAATACAGGTGTCCCTACTTATGAGTCATCGGGTCCGAATTTTTTTTCCTAACCTAACTAATAATTAAGTGAATTTATAGAAGGGGGGTCTGGGTTAGAGAGGGACCTAAGGGCGTCTCAGGTTGAAGCCTATACGCCTAGTCAAGCTGGGATTAGCAATGCAGGGAGGGGGTCACATGCATCGTGAGCTTTGTTCGGGTATTGGCCAGACATAGCAGTGATTGGCGCCGTGACTACCTCCCCTACTTTTTTTCCTAACCTAACTAAAAACTAAGTGTGTTGGGGAGGGTTCCGGGTTAGGGAGGGAGACTAAGTGCGTCTCAGGCCGAAGCCCATACGCTCTAAACATGCAGGGGTTAGCCATGCAGGAGGGGTAGCATGCATCGTGTGCTAGGAGGGGGATTGGCCAGCCATGGCAGCGATTGGCGCCATGACTTACTCCCCTCACTGACTATACTAGACTTAAACTATATAAGTTGAGCCCAGGTAAAATCTGCATAGACACAGGGAAAACCCTGGGCTCTGACATGCGGGATGCAAAAATTTCATGCATTAAAATCAAGCAGGAAGCTTACGGGAGACAGAAGGATGGATCTGGAAGAAGAGTTGGACAGAGTAGAAAAGAGTCTGCCATGCAGGGGGGTTGGGGGCTTGGACATTGCCGTCCGCATTGTTTGGGATGGCACTGGTTGTTGACTTTCGTCGTTTCCCGCCGGGCTGCCAGCCAGCCCACTTAAATTAAGAAGAAATAAAATATATAGTTAATTTATTTAAGGTGTAATTCAAAATCTCTCCCCTACCTTATAACTATGCTAAGTTAGACCCAGCAACCTTCCCCCCCTCCACAGAGGAAGAGTCACCGAAGAAGCGGACGGCCGCCCGGTGTTGTCCGAAGAGCAGCGGGAAGAACAGCACCGTGCGATGACGGGCGGTCCGTCAACACGGAAAGGTGTCAGTTTTCTTCGGCCCGCACGCGCCAGGTGCCAGGCGTCAGGGGGGGGGGATAGAGTAGGGGGATAGAGAGGGGGCAGTAGCAGGGCCCCCGAGCCGCGCGGTTATGTAAACAACGCCAGCCGCCGCGGGGTGCGGCAGACCCGTCAAACGCGCCAGCTGTCCGAGTGTGCCGGGTCCGCAGACTGCAGTCAGAGCGACGATGCTTAGGAGGCCCACGTATCTCGCGGGGAAAAAAAAAAAAAAAAAAATTCGAAACTGGCTGAAAGTTAAAAAAAAAAAAAAAAAAAAATCTGTATCATCGTCTGTGTTCTCGTGATTGGGGTGAGTTTCTTTCAGGTTCAACACCAATCACAGTAATTCGACTCAGCGGCTCGGTCAAATAAGACGAAGACTTCTCTCGCAGACGGCCGCCAATCACAAGGAAGAAACCTGCTGGCGTGTGTATACCTTGTTTGCAGTGTAATAGGCGTTCATATATTTTTATTTCCACGCAAAAATCCCTGTCCCTAAGCTCACGCCGATTCGTTGGTTAGCAAAGTAGACTTCAATCACTTACACCTACAGCTGCTTCATGTTGATGATTGGAAGGGATCATAAAAATCGGCAGATTAATTTCGCAATATGATTTCTGCTATTGGCTCACAGTTTGTATGGGATACTCTGGGCCAAGGAGAAAATATCAATCAAAGAAGTATCGAAATACTGGCTACCAAGTTGAGACGTCTCACCAGACAGCATTTTCCCTAGTGTGTAGATGAATGTGGAGTCTACCCTAGAGTCTCCAATTATTGGACAAGTTCTCTTGACACGCAATTGAAGACCCTGAGCTAGTGAATAACAAGTATGTAGTAGTAACCCGATCACGTGTAACCAGCCAAAGGATGAGACCTTGCATATCGACCAATAAGCACTCTATAAATGCTTGATTATGAACGGGCAAGTTGAGTCTAGCCTGGACTGTCGCCTCTAAGCGCAAGGCTTTGAACTCTTGCGCCATCTTCTCGTCGTGCATAGGGCAACTGTGAAATTTTAGCGTCAACCATTATTACATTATATGGCAAAGAAATGAAGAATGAAAATGTGTTGCAAGTCCATTGAGTGCTTTGAAGCATCTGCAACGGAGGTTTCATGTCCAAACATTGCGTTTTAGCCATTTTTAGTCTCCTAAAAATACAGTTCAAAAATAAAATACGGAAACAGAACTTGTCATCCGCGCTCAGCGTATTATGAAAAAAAAATTTTCTTTCGTAAACAGACTCCACTCTGATATCCTGAGTAGTTTCAAAATCGCGTGATGGTTTCTGAATTTCTGCTTACCGTATGCATGCCCTGATAGGCAGGGATCTTAAAGAGTATAAGATTGCAATTTGACGTTTAGTTTTTTGAAGTTTTACTTCTTTAGGCGCGTTATGAAAAAAAATTTATGACAGTGAATTTGTTTACGATGCGCTCGCAAAATGCAAGGAAATTTTCACAGAATGCAAAAAAAATCTACACACATATAAAAATTATATACGTGTTTTAAATTATATACTTTAGTAATTTATATTGAATACTGGTCCACATAACTAAAACCATTTATTTATTGTAGAAATTAGTGTTAAAAATTATGTTTATAAACTTTTTCAAGAGTATTTATGTAAGTGAGGTTATGTTACTGTATGTATCATTTATTTTCATTATAAATTATAAAATTATCATTCAATAAATAATTTAAATTAATAAATTAGAACAAAAATGTAGCATATTCATTGATTTTCATTATTAAATTAAAATTCATCTGGATTATTTTACTAAATTAAATCATTAATTTTATACATGTGTTTATATTAATATTAAATAACGAGTATTAATTTAATTTTTATAATCATTGAATTTATACCTAACCAACAGTTATCACTCTAGTGCTTTTATTATTTTATTTCTATTAATTATTTGCACGCCAATCGGAAGTTAGTTTTTATCACGACAAGTCGGTACACATAACTTCTAAAGCGCATGCATAGTACACGTAACCTTTTTTTTTAATGTAAAACACGCTTAGATGTAGGTTTTTATATATACTTATATATATTTCCTGCCTGCGCACGGCTCTGCTACCGCGTGTCGCCGACGCTGTGAAGATCGCCGGTGGCTCCGCGGCCGGGCGGTCGTCGGCGGATTCAGCCCTCGAAGACGGGCGCCTCCGGCGTCGAAGGGCGTCGCCTCCAGGACACAGAGCCGTGTCGGAGGAAGTGTGCTGATCCATAACTTAGCGCCTGGGACGAGAGGACTCGTCGACGTTAGGAAAACAGAGATGACTGGGACTCTGCACAGACTAGTGTGGTCTTACAAGTGAATTAATTGGTTTAGTTTTAAAGGAGAAGCACATGAAGGCTATGTATAAATTATTAGTTCCTATGAAGGTTACCTACTAACGAATATAGAGAAAACTTAAACTCATACAATATATATATTTTTATTTTTTGTTTAATTGCCTATAAGTAAAATGTTTCCTTATAAAATATTTCTATTAAAGAGTGCTTGTTTATTTGTTATGTATTGAAGCTCACATTTTGAAATGTATATCAAAAATAGTAATTTTTATTTAATTTTTGTGTATTTTTATGAACAATAGCGCTTGCCGGTGTTTATCAATCCATCTAAATACATGGTAATATTTTCATAACTCTAGGAAATTAAAAAAAAAGTACTAATAAAAAAGTGTTCTTTAAGACGTATGATAAAGCGGTATGCAGATTAACATACGCCTGCAATAATAATTATTTATACAGTATGTTCGAGGAAATTATTTACAAGCATATTAATATATATTTGGTTTATATTCCACGTGCATTAATTGCAACCATCCAACAGTTGTCCACTAGTCTAAACTTTATCGCCGGCGGATCAGATAGCGGTGGATGACACGGTGGTATTCTGAACGAGGCTAGTTTCATCCCTTGGAGAAAAAAAAAAAGAGAAGGGGTGGTGGTGTTGGAATTCTTAGATAGCGTCCACGTCACAATCGCCGACCAACAATGCGACGCGGTGTGTTTTGACTCACAAAGCGCAGATATGCATCTTTAATAAATGCGAGGGGGTTGTTTGATGATAAGGGGGAGGGGGAGGAGGAAGGGGAAGGGGTGTGAAGGTGTGAAGGGGAGGGGGGAGGAAGAGGCGCCCATACACCGGTATGCATACACCTGCTGATCCCCCCCCCCCCACCGCGACACAGCCGGAGACACACGACGTTGCGACAGCACTATTAACACGGATAATACATTCACGCATCTGCTGGCGACGGCGCGGCCGCATATACGTCATCCTCCACACTCGCCAGCTGCCACGCTCTCCCTTGCGGACGATTATTCTATTTAGCGGGTGTTTCCTGTGTTGTCGCTACGGACACGATCCTATCGCTCCCCCGCCGTCACGTGTTTTCCTTATCTTCCCTGTTCCTACCTTCAAAAAAACACCTCAATTAAATTCCTATAAAACTAACACCATATTATTCATCCAACCTAACCTAAGCCTACGCTACAATACATACCGAATTTATTTATTTATTTGAGGTTCCGATGTTTTTTAAATTTTGTCTGTGTCAATAATGACGGCCCGAAATCATTCAAATATCTTCCCAAAATTCACAGGTTCTGATTTTGCTTACATCGGAAGTGAGATCACAGTAAAATTGTTGAAGTATTGACAAAAAAAAAACCTTATTGTTAAGTCCACAGCAAACACATTCTTCTTGCTTCCACGTGCTTCTCTACCTTGTAGGATGTCACCAGATATCAACGGATCTTTAACGGCGCAGGATACTTTGAAATCAAAGCTGCATTCAGTGAAAAACTAGTCGTGATATAATAGACTATATCAACACTGAAAGAAATGGTTTTGTGGCAACCTACAAAATAAATTTTGCAACCCAGTCTTTCAAGAATTATTTGTAGCACCCACAGATATTTAGTTGTACATAATGTATAATTTTGTCAGCTCTGCAAAGTTTGTTTGGTGGAGCACACTATTGGGGTTTTGTAACAGTGTTTCTTACTAAAGTATTGTTGGCACTAATAAAGTATGCTGTAGCGCACAAAATAATTTAGTGGGCCAACCAGGAGTGGTCTGTGGTCTAAACAAAACTCTAAACGGCGCATGCGCAGTGTTCGTTTACGGAAATATTCCCATATCACACCATGGTTTCCGCTACCGCTACCCAAGCACATTTTCTCTTTTATGGACGATGACAATGGACGACTACACGAGACAAAAGCTATGCGAATGGGGGTTGAGTAATCTCACGGAACTATTTGAAGGTAAGTACATTTCTCTAATTTTAATTTTTTTGACGTGACAAAGTCTAATAAATCGATGAACGCCGGCTGCACGCACGAAAAAGTGTCCCACTACGGATGTTCCTGTTTGCTCATTGTACGCATGCGTGGCATCTCTCTTCATGCTCATTGTACGCATGCGTGGCATCTCTCTTCCACTCGATTGGAACGACCATCGATTTGACTTTTCAATCATATTTTCGTCGTTTGAATTATTAATATTATGTAATTTAACGATCGTCCACCGATTTTCAGCACAATTGGTACGGTTATTTAAAAGTAATGTTGAATATTCAAATACGTTTTGAACCAACAATGGTGTTTTACAGTTACACATAATAATTCAAATTACAACCGGGATATTTTGCACAATGATTTAAAAAAATATTGTAACACATTATAAATAAGTTTGGTGTATTTGGGATGCGTATTTGTTATAAAATCGAGTTATTAAAACGAAATAATATTCCCCTACTGTGAACAAAATTTTTAAACGTTATATATAACATCTAAAACTAGCATTCATTACAATACTGCCTCGTGGCTGAGCGGTCAGCGGCGCTATATTCTAACCGCAAAGAATTCGGTACGAATCACGGCAGGTATGAAATTTTTTTTTGAACTTGTAAAAATAAATACGGCGCACGTAACATTTCAAAAGTAATAAATATATTTGAATAATGAATGTAAATAAAAGTAAATTTATTAATTAAATTGTACATTTCATTTCACTCCTTTGTATCCATACAAAATAGTGATAATTCAATAAAAATGATTCAATTTTATTCACAAAAGTATGCAGAGGTAGAAATTATCATACAAAAGATAGAAAAATTTAAAAAAAAAATTCTTCCTCAAAGAATATAATATTTTTAATGCCTAAATGGTTTGGTTGCAAAAACCTATTACGGCTCAGTCTCAGGCCGAATATGATATTTCCTTTTCTTCTGGATCAATCATTTCATCAATGTTTTGTTATGACGTTGTCATCCGTAAACCGACTTAACAGACAACCAATTTTTTTTCAATTTATATGGACTATTACAATTTTATTGATAATTTTGTGTAAAATAGTTTTACTGTGGGTTAGCCATCTGCATGTGGTCGCTGCCGAAACGTAGCCTACCTATCGTACCCAAGACATGTGAGTCATGTTATGAATTCATTAAATCCTTATGATTAATTAAGATAAAAATATAAACTAAAGACCAGCTTTTTCGTAAATATTTATGGACGTATAGGTAAAAATTATAACTGTTATAACTCTGCACTATCAATTGAGGTTAGGTTTGTGTACCCTATCATTGATTTGTCCAATAATTACACCCATATCATTGGTTTGACGAGCATAATTCAAATCTTAGGCCTACTGTGTTGACAATAACTGATTAAAATTAACTTGAAGGAATGTATTAAGAATTATACGTTGTAACTATCAAATGATTCTAACAAAGCCTTCACGAACCTTGTTTGCAATTCACGTACCTATCAGTGTACCGTACCTAGTTAAAAAAAATTCCCATTTTGTGTGTTAATATGTATTAGTCACCACTGTATTTTTTTTTCATTCTGAAGACCCTTCAACAATAGGGTATGGAGTATCTCAAGACAAGTTGTTTTCAGCAGTTTCTTGAACTCGCTGAACCAAACCGGTGACTAAAATATTAAGGAACTACGCTATTGCAAATATTTTTTCAACTCCCACTTTGGTAAATATGTAGAGTAGCGGTATTTGCGGGGAAAAAAATGCTAAAAATCCGAAAATACTTTTATTATATGCTCTTTCACTTCCTCTTTTCAAATCAACCGGCGGAGATAAGAAATTCCAAATACTTTAGGAGATATCGAATTTTTTAATTTTGCAATACAAGACCTGTGCAACCATTCGACCGAAGCAATTTTTGTTATTTTGCCGTGTGTTTGTTAATGCGTAATTAATAAAATGGTCGATTATGTTAGGTCAGTTACATTATTAATACTTTCAAACTAAGCAGACATTAAAAATAATGTGAATTAATTTTAATGGTTGTTTAGTTTTAAAATATTTATAATGTAACTGACCTGACCAAACAAACCGGGACAAAGGATGAACAGTAGGAAATAAAATGGTCGATTAGGTCAGGTCAGTTACATTATAAATACTTTCAAACTAAACGGACATTAAAAATAATGTGAATTCATTTAAATGGTTGTTTATTTTAAAGTATTTATAATGTAACTGACCTGACCAAACAAACCGGGACAAAGGATGAACAATAGGAACTCGCGTAATTTTGTTTTACGTATTACTTGCGCAACAATATCCAAATAACAAAAATAAAACATTAAAATTTGAAACGTTAAAAACTCACCTAAGTTAGAGGCGGGTACATTTCCTTTGCCATTAGTAGAAAATAATGTAGTCGTTCACCTACATTGCGAAAAAAAAAATCATACTCGTAAACAAGAAAAATGGTGGCCGCATGAATGCACAGGTATTGTAATTAAAATTTAAAAATTCGATATCTCCTAAAGTATTTGGAATTTCTTATCTCCGCCGGGTTTAATGAAAAGAGGTAGTTAAAGAGCATAGAATAAAAGCATTTTCGGAATTTTTTAATTTTTTTTTTTAACAAATATCGCCCAACTATGAAAATTAAAAAATTCGATATCTCCTAAAGTATTTGGAATTTCTTATCTCCGCCGGTTGTTTTGAAAAGAGGAAGTGAAAGAGCATATCATAAAAGTATTTTTGGATTTTCAGCATTTTTGTTTCGCAAATACCGCTACTCTACATATTTATCTTGGTGACCTTAACTGCAATGTGTGGAACTTACAAAGGTAATTAGTAGTGTCGACTAAAATATTATTTGGTGACCACAACTCAAGTTTGTGGTTCCTACAAAGCTACTTAGTAGTGCAGACAAATATCTTTATTGGGTGCCACAATTGCAGTTTCTGGAAAACACAAAGCTATTTGGTACCGCTGACAAAACCATTCTGTATAGACCACTAAACAATTTCCTGGTGACCACAACAGAAATTTGTGGAACCCACAAAGCTATTTGGTTGGGTCCATAACACTGTGATTTGGGACCCACAAAAATGTATTTGTTGTACTTGCAAAATAATTTTGTCGACCTTCCATACATTTGTTAAGTTAACCAAACAGTTTAGTGCTATCTAGTAAACCATTTACTAGGTAGTTACAAAGTAATTTTGTAATGCTAACAAAATATTTTCAACAAAATACATTTAGTGGCAACCACAAATTATTTGGCAGGGTGTATACTAACCAAATAATTTTGTGGTGGCCAATAAATTATTTGTGGATACCACAAAAAAATTTTTTCAGTGAATTTTTTTTCGATCGTAACTTGGCCCGGTGTAAAAAACAAAAATGTATATATATATTTTTTTGCAGTAATTTATTTGCATCCTAAATATTTTCATGCGAATTTTAAATTTTTATGCATTTGAGTTCATAAATTGACTGTATTAGGTGGCTATAAAATAGAACAGATACCGATTTACATCGTTACTAATAAATAAATGTACTTTTACAAAAGGTTCCTAGGATGGCTATGGTTATTTTTTCATATATGAAATACGTTATTCAAGATTATACTGAGTTAAGCTTACGAAAATAGGCGCATAATTTTTAATTTTAATTTATGTTTCATTCAAGCATAATTTTTTTAAACAATGGAAGAGATAATAAAGTATTCAGGAATTTGACTTTATTTAGTTTTATTATTCTGATTAATGTGCACAGTTAATACTGGAAAGCAATTCAGGGAACAGTTAACCAAAACTTTAACGACTAGGGGGAGGTACTGGGACAGCACAAAGCATAAATTCCCGGGTAGGAATCCAAACCCAGTAGTACTGAGAATACTATTTTGTATTGACACAGTTGTTTTCATGTAAATGTACAAATTTAAAGATATCTGTAATTAAAAAAAAATACTTTTCTTCCATTTACAAAATAATGTACAGTGTACGTAGACTTGTATTAAAAGAAAGCGCCTCAAATCCTTCACAAAGCCCCAGTAGTACATTAAATGTCGTGAACGACTCGTCCATTCACGAAAGAATACACCAGCGATTCTGCGCTGCCAGTAGGTAACTGCTCCCTGATGATGGCGACTGCAACGTCGACCGAAACGTCGGTTATATCTTCGCCTTTGACTTGGCTATAACCCAGAAGCCAAACAACACTATGCGGAAAATCAATAGAAATAGCTTATATACATTAATATGCCCTTTTCAAGGTTTCTTTTAGGACAAAGGGTATTTTAAGGGGGGAAATTTTGTAACAAAATGACGCCATACCATAAAAACATTTTGTTCCAGATAATTTATTTACCGTTTGTTATTATTGTGTTTGCTTTTTTAAAACAAATCATATAATATCCTGGAATTAATGGAATTTATATTTTAAAAATTGTTTACTCTGTGAAGTCATTGGTGTTTACTATTTTTATTTTTTTTATTTTATGGAATTACCTATCCATAAGCCTATTAGTACTATTAACATACACCATGTTGTGGTCTCTGAAAATATTTAAATATATAAGCTCTGCATTTATGGAGACCAATTTTCAATGTAAAATTATAACAAATTTGTAATGGCCCAAAAACTGTTTAACCCAATAAGACGTCTTACATTCTTTTTGTTTTCACCTTAAGGAGTGATAAGGCTCCGTCATCTTGGATTTTTCCATATTTTTTCCCATAATTACTAGTTTTTAACTATTCATTCCAATTTTTTTTTGGCATATCAAGGCATAAGTCATATCTCCCAGACCTGTACCTTGTTGATAGCTCACGTTTACTAACACGCTCTAGTCTGTAAGCGCCGGGAGGAAATAACTCATTATTTCACTCGAGCGTTTAAAAATCACACAAATCACACCAGTTCACTAGTTTTGACTTCAACAAGTATCCAAAGCTACATCCTATGCCACGTCAAAACAAACAAAAAATTAGCAGGAAGCTTCGTGGCATAGAAATATTAGTACTTGCAAGATGTCGAGGTCTGATCCCCCTTAAATAAGTATTCGGAAACAGTTAAACGTAGAAACTGAAGAGGAGGAAAGACTCTGGGGAGGGGTGGAATTCGAAGCTATAGTTTCTCTGAGTCCTGATTTCACTCCCGAAGCAGTGTTGCGGTACAGTTGCGCTACTGGCCATTCCAAAAATTTTTACTTCTGCCAGTCACTCGCTACATTCACTTGCGACCGGGACGATTTATCATCACTCATTCAAGCAAACGCTAAACCATATGTGAGTTTTTATGACATTACTTCAATTTATACTCGTATAATAACTACGCTATTACGCATGAAATTCATCACTAAATATGGAAAAATTAAACCGCCTCAAGAAGTTTTCTTTGTAACTATCGTAAATGTTAACCCATTGATGTTAACTTTTCTTTCAGTTTAAGTTTCTTTTTAGTCTAAGAGCAGATATGAAGTACGTTCATAAATTATTACTCCTTAAACATACTTATAAAAATTTATTTCAATGGACAGTTTTAATGATTTCTCTATCGTTAAACTCTTCAGTTTAATGATCTCATTTACAAGATCACAAAAACCCTTTTCCTTAGGTTTTTTTTTATGAAAAATCTATAAAATTGTTTCATGTCAACGATATTCTAAAACAATAGTGTTTTACGCTAAAGGCTGCACTCTAAACTGTAAACTACATTTTTACATGCTATCAGTTCATACTATGATTAAATTTTAAATTATGAATTTGAAATTATCGAAACATATTTATTGAAGAGACCAACCCGTTAATTTTGGCCAGATTCTTAACATTTAATGAAACGACGTTGAATAATCGCGTAACTGCAAAGTCTTTTTTTTTACTCGATAACCACAATTGTTTCTCCGTGACTCAATAACGGATGAAAGAACACAGGGCCCAAAAGGATTAGGCAGCTAGCCTCTGGCGCGATTACTTGTTCCTGGGGGATTGGCCAGGTAGTTCGGGGGGGGGGGGGGGGGGGGGGAATTGGGGTCGTTTTCGACCAATGATTTTTTTTCCTGCCGCGTGCAGCGGGGGATGGCTTTGGAGGGGAAAGGGGAGTTAAGAGGTTAGAGTTTCGAACTGAGGTCACCACTCGACGGCAGCCCATGAATTACTCAATCCCTGCGCGGTAGGCCACTTTTTTCCTCCTCCCCTTTCGAATGATAAATACTGTACACTTTACGGGGACAGAGAAATTTCCAACTAAATGAAGAGGAACATTATATTGGACTCCATTTTTGACAAGAATGCCCGCTTTCTCCAACATTATATCAAGAACAGGTTGAAATTTCGTACAAACCTGACTGACCGCATCCGTGACCTTCTTATAGTGCAGTTTTCTGAAACGAAGCGTTGGAATAATATATACAACCAAACGTTATTAATCGTAATGTCTAGACTTTAAGTGGTTCTGGGTTGGGACGGTAAAAATGATCGCCATATTCTACTCATCGTATGCATTTCAAATTATGGTATTTAGATAAAAAAAAAATTATGAATGAAAGCGAATGAAGATAAATCACACTAAGCTGGTACTTAAAACCAGTAAAATATTGAATAGTAGCTATTAACACACATTGTACGTTATTTGTGCTAGTTGTTCCCTAAACAAATATATAGCAGAAATACAATGCATTCAGAGGAAATATTGATACCCGAATGCAGCTATAGGTTAATAACTCCCATTACATTGTTTTCAAAACGTTGGTAAAATAGTTTTCCAATTTGCTGCACATTGTTTAGAAATTAATTTTCCTAATAATTCTAGAAAATAAATTAAACTGTTTCCGTAGTTTCAAAAACTAGATCGTAGGAAACTAGCACAATTCAAACTTTTTAGAGTTCTATGTTTCGTAATTTATGATGATATAAGTAGATTAAAAATGTTCACTGGATGGTCTGTAACCAGTTATTGTTCTTAAATTAAAGGTTGAAACATGTTAAACGTGCGGTCAACTTTAGTTTCATTCGCCCAATATTGTCCAATGCCAAACCTTCCCTATGAAAGACACGTAAGATTTATTAGTTAAATATTTACGCGCATTTTCTTAAGGACGTCGACATGACAAGTTGACTATATGCGGAACAGATTACCTCAAAATGATCGAGTCGTACAGTATATTGAGCGAGAGCACGTCTGCAGATAAAAGGAGAAATTTGTCAACTTTTTTGATTCCACACAGTGGCACTTGTCTCGCGTGCATTCTTGCTCAAAGAGAAATCTCCCACATTGCTGTTTAATTCAGTTTATCATCGTGATTACAAAAAAAAAGTTAAAGGTGATCGATATCCTTTTTAGTTAATGGATCAACGGAACAAAGAAGAAGCACAAAAAGCACCGTCCTACCCGAAGCAAAGCCCTCCCTTTGGTGTTCGGAGCGAAGTTACTTGATTATTCACAATCGGAAACCGAAAAGGGAGGGGGGTGGCCCGTGAATAATTTCGGCGTTATTAGGCCCGCCTTTGGCGGAGATCCACGATGCGCTCCCGTTTTCGGTTCATTACGCGAGGTTGTATTCCGAAAAGTCCGGTGCGTGTCCATCTTTAACGCCTCGCCGTTGTCACAGGCCGCCGTCGGAAACCCGACCTGCCTCCCCCCTCCCCAACTCTCACTCCGCAGGGCTGTACTTCGTGCGGGGTCGACACTTCTGAATGAATCATGGCGGCGGCGGGAGAGGCGGGTGATTACCGTGTCCGCCTTCATTGGTCGGCCCTGGGAGACCCGGTGAATATTTCAGGCGCCCGCCGCCGGGCCCTGCCGTAGGCGGTGCCCAATGAACTTGTGGCTGTTTCCCCAGGGACTGTACAACTGGCCGGCAGACATGCTGCCGCCGGCACGCACTGCCGTGGTGGAGCGGGAAGGACCCCTTCCCCCTCCCTCTTTGCAACCATCGCCATTCTCGTGCTCGAGGGGCTTCTCGCAAGAGCCCTGCTCTAGTGTGAGATAGGGAACTCCAGAAGGTGTTTCCCTTCCCCGCCTTCTACAGCTACAGTGCTTGGGGGCTTCTCGAAAGAACACTACTATAGAGTTATTGCAACAAAAAAAAATATATTTATACATAAATTAAAACCTGAAAATAATTTTTCGGTTCAGATCATAACCCCGCAAAAACCGTACATCCATTTATTAATAACAACGCAAATTTTCTGTTTATAATTAGGCACAAAGAGCAGTGCAGTACTGAAGACACTCTGGCCATCAGAAAATTCCAGAGCTGAAACACTCTTAGAATGTAACTGGACATTATTTTGTCTCAATGCTTTCACTCAGATTACAGGAAAATAGCTACAAGGCACACATGACTTGAGACGAATCAGGAAACTCATTGCATCTGAGGTATTCGTGCCATTTTCCCAATCATTAATTTACTGGCCACGCAAGTTTGCTCTTTCTAATAACGGACGTCGTGTCGTAGTCACTGCCAAATTATTTCGTTGCCGTGACAAAATATTCGGCAGGATTTACATTTGCTAACGATATTTTGAGGCAAACAAAATAATTTAATTTTTTTTGGTGATATGTTGTACTTCCAGGAGGAAACTCACGATAGTAAAAATGTTTTTGCTAAAAATAGAATTTTTTTAAATGTTGAAGATATTGCCAAAGGGGCACGACCACTTAAAGCAAGAGGTTTGTAAAGGTTTACATTTCAATATGACACCAACTACGCGAGGCAAATATTAACACAAATTCGTGTACAGGTTTCTTTCTTTGATAAATACGTCAGAAGTAAGGAAATTTGATTGGTGTTATCACACCTATTATTTTTAACTAAATTAAAAGGTTCGGTCGTGTCATTGCGCTAATATCTTTACGGTGGACTATGTTCAAAATTTCCATACATATTATCTGACCAACACTTTAAAAACTAACGTAAAAAAATCTTGCCTTGGGTGTCTTACTCACAGCGCAAGGGTTGTCTATGAAATATCATATTATGGGGTGTTGTTTCAGGACGCCTAAGAACTATGCAACCTCCTTAGCTGACAAGAGACTACCACACGACACTCACGAAGATGGAATTGTTGACATTTGTCCAGTGAGGCAAGAATTTCAATGAACTATTCATCACGAGAATTGTAAACAATGATGTCTTCACTGAGAAATATTTAGGTTTCAACTGGAAGGTGTTTACGTTTGTGTGAAATTGGCGTTTCGTTTGCTTTTCAGCGGTGTTTGATTTTGTGCAGCTTTGAGATATGGAGTTCACTGGGAATCTTATCTAACCTGACCCAACCTTGGGAATATCCAAAGGGCAGGGGGCACAGTTGCTGAAGTGGAAAAATGTTGTTCTTTTTTTGGTTGTTTATTAAATCATGGCTAAGGGGCACTATTGGTGATAACTGGTTTAATCATAATAAGCTTTTACCATCAGTGGGTTTTCGCAAACAATGAACAAGAAGCTGTAGTTAGTTATAAAATAACTAACTAATCTTCGCAAACTATTTTTTTTAATTGAATGATTTTCTTCCATTTGTTAGTTTTTATAATATGGCACCACGGACCCCTTACCCATGAAAAAGGTCGAATTCCGAAAAATGCCCACCTCCCCGTTTTGAGCTGAATGTGCCTTTGACTCCTGTGCTCCATGTAAGTACCGCTCCAAGCAATAATAATTAATCTCTTCGCTGCTTATGTGGAGAACCAAAATTTAAAAAAAAATACAGTAGCTACACAGTGTATCTCTCTCTCCTCTCCCTCTCTCTCTCTCTCTCTCTCTCTCTCTCTCTCTAAGCCGATGAGTGCTAATTCAGCGAAGCCAGCAGGATTCATATAATATATTAATCACTTGACCCCTCCTGCCTTACACGATATATCTCCCAGAAAAGGGGAGTGATGTATCTGTTCAATGTCTTGTTAATATCTTCCCCCTCCTTGTTGAGTTGCACACTATATTTCCCTGGAAAGGGAAGGGGAAAACCTGTTTACTCTCCTCCTAATGACCATAACAGAAATATACGTTTGTTGAAATTTTTTTTTTATATAATCCTCGCACCATATTTATTCTCGTCATACCTCATCCACGTATTACAGCATACAATAATTTTTTTTTAACACACCACTATGTACCATAAATGTTTCCTGGCACAAATACTGCGTACCATATTTTTCCAAAATTTCATTTTTCATGCGATGATTTCGCTCATTGCACATCATACTGATGGTATGGCGTACCATAACTCCCGGGCGTATTGGAATAGTGAGATAAGACTTTTCTATATGATCCTCCAGCACTGGTCAAAAATTTATTTCTTCATTTCATAGCAGTTAAAACTTATCGGATAAGCTGTGTACACGAAAACGTTTTGAAGCTTCATCAAAGTCAAGCCCTACAACAACATAAACTACAGTTAAGGTAGGGGCCCAAACAGCACCTTCTGAAGCCATTTTTTAGTCAGAAGTAAAATTCATGGGCCATTCGTTGAAAAATATTTTTCATCTATTAGCTAGCCTGTCATTCAGAAATAGACCGAGATACAAATATAACACATAATTGTAAAAAAAATTTACAATCAGGTTATTATTTATGTGCTCTAAATGTCGCCCACTATGTTTTCCTTATAATACCCACCTTTTAAATAGTTTGGAATAACATTTAATTTATGTAATGGTTATTCTTTATTTATTATAAGTGAAAATTAAGGCAAAAAAATTGAAAGTTATCCAAGACACCTTTTCTTAAATACAACATCAAATTACATTTTTTTTTTAAAATACTAGGAGCATTTTGCACAAACATAACGTTTCGTTTTATTTACTTTTATCGTATCGCATTTATAGAATATTATATGATACATTTTACACATATTTAACATGTTTCTTTTTAGCAACAGTATGAGTGAAATCCTTTACAAATTGAAAAATGGACATTATCTTCTTCGCCACAACCGTTGTTATCGTCAGTTGACACATGTCATTGAATATATATTCAATGCACATATGGAGATGCTTAACTCGACTGAAGAGTAAAAAACAATTCCTTACTTTTCCCCGATCTCCTCAACCCCCCTCCCCCCCTTTTAATTTGATTACTTATAGCTTTGATTGATGTATTCCAGAAGTTGACTGACTTTCAGGTAGTGATAAAACATTTTTTCCCTTTTCTTTTCCATGGACTCAACGAGAACGAGTTTGAAAGGAGACACACTGATAAGAAAGAGTAACATATCATTATCGAACTGTGCATGCGGAGGTAAAAGTGAAGGTGAGCATTGTTCGAGTGACTTTTGGAGACCATACAGCAAATCAGCAACAATTCCTGGAGAAAATTTCACTTGCTTCCACTAATAACTTCTGATGGGGAAAGCAAAGTAGTTCCGTTAGTGGACACCAGGTACGAACACTAACCAAGAAGCAACCGTGGAAGGCAACAATAGTAAAGAAGGCGATAATTAGACTCCCTATCATGCATCAGTCGTATCCAAGAACGAATTGGTTTCTCTGTAATGTAAAATATAACTAATAATCTTCCTATACGTGAAATGTAACTTACAAACCTGTACACTGTAATTTATTTTATAAATGGAACAGAAATATGCATGTAAAATTACAGATACTTGTAAATTTAGATGAAAACAAATTTTTTCGCAACGAAGTTATACTGGGTTCTGATTCTTATCCGGCCAATATATGCTTTGCGTTACCCCAGTACCGCTAGTAGTTAAAGGTATTTGTAAACCGTTTCTGAATAGCTTGCGCAGTATTAACTGAGCACATTAATAAGGATTATAAAACAAAATAAATTCTAATTATTGAATATTCGATTATATTTTTCATAGTTTAAAAAATTAAGCTTAAATGAAACATCGATTAATTTATAAAATTATGTGCCAATTTTTGTAATAAATACTCAGTATTTTTTCGAAAAACGTATTTCATATATGCAAAAATAACCTCAGCCATGTATTGTACAAAGTTAAAAATATTTCCTATAGTATTACAAACTAATTTTTGGCATTGGGTTTCCTAAGGAATCTTTTGTAAAAGTATGTAAAAAATGTTTCTGTGTATTTTACATTTCGTATAAAATGAAATTTTTTCCTAAAAAGAATAAGTACGAAAGAGGCCAAGTGTTCATGGGAAATATCTTTAATCTAGTGTATATGTTCATAACATCCATAACGTTTAAGAAATTTTTCTAAAATTTAATTAAAATATCAATATGAGAGATTCGTGATTGTGTGATGTTTACCACTAAATTATGAAAACTTAGAAAATTAAGGTAGGTAACTTGCCTGCGAATACATACGTTACGGAAAAACTTACCGTAATCAAACTGACAAATTATCCCTCCGCTTGCTTTTCTCTAATGAGTAAAATTAAACACTTGTCCACCTAATTTGTTACAAAATTGTCAACGTTGTGTTTTTATCGGTGGTTGAAGTCTTGAAAGTTGAGTAAGAAAATGCAAAAAAAAAAAAAATTAATAATAATGATTATGGTAATCGTGTCATTTCGTTTTGAATTAAAATAAGAAAAAGCTACGTAAAAACAGCTATAAATATACGTGATTCAATAAAAATTTTAATGCAATCCAAAGGTAAGTTTCTTTGTGAGCAAGTAAACGAGTTACGACTTGTATGTAGTGACGCATTGCCATGTCTGTCGACTGAAAATCGTTTGACCGACAGGGAGCAGACGTAAAGTATTTTCGCCGGAAGTCATTTAAACTAAAATGTTTCTTGAATGACGGTCGTTTGACCGAAAACCCAAACATTTATCTCGCAGGGAAAATGTCTTAACTCCAGAAACAGACACTTTACCTGCTGGCACTTGAACTTGAACTTATCGTCAATTGACGGACAGTCACTTCACTGATTATCGTTTTCATAGACCTTTCGGACGGATGACCTTTAGGAGAAAGGACTCGAGATTGGTTTTCCCGCAGATAGGTAGACCTACATTGTAATTTATTTTAATGTAACAGAGATATTCATGTAAAATTTAAGAGATCTGTAAATTAATACATTTACACTAAACGAACTGTATCACTACAAATTGTTGTTTTCTGTAATACTGTATTAGAATTCTTATCCGGGAATACCTCCGTTATAGTTATTTGTAAACCGTTCCCTGGCTTCCTTTCAAGTATTAACTGCGCAAATTAATAAGCATTATAAAAATAAAGTTAAAATATAAGTTTTTGAATAATTTTTTTCAATGTTTAAAAAAAATTACTTCTGAATGAAATATCGATAGAAATAAAAATGGTTTTGCCAATTTTCGTAATAAATACTCAGTATTGTCTCGAAAAAAGTATTATAAATATGAAAAAACCTTACCGATTTGTTGTACAAAGTTACGATATCAATCTTGTAGTATGACAAACTATATCTGGGCATCTGATTTCCAAAGACATTTTTTTGTAAAAGTAGAGAATTTTTTTTTCTGTGTAGTTATAGGCTACAGTAAGCTCGCCTGACAGAATTGAACCACTGCACATCTCGTTGGACCACAGCTGTAGGATCGTTCTCTGCATGGAACGCGAGTCAAGCATGCAAGGCCTTCCTCCCTTTCCGCATCCGTGCAACGCTTCCACTTTCCCTCCCCCCCCCCCCCTTGCCGTCCTCCCCCACATACAACCAACTACCCCTGGACATAATTAATACCGAAGGTAGGCAACCCAGCAGCACGCGAGCCCTAACCGCGCGTGGGGCCTAACTCCCCCGGTAACCTTGGTAACCAACCAATCACGTGCTTGCGAGGGAGGCATGCAATTATTCCTGTACCCCAGAACCAAAATAACCCAAGTCCAAAATTTTGGTTTTCATTCCAGATTCTGTCTTAAAGGCCAATTTTGTATCAAGCCCCAACACACAAAAAACAATCTGAATCCGATTGCAGGAGTTATAAGAGCATAATGCTGTTTTTATAAACAACGCATGGAACGCAACGACGCAACAGCGTTACTCAACCAACGCAAGAAAAATCACAGTCAAGTATAAATCACGCAAGTCTCAAGCCGTTACTAACCCTATAACTTAAAATTGTAAAACAATAAAAAATTTCAACCCGAAGCTTTTTTTTTGATAATTCAAATTTAACACGAAAACAAAATAAAATGTTAATAAATTTAAAATATTGATTTTCTTTTAATATGTGAAAGTTTAACAAGTGTGATCAGTATAAAATAAAAAGCACATAACGTCTTGCGTTTTCAAAAGTTTTCGGACCAGTTCTCCTCAAAAAATTCCTTCGGAAAAGGAAGCCAAAACCCAAGAAAGTTTAAGTTAAACATTACTTGCGTTGCATTCATGCGACTTGCGTAGTTTTTAAAACAAGAACTAAGTCCAAAGATTTAGTTGAGCTAGAAAAAGTCCCCAATTAGGAAGTTCCTTCTTGCAGTGCACACGCATAAAAAAAGTTGAAGTAGAACACATAGAATCATTGAAAGAGCGGTTGAATCTCTCTTTTCCAAATCAGCTTAAGTCTAAAAATTAATATCTGAGAAAAATTGAAAACACTGTTTCGTCTAGCTAAATAAATTTCCGAGCTTTCGGTTAAAACAAGAGACTCAAAATATTTTTCCGGATTAAATTCGCGTCAGGCATATATATATATATATACACACACTCTTTACACATATATGCGTTCATATTGGCTGATTATTATTTATTGAAGTACAGAGGAGTGTCGGGAGAATTGTGATCCAATTATCAAAGTAATGTGAAGGTAGGTATATATGTTTGCTGTCTACCTTGCGACCAAACTAATCCACGAAATTTAGGGGTCTCTCAACACACACACTCTCACACATACACACACACACTCTCTCACACATACACACACACACTCTCTCACACATACACACACACACTCTCTCACACATACACACACATATATATAAATATTATGTAATAGGACTGAAGGGCTTATGTCTAGAGATTCGTTTCGCGATAGGCTTAAATTCAAATACTTACACATTCCTACCTTTGAGCTGTTTTCGCTATTAAACTGGATGGCTCAGGGCCAATGAGAAACCCTCAACCAAAAAACAAAATCCAATGACAAGACAACCCAGTTGAGACTGCTCACAAGTCAGCAATCAACGAACTGGCGCTATTTTCCCCAGTAAACGGAGGACTGTGTAGTCTATACCCTGAAGGTCGTTGAAACCGCAAAATGTTTTTCCAGTCCAAACTTATGTTGTAAAAATGACGCGTCGACTGTAAAAATCAATTTCGCTACAAACATGGTTCTGGTCCTATTTCTGAAAGAAATAATTGTTTTTAGTCCTAGGTGACACTAATTAGTCATAGTTTTTGAGAAAAGAGTTTACTTAAACGATAGGCCTACATTGGACAATCGTAACTTAGGTGTGTTTTGTTCTGAGGTACAACATTTTGAAAGTGGCCTCGGCCAGTCCATCTTTCTTCCCTTTAGCGCTGCACGCCATTAGAAAGGTTTTCCTCCCATTCTCCCCCCCCCCCCCCCCACCCCTCGGAAAACGAGCCGCGTAACGCATGGCTCGCCCCTCGAGTTATTCGCAAGCGTGCTCCCCATTGGTCGAGCCATTGTCCCGCGTGGTCGAGAGGAAGAACTTGCTTCCTTGTTCGCATGCTCCACCGCCGTTAGGAACACTTCCCGCCACGCAGACATGATTCATCTACACTTCCACCCCCTCCCTTCCACCTCCCTTCCTCGTCGTGTGCGCGTGTTCCACTGGCTGCAGCCTAAGCCAGCTCGTGATTCGTCGAGAGAGCTGCGATGAATATTCACGCGTCTGCCGGAAACTGCAAAG
Source organism: Bacillus rossius redtenbacheri (assembly GCF_032445375.1). Classification (NCBI taxonomy): domain Eukaryota; kingdom Metazoa; phylum Arthropoda; class Insecta; order Phasmatodea; family Bacillidae; genus Bacillus; species Bacillus rossius. Next base: position 56,223,068 of record NC_086333.1, read on the forward strand.
CTCCCCCACCCGACCCCACTTGAAACACTACTCATTGGTCATTGGTCGCCGGTCACTTCTGCACGGCTGCCAATCGCACACGGATCTTTAAGCTTCGGCTTTATGTTACCAATTGTTATTATTATTATTGTTATTGTTACTATTATTATTCTTTTTAAGTAAAGGTGACGTCTGGACACATGAAAATTTCATGAATTCATTCGTCCCTCAGGGTAGAATTCAAAGTCACGTGTTTGCCCAACCCGTGTTTGTTTCCCCATTGGTAGAGACCTGTAAAATTCGCGTTTTCAAATCCCTAAAGGATAGACTCCATGATCCTCTATGCACTCGTGCAAATTACATCTGCTGATTGGTTACCGACTCGTAACACCTGTTGACTGGAATGATCGTGATTCACTAATTCTTCTGTTAAATATTTTTCATTGGCCCAGAGTCCTTCAGATAAACTGTGGCCCAATCACTGAAGCAAAATAATGTCAAAAGTATTTGGACTCTATCCTATCGCGAAATGAATCCGCGAATTTTACAGGTTTCTACCCATTGGTTGATTTTTTTTATTTTTTTTTTTAGCAAGAATATTTTCATTCTTGTTACTTGGCACTACCTGATGTGCTTCCTTCTATTGGCTCACAGTCGTAGATGGGCGTGTACAAATAGCTGCGATCAAAACATGAAAACGCGAGAGCGTGAAGGCTTGCAGTCTAACTTGCGACTAAATGAATGCGCGGGAATATGTGTCCGTATTTCTAACCACGGGTTTCGAAAAAAAAAAAAAAACCACGTCAACGCCTTTCAAAGAATAATAATGCGATTATTGCAGGTCCCCCCCCCCCCCTCCACACCCCTAGTGATGAAGATAAAAGAAATGGGGAAAAAATCATTAGAAATAAGTTGCAGTTTCTGATTCTCTGCGAAGTAAGTTGCAGGGGTTAACGTGCGTGATTTATGGCACGGCGCTCGTCAGAAACAAGCGAGGCGCGCTGTTAAGTGGCGTGCGACTCGGGAGCGGAGGTGAAGCGGTCGTCGAACCCGGAACCTCGAGCTGCGGCGTCAAGGCGCCCACGTCAACGCCCTCCAACGAATTTGCATCGGAGACGCCGTCCTCCGAGCTGCAGCACGCCAGTCTAGCACGCGACAGAGCGGACTCTCTCTCTATCCATCTCTCTCTCATATAATTACCTACACACCGTTAAAATTCGCTGACTCGTTTCGCAATAGACTAAAATTTATATATATATATATATATATATATATATATATATATATAGACAGGAAAAATTCGCGGGTTCATTTCGCGATAGGCCAGAATCCAAGTGTGTGTGTAACTTATTGCCGCTTCAGTGATTGGAACACAGTTTGCCTGAAGGACTGTGAGCCAATGAATGACCCTCAACGTAAGAAGTATCGAATGATAAGCATCCCAGTTGGCAGGTGTCACGAGTCGGTAGCCAATGAGCTGGTGTAATATTCCCGCGTACATAGAGGATCGTGGAGTCCATCCTAGAGGTCATTCAAACCGCGAATTTTTCCAGTCCCTATATATATATATATATATATTTATTTATTTATTTATTTATTTGTATATATATACACTTTACTTTACAGTACTTTTAGGTACAAGGAAAAACTTTGGAATCTCAATTGCCAACGAGATATCACTAAGAATTGGAATCATGAGCGGATTAATGACCTTCAGGGTAGACTGTACAGTCATATGTAAACTCGGTGCAGATAACACCAGTTCGTTGGTTTCTGACTTGCGAGGATTCTCAACTGGGTTGTCCTGTGATTGGATATTTTTCTCTGGTTCGGGGTTTCTCATTGGCCCAGAGCCCTCCAGATAAACACTTAGCCAATGGCGAAAGCAGGTCAAATGTGTTTGTGTATTTGAATTGTAGCATGTATCGTGAAAATGAAACAGAATTTTTTTTCCCTGGTCTCTAGATATCACTTGTTAAACTGAAAGGCAGAGATGTGTAAAATGGCAAATGGTACAAAGCTTTGCCTTGCAATTTTATAAGTGATATCATTGGCAAATTCGTTTCCAAGAACTGTCATTGTAAAAGTACAAACATTTTTTTTACAGTGCTTTCACATTTGAGCAGCCAACGACCGTGTGATATTTGCTTGAGTGTGCAAATAATGGTGGAGTCCATTCTAGAAGTCACAGAACCCAAAAATATTTATAAACAAAGAGAAGAAGTGGTTATCCAGTCCCGCCAAAGGACGTGACATTGTTATCAACCAATGAGCATTCTTAAAATTCTTAATTACTTATAAAGACAAGTTGAGTTTAGCCTGGAGTGAAGTGAATCCACGAAATAATCGTGACTATAGCCATGGTCTACAATGTAAACACATTTTGTTAAATATTACATTCGGTGTTAGTGTATTTTAATATTTTTGTAGTGTAATTTATAAAACGCATAATTTTTGCGTATTTTTACACGTTACTTTTGCAAAATCAATACTTAATCGTGTATTTTTGCACCAAATGTAGGTTGATATTATAAAACCTGAATATTGGTTTAAAAAAATACACATTGTCGTGTAAATTAACCATTCTTGTGATAGATTTACTCCTACAAGGTTCTAGTAAAATTGCAGTGCCGTAAAGTATAATAACATGTCAAATGGGAATGTGTAATTTAGCACAAACTGTAATCACTCTAAAACACTATTAGCAAGTATAAAATTACTCACTTTTATCCTTGTGTGCCTGTCAGGCTACATTCATTAGTGTAATTTTACAGAAAATGTAGGTGGATATTCTAAAAACTCAACATTGGTGTAAATATACACGTTTGGTGTGTAAGTAAACGATTATTTAGAAAGTTTTACACCCACACTGCAAGGAACCGAGCTTATATCGTGTTAGATCCTAAAGGGATTAGACCCAGATCCTCTGCAGGTGTTTTACAGCGTCTCTCATTCTTAGCTAGCTTGCAGTGTTCATTTTAATGGTCAGTCACTCTCTCTCTCTCTTACCAATGCACGATCTTCCATTAACGCTGTCTTTGTTTGGGTGTGCTCTGTGACCATATATAAGCCATAAAGCACAATTGTTTTATGCACAGCTTTATACTGTAATGGATTTTTTTTAATTTATCTTAAAAATTGCATTCTAAAAATAAAAATTTTGTAGTAAGAATTTTCGAAATACTCTTTATCATTGTATTTCATCAAGATCATATTATGATAATATTATAATATTACTTCTAAGAAGATAAATATGAAAAATTCAATTTTGGTTTCAATCACTTTTATCAACATATATTTCTTAAAAATATATTTATCAAATTTTTTGCAATATTTGGTCACAGGTATAACCTAATTTAATTGAATGGATGCAATTAATAATGACTTAGACAAACAGTATCTCCTGTGATTAATTGGCGCTTAGTATGGTATTATTATTTATTTTCTTTCAGAATGATAACCTACTATTAATATATACTAGCTATTTAACAGTCTAAGAAACAACAACAAATGGTAAAAATAAATTATATATAAAAGCTCATAAAATTTTCGAAGGTAAACGAAATAAAATTAATGAAATTATGTAAACGAAGCTAGTGGTATGAGCCTGAATCACTGGTATCTGAAACAGGGGGTGTCATTTACTCTGCACTGCAGACTAAGTACCTATGCTGGGATACATACTGTACTTACCACTGAGACACCTTGCTCCATAACTAGGGCCCGGAAAACTGCGCGGATTCATATCAAGGCAGGACGAAATTCAGCTGCTGCCGATATTAGCACACGCGGTTTATATGGAATACTCGTGATCAATGAGAAACTCTCAAATTAATGAATGAACGGAACACAGACTACCCAATGGAGACGTACCACCAGTCGGCCAGAGTAAATACAGTGCCTAACAAAAGTTTAAGACCAGAGGCTTGTTTGAAATAAAATTACCCTAGTTTTTTTTTTGTAATCATTTCATGGATATTTTGTGAATAGTGCAGTTCATGAGCTAGCGAGACCGCGTAGGCAACAATCAATAGCTTGAACAACAAGCTATGAAATGGTGTCCAGCTTACACCATATCTTTATTTATATTTAAACCTGCAAATACGCTTCGTTGTTTTTTCCCTTAAATTCTTCAAAATGTAAAAAAAAAAAAAACATCTTATGTAAGCAAAAAAAAAATTAACGGTTTTTATTTTTTTAGATATTATTTTACACATTTATCAAATACTGGAAAGAAAATTGATTTTTAAATCAAACGAATGGTTTAGTATTTACAAAATGTTTGATACTTAAAAATGTAAGTTTTTATAATAAGTATCGAAATATAAAAAATGTATCTTGTAAACTAAATGTCGTATCGCAATGTTTTTTTAATACACAGACGTCTCAGGTATTCACAATATAGCCTACTGAAGAAATGGTTACTAAAACAATGAAATAGACTAGAGTAATTTTTATTTTAATAAGCTTGTGGTCTTTAACCTTTGTTAGGCACTGTATACATGGGACTGTGGAGTGTATCGAAGAGGTAATTGAAAAAGGGAAAATTTTTTCTTGTCTCTTTCCGTAACCGTGTGAGAGAGTTACGCGCGTTATTTTCTCCCTACGTTGGCCAGCACGACTGTTGCCGACGTTCGAGGAGGGGTTTTGCGGTCGCGAGGGGGGAGAAGAGGGGGAAGGAACAACTGGGGTGGGTAATGCGCGGTTGGTCAGCCTGGGCGACGCGGATGACCGGCCGTGTGAGACGCCACCCCGGCCAATGGGCGCGACCCGACGCCGCGCGTCGCCAGCCACGGCAGAGGGGGAGAGGGGAGGTCCGACGTAATTACCCACCCCTCCACCCGACGTCCCGTCCGCCTCCATCTTGTCGCACACGTCAACCCGCGCTAGAGCTTGTACGCAAGTCAGTTCGCCTGAATCTCCGTTTCAGAGCCGTTATCTCGTACAACTGAAAAAATAACGTATCTTAGTATATGTATGTGTGGGGGGAAAAAATGGCTACAAAAATAAATAACTACACTTTAAATTTGTTTTATGAATGGAACAGTAATATTGATGAAAAATTACAGATATTTGTAAATTTGCTTACATTTGCATGAAAACAACTGTATCACAAAAAAAAATATTTACGTTTTGTGTTCTCAAAGTACCTCCAATTGTTAAAGTTATTTGTGAACCGTTCCCTGAATATCTTTCCAGTATGAAATGCGCATAATTAAACATAATAAAGTCCAACAATTAAATTAATATTCTATTTTATTTTCCATGGTCAGAAAAAGAATTATGCTAGAATGAAGCATCAATTAAAAAAAAATAATGCGCCAATTTTCTTAAGAAATACTCAGTATTATCTCGATAAACTTATTTCATGTATGCAAATATAACCATAGCCATGTGTTGTAAAAAAAAGTACAATGTTTTTTCTTGAAGTATTACAAACTATTTCTTCGCAACTGGTTTCTAAAGGAATCTTTAATAAATGTAGGGAAAATATTTTGCTGTGTAGGGACATGTATTTCGCGAAAAGTTTTGAAACACTATTCTTATATGTGTGTTAAAATATTGTGGGATCGTAGCAAATGAATTGCGGAAGCAAACTCGTCTTGATTGGCCAATTCAAATGTGGCAGTGGCGTTTCTTGCAGACGGCCGCCAATCACACCGAAGAAATTGTTGGCAAGGAATACTTTATTGCAGTCTAACGAGCGCACTGTATTATTTTTTACGCGAAAATCACTAACCCTTATAAATAAGGGCATGCATATTTCGCGAAACTATTCCGAGACCAGTTGAAAGTTAAAACACTGTAGCATCAACTGTGTTTCGTGATTGGGTAGTTTCTTTCCGATTTATGTCGATCGTTTCATAACCAGTCACAGTAATTCAGTGCGCAAGCAAACGCGTCCTGAGTGGCTCGGTCAAATATGGCAACGACTTCTTTCGTCGACGGCCGCCAATCACAAGGAATAAACCGCTGGTGCGGGTACACCTTTTTGCAGTCTATAAGGCGATCAGATTTTTTTCGCGAAAAATACATGCCCCTACTTATAAATAACCCAGGTAATTTGATACGTTCCTAAGGGCCCCGCCTATTCAAGCGCACACACGGTGTGAATAGCTTCAGATAAAACCACGCAATTTGAAAACTGCTCAAGATATCCGAGTGGTGTCTGTTAATGTAAAACAGTTAATAATACGTTGAGGGCGAATGAGTGGTTCTTTTTGGTACTTCGTATTCCAATTATATTTTTATTAATGTTAAATTGGCTAAACCTTTTGTTTCCGGAGTAATTTCTAGGCATGCATGGAGACCGGAAACAAGTTATATCTGCCCCAGCGGTTTCTTCCTTGTGATTGGCGGCCGTCTGCGAGAGAAGTCGTAACCTTATTTTACCGAGCCACTCAATACGCGTTTGCTTCCGCACTGAATTACGGTGATTGGTGTTGAAACAATCGACATGCACCTGGAAGAAACTCGCCCAATCACGAAATACTGAAAATGCTTCAGGGTGTTAACTTACATCCAGTCTCGGAATATTTTTACGAAATATGCATGCCCATAGCTATGAATCAATCGTATACCAGCGACAAAAGAGAGTCGAATTACGTGTCAACGCTTCAAAACACCGCGAAGTTAACAGCAAACAAACCAGCGATATTTGCTCTAATAAGGAGATAACTGCTCTAAAATAACACTATTAGTGTATGCAATAAATTTTTGTATCAACGTAGACCCTAATAATTATTTCGTGGTAACAGAAAAATAATTTTGCAGGCTCAAGTAGACAATTACACTAAAGACAAAAAAATCCTGATTTCGGACTAAGAATACTACCTATTGTAGCCGTTACCATTGTGCGATTTCCATAACATTTTTGTCTCCAAAACCACCATATAATCAAAAGTTAATATATATTTATATATATTACATTTTTATGGACACGATAACTGCAGTAAATTTGTACGAATCACTTTCAAACTTATACATAAAATCTAGTAATGGAAAATCTCAGTCGAGTTCGGTAATGGGCAAAATCCGACCAAAGGGGTAGAAATAGGAAAGGTTTATGAAAAACAGAAAATCATTATAACTGTTTAATATGATGAATTTCGCTTCCATCTAAAGGATTATAACTAGTATGAGCAAAAACTTTGGTCAAAATACATTTTTGATACAACAAACAGTAAGTATCTGAGAGGTGTGGAAATAAACAAGGGTTGGAGGACAAAAAAAATTCACAACTCCCTTTGGACACATTCGAATCCGTTCAAATTGTTTGTTAATATTATAATTTCATCTAAAACTTTTGTCTGAAAAAATTATTAATAAGTAGGAACCGGAAAAATTCGTGGGTTCAATGACCTCATAGTCCTACGTACACTCGGTCAAATGTCACCCACTCATTGGCTGCTGTCTTGTGAGACGTACCATTGTAGCAGCCTGTGATTCGATTAATCTTTGGTTGGGTGTTTCTCATTGGCCCAGAGTCATGCAGATGAGTTGTGAGCCAATAGCAGAGGCAACACTGAGGTATAACTATTTGTATTTTAGCATATCGCGATATGTATTCGCAAATTTTTCCGGTCTCTACTCACTATTTATCTGAAGGGCTCTAAACCAACGAGAAATCCTCAACCAAAGGAAAATCCAATCACAGACAACCAGTTGAGACTGCTCACAAGTCAGGAGCCAATGATCTAGCGTTATTTACCTTAGTATACAGAGGACTGTACAGTCTACCTGAAGGTCACTGAATCCGCGAAAATATATAGTCCCTATGAATATAGTATTAGGTACAGGTAATTTTATATGAAATATTTTCCATCCCTACATTTCATTTATAAGCACTGAGTTGGTTTTCGAGAGCTCACTTAAACCGTAAGAGCACGTGTAAGCTATAAATAGAGACCGAGACAATTCGCGGGTTCATTTCGTGTTATGCTAAAATTCAAATAATTATACCTTAGTGCTGCTTCTGTCATTGGTTCACTGTTAATCTGGTGGACTGAGGGCCAATTAGAGACCCTCACTCATAGAAGTATCGAATCAGAGGCCACCCAGTCGAGACGACTCACAAGTCAGCAGCCAATGAACAGTTGGCATTTGCCCGAGTGTGTAGAGGATATTGGAGTCTATCCTGGAGGTCATTGAACCCGCGAATTTTCCGGGTCTCTAGCTATAAATTTAACAAATAAATGTTCTTTGGAAACAGTTGTTCAATTATTTTATTTTATTTTTATAAATTAAACCATTATATTTATACACATGTTATAACAGTTTCAGTAGGACTTCCAAAATGTGTGTTTCAACGCGTTTATCATAATTTAGTAAAATATTCCTCTTCAAATAAAATTTTATTTTTTAAGAAAAACCTACAACAAGAAAGGAAAAGGTGAGGTACCTTTTTTATAGGCTATATTATAGTTTAAAAAAATTATCCTTTTAAAATTATATTAATAAAGCTTTTGCGATGATTAATGCTATTAAAACAGTTTTAATAAGAAAATGAGTTAGTGCTGATTGTTTTCATATTACCTAGGCCCCTATACATTTTTTGATTGTATCATTAAATAAATTATGCGTATAAAATATTAAATATAAGTTTCTACTTATGTCTCAATAAATTTATCATGATTTTAACGAGAAAGAGATCATTAGTTTTATAAATGTTTTGTACAGTTTACATTGTGATGTTTGTAGATTTATAAGAAAACATAATCGTAAACAAGTATCCAGAAAAAATGCACAGATTTTACAGTGTGCAGTCGTTGAAATTTCCACTGGATGTGTAAACCCAAAACCCTGCGTTTGACTTTTCACCTCACGCAATGACGAATGCCACAGAGTCGCAAAGCTGTCCGTCGCTCGCGCAAAAAAAAAAAGAAATGTCGTGCGTGCGTCTTTTGTCGAGGGTTTTGCCCACACGAAGCCCTTGCTCGCGGCTTCCGGCTGCCGTAGAGCCGCGACAATGCGTTTGCGACCACAGCAACCCCCCCTCCTGCCAAACCTTCACAAAAAAAATCCCCCTTCTAAACCTAGACAGAATGACCCGTACACAACCGGCGCTGTGTCACAAACAAGCAACGTCGTTACAACTTGGTCAAAATACTGCAAAATAAAATAAAAAGTAAAAAAAAAATTAGCAGCTTTCTTTAAGAGGATAGGTTCCTAATTACATTTTGCATTTACTATTTTGTAATTGCCTGTGCTGTAAATTGAATCAATCATGAAACCCAGTTTAAATATTTTACAAAATTGTCAACACTTCAATAGAAGAAATTGAATAAGTTCGGAAATTTTAATATTGCAATGTTTCAATCCAAGAATACTTTGATAGCAAAGAAACGTTTTTTTTAAACGATTTTAGATTAACTTGTTGTAATAATATTAATATACGATATTATTCATAACTAAACAAACAATTTAAATGCCCCAAAACCCTGAAATTGATGTTTCGAGGGTTCTTTCTATAACTTTTTTTTGTTAACGAATATTATGGTAAAATAAAGAGGTTTATGACAAAAGACACCGACAAAAGGTTTAATTTCTGTTTACCCCACGAACAAATGTTCTTTGTTTATGCTAGGATGTGTGACTTAATTACCTCCACTAATAAAAAATGTGACCTTGAATTTGCAAAATATCGAACTAATTAAACATGTACGAACAATTTAAACCAATTCCTTTAAAAGTAAAGTTTTAAAAATAATGAAAATTTAAATGAAACAAAATAAATTATCGATAGGAAATTATGTCTTAAAGGTTTGCTTACAGCAAACACAAATTAAATGGTATTTAATTAATATATTAATATATTAATATACCTTCGTAAAACTAAAAAAAAAATTGAAAAATATTGCCCATCATTTGATAGGGAAAAATATTTAATATTGATATTATTGTCAAGTTATTTAAATAAAAAAATGGAGACAAGGGAAAATATTTTTTTAAGCTCTCTTAAAATTATACTAGCTGGACTTTAACACACAATATATATATATGAAGAGGTAAATGGTGATAAAATTTTCACAAAATACTCTAACAACTCTGCTGGAACAATGGATAGACATCAGAAAATGTTTCTGATTATTTTTCGCGATAGGCTAAAATTCAAACACTTATACCTTGGCGATCCTTCTGCTATTGGCTCACAGTTTATCTGGCTGTTGAGAGATTCTCAGCCAAAGGAGTATCGATTCACAACTATCCAGTTGAGAACGTCTAACACGCCGGCAGCCAAGGTTTTTGCTTGAGTATCCACTGGACTGCGAAATATATCCTCTAGGGAACTGAAGACTGCGAAATATTCTGATTCCTAACTACTGAACACCAGTGCGTTCATCTGACCGCAGGAGACTACATTTATAGCAACGAATAGCCCGCTGATTATTTTCACTCCACAGACTCAGTCGTCTCAACATTAGGAAACCACTTGATGGTGTTCTTTGACCAATACCGAGGACAGAGGCTTATAACTCTTGAAGCTTGGTTGCACTCCTTCGCCTCGTCCTGGAAAATTCAAAGGAACTGTAGTACCATCATTATTTAAATGAGGATGAGTACGTGTTTCAAGTTTTTTCTTTGCAGAATGAAACTGTGGACTCTTCTTGTCTCCAATCAAAGCACTAAATAGAGCCTCGACCAACTCGTCGATTCACTGGGTATTAAAGTAGACTTGAAGCATATATACATCGGCTTCACTTTGATGATTGGACTCCAGTGTTATTGACATGCCCTTGAAATAAATGGAAGTGGATAAGAAGTGGATACAAAATAAAGTTTAAATAACCATAGATATGACCTTATTATCGACTGATCACCATTATTATGGCAATTTTTTTTTTTTCGCGAAAGGATCTGAATATTCATTAGACTGCAGTAAATCATGCCCACGCCAGCAGGTGACCGACTGTAAAAGAAACAATTGCTTTATTTAACCAGGCAATTCAGGCCGCGTTTGCTTCTACATTGAATGAATGTGATTCGTGTGCAGTTGAAATTGTAACTGAAATAAACTCAAACAATCAAAAAACACAGACGCATTAAGAAAATACCTGATTATACATAGGCACTATGCATTTATCCTGGAGTAGAACGTATCCGCAAAACAATCGTGGCAAAGCATTTGTAAAGACCTGCAAAATTCGCGCTATTATGGGGTGACAGTCTAGAATGCCATTGTATCTGTACGCTCGAATGACTCTTGTCATTTGATCTCGGCTACAAACCGGAAAAATTAGCTGATACATTTCGATAAAATTCAATTAAACATAACTTTGAGCTGCTTTCGCTATTGGCTCACTATTTATCTCGGTCTCTGGGCCAATGAGAAACCCTCAACCAAAGAAAATTCCAATCACAGATAGATCAATTGAGACTGCTCACAAGTCAGCAACCAACGAACTGGCGTTATCTGCCCGAGTATACAGAGGACTGTGCAGTCTATACCCTGAAGGTCATTGAACCCTCTGTTCCTGATCACCGGAGATTCCTCGAGAAGATCTATAAGCAAATGAGAAACCACTTCTGGAAACATCTGACAGAACAAAGAGTGTCGCATGGAGGTAAAGGTGAAATGGGACAGCGGCCGAAGAACAAATGACGATGCCTCGACCACGTGCACTTGGTCCCGGGAGAAAAAAAAACCGCGAAATTTTGCAGGTCTCGTTATCATTAGCAAGGATCACTTCCGAGGCAAGGAAAAAAATGATTTGGTCCTCTTCTTGCCGCGTTTAACGGAACAGAATCCAAAAATTATTTTTCTTCTAATATTTCGTGTTTTTTGCACGTGATTTTAAATAAATTCATCATGGAAGGAGTTTTTTACTAAACAAATTCTAATTTAATAGTATTTATGAACTTAAAGGGAAATTGTTACGTCAGTCTTAGCATCAAGTACCAAAACATTAAAACATATGATTAAAGACGTGCAAAATTCGAAGATTCATTTCGTGATATGCTACAATTCAAATAATTATACCCTAGCGCTGCTTCTGCAATTGGTTCACTGTTAATCTGGAGTAATGAGAGCCAATTAGAGACCCTCGCTCAAAGAAGTGTCGAATCACAGACACTCGGTCGAGACGACTCACAAGTCAGCAGCCAATGAACAGGTGGCATTTGCCCGAGTGTTTAGAGTGTAGTAGAGTCCATCCTGGAGGTCATTGAATTAGCGAATTTTGCAGGTCTCTACATATGATATGTAGTTTTGGATTAACCATTCGTATATATCGTTATTCAAACGTTTAGTTTTATTTTTAGTATATCATTCATTAATTCAATATTTTTTTAAAAAAAAACTTAAGGAACCCGAGTTTATTTAGGTTTTTTTGGTGAAAACCTATTTTTTCTTAAATGTTATACTAAAAATAGTTTCAAGGCAGTTAATACAAAACTAAGTAACACTTTTTAGTAATTGATACGATTGAAAAAAATATTTCATCTGTATTATAAGAAGCCATTAAATAAGAAGTACCTTTGTAAAAAAAAATTAAAAATGGAGACGTTATGAATGTGTTTTGAAACACCAAACAGTAGAAGAAATACAATGAAGGACACTGCCCCGTCAGGACGTCAGCTCAGGAGACTCACGCGAGGTTCGGAACGGGTCGGCGCGCGCACCGGACGCGGGAGCTGCCGAGAGGCGGAGGGCTTTGTCGACGGCGGGCGGGTCGCCGATGACCCTCGCGGGAAACTGACCACCGCCCGCGAGCCGATGCAGCGACTGGCTGCGACCATTCCCCCTTCCCCTACCCCTTGCCAAACATAACCACCCCCTTCCCCTACCCGTTCACTTCCCCCTTCCGGGCGAGCCCTTCCGCGGCCCGTCATAGGCGACCGACCACGCGAAATGCGTCGGCGGTTCCTCCCCGAAGCGGAACAATCGTCGCCGGCCTCTCCCGCCATGTCGCTCCAACTCCCTCCACACATCCTCTCATTTTGTGTGTGTGTTTGTTTCTGAGCTCTCGGTATACGGCATGTGGTAGGAGTAATTCCTAGGGACCGGAAAAAAAAACCGCAGGGTTCAATGACCTCCAGGATGAACTCCATAGTTCTGCGTACACTCGGTCAAATGTCACCCACTCATCGGCTGCTGTCTTGTGAGACGTCCCAACGTAGCAGCCTGTGATTCGATAAAGCTTTGGTCGGGGGTTTCTCATTGGCCCAGAGTCATCCAGGTGAGTTGTGAGCCAGTAGCAGAGGCAGCACTGAGGTATAACTATTTGTGTTTTAGCCTATCGCGAAATTAATTCGCGAATTTTTCCGGTGTCTAGTAATTCCGTGAATGGAACGGAAGTCGCGCGGAACGGAAATGTGTAACCACGGTGCAGCCATCTGTGGTGGATGGCGCGAACCAATTTTCACGAAGCAAAAAAGAGAAACGTTATAATTAGGGTCATGCATATTTCGCGAAAAATTTCCGAGACTAAGCTGAGGGTTAAAACACCGTAACATCGTCTGTATTTCATGATTGGGTGAGTTTATTTCAGGTACATGTCTACTGTTATAAAACCAATCACAGTAATTCAGTGCGGAAAAATTACGCTTCCTGTTTGGCTTCGGTCAAATAATGCGACGACTTCTCTCGCAAACGGCCACCAATCACAAAGAAGAAACCTCTGTTGCGGGTATATTTACCTTGTTGCTGTCTAATAGGCATTCAGATTTTTTTCGCTAAAAATACCTGGCCCTAGTTATAATATTAACTGTTTAGTGAATTTGAACAAGATTGGCAGTACTTTAATAATATTCCTTATCGAAAATCAGGCCAAAAGCCTTTCAAGCCTTTTTTCACTGTTATCGGATACGTTTCATAAATATAGTTAAAAATTTTGTTCTGCTAATCAAATGATTCGATAGTCATCGTAACTGCACTGGCTGCGAATTCTAGCGGCGGGTGCGGAAACTACGTGTGATTCGCTTCAATAAATTTAGTTGAAAAAACAATGTTCATATACTTATCACGCTCGACATTATTTTAAAGAATTCTATGTTAATTTTCTTGTCCAACTTCGTATCATAAGTGTATTTTTAAGATGAGAACACATCAATTTGCTCGTTAACGAGGTTAGATGTTACACATCACTGGCGAATACTGAAAGACTTACACACATATGTTTTTTTTTTTAACCCTCTTTCCTCTTCTCAAAACCAGTGGGGAAACAGCGTTGACAGTAAATACGTTAAAAAAAACCCGCAAAGAATGGGCAACAGAACTGATCTGTAATAGTAACTATACTTCCTGATTTCTGAATGGAGACCTCGTTCGTGGAAATTATGGCATGCATGAAGTTTCGACGTGCCTTGTCGATCACCGCTTTAAAAGTAGGCTACTTATTATTGGTCGAGTTTTAAATTTTGATGACGATAAAGACGAGATACACTACTTTTAGTGACAAAATTTTATTATTTTCATAACACCATAAAATCTTGGCTCGAACTATTACGTATTTTAACTCCAAAAAAACTGCAGTGCAAGTAAAAGCTTTGTTGTATTTCGTTATCTAGTATTCGATGGTCAATAGCTAATATTCTTTATCTACCACCAGAGAGTACCTAATCCAAACTTCATGATGTCCTAGATTCTGAAAATCACTTCTGTGGAAATCTTACAACAGCTTTCTCCTGTATTTCGGTTTACGGGGTAATGTGTGTGATGAAGCAAATGGGGGAACTCTAAACTGCTGCACCTCACAATTTGGGGGAAAGGCTTTTAATTTCATGTGTTCTTCGTGCATTAGCGCCTGCCCGAGTGCTGGGCGCTCGGTAAAGAGCTCGTAATAACAAAGCAGGCCGTTAAGTGAATGCCTTCGTCACGAGTACAGCAGATGTCTATGCATCTGTAATCAGGCGGGGTTCGCCCCGCATCTGGCATGGCGATGATGCATCACACAGTCAGTTCAGACCGCTGAGGAGTGAAATTTTTTCCCCCGTAATGAGATGTGCGGGACTTCTTTTCGTGGAACATTTTTTTTTCACGGGTGCCAAGATATCCGGGAGAGGATGTACCGCTAAAATGATTAATATTCCTCGTTCACCTGATATGGTGAATAATAATAAGACTTTTCCAGTTGAGTGGAAAGATGCCACTTATCTCGTTGGTAATATACCTGCTCGCCAATTGAACACCCTGTAACGGGCAAGTGTGTAAATTATAGCTCGTAGCTTCCTCCCGTCGGTGAGTTTGTAAAATTCGTGGAGATTCAATTTATGTGGTCGTCAAAAAAATGCGTGTAGAGCTAGGTACGTTTATATTACGTAAATTTTAAGTTCATAAAAAAATTAACTCTTATTGAACGTGGAAGAAAAGACTGAATACATATTTTTTTCTGCTTATTCGTAAAAATAGCTCTTTTTTTTGTTTAAGATAAGATTCCAAAGGTTTATTCGTTTGCAAATTTTCCATTGCTTATTAAAAAATGTAAAGTTTAATTTGAATTTCGGTTTTTTAGCTACTTTCAAAATTATTTATATACTTACATATATATAGGCCTATATACGGGAAGTAAATGGTCAATAACATTGTCTTGATACATTTTATTTGAAAACGAGTTCAGTAAAGCATGATGGCAACATAAATGGAACGAACGTTCGAAGATTCATTATGTGGCCAAGCTTTATCAAATAAAAAAAAATTGCAAAGCAATGTTGTTTAAAAAAAAATCCTAAATAGAAAATTAACCAGCAAGATAGCAGACGTACCTATTTATGTTATTTTTATTGTTGAAACTATTCTTTATTTTACAGGAACTTTTGGCTTAATTAAAGCGTATTTGGTACATTTCAAAATCAGGAAACCGTCAGTGCAACACTTGATATTCTGTATCAAGATCAGGATCAATGTTAAAAACACACGCATTTTTCCAGTCAATCTCGCGCGGAAGTGTCATTTGGTTTGAATCCTACGCCAGCCTGACGCCGATTCGTACAGTCGTAACTTTAAGCGAAATAAAGTAATCCTTTACGTGATTAATTTGCGAAGTTTTAATTCAGCATTCCCTACGTTACTGCAAACCAACCATAGAAAATATTTCTTAAATTTTCATGACTCATTATTCTATCCACCACCCATCTTAATCCCCTTGCCCCACCAAAGAATCATTAATTCGTTGACTAGGTACGTAATATGTTATGTTGCGTACTTTATTTTACAATCAAAATAATTCGATTGACGAAAACATTGTGTCATTTTGCGCCACAATTTAGCTAATTATTTTTGTTAGATATTTTCTTTGCCAATCTCAAACTTTATTTGGCTCTTAAATTATCGTAGGCATATTTTTTATTTTTTTTTTATTTTTAAATATCCCAAGAATTGGTTATTGGCCGAACTATTGTTAAGTTTTCAAATTTTTTTTTTTGAAAACAATTTTGAAAACCTGCGGAGTGCTCTGTGTAGCGTTAGTGCACTTGTGTTCGCACCTGGTATGTGTTCGCCGGCAGCAACACTTACTTCGCTGGAATCTGCAAGTCGGCCCGCTCCACCTTCCAAGGGGTTTGATACCCCAGAAAATTCTGCAAACTCTATTTATCCCGAGTTGCGGCCAAATAAGGATTTTAGCACGCAAGTGGCCAAAGGCTGGCTGAATGCGTTTTTAGCTACCTTTTAGTGAGTGTGTTTGCAGTGGTGCTTGGTTCTGGCGCGCCCTCGCTGTACGTGCAGTAACGATGCACTCGTGAATGGTTCTTCACTCCCTGGTTGCGTGAGGCGAGCGCGGGACAACTTACACTGGACGCTCCGCAGTTGTACTCTCGTGTGGAGAAACTTTTTTGGTTTTTTAAATTTTTTTTTTACGGATCTGAAAATTATTTTGCTTATGCTCTTTCTTCTAATGTACGAGATGACTAGCAATAATTTCATTTGAGATGGAGAAAGTGTTTGAGCAGAGAAACAGTGAGTTTCATATTCGCCTAAATTAACTTGTCTTTCCTAAGTCTGGCGATTGGAAAAGAGAGTTTACAGCAACCATGAACTGGGTGAGCTGCGGTGAATTTTTTCGCAGCTGAGGAAATAAATTTATTGTTCATCCAAGGTAACTCACTTTTCCATTTATAAGTAAAATTGATTAAAATGAAACTTTTCCTAGTCACCATGAGTTTTCGTCGGCCATATATTTGCTGCTAGCAATAGAAATTGCCGAAGGATTGCACGAGACATCGTGTTTTCTGGATTTTGTGATTTTTTTTTTTTTTTTTTTTTTGGGTATTTGGTAATTCAATTACGTTTATCCAATTTTGTAAAGCTTTGGCGTAAATTCTGTTCACAAATATAATGATGTATAAAATAGTCTCAGTTGCAGACTTACTGTGTAATATTATTTCTTTACAGGCATTTCCTCCTTGAAATTCCGTAAGGAATCACCTTAATCAATTTACTTATGGTAGGTGAACGTTTTTAGCCGCCCTTGTGAGACGGATGCTGAAACATTGCCAAACTAAAACACTGATTAGGTTCTGGCACAACACTTTTACATGTTCTTTTACGATGGTGTCACTTACTACTGCAAATGTTCTTAATTTAAACTAATTTAAATTAACATTGTTTCAAAATGCTGTCCTCGATTGGCTGGATGATACGCTGATAAACATTACCAGTCGTGGCAGAACAGAACTCAAACATAAAAATTAAACTGTAAATATCCCAAAAATTATCAAATTTAAAATACAATCGTTTGAAATTGCAATACTTTATATTAAAGAGTACATTGTTTGGATAGTAACATATATCATTCCGTCCCAGAGAGGTCTAGACAAATTGAACTGTTGCAAAACTACGTATAGGCATAGAGTCGGTTGTGACAAAGACATGTATTACATTTATAACATAATAATGATAAGAAAATTATATAAATAATAGTTGGCTGTCAATATTGATATAAATAAAAATAGTAATTACGAGAAAACTGTGTCGTTACGTCACACTACATTGTCATCTATGATACTCAAAACGATGGGCAAACAATAAAACCTATTAGGTATACATAACCTATGGTCATACGACCTTTAATCTAAAATGTTTTTTTCTTTTACAAGAATTGTTCTTGAAAACTTGGTTCCCAACGATATCATTTGTAAAATTGCAAGGCCGATATTTGTACCATTTGCAAATTTTACAAAGCTCTGTCTTTCAGCTTTACAAGTGCTATCGTTGCCAAATGAGTTTCCATGGATTTTCCTTGTGAAAGTACAAACGATTTTTACAGTGAGTGCATAGATTTTCATAATTCGTGTACCAAGTTAAGTAAAAAAAAAACACAACAGTTCTTAAAAAGCGTAAAATTAAACTACGATACGAATTCTGTGCGCACGTGTGATTACAACATAAATATTTAAAAATACACTACACCTAAACTACATAATTATAAACACTAATATACGGTTAACTCACTCCTTTTTTCCTGAAAACTCGGCTCAAAAACAGGAAGACGTGTATTATAAATGCGGCGAAAATTTCCTCACGGCCCTGACGCCGTAAACTTTTTACTTCCGTCTGGCCGGCGAACGATCAAATTGATGGGTTGTCCTGTTACGAGGGACGGCATATTCTTCAACGGAAGACTTAACCGTTTCAGCATAGACACGCGAAAAGAAAATACAAAAAAAAAAAAAAATCCCACCCAACGATAGCAGAACGAGCGCTTTGCATACGCACACACACTACCAGGGCACCTGTTCTGCGATCGTTATCCCACGAGTAGCTCTCGCTTTCCCGCAAAGTGCGAACGATTTCCAGGCGGCCGGTCGGAGCGGAAGGATACGTTGGAAAAAAAAAAGAAGGTCCCTTCGAGACAACAATATCTTGTTCCGCGTTTAATGAAACGGCAATCACCTTATCGCGTCCGGGCGAAGATTGTTACGTGTTTACGATAGGGCGGAACAGGTGAGGTTCCGTGTACGAGCGCGGCGAGGCAGATGCGTGTGTTAAGTTGGTAGGAGTGGCGCGTGGGGGTAAAAATAAAAAAAGAGAGAGTGAGAGAGAACTTCTGAGGAAGTTCGGTGGGAGGGGGTTGGCCTGCCGGGGCTTGTCGGTGGTGTTTTTGTTTATTATTAATGGGGGTCTGGGCGGCCATATGCCGCGGAGAATGACACGGTAAGTGGCCGGTTATTAGTCGACTGCGGCTTGTCGTGGATGGGGGGGAGGGGAGGGTTTCGGCGTCACGCCTGATTAACGATCACGTGTCAGGGGTAGGGGAGAGAGGGGGTCGGGGGATTGTGGGTAGCAGAGTTAGACGCCGGCTACCTCGAGGCTAAGTGATAGTTCGCTCCGAGTCTGGCGCTTGCAGTCCTCAGAAGTGTTCGGCGTGAGGAACCGAACGGTAATGAAATTATGTTTTTTTTAATTTGAAACCAGTACTGACGAAAACATAAAAAAAAAAAATCTTCTGAGAGTCTTGAATGATGCTGTTAAAATAACGCGAGAGTCCCAAATGTAAAATAATTTTATTTTCAGAATTCTAATCGAGAAGGAATAAACACAAATCCATGTATACACATTTTTACCCAAATGCACACGCATACACATATGCACAAACGCATGTACCCACTCAGCCACTGTCTGATACCCGAGATATAAACCGTTTTCTGTACAATCATACGTACATCATTCAATCGTACGTTTATTTGTAATGTTTTATTTTTAATTTCTCATGTTATTTGCCAATTCAACAAACTAATAAAGGGAAATATAAACAAATTAAAACTTGTCAAATTTAATCAAAATCACGTTTATTCATATATAAAAGAAAATTAAAACAACTCCAACCATGATATACGTTACTTGATCTCAGATTTTGATATCCACTTCACTGATAAAAGTTTCCACCTTAAATTTACGAAACACAGGTTGAGTACAAATTGTCCAGGAATCTTAGTAAGCCTAGGAACATCTGACGCTGCATTTACTTAAATTGAACTCTTGGAGTATTAAAAAAACATTGACAACACGTTAAGTCTACGGCATACAACTTTCTTCTTCATCCCACAAGTTTGTTTACCCTGTTTACAAAGAGCTCAGAAAGTGGAAGAGGGAATTATCTGAAGTACGAAGATGCCTTCGTTAATTTGGGACGATAGAATTGTATCCCCTTGGAAAGGGTACCTTTCATACTTTTGGTGGCGGCAGTGTAGCTGTTTAGAAACTGGAAAGGTACCCTTTCCGATTTCTTAAAATGTTTCGGTTTTAATGAAAATATGCACTGGAAAGGTATCCCCTTGGAAAGGTAACCTTTCCAGTTTGCGACATGATTTTGCTCGCTCATAAAATCCTGAAAGATATCCCCTCTGTAAACATATCCCAAAATGGCTGCCAGACAAGTGATGTTTCGATACAGGCCAGGTGAAAGAATGGCATGAAGTAAACACATCAGTAAAAAGACCTTATCTATAATTTTACATTTGATAAATGTTAATTTATTAGCTCCCTATAACGTTTAATAGAGGTTATGTTAGGTTATGTTATGTTAGGTAAGGTATTATGTGGACACTCCCTACCAGCGCTACCTATTATGAAACTGAGGAACTAGGTGCATGTATCGATATATTACTTGTCTAGCAGCAATTCAGCCCCCCCCCCCCCCCCCCCCCCCGATAATTTAAGGTGCATTCTTGGTTCGAGAGTCCGAAAACTTACTCTAATCTTTATTAGTCTATATAATATGATTGCATATTTACGAAATACATCCTAAAAAATAAGTTCATTTTTATAGATAGGCCTATAGTTTAGTCATTTAGATGGTAAACGTTTTTTAAATTATAGAAAGGATTATTTAATCCAAATAAACCGTTTTTATGACCATATAACTGTTTATATTTCAGATCAGATGATTTACTGGTATTGAAATTAATGTATCATATAGGAAGCACCATGCTTTAATACAGTTATTTAATGTTTTTTTTAAATAACTTAATTAACTGAAACTGAATATGATAAATCCTTTTTTGTAGTAAATTTCATTCATATATAAGATTTTACTACACAGTTTTATTGATTGCCAATATTTGCATTAGTAACAAATAATCTTCTAAAAATGCCTAATAATCAATTACACTTAAAAATGTTTATTCCCCAATCACTCGGTTCTTACACACTGCACACCTCACTGGGACGCACCTCTGGCGAAATTCTCGCCGCAGCACCCCTCGTGGACCTCCGTCACGGGACTCCGTAGCCGCACTCCGCCACCGCCGTCGCACTTGCCTTCGCCGAGGTCCACTCGACGCTTCGCTCGGGACTTCGTTTGGGACTTCGCTCGGGACTCTCGCTGCACCCGCGGCACTATCGTCCCGGAAAATCTCTCTCGGAGGCCGGCGTTCTGGGGTTATATAGGCCCAGGCGCCACTTCTAGAAGTGACGAGCGCGGCTGGGGCCAGTCGCGTCATCCCGTGCCGACCCGACGCCAGAATTGTCGAGAAAGGAGTCGGCAGCTCGCGCGACAGCCCGTGGAACTCCCACAGCTGCCAGGTGTCAGGTAACGGCACCGAGGCAGAGCGCCGCGCAGTGAGCGGGGGGAGGAGGGGGGAAAGCGACGACCCCCGCAATCCCCCAGACGCGCGCGGCACGTCTCACGTTGCGGCGGCCATGTGACATCAGTGGCCGTGCGGGGCCGCCAGCCAGCTCCGAACATGCGCGCGCCGCGGCCCTGCTCACGTTCGTAACAGTATTTTTTAATTTTAAATTACAGAGACGAAATTATTACAGTAGAGAATGATAAGTACTTTACTGACCTTGAAAACCTAGCGGTTTTAACACTCAATGACTGTGACACATTTTAACTACTGAGAAGTTACGCGTTACGCACAGAGACCATTTATAACGATTAGACTTCATCTCTTGGACTATTAGGTAGATGATGCCGCATTTAACATTCCGGCCGGATTGAATGTGGTTGGGTGCTTTGAATTGTCTAATGTGTGCTATGGTTTCTGTCATGCTGTGGCCTTTGTGTATAATGGTTAGAAAATGTAAACAAAAAGTTGGATTAGTTTCGCGATAGGCTAAAATTAAAATACACATAACTACGAGCGACCTTCGCTATTGGCTAACTATTTATCTGGAGGACTCTGGGCCAATGAGAAAACCTCAATCAAAGAAAACTCCAATCACAGACCACCTAATTGAGATTGCTCTCAAGTCTGCAATCAAACGAACTGGCGTTATTCGCCCGAGTACACATAAAACTGTGTAGTCTATCCTGAAGGTCATTGAATCCGCGTAATTTTCCAGTTACTATTTATATTACTTAGGGACATGCATATTTCGCGAAAAGATTCCGCGTCTAGCTGAAAGTTAAAACACTGAAGCATCATCTGAGTTTCATGATTAGTTGAGTTTCTTTCAGTTCCACGTCGATTGTTACAACACCAATAACAGAAGTTGAGTGCGGAAGCAAATGCGTTCTGAGTAGCCTGGTCAAATAACAATTTCTCTCACAGACGACCATCAATCACAAGGAAGAAACCGCTGGTGCGTGTATACCTTGTTGCAGTCTAATAGCCGTTCAGATTTATTCGCGAAAAATGCCTGCCCCTAATAATACTTAATTTTATTTTTTTAAATAAAAAATGATTTTAATAACTAACTCCCAAAAAGTAAATATATATGTTTATTAATCTTTAAATTATTTCTGTTTCTGAAAAGGAGTCGGAGGACCGCTAGGTAAACACGTTAGGGAGCCTCCTAGGCAGGTAACAAAAAAAAGCTAATCTATAAGCAGGTGTCAACCCGAACAAGCTAAGCCCAAGTGTTTAATCAAGTTTTTGGTTGACTCGAACAGACACGATCGTTAAACGACGTCTTCCCTGAAGCGTCTTGCCCGCGCTCGCTCGGCGACGTCGACGTCGACAGGACTGGACCGTGCGTCCTGGAGGAAGGGCACGCGGGAATCTCGCAAGGGCCCTGCGTGTCTTCACGGGCTATTTCACATTACCTTTTCCTTCGAACTGCTTACAACATTTCTCACAGCCAAAACACTTTGCGAGGAGTAGGTATACTTAGCACATTCTCTCTTCTCGTGCCGTCGAGCATTGCTGTTTGTTTGAGAAGATACGTTGTCACAGAAACGGTGCCATATCAACCATGACCGGTAGCACAGTGCATAATAGAAGGCCCGCCAGTTCTAGCGCAGATAGAAGCTCCACTCAACTAGCAAAATGTGGGCAAATTATATAGCCCAGGTTTATAGGTCGAGACCGGAAAAATTCGCGAATTCATCTCGCGATAGGCTAAAATACAAATAGTTATACCTCAGTGCTGCCTCTGCTATTGGCTCACAACTCACCTGGATGACGCTGGGCCAATGAGAAACACCCGACCAAAGCTTTATCGAATCACAGGCTGCTACGTTGGGACGTCTCACAAGACAGCAGCCAATGAGTGGGTGATATTTGACCGAGTGTACGTATAACTATGGAGTTCATCTTGGAGGTCATTGAACCCGCGAATTTTTCCGGTCCCTATATAAAGGCCACTTTAGAGCTGATGAGATTCCACGGCGGCCTGATATCTGCGCGTGAGCTACAACTGACACAAGTCGTACCTGGGTAGGACGCTCGTATGCTGTACCTATACTGCCCACGTGTTGGCCTAAACGCCTGCAATAAGCAGAAAACTTTAATACATACAGTAAATTTGTCCATGAAACATAGCTTTGACGTTTACGTTTATCGACCCCGTTTCAACAGTCACGATTTTGCAATCGCAAGCTTCTTAATTCCGTGGGGGGGGGGGGGGTGGGGGGGGGGGGGCTGGCCACCCATGGGTCTACTACACCCATGGGGGCACTGATTGGGTCAGATTATTTAAGACGCATGTCGTCTGTTGGTACACCAATCACAGTGAGTCAGTGCGAAAGCGCAAACGCGTTCCAAGCGGCTCGTTCTAATAAGGCAATTGTTTTCTCTCAAAGGCGGCCATCAATCACAAGGAAAAAACCGCTGGAGCGGGCATACCTTGTTACTTTCTAATTGGCGTTCAGATTTTTTTTTTTGCAAAAAATACATGCTCCTATTACTACTAACCTCAGTACCTATGTTGGTAGGTAAAAAAAATGTGTTATGCATATAACTATTATATAACTATTATATTACATTATAATGTTAGACTAAATAAATATGAAAATTTTTGGGATTATATGTATAACATACCTGATTACAGACTTTGCCAATTTTTTTGATTGACATCTACTTAACGATTTTTTTTGTTGTTTCGTCACCTACTTATTCTGTTTTAATTCGCTCTTTTTAGCTCCATATTGACCTTTAAAGATGAAAAATCACTTGAAAATGAATAAACAAACATATACATATATTAATTTGTAAGTGTTTTTTTGTAATGTTTTTTATTGAAATTTTTTTATTAAAATTTCCTCCTCTACTTCTCCTTGGACCCACTGGAGATGGTCTACTCCGGTCCTTCCCTCTACATGGAGCAAATAACCAGCACGACTCGTGGCAACGGTAGGAACTTCCATTAGCGAGTCGGGCAGGCGGGTTTCTTGCAGATAAGCAACCGACAAACCCCCCCCCCCCCCCCCTTTTCCACTTTTCCCAGGGTCCAACAGGGCGCGACGCGTGTGCTGATAACGCGGCCTGCATCCATCACCCCGCGCTGCTGATAGCCGTGAGAGCGTTTCAACCCGAGCATGACACCCCTTCCCCCCCTCCTTCCAATATATTTGTTTATTTTTCTCACCTTCTGTGGGTCTGGTAGAGACGTTAGTGTCCTAGAATGCGCCTGTGCTGATCTCGACAACTGCTCGCTACTGCGAATAAATTATTAAATAAAAACAAAATACGTTGCTTGCTACCCTCCAGGCTAGCTGCGATATAGGAGGAAAAAAAAGTCAAATTAAAGAGGGACTAAGTGTCAAAATAAAACCTGGTACTGAGAAAAATATCTCTTGAATATTGCTAAGCATTACACTTACTACATTTTTTAAAAATAAATAGCTACAAAGGTTTGACATAAGCGCTTTTTTTTTAGATCATTAGGCCTGGCATATGGGTTATTATAAAGGACTACTCGTGAATTTTATATTTTAGCGTTTAGTCAACTTGTAAATTTCAACTCTTCAATTCTTCATGTATTCCTTACCTTACTATTAATAAATTCATAAATATCTGAAAACCTCGCGTACTATGCCCGCGAATAGATGTGGCTTGTCTAAATTGTCATCATAAACAAAGCTGCCTAAATAAAATATATATATATATATATTTCCATTCATGGAAGGGAAAATAATGTGATACCTAGAGCTTTCAGGCGTTGCATGCTTCTGGACCTCAACTGAGTGGTTAAATAATCTGTTAGTTGGTTTACGCGATAAAATTAAAACTATTGTTTTATTTGACACTCTTTATTACTAGCTTTTCAAAACTTAAATTTGTCGGGAATTCAGTGCCATTATTTCTAAGGCCTGGACTCGTTAGTCCAGTCTCGCAGTGTTCGGTTAGCGTGCACAAAACTGCAATATTAAAAAAAAAAAAAAAAAAAAAAAAAAAAACTTTTGCGCTGTTGCCAGGTGCTGGGACCCAGTTTATTGCAGACTTAAAAGCATCGTAAATTACACCGCTGACCGGTCAGTTTTAGCTCGCGAAAAGTCAGATTCACCAAAGCCGGATTACCCTCATAAACAAGGCCAAAGCCACTTAGGGTCGCTTCTTTTCGTATTCAATTAATGTCAAGCTAGTGAAATTTCACGTACCTAATCTTTTAAATTTTAGTAGCACTGTATTTTTGAGTACCAAATCCATTTTAAAGTCAACTCAAAATAAGATAAAAATATGTTTTACATAAATTTCTTGTGTTGACATCAATTTTATTCTTGAGCAGTTTAAGTAAAAACTTAATAAAATTAAGTTAGATTTTATAGATTGTGCAAAATCTTCTTATTTGATAAACTATCATTGATGCTCTAATTTAAAATTAAATATTCAAACGCTTCGAGTAATTAATCAATTATTTTCATGAGATAGTGAAAATTACTATTTGAAAAACCTAAAACAATATATTTTGCTTCAAATAATTGTAGCCTATACACCGTAAAACAAAAATGTACAGCCTATTTTCAACACGAACTTGTTTTGTAATTTTGTTGAGAAATTTTTTTCTGTGGTGTTATGAGTGAAACATAAAGAATTTCAACCCATTTCACAAATCTATGATGTAACGCCAATTTGACAATAATTCTGCAGACTACAACATCTACTGTTTCAGATAAACAGTTTTTTTTTTCATTAATTCTACGCAATGTGTGTACAAATTGCACTGTTAAGTTTGTATAAATGCAATAAAATACTTTGTAAACACACCAATCAAATAATTTATTTGGAAAATAACCAAAACAAAATAACTACATTGGATTGTAAGTTTGTATAAATGCAATAAAATACTTTGTAAACACACAAATCAAATAATTTATTTGAAAAATAACCAAAACAAAATAACTACATTGGATTGAAATGCAGTGAACTTATCAGAGCTAGGCAACCCGGCTGTATGTATTGGCCTGTTTCTCTAGTCAGAAACGCCTTACTATATGCACAGTCACGTTGTCAAGTTTCACATTGTGAAATAGGTGGTTTGGTAGCTTAAACTAACAATTCCATACATATCACACCAATTCAAAACCACTTATTTCACGACGTATTTCGGCTTCGCAACGCTGATCTTCCCATTCTCGTAATGGTCTTCTTGTGACATTAAACCCGAAGATTTATTTCTTAACTGGTTTAAAGAACATTCCTCTTGATTCCATTGTATAATTTTGTCATAAGTTATGTATCTCAACAGTTAATTAATCTAAAATATAATAAATTGTCTGTGTGTCTGATTGCTAACAACCTTCGAGGAACACAAACAATTCAATTTTGATACTTGGCATAAAGTCGTTATTTTTTATAGTGCGACTTTATCTTAATTAACTGATATTTGTTCTTTTTCAAAACTCTTTTTTTTTATCCTAAGGAAAGGCGTCTCAATATGCTTTAAAATTTCCTGATTCCTTCGTTGTGTCTATGTATTTGAAGTTTACTTAGAACAAACTATGTAAAGGCAATGGAAATTAAATGCACAATTAAGGTGGTTATTGTTATGAACAATATCATCGAACGTTTAATTTTTAAATAGTAAGTATCGGCAAGGGCGTAGTCAAGGAAAGGCAGGGAGGGACCGTGCCCCCCTTCCCATTTTTTTTTAAAAATAAACTCATTAACCAGCTTAAAAAACGATTATATTGCTCAATTTATGGCCACTGAATATGACAAATTATAATATAGGCTATAGTAATTATAGCCTTAGTAGCCTTCTCTTTGAACACGTATTAGGACACAATCGTAAGCAGTACTAAAAGTCCATAGTGTAAGGATTTGCCATTCACAAGTGTCACGTTTTATTTAAAAATTTCACTTTTTGAAAAACAAGTACTTGAAAAGTCATCAGTAGAGACCTGCAAAATTCGCGGATTCATTTCGTGATATGCTACAGTTCAAATAATTATACTTTAGCGCTGCTTCTTCAATTGGTCCACTGTTAATCTGGAGTAATGAGGGCCAATTAGAGACCCTCGCTCAAAGAAGTGTCGAATCACAGACACTCGGTCGAGACGACTCACAAGTCAGCAGCCAATGAACAGGTGGCATTTTCCCGAGTGTGTAGAGTGTAGTAGAATCTATCCTGGAGGTCATTGAATCCGCGAATTTTGCAGGTCTCTAGTTATCAGATAGCCAAAAATTTGTATTTAAGTATCACCTTTTGAAAACCTTTGTGGGGGAAGAACATCGGACACGCCGAGTTTCTGTGAACGTTAAGGGTATTGGGTGGGGGGGGGGGGGGAGGGAAGATGCAATCCATACGACTCCCTTCAGACACCTTAAAACAGTCATATCAAAAATGTATTCTTGTTATAGCTTCTCACAAATCTTGGCTACACGTGTGGTTATCGCTGGCTGTACTAGATAACGTGACAAACCCGTGTGATATGAGATAGTATAGTTTGGACCACATCGCTTGGCACGACTCACGCCTACGAACATCCACTGGTTCGGATCCCCATTATTTTCTCGGAGTTCCCAAACTTTAAGAAATTTTTGTAAATCTCTGGGTCGTAGACTATAATGCTACCACTTAAAGTTTTGCCATTTCAAAAAATGAATTATAATTTAGTCGGCTCGTGAATATTGACGATTTTTTATTACTATTTAATTGATATCAAGGTTAATTACAGCCACAACATTTATTTCGACGCAGATTGCAACTAAAAATTATCTTCGATTGCATTCGACATATAATATTTTTTTCTAAGAACAGATTATTTTACGAAGATACTTACCCAGAAATCAACAATAACATACGTAAAGTTTTGAAGATCTCTGTTTGCTTCGTAAATTTTTTGGGGTTTATTTTTTTTTTTGGTTCAGCATAAACAGAGAGCACGTTAACATGTAGTTTAATGCATTTTATTAACCATTTTGCAAAGGATTAGCAATTCAATCGTTAAAAGTGTCATTCTTCACACTCTTGGATAATTATTGTATGTTTAACTTAGCAGTCCTTTTATTAACAAGTCTTGAGGACCTTGCCTTAACTTTATTTACTTATATTTTATTACAGCAACACTTATGTTAATTTCTATGTAAGTGTCTTGGAGTGTTTACTTCATCTTCCACACTGCATTTTTTTTGTAAGTGGAACAAAAATATTCACGTAAAATTACAGATATTTGTAAATATGTACATTTACATGAAAACAAATGTATCAATAACTAGTGTTCGCAGTAATACTGGGTTCAGATTCTTACCCGGGAGTTTATACCTCCAATAGTTAAAGTTATTTGTACACCGTTACCCGAATACTTGTTAGTATTAACTGCGCGCATTAATAAGCATATTAAACTAAATATAGTCTAATTATTGAATATTGATAGGCCTTTTTCGTTTTTTTTAAATACTATCCTTGAATGAAACATCAATCAAATTATAAAATTATGCGCCAAGAATTATCTCGAAAAATGCATTTCAGGTATGCAAAAATTACGATAGTCATGTGTTGTACAAAGTTACAATATCTTAATTTGACTATTACAAACCATGTCTTGGCAACTGGCCTCCAAAAGAATATTTTGTTAAAGTAGAAAAAATATTCTTTTCTGCACAGAAAATTTATTTTGTCCCTAAACTTGTAATTATTTTGTAAAATATGACTTTCGAAGAACTTAGATGAAACTCCATTCATAACTTCAGTAGTTAATGGGAGACACGTGTTTGCGATACCATGCAATCGTCTGAAAGTGTTATATTCATAAATCACTCACGAAATCAATTTTAAATTCGGTTTCACTTAATCGGTGGGACGTTCACTACGAAGAAGTTTAAGTCGAAAGTGAGGCTACAACATTTTTTTTTTCAGCCATCCTGTTCTCCTCCCCCTTATCCTACCCCATTTTTTTATTTACAGAAAATGTCCCTCTTGATGTATCACGGAATCGTGATCATCGTAAGTGGCTTGTTTCCGTAGTCATTCGTGGCTTTTAACCATCCCCGCCCCACTTTTTTACCAAAGCATGACCCTGAAACGTTCGCCCCCCCCCCCCCCCCCCCCCCCCGGACACACCTTTTTTGCAACCCTACCAGCCACCGCGATTCCGCGTAACCTTGCGTGCGTCCGCGTAATGAGCTCGATTACGCAGCGGACGACGGAACGCCTCCTCGTGCAAGAACCGCGCATGTCCTGCACCGGCGCGCTGGGATGGCGCCCCGTTATCGAATCAGCGCGTCGTCCGCAAATGAATCGTGTGAAAAGCACGCTGTTAAAATTTTTTAAATTAAATAATGGGCTGAAGGACATATGAATGGTGGTTCTAACTGTAAATAATACATAATTGTAATAAAAATGGCTACGAAACACCTGCAAAGAGAGTTACAGTTGTCATGACTCTGTAGGGTAGAGAGGGGCAATTCCGATCACTTCAAATTGTGTTGTGAAAATAAATTGTTGAAAATAAGATTAGGTTAATAAAAATACATGAGCATAATTTTCAATATGTATACTTAATATACCTTGAATGAAAAAGGTAATTAATGGCACATATAAATTTACAAAAAAATTATTCTTTAAAAGGTGATATCACAGGATTCACAAAACAAGTGGTGTAATTGCGATCACACACAGGGTAAATCCGATCATAGTGGGGCAATCATGATCACACACATTTACCGCATCTGGATTGTTTCTTTCCTTTGGCACCCACACAGATTTCATTATACCAGCATCTACATTTCTGGCACTTGATCCAGTCCCCTCTGTTGGCAGACTGGCTCCATCTTCTGTTGCAAAATCCACATGGTGCGTCACTCGAATATTTCATGATGAGGATTTCTTCTCCACTAGAGTCCATTTCATTTTATGCAAACAGTCTTCGTCCCTTCACTATGCAATCTATCTGTTTCTTTTTTAATGTGGCAATTTTAACTTTTTCTGCTGTTGTCTTGATGTTTCCATCCGATGTCAGATGTCGAGATTTCTGCTTTCTGGTTTGTTTCGGTGCATTCCTATTTGTAGATCATTTGTTTGGGGTTGGAATGATGTCATTAAATCCAATGAGTTTCTGTTCACTGGGAGACTTGGACGTAGAAGCTGATATGGACATGGTGGATGAAGCTTGGGAACTGGAGCAAACTGTGTGTTTGGACGGGGAATGTTGGCTGTGTGACTTATTTTGAACATGATCAAGAGAAACATCAGATGAAGGACCTGAAGTTTGCATGGTGGATGATTTTGTTGATGTAGAAGGAGATTCAGCTCGGAAAGCTACATATGGTAGAAATTTATCCATCGAGATAGCCTTAGGGTTAAATGGGTAGAGACCAGTACACTGAAACCCTTTAGTAGCATTCCCATTGGATGCAGCTTTGTTCCACGCAGCTGTGAAAATCTTTCCAAAGTCAGACTTGGTGATCGAATGTGTTGGTTTTTTGTGAAAGAATGTGGTTGCTTCTTGATGGTAGAAAGTTTTTAATGGTTTGAATAGTGTGCGATCTAGAGGCTGAAGGACATGAGTGGTATGAGGTGGTAAACAGAGAAGTTCAATTTCATTTTCTCTGCAGTAGTTCAGGCATTTAAGCGAACAATGTGATGCGTGTCCATCTAAAATAAGAAGGCATTTCCCTGGGAGTCTGTGCTTTTGAAAATGTTGCAACCATCTGAGAAATAGGTCCTCATTTATATATCCAGATTCAGACATTGCTGCTACAGATCCAGATGACAAATTAGCACAGTATGACTCTCGATACCGCACACCCTTGAAAATCACGAATGGTGGTATGTACACCCCACTTGCACTGTAACAAGCTACTACTGACACATTTTCCCCACGTTCTACACTTGTCAATTTAATTACTTCTCTTTGGCCTTTTTCACAAATGATTTTTGATGGCTTATTGTTTAAAGGAAATCTAGACTCATCAACATTGTAAATTCTCTTTGGCTTCTCCCTGAGTTCTAATTCATTCGTCAAATCACCAAAGAGGTCATAAAAGTCGTTAAATTCTTTTTCATCCATGGCAGCTGCCCTCATTTTTGACAAACCTTCCGGTTTCCTCAAAGAGAGTTGAGGATGTCTGGCCATGAACTTGCCAAGCCAATCTTTACCAGCCAATTTTTCGGTATTGCTCCATGGAAATTTTAGACTCTTCTTTTCAGCATACATGTATGCTGCATTTCTTACCTAAATTGTGGTCAAACCAAAGCCTCTTTTCGACAGGTTGAGCAGTCTGTCACACAGTTCATCTTCCTCCTCAGCATTTAGTACAGGTGGGTGACCAACTTTTATATTTGCACTCTTTCCCTTTGTCTCCTAATAAATGTCGTAGTTTTAATTTTTGGATCCTGTTCTGAAGTGTGGTAAATGGCACCTGATGTAAGTTAGCAGCTGCTCTGATGGTTGTTTCTCCATGAAGGACACTGCTGATAGCATTTGACATAGACTCCTCGGACCACTGAAGAGTGGTGTTCTTTCTTTTGTAGTTTTTGACCATCTGAAATTCACAACCATTGTACATATTAGTGTTTATTTACATTTGAGATGTTTTAAATGCATGCAACACTTCAGTAAAATGCATCAAAATGTTTATCTCGGTTATTTCTTGGGTAGTGTGGTATTCTGTTATCGTCTCGTATTCCAGAAAGGATTTGGAGATTAAATAAATTATTAATAACAATATTAGATTTCAGTATCAAGATGTTTAAGAAAATCCGTAATTAACTAAACTTTGTTGCGAGAAATCTTATGCTGCTATGGTCCCCGAAGACCCATATCGAAAGTTGTTAGATTTCAGCACACAGCGGCTGGTACTAAGAACCAGTAAAATTTGTGGATGGCAAACACTCTGACAGTATTTAACCAATGGTCATATTTCAAGGTACAAACTTGACACTTTTTCGTTTTATATATGTCAAGTTGGTAATGCCTTTATTTTATGGCATCGAGATGAAAAAATGTGTGCGAGTTATTTAAAGTGTGGCCAACACGGAGTGCGACCAGCCAACTCTTTCTTGAGTAATATAGGGTGCGACCCGCCAAGCATCGGCAGTGAAACCAATCACCGCAACGGAATGTGCGGTAGTCGAAAAGATAAACATCAGTATCTACAAACTGGCGACAGCTAGGTCTCTAACTGTCCCCTCAGCTATCCTTGAAACATTAAGATACTACTTTTTTCTGTCAGCTACGTGCACCGTGACAATAGAGCAGTGTCGAGTAATCGCTTTTAAGATTAGTTGATAAATACGATCCTTTCTGTGCTGTATTCTCCAGAGCAATAAGTTATTTCATGTGATCGAAATAGCCCCAATAGCGTGATCGGAATTGCCCCATTTTGTCGACTTTTACCTTTGCCGTGCAAACTGTAAGAGGAAACTGGTTTTCATCAGAACTGATACAAGGATATTGTTTTCCAGTAAATATGCTACGTGAAGAAACCAAAGTACTAAAAGA
The DNA here is from genome assembly GCF_032445375.1 of Bacillus rossius redtenbacheri. Taxonomy (NCBI): domain Eukaryota; kingdom Metazoa; phylum Arthropoda; class Insecta; order Phasmatodea; family Bacillidae; genus Bacillus; species Bacillus rossius. Next base: position 56,256,034 of record NC_086333.1, read on the forward strand.
TATCTCGTTTCTGTAATTGTAGCTTCTTATTTTGGAACGTGAGATTTTATAAAGAGTGATAAAAATGCATGGCGTGACTTACCTTGGTGTTGAATCGCTTCCTTACACACAGCAAAGTTTAGAATAACAACGGAAATTTTTTACCACGTGAACACCAACACTCCCAGCTTGTGACTGATGGGATGATATTGTTTCCTTTCGGCTCATGGCTTGCTGTGTTGCTAATTCTCTTATTATGATCGGATTTACCCTGTGATCAGAATAGCCCCGCTCTACCCTATACCTTATTTGTAGGGGCATGCATATTTTGCGAAAAGATTCCGAGACCAGTTGAACGTTAAAACACTGTAGCATCATCTGTGTTTCGTTATTGGGTGAGGTTTTTTCCCGATTTATGTCGATCGTTTTATAACCAATCACAGTAACTCAGTGCGGAAGCAAACGCATCCTGAGTGGTTTGGTCAAATATGGCAATGACTTCTCTCGCAGACGGCCACCAATCACAAGTAAGAACTCGTTGGTGCGGGTACACCTTTTTGAAGTCTATTAAGCGTTCAGATTTTTTCGCGAAAATTTCCTGCCCCTACTTATTCGTTGTTCCCTCCGTACTCCTGCGCCTCCCCAACATCGAGTTCCGAAGGTTGCATTTCTCGCGCTCTTGGAACCGTCGCCTCTGACTCGCCCTGCCCGCTGCGTAGAAGGTCCCAGCCATGCTGGACGGCGGATAGCCGGTTGATGTCCTCGGCCGTCTTCGCGCAGCCTCGGTGTAATCACGGCGGCGCGCTTCCACGCGAGTTGCAAGCCGGGCGGGGTTCCCGCGCCGCGACTCGCCAGACGACACAACTAGTATAGGGGGAGTTCGCTACTTGGTCCTCGGCTCACTTTGGACGACGATCTATCACAAGGCATGGTGAAACTAAAACAAATATAGGGCGAAATTAGAACTAGTATCCTTTAAACCGCACTCTCCAACATCGACATCAGTCTGGTTGTGCTTGATGTCGGGGAACAGGTGTCAGTTACCGAAACGTCGCCAACTGTTGTCGTTGGAAACCTTCCGTGTTCGTCAATGCTGTCGTCGTTGTGTTGTTGTCCATTGTACTTGTTTTATCTTCATCGTTGTGTTTTATGTGTTTTGCTGCGTTGTCCAGGTTTGTTTTCTGCCTGCATTTAATCTGTCTCGTCGTTGTTACAACCCGTCCCCCTTCCAGGGTTCGTCTGTGTCATTGTATTATTTTTTCAAGACTAAGTTCCTTTAACGGAATTCTTGTGCTGTCTGATATTTATAGGTCGAAAAGTTTTTTTGGTCCCGTGCTGTCGTATTTGTGTTGTCCATTACACTTGTTTAGTTTCATCGTTGGTTCCGTTTGTCAATCAGGTGATTCAGTATTGTTTCTATGGCGTTTTTATCTCCACATTTTTATTTATTTTTTGATTTTCGGAATTTTACCATGAAAAACAGTGCCATACTACAATGGCGCATGACCAAAAAAACTGCATTATTTAAACTCCCTTTGGCTAGCGATGCGCACTTGTCCCAATGTTGATGCCATGGTTGGAGCATTTCTGAATTTGGATTTGTTCGGAAAAAAAACCTAGTGTATCAGAAGCGAGGTGCTGCACAGCGCGTTGTTGCGATGAAGAAGGAAGCCAGTGTAATATCAAAAAAATTTGAACGCATTAAGCTGTAGCTCTGATTACTGATTTTTAAATTTTTATTTAATGAAATTAAGAGACTTTTGATAGCTTGAGGGAAATCTAAAGTCATTTTTCAGCAGGGCCAGTTTTATTCTCATAAGATAATATAAATAAATATCTGTAGTTGAATAACTATTCAACTACCAGAATAGTCTAGCTTTGAATATATATATTTACTTTACAGTCTCAGAAAACAAGTTAGGCTTTTGAAAGTATTTAAAATCAGTGACAGATTTTTTTTTTTGCTTGTGAACTGTTGGCTAATATTTAATATTTGTGTTGAGTTAAAATGCTACCTCGAAGGAATCCATCCCAGCTTTAGATAATGGGTACCAAATCTCAAATATATTGTTTTTTTCGAGGCCAAAGAAATAACTCAACCGTGTAAATAGATTTTGAGAAAATTAAGTCTTAAATAGCAAACTCATTAAACTGTAAAAAATATTCGTTTCTTGGAACTATAGCCCAGAGAAAGTTTATATTTGTATTTAACCTGGAGTAAATGCTGGTGCAAATATAATTTCTTTACTACAAATCATCCCCGAGATATTTTATAATCGTAATTTACTTTATTTTTCGTAACTGTACTTATCGTCATTTACTTTATTTTTCGTAACTGTACTTAGTCCCAACATGTACTTTTGGTAGTGGTTGTGCCCAACACAAATAATTTATCCTATCTGAGTACTAAAACAAGTTTTGGAATATTTTATTATTAATTTCATTGTTGTGTAATTTTGATATTTGTGATCAGATAGGCAGTGGTAGCCTACGTATATAAGTATATACGGTTTCAACAGAGGTGCCCACCCCCCCAAACACTATGACTCACCCCCCCCCCCTTTCTAACCTAATGAATGCCCCCCCCCCCCCCCCCCCGAAATTTTTTATGCCATTTTCTCAATGATTTACTCAATTATTTTAGAATATTATACTTTTTTAGTATTATATTTTATCACATTTTGCATTAATTAAAACTGATTTTCTAATAATAATTTCGGTCATATCAGGTAATAGTACCATCCTGAAGCGACAGATGCCAAACTGCATTTGTTGAGAAAAGTGCGGGGTTGCCAATTTGATTTACAAGATCCCTTTCAATTATCAAAGCACCAGAAACGTATTTTCACATTAGAAGCTATAATTATGTAAATAATATATACATTTTTCTCGTCTTTTAACCACCCCCCCCCCCTGAAATTTTAATGACGCAGTCTGCGTCGTTACCCCCCCCTTGTGGGCACCCCTGGTTTCAATGTGTTCTATGTATGCTGTTATTATATTTACACCAATAGTGAAATTTTCTACTACAAGATTATAATTCAACCTCTTTATTGTTAATTTTATATTATTGTTGCCATAATACACCTACACTACCCTACCATTATTTAAACTTAACTTTTCAGTCACTCCGAAAATTTTCATTCACACGGAAAATACACATATTCGTTTAGCGTCAGGCTAAAATTAAAAGCATTATGTCTATCAAAGTTTTCTTTTACATTGATTTTTATGGGCTGGCATTTTTAGCGGAAAAAAAAATTCTGAACGCCTATTAAACTGCAACAAAGTATACCCGCACCAGCGGTTTCTTCCTTGTGTTTGGCGGCCGTCTGCGAGAGAACTAGTTGCCTTATTTGACACAGCCACTCATAACGCGCTTGCTTCCACACTGAATTACTGTGGTTGTTGTTGTTGTTGTTGTTGTTGTTGTTGTACCAATCGACGTGTACCTGGAAGAAACTCCCCCAAGCACGAATCACAGATGATTCTACAGTGTTTTAACTTTCAGCTAGTCAGGGAATCTTTTTGCGGAATTATGCATGCCCCTACTGATTTTTTAGAAAGAACATTTTTGTTCTGGTTAGTTGGCACTACCTGATTCACTTACTTTTATCCCAGATGGGCAGCGTTAGCGCACGGTTTTAGAGGGGTGTGTCAAAATAACTGCGGTTCAATCATGAAAACAGTGCAAGAGTATGCCATTTTTCATTCTAGCTTGAGACCAAATTAATAAGCGAAATTTCCGTATCCCTAAGTTTTGTTTCATGCATCATGGATCAACTATCTCGTAAGTAAAGACTTTCAGAACTTTTGTGATAAACTGTAGGCTATTAGTACTCACATTTCAGCAATATACATATGAAAATATTGCATGGGATTTATTTATCAAACTTACAATACCTAGTTTGCCATATTTTAGTTATTTGACGAGTATTAATTTTTAAATTACAAATGAATCGAATTATTCTTACCTTTACAATGAAAATAGATTTAACAAAACTTGCTTTTATGTTTTGGTATAGACTATTTTTATAATATATCTTCGGAACCGTTTTAAATATCACATTAAAAATGTGAGTGATTCTTTCAGTGCTCGTCAGTGATGTAACCTCAGTAATGAGTAAATCCATGTGTTCTCTTGTTGCAAATACACTTATAATACGAAAATCGGACATGAAATTTAAAGTAGATATCTTTAAAATAGTTGATACCATGCGTAATAAATATACGCAATTTTTTTAACTACATTTCTGGACGCGAATCATACGTAGTTTCCGCACCAGTCGCTGTAATTCACTGCCGAAGGAGCTACGTCTACTATCGAAACATTATATTTGCAATCCTAAATTTTAAACTGTAACGGCTCCGATCACAGTTAAAGACTTGAAAAAATTATAAACCCAGGCTTTGGACTCGATTTTTGACAAGGAATTTTATTAAAATACAGCCCAATTTGTTAAAATTCATAAAGTTTTTTTATAAGTTTCCTTTTGGCTTTGTGAGCTTTGGTTCGCTCCATCAGCCCCAGGTTGCAGCACCACGGTTGGTTACACATCTTCGTTGCTTGACTTCCGTCGCATTCACGAAAAGACTCCTATCAAATTCCATATACCGAGAGCTCAGATGTTACATGTCAATAAACAAATAAATAAAATCTAGGGTTGTTTTCTTCCAATCCAAATCACGAAAAATTTCGGGTTAAGTAACTAAAATCAAACTGACGGACAAAGATTATATTCAAACGTATGATTCTCTTCGGGTATTTAATGAATAATGATTCGAACGTCACCGAAACATTAATTTCATTTATTTTTATTTGTGAATTTATTTTGTATTTATGTATTGAGTGTACTAAAAGTTGAATTCAAAGAGTCAAAAAAAAAGGGGGGGGGAGTTGTTACTTTCCGTCGAGGCCATAAATTGTAACACGGAAGCCGTCCGCACGCTGTGAATCCGTGATGGCGGGTTTTCGACCCGCCCTCAAAGCCTTTCGTCCTGACGTGCGTGAAACAAGGCGTTAATCATCCAGGCACGGCGCGGTGACCTCTCCCGCGCAGGAGGTTCAACACTCGCGCCGTTGGCCGAGGGGAGGGGCGGGTGTTTAACGTTTCTGTTTCGAGACGAGCGCTTCCCTCCGCTTCGTGCTGAGGGAATCTCTCAGTTCGATCTCTATCCCGGAAGACCTTCTTCCCCCTTCCCCCCTTCCCACGTGCGTAACAGTGTTGTTCCCGCCCGGGCTGTTTAACTGTAACCCCAGACCCGGGTCGGTGTTTAGCAGACACCCGCTGCCGGCGAGCGCAGGAATGGAAGCTTCAGCCACGCAGCGGCGACGGGAGGGTTGTTATTACCATCAGACGGCTGGAGGAGGGCACTCCCCACGGAAACATCCTTCCCCGGGAGTGCGCGACTGACAGATCTTCCGTCTCCGAACACGAGGTGTCATCGAAACTTAGGGTGCGTAATTTTGTTTCGAACGAAGCGAACAAGCTTGCGTCAGATTAAAATTAATCTCCAGGGGCATTAAAATATATATTTTTTTTTTCGCGGAATAATCTGGTCGCTTGTTAGACTGCAATAATGATTGTTTTCTTTGTAACTGGCTGTCGTCTGAAAGAGGAGCCATTGTACTGTTTGGCCCGCGCCATTCAGGAAGCGTTTGCTTCCTGGACTGGATGGTCGTGATTGGAGTTCTGACGGTAGACATCCCACCTGAAGTAAAACCCGCAGCCAACCACGAAACTCAAGTCAATGCTACAAAGATTTAACACACTACTTGTCTGTAAATCTTTTTTTTTTCGCGAAAAAAAATAGTACACGGCCCTACTAATCTTTAGGGCCATGCATATTTCGCGAAAAGTTAAAACACTGCAGCATCGTCTGTGTTTCGTGATTGAGTGAATTTCTCTTAGGTACATGTCAGCACAACAATCACAGCAATTCAGCGCGGAAGTAAACGCGTCCTGAGTGGCCCGGTCAAACAAGGCAACGACTTATCTCGCAGACGGCCACCAATCACAAGGAATAAACCGCTGTTACGGGTATATAGTGTTGCAGTCTAATAGGAGTTCAGATTTATTCGTGAAAAATGCCTGCCCCTACTAATATTCTTTAAAATACTCTCCCTGGTTGGTTGATGCGCACTTATCCCATCCCATGATTGGAAGCGTTTCTGGACGTGGACCGACAGGAACCTTACGTCCAGCCAAAAATTCGCGGGTCTGAAGCGAGGTGTTAGCACGGCATGTTGTCGTGGCGAAGGAGGTCTCCGTTTCTCAAACAAAAACCTAAAGTTAACGCATTATTTGCAATCCATGATTAGAGACAAGTGTATTTCGCGCATTCAATTATTCACTCTGTCCTCATTGGACCGCAGTTATTTGAACACGTGCCTCTACGACTGTGAGCCAATTCACTAGGATAAAAAAGTTCTCGCTAAGAAATCAACTAGTGGGAAAGCAAACATGGGTGGATAACACCTATGACTTTGAATTCCTCCCTCTGACTTGTCCAAATTTGACATTGGCTACCTTAACTGATCAGATCATCGAACTTATTACTTCAAATGGATGTTGTGTCAGCAGTTGCATCTATAGAAATTCAATCACTGTAATTTTTGATCACACTTTTATTTAGCTTCTATCATAATGTGCTTCTGTTAATTATTTTAAATAAATTCAAAATATAACAATTTTAAATTATTTTTAAAACGTATTTTTCACTAAACAAATCTATATCCAAAACGTTTTATGAACTTAAGAGTGAAATTATTGTGTCGGTTCTAGCATGCACTGAAAGCATAAAACATGTTGGTGTATATTTATTATTTTAAAAATAAATAACAATTTTATTTTCCCAAAACAAATAAAATCTCAATTTATATAGTTATGAAAAGCTTAATTATTATTAATGATGCACTGAAAATATTGAGTTTAAAGATAAAGGCTGCATATGAACGCGTAACCAAAAATTTTATACCTACCACATGATTTTTTGCTTCTTTAAAATACTAGGCCAGTCATATTAATTGGCCTTTGAGATAACAAAAACTATTGATATTGTTTTTTTAGTATAAAAATATTTTTATAAACAAATAAATATGTTTTATTTACAAATTTATTGAAAATAATGTTCAAGAACATAAAATATTAGAAGCCAAATAATTTAAGATACCTACTACCCTCTTAACAAATTGGAGGGAAAACGGCCGTGTTTTCGAACATCGATGAACAGACACCGATGTCTCATCGCTTATGCAACCCGTGCGACAGCCTCAGAGCCCCAGAAAAAAATAACCTTTAATAAATGCAAAAACTTATTGTTTCAGACCAAAGTTTAAGATATTATTTGAAATTATATTTCAAATAAATTTGAAGGTTTTTGACACTGAGCTAATAAAAAAGGTAAGAAATTGTCCTTAAACCCCGTTTTTTTCCATCACTAATGCTGAATTTTGTTGGTATCAAATTTTTTTTTACACACAATTTTTTTTTCTCTAAGAATGTACAATACTTCAAACGGATTCAAAATATTAAGCAATAAAGCAAAGTCAGGTTTTTTCCCGAAAAAAATTTATTATTTCCCTTTGACCTTCTTGATTCGATTTTACCCAATTCCTAACTCGACCGAGATTTTCCAACTCTGTATTATATTTATCCGTCTGGATGTATTATTTTTAAATAACAGCAGTTATCGTGTCAATGAAAAATTATTTCATACACACTTATGATAAACGACGGTTTTGGGTTCTAGGAACTAGCGAACGATAAACTATGTAGAAATTTTCCAAAAGCCTCACCACGGTAATGACTGCAATAGGTAATCATTCTTAAAAATCTCCTAAAAATTATCACTGTTCGCGTCAAATGATGTCCATGTGTATAAAGTTATTAGTAAAGTTATTAGTAAAACTAACAGCTTCACTAAAGGCAATCGTTGATCGTTTATTCAATATTTTATAATGTTATGCGTTTCAATAAAATCCTATTGATATGTGACTTACCTAATATTTAATATCTATAAACATATTTATATTGAAAATATTTTGTCCCCAAGAAAGAGATATTAATAACAACATTACAAAATTCAAATGACCCAATCACATTCAATTCGGTGGGAAGGTAAAATGTAACCGTAGCCAAAGGCCAATAGACGTCAACTTATTTGTGCAGAATAGTGTGGAGGTCATCCTGCTACCAGAAAATAACCTGAATTTTCCAAGTCTCTACGTATGTATTTGTACAGTGTTAAGAATTAGTGGCGCTAATCAGTAACATGCATGCAAAGATATAATATTTCTCATTTATATAAGCATAAGAACTTGATGTACATACACTGTTAGAAATTACAGTAATTGTACGGAATTTTCAACGAAGAACCCACCTCAAATAAACGCAGAGTTCTTAGTCATTTTTGTTCAATGGGTCTTCGTATAAACACGCCGTATTTCGACATCTGAATTTTTTTAAAGAGAAGAAAGTTTTTTTTTTTTCAGGAGTAGGCCTAAGAACAATTTTTTGAATGTTTTGATAATATACTAAGATTATTGTTATATATTCATGTTGAAAGTAAATGAACTAAGTACATGTAAATTCGCTAAGATTACGATAAATCAACTTTCTTCGCAAAATTCATGGAGGAATTTTTCTAACAGTGTACTTCCACTCCCTCGACGCCGCGGTAAATCTCGGGTTATTGAGTGGAGCAAGCAACGCGCGTTTCTGGCATGTTAGCAGGCGGGGCTGGAATTTCGCCGGGGTTCGCCATAACCGTAAAAATGAGTGATTTATGGCCTAGCATCGGACGAGGAGGTACTACAGTGTAACTTGGACTCCTGCAGTCTGGCTGTCGTGCCCTTGTTAGGCGCGAGGCCGTGGGCCGTAGTACGTCGAGTTATAAGGCTGCCTAGCACGAGCCGGCTCGTGCTTGCTCTTGCCTGGTGCAGACGCGCCTTTCGCTAACCGCTCATGAATTATTTAATGTGTCTGATCATGAACAGCATTTAAGGGGAGTCTGACTGTCCTATCTTGACCATGTTAAATCTCCAATTTTTTGTGTCCCATTCTCCCTGAAACTATTTAAAATACCTACACCTTCTAGATTTTACATGTGTTATATTTCACGTGTTTTTATTGTAATGTGTTATAATAATTTATTATACGGGTTTTTGGAGAAATTTACTCAAAATTTTAAAAATAATATTTTTTTTTAAAAAATTAATATAATTATTTTTCCTAATTAAATACTTCTTAAAACAACTTCACAATTCTAGTACAGTAATTTAATAATTAGTATCTCCAGCTATGCTATAAGTTTGAACTTTGTAGCTTTAATAGTTATTTATTGAGATAATGGATTAAATATGATAAAAATAATTGTTTTCCATAAATTAAGGTCAAAGTTGTAAAGGTTTGTACATGAACCAAATCTCAAGTAGAAGACTCCAATTTTCACTTCGTTATATTTTTTCATTGAAATATGGCGGCCGGGGTCATGATCAATGTCAAAGGTCAAGGTCATCCAAGATGGCCGCCATGACGTCACAATACAAGATGGCGGACACCGACACCGACACCACGCACCGGCGCCAGGGCTTGGACCTACTATTATATACTACTGTCACTGATATCGACCAATTGAGGTCTACCTGGACACACACACGTTGTGCAGAGCTTCAGAAGAAAGCACGCGATTTGAAACCTGCTCAGAATATCATACTAACATCTGTTTTCGAAAGGAATTTAGGAATACGCTAAGGGTAGATAAGTAGTTCTGTTTTCGTATTTAAACATTATTTTTTTAGCAGAGTGAAAATAGGTAACACGCGTGTTTTCAGAAGAAGAAAAAATACATGCATAAAACATTCCGTAAAGATTCTTGAAAGTACTCAAGCGACCTGCATTAAACATGTCTTCATTTCTCCGCCATAAAATTTCATGGTTGCCAATAAAATCTCACAGCTGCCCTATGTCCGACGAGAAGACTGCGCGCTAGTCCACAGTCTTGCGCATAGAAAAGATACCGCGCTAGAAACACCATCTAGCGTTACACTTATCATCCCGCCTCACTAGACGGAGCCCCGTAACATTTTATAACACCTAATTATATACAAGCAACTTGAGTCCATCCTTGAGTGAAATGAATCGACGAAATAATGGTAGCACTACATTGTATTTTTTTGTAAATTTAAATTCATGTAAAATTACAGATATTTGTAAATTAGCAGATTTACATGAAAACAACTGTATCACTACAAAATAGTGTTCGCACTAACACTGGGTTCGGATTCTTGACCGGGAATTGATGCTTCTTGTTGTCCCAGTATCTCCAATAGTTAAAGTCATTTGTGAACCTTTTTCCTGAATAGCTTTCCAGTACTAACTGCGCACATAATAAGCATCATACAACAAAATAAACTTCAAATTGTTGAATATTCGATTATATTTTCTACGGTTTAAAAAAAAATTAATGCTTGAATGGATCATCAGTTAAAATATAAAATAATGTGAAAATTGTTACAAACTATTTCTTGGCATCTGGTTTCCAGAGGAATAATTCGTAAAGGTAACAGGAAAAAAAAAGGTATTTCTGTACGGCGAGCGTCGCACTTATCATCCCGCCTCACGAATACGTGTACACCCCTGAACTATGCGAAACCACGTGACATTTCAGAAGGTTTTTATTGCGTGCAGGAAATTTGAAGTCCATCCTGGAGCGAGGTGAATCCGCGAAATGGCGCTGGCACCATCTGGAGGACTTGTAACTCGGAGATGTAACTGGGCGAGCAGTCTGCAGGCGTCTGCCAGCAGTGGCGTAGCCAGGATTTGTGTATGGGGGGTGTTAAGAAGCATGGCGCCCCCCCCCCCCTTCCCGTATTAAAGCGGTGGGTCCGGGTGTCCTCCCCCGGGAAAATTTGGATTTTAAGGTGTAAAATACAGCTATTTTAGCAGTTTTCGGTACTTAAATTAAAATATTGTAATGGTAAAAATTTTATTAATTTTAATATGAAATTTGTTTGAGTGATGAATAAGAAATTAATTAAAGATTTGGTGCTAAGGGGGGGGGGGTTGAACCCCTAACCCCCCCTCCCTGGCTAAGGCCCTGTCGGCCAGTAACGAGGTCACGACGCCCGCCAGTTGCTCGGGCTGTGGGAACGTCTGGACCCCGGCAGCCCGGGACACGCCGAACACAACCAGGGCAACACCGCTCCCGCCGTCCACTAATTAAGTAGCTTCCCGCCAGCCACGTACCGGAGATCACGTGTCGCCCCCTCACAACCCCCTTCCTCCACCCAAATCCAAAACCGACCAATCACGGTGCGCGAGCACCACCATTAGTACCTGACCCCCCAACCTTTTTTTTTTTAGGATTTACGGCGCTCGAGGTATCGACCCTGTTATATAAAAAGCTGCGCTCCCAAATCAGATCCTTCATTAGACGCGTCTCCCAGACGTCTGAGGACCGGATATTTTTAAAGGGTTTCGTGGGTGTGAAGCAAGTTACGATTTTTTGGTGAGGTTGCGGGGGGAGAAGGGGGGAGGAGTGAAATGGTGGAAAGTGTACGTGAGGGGTAGTTAACGAATTAGAGACTTTGTAACGGAGATATATTAGACGTAATGCATTATTTAAGGATAATTTGTTGGACTACGCCCGGCGCCGCGGCATGCATAATGCATGACGCAGGCTCGGGTCTTCTTCAAACAGGACGGTTTTTTTTTTACGTCATTCTGTTTTTTTTTTTTTTTTTTTTTTTCGCCGCTCTAGCGACGCCTCTAGTGAGCTTTCAATTAAATGACGCGCCGCGGCCGGGGCGACCGGATTCTAACGAGTGGCGACAGCGTGTCGTGCGAGTATGCGATTGAACACGTGACGTTTGAGTGCGACATGTAAATAAAATTTACAAGGTGACAAGCGGTTGGTTACATCGTCCGTCGCGGATTTGAGTTCGTACACACGGAAATATCAGTGGCTCCTAAGAATGCTAATCCATATTTCAACCTTATTATATTTAACATGTTTAAATATATTCGTTATTTTTTTTAACATTAAAACATTGTTTTAGTAAAAAAAATATAAAATAATTTTTTAATAAGCTTATATCTTTAACAGGTTATTAATAACTAGGAGGTTGTATATATGATGAATATAACAAACACTGTAATTTAATAAACACGAAATATTTATTAAAAATTCAATTAATTTTAATATTTTGCAAATGAAAACTTTTTCTTATAAATATACATAAAAAAATTTAAAAATTGACAAAATAATTATATAAAAATATACATTCTGAGTGATTTCTAATAAAATTATAAACTTGAAAGATATAAGCATATAACAAAATAAGAACAAATATTTTAAAAATGGCATAACTACAACATTCGAAATATCACCAAAAGATCCCCAGTGTCGCAAACTTATATTTCAAAGAAGGGAAATTTTTTCACAGTTTTTCGTTTAGATCTTGACTTTCAGAGATACGACTTTTTAGTATTATAAGCATAGTTATTCGTAAGGCGTAATCTTAATTTAATGACTAAGGTGTGTTCCACTCATGTAGCTTTATTTCAAATGTCACTCTATTGTTACTCATCCATTTTATATTTTATACATAACTAATATATGGATTAAGCTAATATTTCTGCTTCATGATACGCTTGTCTCTAAGGTATACATATATTTTTGTCGTTTCAGAGTCAGCGAGTCAGTGATGAGCGTATCTATATATAGGATAATCATGACAATAAGATTACGATAACAAAGAATGAGTCTGAATTCGACCGACAAACTTCGACTGAAGGTTTATTGAGACAAAATAAGTTGAACCTCTACAAAAATTATAGTCGAAAGTGTTTCCCAAGGCTGGTATACGTTTTTGAAGTAGGGGCTGTACAAAATGTTTTATTGTAAACCAGCAAATAACCAGCGGCTTCGCTCTAGCCAACCTCTGGCTATTGCTGATATTTTACTACTGTAAGAAAAGTATGTATTAATTTCAATTATTTTCACTAAAGAAATAGACAAAATAAATTGTCAGGTGTATAAGAAATTTGATTTATATCAAATAAGTTTATGAATGATAGTTTGTAAAGTTTTTAAGCGCATGTGTTTTTAATTTTTAGTATTGAATAATTATATATTTTTATTTCCCGTTTTAGTAAGGTATGTTTTTCAGAATATATTGTTACGATTTATGATGTGGGGAGAAATGAGTTCGTATGGGATAGCCCAAGTAAGTTTCATTACAGTTTTATTGATTACTAATATTTAAATAAATAACTGTACTTCAAACTGTCCGATCACAAATCACTGGCGCTTAAAAATGTTTATTCTCAAGTCACTTAATGTCTGTCAAGTTCCGCAGTTCACACCCCCCACTGGAGCTAGGCTCGACAATGTTTCACCCCTTACCTCGCACCTGTCCACACACACAGTCTCGCGCCACTCAGTCGCACTCTCTCGATCCCGTCGCTCCGCGTCGCGCCACTCTCGAGGGTATCTCTTCCCCTCTTCCGATGTCGCACTAACCCTCGCTCGTGGAACTTTCGGACTTTCGGAACTCCGGAACTCCGAACTTCCGAACTCACCGCGGAACTCACACGGCACACCCCGCAGAACTCTGTCGCCAAAACTGTTGCGGAGGCCAGCGTCACTGCTTAAGTAGTCTATGGCGCCCTACTCGAACCGACGAGAGCATCCGTGACTACCGCGTCATCCCGGGCCGACCTGACGCCCGAACAGTCCAGAAGGGTGGCGTCCATTCACGCCACTCCGCGCGGCGGCCCGCGGAATTCCCAAGGCCGCTCAGCGATAGATAACAGCGCTGAGACGGGATGATTCCGGTGAAGCGGGGGGGGGGGGAGGGGGACGGAGGTATCAACGACCCTTGTAATCCGGCCAGGCACGCGTGAATGCCTTACGTCAGTGGACGGCCCGTGACATAGCGCGAGACGCCAGTGACCGTGCAGGGCCGCCAGCCAGCTCCGAACCTGGCATAACGGTCTGGTCTCTCGCGTTCGTAACAATATTATACCTTGAGGAAATCACATACTTTTCGTTTCATTTTGTAGCCAATTAAATAAATATAAACACGCAACTATTTACTGAAAATTAAAATAATGCCATCGTTTACATTAACTTTTTCATTTATTTTGGTTTTATCTACGCTTAAAATAATTAAATAATTTCGCGCTTTTACAATTACATACCTAAATCATTTTAAGATTTTTGATACAATCGCATTTTTATTTAAAATCTTGATTACAGGTAATATACTTCTTTACGAATGTATTAGTTGATTCTAAGTTGTGCTAAGTATTACTTTTAAAAAATTTCAAAAATTTTTCACATCTCCTCTTTTAACAAGGGGTGCCTATGTGAAAATTCAGAGCTACATATTTATTTGATATGACAATATCCTTTCACCAAATAAAACCATTTTTATCCCGTTATATATATTTTTTTACCGTGGATGTGAAATCCAAAATATATTTATTATCTTTGAACGATTTGTGCAATGGGAGTGAATGACTTGATGTAATCTTTTGGACATACGCCATTGCTAAGCACATGTATGTCTGTAGAAGAAAACTACAAAAAAACACAAAAGACAAAAACACAAATGAAGCAAAAATTTGCTGTTGTCAACAGGATATAAACACCACATAATATTCCATAACAGGAATATGGTCAACAAACAAAGAAAAACAAAGAAAAAATGGACTAACAGAACGAAAAAACCCCCACAAATGATGGCAGCACAAAAATATTGAACCCAAAAAAATTCAGCATAACAGTTGAAACGAGACAAAAACACTGCAAAACGAAAAGACGAAACACACACAATAGTTTTCCAAAAACAGAAGAGAACGAAAAAAAAACCACAGATGATGACAGCACAAAAATATTGAACCCAAAAAATTCAGCACAACAGTTGAAAGGAGACAAAAACACGACAAAATTAAATGACGAAGCAAACACAAAATTTTTATAAAACAGAAACAAGCGACGTTTCGGGAACTGCTATCTGCTCCCGTCCTCAGGCAGAGACGCACATGGTACGAAAAAAATGAGGGTATTTATCAGAGAATGGACTACATCTTGCTCAGTCAATGGCAGACAAGCAGACTCCCCATTGGCTATGCACCATGTAGTTAAAGCGGATTAGTTATGGTAGGTTGAGTATTGGCTATTGTTTTGTGCTGCAGGGATGTTTCTCTCTTAATCAAAGGGATCCACTTTTTTTGTTGCTTAGCAATGGCGTATGTCCAAAAGCTTACATCAAGTCAAAATATATTTAATAACTTACATTCAAATTTAATTTAAATTAATTATTCCAAAACAGGTTGAGTGGATCTATCAAGTTTTTTTTTTTAATTTTTAATATAAATATTTACTCCTGTTTCATAATTGAGATGTAATATTTCAAAGAACGTTGATTAAGGTAATGTAGGTTATGGTATGTTTGTTAACCTTTGCCAATATCTTAACTTAATTTTGACGAATTCATAAGATACTGTTTTTAATCTTAAAATCATATTTACAACCCTTAACCGCTTAATAAATATTATTTCAAAAGTAGTAAAAATGAGTTAGTTGATAATGTATGTTTATAAATAATACCGCATAACTTTACATCCCGCTTGATTAGCTTCAGAGATATGACTTTTATAATAAAACAAAATTGGCCACCTTACCATCCGTTTTTGCGGTCTCGTCTAGAATATTGGTAATGATAAAAAAAAATTCTATGGAATCCTACAATGTATGTTATTCTTGCTCAGATTCTTACTCCTAGCTTAATTTGATTGTATATATGATTTATTACTATAAAAACCGATGTAAGCTTACCTCCGTTAACTGGCTTTAGAGTAGAATTTCTAAAAATGGTAATCCACCCTACGAAATTCTTTAATTAACTTATTCATTCTCGGTTTCTTACATACAGCTTTATTTGCTATGAATATATATATATATATATATATATATATATATTGCGTAAAAATCACCCCCTTCCCTCCTCTTAAAAGCTCGAGTCCCCGGAAAAATAAAAATTACAAATAGAAACAACATATGCTCGTTGTTCATTCTTAACTTCTTTCTCTTAGATCTCGTAGAAGATACGGAAGTTTTTCTTCTTATTAAAACCAAACGTAGTCCTTTTACACCTCAGGGGCGGAACCTCATAAAATGGTGGGTTTTTAAATTTTTACCAAATCATTTACGTCTCGACGATACAATTTCTTTAATAAATAAAAAAGTACCCCTTTTCATCGACTTGAAAAACGAACTACAATAAATTAAAAAGAATACAATAACTTACTCTATATACATGCAGGTTGTGTTTTCTAAGTTAATTTCCTATAGTTAAAATTCAAGAAGAGTTGTTTATTTTTATTTTTAAAACCATACTTAACCTTTTCACACTAAGGGTTTAATTTCACAATACGGTAAAATTGTTCGTGGTGGTTTTTGTATTTTTATTATTTGTACTAAACATATTTTCTCAAGTATGTTTGGATTCAGATATTTCATTATCTTAAAAAACTATATTTACCCCTTTTACACTTAGGTTGAACTTCGCAAAAAAATTTAAAAATCTTGTTGGTATTTTTTTTTTGTAAATTTATTGTTGGTTTTTAATAACTTTAATTATGGTTGAATAAATTTGAATCTAAAAACTATATTTATTCCTTTTTAACCCTGAAATATAATTTAATTTTGCAAAATGATATATTTGTGGTTGGTTGTTTTGGTGTGTTTATTTTTGGTTCCCAATACATTTAAACACGCATGGTTAGCTACTAAAAATAAAAAATTAAAAATTAAAAACGGAAATATCGTTGGTTATTACATTACTCTCCTTGACTAGCGATTTTCGCTTATCCCGATGTTTATTCCATGATTGAAAGCATTTCTGGAAGCTCCGTATTGGCCCTCTCAATGTCTGGAATGGCACGACCCGATTTTCTGGTCTCCTTTTTGCAAACAAAACTTAGTTTTAAAGCGTTGTTCAGAAGTTATAAAGCAAATTCACACCCTCGGACTGTGTTCTAATTGGACCGCATTTATTTGGACACGTCTCTCTACGATCGTGAGCCAAGGAAGCCCCGCCAGGAGAGAAGTGC
The DNA here is from genome assembly GCF_032445375.1 of Bacillus rossius redtenbacheri. NCBI lineage: Eukaryota > Metazoa > Arthropoda > Insecta > Phasmatodea > Bacillidae > Bacillus > Bacillus rossius. The sequence goes on from NC_086333.1 coordinate 56,273,139, forward strand.
AAATTTAAAAGGTTAAAAATGTTCTCGCTAATAAATCAACCAATGGGTACGTAAATATTGTTTGAGCACACCTAAGACTTTGACTTCTACCCTGAAGTCAGACAAATCTGGCTTTGAAAGCCGGCTGATAAGTCACAACTTGTTTAAACTTCACACTGACTTTTTCAACGGATCAGGCTATAGGGCATCAAATAGGTGTAAAAATATTAATTAGTTAATTAATTAATATTAATTAATGTTAATTAATTAATTAATTAATTATTAAAATATGAGATGTAAAAATATTCAAATAGATGTAATGTTTCAAATATATGTAGCATAAGCAGTTGCTCCGGTAAAAAATAATTCAATATATATTTTTTTATCACACCTAGTAGGTATCTCGGGATTGTTTGTTACGCTTCAATACAGTTTGTTCATGTATGAAACGTCAAATCACCTTGCTGGTTCGACCCGGAGAAAGAAGATTGGTTGGACATAGAACGGGCAAATGAGAACCCAGCTGCAGCAACACAGAAGCCTCTTGATTTGTCGAAAAATTGTCATATGTCCTTTAAAACCCATATACATGTTTCCTCTAAACCAGAATGTTTTGTAAACTAACTTCTCAAAAAAAAGTATATTTTTTTCCCCGAATCATCTGTTCTGAATGCTTATGGGGGCGTTTTCCGTCTCAACTGACGTATTGCCAAGTTCCCCTTCACCCTCACGTCATGCCATTTAAATTAAAGTAGTCGTGTTCCGATATGCCCGCGCGTTAATGAGCGGATGGTAAGAAGAAAGTAAAGGAGGGAGGGGTTTGTTACGCCTCGTGAATCAGACAGTGCGGACGTATTTATCTCGGGATGCCAGCCGTGTACGGCGTAGATGGTTTCGGAAGGGGTAGATGGGTGTAGCCGCGAAGGTGTAGAGGAGGGAGGGAAGGGGAGTATTTTAACCCGATAGGTTCATGTCAGATGCGAGCCGTGTGTACGGGGCGAGGTTGTTTGTCCTCTTACTACCACCTTCCCCTATCCCTGTTCTTCCGCAACGGTTCTTTTTATTTTTTCCCAAGGGATGCCGGTTCGAGATATCTCCTGGGTCGCAGCTCCCAATCCTTTCGGAGCCTTCCGTGGCTGCTCCTACAAGGACAGGAGTGACTGAGAGACCTCTCCGTGCGACAACCGGCCAACTCGCTACATAGACCGGTTCGTTCTGAGGATGAATTCTTTTAAACTTTAACTCGAAAATATCAATGACATTCAGACTGTAATATAACTTCTTTTTTAACATTTTAACAATAAAATTATTTAAAAACTCGTTGTCAATATATTTCACTGTAATGCCACGAGTACAAAATTGCACATTTAAAAACAGTTATGTTTAAAATTCAAAATTTCTATGTAGATTTAATATTATTTTATTTTTGAGACTACAAAACGTATTTTTTTTTGTTCTCATGCACCATTAGTAGAGATTCGGGAATTTTTCGAAATCGTTTGGCCTCAGGCTGAAATTCCATGCCTCATGTTCGCTGATTTCTGAGTTAGAACTTTTTTTTGTTCTCTTTAATTGGCACTACCCGAATTTCTTACTTCTCTCCTATATGAGCATCGTTGGCTCACAGTCGTAGATGGGGCCCGTCCAAATAACTGCGGTGCAAACATGAGCACAGTGCAATAGAATGAAGACTTGCATTCCAGCTTGCGACCAATTGAATCAGAGAAATTATCGTACCTCTAACAATTAGGAGAGTCACGATTATCTCGAGGATAGCAAAGTATACCTGAAGGCACAATTGCATCTTGTTCATATTGATGATCGGACTGTAGCGCTCGCGACACGCCCTTGACGACCTAAAACCAATTTTAAACAAAGTGAAAAAAGTGGTTTACCCAATCACACTTATAACCCGCCAAAGGATTATACCATATTTTTGCGAGTGGGGTTGAAACAGGTCTAAAAAAGATAGCCCAATTAATAAACTACAGTTATATTTATTAGCTAATACTTACACTATTTATTTCAAATTACAACACTTCAAATATATGTCTACAAATTAATCACTTCTTTATTTAAGTCCACAGTTTATTCTCCCAACTGAAACTCGACTCGACAGTGGCTCTCCTTACTGCTCGTCTCTTACCGCTCACCTGTGTCCCAACACACTGCGTCACACTACTCACTCGTCCGCCGCACACACAACACAGTCCCGGATGCTTCTGTCTACCGATGCACATGTCTCCGCACACGAAGTCCGTCGCTCGTCGTCCACTATCACTCGCCAAAGGGGTCACTCACCCTCTTCACTTCACTGGTATCCGCTGTTCACTCCGTGTCGCCACCAGTCCCTGTCACTCTCGCCGTAGACCGGCCCTACGTCTTAAACACCCGTCAAGGTAAGACATTTGAAGGTCTAGCGGCCCTACGAAGTGTCACGCCTTCAGAATCCCCGACTTAACACTCGAAGCTTCGAGATACGACACTTCACTCAGTTGGGGCTCTGGAAACGTGTTGTCGAACCCTCGCGAAACACTGAGAATTACCGAGCTCCTGTGGGAAAGTGCTGGGGAAGGGGAAGGAGGTAGCGAGGCACCGCAGCTAATGGGCACGTAGCGGTAATGGACGGATGAACGTTACCTGCATCGCACCCCAACCGCTGTCAGGCACGCGGGCCTTTCTCGTCACTTGAGTCCTGTAGTAACTTAAAACATATGTATCGTCAGCAGTTGTTGCTATAAAAAGTCACACACGGTGTTATTTTTTTGATCACATATTGTATAAAACATATTGGCAACTGGTTTCCAAGATTTTATTTTGCGGAAACACAATTTTTGTTTGCTGTGTATAGACAAAATTGTGATGAGTGTGTCTGGTCTAAACCCATGCCGGTAAACGAACCCGAATCGCCATGGTTAAGAGGCGAGTGACCTGACCGGAAAAAAATAATACTTTCGATAAGTTATATTTTAAATACGTTTACCTGAGTGCGGCTTCGCGTACAGTTGGGCCACCATCTAGATGACCTTGAACCAACGAAACTCCATAGAAACTAAATACTGAACAATGACAATCATTCCAACTGAAAGAACTCAGAATATATATATATATATTTATTAATTTATTTATTTATTAATTTATTTATTTATTTATTGGTTTAGTTTATCTTCTCGTCTATAGCGAATTCGCTACATACGGGGAACACATAGCGAAAGAGAGCAGGGATATTGGGAAATCATAGACCACTGTCAATATTATTTGGTGGTTTATTTTCACTTCAGACTAGACTCAACTTTCCTATGTATAAAGCAAGCCTGAATCGCTTACTTCTCTCCTTGCGGGGCTTCGTTGGCTCACGGTCGCAGAGGAGCGTGTCGAAATAACTGCGGTCCAACCATGAACACTGAGTGCAAAGGTGTGAAGGTTTGTATTGTGGCTCGTGACCAAACGAATCCGCGAAATTGCTGCACCTCTGCTGGTCGATACAGAGGTCACATTCCTTGGATGACTACGCGTGACTGTAAGGGCGAAAATACGTAGAGTTTCCAGGAGGGCGGTATGCAGATGCACGTTCATCGTTCCCGTTGCAAAATTTTGATTTTTGAAAGCGCAAGTGGGCCTCTACAGTGAGGGTTTTTTATATTCCAGGAGGGAAAGGGGGAAGGTTGACCCCCTAGGGGATTTATGTTTATTCGTGATTGGGTATTCTTCTTCTCGTTGTTTATAACTACCTCTTAATTGTCAAGGGCGTGTCAAGAACGCCGTAGTCCCATCACCAACGTGAAGAAGATGTACATGTGCTGCTCCTAGTCTACTTTGCTACTCTATGAATATGCGTAATAATCGTGGGTCGAATCACTAGAGCCACGATGATTTCTGGAATTGATTTCACTTCAGGCCTTGCCTATATACAATAGAGCCTTTTTATAGTACCCATTGTTAATTCCAACGGCACACTGTTAGAAATTAAAGGAAATAGAAATACATTTCAATGAAGAGTTAACCTGAAATAAACGAAGATATATTCGTGATTTCAAATAACCGTATCTTCGTGTAAACTTCGCCGTATTTAAATTTTGAGTTCTGTTTTTCGTTATAAACAGGGTATGCACACGCGCGGAAGACACAAGAGTGTTCTTGCAAGAGGTCTTTACAAGTTTTTGAAGTTTTGCTGATACACCAAGATTATTTTTGTGGATTAATAGGCCTACTCAAAAGTAAGTGAACTTGGTGCCCGAAAATTTACAATGACTACGATAAACTTACGAAGAACCCAGGATAATTTGTAACCAGTGTTCTTAGTAAATTTGATGTGAGAATTTTAAACAGTGTAACATCCTTTGGTGGGTTGAACGTGGTTGGTTATTAACTTATTCTCATTTTTGATAACCGGCACAAAGTTTTCGAGGACATGTCACACCACTATAGTCCAGTCATTGACTTAAAGCTTATGTAGGCCTATATTTTCTTCAAGTCTACTCTATACCCAATGAATCCTCAACAAAATCGCGACTGTACGTATAACCTTAAAATTGACTGATGAAAACGAAGCTGTTGAATCAGACCACAAACAGACCATGAATCCCCTGAGATAGGCTGTCGCGCTGTCCGCCCTTGGCACAAACCTTCTAATGTCTCTTAAGTTCAAAGTGCACCCTCATATTTTAAGAGCGTGTCAATACTGGTGTACTCCGGTAGTTTTCCCTCACTGCCCTTGGTTTGCCTGCCCCTGTCTGAACCACACTGTCAGCTACATGCACTTGCCCGTATATTTGCCCACTGTTATTGTCCGACTCTTGTCTCGGACACGCGAAAACAAAGTGCCCTCCCTAACCACCTTTCCAACGAGTCTCTTGGTTGCCACACAGGTGACACTCTACTCGTTGTTGAATATCTTGACACTTAGTCGCTGACCATCCCGTTGCGTTCCGGCGTTGCACCTTGCGAATTGGGCAAAGTCCGACTGACGACGAAATATTACCAAGTTCAGCTTACCCATCGTGGAGGCTAAGTCCGCCGAGACTTCGGTGTTTGTTAGGGCAGAGTGACGGTCTTCTTTGTGGTCCAGGCAGGGCGGCGGCAGGTCTTCTTGAGGCGATGCAGCGCTTCCGCTGGTCGCTGCTTTCGTCGGCTGATGGTCAGCGCCTTAAAGTCTGCACGCAAGTCTTTGTACGCTTAAGGTAACTAGGTTACGACATAGTGAGTATTTTAAGTGTGAAGCCAAGACAAGGCCATGAGATTGTGTTAAACTTTATAAAAACTTGAGACTTAAAATCGATTCTCTATTTTTGTCGCTTTGCTTGTTGTTTACCTGGTTTGGGTGGTGTTCTGGTCAGGATTATTCATAGTTTTTTTTTTAAGTTTGTGTAACTTTGATTTATTTAAGAAACAATTTGATTGACACGTACATCCTGCTCGGGTATCGCACTTGGGATGGTTTCCAGGAGCTATGTGTAAATAAGGCAGCCATTTCCGTGTCTACTTCGCCACGTGGCTCTATGGGTCAATATCGTTTCACTGTAATGTAGAAGTGGGTGTCGAAATAACTACTGTCTAATGAATAGCTCGACTGGAAAAATAAATACAAGTTTTGCTGTCTAGTTTGCGACCAGAAGAATCTGCGGTGTTTTTTTCCAGATCTGTACATTAAATAAATGCTCAGCTTTGACGATACTTTCAATTCGTTCATTAATTCCATACTGCATTTTTTAACGGCTGCTGTTACACTCTTAAAAACTACAGTAAATTTACGGAATTTTCAAAGAATAATTCACCCAAAATAAACAAGTTGTTCGAAATACCTACTAATAAATGCGAATAAATACTAATAAATGTCTGTGTGTCCTTTTTTTTCACGCAGTAATGGAGCAACGGATCGACATGATTTTTTTTCGTATAGATAGCTAATAGGCCTGAGTGTGGGAGTGAAAAAGGGGCGCATTCAGTTTTATAATAGAAAATCATAGGGGGTAGGACATAACACACAGTTAGTTTGTGTCATTTCTCCATGTCCGCCACACGTCTGGCACCTTCCTATCCTTCTCCTTGGCAACACCCATCCGCTTTGTGAAGCTCACGGCTGCTAGCGAACTAAATGCGCTAATAATAGTTTAGTTTATAATTTCGAAAATAGATGTCGTTGCCTCGAATTCGTAACGAGCTATCGTTGGGAGTGTCGGTCAAGTCTTCCCCAGGGGTTTCCTGCCCTCCCACAAAATTGAACTGATGATTGGCGTCCCGGATTTGCTGATGCGTAATTGTGTAATCAATGAGACTTTAAAATCAAAATTTTACTTTCTTCAAGTGTATGTCATTACAGACTTGAAACTCGGTAGTGATTTTCCTAATAGATATTATGATGTGCTTAGCCTAGGCAACGCCAGGTACTTCAGAGCTAGTTCAAAATAACTGAATCTCTGTAGAAACTACGTCGTATTTCGACTCTGAAATTGCGTGTTCCCTTCTAAACAAAGTTAAACTCACACACATGGACAAAAGAAGAGTGTTCTTGCTGTATACTTAACCCGTTTTACAATTTTTCGTTAATATACAAAGAATATTCTTTTGGAATCATGTCCAAAGTAAGTGAAAATCAGTGTCCGTGAATTTCCGAGGATCCCCTGGATGATTTGTAACCAGCGTCCTTCGTGGATTGAAGGCTAAAGCTGCTAACGGTGTAGGAGAACGGACCAGACTGCGACTTGGGTGGCTGTTCAGCCGAGCGCGGTCGTGTCGAGGCGGGCTTCCCAGGGAACACAACATGTCTCCCCCGACGCCCTTTAATAGGCAGTAACTTACGATCCGTCGGGGCCCGGGCTCGACCCAAATTGGTTAAATGGTATTGCGATGTCTTCATTAGCGCCGCTCTTATAAATTACGATGTTTTCGCTGATAAATTTCCTCCCCCCCCCCCCTACACACACACACACCCTCGTGGCTGAAGGGCCGATGGCTCCGAGCATGGGGGACTTCCCTCTTCGTCTATCAACCCCCTTCCCTTCCCCTCTTGTCAGAATCTCACCCAAGGACGCCACTATGTGACGGGCGAGAGAGAGGCGGCGCAATTAAACACCCTTTTGGGGGGGAAATTAAGAGCGTGGGGTATCAGCTGATGATTTATCCGCCTGTGCCCCACGTTAGCCGAGGTGATGTGTCGGGAGTCCGGGCAAGTTGGCGTTTCGGGTAATTTCATGGTCCGGGACGATCTAAGGGCCTGGCCGCCTCGTAACATTCTTAAAAAAACCCCTCCCCAGTCTTCCCCCCAGGAATAAGCGATGCTTAAGGCTTTGGAATGAAACTACAAGCTGCCTGTGAAATCGAAACGAGGCATGAAAAAAAAATTATTTTCTGACACCAGGTATGGACTGTGTAGGCGGCCAGTAGATATGGTGGTCGATTAATTGGAGGAAGGGTGTATAGTTTTTTATGAGTGCCTCCCTCTGGTATCGATCCAAGGACCTTCAAAGTCCATGAAGTTTTTTTTTTTTTCAAATAATATTTTTGTAATCATATTTTCATTCGTCAATAAAGCTACATTTGGTACTTTTTGTGTTCAAATTGAAGTGCAGGTACCTATGTTAAACTTTCCTGCATACTTTGCTGGTGATTTTACAGTTTTTATTGGAGACAAGAACATCTAGGAAATTAAGGTCCCCATTGGTTTACTTTTCATGTGTGAACTGTACAGAAGGCCTGAGTGAATTCAGGAAATTCGCAAAATCCTCAACGTTTTCAGGTCCATGTTGCCAGACACGAAAAGTGTCGTCAACACAACGAAGCCCTATTTGACGTGGATTTTCAGCTATGTTCAATGCTTCCTGTTTGAAAATCTCCGTGAAAATATTGTACATAAAGGAGAAAGTGAAGTGACATTTGCTATTCCATTTGTTTGCTTAGTCTTCAAATTGAAAATATGTTTCGTTGATACAGTGATAAGTGCCATGAGTGATATAGGATCGGTATGTTTGCTCTTTCTTTCAGCGTGCTGTCATTTTCCAAGTTTTCCTGTTTTATCACAGTAAGTGTTTCTTGTACAGGCACGATGGTGAAAAGGTTTTAAACATCAATGTACACAAGCTCATATTTGCAACAAAAAAAAATTTCTAGGAAACGACGGTATATAGTTCAAGAGTTGCAACAAAAATACTCATAAACACAATTTTTAACGTTATCTACATTTTTTCAAGACTCTTGCAAAGGATCTTAAATTATTTTTCATTTGATGTCAGTCTAATAGAATGTTAAGAAAAATCATTTGCAATTACGGGCAAGTATTTGTTATTCCAATGGGAATTATAAAACAGATCAGGCAAGAGCGAATGTATTTGATTCTTCTCTTGAAGAAAATTGTGACATGATTGTCAGGCGCTAGCTTATAAATACTAGGAATTCTGTCATAACTAAAAAAACACATGACTTAGAATTATATAAGATAGAATATTCAACGTTATTATATGTAATTCTAAGTTGTAAGGCTCTAGTTTCTGCCTTTTCTAGGTTATGTGTTTCTGGAATGTCATAAATCTAAGTTGTGTATTTCTAAGAAATGACAGTTCCCAAATGTATGTTTATAATTTATTAAGGTTCGAATTTATGATACTGTAAATGATGACCGTTATATCCTGTGTGGTTTTGTGTTGTGTGTTTCTAAGTTATGTATGATTTTTATTAAGTATTTTTAAGTTTGTGGGTTTCTAATTGAAATTTGTTTTGGGCTGGTGAAGTCCTTGGCGATACCTATTTTCAAACAATATTCTGGCATGCACTGTATCATATTACAGGGATGAAGGCTATCCATGATGATATAACAAATTTTTCTATAAGTTTGTTAGGCTTAAATACATTTTTGATGCCCGTAAAATTCATCCACTTACCGGCTCTTCCCGGTGTAATATTCTACCAGGGCTCTATAAGTGATCAATGAAAATGCTGCTTTTGCCACTCAAAATGTCTGCGAATAGTCATAAAACAACTACGTTTTGTCAAATATTCCGTATCTTTCAAAATAAACCAGCCTATATCGTGAGGAGATTTAAATAAAGAAACACAGTATCCTACAATGATACTGTGTTTTCCATCAATATACATGTGGGTGTGACCGGTAAGAAATATCTAATGTTTAATTTATTCCAAACGGGGAACTTTTTATTACAACCACACGTAAATGACATTGTAACTGGACTAACGTTTGTCTGGCTCAATTAATTATTAAGCATTAGGTTCTCATACCCATCGCTAAATGCTTTATGATAGTTTTTGCCCGGGTACGATGGTTGGATATAAAATGAAAATTTTAAGATGTTATCCACAGTGAAACCAAAACGTTTTTTATTCGGACTCGTTCGTTTCTGCGGTAAATAAATGTTTCTTCCGGCCAAAAAATTAATTAGTACTGAAAAATTTACAGAGTCGTATGAACCATTTGTAATAATTGCCTTCAATCAACGTCTCTACGAATTATTCAGGATTTATGAACTTAGTAAGAAATACACTAAATTTATAAAACACGCAAGTTGTTAGACTTCGCCAACCATACAACTCAAAACTGTAAAAAAATGTGGAAAACATTTAATTCATAATTTATAGTTTACATAAAAAAAGTATTAAATCTCAATACTTATATTGAAAACCGTTATTTGTTTTCACTGTACGATAGTTTAATAAGTAAAAAAATGCTTAAGATTTTTAAAAATATTCTTATCTTTCTACTAAACCCATTAGGTCTGCATCTGTAAACGTTTTCTAAACGCTTCATTCACTTCAAATACAATAATCAAGAAAATCAAGTCGGAACATTTTTGCGTCCAGTGACGTTTAAAACAGAAGATTTAAAACGTCGTTATATAAAGTTTTTGCGTCATCATGTACTTGCGTTGTTCGTGAAAACGGCCTGGAAAGCGTACCTCGTGAGCGGAGGAGGCTGGCGAATGGGCCGGTGATGCGCGGACGCGTCGACCGCTACCGCAAGCGAGCGGAGGTTTGGGAACCCGCCCGAGCGAGATGAGGCGTGGTAGGCGGCATCGCAGCGGCGAGGTGCGTGTCGTAATCAATTATCGTTCTCTGCCGCGCCGCGCTCTCTCTCCCCTGACTCTCCCTACCACCTCGACAGCCGCGTCGTGAGTGGGGTTGCCTGTCACCTCAGGGGCCCTGGCACGTGTGTTGGGTTGCCTGACTCTTCAGGGGCCTTGGCACGTGTGTTGAGTTTCCCTTCTTCTTAGGGACCTTTGCCCGTGTGTTGGGTTGCCTGTCTCCTCAGGGGCCACGGCAAGTGTGTTGGCTTGCCTGTCTCCTCAGGGGCCTTGGCACATGTGTTGGGTTGCTGTCTCCTCAGCGGCCATCTTCACAACCAGTATGATATAGAGACATGCAAAATAAACGTTATTTTCCAGTACCAGACATAACTCCACACACATACACACACACACGTTGATACATTCAAGTGGAGACCCGGAAAGTTCGAGGATTCTTTAAGGCTTAACGGTAGAATTACAAGTCTTACGTTTGCTTTTCCATTGGTTGATTTTTTTAGCGAGAACCTTTTTGTTCCATTTAATCGGCGCTACCCAATTCGCTGGGCATGGTTGGCTCACGGTCGTAGAGGGCCGTGTACAAACAACTGCGGTCCAATCATGAAAACATTGCCAGAGTATGATAGTTTCGAGTCTAACTTGCGACCAAATATAAGATTTTTTTCTTCTGCCCACTGGCTGCTGCTACATTTTACCTACCAACCGGATTGCATTTGTTTTGTATCTTTGAATCTTTTAATGTTATTATTGATTTCTTGTCCATAGGGGCGTGTCATTTGTCAAAACTACCTACGATCTAATGAAATATAATAGTATGCATTCCAGCCTATTTACAAATATATAACGCAAAATTATGTCATACAATATAATAAATCGAAAATATTCGTGTTTTCAGTTAGCTCTTGGGTAGAGACTACAGTCCTCTACATATTCAGGCAAAGGTCATCTGTTTATTGGCTGCTGACTGGTAAGACGTCTCAACTGGACACCTGAATGGCCTGTGACACGGAACCTTTTTATATTGAGGGTTTCTCATTGGCCAAGAGTTTTTTCCCTGTCAACTCGCTATAAAATTCCCGTCAATGGGTTAATGCGAACAACTCTACTTCCATAGATAAAATTCTGATATCAGTATAATAACAGAAAAACTAATATGGCGGTGTAAGTCTTAGCGTTGTGAAACAGCCTTAAGGGGCCCGCCTCGTCAGGGGTGTTTGTGTGTTAGTGAGGCGGGGTGATAAGCGCAACACTCGCTGGTATTTATAGCGCGGTGTCGTCTCTAAGCGCAAGGCTCTGAACTGGTGCGCAGTCTTCTCGTCGTCACGGGATAACTGTGAAATTTGATGGGTGACCGTAAATGAATATAAAGGTGTAATGCAAGTCCCTTAAGTGCTTTCAAGAATCTGTACCGGTTGTTTTACGCCTAAAAATTACTCTGAAAACACGTGTTTTGGCCATTTCAACTCTTCCAAAAAAAACAGTTTTAAAAACTTAATCCAAAATCAGAAGTACTTTTCGGTCCTCAGCGAACTCTTTAATGCTATTCGTAAGCAGACCCCACTCGGATATCTTGAGTAGTTCTGAAATCGCGTTGTTTTTCCTGAAACTCTGCGCACCGTGTGTGTGCCCGGGAAGTGGGGGGGCCTTAAATGCGCGCTTGTTTGTCGGGTTGGCGGAAGAGGAGTTGCGTTGGTTAGTAAGCAAGACGTCCCCCCCTCCCTCCTCATTTTCCCCATTACCCGCGGACTTGCAACAGTCAACTTCCTGTCCATTGTGGAGGCGACGCCTGCGCGGGGCCAGAAAAAAAAACAGGACGCAGTGGCGTACGAGGCGTGGTGGGTATTCCGGTCGAGCCCGCCCGACTTTTGTTCTTCCCCTTCTTTGTGTCTTCATTCACGCACCCTCTCCCCGCCCCCTCCTCCACTCCTCTCCTGCAGAACTGTTCGTTCGCGATAGTTTCCGCGCACAATGGGCGGCCCGAATTGTCGTCGCCAGCGGAATACAGAAACAACACCCATTATCCTCCGACAGGAAGCAATTATGCGACATACACGCTCTCCAGCAGCATGGCTGCCTTGGAGCGCCTCGTGTATCCACACCTGAAGTGGCGCCAGAGGAGGAAAAGAAACACGAATTGATGTTGGGTAGAGAGGTACACAGAATTTTTTTTTTGTTTTGTTCTGTTACAGAATATTTCATTGGAATAGTTTGTAATACTACAAGAAATACATATTGTTACGAGCGCGCTTGGCTGCAGTGCTTGGCGTCGCCGCGCTCGTTCGGCCTGTCTGCGCCCCCTTCCACCTGCATCCTCTCCCTGGTATCTCGTGTCATATTATCGCGCGACATCCTGACCGTCGCAGCGCGCACCTGCCTCAGATCGAGTTACTTAAGGGAGGCCGCACTGAGGAATGGAGGGACTCAGACATGTTTATCGGTGTGTTTTGTGGGAACCCGATGCTTGTTGAGTTTATCGGCGTTCTTTGAGCAGCCGCCGCGTCCTTCGAGGACTCACGATGCGTTTCTGGACATTTCGACGGCGAAGGTCGCGCGATATCTCGGAGACATGCCCGATTGTTCTGGACGGGAACCCAAGGGCTATAAAAGAAGGTTGGGCCGACCTTCAAGTGAGTCTGAGTCAGAGTCGGAGTGGGGAGTTCTCCCGCGGCGGAGATCCGGGCGATAGTGCCGCGGGTGCGGCAGAGTGGCGAAGTCCTTGGACGAAGGTTCCAGGGCAGGGAGTGAGCGAGATCAGTGGAGTCGGGAGTTTCCGGGCGAAGTCCTTGGACGAAGGTTCCAGGGCAGGGAGTGAGTGAGATCAGTGGAGTCGGGAGTTTCCGGGCGAAGTCCTTGGACGAAGGTTCCAGGGCAGGGAGTGAGTGAGATCAGTGGAGTCGGGAGTTTCCGGGCGATAGAGTCGCGGGCGCGGCGGAGTCCCGAGTGAAGTTGCGAGCGAGTCGTCGAGTGGGATCTCGGCGAAGGGTGTGACGGCGGCGTCGGAGTGTGGTGACGGAGTCCCGCGGCGGAGACCCACGAGGGGTGCTGCGGCGTGAGTTTCGCCAGAGGTGCGGCCCAGCGAGGTGTGCGGAACGAGTGACCAGGGAATTGACATTTATTTACATGTAATTAATTATCTGCCATCTTAGAAGATTATTTGTAAGTGACAAGTAGTGATAATAAATAAAACTGTGTGTGTGAAATAAAATCTATTAATTGGGCTATCCTTTACGAACCCAAGAGGGAAATCGTAACATTTTGGTGTCAGAAGTGGGATAGCCCTAATTAATAGATTTAGGATTCAGTTTTATTATCAGGAAAGTTAAGAATAGAATTTAGTTTATGAGAATAGAGTTAGTGTTTAGATCTTTAGTGAATTTGGATTTTTCTAGAGTTAGAGTTTATTGTAGTCAGTGATAGTTTTGAATGTAATAGAGTTATTGTTAGTTCGGCTAGACCATTTAAAATTAAGAACAGTATTAAAAATAATTATTTAGGTTGTTTAATTAGTAAATGCTTTAGAGAGAGATGGCTACTGAAGGGTTTACTGTCGAACAATACAAAGAGATAAGGGTTGCCCTGGAAGAAATAAGAGCAATTTGGAAGAACTATACGGAAGAAATGGTAACCAAAATTGAGAACTTTACGGAAGAAATGGTAACCAAAATCGAGAACTTTACGGAAGAAATGAAGAGTGGAAGGAAGGAGAGGAAGAGCCACCGTGAAGAAAAGAAGAGTGAGTCCAATAATAACCTAGAGGAAATGAAGAAGGGACAGGAAGAAATAAATGGTCAGGATGAAATTAAGAATGGCCAGGAAGAAGTAAATAATGAAATGAAGACGGAAGTGAAGATGAGCAGAGAAGAGACGAACAGAGAAGAGAAGAACAGCGAAGAGAATAACAGAGAAGAGAAGAACAGCGAAGAGAAGACCAGCGAAGAGAAGACCGGCGAAAAGAAGACCGGTGAAGAGAAAACCAGCCAAGATGAGACTAACCAAGAGGAGACTAGCCAATAGGAGACTAGCCAAGAGGAGACTAGCCAAGAGGAGACTAGCCAAGAGAAGACTAGCCAAGAGGAGACTAGCCAAGAGAAGACTAGCCAAGAGGAGACTAGCCAAGAGGAGACTAGCCAAGAGGTGACCAGCCAAGAGGAGACCAGCCAAGATGAGACCAGCCAAGAAGAGAACAGTGAAGAGAACAGCGAGGAAAACAACCAGGACTTGAATATGAAAGAAGAGCTGAAGAAAAGCACAGAAGTAGTGAAGATGGGTTACAAAGTGTGGAATATTGAACAAGAAGAAATGAAGATAAACCAAAGAGAGAGGGTAAAATGCCAAGAAGAACTGAAGAAGAGCCGAGAAGAGATTAACACGAGTCAAGAAGAGATAGAGAAGCGCGAAGAAGAAACGAAGAAATACCAAGAAGAGATGCAGGAAGACCAAGAAGAGATGAAGAAAGACCAAGAACAGGGGAAGGAAGACCGAGAAAAGACAATGAGAACACAAAGAGTGAGGAAGATGGTGCAAGGAGTAACTGAGTGCAGTCCAGAAGATATTCAGAAGAACGAAGAGGGAATGAGGAACCAAGAAGAGACGAAGAAGAGCTGGGAAGATATGCTGTGTGAACGAGTAGTTACGAAAGAAGAAATAGAGAGAAAAAAGGAAGAAACAAGGAAACTGTTGGAAGGCAATAAACAATGCACTCAAGAGTATCGGGTCCAGCCAAGGCAACGGTCGGCCCGGCTCGGGCAGATGGCTGAACGACATGCGGCATCGGCGACGCAGAAGTGTCGCCGGGTGACAAGAGAAGTTACATCTACTGCGAGAGAGGGTTATCTGGTGAGACTGTACAGCCCGCGATGGAGGAAAGGCAGGAGGCCTAAACTTCGAGTAGCATGGGGACCTCCAGGAGGAGATGCATTACCTGTTCGGGACGAACAGGTTTAAGGAGGGGGCAATGTTACGAGCGCGCTTGGCTGCAGTGCTTGGCGTCGCCGCGCTCGTTCGGCCTGTCTGCGCCCCCTTCCACCTGCATCCTCTCCCTGGTATCTCGTGTCATATTATCGCGCGACATCCTGACCGTCGCAGCGCGCACCTGCCTCAGATCGAGTTACTTAAGGGAGGCCGCACTGAGGAATGGAGGGACTCAGACATGTTTATCGGTGTGTTTTGTGGGAACCCGATGCTTGTTGAGTTTATCGGCGTTCTTTGAGCAGCCGCCGCGTCCTTCGAGGACTCACGATGCGTTTCTGGACATTTCGACGGCGAAGGTCGCGCGATATCTCGGAGACATGCCCGATTGTTCTGGACGGGAACCCAAGGGCTATAAAAGAAGGTTGGGCCGACCTTCAAGTGAGTCTGAGTCAGAGTCGGAGTGGGGAGTTCTCCCGCGGCGGAGATCCGGGCGATAGTGCCGCGGGTGCGGCAGAGTGGCGAAGTCCTTGGACGAAGGTTCCAGGGCAGGGAGTGAGCGAGATCAGTGGAGTCGGGAGTTTCCGGGCGAAGTCCTTGGACGAAGGTTCCAGGGCAGGGAGTGAGCGAGATCAGTGGAGTCGGGAGTTTCCGGGCGAAGTCCTTGGACGAAGGTTCCAGGGCAGGGAGTGAGTGAGATCAGTGGAGTCGGGAGTTTCCGGGCGATAGAGTCGCGGGCGCGGCGGAGTCCCGAGTGAAGTTGCGAGCGAGTCGTCGAGTGGGATCTCGGCGAAGGGTGTGACGGCGGCGGCGGAGTGCGGCGACGGAGTCCCGCGGCGGAGACCCACGAGGGGTGCTGCGGCGTGAGTTTCGCCAGAGGTGCGGCCCAGCGAGGTGTGCGGAACGAGTGACCAGGGAATTGACATTTATTTACATGTAATTAATTATCTGCCATCTTAGAAGATTATTTGTAAGTGACAAGTAGTGATAATAAATAAAACTGTGTGTGTGAAATAAAATCTATTAATTGGGCTATCCTTTACGAACCCAAGAGGGAAATCGTAACAATATTGTAACTTTGTGCAACACATGACTCTGGTTAAAATTGGCGCATGATTTTATATTGTAATTGATGTTTTATCCGTGAAAAATAAAAATCTAATATTTAATGATTGGACTTTATTGTTTTTAGTATGCTTATTAATGTGTGTATTAAATACTGGAAAAGCTATTCAGGGAACGGTTTGCAAATAACTTCAACTATAGGAGATACTGGGACAACACAACCCATAAATGCTCTAGTAATAATCATAACCCAGTATTACTGCGAACACTTTTTTTTTGTAGTGTTACAGTTGTTTTTGTGTAAACGTACAAATGTAAAAAATATATGTAAATTTATATATACGTATATTTTTGTTCCATTTACAAAAAAAATAGTGTAGGATCCTTAATTAAGTTTTATGTGTATATATGATTTTAAATAATTAATAACAAAACTATCGTTAGATTTTTATTAATGGATTCATTAGTTACCCACCTAAGTGATTTTTTTAATACTTTGAAAAATAGTTAAGGATAATTATTTTTCAATCGCTGCGAGTGATGTACAGTTAAAATTAAGTCTCCATGTAGCATTTAACGTTTAACTCTTTATTTTTAGCAGATAAATCACAAATAAATTATTTTAAAAAAACTGTTTTTACCGAACTCATAAAAAGACGAAAATGTTTGATGAATTGTGAATGAACATTTAAAGTTTTATGAGAATTTTATGATAAATGTTAATTACGAAAATGTGTTTCAAAAATTTATACACCACGATTGCATGCTTTGGTCTAAGAAAAAAATTGGATGTAAAGTTTATAAAAATATAAATTGTTTCAAGTTAAAATAATTTTTTTGTACAAACGACTAACAATTGTTAGAATATGCATTAATCTAAAATAACAAGGTAAACGTAAAATTATTTAAACCAAACAATAAATTGAGGAATCTACCTCAAATAAGTGAATTACTTTACGTGTACCCAACAAAAAGCTTGCCAGGAAATATGAGAATGGAGACATCGGTAGAATAACTGGTGGGCAGGAAATGGGAGTAACCGGAGAAAAATCACCGTCACACGGCAACTCCTCTACGTTTCCCACGTACGAAAAATAAAAACACGTGAGAGATTCTTTCAGAACTGGTCAGAGATGTGTAACATATAACAATGGTAACACAACATTTTCAGGTTTTTGTCACGTTGCAAATAAACTTTTAATACGAAACTCAGGCGTGAAATTCACCGTAGAAATCTTTAAAAAATCATGCCGAGCGTAATAAATATACGAAATTTGTGTTTTCAACCACATTTACTGATGCGAATCACAAGTAGTTTCCGCAACCGCCACTAGAATTCGCTGCCGGATCAGCTACGTAGACTATCTAATAATTCGATTAGCAAACCAAAATTTTAAACTAAGAATGAAACGGCTCCAATTTAACCGGAAAAAAAAACTTTTAAAAAACTTTAACCCCGGTTTTGGACCTGATTTTCGACAAGGAATTTTATTAAAATACTACACATCTGATTAAAATTCACTGAACGGTCAATACTATAAAGTTTCCCTTTGTGAACTTTGGTTCGCGCCATCCGCCACAGGTGGCGTAGTTAACACATTTCCGTTCCCTGACTTCCGTTGAATTTTCTCCCAATAGATGCCGTTAAACCGAGAGTTAAAGATGTTACACGCCTAGAGTTGGAACTCAGAACCGCTCGGCGGGAGGCGAGTTGCCCATCAGCCACTCGACGACCGCGGCAAAGAGCATTGGTCGGAGTATCTATGTCGCTCCACCGAAGAGCGAGGCTAGCGTCAGGCCCGTGTCACGGCGCGCTCCTCTCGTGTCACGGTGTCACGCTGGTGCTGGGACACACTCGAGGAAACTGGCAGCAGTCAGCCCGGCGCGAGTAAGGCCCCGCGGGGCATCGTCAGGCACAAGGGCTCTTCAAGTAGAGGGCTTGGTTATACGAGTGCCAACACACCCTGAACTGGTGGACTCAACTTCACAAACACAAGGAGCTACAAGGTTGGATACAAGTATGCCGGATCCTTTTCAAATGGAAAACAAGAAAAAAAATTTAATAAGTGAATTTTTATGTATACAATCAAAGATAAACATTAGAAACATCTACTTTAAAAAATTCTAACACAGATTCACAGACAACACACGGCATAAACAGTTAAGTCTATAAGCATGCAATTTTGCATAGTAGTGTCTTTTATAACGTAGATGAACACTTAGAATGGTTTTTTTTTGAAAATTCGTAGGGAATGAAAATTTGTATTAAGAAACATTTTTGAAGTAAAAACTTCTTTAGCCGCGTTGAGCGATATTTGGTAGGGGCAAAACTTATGGGTTCGCGTCAGCACCAACATGCTCGTGACGTGTTGCGCCAAACTGGCAACGCGCAGCAGCCTGTTAACATGGGTAAAATCTTGTGAGTTGGCATCACCGACATGCTGTAGTAGCAGTAAGTGAAGTTAATTTGACCACGTGAATACATGACCTAGGTCTGATATCACTGGTAAGTAGAGATCGGAAAAATTCGCGAATTCATTTCACGATAGGCTAAAATACAAATAGTTATACCTCAGTTTTGCCTCTGCTATTGGCTCACGACTCACCTGAATGACTCTGGACTAATGAGAAACAACCAACCAAAGCTTTATCGAATCTCAGGCTGCTACGTTGGGACTTCTCACAAGACAGCAGCCAATGAGTGCACGTATAACTGTTCATCCTACAGGTCATTGAACCCGCGAATTTTTCCGGTCCCTACTGGTAAGTCATAGCTAGGTAATGAATTTTTACGTAATTTTTACGTAATTTTTACATACCACTGACATCTGTTGTGACTAAAAAATGATGTAAGGATAAATGATATCATGCTGACATCGTACTGATATAATACCAAAATCATTTTCTTACGTACATTTGACGTAGAAATCATGTCATATTTCACATTTAAAAACAAAGTTTTAAGTTTTCACTTCTGTTGACAGTCCCCATGCCTGGCTATTTTTTTTTATTTAAGTTACGATGGTTACAATTCGTAAATATACGCTTCAAAAGAAATAAAAACTTTTTTTCTTCACAATTTTTGAAAATTCATCTCTTAATGGTGGGTTTGCGAAAAACGGTTAAGAGGGGTGGGGGAGGTGTTTACAGAACAAAATTCCTGTTTTTGGTCGAATATCCAAATGGCAACGAATGTAGCATTTTTCATGTTTCATTCGTCTCCATGGCAACGGCTACTGCATTTCTGATGCATTCTTCGTCTCCATTAAAATTTAGCAGGGTTGTTAAATTAAAAAATGTCTCGTTTTTAAATTAAATATCCTGCAGACTTGAAACTCAACAGTGATTTTCCTTTTATTAGCTAGATACCTCAACTGAGGACGATGCTTTCCGAAAATCAGCTCCCAAGGGTGGTTTAGACCGGTCAACGCCGGGAACATCGGTAAGTACAAAATAAATAACGCACTTATATTTTATATCGCTTGCTCGACGCGCGCTGTTTTTCGCGCTCCTGTGACATGGGCCTAAGGGAATGTCCTGCTTGTAACAGGGTAAACGTTTGATTGATCCGTTGTTTGGTGGTGGGGGCTGTGGAAGATAGGAGAAATGACTGAGCGTCTTGAAATATCCTAAGTGTTAGATTATTTTTCAATGACATTTCCAGTAGAGAAATTTATGCGCACTCCTTACGCAGAGATTTCTTGTGACAAAATGTTTTTTTTTGTAGCCTAGCCAAATTTTTACGTGAAACAAAATTTATTTTGAACACCGAACATCAAATCCTATACAGTTAAGTTTAAAAAAAGTACTGAATCAACAAAAAATGTTTATACTAAAAAAAATATTTGAATCAATTTTATGTATTTATTTCGCAATAAACAAACAAATATATTAGTTAAAGAAACATTTCTCTCTGTGTACAAAAACGTAACCGTTATCATCATAATGTTTTCAGTTTAATACTTCGAAAGATTGCCTATCAGTAGAGACATACGAAACAAGCTTTGTTATTTGTGATAGGCTGGAAATCATGCCATAATACACATAAACTGGCTTCTCATCGGACTATACGTGATCTCAACACACCCCGAATGACAAGTAACCAATAAAAATACAAAGTTCAAAATGACCTAATTACATGGAATCCGGCTGGAAGGAAAAAATTTATGGCAGTAAATGGACTAGTTTGTGTCCAAGTATACGGACTTCATCCTCGCACCAGAAATTAATGCGAATTTGGCATGTCTTAACCCATCGGGGAAATATTTAGTTTCACAGTTTGTATTATTTAAGTGACACATCAGAAGCGTCCTTTCACATAACAGGCAGACTAAGCATAACAAAAAGCTTATTCGGCTATGCTATTGAATGATGAATAAATAAAATTACAAATTCATTTAGTTTTTCTTCCTCTCAAACTCAAGCAGAGGAAAGGTTTGTTTAAACGAAAAACAATATTAGTTTATAATAGTTACGAAAAAAACGCTATCTTCATTTGACACTCTAATGACTGGACCGTAGTTGCGAAAGAACAAAACTGAACTAGACTATTAACAAAAGAACTGAATTGACTGACAAAAGTGTGTGTTTTTTTAATAAAATAACTTCATCGTGTTTTCAAATTTATTTTTATTCACTAACAAATTTTCGAGGGGAATGGATGTTTACTGGGTGCAGGATGAATCATAATTAAACCGGTTAACTTCGGCTGCAGGTACATCACGAGAAAATTAGTTTAAAAATTAAACTTAAACGACTAATGGTTTAAAGTGCTTCTGAAGGTCATTATTTACGCTTTAAAAGCTCGAGCTGAAAACTTGTTTACAGCAAATAATATAATGTAGTATTTAAGATAGAACACTTAAGGTCTAGACAATTTTCAGTTAAACAAATTTCCAGAGAAAAGCAAAACTTGTCGCTGTCGTAAATGATTTCATTAAAATATTATTACTGTAGCGCCTTCAATTATTTATTAGTTTTTTTTCTGACGTGTTTTAAAGTCCTTTAAACTTCATGTTGCACCTTAGTAAAGAACGTTGCGGAAAGACGAAACCGATCAAGGACAGGATTTAGTGGACGCTCGTCCACAAATTATGGAGGACGGAGTAGGTGGCCAGTAAATCATGACGATCGTGTGTGTGTGTGTGTGTGTGTGTTTGTGTGTGGGCCACCCGCGATCCATTGCCAGTTGTGACGACACAGCCCTCGTGACAGCCTGGGCTGCAGTTGCGGCGCAGAAGACACCTTCGGGACCTGTCGCATTGTCGTGTTCGAACACGACGTTTTGAAAGGGGTGGAAAAAAAAAAACTCCGTGATTTAGGGGCGCCTATTGGATGTGTAAACAACAGAGCAGGTACACCCGCCTTAACTCCCCCTCCCCCCTCTCACCAACCCCCTCCCCGACTGATATGACACCAATGGGGAGTAATTACGGTCAGGCTTGTCTGCAGAGGCCATTGTACAACGGACATGACTTCCTGTCGCTGGGAGAAGTGTCTGTACGGGATGGTCGTTAGTTCCCGCTTCCCCCCCCCCCCCTTCACCAAAAAAACACTTCTTTTTTTTCCATGGGTTCATGAAGGCCTTGTGTAAAAAAAAAAAATTAAGGTGGTCATTTGCATACGGCGCGACGTCGTCAGAGAAACGACAATCAGACCGTATCGCGACGAGCGTCGGACGTCCCTCGACCGATTAATTACGGGTCTTCGACGTCGCGCGCTCGCTACAGAGGGTGTGCCCGAGTTCAAAGCCCTGTCCCGCCAGCCGCGTTGGTCGTTTCATTTTCTCGTCGTTGCTGCCACAGTGGGGACCGGAAAGATTAGCGGGTTTCGGTGACCTCCAGGATAGTCTTCACAGTCCTCTGCACACCCGGGGAAACGTCACCTGCTCATTGGCTGCTGACCTGTGAGACGTCTCAACTGGGGAGAATGTGAGTAGATACTTTTTTGGCCGAGGGCCACATACTGGCCTAGAGTCATCCACAAAAAAATCTGTGAGCCGATAGCAGAAGCAGCGCAAATACATGAGTATTTGAATTCTAACCTATCGTGAAATTATTCCGTGACATCTTTTTTTACTGTTTTCTATTACGTATCCGAGGTTTTTTTAAATTTAGATTCGTCACAATAGCTCTCTTGCATTTGTTTTTGGGTCACCAATGTCCTTCACCGGGTGATTCTTCACTTGGGTGATTTTTTTAACCTTATCATATAGAATTTAATAAATTTCGTTGAGAAAATTTCAGACGAAAGTTAAAATATAAGAGCAATGTAATGATGAATTTACAGGAAGAGCACTCAAATAATCACGGGAGATGAAGTAAACAGAAGAGCCTTAAGAAGCCTGCGCGTACTTGCACTAAATTGCGCTGTGGCGTGTTGCACACACACTTGACTGCATAAAGTATTTAACGTACGATTTAATACTACTTTCTTCAAGGCAATGATCAATTTAATAAAATTTATTTAATTCATTCAACCTTATGTTAAAATATATTTAATTTCTAGGTAAATATTAAGGTCAGGGGCGCATTGGCTACAGGTACCTCTGGAGAACCATAGGCTCAAGTTGCAGGTAGGATCAAGTAAACAGGAAAGCCGCGATGACAGGTTCAGGGATATCTTTCGTGGAAAACAGTGTCAGCTACAATATTAAAGTACAACACAAATTTACGTCACTTTATTTACATTACAAGAACTGTTTACAATAATTTATATACCAATCGTGAATCAATAAACGCGATTGAATTGTACCTAACTTTACCATTAAAACGATCATATCTGCTAAACTACTATATAAGTATACTTGGAGCATCGCAATGACGTTTTATGCAGTATTTAGTTAGAAGATAATAAGCTTAATACAAAAATGCATTTTAAAATTTTTTGCTTGTGATCGTTTCGATGCGCCTCTGTCATTGAACTTGGCGGCCAAAATTGCCAACACAATGGCGGATGCTTGAACAGCTGACGATCTGGTGATTGGTATTATTGCTCTCTAGTGGTTGAAAACTAAACCGATATGGTGGCAGCGAACTCTTGCACGAAAAAAAAATGCTGTTCAAAGATAGCCATAATGACGTCATACTGGTTAGCGTAATATGTTTTCCTTGCTATTTGTGTTGGGGTTCAGTCTATGGCAGTGGCCATGGAGGAAGAACCCGTTACCATTTTTGTGCCCTCATTGGGTTCGAATCCAGGACTTCAAGATTCATGACGTAAGAGCATTTTTCATTTAAATTTTCATAAATTGTAATTAAATATGTTTTTATTTTAATTGGTTTTACGATATTTTATTATCTATGATTACTGATTTTTAATATGGCGGACATGATGCAATATTTAAAAATGGCGGAATCAAATATTTCAAAGTGGTGGAAAGTTCTAGAAAACAAAATGGTGGAATCCAAGATTATCATCGGGGTCAAGGTCAAGATCAAAGGTCCCCTCCAGAGGCATACTGGAAACTGGTAAATTGGGAATTAAAGCTTGTTTCGGGACATTTCAAGCATTCGAAAATTATTGGAGAACAAAAAGAGCCATTTTTCTTCAAAATAAGATTTTTTTTTCTCAAAAAATGAATTTTTTATTGTTTAGACATTTGATGGAATTTTTTTCCCCTAAAAACAGGAAATATTTTGTCATTTAGGTGAATTTTTTTGTCATATTTGGCGAATTTTGAAACATTTTTGGCAAAGTTTAGCCAATTTTTCAGGTAACGATCAAGTTTAAGTTCATCCAAGATGGCCGTCGTGACTTCGAACACAATATGGCGGACCTCAATCCACAATCCTTACACTGAAATCTGACACCGGACCGGCTATTATACACTACTCGCGCACGGGAGCCGCCGAGGCGCCGAGGTTCTTAGTGCCGCGTGGCTGCCCTATAGGAGCCCGATGAAGCTGAAGACAAGGAGGGAGGGGGGTAGCCGCGGGGTCGTGACCTCCAACCCCCCTCCCACGGAGCTGGGGTCGACGGCGCGTGAACGACAAACGTCGTGGCGCGAGCGAGGCAGGATGGTCGCCCCTGCTCGGACGACGCGACGTCTCACAGATTGCCGCGCCGAGATAGCGGCGCGCCCGGGAGCCATCTCGGTTCCTCCAACGTCGCGCGTCGCGCTATGCCGGAGCCACAGTAGCGCGACGGCGCGACGCGAAGCATGCGATGCGAAAGAAAAACATCGCGTTAAGGGCCCCGCCTACCGGGACACACATACGGTGCGCAGAGCTTCAGGAAAAAAAAACGCTATTTTAAAACCACTCAAGATATCCGAGTGGGGTCTGTTTACGAAAAGTATTTAAGAGTTCGCTGAGGGCCGTAAAGTACTTTTTTATTTCGGATTAAATTTTTAAACTGTATTTTTAGAAGAGTTAAAATGGCTAAAATGCATGTTTTCAGAGTAATTTTTAGGCATAAAACAACCAGTGCAGATTTTTTAAAGCACTTACGGGACTTGCATTACACCTTTATCTTCATTTCTCCGCCATATAATGTTACGGTCACCGCTCAAATTTCACAATTATCCTGTGACTCGAGAAGACTGCGCGCCAGTTCAGAGCCTTGTGCTTAGAGGCGATACCGCGCTAGAAGCACCAGCGAGCGTCGCACTTATCATCCCGCCTCACTAACACACATACACCTCTGACGAGGCGGGCCCCTTAATGTGGACATGCGGTTTTCACACGCGCGACAAAGAAAGGCAAACAATTAAATAAAAAAAACATGTTTCTTGACATTACGTAAGTAGATACCAAACATACGACAACCATCAATATGTTAAGTACAAATTTTTATATTCAGTTAGAAAAATTGCTGTGCGTGAACACATTTCAGGACTTGCGTGGGTAAATTCAGTAAGCAAAATCTTCACAACACACGAATAACAAATGGTATTACCACAACACCAGTCTAAGCATCTTTAGAAAACAAATTTCTAACGTTATTTCCAATAACGCCACGCCCGCGATTCGATGGAAATAGAAAATATTTCTAATATACATTTATGTCGCGCTGACTTTACTGATGTTTCAAACGTGATTGTTTGGAAAATATTCGCATCCAGCGCTTGTACGTTGTGCTATTATGATTCCAGCATAACTTGTCTCGAATTCGCTGACATTTCTCAAAAATAACGCCCAGTTGTCACCCCTTACAAAAGTTGTCATTCAAAAAGCACCACATAATTTTTTTTTTCTCGTACACTGATATTTCACAACGGAACAACGGGACATGAGGATACTTGGACGCATGGACAGTTTTTACTTTTTGAGAGCTGTCGAATTCGAGACTGAGACAAGGTATTCCGAGATCATAGTGGGCTCCGAAATTAATCAGGTACCGATTATGTTCTGGAAAAAAAATTCCGGAAGTGTGTGTCTAGATACTGAAAGGAGTGGCCAAACTACTGACTTTCTCATTTGTGATCATTTGGAAATTGATTGTAGTTATTATATTTTTTTTTTATCTCGTAAACGTTTATTGACATCTTTTGGTAGCTTTACTGGGTTAATATAACTTCGTACAACAAATACAGTTTTAAAGATTAATAAGACAATTCATGCTTATTTTCCCAAACCAACTAATTTTTCCAGTGAAACTTCTTTGCTGAGGGGGCTACAATTTTCAAGCATTACAAAAATTCCGATCGAATGAGGGGAATAGTTAGGTACGTGGTGGGGAACACGTAGAGGATGAGAGTGCGTCAGCGGCGACGCCACTCCAACGCATGCACTAGCGGTCAAATGGGAAGACGGCAATAAAGGAGGGGTGATAGGTACGTAGAGAATAATGCTTTATGCTAGTTGCAACGGCCGGAAGGGGAGACGGCAGGGGAGAGATAGAAATGACGCAACAGTGAGGATACGGAATCCTCACAACGCTGCTTGTGTTTGTCTACTCCTCAGTTTTCGTAACGGCTAACGATTGACGCTAACATATATTTGTCATTTAATTTAAAGTATATACAATTTATTTATTAGACTGGAAAAGAGTTATTGATTTTGCAAATAACTTTTTAAGTATAATTCACTTTTATGTGAATAGTATGACTGAAAATGTAAAAACCAAGTACAGACTTCAGAGGTTACCTTTGTAAGTGTAAGTTATGTTCGAGTGGAGTTTTTCTCTTTCATTTTATTCTGCTGAAGATCGTGATAAAAAATAATGCCTAAAAATAATATTTAATTTGAGATCATACTCGCAGAATCACTAATATTAATTATTATATCTTGTTCAATTAAAACTGATTGATAATGTTCTGCTCTATATCGTCAAGAAACATACAAAAGTCTTTCGACTAAGTGTATTTAAATAATAGCAGTCTTTCGAAATTCCACGAAATGCAGATTTCGCCAAGTAGAATACATTATCATATACCTGTAATGCACCAAGTAAAGTCTTGGGTTTAGTTTCATTTTCAGACGTCATCGCAATCGGTAGACGCCCATCTTCTTGTGTGCTTCTACGAATACGAGTCTCCAACCTAAATCGAGGAGTCGAAATGCCTGCAGGTAGTTCCACAGTAGGCACGTGGACTTAAACTTTACAGTTTTTTTGCATGTCGTCTCAAACTGTTTTTACCAGTAAACCAAACATGACACTTATCACAGCGAAACTTCATACGAGAAGGATTCTCCTACATTTACTTCTCTCGTGTCTTCGTGCATCATGGGAAAATGCAAACGTCATATCGCAGTAGCCGCAAGGATTCCCAGTGTACTCTTATGCACATGAATGCATTGTTGTTGCAGCGAAACTTTCACTTTCTGTCGTGCATCACGACCTTTGCATGTCTTTAATTGTGTTTTCATGTTATCTTTTTCTGGCAAACTACTTATGGCATTTCTCAAAACCCAACATTTTGCGAGGAGGATTCTTAGCACATTCTCTGTTCTTGTGACGTTGAACATTACTATTGTACAAGAAAATCTTGTCACAGTAACGACAACGATGCTCGCTAGTTGTTGACGAATCACCAACCATTGAAGTCTCCTTCGCTGGCGAAACGTCATTCATCGACGTATCGTCTGCAGCCAGCACTGCAGGACCTTGAGTATCTTCTGCTGGTGGAACCATGCATGTTGAAGACGAATAGGTATACACATTTCATTGGGATCTGAGTCGCCATCGTCGCAGCCATCAGGGTCCCTGATGTCGATTGCACACATATCATTGAGTTATGCGTAGTTGTCTTAGACGATGCCAACGGCATCTGCGTCGCCGTCTTCGTCGTCGCTGCCATCTGGGTTCCCGTTAGCGATGAGACAACTGCCATCGAGTTCGATGCTAAAGATTGTACTGATGACATAAAAATCTCAACAAAAAAAACAGATAATTACGTGACTTAGCTACCAGATGAGTAACAAACTGAGAGTCGCGTCATCCAGTCCTCGCTTATATGCTGACAGTGACCAAATAATATGCGTGTCAAAACAAGAACCATTTACATTAATACATGAGTGAAAACAATATTTAAAAAGGAAGCACATTCGACAAAATGGAAGCTCATTCAAAAAAATGGAAGCAGTTTTGGAAGCTCTTTAAAATAATGAAGCATAATAAACTAACAGATAGTACATTGACATTCACGCGTACATTTTACTCAGTAGGATACGATCCCATCAGTTTGATACGATCGATCGCATTTGGAGCTTTGAAGCATTTGGAGCTTTGGAGCAATTGGAGCTTTAGAGCATACTGAACTTTGGAGCATTTGGAGCTTTGAAGCACTTGGATCCAATAACAGTTTAACCCAGTAGGAACATATCTCTCAAGACCTACCGAACCGCTCATATAACTCCCTTGATTTCCGATCCCGTTAGAGCATACTCGAAGACGAGATGGATGGATCTTTTACCTGTCCAAATTCGGAGAACCAAATATTGGGCATGGGTTCCGATAACCGGGAAACAGATACGCAGTTTCCATTCGCAGCAGTTGGAACAACTTTTTTCCGACTCAAGGCGGTACCTCCACCATTCCTTACAAATATGCGCGCTTAAGGGTAGATTAGGAGTCGGCTTACAGAACAGTTTAAAATCTTCCAGAGCAAGTAAACTGAGACAGAACTGTCAAGAGATTACTCCCCCCTTTGATCGGGAAAGTGTTAGAACTTCAGCTATGACCACGGGCTACCCATCCCAGCATAGTCACTACCTTAGCCCCTTGCCTCACTCAGCAGTTGGAACAGTTGGAATTTTTAGAATTTTTAGAAGTAGTATATGTTGGCTGGTCCGAGCCCTGGAGTCGTAGTGTGGAGGCTGAGACCTTATACGCCATCTTGGATTCTAACGTCACGACGGTTTCTTTGATCACCTTGACCTTGACCCTTGAACTTCTTTTTAATATATAATTATTAATTATGTATCACTTGTGTTCCAAATTTAATATTAAAAACTGGTAGTTTGGTTAGTTAGCAAAACCACATGTTTGTCAATATTTTATAGATTATATTCAGACATCAGTGAAACCTCTTTGTTTCTTCTTGCTTTATTTATAGGTAGCAGCCAAATGTTCAAGAGTGTTTTTCAATTTTTCTTGAATATTTATTTATAATCTAGGAATTCTTTTATACCATTTTCAGTCAAAACGGTGACTAAAAAATATAACTCACAGCTACTAATGAATCAGTGAAATATTTTGTGTAAACGGCTCCAATTCGCAATATAACTGTCAAAAACGCGTGTCATGGCAGATGCCAATGGAAACATTTTTTAAAGTTTTAAATGGCATTCTACTCTAAAAGTCTCCGTTTGACTGCAATGAGTGCTTGGTATTCCTTAACGGCTATATCAAAATATGTAGAGTACCATTTGTAAACAAAGTCACGCTTCATGGTTTATACATCCGCCTATTTTAACAGTAAGTATTTTTTGT
This sequence comes from Bacillus rossius redtenbacheri, assembly GCF_032445375.1. Taxonomy (NCBI): domain Eukaryota; kingdom Metazoa; phylum Arthropoda; class Insecta; order Phasmatodea; family Bacillidae; genus Bacillus; species Bacillus rossius. Next base: position 56,301,995 of record NC_086333.1, read on the forward strand.
AAATCGTAAGCCGAAGATGGGCATACTTACAGAATACTTTAATCGATACATATAGCTAGTCTCAAATTCAATGGTTCTCAAAAGTAGTACCAGTGGAATACGTTTCCAACTTTCACCTGCAAAGCATCACGTGATGTTTGGTTTCGAATAGGAATTGGCCAATCAAATACTTAAATCCTTAAATTAATTTCGTAAAATCCTAGGTATTCGAAGGATTGGAATTTCGAGGAAAATGAATGTAAGAAAAAAAATATTAGAGGAAATAAAGTAAATTTAAAAATTCATTATTGAGAGCCTCTAAAGTTTACTAGGTCGATTTTTTTCTTCATGTCTATTCTGTTAACCATTTCCCAAGGTAATTTACTATTAACGTGTTATTATATGAACAAAGTTAGTAAATCTATTAATTCTGGGAACGTAGTTGGTGCCCACCGCTAAAGCCCTAGGCCGTTGGTGGGCATGTTACAAAACATAAATTAATAAAAATGATAAATAAAAACATTTAAATCTTCAACATAATAGTTTTTTTTTTTTCATTTCTTATGTATTTTTTTTTAACCCTTGAGTATTGGATTTGTATTTGAGGGGTATACTCAAAAGTACTCTTTGGGATTTGAAATCGAACACGAAAGCGAACACTCATGATGGTAAAACAGCGGTGGAGGGATATGCATGCCACCAGTACTACTTTTGAGAAGCGAAGTTGCACGAAACAGTGCTGTGCACCATTATTCTTCAGCCTGTGGTCCAGCCAACACCGTGCTCGACAGGCAGGTATAAGTCGCAGGCGCGACGAGCGATAATCGCATAATGGAGCGAGTTGGGCGCCTACGATACCCATCGGCTTCGATCACGGAGAATTAAGGGGTGGGGGGAGGGGGGGTTGGTGTTGGAGAAAATGGGCAAGACAGCCCCGGGCTGGTGCGCTTGAGGAGTCCCACAAAAGTGATTAATGACTGCCGGCCGAGGAATGATAAAGCAGAGTAAAAGGGGGCAGGAGAGGCCGGTGAAACAATGACGAGGCGATAAAAAATTTTTTTTCCTCCCCGTTGCATGCTGTGCGCAGCACAGGAACGCGGCAAAAAAAAAAATCGTGCTCCCGTTAATGCACCGTTAATGCCTCTTCATTCTCTGTCCTCTTGGATCATATTCCGTTACTATCTCAGTGCGCACGATGCGGCAAAAAAAACTAAGTCTCTTTCGAGCATTAGCGCGCAACTCATAGCTACACTTCTTTTTACTTACTGTAAAACCTGGATGATATTTTCATACGCAGTCATCATTCGGTAAAAATTGTTGGAATCAACGTGCGAATTTTCAGGGAGGCAAGTTAACAGGCCAGTAAGAAGGATTTTAATTAGTGAATATGTATATTTTATTATGTGTTACACTTATGTACCATAAATTCATCTAAAAGATAGCTTTTATTTTCTTCCTTTTCAATACAAGCCTACTATATATCTATTATTTCCGGGGTGAAGCTATTGCAAATTGTAGCCTACCAAATTATAAATAAAAATTATTTTTTTTAAATTCTGAAACATTAAATCTCCAAGTGAGGATTTAAATTCACAAGTGTCAAAAAAAATTTAATTGTGAAGAAAAGAATAAATTATAATTTTGAGACTTTATATATTCTTAATGTTATTTTTAATGCATCATATCGACGTAGCCCTTGAAACAATGGAAGTTTAGCATAGAAAATTCCAGAATAAATACACATTTAAGAATACGTCATTAAAAAATTCTAACGCGAGCTTTATAATGATTTACAAAAATCATTTTTTTTGCGCACCTTAAGTGATTTTTTTATAAACTTACTCTAATAACGGGTTAAGCAAGAACAAGCCTTACTTTCTCAATACGTACGATGTGGCAAGAATTTTTTCAAACATAATACTTGAAAATTATCACTGATACAAACACCCTCTTGTCATATAAAAATTATCCGAGAAACTGTCACGCAAAATAATGATTGATCAGGAGTTGATGATTTTTAGTTGCTGGTATGGAACTGCATTTTCCTGACAGTATCAAAACCAAAAAATAAAAGCCAATCTACGTGCGCAATTTCTTTGGCAGTATGTAAAGGCAAGCTTGAGTGAAGAAATTTTATTCATTTGGAAAAACAAATTACTGTGTGTGAACAATTTTCAAGGATTTCACAGATATATTTAACAAGAAAATCCTTTAAAAAATACACCAGTCCAACCATAATTTGAAACCGAAATTTTGACACGCGTTTTACTAACGTCACGCCCGCGGTGCGACTGAAATGACATATTTTTTTAAATAGGAAAAGTCCATCACACCCTCGAATTATATCGCACTGGCGTCACACCTGTTTCGAACGTGACTGGCCATAAGACTATTTTGTTCGCGTCGCTCCCCGACTCTAGGATACTAGTTGAAAGTCACTGGGGTACGAGTAAGTGGCAGGCTGTTGTGACTAGGATAATTACGGAAAGTCGTTGGGGTGCGAGTTAGAAGCAGGCTGTTGTGACTCTAGGATAATAGTGGAAAGTCGTTGGGGTGCGAGTTAGAAACAAGATGTGACTCTAGGATGGTAGTTGAAATTCACTGGGGTACGAGTTAGACGCAGGCTGTTTTGACTCTAGGATAATAGACGAAAGTCGTTGGGGTACGAGTTAGAGGCAAGCTGTTGTGACTCTAGGATAATAGTTGAAATTCGCTGGGGTACGAGTTAGAGGCGAGGCTGCAGGCAACTTCAACACAGCCCGGTTGGCGAATCCGGAAACGCGCATGTCGCACAGGCACGTCTCGCTGCAGTCTTCGCTTCTAGACGCGAGTGTCGAACAGTTCCGATAGCAGGTAGTCGATATGCAACCCGTGAATAATCACCATTAACCACGGTACGTGCGCGGGGTCCCACGCCGCGAATCAATAAATCTCCGGGCGCGTTCCCTTGTTCGGCGTGAACCGCGCTCGGTCCCAATAGGGGCCACTTTCCAGCACCTCGGGCCGACGAAAAACCAACAAATTATAACTTCTGCCCCGATGCGGTCTCGACGGAGATCGTGCCCCCGATAGCACTTTAGTTAGCCCTAATCTCGTTAGCCCCGACGGGGGCTATTTTTTTTCCCCACCGGAGGTGTCGGACGCGGTTTCTAAATAACTATCGTAAACAACGCGATGATTGGCGCTCGAAAAACGGTTTCCTCCTTCGGCCGCGGTGTCTGTAGGCTTACGACGGTTTCACCTGTGAGCTCGTACGCCCGAATACGTCGGGGAGGGGGGGAGGGCCAGGTGCTGCTGGGAATCATCCAGTTGTTCTTCCCGCGTGGTCTTTGGTTTTTGTGTTGAGCCCTCCCGCCTTGGTTTTAAATCACCCCTTCGCCATCTTCCCCCATTCCCTACTCTCTCACTCACTCCTTCCACGTAAATACGCGGAACCGTAGGCCAATCAAAGTGAAACGCTTTTGTTGGGCATTCCGTTTATTTCTCTTTTCTCCTCCCCCCCCCCCCCTTTTTTTTTCCTTCCACGAGTATCTGATTACCTTTGTCTTTCTCGGTGGTCTCGTTCACAAAATAACGATACGCGAAGGGAAATATAATTTCGAGATAATTAGCCAGCGCTTCTTTGATGGCTGTATTCCGGGACCTAGAGCGGAGTTACGTTTGTAATTAATCCGTCTGAATATTTTTTTTTTTTACTCCGAGAGGAAAAACCTTTACCCACGTGCAGACTAAGAAAGCACGGCAAATAGCCCTTGAATTAAGCTGTGCCGTGGAACGCGCAATTTTCTCCTGTCTACCGGACCAAAAAATAAAAATAAAAAATAATGATGTGCTCATAAATTATTGAAATTAGTATGCAATTAAAGGCGCGGCCAGAAAAATAGGTAAATCATTGCGCCTGTAAACTACAAGGAATATAAATTGGCACGTACGTATGCGCTCGAAGTCCTCTCTGATTAGAGGAGACAGGGTCGAGAAAAAATATATATAAGGAGAGGAGTGGTCAAAATTGCTTCCCGAGGCTGGTATAGAAACACATTTGATTTTTGAGTGGAACAACTGATTTTTTTACCAATAGATAGTAGAGAAAGTATTCACCGTGCAATGAAACAAAGTTTAATAACTACCACAAAATTGTCACTGACATAAAGTTATTCCGTTTGCAAAATGTCACACGAATTTTCTTTAATATGGGTGTTACGCCATAATTATTTCAATGCAATCATTTTATGACATGTTATCAGGCCATCTTCACCTGCGTGTACGAATTCTGCCTGGACTGGGTCCCAACATGTGTGCCCTTAAAGGGTAGATACCACACTAGAAGCACCAGCGAACATCGCACTTATCATCCCGCCTCACTAACACAAATGCATCCCTCGCTAGGCGGGTCCCTTAAGGTGAAAAAATTCGTCTATGGATGAGTAAGGTTTATTTACAACCATTGCAAAGCATTTATAATTCTTTGACAGCGACAGGTTTTGCAACGGTTGAAAATTCTATGTAAATAAACCTAACTCATCCATTGACGAAATGTTCCGTCTTAAGGGCGCCGTTTGTCCGGGCACACATACGGTGTGCAGAGCTTCAGGAAAAACAACGCGATTCCAAAACTATTCAAGATACCCGAGTGGGGCCTGTTTTCGAAAAGCATTTAAGAATTCGCTGGAGCCCCATAAGTATGTTCGATTTTGGATTAAGTTTTTGAACTGTGTTTTTAGAAGAGTAAAAATGGCTAAAATGCGTGTTTTCGGAGTACGTTTTAGGCGTAAAACAACCGGTACAGATTCCTGAAAGCACTTAATAGACTGGCATTACACCTTTATCTTCATTTCTACGCCATAAAATGTTACGGTCACCGCTCAAATTTCATAGTTTTCCTGTGACGACGAGAAGACTGCGCGCCAATTCACATCCTTGCGCTTAGAGGCTAACTCCGCTATAAATAAAAGCGAGCGTCGCGCTCATCATCCCGCCTCACTAACACACACACACATACACCCCAACCAGATGGCGCCCTCGTCCGGGGTGTATGTGTGATAGTGAGGCGGGATAATAAGCGCGACGCTTGCTGGTGCTTATAGCGCGGTATCGTCTCTAAGCGCAAGGCTCTGAACTGGTGCGCAGTCTTCTCCTAGTCACAGGATAACTACTGTGAAATTTGATGGTTGACCGTAACATTATATTGGGGAGAAATGAATATAAAGGTTTAATGCAAGTCCCTTAAGTGATTTCAAGAATCTGTACCGGTTGTTTTACGCCTAAAAATTACTCTGAAAACACGCAATTTAGCCATTTTTACTCTTCTAAAAACACAATTCAAAAATTTAATCCAAAATCGCAAATACGTATCGGGCTCCAGCGAATTATCAAATGCTTTTCGTAAACAGGCCCCACTCGGGTATTTTGAATAGTTTTGAAATCGCGTTGTTTTTCCTGAAGCTCTGCACACAGCGCCCTTAAGGGACCCGCCTAACGAGGGGTGTATTTGTATTAGTGATTATATGTATTTGTATTTGTGTGAATATTTCTCGTCGTTACACAAGCAATAAACATACGACAGCGATCGAAACTTGCAGATATTTTTTTAATCGACATGTTTGAAATTATCGCGTTCCTGAATTTTTCGGCGTGGCCGTCTTCAAATTTCTGTCATTCTCGGTGCAGGCTCTGTGTGGCTGGCCACAGCTGAAGAGTGGCGCTACTCTGTGGCGGGAGCACGTGGCGGGTGCGGGATGTGGTCGTGTGCAGGCGCACACCCCGGTGTGTGGCGTGAGCCCGACCACTCTTCCGGCGCCGCCTCGGACTGACGTCACTGGGCCACTCTGTGGCGAGACTAGGGGCAGTGTCCCTCGCGGCGCGAGCGACGTGGGGGCCTCTCAGCTAGCTCGTACCCTGGCTGCGACATCTGGGGTCGGCTGGGCGGAAACCCTCTGGAAAGTAGGAGGGGTGGCTGAGGGTTTTTAAGGAGGGGCTAGAGCGAGCTCGCGGCTCACTGGGCGGGCCCTGCTCATCCTGGTAACGAGTCTGTTAGTGCTAACAAGTCAGGGATGTAAATGTTAAGCTCACTCCTAGGGGAGGAAATGAGTTGGCTTTTCATGACGTAAAGTTTTAGACTGACTCAAGTAAGTTTGGAAAACTATGATTAGGAACTAGGAGAAATTATGTAAATTGTTCATGGGATCAAGGAGGGGCCATGGCGCTGTGCGCCCCTCCCCCTCCCTTTCTTCTGGACCGTAGAGGGCGCTCGACCACGGCGGTGGTCCGCGCTGATGGAATCACGCATGTACGCGCGGCACAAGGCGCTGTTTAGCGCACCGGCCACTGATTGCGGCAGCTGCGGCCGCCTGGTCTCCGCGACGCATCTGCCGGCGCCAGCGCATCTGCCGCGGGGCGCTGCGCCGGGACCCCTGTCCGCGCGACGACCCGACCTCGGGTTCGATCCCGACCTGGGACACCTAGTCCCCTCAGCACCTCGCCAGAGTCGCGTGACGTCCGACGTTGCGATACAAAACTCCGACACGAAATTTAACGTAGAATTCTTCAAACTCACGCTGAATGAGGTATAATTATGTACGCAAACTGTGGTTTCAAATAAATTTCTTGACGCGAATCACACGTAGTTTCTGCGCTCGCCGCTAGAATTCGCTGCCGGAGCTACTACGTCGATTTTTTAAATCATTTTATTAGCAGAGCGAAGTTTTAAATTATATAATGAAACGTCTCCGATAAAAGTTAAAAAAAAAATACTTTAAAAATACTGGACCCTGGTTTTGGACCTGATTTTTTGGCAAGGAATTTCATTAAAATATTGCTCATCTTTTAAAAATTCACTAAACATATAATACTATAAAAAAGGGGGGAGGCATTGAATCCCGGACAAATTTCCCATCATGCCCCGTACCATGGATACATAAAAAGTATGTTAATTGCCCATAGCTCGAAAGTAGTGGCTTTTTTCCCCCTATGACCCTCCCCCCTTATCACTTCAGGTTATAGTGATGAAATTATTGTACTGTCGAGATTACATATACGTTTATCGGGGCCTCGGTTCTCTGCGAGGGACTGTTGACAAGGGGATAGTTGTGGCCCAAGACTAAGAATACTGAAAGTGGTTTTCCAACAGTTTTTTTTTTGGGCGCCAGATAACTGCGGCTGTTGGGGAGGGGGTGCGGGGTTCGCAGTCGGTCTATATGCCATTTCGTCGTGTTTCCACTTCTTGTCGCGCCCTTGGAATTGCCGTCCGTGGCTGTCGTCGGCTGCGTCGCATGGTAGGGGCGCCGATGTCGAAGCGTCCGTGGTAGCCGTCATGTCCGTCGAACGGCCTTAAGTGCACTCGTATCATTCACCGACCGGAGTCCCGGGACTGGTTAGCCCGGTGTTGCGGCTAGGCCTAGAGGCGCTGCACCTCGGGTGTCAACTATTGCGTCGGTCGCTGTATCGTCAAGTCAGTCAGACAGCTTGCTTGTACTTCCCCTGTGCTCTCAAGTGCGCACAGGAATTGGCTTGGTCGCTTGTGGACCGGGCGGCGCTGAAACGTGCTGGTACACAGCTTCGGCAACTCTGGACAGCTACCTCGCGGGTCTGGAACTGCTCCCTTGACACCGCTTCTACCTGGCAACTCCCAGCATACGTTTTTTTTTTTTTTTTTTTTTTTTGCTGCTCAGTGATCGGGCTAAAGTTTATCTGAAGAACTGTGGGCCAACGAAAAACCTTCAACATAAAGAAGTATCGAATAAATAGCAACCTCGTTGACGGGTGTCACGAGTCAGTAGCTAATGAGCAGATGAAATTTTCCCGAGCGCATTGAGTATCATCGAGTCTATCCTACAGGTCACTGAAATAGCGAATTTTCCCGGCCTCCTTAAATGGCTTGGCCAAACAAGGCAGTGGCTTGTCTCTCTGACGGCCGCCAATGACACGAAAGGAACCACCGGGACCGGCATACCGCATTACTGTCTAATGAGAGTTCAGATTTATTTTTCGCAAAAAACTATCTGCCCTTAACAAGGTCATTTAGCGTAAGAGCATTTGCAATCTAGACTGTCACCATTCAGTAATTTCAATTTCGTATGTTTCTACGAATCACTTATTCTGACAACGAGGTGATAAGATACCGATACGGGTTGAAAGAAATGTTGATGGAGCAGATATAGTAAGTATGCATTTACGAGGGTAAAAAAAAACTGTGCCTCTCGGCAACGTCCATTATGATTCATGATTTATAAAATTTGAGCTTAGCCCCGATGAGAATCAAACCCAACTCACCTTTGTGGGAGGCAAGCGATGAAACCACTCAAAGCGAGAAACGTGAGAGATCTCACTTAATTCAAAAATAAATTCCCGAAATTTTCGCCATTAAGGGAGATTTGGAGTCGCCATCTTACCATTCCAAGCAGTCTGATACTGCTTGCAATAAAGCATCCGTGCTAAATTTTTTGGGTTGATATGGCATAGGAAATAGCTTTGGCTAATTACTGAAGTCAACACTTGTGAAATGGTGTGATTATTATGAGAGTTTTAGTCCCCCGCATGAAATAATAAGAATAAGTTATCTTGTGGCGCTTACAGACAACATAGCCTGTTAGTGAATATGTGTTTGCAACAAGGTGTAGAATTTCTGGAAGACATTATTTATGCCTTGAAATGCCAAAATTTGTGATGGATAATTTCAACATTAGAATTATAGCAAAAAAAAGGGGGCGGGGAATTCACGATGGTGGAACTTAATTCTCCTTAAGATCAGATTCTATGCGAGATTAAGAGATAAAACGGGCCCTACGTTGCAGTGGTAAATCATGGGCAAGTTCTCGAACGAGTAAAACTTTGGGATCGTTATCTGTCGTATGAAGTTAATGAAGATATTCGTTAAAGGACAGTCTTAATCACCAACGACAAATTTTCTTCTTCCAGCTTTGCAAAGAAAGTGAGATAAGAGTACTTAACCCGACAGTACGTAGGAATGTCTGGGTTATTACAGCAGGTTACGATAACGCCTATTTCTGACCCTGTCCACCAAGTCACCAAATGAAATCCTCATAACCAATTAAATTCAAAGGAATCTATTTCTAAATCCTCAATTCTAAGAGGTAACAAAATATAGCTCGTATTCTAAGATGAGATAACTCCAAAAATCTCTAGTTTACCAAACGTTATTGTTGTGACGAAGCAGACAGCTCTCTTAAACTCAACCGAAATCCAAGATAGAGGGCTAGGTCAAAGGTCATTCACATTTACATTCACAGCCTGAAGCCTGTTCCTGTAAGCCCTATTTTATTCTACTGGCTCATTCAGTAATTTTTAATTACTTAGAAATAGACTTTACTTCTTGACTGTCGTTAACGAAAAGTACTGCTTACCAAGTAAACCTATCTGTAGTCTTTTCCAGGCTCAAATTACTTTACAAAATAACGGACCTGAATGATATGAGCTTTGTGGGTGAGACTTGTGGGGATCCTTTGGCCAGTAATGCATTTTATAAATCGTTTATTTCTTCAATTACAGCCAAACTTATTTAATTAATAATTAAATATTGGCTATATAGCGTGTAACTGTCTAGTAGATGATAGTTAGGCTGAATTGAGGGAACTTTCAAGTCTGTAACCATTTAGAGCTTGCTGCTCACTAAGCGACTATAAATTACATCCAATAAAATAAAACAAACTGTTTATGGGATGTGATTGCCACATAAATATCAAACTCTGGCGTGGTGAGAAAGTGAGGATGACATTAAACGATACAAATCTACAGGCCACTTAGGAAAGATGCATATTAAGATGGCCCCTAAACGCGAACAAGATAAGAGGGAAAAAAAAATGTAATATTTTTTTTTAATATGCGTAAAGTATTATTTGGTCGGTAATTATTAGCCATCGTTAAGAAATGGAACGATAATGAATGATAATGCCGGAATTCCCGCCCACAGAGAGCTAGCTCATTAATATTGAACAGAAGAACCGCGCGGACGGGGGGCAGTTGCGTAACAGATCTCGCCGATTAAAGGCGCCTCGATGCATCGTCGACGGGGGAAGGGGGCTTATTAATGTGTTTATGGTTCGTGCAGGGAGGGGCTTGCCCCTACTTCCCCCCCCCCCCCCCCCCCCACACACATCCCGGCAAGTGGTCGCGGCTCGGAAGAGTTTTTGTCGTCGCCGCGGTGTGTCGGCACTCCAGCTCGCACCTGCGGATGGACGCTCCACGGTGTGACAATTAGCGTCCCTGCTGAGGAGACCCAACCCCCCCCCCCTCCCCCCGACCCATACATTAACTCCACGTTTCCGACACGCCTCGAGGCTGTCGGTCGACACAAGTGTTCACAAGCAGCACACACCCTCCCTCCCTCCCTCACCGCTTCATCTAATCCCCGCCATATTGTTCATCCCTTCACGTCCTGTTTGGTTTCCCTCTTCCGTCGTCGCCACCCTCGGCTGCCGTGCCGGGGGTGAAATATGGCGGGACCTCCCACGACCACCTGCGCGCGGGCCTTAAGCCGGGGACCGCGTCCGTCTCCCCGCTGGTTGTTAGTTATAACGACTGCGTGATATTGTCCTCGTGGCAGGCAGACACCGCACGCAGAATGTCTGTGGCTCACGGGAAGTATGTGGGTTTCCACATGCTGTAGCAATCTTCAACAGTTGAAATATTACTTACTAGACGCTAACCCGCAACTTATTTTTTGTTACAATATCGTTTTCAAACAAAAGCCGCAATGTGCCTTGCAGAGGGAAAAACTTTTCTATGCGAGAAAATGTACGAATAAATCACTGTAAGTTAGCGTTTGTGTGTTTTTAACGAAGTTTGAACGCTTTAAAAAACAATGGGAAACATAAACCTTCAATAACTTAATTGTACTTTTTAATTTTTAACAGCAATGTTTTTATTTTTGCAATTTGAAAGTGATATAGTGAAAAATGGCTGAATAGCCCCCAATATAAAATATGTAAAACTTTATTATGGCACGCGTCTGGGTCTCAGCTAGGCAAGAGCCTTAAACAACAGAAGAACGTGAATCAAGTCTAAACCTTTATCGCTTCGCAACTTGATAATATTCTGATCAAACTCCCGTAGCGGCAATCAGGAAATTACGAGAACTGCTCGCTGGCGAGATGTCCTGCCCGTAGGAGCGATTTGACACCTGAGTGCCAACTAGCGACGCCCTTAAAGAGGGAAAAATTTTCTGATTTGCATATTCGGTGGTATTCGTACGTAAAGGGAAGGGAGAAATGTGAAAACATCCAGTAAATGGCAAGGCAAGAAATTATTAGTTTTAAAATCAGTGGGAGGTCTGATAAGGAAAAGGGTTGTGAAAGCTTCGACAACCATAGATACAGTGACTAGGGTAAAGTGGATAATGAATAGGGGGAGGAGGAAAGGTGTCTGAGTTGCTATTCCGTTAACCAGAATACAGTTTTCAGAAAAATTAGTTAATTGAATTTAAAAGTTCTTTGTTTAGTAAATTTAATACAGTTAATCACTAATATCGTAACGTGGCTATAGAAATAGGCAGTTTAATATCTCCAATGACTTTAATAGTTAAGTACTGAACTGCATGATCACTTTATATTTTAGTATATGTAGTTTATATTCTAACTTATATTTATCAAAAACTGTGAAAAGCATTTTTTTTAGTACAGAAAATAAAATTTATACCCGGAATAAAATGGCAAAGTCGTAGAGTCTACCATACTTCGTAACAGGCCAAAAGTTTACTGTCATAAAAATGTTTGTCACACAGATAAACGTAAATGTGGTCCTAAATGAGAGCGTCTTACACCTCTCCACAAAATTCATTCTGTAAACGCAATTATTACAGTAAACTGTCATATCTGTTGAATCACTAGAGCAGTCTGAATTTCGCAGTGTCTACTGTATAACATACGGCCAAGCTAAGCCGCTCAAGCTTGAGAATTTATATAGCAGCAAACAAAGGTCTGACTAAACGGGTCAAAAAGTTAATAAATTACTCCAACTAACTTATATTAGTGGATTGAAAAGTAGGTCCGATATTAAAGTACATCGTTTTTTAAATCATGGTTTTGGTCTCGAGATATGATTTTTTTCCTTGATAATTTACATAACGAAAACGTATTCTAATATAATTTCATTCCTTATCCTCCTAGGTCATATGTTTGATCCCTAGAGTATATGACTAAACTCATTAGTGGTTCTTTTTTCCCCATTTAAAACATATACAAAAATACATAATATTTTTAAATAGTTATTTAAAATCAATATACTTCGATTTTAAGGGTGTTCCTGTTGAAAGATCTAAACATTTTTTTAAATACAATTTAATGAAACCATATCGAAAATACTTTAAAAGATATAACTTACTTTCATTAATACAACTTAAACATATTGGTCTCGAGATATGATTTTTTTCCTTGATAATTTACATAACGAAAACGTATTCTAATAAAATTTCATTCCTTATCCTCCTAGGTCATATGTTTGATCCCTAGAGTATATGACTAAACTCATTAGTGGTTCTTTTTTCCCCATTTAAAACATATACAAAAATACATAATATTTTTAAATAGTTATTTAAAATCAATATACTTCTATTTTAAGGGTGTTCCTGTTGAAAGATCTAAACATTTTTTTTAAATACAATTTAATGAAACCATATCGAAAATACTTTAAAAGATATAACTTACTTTCATTAATACAACTTAAACATATTTTCAGCATTCCCTAAGCAAAGTAAATACTGCAACTTCTAGATACTTGGCCACCAAGGTTGCGTTGCAAGTTAACATGTAGCATCGCTGTTTTATTTTCATGTTGTAACGGAAATTATGATGATAGGCGTTGAGTTCGGGTGGTATTCGGTTTAGCAGAAAACGACTATGATTGCGCAAAATCCCTCGTGCCGATTTCGAACCATCAGCGATAGCGCAATGTTCGTCAACCTATACAGAGACAAGAAATTGTTAGCCTAAATATATTCGACTTCATGTTGAATAAAATGATTTTGTGGTTAAATTATTAATATAAAAATAATACGTTGTATAATCTCAAATGTTTTATGGTTTCTTTACAGGAAGTACATATATACAGAGAAAAAAATAATATACTACTTAAGTGGTATATAAATGGATCTCCGAGGCCAGGCTTAAGGTTGTGAAGCAGTGAGCCAACCGCCATCTTGGATTGTGACGTCACGGCAGCCATCTTGGATAGTCTCGACCTTCAAAATTCGCCAAAATTTCCAGTTTTTGGGAGAAATTCCATCAAAAAATCCCTCCAAAAAAATCTTTTCAAGGGATAATTTTCCCTTTTTAGGAAAAATTTTCCATTTTAATCCTAAAAAATGCTAACGACTTTAAATGTCCTAAAAGCTGGTTGTCCTAAAAAATAAAAATTCAAGCCAATAAACCAGTATCGTGACCTTGATCTTTGACGTTGATATTTACCTTTGACGGTGTCATTTGCCCTTGCCGGCCATCTTGGATTCCACCATCTTGAATTTAGCCATCTTGACATCGAGCGCCATACTCCCTAACACATGAATGTGATCGTTACCGATGTTATGTAGATTTTACACATATCTGGCGAGTACTGAATGACTCACTTCTTTTTTTATCACTCCTTTTACGTGTCGGCACATGGATAACAGTAATTTTGTGCAGAAAAAATCGCCTTAAATGGCCAGGTCGTGTAAGGCGATGACTCTTCATGAAGGGGGCCACAGAATAAGAACGCAACGATATTTCCCGGATTTATTGAGTACCATAGTAGACTTGAACCACATATACAACTGCTTCGTTTTGAACTTTGACTTTTGTGCTCTTGACACGCCTTGACGACTCTGAGCAGTATTGAACAAGGAGAATAAGTGTTTACCAATGACTTGAAACTCGGACGTCATCTTGTTATCCATCAATGAACACTCTTAAAATGCTTGATAACGTAGTATAGGTAAGTTGAGTCTAATCTGAAGTGACTCGAATCCACGAAATTATAACAACACATAAGAAATAGTTGGTGCGGGAACATAGGTATTATGGCAGTCTACGGATGGGTTTATAAATTACGCAAGAAAACAAACGACGTAACGCAAAAAAAAAAAAAATCACAGTCGTTTACAAAGCGCACACAAGTCGCAAGACGTCACTAACCCTATAACTTAAAATGGTAAAACATTAGAAAACAATTTCATACCCCGGTCTGCTTTTGATAATTTATTTTTATCACGAAAAAAAAAAAAGAAACTGTCGATAATTAGATTGAAAAAAGTACATCGTGATTCATTTACGCACATAACTCATATGCGTCTCCAAAAGTTTCCGGAAAACCCGTTCGAATATGGCGGTTTGAATTCGCAAGCCAAAACGCAAGAAAACTTGAAGTTGAACGATAGGTACCTTGCGTAGTTTACAAAGCGGTACTCCGAAACGTTTCTGCTGAACATTTTGCATCATAGCTTTCTGGGTAGTTTATAAACCAAGCCTAATGAGCGTTCATATAATTATACCTTCCCACGACGATGGACCAACCACTTGAGGAGCTGAGACGCAGATGTTCGAAAAGCCGCCCGCGAAGTACGTGGCGCGGTGTCCGCGGTAATAATGGCGTGCTGATGAAGTGAGCTCTCTACTGCGGGAGATATCTGAAGCCGCGCGGCGGCGGCCTATGTCCGAGCCGTGACGGACGTGCGCTCCGGGTCGGCAGAGGTCAGCGCGGGCGGCTCGCCTTTGGGACGCCGAAGAGAAGCGCCCCATCCCCCCCCCCCCCCCTGACCCTTGTAGTTCCCGGCACGGACAAGAGTCCTCCATTGTCCCCGCCCGCGGAGTCCTCTGGCGGCGGCGGTCGGAAACACAGCGGCAGGGGAGACGGAGAGCTCCCCTCCCCCACACACCCTCCCCCCCGCCCACAACAATTTCTCCAAAACACCACGTGACAAGGGGGAATGTATACGTCCCTTTTATTCCGCTCAACGACGTGACAAAACCGACCACGTCTGTCGAACCTCGTGTGTGAGTGCCTCTTCGAACGAGGTACCCATCCCCACCGAAATCCGATCGGATGCCTTCGGATTCTAAAATATTAAGCAAAATTAAATAAAAATTTCTGTAATTTATTTTTTTTTAAATATCATGAAATAGCCCGAAAAAACATTCCCTTTAAAACTGAAATGTTTCAGTTCATTTTCCAATTTTCGTTGTCGGTAATGCAGAAAAACTATTTAAAAATGCAGCTCAGGTAGATAATTATTAGAGACCCGTGAATTTCGCGGATTCGTTTCGTGTTATGCTAAAATTCAAATAATTATACCTTAGTGCTGATTCTGTCATTGGTTCTCTGTTAATCTGGAGGACTGAGGGTCAATTAGTAGAGACATGCAAAATTCGCGGATTCATTTCGCGATAGGCTAGCATCAAAACAACTATACCGTCGTACCGCTTCTGCGATTGGCCCACATTTTATCCGGGGAACTGTGAGCCAATGGGAAACACTAAACCAAGAAAGTGCCGAATTACGGACAGCCTAGTTGAGACGTCTCACGCGTCAGTAACCAATGAACAGGTGTCATTTCCGCGAGTATTTAAAGGACTCTGGAGTCTATCCTAGAGGTCAATGAATCCGCGAATTTTGCAGGTCTCTATCAATTAGAGACCCTCACTTATAGAAATGTCGAATCACAGGCCACCCAGTCGAGACGACTCACAAGTAAACAGCCAAATGAACAGTTGGCATTTGCCCGAGTGTGTAGAGGATATTGGAGTCTATCCTGGAGGTCATTGAACCCGCGAAATTCACGGGTCTCTAATAACTATACAAAAGTTATTCGGCAAGATAAAAAGTTTACGAATAATATCAAAGTAAATAAAAAAAAAAGGACCCTAGATGGGATACACCTCCTTAAAGATTGCTTCAGTCGCAATTTTTAATTTATTTTTCCTGTTTCACATGTTTATAAATAATATTTAAATATCGGCCCAAGGACTCGAATTGTATGCATTAGGTACACAAGTTACTAACTTTCATTGAGTGACTGGATGGTGCAGTTAGGCAGGCAAATGTTTTAAGTATGTTAGACTGTAATTTTACAAATAATAGCCAATGTGTTTAATTTATGAGGGGGAGAAAATAAACAACCAAAATTAATTTGCAGGAGCAATTTTTTTTGTCTAAGAAATATGATTGCTAATTAGACTGCAATAAGTAGAGACCGGAAAATTACGTGGAGTCATTTCACGATAGGCCAAAATTTCCGTGTCTCTTCTAATATTGCAGGTCTCTCAATTATAGGTAGAGATCGGAACATTTTCACGGATTCATTTCGCGATATACTAGAATTCAAACTCGTGCGTATTCATGGTGCTTGTGTGATTGGTCCACTTGTAACCTGAAGGCATTCAAGCCAATGAAAAACCCTGAACCAACGAATTATAAAATCACAAGCATTCCAGCTGTCAGCCAATGAGCAATTTAATTTGAAACAAGTACTTAGAGAATAGTGAAGTTTATCCTAAAGGTCATTGAAATTAGGTATTTTTCCATTACCTAATTATATAATATATAAGGGGAATACATTTTTTCGAGGAAAGAAATATCTAATTGCTCATTAGACTGCAATAATGTATGCCTACGCTAGAAATTATTAGGGTCATGTATTTTTAGCAAAAACATTTTCAGGCCAGCTACACTATATGTTAAAACTTTGTATCAGTATCTGTTTTTCCTGGTTGGCTGGGTTTATTTCAGTTGCATGTCTTCTGCCAGCACACCAATCACAGCCATTGAGCGCGTCCTGAATGGCCCAACCCAACAGGGCAATGGTGCCTGAAATAAACCCAGCCAACCAAGAAACACAGTCAATGTTACACAGTTTTAAACACACAGCTGGTCTGGAAATCTTTTCGCGAATAATGCATGTCCCTACTATAGGCTACGTATGGGCGTACATAATGTTTTCCGCGAAAAAAATTTAAAGACTTACTGAGAGTCAAAACACTGTAGTATCGTCTGTATTTAGTGATAGGTCGAGTTTCGATCACGTACATGTTTACTGTTAGTACACGAATCACAGCCATTCAGTGCTGAAGCAAACGATTGCTTTCTTGCAGGCGGTCACTTAACGCTAGGGGCATGCATATTTCGCGGAACGATTCCGAGATCAGTTGAAAGTTAAAACACTGTAGCATCATCTGTGTTTAGTGATTGGGCTAGTTTCTTTCCTATTTATGTCGATAGTTTTATAACCAATCACAATAATTCAGCGCGGGAGAAACGCGTCCTGAGTAGCTCGGTCAAATGAGGTAACGACTTCTCTCGCAGACGGCCGCCAATCACAAGGAAGAAACCGCTGCTGCGGGTATATACTGTTTTTTACAGTCTTTAAGGCATTTGGAATTTTTTTTTCTTCGTGAAAAATGCCTGCCGCTATTTAACACAAGGAAGAAATCGCATGGCCCTATAGTTATACGTAGGGCCATGCAGATTTCGCGAAAAGATTTTGAGACTAGCTGAAATTTAAAACACTCTAGCATCGTCTGTGTTTCGTGATTGGATGGGTTTTTCCCAGATACATATCGATTGTAACAACACCAATCACAGTAATTCAGTGTGGAAGCAAACGCGTCTTGAATGGCTCGGCCAAATAAGGCAACGACTTCTCTCGCAGACGGCCGCCAATCACAAGGAAGAAACCACATGTGCGGGTATACCTTGTGGCAGTCTAATAGATGTGCAGATATTTTCGCGAAAATGCCTGCCCCTAGTTATACGTGTAGCAAACTTGGGCAAAGGAGATCATTCCGTTCAACTCCGATCAAACTCAAACTGCACCGCGGCCGCATAACTGAAAAAAAAAAAAAAAAAAAAGATAGATGGTATCCAGTTTGCTTCGCTCTTGTCGTTCTGACGCACGCTACCGTGCTTGGAAGCTGCGACGAGCATTGTTGACGAGACGAGTGATAACAGCGCCTCCGGCGGGGCTGCAAAGAAGCTGCAGGCGGAGCACGTGTTACTCCAGCCACTGCCCGGTAGACTTGCGCATAATAGTTCGCGACCGGGAGCGCTCCTTTTAGTTCGCAGCTCTTTGGCGAACTAGGTCGCTCTTTTAGTTCGTCCGCTCCCATCTCGAATTCAAAGAAGACAGGTCACAGATAGTTCGTGCGCTTTGCTACCGCTACTGCAGGCGATCTTCTTCATATGTTATAGTAGTTATTTTTTTATAATGATCAGTGTTGTTAACGCCTAGATTATTATCCTTTTTTGGGTTATTATACATCAAATGAGTAAATAAAACAATAATTTACCTAATTGGGTGAAATGGCGTATATAACAGTTCTTTTTTTATTCTTCACTTAACATACACTATAATCGAAAAATTTTAATTTATAAAAGGATTTATTTTATAACTAGTTTAAGGAATTTTATTTATGGAATGTATCTATTTTAGTGAATAAAATATCGTTTTATAAATATACTATTTTTTTTAAGTTTTAGACGTGCGCATTCACAAGAGATAAAGACATCTGATCAAAGAATATAGCATGTATGCTCGTTGATATAGGGTAACATGAAAAGTATCTACAGTCGACAATGTCAAATGTTAAGTACATAGTAGAAAATAATTTTTTTCACATACACACACGACTTTTAGAAATAATAATAAAAAAATGCAAACAATAAATATGAGTGAAGTTAAGAAAAAATGTGCTCCACACATATTATTTTTGAGATAATTACTAAACACTGCATGTACTGACATTCTAAGACAGTCATAAAAACAACTAGTTTAGTTTATTTTTTTTATGAAATGACAAATAAATAATGTATGAAATGTAAAAATAAGTTTATTTAACAATGGTTTTATATTATTCAAAGTTTTAATATTAAAGTTGTCATCAGCTGTCAAAATTATTTTATGAATATTGAAATCATTTTGTAAACACTGATATAAGTACCTAATGTAATTATGTCTGACTTGTTCTCAGTATACACCGCGGTTTCCCCACCGCGAAGTTACCCTGGGGTAACTGTGCTCGGACACGAGTATAAGCTATCATTAACAAAACGATCATAATATTGAAAATGTATCATTGCAGTAAAACTTTCAGCGATCAAAAGTCAATATTTTTGTAAAGTCAGTATCCATTAGACGTCTGAAATTTCAGCTATCCGACCCGAGCAGATAACGATAGCCAGCCAAAAAGACCAGCGACAAAGCCGTAATTAATACCCGAAAGGGAGAACGAGTGACGACTTTTGATAAGAGCCAGATAATGTGCACAGAACTAAAAGAAGGAGATCGGAAAAATAACGAACTAATGACTTGAGGAGCGAGGGATCTGGGAACTAGTTCGTGTAGTTCGTCTGTGGGAGCGCTCTTCCGAACTAGTTAACTACACAAGTCTACTGCCCGGGGATGCGTCGTCGGGAGGGAAGCTAATCCCGTGGCTCCCGAAGGTCCCGAATAGTCATGAAGAATAGCTGGGGGAGTCGGCGAACCGAGCGAGCGAGGATAAACACCGTTGACGGGAATAGTTGGAAAAAAAAAAATTACCCCTGCGAACACACGAGGTGTACAACACGAGTTAAGGCCCGTACTACAATGACACGTAAACGGGGACGGATCTCACAGTACAAAGTTTCTACTGTAGCACGCAGACGTGTGGATCAGCTCGGCAATGCTGAGCTCTTCCGTTTACGTTGCTCCGTGCGACCAATAAAAGCCGATCATTTAAATTTGATGGCAGCCGTGTTTGTTTATGTTCTAAATACGTTAAAAAAGTTGCAGGTACTAGAATATATAGTGTTTTCATTGTTACTTTATCGCCTTTTTTTATTATATACCTATGCAATTTCTGCATGTGTTTTGATCGCGAGGCATTATATATATATATATATATATATATATATATATATATATATATATATATCAGTGGCGTAGCGTGCCATCTCGGCGCCTGGGGCGGGAAACCCATTTTGCCGCCCCCATTCTATAGGTGCTTAATTAAAATTAAATTTCACATGCAATGAGGTACCTTTTATTGAAGTTAAAATAGGATGAGCGGTTTTACAAGCGGATTCTACGGGCCTTATGAGCAGCGAAGTCAGAAATAACTTTGTCAAAATCAATATTAGCAGCCAATTCTTGTTCAATCGACAATATAGTCAAGTTTGATAGTCTAGCGGAGTTATGTTCTTATATATTTTTAATGCCTTTTTGGTAATTATATTTAATTTTCGGAGCTCCGAAGTATATGATCAAATTATAATTTTTCGGGGGAATTGTTAAAGTATTTTTTTAGTATTATTATATAGCTATTTTTTATAAGTAGTAATAGGGTATGTATTTTATGATGGATGCACCGATTTGTGATGAAACGATTTTATGATATATATATATATTAAATGTTGTCATATAAATTTTGCGTCTTTTTAACTTGCTGCCTCCTCTCACTGTTCGCAACCTTATTAGTATTTTTTAAGCCTGCTATTAGTTTGGGTTTTAATATTTTTTTGGGTTTACCTGCGCTCGCGGTACGGGGCAATATATGAGTTTTACTGTGTCCCGGTTTGCGGAAGTTGTTTGGTTTGCCCTGGGTTAAGGTCAAACTTTACAGTAATGCGTAGTACTAAGTTCAATGAGTGCGAAAGAGAGGCATCGACAAGGGCCGACGCGTGAAACAAAAGATTTTGTATGAGTAATTAACATAATAAGGAGTGCCGCTCAACTCGGCTCGCGCGCGCCGGGCGGCGCGGCGTGGTGCGATGTTGCCGTTCGTATGTAAACAAACAAACGTTATAAAGAGCTCTGTCAGTGATTTCGCAGTTTTTCTTTTAAATAAATATTAAAAAATAGTTGGTGCGCAAAATTTTAGATGAAAATGGAACATTATAGTGTGTCTGACACATGTAATGAATGAATCATAGATCAGATCTCAACCCGCTTCACCGGCGACCCGCCCCCGCGGGCTGCCGCCCGGGGCGGGACGCCCCCTCCGCCCCACCCACGCTACGCCACTGATATATATATATATATATAAATTAATTAATTTCAACCTTGAAATGCAATCTCGTTGGTTGTCATTTGTTACGTTTCCGCGTATTGTGGAAGCAGCAGACGCGAAAGTGAAATGTTCTGTAAGATACGTCTCCGTATACGTGAGTCGTCTCAGTTTTCCTGCAATTGTAGAACGGGCCTAAGGCTGAAGTATCCTAAATTTATTTGCTTCTAATATTTCATATTTTGGTTCATTTTTCTTAAACAAATTTTTCGTATAGCTATCGTTTAATGTTAATAAAATGTTTTATTAATTCAATAAGTATTAATTTACCGGTTCTTAGAAACTTTCAGGCCAATTTTTATGTCAATCCTAGCAAGATAAAAGAACATGTAAAAGTGATATATGGGCTACAATTTTAATTTAATCGTTTGTGTGTAGCCTTTAACATGTTTTACTTAATTTGTTGTATATCATTTATAAATCAATAAAATATATTGGTTTTGCCGCAATCCTAAAACCTGACTTTTTCAGATTTTTGGGAAATCCAATCATTATTTTGGTTTATGTACGATGAAAAACATTTTTAGTAATACTTGTCAAAGGCTACACTTTAACGATTAATTTTAGTTCATGGTAAGGATGACATGAAAATTATTTTTTTTAATTTTATAAAAACCATTATATAAACACTTATTAAATTAATAAAACTATTTATAAACAATTTATGATAGTTATATTATAAATTTATTTAAAATAACGAGTAAAACACGAAATTATATAAGCAAAATTATTTAGGATACTGCCCATTAAAACTTACGCTACACGTTTTTTTTTTATCTTGTTATGTATAGGGACCAAAAAAATGAATTCATTTCGCAATAAGATAAATTGCCAATACGTATAGTATACTTCTAACCAGCTTCCACAGTTTATACGGAAGGCTATTGGGCCTGTGGGAAACTCTAAATTAACAGAAGTACCCAATCACAGACTACCCAGTTAAGAGGTCTCACCAGTTGGCAGTCAATGAACATATGGCATTTGCCCAAGTATGTAGAGGACTGTGAAGTCTAGCCTAGAAGTAATCTATACTATAATAAAACAGTAGTTTTTTTCTGTCTGTCTGTCTGTTTGTACGCGGTGTTCTACAAAACTACTATACGAATTTTAATGGGGTTTTCAAGTTAACTTGAGCGTAGCAGAGAAAGAAATATAAGCTTTATTTCATCAAAATCGGTTCAAGGAAAGAAAAGAAATCTTAATTTTATGACATACAATATAATCATTATAAGAAGCCATTAAGTTTTGCTATTGTAAGGAACTAAGTAGAGAGTAAGAAAAAATAAAGATCCTGACAGTTTGTAGTGTCGCCATATTTGTTTCAATTTTCAATACCCTTTTTGTATATTACAATTTAAGTTGCAGAAAAAAATCATGTTTCATAGACACATAAATAGTGAGTGTGTGTCATTTCTCTATGTCCACGAGGTCTCGGCGCGTCAATTTTCTCCTTCGGGCGAACCCGTCCGCTTAATTAAATAAACAGCTTTTATCTTTGAATGATTTCATGATTTATTTCATGAAAATCTGCTCTCATAAAAAAGTTAGTTTTATAGACATTCAATAGGTGTCTCTCTCGCTCTCTCTCTCTGAAAATCAATCTATGAATCGTTACAAATTTATTTCCTTTATTCATATCAGGATCTTTGTTTGTTGTGGTTGCGTGTTTTTCTGGGAATTGTTACAATATATAAGGTTGTGTTTAGTTGCAAGTTTGTGTTTTATTATTGTGTGAGTTTTCGGGTTGGTTTCCATCTATTTAAGCTGCCAGCAAAGATAATAAATAATAGCTGAAAGGAATGAGTACGTAAAGTAGGTTTCATTGTTTAATATTCACCAATAATGTTACACATTATCTATTTTCCAATTCGATACAACCAAAACATTATGTTTAAGTGTTTTATCTTTTGTTTTAAAACTTGAAATCTGCATAGCTGCCGAGTACATGTTGAGAATAACTTTAATAATATCTCACCAATAAACTATATACCTTCTGAATCTTGCTATAAATGTGGATGGTTACGAATTTATCTTTGTAGTTTTGTTAATTTTTTTTGGATTTAATCTATACTAATATTATAAAGCTGAAGAGTTTGTTTGTTTTAACGCGCTAATCTCAGGAACCACTGGTCCGATTTGAAAAATTCGTTCAGTGTTGGATAGTACATTTATCGAGGAAGGCTATAAGGCTATATTGTATTATCAATAACATTCTGGATCCTTACTAAAAGTCCAATTTAGAATCAAATGCGTTGGAGGGGGTTAGATACAACATGCAGTACACGTACGAAGTGTGTGTTAATGCCGCAGGCGCTATTGCCTATTAACATTGTTGCCACGCACTAGATGCCTTATCATTCTTAATTTTCCCATATAAATAAAAAAAACACCCGTGTGATATTAACAACGAAGCAATCAGTACCTTCATAAGAGTTCAATAAGTATTTAAATACTTTTTATCACTTTAAATCGCAAACTTAAACTATTGTTTTTTTTCCTCTCTCTGTTTTTAATTTGTTTTTTATTGCCTTTTTTTCAAGTATATATATTTTACATACTTGAAACTTCACAGTAAT
The DNA here is from genome assembly GCF_032445375.1 of Bacillus rossius redtenbacheri. Lineage (NCBI taxonomy): Eukaryota > Metazoa > Arthropoda > Insecta > Phasmatodea > Bacillidae > Bacillus > Bacillus rossius. The sequence goes on from NC_086333.1 coordinate 56,325,573, forward strand.
GTTACTTATGTTACGCAGGATGACATTTTCCGAAAATTAGATCCCATGGGTGGTTAAAACCAGGCAACAGTGGGTACTTTGTCTGCATGAGAACAGGATTTTGCATTGTTCATGCCTTCTGCGTCTCCATGGCAACGGGCATCGCGCGGCAGTGGCGTACCCACAAGGAGGGGCATGTATAATGAGCGGCGCAAGAGTGATCTGCCTGTAGACTGCCGTAGCGAAGTACGGGTACATCAGTTGTACGTTGCGTGCACGAGTCGGGAAACCATCGGTGCTATTCATTTTCTCTCCGGTACATTATACAGCATTGTAATATATTTTCACTGGATTTTTTTAAATTTACCATTACTGTAAATGGGAGATGTGGCTTAATTTTTTTCTATTAGTATAGCCGTGCGAAGCCGGGTCGGGCAGCTAGTTAATTATAAACGTGAATTTTTCCTGTCCCTAGTTATGTAACATCCAAGTATTACATTCTTCAAACTTGTTGACAACTTTAAAGAAAAAAATCTTTTAATAAAAGATAAATTTCATTATTTATTTTGGCGTAATCTTGACAAAATTCAATTCTTTAAAATTTAGAGACAAAATCACAAGTAATATGAATTATATGTACTAAGTGCTGACAATTATCAGGTTAAATAATTAATTACACTTTATGTAGGCAGCAAAACGAACTCGTTCTTTATTTTTGTATAAAAAAATTAAACTACAAAGATCACATTTATTTATTAGAGAAATTATGTTATGAATAGAGACCTGAAAAATTCGCGGATTCATTTCGTGATAGTCTAGATTACAAAAACGTTTGCCTGTTCACTGCATCAGTGATTGGGCCACAGTTTATCTGAATGATACTCGGCCAATAAAAAACCTTTAACAAAAGAAGTATCGAATCACTAGCGTCCCAGTTAACAGGTGTCACGAGTCAGTAACCAATGAGCAGATGTAATTTTTCCGCGTGCGTAGAGGATCATGGAGTATATATCCTACACGTCATTGAAATCGCGAATTTTTCCGGTCTCTAGTTATGAAGTATATTGTAGCACTGAATTCAACCCTGAAATTTTTTTTAATTGTTGTAATAAGATCCCCACCAGAATATTAATATCCTAATGATATTCTAAGATCATAGGTATGCCCTAACACGTTCAAATTGAGAAAGATTTATCTGCTATATTTAATGCTGTAGATTTACTCATTTGCAGAGACGGAAAAATATTTCATGGATTCATTTCGCGTTAGGCCAAACTTCAAATACACATATTTTTGAGCAGCTTTCACTATTGGCTCACTATTTATCTGGATGGCTCTGGACCAATGAGAAACCCTCAACCAAAGAATCATCCAATTAAAGACAACCCAGTTGAGACCGCTCACAATTCAGCAACCAATGAACTGAAGTTATTTTCCCGAGTATACACAGGACTGTGTGGTATACCCTGAAGGTCGTTGAATCGGCGAATGAGTTATCCTCTAGTTAACAAATTTCTGTGTTTGGGATGTCTTAGAAATGAATAATTTAACATTGTAGGTACTTACTAGTATTCTTAATGTACCTAGGCAATCTTATGCTACACCTATGAGTAGAGTCTTTCAGGATAGACTCCACAGTCCTGTGTATACTCGGGCAAATAACGCTAGTTCGTTGGTTGCTGACTTGTGAACAGTCTCAACTGGGTGGTTTGTGGTAGAATATTTACTAATTGGTCCAGAGCCCTCCAGATAAATAGTGAGACAATAGCGAAAGCACCTCGAAGGTACCTATATGTATTGGAATTTTAGAAAACTTGTCATGAATCCGTTAATTATTCCGGTCTCTACCTATATGCATAATATTACTTAACACCCAACATACCCTGAGACTGAGGATATTCAAAAATATATTGAATACCGCATTTAGAACATGTTAGGAATTAGCAATCTTAGCCGTTGTATGTATGGAATGGACAGATTAAGGATTTATGAATGCCATGTAAATGAGTGAGTGAGGGAGTCGCTCCTGGGTTTATGTATGTAAAAAAAAATACAGAATGAGTCAAATGCATGTTCATGCCAAAAAAAATTGTTTTCAACAAATTTACAACCTGTACTCGTAAGTGCTTTCCCATGCTTGTGAACACCTTTGAAGTTGAAGATTGGAATTTTTATTGCATATAATAGAGAAAGTATTCAAGAAGAAAGACTGAACGTCTGCATAACCTTTAGTAATACAAAGTTCCACTTGTTGCTGTCGAGAAATTGTTTTCCATACATTATTTTTGGCGTTTTTTCATCCCTATGAATTACCAAGAAATAGTTTTGTTTCAGTGACAAGTTTTTTAGAAACTAATTCAATTAAACACTATCTAAACACTCAGTGTTACATATGAAAAACATTCTCTATAATTTGCAATGAAAAAGTTGTTAAAATTCTATTTTACAAGCACTTAAGACTGGAAGTCGTAGTCTTCAACTTATATTTTTTCATGAACTTCCAGTTAAAGTTTTTCGATCGAATTGTGACTAATTCTTTCCAAAATACAAAATCCATAATTAAGTTCCAATATATTATGATTGGTTTTTACTAATTATAATTATTGTGAAATGAGCAGGGATCAGAAAATTTCGTGGTGTCAGTGACTTCTTTCATAGACTCTACAGTCTACTGCATACTTGAGCAAACATCCCCTGCTCATTGGCTGCTGACACGAGAGTTGTCTAAGACTGTGTGTCCACGTGGTTCGACACATTGTCCCAGGATCTCTCACTGGCCCAGAGTCTTCCAGGTAAACCTTGTGCCAATTTGCAGAAGAACCACACATACTTAGTTACCTATTTGAATGTTAGCTTTTCGAGAAATTTTTCCGGTCTCCATAAATAAGCCATGCAACTGAGTTTTTACGTGAATGCGTCTTTAAAAATGCTTCCATAGTGGGAGGCAATTAAAAAAAAAAAAAAAAATGATAACAATTTAATTACACCACTGGATAGCTAAAGGATCAAAGAATCCGTTACGCTAAGTGAGGACTGTAAAGCATCACGTGCGGTGGAGGGGGAAGCGCCGCCATTTTGAGATCATTTTGCTGCGTTTCGAGATTTCCATTTAGTATAACTTTTGACTCGGAGAAGCTACGACATACGTTTAGGTTTCAATCGTCAGCTCTCGTCAAAATCTATTGATTGTATATATAAATCATTGGTGTAAAATAGCTACAGCGATTATGTATGGTGTTAAATATATATAATCAAAAACAAAACATAGAAACCCGAAGGACTTCTTAGTGTTCAAACATGATTATAACATAAATAAAAGTATTTTATAGTTTGTATACAAAATATTACCTGTTCCGCACAACACACGGCACAACACACGGCCGTGTCCATGACACAGCCACACCCAATTTATTTATTTTACTTAATTCCATTAAATATTACGTAACATGAAGTAGGTTTCAAGTAGAGTAGGAAGCGGTGGTCTGACGGGTGCAGAACACCCTTAACGCGGGGGGAGACGAGCGGAAAAGAAACAAATGAACTTGTTGCGCGCGCGGAGGGGTTTTGCACGATCTATGCTCGCGCTCGTTTGCAACCCGAGCACCTTGCAATTTGCCGAGGGAGATACGGCAGCGGTGTCCGGGCGGGTCTTTGAGTCGGGAAGGGGAGGGGGAGTTGTTTTATGAAGCCGGTGGGGGGTTTACGACTCCAGGGTTCTGGTTAACCACAGGGCAGCGTTATCGCTGTTCTTCGCAGCCGATGACTTAACTCTTGTCTGCGAGCGGGACCCCGACGGGCAACGAACCAGCGAGGGCGCGCGTGGGAAGTTACGGTAAAAAGAAGAATGAGAGAGGGGAGGAAAGGAGCAGATCCCCTTCCCGCGGCTCGAAAGATAACGGTTTTGTAACACTCGAGACAGGGAAAAATTTCAACGGATTTATTTCACGAAAGACCAGGAGGATCCAAACTCTTTCACCTTGATGCTGCTCCAGTGGTTGGACTACAGCTTTTCCTAAAGCGCTCCAAGATATTGAAAACCTTCAAGATAAAAAAGTATCGAATCACACTCAGAGAATAAAATTAAAAATTTATAAAAAATTAACCCGACTATGGCGAACTAAAAATTAAGAAACAAGTTACTTGCAGATTATTTTCATATTCTAAATGAATTATACAAATATTTTAATATGTTAAAAATTCGTGTTTATTTAGTTCTATGAAAGTCTTTTCGTATTTTCAAACTAATGACGTTACAATTATGCCGTGGTCTTGTGTTTTCAATAACTCTTCCTTTTCGCCTCGCCGTAGTAGGTTAAATATGTTAGTTTGAATCAAATAAATATTTGTTTATTCATGGCGAAACATATATTTACTTGCTGTAACTAAATATTTTGTTGGCCTAACCAAATTTTGTGAGTAAAAAAATGTATTCGTCACACCTACAGAAATTCAAACCATTTCTTGAAGTAGCCAGTGGCATTACAGTTAAACCTAAAAAGTTTCAGTTTTGCAATCAATTAAATTCTCCTTATTTGTACAACCCAATTACGTTAAAAATGTAACTTTGGCAGCTAATTATTCAAAAAGTATGGAATATATATATTTTTCATTTCGTGAAAGTTAAAAAATTGAGAAAGTCTACAAGTTTATCTGTAATTACTGTAAATATAAAATCTTGACCTAAAATGGGAGGCACCCCCCTTAACGGCTGTGCGCAGCAGACGATGACTGGCATAGTCTGACCGAGGAGAAGGTTGACCCAGCGCGCAAACCGAAAGTGAAGTAGCTGAAGTTCGATGTGGCTGCGAGAAGCTAATACAGGTTCTGAGGCTCGCGGAAACCTAAAGTAGGGAGACCCAAAACAATATTAAAAACAAATTTTTAAAAAAATCTCTGGATAACTTTACTCAAATGTTCCTAATGTGTAGACTGTGTCCAAATCAACTTATTAGCTGCACCGAACAAACCTTGTTCACCAACGCATCAAAAAGGGCAACGAAGATCCAAATACATCAGACACACGACGGCTGCCTTTAGCAAAGCAAGAGGAGCCCGAGAAGATGATTACAGATGTGATGAATGGTGGGGAAATAGAGCCATCAGAGAGTCCCTGAGCGTCCCCAGTCGTTCAGGCAACAAAGAAGGATGGCAAACTGAGGTTCTATGTGGACTACCGGAAGCTGAATAACATCACCAAAAATGACCGCTACCCCCTTCATTGTAACGATGACTCTCTCACACGCTGGCACTAGATGGTTCTCAACACTAGACTTGAAGAGCGGTTCCTGGCATGTGGAACTTCATCCAGAGGACAAGGAGAAGACTATTTTCTCAACCAAAAATTAATTGTTCCAATTCACTGTGCTGTCATTTGGATGATGTAATGCTCCTTCAACTTTTAAAAGATTGATGTCAATTGTGTTGCGTGGCTTGACACGGAAAACATGCCTGGTATATCTGAATGAGATAACTGTGGTGGGAAATACAATGAAGGAACATATACAAAATCTCGTGGAAGTTTTTTTTAACAGACTTTGCCATGCACCAATTGAGTTAAGACCTAATAGTTGCTTCTTGTTCCAAAATAAGAATGAGATAACATTTTTAGGGCATGTGGTATCGCAGGATGGAGTTCGAACAGACCCTTTGAAGGTCCAGTCTGTCAATTAGTGGCCTTAACCTAAAAAGAACATGAGGTAAGGAGTTTCTTATGACTTTTTACCTACTATTGGCACTTAGTACCTGGGTTTGCAGCTATTTCCAGACCACTACATCAGATTACTGAACACATCTATTGCATCATAAGAAAATAACTTCTAGCTGTAGTTTAATTCCCTGCAGCCTTTGCCCACGTACTTATACAGGAGAAAAGTCCTTGTACATGCTGACCATTCTGCATTTTAGTGGCTGTTTCAATTCAAGAACCTGGGGGGACAACTGACTAGGTGGATTGAACACATACTACAGTATGACTGCCGAATCGAACATAAGGACTGAACTTACACCAATGCTGACGCCCTCAAAATGTAGACTGCAACTATTACAAAAGGGCAGTGAAGAACAAAAGAATCAAAGATATCACAAACGAATTTTGTTAAAAGTGAGGGTAAATGTGACTGCCAGCCTGAAAGTGGCACAGCCACAAGACTCTGAGCTATGGCTCATTATAGGCTGGTTAGAGAATGATACAGGATGTTTATCATGGTATAAGGCATCCATTGACCGAAGGGCCATGAAAGCTTATTGGGCACAATGGGATTCCTTAACGAAGGTGGATGGGTTACTGAAGAGGACGCGAGAGAGTTTAAAAGGGAAAGTGGTTACCATGCTGCTAATCCTCTCGACGTATTAGTACCCGAAGTGGTGAAAAAAATGCAGAATGGGACCTCGAGTGGCCATCTCGGATAAAATAAAACTCTAGCCAAGATTCTTCAGTGCTACCACTGGTTGATATGCCATAAATATGTAGAAGCTTGGTGTAAACAATGTGTCACATGTTTAGGCAGAAAAGAGCCACAGTAGTACCTATCATAATCGTGGAAAAATTAGATACTAAATTGTTGCAGCCCCATTTAAGAGGGTAGCTATTGACACATTGTAGGGACATTTCCTAAGACCGACGGAGCTGCATTCAGACCAAGGACATACTCTATGAATCAACCTTATCACAGTATGTGTGTCGGTTACTGGGGATAAAGAAGACATCTCAGTCTGATGGCATGTTGGAAAGATTCAACAAGAATTTCGAGGAACACCTTGCCATGTCTGGCCACCAACAATTTTGTAATCAATGTATTCCATTATTTCTGATAGCAAATAGGGCTGCCATTCACGACTCAACTGGACAGACTCCTGCCAATATTGTGTTTTGGAAAGAAATTGAGGTTACACTGTCACATCAAGTTCAGTCATCCTTGTAAAAATCCAGATAGCACAACTTACTATGTCTATCATCTGGAGAAGCACATGGCACTCATACATGATGAGGCTTGTAAAAACCCTCGATTGGCTATGAACCGAAAGAAGTCAAGGTACTACCTAATGGTTAACAAGAACAGAATTCAGGAAGGGGAGTTGGTGTGGCTATACAACTAACAACGAAGAAAAGGCAGGTGCTCTAAACTTAAATCTGCTTGGGAAGGCCCATATAAAGTGTTGAAAGGACTAAATTACGTGGTCTACCACATTCGGAGAGGGAAGGGAGGGTGAATGAAAGATGTAAATTTTGACCGATAGAGGGAACAAGCCAGAAGAGATGTGTTACCTGTTTGGGATCAATATTTTTAAGGCGGTAGCAGTGTTGTGTTGCTGTTAGAGACAAGACCGGCTCGGAACGTCACCCTGTGGGATCTCTGGGAAACCCCTTCTTTCTCTCTCTCACTCCTCGTGTGGGCGCAGTGCAAGTAATACGACAGTCCATTAACATGACTGTGACGTAGTCCGGGCCTGCGGCCCCTTTGAGCCCGATATGCCAACGCCCCAAACACCACCATCTCCGTTCGAACCTCCCGCTTGTGCGTGCGTGCGTTGGTAGCCCAGCAAGAGGGCGCTGTAGAAGCAGTGCGACGGCCCTAATTATGTACCTAATTAATTATTGTAACCTTTTATTTTCTAGCCCCAGTGTTTTTATGTTCAAGCCAACGTGCTCTTTTACTTAATTTAATAATATATTCTAGTTTTACAGACGTTGCGCGGACGAATCCGCACGGACCGGAACTTGACCTCAGTTGTGATTATTTTAAGTCTCACGTTAAATAATTACAGAAGTGTTAATGGTTTTTAATTAAGAGTATTGTGTTTTGTAATTAAATGATGTGTTTGTAATTATGTTCACTTTCGCCGGAGCACGGGATTATTAACTAACGTAACGGTTTTTGTACGGCGGAAGTGCGCCATTGCGAGGGTAGTGTAGCCAGTTCCTCTTCAACAGCCATCGAGAGTAGACGCGTCGGCACCCCGGGGGCCGCAATCTTTGTGCATCTGATAAAGTTTTTCTGTTTTATAATTTGTTCCTAAATAATTTCAATCTCTAGCCCTCAGGGCCGCTCTCGGTCGGTGGGACGTTTAATTAAATATTTATATCACTCGTTACGAACTTCTTTGTCGCAGTTCACAGGAGACTCGTGGCGCATGGCCACATGGTTGGCCCATGCTTCACCTAAGCTGATCCGTGCCCAGGCCTTTTACTGTTTTAATGGAGAACGTGTAGGGAGGCGTGAGTTATGGTATTAAACCTAAATTTTAACTGAGTCGTGAGTTATATTTTACGTAAGGAGAATCCAACCTTTGTACGAGTGTGGCGTGCCCGACGCCTAGAGCGGGCCAGGTTTGGTGTAGATCGACATAAGCGAATCAATAGGGCTGGTAACTCGTCCCACATGGGTCACGTCACGCCCTGAGAGAGAGGATCGGCCGGGGTCTACGTGCCCATTTCACGTGGTGGCGCCCATATAAACATCTTTCCCCGTGAAGCAGTGGAGAAGATAGCCCTCAACTGCTATCCCCTTCACCTCTCCCAGCACTTTCCCACTGAGCCTGGGAGATTCTCTGTCCCTCTCGAGTGTTTGGTACGTTCCCAGAGCCCCGTCTATATGAAGTGGCATAACTAGCAGGCCATTGTTCTCGTAGTTTCTAATGTTAAGTCGAATCTGATGACATAACACTTCGAAGGACTACGAGACCTTTCCAAAGCGGGACTGTGAGATGTATAAATGGGGAGGATGACCTGCGAGGGCAGTGAAGTAAAGAGGGTGAGTGACCCTTTGGCCAGCGATAGCGAGTAATAAGTTAAGGGCTTCATGTGCAAAGATCGAAGCATCAGGGACTGAAACATTGGGAATGGTGTAGTGTGCACAGTGAACGTGTGAGCAGTGCGAAGCAGTGTTTTGGGATTGAGGTGTGTGATTACAGTAGAGAGAGCCACTGCCGCGCTGAGCTCCAATGAGGAAAGTAAAAAGTGAAATTATAAAGGTGTGATTAATTTGTGTACAGACATTTAAATTATTCTGATTTAATTGTGTAAATATTAGCTAAAAAATAAAACTACAATCAATTAATTGGGCTATCATTAATGGACCTGTAATTACCTCTCGCAACAATATGATTTCCAACATTAACACAGCCAAGGCGAAACCTAATTTTTAATAAGTATAATTGAGAAAAGAAATAAAAATTAAAAATATGTGATGTTATAAAAATTTTTCTTAATTTTTGGCTGGGTTTTCTACATTACAATTATTATTATTACTATTATTATTATTTTAATAGTAAAATGTGTAGAACTTTACTGACCTCAAAACTGTGGGCAGTTGTCATTGTCAGGATCACAAGCAGTGCTGCTAAAATAGTAACACAAAAGTTGTCATTGGAGTGTTAAAATTAGAAAACATCAAACAAGAAGAGACCTCTGATATCATAATGAAGAGTTGGGCAGTTAGGTCTATGTACTATTTTGGAAATGAATTACTTAAAACCAACAAAAATATAATAACTGGAGACAAGAAATGAAGTTTTTATTTTTAGTCCAATTGCATTTTTAAAACAAAGGATTTCAGTGTTTTTGTTTTTTATTTTATATACTTACTCCATTAAAATAGAGGTAAAAGTTATAAGCTGCATTTTCACGATAAATTTTTTTGTAATAGATTGGTTTAAAACAGATACATTCAGAATAATAAACATAAATTAGTGAGCATTTTGGTTTAAAATAGAATCAATGAGATACACAATAAAATAATTAAACTAATTTTTCTAATACACGCACTTTGGTACAATTTGTTTTCTCTCGAAATCACAACATTCCTTGAATTTCAAACATTAAAAGATTAATTTTTTTTATGATTTGAATTATGTTTTGGTTAAATGCTAAATCATTCCATGATATAACTTAACAGATACATTCAGAATAATAAACATAAATTAGTGAGCATTTTGGTTTAAAATAGAATCAATGAGATACACAATAAAATAATTAAACTAATTTTTCTAATACACACACTTTGGTACAATTTGTTTTCTCTCGAAATCACAACATTCCTTGAATTTCAAACATTAAAAGATTAATTTTTTTTATGATTTGAATTATGTTTTGGTTAAATGCTAATTCATTCCATGATATAACTTGTATATAGGTTCTATGTGGTATTGCATAATAAAGATTGTAGAATTTTGCGGTCATAGTCTAGAGTTGCTTGGCTTCTGGGTTGTAGCCGCTTCGAAGGCGGAGATATCACTAATGTTTAAGTCGCCATTTATCATGGAGTAATTACCTATTGAAGCTAAGCAACTCCTATTAACTTACATTTTGGTGTTATGCTGTCTTTTGACATGTTTTTTGCTGTTATTTCAGTTTTATCGCAATTTACCATGTATTCTTGTCCCAAATAATTACAGACGAAGAGAAAACATTGAGATATAACTTTGGTAGTTTATTTCGTGACTCACAATGACATATCAAGTGAAGCAATGAAACTAGAAACTTTAGCATGAATTAAATTTGAAATGGCTTGGTGCCTTTTATGAATAAAGTGTTTATGTTCAATGCCAGCATTAAGTGACTAGCTTTGTTAATGGAACTGATGGCTGTGCATAGCCATTGTAAGGCGAGGCAGAATGCTCCAGATTTCGGTTTTGGTAGTGGCAGGGCATACTGATGGCTTCAAAGTACGACTGAGAAAGAAACATAATGCATATAGTAACATCTACTGAGAGGTTTCAGAGTAAGCACATACAAATTTCTCAAGCCAAGTCCTGTGGTGTAAAATCAAATAATGTGCACATTAACCTAATTATGTAAGCTGATTACCAGTTTCAATTATAAAATGTATTTTTTTATTTTTAAGTATGCTTGGCACCGTTATTGCTGTTCTTAGGAAAATAAGCAACAACAATGACTGCAATACAAACATTGAAAACTATTTCAAAAGGGTACTCATTAATGTTCCTGGGCTGGTGCATTAAAGTTTTACGTTTCTGTAATATGTAAGCAGGTAATTTGTAAAAATACTATGTGTGGTGTGATTGACTACGTAGTTTAGGGTGCAGGAACAAGCTAGTGTGTTGTAAAGGTAGGTGCTGTTCCAACTTCTAATGTATAGAATCAAGAGTAGGGTATGTGCATGTAGTGATGAAGATTTTGTGTTTGTAGTGTGGGTTGAGGATGGCTATGCATCTACTGAAACATTTATAATAAATATTTAACAGGAGAATATAAACATTTCTGTTCTGGACCACAGAAGACACTCAATTCCAAACAAAACTTTAAAACATACAAAATTTATTTATGTAAAAACTTCTAAACACATAATGATTCCGCACATATACAAACGTGTACAATATACATACATGTGAAAATACACAGACAAAGAAATTGAACATTCTGATGGGAAGGCAGGTAGTGACCAAGTAACCAAAAATAAAAAGAGCTTGTTTCATCCGTTCTGTTGGGTAACCGTCTCTTCCAGCGACAGATCCTTCAGCAGTGCTTCCAGGTCCATCCATTCCACAATCACAGGCGCCACTTTCCCGGCAATGGGGAACTCTTCCTGGAAAGTATTGTCCCTGTTAGAGCGAGAGTGGACAGGAGCAATGCAATTCTGGACTGAACATCTTAAAAAAGTCACATTGAAAACTCATTCCAAGTTGCTTTATGAAATCATTATTACAGGTTTTGTGTTGAAAGACACATGTGCCATATATACATGCGAACCCAAGAGCTACTTTGTTAACGTTGACTGGTTTCATTTCACTCTTTAAGTGGTTTAAGATTGCTTGATTAGCTTGGCTACATCTTCTATTCGCCAACTGAATCACCTGCTCCCTTTACCCCACCACGTGCATAAGTTCACTCCTCCATTCCCGTAGTTTCACCCCTTTATCACCTCTGATGGTCTCCACGTTGATGAGACGTTGAGACTTGATCCTCACTGAACCGTGCCAGTCGTTACTTTACTTAGAACTGGATCTTCCTCGAAAGAACAAAGGAAGCTCAAGGTAATTAGCAGCACTCGCTCAGGCAAGGGTGCAAATCTGTAGGATTCTCAAGGAAGGGCCCGCGGAAAATTTACAGAGAAGGGAGGGGTGAGGGGCAGCGCTGCCCGAAAGTTGTGCACATGGGATTAACTGACAGAAGTACGGTACTCTCTGTACAGGATGCTTGTCTGTTGTATACTGCCCATATTTGTGCCTATACACATGCAATAAGCAGAAAACTTTATAATATACAGTAAGTTTCCCATAAAAAAGTTTAAAGTTTAAGTTTATCCACCCTGTTATTTTGCAAGAGCAAGCTGGACCCCTCAATATAAATTCAGCCTCCACCATCCCCCAAGCTGGCATAGTTCAAACACAACTTATGCCATTTTATAGTGTGTATGACCTACTATGCACTATACCACCATCTGAAAATAAAAATACTTTTATAATCTGGGTGATGGCACACAGGAATAGGACACTACCTCCACTCCAAATTACTATCACTGGGGAATTCCCGTGACTTTTCCATAATTTCAAGTGAGTTCCCTCCACTTTCCTTGTCCAATTCCAATTTTCCTGACTTTTCCTCGACTTCCCAGCACATAGACAGCGTGTTGACTGTACTTATATTTCTACTGGTTTTGAAGTGTGGGCCGCACGCATTACTCTTGAGGGCCACTCACCACTCACCAGTGAGCAGTAGGGCATCGCCGGAGGAGGCGGGCACTTCCGGCTGTCCAGGAAGTTCATGAGGTCTTTGTAGTTCAGCTCGCCCGCCTCGTTCCTGTCTATCCTGGACAGGAAGAGAGCACTCTGTACCTTCTTTACTCAAGTCAATGCGTTGTTTAGTTTTCCTGGCTTTGCTTCGTTCAACGGGCTATTTCTGGAAGTTATGCCATGATTAGAGACAAGATTTTATGGTTTTATTTTTAGGCCAGTTTCATTTTTAAAACACGAGATTTCAGTGTTAATGTTTTTTATTATTTATGAAATCTGTTTATTCATAAAGATAGCACCATTTTCAACAAATAAGACATTTACTTAATCAAAGATACTTACTTTACTGAAACAGTGTCATTTTGATGCATGATGCACTTTTACAATATAATAATTGGTAATAAGCATCTCAAACTATTAAAAATCATACAAATAAATCAGCAAGTATATGTGCATTTAACCAGTTGCAATTAAAAAACATACAAAAAAATACAAATTTTTCCAATCTATTAAGTGCGTACGTACATTTTTGTACTAATTCCATGCTAAATAATTTACATTCATTGAATTACATTTTTGTAATCAGGGCCCTATTTCATAAACACAGTAATAATATCAGTTCCTAAATAGTAGTGAAATAAAAAGTAGCTATTAGTGTATAAATTTGTGTTTCATAAACAAAGTTGAAGGACTGCTAAAATATTTCACTAATTTTATTAGTTTAATAGTCAGCTGATGTTGGTGGGTGATATTTTGATGTTTACATTTTTGAACATTGTGTAAAAATGGCTAAAAGAGAACTTAAAAACAGGAAATATGAAAAAATTTCGAGAATAGAGATGTTCTGTTTGGTGCATTTGCTGGCACTTTAACAAAAGATGTGAAGAAGTTATGTTAGACAGAAATTCGTGATTATGTAGTAGCAATCGGTTTAGTCACAAACGACAAAGACTAAGCCAATTGCCCTCTAGACAGTAGCTTTTTAGAAACATTGTGCATGTCTGCTATGCAGTGGTATTGCACACCACTACCAAGCCAGTGTAGTGCTATTTGCAGTGGTTGCTTAGGTTAAAGTGCCTGGTTCCGTGCTGTTGGATGGAATAAAAAAGGTTCAATCCTTGTGAGCACATAATTAAAAACACCACGTGTTAACCTAAAAAGTTCATTGTACTCATATGTTTCCTCTAACAACGTTTAGGTTTTCCTTTCTTGAAAATGTCTCGGACGTCTTACTATTACATCATCATCATCTTCACTTCCACTAGAATCTGAGGATTCCATTTTCTTTGTTAAATTTTTGTACTACACAAACAGATACCACTGCTGTTCTCTAAAAATTGATGACTCTTAAAATGATTTATTATAAAGCTAAGATTGATAAATTTCAGTGCTAATAATCAGTGCAATATATTTGTGTTTGAAGTTTATGAAACACTCTTGATTTTGAACTCATTTTATTACTCATTATTAGGAGTCCTACACTACTAGCTACTTTTTTACACTACTAGTTTTATGAAACAAAACTTATAATTAGCAGCTACTTCTATGACTCCTGGGCCCTATTTCATAAAACTTATTAGTCTCATAATTAGGAGTCAGGAGTCATAGATGTAGCTGCTAATTATAAGTTTGGTTTCATAAAACTAGTAGTGTAAAAAAGTAGCTAGTAGTGTAGGACTCCTAATAATCAGTGATAAAATGAGTTCAAAATCAAGAGTGTTTCATAAACTTCAAACACAAATATATTGCACTGATTATTAGCACTGAAATTTATCAATCTTGGCTTTATAATAAATCATTTTAAGAGTCATCAATTTTTAGAGAACAGCAGTGGTATCTGTTTGTGAAGTACAAAAATTTAACAATGAAAATGGAATCCTCAGATTCTAGTGGAAGTGAAGATGATGTAATAGTAAGACGACCGAGACATTTTCAAGAAAGGAAAACCTAAACGTTGTTAGAGGAAACATATGAGTACAATGAACGTTTTAGGTTAACACGTGGTGTTTTTAATTATGTGCTCACAAGGATTGAACCTTTTTTATTCCATCCAACTGCACGGAACCAGGCACTTTCATCTAAGCAACCACTGCAAATAGCACTACACTGGCTTGGTAGTGGTGTGCAATACCACTGCATAGCAGACATGCACAATGTTTCTAAAAAGCTACTGTCTGTAGGTCAATTGGCTTAGTCTTTGTCGTTTGTGACTAAACCGATTGCTACTACATAATCACGAATTTCTGTTAACATAACTTCTTCACATCTTTTGTTAAAGTGCCAGAAAATGCACCAAACAGAACATCTCTATTCTCGAAATTTTTTCATATTTCCTGTTTTTAAGTTCTCTTTTAGCCATTTTTACACAATGTTCAAAAATGTGAACATCAAAATATCACCCACCATCAGCTGACTATTAAACTAATAAAATTAGTGAACTATTTTAGCAGTCCTTCAACTTTGTTTATGAAACACAAATTTCTACACTAATAGCTACTTTTTATTTCACTACTATTTAGGAACTAATATTATTACTGTGTTTATGAAATAGGGCCCTGACTCCTAATTATGATACTAATAAGTTTTATGAAATAGGGCCCTGAGTTGATTTATGAGTAAATATGATAATTAATTTGATTATTTTTTTTTCCATTTTGGTGCTTTGTGATCTATTAACTTACATTTCGGTGTTACATGGTGTATCTACATGTGTTTCAGTGTTATTTTGGTTTTATCGCAATTCAACATACAATATTGTTCCTAGTCATGCTAGATATCTTGCGTTTGCAGTTTAGTGGCCAATTTTGTAACCACACATCTATCAGACATTATTCGCGAGTTGTGAAATACCTGGTAAGTGGTAATAATCATAAACACTTGTGAAACATTTTACCAATATTATATTACACTTAGTAAATATTTGTTACAAATATTTATGAGAGGAGAGTTATCATATTAAATAGAGATATATAGTCCTTAATAAATAGCAATGAGGAAAATATGGGAAGAAAAAAAATATCTGCTTGGCATGTGAGACCAAAGAGGTTAAGGCTCTGTTTGTTAGTTAATTTTTACGACATCGCTTTCATCTAAGGTCTATTCCTGTAGAATTTTCAGTCTTTTTTTCTTCTTTTTTTTTCCCCTTTTGTTGTTTGGTCACAAATTTTGTCACCACAAGATTACTTAACACTATTTGCGAACTCTAGAATTTAATGAAAGTGTTGTAACCCTTCTTCCTACTTAATTGGAAGAGGGGTTGCGTCCCCGACTCACTCTGGGCGCGAAGGGAAAAAATAAATATTAAAACCAGGCATAAAAAGCTAAACAATATAAATTCCCCACACCACTGCCCAGGGGTCAGGCCAAAAAATTCAAAGGATATAATAGCAGAGTAACCATTAAACAAACAAGAGGCAAGACTTTGGACGTATGTTATTAAAAAATAGAAATTTGCAAAAATAATTTTTACTATACATAACCATACAAGCTTAGTTACAAAAGCTGACGTTAATAATGGCAGCATCTTATCCCCATTTGCGATACTAACAATAACCTTTAAAAAATCGTAAAAATATAAATACTGATAACAACAAGTATAAAAATATATAAGGACGTGAGGCGTGGCCACTATAAAATATCAAAATTTACTGACTGCCCTAATACCAAAAAATCAAACAAGACAATCAATACAAATATATAAAAAATCTACAAAAATAATACTGAAGTACAAACAAATTATTTAAATAAAGTTCTTAAACTCTCAATCAACGGTTTAGTCTTTCTTCAGATGTTCGTTGCTAAAGACTTGCCAAAAAAACAAAGTTAATATCCTAGGCGTGCGCTGGCTTCCTGACCTTCCTCACCAACTCCAGAGTCTAATGCCACGCCGGGCCATAGGTACGAATTCACAAAGGCGTGAACGATGACCAAAAAAAAATTATCTTATTTTTAAGGGAAATGTAGCAAAAACTCTTCACGTAACATAACCATGTTACCACAGAAGTATTTATCATCAGCTTCAAACAAAGTCTTACTTCTTTATTAACTTGCCAATGATTTTATAAAAACGTAGAATGGCCGCACCAACCAACATCAGGCTGCGCATGTAGTCCAATACCGATCGCATACATTTAATAATACTGCACAAGCTGATATATTAGCCAAATGCCAACTTTACGTATGCAAATTCCGAAGACAAAGTCTCAAAAACAAATTGCAAAATGTTCGTTTCTTCCAAACTTATACTTTTATGGCAACTACAGGCAAACGGGCGACCTTATTAAAAAATCCCACACTGGAACAACGTGTGAAACAAATGGGCCTCTTCACCAAACAGGCTAATAAAAGTTCCGTCCAAATAAAATTTAGTATGGGAAAATACACAGTTCACTAGGTTTGCCAAAAACCAGTGCAGCACCACGAGGGTAAAAATCAAAATCGCGGCCTCTCTTTACCTTGATTTCTTCTGTATCACAGGGCAATCCATTTGCCCTGTCACCCAGCGTGGAGCCTCCATCCCAATATTCTTCGTCGCCCGTTGCCGTCCGGCACACCAGTCCGCGCCGTCACATGGCTCTCTCCTCGACGGTCGCTCGGCACGCACTCCCTCGCCGGCCCAGCTGATTTTTTCTTCCCGGCAAGCCGAATGTCTGACGTCATCAGCCAACCGCCGGGCGCTCACCAAGTGGTATTTACGTGAAACACAATCGATATTCTTAAACTCATAATCGATAGCTACCAAACGGCGTATAACTAATTAACAGAAACAAATATAATTAAAAAAAATTTACAGATAAATTAACATTAATTAAAAAAGGCGTAAAAATACGTGAAATAAAAAACCATATAAAACTAGAGACCAGCAACAAAAATAAATTACAAGTAAAAATGTGGCCCTGCCGGCCACAACCTCCGCCTTGAACAAAAAAAAAATTTAAACAGCAACCTTAAAAAACTAAAACGTCAAAAAAAAAACCTTGGACTTGGAGACAAAGTATTCTCAAAAACTTCTAATCCAACAAACCAGCCCAAACTCAAACAAACAAACCTGCAACAAGGAAAACTTGCCTCCAAAGCCTCAGTCAAAATTTCAACGCTCAAAAAAAAAAAAAAAAACAAGAGAAGGATTTTCCAACAAGTAACGGAAAAGACAAACTAAACTCACAAACCGAACAAACGGGATCTAAGTATGCCAAAACAAAACAAACAAGCTCCAAAGTCAAGACCGAAACGTATTAGACAAAACCTTCTCTCTCAAAATTATCAATAACTAAAGGTTGCAAACTAAAGCAAAGAACTATAAAAACTATAACCTCACAGGAAAAAAATCAAAACCATCACTGGAAATCTAAAAGACCACTAAAATTCCTGGTGCTGATCCTGCTCCCGCAGCTTGCAAATTAGCGTAAACCTGTTCTTTGGGAAGTTTATAAATCCAAGAAACTGCCATTATTAAAAAAATCAAAAAAGTCAGCAAAATCGCAAAAGTCCAAAGTCTCTGCCAAGCAGAGTGGCGCAGGTTGTAACCCTTCTTCCTACTTAATTGGAAGAGGGGTTGCGTCCCCGACTCACTCTGGGCGCGAAGGGAAAAAATAAATATTAAAACCAGGCATAAAAAGCTAAACAATATAAATTCCCCACACCACTGCCCAGGGGTCAGGCCAAAAAATTCAAAGGATATAATAGCAGAGTAACCATTAAACAAACAAGAGGCAAGACTTTGGACGTATGTTATTAAAAAATAGAAATTTGCAAAAATAATTTTTACTATACATAACCATACAAGCTTAGTTACAAAAGCTGACGTTAATAATGGCAGCATCTTATCCCCATTTGCGATACTAACAATAACCTTTAAAAAATCGTAAAAATATAAATACTGATAACAACAAGTATAAAAATATATAAGGGCGTGAGGCGTGGCCACTATAAAATATCAAAATTTACTGACTGCCCTAATACCAAAAAATCAAACAAGACAATCAATACAAATATATAAAAAATCTACAAAAATAATACTGAAGTACAAACAAATTATTTAAATAAAGTTCTTAAACTCTCAATCAACGGTTTAGTCTTTCTTCAGATGTTCGTTGCTAAAGACTTGCCAAAAAAACAAAGTTAATATCCTAGGCGTGCGCTGGCTTCCTGACCTTCCTCACCAACTCCAGAGTCTAATGCCACGCCGGGCCATAGGTACGAATTCACAAAGGCGTGAACGATGACCAAAAAAAAATTATCTTATTTTTAAGGGAAATGTAGCAAAAACTCTTCACGTAACATAACCATGTTACCACAGAAGTATTTATCATCAGCTTCAAACAAAGTCTTACTTCTTTATTAACTTGCCAATGATTTTATAAAAACGTAGAATGGCCGCACCAACCAACATCAGGCTGCGCATGTAGTCCAATACCGATCGCATACATTTAATAATACTGCACAAGCTGATATATTAGCCAAATGCCAACTTTACGTATGCAAATTCCGAAGACAAAGTCTCAAAAACAAATTGCAAAATGTTCGTTTCTTCCAAACTTATACTTTTATGGCAACTACAGGCAAACGGGCGACCTTATTAAAAAATCCCACACTGGAACAACGTGTGAAACAAATGGGCCTCTTCACCAAACAGGCTAATAAAAGTTCCGTCCAAATAAAATTTAGTATGGGAAAATACACAGTTCACTAGGTTTGCCAAAAACCAGTGCAGCACCACGAGGGTAAAAATCAAAATCGCGGCCTCTCTTTACCTTGATTTCTTCTGTATCACAGGGCAATCCATTTGCCCTGTCACCCAGCGTGGAGCCTCCATCCCAATATTCTTCGTCGCCCGTTGCCGTCCGGCACACCAGTCCGCGCCGTCACATGGCTCTCTCCTCGACGGTCGCTCGGCACGCACTCCCTCGCCGGCCCAGCTGATTTTTTCTTCCCGGCAAGCCGAATGTCTGACGTCATCAGCCAACCGCCGGGCGCTCACCAAGTGGTATTTACGTGAAACACAATCGATATTCTTAAACTCATAATCGATAGCTACCAAACGGCGTATAACTAATTAACAGAAACAAATATAATTAAAAAAAATTTACAGATAAATTAACATTAATTAAAAAAGGCGTAAAAATACGTGAAATAAAAAACCATATAAAACTAGAGACCAGCAACAAAAATAAATTACAAGTAAAAATGTGGCCCTGCCGGCCACAGTGTTCATAACTATGAATACTTCCATGATACATTTGCTGCTATTACGTAGACAACAATTTGTAAATATAAAAAGGACAAAATTAGCCATGAAGCACAAAATTCCAGAGAGCTCTCTTGATAAGTTTTATAGGAAGAGCCCTGAAATATTAGTAATGACTAGATTGTATGGATAATTGCAATAAAACAAACCAAAATAACACCAAAAGCAAGTAAAACACAGCATAACACCGAAATGCAAGTTAGTATGGATCATAAAAATTTAATTAATTATTTTTAATTGTTCTGAATTTATCTGTTTAAGACCAATTTATTACAAATTATTTTATTGTAAGATTGCAGCATATAAATTGTATCACTGTTTTTGGTGGAATAAGTATTACAAAACAGCTTTCATAAAAATATATTAAACAATAACACCGATTCCTATGTTTTGAAATGAAATTGGGCTGAAATTTAAAACCATAAAATCTTGTCTTTAGTAATGACAAGAAAATAAAATAACCAATGTGGTTTCAATTCCTTTCTACTGTGATAGAATCTCCAGCCTTAATAGCATTTTTTAATTATTGTTATATATACTTTTGAGGGTTCCCTTGCTATCTTAAAGGAGGAAAGTTGGCACTTCATGTTCCACTGCTGGTTTCATTAATTCATTCAAAATGCCACCAGCAGACATTTCACAACAAGGTGGCAATTGTCCAGAACATACTAGATGGCTAAGCACATACATTAAGACATCATGTTGATGTGATATCTCTACAGCACAAACTGAGAAATAAAATCACTGAATCCATACCATTTTAAGATTACAACATTTTTTGACACATTCTCAAAATTAGAATATTAATCAAAAACAGTTTTAAGTATTATCATCGCACTCCAACAGTAACTCACTGCTCAAGTAGAGCCACAAATCACATTCTTTCCAGAAAGTAATCTTTCCAGAAAGTAATCATGCTAGAATAGTAAACAAATAAATGATCATGAAAATTTTTAGAACGTATCTCGTACATAATGCAAGCGCAGTGTTTTAATTTATCAGTCGGCACTTGCAAGTTATTCAGACAGTAACTCTCCTTTATTTTAAATCTACTTACTTTAATCGCATATGATTGCCAACTATGTATTCTGATATGTCTTATGTAATATATGACTAAGAAATAATTCAAGCTTCTCATCACAGAGAGATAATATGCCGGAATATAGGAAATAAATCCATTCATAATTATAAAAAAATTAAATTTTTAATCAAATGTGGTACACGTCCGTCAAACATATTAATTAAATACTGCATGCTTTGCCAGTCTTTTTTAAAGTATATTTTTTTTTCGCTCTCTTAAGCACCACAGTGAGCAGAGTCTGAACACTACACCATACACGAACCACGGAGTGGGTGTCCGATATAAATTGTGAAGTTACTCTAGTTAGCCGTATGTAAGTGCATGTCTTTTTTTTGCAAAAAAAAAAATCAGATTGCTCACTAGACTGCAGCAAAATATGCACGTGCCTCATTCGGCCTGGCCATTCAGGATACGTTAGCTTCCGCACTGGATGCTGACAGTAGACGTGTACATACTTGAAATGAACCCAGCCAACCACGAAACACAGACAATGCCAACAAAATTTTAACACACAGCTGGTCTGGATAGCTTTACACATAAAAACACACGGACCTAGCAATTTAAAAAAAAAAAAACAGTAGCTGTATAAAGGCCAATACTATAAGTACGTATGTTAAATAGCTTGACAGGAACTCTAAGGAAGAATCATAGGAATGCGATCATGAAATGAGTAATGTCTAACGCAGCAGTTCCCAAACGGTGGGTCGCGACCCACTAGTGGGTCACTGAAGGGTTACAGGTGGGTCGCAACTAGGTCCTAAAACTATCAGAAACCATCGAATAAACCATAAGAAAAGATAAGAAAAATCGAAACAAACTGAATTGTGTGCTAACACGTATCTACTGTTAAATAAATAACTGTTTTGCTACAAGTGTTTATATTTTGGCAACCATTTTCAAATCAGAACACAAACTGTTTATCAATAATCAATCGGTATCTTAAAAAAAATCATATATATATACACATGCAATATTTTGCGGTAAATTATACACACATAAGGAAGGGATACGATACAAATAAGATTTTTTTACTCCACCATGGACCGATAGACCATGGAGATATTCCGATAAGGAAAGGTGGGTCGCCAGCTGAAAAAGTTTGGGAACCACTGGTCTAACGTAATGTTGAAAAAATAATGTGAATTACACTTCAGGTAGGGATTAGCATTTTTAATTATTTATAGCCAAAAAAAAATTGTTTTTGCCGTCCAGATGGGACTCCAGCTGTGAACACGGCAAGGACTGCACAGCCGACGAACGGCGCTCTCACTTGTCCAGTACGGCGCAGAGTAGCTGCTTGTCGACAGGCAGCCGCGCGGCCCGGCACAGGCCGTACACGGTCGCGCGCGGCAGGAAGCCCGAGCGGCAGGCGTCCGCGTACCGCAGGTTCTCCTGCAGCCGGTCCAGGTCCTTGAAGAGGAACTTCTCCATGTGCGTGTGGACGAACGACCTGTCGCGACAGGGGCGGCGGGCGGTGTCACAAGAGGTCCCCTGGAGCCTTTGAATATATATATACTGTATAGAAGTCGCCAGCCCAGGTTAAAATTTCTAATACGGTTTTGAGGTTTTGAGGTAGTTGGTTAATTCACCGCCGCAATCGCCACCATCTCTGGGGCATCGACTTGTGGTGATCCCTGGCGGACAAGTGTCGAACTCTTCAAACACCCCTTCCCCACCCTCCCGTCGAACGACCCTCGAGCTGCAGTGAATGATCGGTTGGGTGCGGGGGGGGGGGGGGGGGAATGGACAGCGGGCGACAGTGCTGAACTCTAACGTGCAAATAACAACCTAAGATGATACAGGGCGTTACGGCAGCGCCCTGCAGCGGTGTGAAGTTCCCAAGATGCTCATCATACGCTTCTGAAAAACGTAGAGTAAATCCTATCCACTCGCGACTTCTATACAGTATATATATTCAAAGCCGGAGCGGACCCAGCGTTCCAGCATACTCAGGGAGCACTGGACCGGCACTCTCAGTTCTCCAACTGCTTCCGAGAACACTGGCGGATCCAGAGGGAAGGAGCCATAGAAGCGTGTCCCTTCCCCCCCCCCCCCCCCCCCCGAGTAATTTTTAAATTTCTCCTAATTCCTTATCGTAGTTTACCAAACTTACTTAAAAGTATTATTTTGCTACGGTGTTATAGATAGGAGGACATTTTTGAACCACAAATAAAATGCAATAAATATTTCAGTTCCAAATGTGCTTAAATTGTATTACAATCCCCTGATCTTTATTCTGGATCCACCCTTGTCCCAAAATCACTCTGGGCAAACGCTGGAACCATTCCTTACGAGGTAACAACCAACGTTCCTGAACTGCCCTGTTAAATGGCACTATTTGTAATGACTTCATTCTCACCAATTCATAGAGAGAAAAAAGCAAATGTAAAAAAAATGCACTTCTAAGAATGGCATAAAAAACTATAGGTTTGCAAGTATCAAAAAATTATCTAGGTAAGTAAATAACTATAGTAAATAATTATTAATTTCCAATATATACACCAAATGGGATTTACTCATCAAACAATTTTATTGAAAAAAATGTAACATGTAAGTATGAAGCTAAGATGATTTATTGAGAATTTTAGGTTTTTTTGCTGCAACATTATCATCACATTGTTTTTATGTGTAAAAATCTGTGATTATTTATTTAAAATAATTATTAATACAATGCTTTTAATAATATAAACAATTATACAAACAAATCAACTTTTAAACTTAAAAAAGTTACAAATTAAGAAAATGCAATGCTAGTATTTTTTCTTTAATTTTATTTTACTTCTTTCTATTATGGTTTCAGTTTACTGTATTGTTAATTAATTTTATTGGCCTACTCTGAAGTTGTAGAAAATAATTACAGTTTGTTTAATTTAAATTTTAAAAATATTTGATATTCATAAATGATTTGAAATTCAGATAAAATTTAAATCATTAGGTCTATTAGAGAAGCCTACAAAATAAATCAGTAATATTTCACAGCTGTATCTTTATAATAGTCACGTGTACTTAATTTGACATCGGTAAAAAAACATTTACACAATTACAGGTAAAAGAGAATACTGAGAAAAACTCAAAATCACAATTTTTTTTGATAAATTATGTGCATTTAATTTCTTGTCATTGACTTATTAATATTATTTGAGAACTTTCTCTGTAAAATTAGGTATAGCACTCTTGCATTTTATGTTTTGTCACAAAATTTCTTACCAAATATTTAAGAAAGTTTATTTTATAGTGGTAAAAAGGAAGCCTGTGTGAACAATAATTTTCTGATTCTAAGCGAATATCAAATTGTACGTTTAAAATATTTGCAAAGTCTAATTGACTAGCGAATATTGTTCTCGGCGAAGCTGTATTACACTTTTTTATAAAATACAGGATTGAAATTTAAAAAAAAAAAATCATTAAATGTGTGTAATGTTTGAACTGATTAAGTGATTCAACAATTTGGCCCTATATATGCCATCATTCACTAAAAGATAAAATAACCATGCATAATATTAATATTGAACATTCATAAATGCAAACGGAGTACCACCATTCTATTTTTACAAGGCTTTGCATCACAATCGAAGCTTCAAATTGAATATTAAAAAAAGCTTCAATTGATTTGTTTAGTCAAAGCTTCGCACAGGTCTAGTAAAAGTTACCCAAGTGTTGATAACTTGCATGACTTTTAACAGATAGAAAAAATGTTTAGCAAATATCTAGTGAGAAAATGCAAGAGAAATATTAGAATTTTTCAAGAAAATCCATTTATTAACAGCACTTATCAGTGTTAGTGTGACAAAGCCTTAAGAGTAGCAATGGGTCAAATCCCAATTTTTTGGCATCCGAATCTCAAATTTGAATCTCAAAGAGTACCTACTTTGCATATACCCCTCAAATTCGAATCTAGGTCTCAAGGGTCCAAAATAAAATAAGGTACAAGAAATGAAAACATATCACCTATGCTGTTGAAACATTTAACCTTTCAAATGGTTTATTCATGAACTAAGTTTCCAGAATCAAAACACATTGTAATTTTATTTGTATGATTACATGTTAAAAGTACTATATCTTGGGGAACAGTAACAGGATAGGTATGAAGAAAAAATGTAACCAAGTAAACTTCTAATTTTATCAGTGTTGAATAATTTACATCATTTACAATATTATTTTTTTTTACACTCTTTATCCTCTAAAATTGATTCTTTTGAATACTAAGGATTTGGTGATATTTGGGGATTTGATTGGCCTATCCCTTCTTAAGAAGGCATGAATTTTTCAAAATTTTGGACTCCCCCCTCACACCTAAAACCCTTTGATCATCTGCCCTCCTGCCTATTCAAAACTCGACGCTGAGTCCGCCCCAGTCCTTGAAGGAGTTACAGTTTGAAAGCCGTATGCACCCGGCCCAATCTCACCTCAGTTCGTCTCTAGGGTGCTGCTCACGTGGCGTCTCCACCCTGTAGCGGCGGCCAACGGTCAATATCTCGTGGTCCGTGATCTGGTCGCACATGATCTTCTTCAGAGCTTCTCTGCGAGCACAGAACCATATTTCTGGGACGACCCACGACACACTCGCCCTCCAGTGAATCAACAACAGTAGAATCCTTTTAACGAGTTCCCGGTTAAGAATGTTTACTGTTAACAGGTTCAGATAAATTTATTCTTAACACATGAACACAAATGATTTGGTCCAACTATCTAGGACTGTTTTTGATTTGATGTAAGGAGGCTTTTCGTGTGGTATCGCCTCCGAGCGCAAGGCTCTGAGCTGATGTGCATTCTTCTCATACTCCGCAGGGAAACTATGTACTTCAAATAGTGACCAAAACATTTTAAGGTACAGAAATGAAGATAAACGTGCAATAAATACACCTATGCCAATTTAGTTGCCTTTACACTCCAAATAAATAGAGTTTAAAAAGATAAATGTTAGACCTAGGAAAAAGAATTATCATTTTTACTTCCACATATACTAAAAATATTTTCGTAAACATATGCCACTTCAATATCTTGGGCTCTTCTATAGCTTTGCACACCTTGTTTGCCCCCAACTAGTAAAGGCTTAATGGTTCTTGGGTTGTATATTAAAATTGCCAAGTCCCTTGAGAAAATTATTTTCAGTGTTTTGCTGGTTTTATTCCTACAATCACTGCAGTTTGGTGTGTTGTTAGCTAGCAATGACGAAATGTTTTTATATTTCTGTGATTGTTGAGGTGCTAATGCAGTGCTATTAAATAAAAAATAAAAAAACCAAGTTTAAGAACACACTTGTGCAACATACAAATTAATGAAATCACTTTTTTAAGTAACACAAAATAATATTCAAAAATCTTAACAAATACTTAAGAATAAAAGAAAATGGGTTATGATACAGTTAATCCCTTGTGTAAATATTACAAGTTTAAATAAGTTATCATGTTGTATTCTAAACAACAAAGTTTATTATTAAACCTAAGCTTTTTTAATGCATTTAGTACTTACTTAAATGTTGTGAAAGGAATAGTTCCACACGTAGCAGTTTCAGAATGAAGATAGCTGCTCACAAACTCCTTGTAGATGGGTCGCAAGGCTTCTTTCAACTTGCTGAGTATCAACTGAATGTTACTCTTTGGAAACTGCAAACCAGCACTTTGAATTATATGAAAGTACAATTCAATACAGTACAAACGATTTTGAAATTTCTCTGGAACAAAAACATAAATGTTGTTGATTTAAATGAGAAAAATTTTAAATTGTTAAAGTACAAAAACTTTTATACTAAGCACCTTCACATTGATCAGTTTTAGTGTTCGGAATGTACTCCAGTCTCAGTATTGCTTATGATAATTACGCATACTGTAGAAATAATAGAAAACTTTATAAAATATAAACATGTCAGTTAGTATCAGATACAAACTTATTTAAAAAAAAAATTATCTGGCACAGAAAAAATTAAGTAGCAAATCATTCTAACAATTCTAGATGGAATAATGGCAAAGAAAAATTAACAATTTACATACATACTTGAATGTCAGGATTCATAGCCACACTCCGATTGGAATCACCAGCAGAAAGAAAAATCACGAGCACCAGTAAATGAAATGTTTACAAAAAGTGTTAAGATGAAGCGCTGATAGTAACAGAGCTGGTACAACTGAACTGCGCGTTAGATAAAATAAAAAATGCTCTGCTCAAGAAAGTGATTTGTAAATATAACATGAAAATCAAACAGTAACTTTGTGACTGTGCTGGAATCAGCTACTAATTCACCCCGAGATCCATAAATTATTAGGCATATAGAAGAATGGACATTGAGGTCGCTGGAGATGCATATGGTGTGAATGAGTCAGACGAGTAGGAAACGAATGCATTGGTAAGTAAAAAAGGAGTACCCTAAGAAAACCCACTGGCTAATGACAATGTATGAAAAATTCAGGTTTAATCCCACCATGAATCAAAGCCAAATCACTAAGTGGGAAATGAGTAGTCCTGTGTTGTTTAAGGTTGAAAAACAATGTTTAAACTAAAAACTGGCTCCATATTAGGTTGATTATGCTTGGAAGTGGCATTCTTCATGCAACATAGGTATAACTACAGGGTCTACAGATCAAAAAGATAACAAAATGTCATAATAAAAAAACAACAAAATAAAAGGACTCGTCACGAAAGACACGAAAAAGGTCCTAAATAAGCAGCATCTGTGATGAAAGACAGTAAACATGAATTAACAGCAGCCTTTTGCTTCCTTGCATTTGTTTTATTTGATGCCTCACTTCAGTTTGTAGTTGCATCTATATAAATAAAAATGTAAATGTTCGTTTGTACAAATTAGCTTATCTCTTAAAGTTCTCCCCCAATTGCTTTGAAATTCTGATACAATATTGCATTTGTATATGCTCGTGTTTTTATATAATAAAAAATACATAAAAAATGAGCACTTGTAACTCAGTACATGTAATAGAAGTGAAACTTAAAAACTTCTTTGTTAATTATATAAAAAAAAAAGTATTGTGCTTTCTCTTTTCTTTCTTTTCCATTCAACCAGACTGAGCCACAGCAACAGCAACACATGGACTGGTAGAGCTAGTATTGAAAATAAATATATGGTTTGAGTCTGTCCATAATTTGAAAATTATCTCCAAAAAGGGTTTAACTTTCTTACATGATTATCAGCATGTTCTTGTCCATTTGAAGAAGATTATATAGGCTTTTGCTCCCATTGTCTAAATAACCATCTTGGCTGTCGAGTTACGTTGCAGTGGCAGAGTGAAACCTATGTACGATCTACCACTTCGACGCAGCTCAATAATTTTGGATCAAATATAGTTTATTTTTTTGCATTTATTTGGTATTGCTTAAAATGTATAAAAAATTACTTTGAGATATAACAGGAAGAAAAGAAATTTTTTTTTTGAAAGACCATAAGAAACAATCCTTAAATAGGTTTACCAGGTATTTGTAGGTACCCTGAATGATGTGTACCAATAATTAAAGACAATATTAAATGGTGAATTGTGATAAAAACAAAATAACAGTGAAAAGCTTGTCAATACATCATATAACAATCAAATGTGAGTTAATACACCATAAAGCACAAAAATACAAAAAAAAAAAAAAAACAATTAATTACCTAGCATATTTACTCAAAACTCAACTCAATAATACAAAACATAATCTTTTAATCTATTAAATTCAATAAATATAAATTATTTAGCATGGAGTTAGTATCAATACAGATTGGAAACATTTTATTTATTAATTTATTTATTTTTTAAATATTGTAACTTTTATTAGTAACAAATTTTTACATAATGACTTAGGTACATTTCTAAAATGCACATATTCTGATTTATTTTGAGATTACTTATTTAAAATTATTATATTTTGAAAGTGCATCATGCATCTGTCAAAATGACCGTTCTGGCAAAGTAAGTATCATTGAACAAGCAAATGTCTTATTTGTTGAAAATGGCACCATCTTAAATGAATGAACAGAGATCATAAATAATGAAAACAATTACACCAGTGTTGCCTGTTTTAAAAACGAGATTGGTGTGAAAATAAAAACCATAAAAAATCTTGTCTCTACCGATAACGCTAGCAGTGTGATCGGGCAGGTTTTCGACGACTCACCTCGTGGCAGTTGAGCTCCATGTACCTCAGGGTGTACTCGTCGGCGTCCCGCAGCGCGAAGGCGAAGCAGTGCAGGACGACCACGCTGCCGAGGAACAGGTCGTCCGGCCGGTAGAACGCCGGGGTCCGCGACCCGTAGCGCTCCTGGCCGGGCTTCTCCACCCGCTCCCGCGAGAACATCTGCCCCCCGCGGAAACCTGTGGGACACGTTCCCCCCGGGCGGTCGCCGCCTTGCCGCCGCAAACTCTCTTCAATCAGAGCAACAGGGTAAACTGCCCGGTGCAGACCGGAGTTCATTCAATTTTAAACCATTCAGGGTTTGGAATCTAAAGTTTTGGTAGAGCTTAAGTTGGGGGTCTCACATGCCGTATTGATTTTTTTACAATTTTATCGCCGTCCCTAACAGATAAGGGTTTTTCTGTAAATTTAACACTATAAATTTCTCTCATTTGTTGTTCTGCCACAGATATTTTCTACAGATAGGCTATTTACTAAGTGTTATATAAGTCGCTTAAGTGTTAGTAGGCTAACGGTTATCACTTGCACTGCTTTTTTTACGGCAATTAAATCACACTTAGTTAATATCTGTTGAAATGTTCATGTCAGAACAGCAGATTCAAGAGAGGTAGTGTGTTAAATTTACAGAAATAGCCCTGAATGGTTATATTAAGTTATTAATAATGAGAAAATTAAAAAAAAAATGAACATGGCGTGTAGATTACGTGAACTGCTTTCATATATTCCGTTTAAGTTTATTTGGAGAAACATCTCCTTTCTACTTCATTACGGAGAGTTTATATTTATTAATGAAAAAAAAAAATTCCCCTACTTCATTTCAATACATATTATGCCAATTTCCTCACACTTGTATTTACATTAATTTTGGGTACAGTATATGCTTAGAATAATTTCATAACTATAATTATGTGACACATCAATGATGTTTACTGTGCTAATGAAGGACCAATTTTATAACTTTAAAACACTTTTTTTTAAATACTAAGAAAACTTCAATACGTTGGTTCAATTATTTCAAGGAAAATGTGAACAGTACATTAAAATAAAGAAAATAGTAAATTTATCTCATGTTAATAAAAGCAGTTACATCGTATACCTGTGACACATTGTATTCATTAAATTATGTTTTTCCAAACCTATTCTGTAACATTGACATTTTTCGTCTTACTATAATTTGTTAATCTTAAAGAGTTATTATGTAATGACAATTTTTCCTAAAAATGCCTCATATCATCAATATCAATTATTTAGTTATTCCCAAAAATTTTAAATGATTAAGAATTCAAATTTTACATATTTTTTTTCTACAATTCCTTTAAGAAAACAGTATAGCCTTTAAAAAGTGAACCATTGCTGTAAATTAAAATCCTAGTATGGCAATTTTTAGAGAAAGATTTTGTTACAAAAAAAAGATTTCAACCTCCTGGAAACCTACCTACTTGGACACAAGAGGATGGAAAACATAAACTTTTAATCTTGACAGAAACTAACTATAACAAGAATTTTAAAAAAAGCCAGATACCTACATTAAATGTCTTTTAATCTGGTATATTCAGCAGCACTTCTGTGCCAGATTAGCAAGTTCACATGTTTATCATACGTCAATAGTTTTAATGGGAATTAAAAATGGAACTAATATATAGTACAATATTGTTTAAAAAAGTTTTAGTAAACTGCTCTATGGCAAGAAAAAAATATTCTTTAGCGTTACTGTATAGAAAAGTCTTCAACATTTCGCGCAGAGGGGCGACAAATGCTCAAATCCACCCAAAAGAATCCAAACCCTAGTGGCTCGATTGGTGCCGGACTGAAGAATTTGCTAAACCAATGAATGCAATATTACCAGAGTTTTCGGAGCCCATCTCGAACACAGACATTGTGTCGTCACACAGGTAGTAACAGACGATGAACTGCCGGGTCCTGTCGACCGGGTTGTCTGATATCATGCAGGCTTTGAACCGGAGAATGTGGCTGTCCAAACCTTGCCTGAAAACACGAGCATACGAGCAACGCTTTACCTAAAACTGCCCCACACAATCACACATGTTACGTCTCCAAGCAGCCAATAAACAGTGAGCCAGAATTGACCTCCAAACTTTGGCTCCTCAGTTCATTATAAAGAAAAGTAAAAAACATATTTATGACTTTGGTCTAAAATGCTACCTAAAGCTGGTATGCACCTTTGAAGGTAGAGCTGAACAGTTTTTTTAGTAGCAAATAATAAATGATTTAAAATTGAATATTTAATGTCTGCATAGTGTTTAGTAAAACAAAGTTCTACAACCACTGTAATAAAATAAATTCATTTAAATAATTGATGGTTCAAAATCTTTATTTTTATACATTTTTCTGATGTGTTGCTATGTACACCTAATTATTTCAAATAAATCCTTTTATGAGGACAAGAAGTTTAAACCTGATGGTAGAAATTTGTTGAGTTAAATATTATCATTTACAAAAAACTTTCATTCAGCTCCAAATATAAAGACATGTATCAGTCTTGAGAATAACTCTAAACCATAGGTTGTAATATGTTTTCTATATATTTTTCATGATGAAATTCTTATATCTTGCGATCTTATCAAAACTAAGTCCTTACACCATAATTTTGCTACCGTACATGAACATATTAACAACCTATACTTTTTTAAAGACCTTAATTGAGCACAATACACAACAAAATAAAAACCATGAAACTTTGTTGTAACAACAGAAATTTTTAAGACGGCATTACAGTTTTGTGGCGGTACGTATTTTGCTTAACTTACAAATCAATTACAACAAACAGGAAGTGGCTATAATTTTAATATCAAGGAAGAAAAACTTCATTTATAAGTTAACTAAAAATTGATACATCGCATTAAATTGTGACGATGTGTGTGTAATTAAGTTGCAATTTATAAGCCTCTACCTATACTTTACAGTAAATTTAACTACTGACCCAAAACGTGTGGTCTCAAAAAAAAAAACATTTTGTTAAGTAGCAGTGTGTTAATGTCTCTGTCAGCCCTGTATCAAACAGGGGCGGCTTCAGGAAGAATTCTCGGGAAGGGCTGTATCGTACAAAGAAAGGACAGAGTTGCAAAAAATTATGTTAAATAATTTAGAGATTTGTATTGAATTTTGACAAATTCATGGTCTCTGATACTTAATGTTATAAGTACCTATCATACAATTTTTGATGAAAGGAAATATTAACAAACTATTCAATTATTTAAGTTACATAACATAAATAAGCATTCCCAAATAAAAAATAAATAAATAAATCAAGCTTGGGAGGGGCTATAGCCCCCCCCCCCTTCCCACCAACACTCCCCGCAGGCTGGTGCCTGGTGTTACAGAGCAGGAATAAAATTACTATGTGTAGTTATGATTTTTTTTTAATATCAATATAAAGCATTTACAATACTCCTTGAAAAAAATCACACATGAAGAAATAATCTAAATCCAAAGAAAACCAAAAACCAAACTAGTGAAACATTTTAGTTCAACAGATCAAAAAGCACATCCAACACTAACTTTGAAAAATACTATCTTAAATGTATCCAGTAAAAATCTGTTAGAATGTGAAAAATCAGTTTTGGAAAAAAGGTCTTTGTCTCAGGACCGCTCCTCATAAGAGCCCTGTTTTTAGTCATAGTGTTTTCTGAGGAAAAATCCATATTCAAACTGCTGGCAGTCGAACAGGAGGAGTTTCGGTGGACTGTACGGACTGTCATTACATCAGCCGGGTCACCAAAACCAAATAACTCTTATGACAAGCTAGAAGCTATAAAAACACTGAAAGCTGATTCCGACACTGTCATCCTCCAAAACTCCAACAACTAGACATGCCTTTGCCACTTATCATCAGCTTTTGCAATTCTCCATGCCAAAAATTTCCTATACATATTCTGCTAAACATTCTCAAACCACTTGCAGGCCAGACATACAGGCCGATAACTGCACTTTAATTTGAACCATCCAACAAGTACCAAAAAGGCATTCTTCATACTCTAATCAACCGAACTGAAGTAATTTGCTCTGACAAGAAATCAGATACTGATGAATAATATCACCTAAAAGATGAACCCCTGGCAAACTGCTACCCACCTGGCATCATAAAATTACACATGATTCTTTAATCTAGTGAAGTGGTATGAAGGATGTAGGTCCTTAAATCAATGAGCTCTAATGCACTGCAAAACTGTCTATGTAGTAAATGTATTTTATTTAGTTATTGACATATATAATTAATGGTAATGGCCAAATTATCTAATATGACTATTGGTGCTATTCCAGCATGTTAACACTAATATCATGCAATATTTTAACTGTTATGTAGTATTATTTTCATTAAATTTAACAAACAAATATTCTAGTTAAAACACATAAGCTTATTTTTACTAGAGATGGGCTCTACTCTGTGCAATATTTTACATTATTAATTGCTTTAATATTTTCAGTAAAAGCTAGCAACTGAAGTTCAATTATGCATACAGTAGAACTTTGTTGTAATTTTCCTGCTTATCATGTTTTCCAGCATATAACATCATATTTTTTAAGTCCAAAAATTTCCCCATAAGAACAACGTATTTATTTCTTGTGTATAACATTTCATAAATGGTACATTTCCTGCTTATAATGTTTGCTTTCTTAAATTCAATAAATTTAATAAAAAAAAAATTAAAACTTAAATGTTTCAACACACAACCTATCTGTGAAGTTTAACATTTTAAACAGTTTACTTTACAATTTACATAAATTTTTGTTTACTATCGCTGTTATATCACTGTAATTTAGATTGTTTGAATAGGATCATGTCCAAAAAAACAAAATATAGAGTGTGTCAGATCACTAATTCTGGCTAATGCTGTGTATTTAATATATGTATTGAAGATATGTAACGTTTGGAGTTACATGTCTATTAAAACATTTATCTTGAAAAAAAAATAACCAATCCTTTCTTTCCTTGCCATTCTGGTGTGTTTTCAGTTTGCCAACTATTCCACAATGGCAAAAGAAAATCTTTTTCTAGAGTTGAATTTATTTAATTTGTATCGAAGAATCCCAAAACACACGTTCAAATGTTGAAGGAATTGGACATAGCACTTTGGCATTTCCATACTAAATGTTATTGTCATGAATAGTGAGACAATTTTACAGAAATGTGGCAGTGTGTCTTAAAGATCAATAAAATATAAACTAGGAGCACGACGAATTTGAAGAAAAACTATTAACATGGTTACGCAAATTTGAGCATCAAGTGTGCCCATCAATGGTTTTAACATTATATTTGTTTATATTTGTTTACATAGCTTGATAAGTCCATTAGTAAAAAGTTCAAACACTGATACATGCTAAATTGATATTTCTGCTTATAATGGGTTTTTTCTTTGCCCCCTTGAAAAAACATTATAACAGTGTTCTACTCTGCGTGTATAATGTTAGGTTAGCTGTAAAGTCAAATTAATGACAGGAAAGGCAAGCCCAGATTTATTTTGCTCAGAAATTCCCTTTAACCGACTTTGGCTTGCACATGAACTTTGTGATTTTTCTTTAAACAAAAAAAAAAAAAGGTTATGGCAAAAAAAATCAATTTATTAATTTTTCACAACAGTATGAAAAAACAATAACTTAGCAATTAATTAAATTGCCATTCGTTTGCAGTGCTTGTCCCTAGTTGTCTTGAGTGCAAAATACTTAATTACTAACAGTATCTAAAAATCCAAGTTATGTGATAAATACTATGCAAATGTTGTCTAAAATAAAATATCTCCTGTTAAGTTCGTTACCATAAAGAAATAAAAATAGAGTTTTTTGTAATAAATTGTTTTCTATCTAGTATAACTAAATGGTTCTTCATTAAAAAGCCAGAAAAAGTAATATAATATTGGTTATAAGAACAGGAGTAATGTGCAAAATATTATTTTCAAATATGCATGATTTTTTTGCACTAATTTAAAAAAAAAATTTCTAGGAAAGAAATTTCCCTGGGTCCTTGTTTTGTTGTCTACGGACATGCACAATTTTTCACACTCATTTCAAAACATCATGCTAGACAGCAATCACAGTTAATCTTAATTTTTATGTAACTCCAAAGAGAGAAAAAAAAAAAGCACACGCAATACCTGTCTTTTTGAAGGAACTTGTAGAAATCTCTGGTAGGCGGGACAGGAATTATGCTGAGGCAGTTCGCAGCGGAATCCTCGTAGCTGCCGAAGCCGTCGTACGGGGGTAGCTCCCGGGGTGGGGGCGGCCCCTCCACCAGAGACTCCGCGGGCTGGTCGAGGGGCGTGAAGTCGTCTAGATTGCAGACATGCGGAGCAAACTTTCAGCCTCGGGTCATCCATGCACTTCTAGTTCTGCAGTGCCAGCCTCTGTAGAGCGTCTCACTCTCAGTTTGGCACCCACTGTCGACAGATTGGTACTACCCGACCAGTTAACAGTCAAAAGTCTTATTTTGTACATTATCCTAAATCATAACCGGTTTTAATATTTTTTTTTTTTTAATTTTACTGTTTGTTGTTTTTTCCTAATACATTAAATAGTGCCATTTGACAGTATCATTACAGTTGTAGTCGGTCCGACACAATAAAAATAATTCCATGTTAAATACCACTTATTATTTAACAGGAGAAACTATTGGCAGCAGTTAGTTAAGTGGCACATCATGCTCAAACAGAGCCAAAATTTTTGATATTAAATTAAATTTAAAAAAAATTGTTGAAAAAAAAAACAGTGGAAACCAAGATGGCGTATTTCAGTTACGTCCACTTAGAAGTAAACATTGAATATCATCAGATGATGATCCTGATGAAATACAAGAAACTGTATTTCCAAAATTCTCATTCCCAATTTTCCTTTAAAAAAATATGTTTCAGATTAATTATAAAAAATTTTACGTGACATTATAAAGTTGTTTAAAACATTTCCGCTCTGTGGCGTGCAATTGGCAACACCCTTAATAAATTCAACAAGATGAAAAATGCAGCCAGCATTGTCCAACTTTCAACTTCTTGGATTTCTGGTTGCATTTACACAATCTTTATAAGTGAACTATTCCAAAACCTTCTAAAAATATTAACATTATGTGCATGCAAGGCAACCATTTTCTTTTTAATATATGCATAATGTTTTCACTTGTAAAACTTGTACAGTGAAGTGAAACTAGAATTTTACATTTAAAAATAGATACTGAAAATTCATACATTTTCATGTTAATCATGAGTTATAAGTCTCTGGAAGAAATATTTTGCTACAGTTTTACAATCTCATGATGTAGTGTTGGTGACTCGGGCGAGTTCAGTCCTTTTACAAATGACTCATGTTGATATTTTGCATTTCTTATGTTCTGTGTTATTCCGTCTCAATACATGCTCTTAGCTCACAGAAACCACAAAAGAGTTCATACATAAATAATTGAAAATAGGTCAAATTCCAACAAATTATCAATGGTCTATGGTATACAGTTTAAATGATAAGTAATCAACCCACTTAAAACCAGCAAATTTTATATTGGAGCAGAATATAATCAACTATGACTGAAGACAAGAAGGAAAGGGTAGAGAGAGAAAAAACAACAACATATTTTTTACACACAAGTCATTCAAGATGTGAGGGTCATAAGTTTTATGCCCTGGGCGATGCCTCAATCCGAAAACTCCTACACATAAATTAATTCATGTCAGTCATTAATGTAGGGAAGCCAATTTATTATAAACTGAATTGAGTAATTACATGTGTATTAAGATCCTAATAGTTTATTGTTTTTTTCTAACAAATATTAGCATTTTCTTGGATTCAAAAACAATCTAACAGTAAATGACTTACAATTAAGTTCTGCTAATCTGAACTAACTAGGACTGAGGCCCATACAGATTACCTGATATTCAGATTAGCTTAAATTCTGGTCCAAATACAGTAGTGAACAGTAATCATATAACATTTTTTGTAACAAATTACAAGATGATACATGTGTTCATAGGCAAACATTACAACAGAGTGATGATAAATGGTGAATTACTGATTTCATGACAACCAACTTCTGTAATTATTAATGCGAACATTTACTGCTTTCGATTGATCAGGATTTCAGATTGGTAAATGAGATTAGCAGGACTCTGCGTTAGCACTATCAGCTAAAATCAGTAACAATAGATGCACAGGGTAGTAGAGCTATAGAATTTGAAACAGTATGGTAACATATTAAGGACAAAAGAAACAGCCAAGGAGTTAACTATCTTGACTTTATCGACCATTTTTCAGACCATCTCAAAACAAAGATAATACCTTTTCCGAAAAGGTTACCAATGTGTAGAGACCCGGATAATTCGCGGGTTCAATGACCTCCAGGATAGACTCCAATATCCTCTACACACTCGGGCAAATGTCAACTGTTCATTGGCTGCTGACTTGTGAGTCGTCTCGACTGGGTGGCCTGTGATTCGACACTTCCATGAGTGAGGGTCTCTAATTGGCCCTCAGTCCTCCAGATTAACAGTGAACCAATGACAGAAGCAGCACTAAGGTATAATTATTTGAATTTTAGCATAACACGAAACGAACCCGCGAATTTTCCGGGTCTCTACCAATGTGCTGAAGTGGGTGACCATCACGATAATATGTACATGATAAAAGTTCCCTCTTTGTCTAAGAGTAACAGTATCAAGCACCCACTTATCATAAGAGCCGTCAAGACAGAGCACGACTCACCCATGCCGTACTTGCTGCGGTAATACTCCTTGGTGAAGGCGTCGCAGTCCGTCAGCGTGACCTTCCGGCCGTAGACGTCCAGAACAGCCCCGATGGCCAGGTCGTTGTCCCGGTAGTAGCTGGTCCGGTCCATTCCGCAGTTGAGGACGTCCGGGAGGTAGCGCGCCTTGCCGAACCCGCCGCTCATCACGTTGAGCACCGTGAATGGGCTGTCCGACCCTGGGACTGGTAGCGACGCGTACTTCTGCAGGGAAGAACGCATTCATCTGGTATGTGCGTCTTCCAAAAATCATGCATACAGCAGAGTCTCGATCAACCGAGTTAATGTGGACTGCCGCAACCTTTGCAAAATCTCTGATTACATGGATATAATTAAAATATCTTAAGGTTTGCAATTGGTTCAGTGGTACAAGTTTGTGGGGTAGCATTTTGTCGGCTATTATTTACTGTAAATTCTTTCAATTCAGCTCATGAATTTCTCCACCAGTAAATTGCAGGACTAAGGTTAATTGTGTTAAAGGCTTTCGAAATGTTTAGATCATATTTTAGGCTCTCAAAGAAACGCTCCAACACTCTTTGCCTGGAATGGCACTCGGTTGGCTCTGATAAACAGGAACATCGGTTAAGCGAAGCTTGGTTCATAGAGTTTCTATTTTGGCACAATGAATTAATGAATTAGGTTTTTGTAATCTGAATTTCGTATTGGAATCACAATGAGTACTTCAAATAAAAACCTCAAATTCATATATAGGTCTTAAAACTCAAAAATTTAAAAATTAAATACCTAAGTTACAATAAATAAAAAAAAATCATTTACTTTGGTGTTAAGACATTCAACTCTTCAAATGTTTGTTTCACTCAGCAAGTTTCCTGAATCAATATAAACTGTAATTATATTTACATTAATTACTACTAAATATACAAAACTAGCTGTGCCCACGACTTCGTCCGCGTGGAATAGTGTGTTTGGGTAGCATTTTTAATTATTTACGCTAATTATTTTACAAATAAGACACGTAAGTATATATATTTTAATGAGCTATTTGCAATGTTTCACTGCAAAGAGCTTATTAAATTATCTAAGTATATAAGTACCTACATAAGGTATAAAGTATTAATATGAGTTTACTTAAGTATATTTTTATAAACTACATTTTTTGTTCTACCATCTTTTGCCAAAATAAAGATTTTGCGGATTTGATACACGTGAGCATGCCTCATAGAGTTGCCCATGGAAAAAACTCTTTTTTTTTTTTTTAAATGAACTCCTGCAACTTTAAGCATCTGTCCTTGAGCTTTATTAATTGTTATTGCAATCGCTGCTTTATTTTTTTAATATTATTTATTTATTTATTATTTATTGTTATTTATATTTGCATGCGTGTGGCACAGTCGTCTGCCCTCACGTGTCTGCCCGTTTGGGTAAGCACACTTAGGCATATTTCCCCACCTACACTGTGCCGTACCACGCCTAGCTCTCTCTCCCCCCCCCCCTTCCCCCACCCCCTGAGGCTGCACAGCGCTCATTGTGTACGGCGCGGTGCTTGGCAAGTTTCTTACTCGCATTAACTTCAGTTTCACATTTTGTAATGACTCTGTAAATGTTACATCAGAATAGCTCTAATATTTTGTCTCTTGTCGCAAACTTATAAAACATTCACATAAACCTTACATATTTCCATACAAACTTTCATCCCCTATTCCCTATTGTTATTTTACACCCTTGAAGGTAAAACTTTTACAAACTTTGAATGTCATATTAATTTATATCGAATCAACAGCCTAAAAAATAAGTTTCAAGTTTCTAGCTCTAAAACTGACGATACTTCCATACAACTTTTCATCCCCCCGCCCCTTTCAACCCCTTACAACCCTTTTTTCGCATTAAAAAGTAGCCTATGTCCTTTCTCAGGCTCTAGACTATCTGTGTAACAAATTTCATTTAAATCGGTTCAGTAGTTTTGGCGTGAAAGCACGACAGACAGACAGACAGACAGAGTTACTTTCGCATTTATAATATTAGTAAGGATAATGGGGAAAGGTAATAGGATTGCTAGAGCCAAGATTAAATTGTGAATACTGAATAGCAATAAAACCTAAATAACAGTAAAAATTGAAGTCAATACAGTGCCAAACATCGAACTGGAATTCCATGCACTGTCTAACACCAAAATGCAAATACTGTATTAACAAAAAAACTCAGCTGCACAGATTCACTTCTATTGCTTCATTTTGTCTAGTAAAATATAGAATTAATTACATAAATCTTTAGTTTAAGAACATAAAATATTATTAGCTAGGTTTAAAATATATATATTTGTATTCTATGTTTTTTTTTTAAAGTTAAGTAAATAAAAGAAGTCTGCAAATGATTTTAGGTTTTTAACATTGCCTATAGAATGTTTGATAAATAATTCATATCACAGGTATGGCAACGATACAACAGAGACAAAAAGTAAAATATAAATTTTAAAATATGTTGACACCATAAATAATAAACTTAAACCACACAATAAATCAAATATTTTTTCCACTGCTTAAAAGAGGTGTAGGTTTAGTAGTTCCAATAAACATCATTTATAATTTACCATAATAAAGAAAGATACATTAAAAAAAAAAGACATTAATTTCAAAACTTGTCCAAATATGAAACCATAAAAAAAATTGGATTTAATCATTGTATTTTTAAGAAATGTTTGGCTGTACTATTTATTTTAATACATAAAACTTTTTTGTGAACTAAGGAACATAACAGAAGAATATTGAATGTTTCAATTGCAGTTTTATGTTTAACTTACTCTCATCAATACATGTACTATTGTTTTACATATGTAAAATTTTTAAATGTCTTAACACAAATTGTTACTGTGTTTGGTGTAAATCTCCGAAATATGTAAAATGTGTAATCAAATGTATGTACATAAACCATAATGAAAAATTTAAAAATAGGAAGACCTATTCTAAGGGCTGCTGAGAGAAACTAAGGGCCCCATCCCGTTATTTAATGTACAATTATAAAAAAAACCTCAATTTAAAAAAAAAACTATTAATGTTAATGTCACATTTACTGTAAATGTGACCTGCACATATTGCATAACTTGTTAACATTTCCAATGAATTCTTTTGTTGGCAATAGACTTTTAATTTCGTCCAACTATCAGGGTAAACGTATTCATTTAATATAATCTTGAAACTGAAACACAAACTAATCAATTTTATGAAAATCCAATGTATGGTTCGAAAGTCATCTTCAGTACAGTACTACATACGTAAGAACAGGGGCGCAAATCGTTAGGATTCGCAAGGGTGGTACGCGGATTTTTCGCAGCGGTGTCCGCGCTGCCCTAGAGTTTTGCGCGTGATTCTTAACCGACACAAGTCATCATTGGGTAGGGTGCTTGTGTGTTCTATATACTGCCCATATTTTGGACTCAATGCATGTAATATGCAGAAAACTTTACAATTTTCAGTAATTTTTTCCACAAAACACAGTTTTGACGTTTACGTTTATCAACACCGTTTCTCACTGTCACGATTTTGCAAGCGCAAGCGTGCCGACCCTCAGTGAGGTCCCCCCCGGTATTTATACGCACGTTTGTACGCCCATGCATACAAACATACATATGCATACATACCAGTGCCGGTTGCTTCGCTAGGTTGATTATGAAATGGTTTGAAACGGGGACTGAAAAGCAACTGTGTCCCAACTTTAAGCTCGTTCAGAGACGCACACCGGCGCACGTGGCCGGCCGACGCGCACCTTGGGCAGCTTGTCCCGCCGCTTGAAGACGGGGCCGGCGACCCGGCCCGAGTTGGGCGGCACGAGCTCCGTGATCTCGACGGTGTCGTCGGCGAGGTAGTAGCGCACCTCCAGGCGGTGCAGCAGCCCGTGGGGGGTCCCGCGGTCGTCCCAGTAGGCGGAGAAGCTCAGCACCTGGCGGTCGTGGTCCAGGAACTGCCTCAAGGCGTTCTTGGGCCCGTGCGGCTTGCCGGACGCCGCCCGCGCCTCCCCCTGCGCGGCACGTCATCCCCCAGGCTGCACTGAGGTGCTTCCATCACTGCTTCTAACAATACAATACACCTACCGAAAAAAACTACTCAGGGCCGGCGCGTCCGTATAGGCGAACTAGGCAACCGCCTAGGGCGCCAAGTAGCTGGGGGCGGCGCAGCACGACACATAACAGCTGATACAATATGTTTAACGATTATTGAAACTAGATGAAAATGGATTTTTGTAACAGTTTGGAATGTTTATATTGATATAAGTAGTAATTATTTAAAGTCCACGATGACCTGTTTATGATTTGTAATAAGTAAAAAAGTAAAAAAAAAAACACAAGCCTGCTTACATTTGATTGTTGACAAAATCTTAGGCTTACGTGATGTATTTTGTGGCAGGGAAAATTTTTTTGGGGTGTCCGGCGGGGTAGGGGGGTGGGGGGTCGGCATTAAGGTTTTTCGCCTAGGGCGCCAATTTACCTTGCACTGGCCCTGAAACTACTCTTATAATGCCAGATCTTCATCAAAACCAACTTCCTGATGTTCCTTACGATGTACCGACAATGCGGCTTCTGCGAAGCCTGTTTCTTTTGTCTTAATAGAGTTTTGAATTTAATGTCGAATTAGTCACCAATATAAAATACTTTTCCAATATAATTTTAACATACAGTGAAACATTACCCCCCCCCCCCCCCCCCCCACACACACACACACATTTCATCGGAATCCAAGATAATTTATCCAAAATGAAAAAGACAGAAGTATAAATGAAACGATAATTTAAAGGTGTACAACAATAAAATTTTTTGAAAAATCTGACAACACATTTTCTTAAAACCAGTAAAATTTTAAGTTTAAAAATTCTTCATTGCACCTACTGATTAAATACATAAATGTTGCAAAAAAAAAAAGCATGATAGCTGATAAACTTCATTGACAACTGTAGGCCTAGGAAAACAAATTATTTCGTTTTTTCATAATTTTCATTACCGCTTTAACCAAGCTTTAGTTCACTAAAAAGTCCCTCAAATAAAGTTTATACTCATTTTACGGGTCTTATGACTAAAAAACAATTATAAGATATTATATTATAATTTAATTTTCTGTATCGGACAGATGAAAAAGACCAAATTGTAACTGTAGAAAGATATTTAAAACACACAGAGTTTTTGTAATTATACATGCAAGTTAATAAGTTAATAACTTATATCTAGGTCTATTTTAATATGTAAAATAAAATAATTGTCAGGTAACATTTCTGCTGGAAGGATTAAAATATTACCATGCATAGTATCAAGGAGTCTATTATTTTAAAAACATCCTTTCTCCAATTTTGAAAGAAAGAAAGAAGAAAATAATTCTCCTTTACAATATCTGCATTGACTGTGCACATATGAGGTTCTGAGCACGAGCAGAATTCCCACTCTCTTACTCAACACATTATCTTGAGTTTTCCCTGTCCAACAACAAATTTTCTTCCTTTCTCATTGATAAATATTAAACGATAACAGAAATATACTGAACTAAAAATGCATACTTATCGAAACACATCACAACCACACATAGCATGTAAAACTGACCATAAAAACTTCACAGTTTGAATTGATGTTATTCCAATCAATGCATACAACGAATGTCAGTAAAATAAAATCACTATATTTGAAGTATTACATTATTATGACAATATAAATAACTATTCATTATTTGACTGT
The DNA here is from genome assembly GCF_032445375.1 of Bacillus rossius redtenbacheri. Classification (NCBI taxonomy): domain Eukaryota; kingdom Metazoa; phylum Arthropoda; class Insecta; order Phasmatodea; family Bacillidae; genus Bacillus; species Bacillus rossius. Next base: position 56,369,095 of record NC_086333.1, read on the forward strand.
GCTACTATTCATTAAATCAATAAAAAGTTGATTCACTGATAGTTTGATGATGAAAACGGATGGTTTTTTTTTTACATACACCTAAATCCATCATTAAAATTCTGATTTATTTTAAGACATTAAAGGAACACACAACAAATGAAAATTACTAATCCAACTTGGTAACAAACATTTAGTCCATTTCCCTGTACCTATTTTCCAGGGTTTGAGGATACCTTAGGACTTGAACGAAATCATGGCAAACAGAGGCTGCCTAGGAAAATGCTGGAGTTGAAGTACACAGGAAGAAGAACCGCAAGGAAGACCAAGGAGAAGGTGGGATGAGCAGATAGTTAAAATGAGTGCAGGAGAGAGGAGAAGAATGGAACAGAGCGAAGGATGAGGAATGGTGGAGGGACAGCGGAAGACGGATGCATTTTACTTTGCTGACCCGGCCACAGGCTGGAGAAGATTGTGAAAATCGAGATGATGATGATGATGATGATAAAACCACCTTTTCCATTCTCAAGAGTTTTGGCTGTCTTCCATATTTTTTCCTGTCTGCAAGAACCCTGACCTTTTGTCTTCTACGTGATAGTCATTGGTGTCAGGTATATAAATAAGTAAATTTGTAGCATTGCATATCTTTACCCTCTCAACATAACATAAAACCATTTGCATAAATAATTTTACCATGTTTATTAATCTTTTTTCAGTAATTGGTTAAATTTCTGGTTCAATGTAAATAACGGCTGATTATATGTTTCAGAGGTATGTTAGTAGTGTGTTGTTATGCTCATAGTTATCATTAGTTTATGTTTTTAAAATATGTTTGTCAATTTGTCTGATCTTTATTTTCATCAACGTAGGATGTGTTTCGTTTTAATGCCCTGTTGAGCGGACCTTCTCCCTCGCGACGGAGTGGGGGTCCGGCGGCACGGGCAGCGGGTCGGGAACGGTGATGCCCAGCCGGTTGAGGAAGACCCGCGTGAAGCGGTCGCAGCCGACGACCTTGAGCACCCGCCCGAACAGCTCCACCTCCCGCCCCACGTTGAAGTCCAGGATGTCGCGGAACTGGTCGTCCCTGGGAGGGGGCAGCGGGATCCTCTGCCGGCTGATGATGGTCCCTGCGTGGGGAAGGAGGGGAGGGGTGGGGAACGGCTCGTGACTCAGTACAAGCACGCAATTTGGAAAGAAACTAACCTTTCATCTCTTACTAAAGCATTACAATTATCATTTTAAGTTTTAACAAATTTTTGTACACAAAGTAAATTTGTATGAAAACTTGGACCCATTTCATAAATTTTTTCCGGCTATTATGAACAAAAATTATTCCAGATTGACTCAGACAGAATTTTATATTTTATAAAAGGGTAAGTTTCCATGAGTTATCTCAATTTCAACTAAAGCTGGTGAAAAACTACCAAATTGATAGTTATCTTGGCTGTCATTGATAAAACCTTTTTTAGATATAACAAAATAAATCATGTATGCATTCAAAATATGAAATCTTATATTTTATATATATTTATATTTTACATATCAAAATGGAAACTCATATTTTTGCAATCAATTTAACACTCGATAATATACGTTACTTAAAAGTGGTGCTCTAAGTGTTGTTATGAGTAGTGTATTGATAAATTAAGTCAACAGCAGGCAACTACGTAGTAACTACTCCTAAGAAAAATATCATTTTAATTTTGTGTTCGTCAACTAAAAGTATCTTTAGGCTATGTCTTTTTCTTATTTTTGTGAAGCAAACGTTAAAAAAAAATAATAATTAGTATGAGATCTACAAATAATCACCTTGAGGTATGCCACTGTTTGGTACTTTTGGCTCAACCACTTGCACCGTCCCATCTTCTAGGAAGAACAGAATTTTGCACTTCCTGATTTGGTACGGATATCGCAGCTCCTGAACCGTTTCTTGGAAGAAGGCATCAAAGCACAGGACCTTGGTGTGAGAATGAATTTAATCAAAATCAACCATTAACAGGTTTACTCTCTAAGAACAAAATTAACTTAGAAAGTAAGAGGCACAATAATTACAAGAATGCTTTTAAAGTACCTATATAAGAATTATTTTCAGCAGCAGTAGCAGACCCAGTTATAAAATTTGGAAATGAGGGTTTTTGTTGGTGTGAAATACTTACATTCCAGTTAAAAGGAAGTCCAAAAGATCAAAAAACCAGCCACTTAAGAGACTATTTTAACGCATTTATATAATCACTTATACATAATTTATATAAATCAGTAGGTAAAACTAAAAGATGTCAAATATTACATTTTTACAAAAAAAATTACCGACTTGAAAGGGTTAGTAGCTATATCTAAATAATTTCAAGATGATAAGCACTTATACTAGGAAATAATCCTCAAGTCTTAAGCTTATTTTTGAGGTCATGTGGTGAAAAAAATTCTAATATATCTGACTAACAACAGATGTTTTGTAATTTGAAGGAACTCATTGCTATCATACAAGGATTTGTGTACCAGATTATGTGACATGATGTTGTCTCTATTTTTCACTGTCTTTTTTTTTTGCAAAAACAACATAAGAAAAGAATATTAATGTGTATTAAAATGTTAATTATGTACCTAAATATTTAAAATTATTGGAAACTGAACTTGAAAAATAAAACAATACGTATTTATACATTTGTGGTTAAATGTTAATTTTCCTTAAATCTCAAACGACATTAAATTCGAACTGAGGGGAAGTTTTCTACCTGTTTTAAAAATATACACATTAAAAAATGTTGGCAATGTAAGACTACACTTTTCCCAAAACAACAAGTTGACACTAAAACTAAGTTTCATCCAACAGAAATTTCTTGCATTTCAGCTAGAATGGAATATATTTTTTTTTTACCTTCTGATTCAAGATTCACAGTATGTGAGAATCGGTTAACATATTCAAGAAAGATGCCCATGAGTATGGGTGAATGTAAGGGAGGCGACGGGAGGATAAAATGCCCCCACCCCCATCTTTTTCAAAATCATACAAAATATATCATTTCCACCAACAAAACAGGGTGTCTACAAAAACCAGTGAATCAATTCAGGACTTTTTCAGACCTTTTAGAAAAATATCCCTATGTTTTTTGTTTTTTTTTATCAAAGTGTGATTTTTAAATCTAGTTATACATTTAACCAAAATTACACATATGCAAATGTCACACGAAACTGTCTACAATTCGCAGGAAACTACAAATTTTTTTTTTTGATCAAGTTAGAAAGTTAAAAAAATTTTTTCATACATAATTTACACGTGCAACTAATAAACCGAAATGAAACTGCAAAAAAAAAACTAAATGTGTAAGGCTGTCGGAAATTAGATTTTACGTGACTTCCCTGACCAGTCCTTTATCCTCCTTATTTTTTTTTACCTGCAGACACCCTGCAAAAAGTATTCGAAAGCGAACAGCAGGTAAATCGGTATGTACTACACTGCCTCGAAACCCTGAAAAACCGAAAATCCTGCGTGACAGTGCCTGCCCGCGAGCGAGTTCCTGATCGGAGCGACTGACCTTCTTGTCGAACGCGATCCAGGGCGGGAGGTCCTGGGACTCGCCCCTCACGTACACGGAGGGGTACTTGCAGGGCCTGCTGCCGGGCAGCGGGGCCCCTCCGATCCCCGGCTTGAAGGCGTCCGCCAGCACGGGGGTTCCGCGCAGCAGCTCAAAGTGCTGCGACTTGTGGAAGCGCGTCTGGCCCACCTGCTCGTCCCCACACGCAATGACTTACACCCAGGGGCGCAACAACAGGGGAGGGGGGGGGCAAGGGTATTTTGCCCCCCCCCCCCCCCCTCTGAAACAATGAAGTGGGGGCAAACGGGGGCAAAGAAAGTGCTGTGTAATCAATTTTTAGATAGTAAAATTGCTTAAATAGCACCATTTTCCCCCGTCACCCCATTTCAATAGGGGGGATCGATGATTCTTTATAAAAAGGTATATTGCCCCCCCCCCCCCCCCCCCCCTTGGAAATGTAGTTGTTGCGCCCCTGCTTACACCCATATCTATCTGTTGCAGCACACATTTCCAGGCTTCTGCCCACACTGTTTTATTCATATTTGAATTGAACATTCAGTTATCCGACAAATAAAAATACATTTTCCAATTAAATTTTTTTACAGTTTTTTTCACACTTCACGGGAGTCTTAAGTACAATTAATCCAAATACATTAATAAAATAAACTACAGTAGGGAAAATAATGTAAAATGGAAGAAATTAATCAAAAACCTGGCAAATGCAATTTCATAAAACCAATAATTGTAAGTTTGTCAGTTGTTTTGTTGATCCAAATGATCAAATATATAAAAATACTACATAATTATAAATTTCAAATCATAACCGCAGATTATTGTTTCATATAAAAACAACATATGTATGATATAGAACTTAGGTAAAAATAAGTTTTTCATAAATCATATTAGGTTCACAAATGTGAATTTTTTAATTTAGTATGTAATGAAATAAATATTATTTTTAAATTTGAAATTAAAATTTGATATCAAATTATTAGGGAAAAAAATGATATTGTGAATTGCGATAAAACTTCATTAACACCGTAAAACACAGAAATGCAAGTAAAAGCAAATACATACATCCTATAGCATCAAAATGCATTTCACAAAAATCTAATTAAGATCATACAAAAAGTAATCGTTTAATGTTTTAAATTCAAGGAATGTCATTATTTACAGACAAAAAATTGTACCTAAGTGCATGGACCAGAAAAAATTTATTTAATTTGTTATAATGTGCATCTCTTGAATCACTTTTAAACCACACATACGCTCTAATTTATTTTTATTGTTCTAGATGTACCTGTTTCAGACCAATGTATTACAAATAATTTTATCGTAAAAACGCAGCACATAAATCTTACCATTATTTTGGTGGAGTAAATATCTCAAAACAGCTTTCATAAAAATAAAAATAATAATACTGAAATCCTCTGTTTTAAATTGAAATTGGACTAAAAATAAACCCATAAAATCTTTTCCCTACAAATTATTAACTAATATTGAATATCATATTATATATACCCCTACTAATTTCCTCACCAGGTGTTTGCTAAGTGTTATTTGCGAGCTCTAAAAATCATGCAACTGATCACAACTGAAGCGGTAAGAATCACAGGGGGTGTGCAAGAAGATAGGTTTGTGTTTAGTTTAATGTTAATATGAAACTGCAGAAAAGGGAAATAGTTAAGATTTATGCTGCCATGTGGCAAGTTTTATGTAAACTACTGAACAAAATGTTTGATCAAAAATTGGGAATAAATTTGTTATCATTTGCAAATATTTTATTATTATTAATTTTTATTCATTACTCTTATATCATAAACCCTGTACAATCTTTATGTCATCTGCATTACTGTTTTAGTTTTATCTGTATAAACCTGCTCTATTTTTTTCCTTATAGGCTATATTTGTACCTGTATTTTTTTTTACTTTCATGTCTGTACTTTTTTATACTTAAAATTTAACTGATATTTTGACATGCCCCATACCATTGTGAAAATATGCATATGATAAAGTGAATGGAAAGTAAATAAGTTCAATGTTTCTTGAGAAAACAAGCCCGAAAGCTTCCAAGATTTTCCTATATTCACGTATAGATATCCCTTTGATTCTGACCGCGTTAATTATGAACATACAGTATACGTGACTTTTTGCCACTAATACATAATCTTTATTAAACACCTTCAAATAATTATAATAATGGCAATGAAATAAAATATTCAACATGGTTTGTGAGACAGAACTTTAAGGCCTGGCTTCACTAGCCATGTTGATTTTATAGTTTTTCACTAACTGCAGATTTTCCTGAAGAAATATCTTAAAAAGTGTGCAAATTTGTACGTGTGACCCAGCTGTGGGATCAAAGGAGCAAAAAAGTAATCATCTTATTTCTAAGTAGTGAGTAAACACAACTAAATTACACTCACCCCTCAATGTAACAATCTTAATTCATTCCAGGAAAATAAAGCACTGATAAAATATATGTTTTCCATAAGAATATGTTAATGCATAATATAAACCATTCTACTACTTTAATTGGGCTCAAAAGTAGGAAATGAAAGCGGGGAATAGCTATTACAAAGTGGATACACTATGGTTTCAAGAAGCGTCAAATTATTTAGTTAATTCCATTGATTTTAATGTAACACTTGTGCCATTGTACGCACAAGGAAATTAAATTGAGATTAAAAAGACCGCCATTTTGAATCTATGAATGCGCTACTTCAAATCATACCGTAATTTGTTAATGTCGTTAGGTACCTACTTCAAAACCACGTTATTTCAAGGGGTGGGTGTAGTCAGACCCAAATTCTGATTATGAATATTTAAAAGACTTTTTACAAATAGCAGATAAATATAACATATGTGGCCATGAAAATTTTCTACATAACATACAATGTAATTTTTGCATAGCGAAAAATCTCAAACTTATATTCAAAACAAATTATGGAAAGAATATGAATAAAAAATCCAACAGTTCAAAATAGTTTGAAGGCAAAAAGTAGACATTAGTTCCTTGGTTGAATGGAGTCTCGCACAAAACTTAGCAAAAAATTTTTATGAACAAAATATTTAAATGACATATCGTGATATGGTTTTGTTATTAAAACTATGGCTTAATCTTTTACACTTTTACATATATATTTGACATCACAGTAATAATAATATTTATAGTTCAAAAAATACTAGTTTTTATTTCTAGAAGTTCAAAGAAATATTTTACTACCATATCTACAATGGTGTTCAAGTGATTGTATTAAAAAAACATAAGTTTCCGTGCAGATACTTTTATTATTAAGTAAAATGAAATGACATGATAATTATTTTTCTTGTAAAAATTATATAAAAACAAAAATTCTTCACTAAGTTTAATTTTGGAACAAAAAAATGAAAATGTAGGTACTTAAGTCACAATTTATTGTGCTTTGGGACAATTATATGATAAAGTACTATTTTAGCTGGCTTTTCATGACAAAAATAATAAAATACGAATAATGATATTCTACAACACTACAGATCTCTAAATTCCCTGAAGTGTATGTTTCAAAATTCCATCTGGTTTCTGAGAAAATAAAGTTTATAAGTTACACTAGGAAGCCTGTACATTGACGTGGCCACCGCAATTTAGTGTTTTAATTGTAGGTATAGTTGATCCCGTGGTTCGGCATATATAAGTAAATATATAGTGGTTCATATTTGTCTCAATTTTTACCTTATTATAGGTAATTACTGCCAAAGTCTGCACAGTCAAACAAGCAACTAATCAGTTAATCACCTAAAATACTGCACTATCAATGGAAAATCAATATGGTTGAATCAATGAACAAGAAAAATTATAAGTTCTTGATAAATACTTTTACATACAGTAGATGACTATGAACTCTACAAATACTGTACCCTATTTGAAACATTATAGCAAATTATTAAACCTTTAAAAAATTCTTACAGATGATAAATTTACATTTTTTACTTACATTGTTTCGAAATGAATATCCTGGAATAAGTGGTAGTGATATATTCTTTAACATTTTTATTGAGAAATAATTTTTTTTAACAAATTATAAACAAAATGTTTACCAAAAATGTACCTAACAAGCTATAAACTCAAGTGTCAACCATTTTGTTTGTTTGGTTGCCATGTCAGTCATTGTTTTGCTGTTGTCAGGGAAACTCTATTTGTAGATGTTTGCGTCTTGCATCCTTTTAAAAACATAACAATGAGAGGAATAAAAGACTAAACCTTACCTTTGCAGTACCTAATCTACACAAGCCAGCAAAATCCAGCGTAGAAACTTTTTGCACACAGAAAGCTTACTACAAATTTAAAAAACTTATACTACAGATGCAGAAAACAATTACTACACTCCATTCCAAAACACATTAATCCACTCCTGTTTACAGCCATTAATCGTCTAGTCTGATGAAACGCTCTACTATTATCTACCTGCTTATAAACAACACCCAACACAGCCTAGCATTTTATTATTTAATTTGGAGAATTAAATATGTATAATGTATTATGTATTACAACTGAGACAACTCACTCAATTGCAAAAGACAATTACATAATGAATAGCACGTACCTATATAGTTTTAAGAAAAAATAATATTCTTACCTGAATTTTTATGAAGACAATTTTTTACATGTAGTAATTTCTGGTTTCTTCATAAAAATTTTAAGACTGGCAATACTTATAAAAAAAATTCTAGACATTTGAAAATAATTTCCTCAATCTCTGCCATGATTTTAAAATTTAGCTTTTAATAAAATTGACTTATTTCTTTAATGTAGTTTTGCTAAATGTGTATTATGCACTCCATTTGTGACATCCAATAATTTTTTTTTTTGCATGTTTTTGTTCTTGCCTTTAGGTGAAGAGAACTTTACTGCAGTCGGAGAACATCTATAATGTGCATTTTAAGGTAAATTGAAAATGTTTTACATATATTTATAGTAGGCAGTATGTTGCGGCAGTACTTACAAAACCTAGTGAAACGCATTATGAGTAAAAAAAAAAAAAAAGCATTTCAATTTTCATCCTATAACAAAAATTATTGGTTAGGTAGCTTGCAAAAAGGCACATTTTTAATAACTGAAATGTCAATGTAAAACAAAAGATCGCGAAGCAAATATTTCAATTTCAAAATCAAGGATTTTTACGCAGTTTTATTAGATACTAAATGTTGTGTTCATATGTTAATTAGTAATAATGTAAATAATGATAATAAAGTTAATCTATTCGTTTCATGATAACCATCCTTGGTTCCTAAAATACTATATTTAATAACATTAATGCCCATCAAATAGAATATACACAAATGGCTTATTTTAAAGTGGTGGATATAAATACCACAAATTTGTGATGGGTCAGTCCCGGTTCACGGTTCTCGGTTCCGTCAGTTCTCGGCAAATAAAATGGCAACGAGAACCGTAGATATAATCTCGGTACTGTTACCACAAAAACCATAAGAGTCAAACAAACATTGTAGGACAATATAGGAAAGACGTAAAAAAAAGGTAGACATGTAATTAAGCACATTCTAGCGACAGGACCCGATCCTACACCGTTAACGCTTATGTGATAAGGGTATTTTAGCCATTTATAATGTACCTTTTGTCCAAGTTTTCTGCAGTTGTAATTATTAATTATAGCTGGAAAAGCTCCTGTAATGTTTGGTTGAAACAATTATGACGTTGCTAACTGCTCAAAGTCGTTTATGGAGTTCGAATTCCTTAGGCGCATTGGTGCCGAAGTTGTATGCGTGTTGCGGCATTAACCTATATATAATCACTTATATGAACACCGTGGAACATATCAAGCTTATCGGTGTGCCAAACAAATCTCTTTGATACCAAAAATGTTCTGAATTACATTTTATTAACTTAAAAAGTTGCACAAATAAATAGATGCAACTTTAAAAATACATTATAATTTTACGACTATACATTGGTTACACGAAATTTTTCCTGTATCAGATTAAATATGTAAAATATCACTGTCTACATAAAATTCTTAAAAACAATCTCAATTTCCCTTTCCCACCCAATAAAGAATAATTTTGGTATTTCCCGGTGAAATTTTGCACAACTGCCATTTAAAATACGAATAATATTACTGTCGTCATCTGTATAAAAAAAGTGTCTCTATAAACTTTATGGAAACAAATCTGAATGTGTATGAAGTAAAGAAGTTACATATCTGCATTTGATGCTTTTAAATATTTATTCTTTTTATAAATATTAATGTTTTTTAAAAGCATTTTTGTAAATATTTAAATTATAATTTTCTAGAGTAAGTGCTCTTATAAAAATATAATATAAAGTTCTGAAAATTGAATTTTTGAGTTCCTCTCATTCTATTTGACGACTGATAAAACAGCATTGCGATAGTTCAAGTAGTTTACCAACAGTATACTGTTTTGAACAGTTGATAAAGTTAAATTGTTGTACATGGTTTGTTAGTTTAAGTTAGTGACATTGTAAACACTCGCAGTGTTTCTTGAGACAGTAGTACTTAAAAATACAATTTTTCTGAGTTTTGTTTTAATATTATTATGGATGAGCACCTATTCTAGGAGACAAACTGTTGAACCATTTTTTGGATTCTTGTAGGTCACATTTCCTGGCTGAACACACTGTTTTAAGCCTTGTTCCACAATTTGCCCTATAAATGTTTATCATTTGTCACATACATGCAGTTTTAAAAATTGTAATTTATTTTTAAAGGTACACAGGGTCAAAATACAGATTTCTGAATGCATATACCAATCATCTTGCTTGATAAGATGCAAGTGATTATTTACACAGTTTAACAAACAGCACGAAAAATAACGAGGCCAAGGAACACAAAAATGCAACGTTGAAGTACCACAAATACAAATTCACACAATGTTTAAAGAAAGGTTAGTTTTATTTCAGTTATATCAAATACTAAAAATATTAGCAACTAATCAAAGTTATAACATGGTCTTATGTTACATTTTGTTCCCAACTGGTGGTTTAGAATCAATTTTATTTCACGTTTTTGTAACATATCATTTACCAATTCAACTCGGGATACTACTACTTATCATAATTTTGAAAACACTTAAGCCGCATGATGTTTGAATTATATTTCACAAATATTCCAAATTGCTACGCCGTTCATCGCTTGTGATGGGCATGTCATCGTCCCTTCACAAGCATCACAAACAGCAGGGATAGTTGGTATCATAGCAGTCCGATCAATTGTCTAGCGTGCACTAATGTAGCAGATCACCTCCTTGCTGGCTTCCAATCAATCAGTGCTGACACACACGGTGCACGCTCTCTCTCTACCTTGTAGCGACTGAAATATACGTTAACCATCTCTTTATGGAGTTACGCGTGTAGTGTTACACTTAGTCGTACTGGCATGCTAGTCTTTTTTTCAATCAGTTGATTTGGTCTGTTTTTATGAATACAGTGCCCTTTTTATTTGTATCCTTGAAAATGTTTTCTGTATATAAGTTCCATAAATTAAAAATAATAAAACAATTTTTTCTCTCTATAAAAATAAAGCTTTAAAAGGTTCTTGATTTTTTGTGGATATGAAGTCTCAGCATGCAGCGTTTCAGAAGTACAGTAAAATGTCCTAAATCACGCATACTCGGATCAGTGATTAAAGCGGATTGTGGAACGTCGACATACCTTAAACCGGGATATAAAAAAAATATTAATATATATATTACCTACATTACAATGGTATTAAAAACAAAAGATGTAATAATTCATCCTAAATTTAAAGTGGAAATGTATCAGTCAAATGTGAAAACCATTTATTGGAAGAAAAAAAAAATTGGCAGTAACAATTAACTCTGAGCAAACTAAAAATGCTGGCAGTGCAACAATTAGAGACAAGATTATATGGTGAATTACGATAAAACGATAAAACAAATAACATCGAAAAGCATGTCAATACATAATAAAAAAAACCAATATTCAAGCAATGAAATGCAATTAAAATCATGAAACTAATCAGCATTTTCAATCAGAACTTAACTCTAATGACAAATACCTAATCTTTTAATTATTAAATTTAACGAAAGTATATTATTTAAAATGAAGTTTGTACCACAATTTATGAAAAAAAAAAAAATCGAAAAAGTTTACTTTTTATAGTTTTGCCACAGTTACTAGTTATCCAATTATACATTATGACCATAGTACTTTTTCGAACAGAGAAATACTTAAGATTTATTTCGATTGTTCCGAATAGTTAGGCATACTTTATCACAAATCATTATACTGTAAAAATGCATCATGTATCAGTCATAACAAAACAGTTTTTGGAGAAATAAGTATCATGGAACATTTAAGTTTTAAGTGTCATATTTATTCAGTTTTACGAATGAAATTGGCATGAAAATAAAACCATTAAATCTTGTCCCTAGCAATATGCCACTTGGCGATTGGAACCCACCCGAAAAAAACTGAATGCAAGCTGCTCGATTGGTATCGGATTACAGAACCAGCTGAACCATGTAGGTTTATAAAAACATTTCACTGCCTCCAAAAAGTTTGGTAACAGCCCAGTCATAATTTTCTTTCTTTACTTCTCTTTCTCTCTATTAAAAAAAAAGGCACATTCGTGCATGTATGTCAAAATTATGCCAAAGATTGAATTAAAAAACAACTTTATAAGAAATAAGTTTATTACACAACTTTTTACAATGTGTTTTAATCTCATTCATGCATTATAGTCCTAATTAGGTATGCACTTACTTCTAGAGAGAACTACAATAAATATCTACAGTACGTATTACGAACACGTGCAAGTGTACACTTACTGGTAGTTACAATTAAGGCTGTCTATGAAAACATAAACACATACGCAGTGTACAGCTCATGGGAAAGTGGAAACTTGATTGCAGCGACAGTTTCCGTGTGAAACATAATGGCACAATGGCAGTAGTGATGCAAGCACAGCTGGTTGTGTTGACACACCATAATGTGTACACATGACACATCTTCTCCTCACCCAATGAAGCATATAAGAAATTAAATTAATGCAGTACACAATCACAGCAAGGTACGTGAAAACATACAGCAGAGTGGCAAGGAAGACGGAAACACCATCCAGAAGCAGACATTTGCCAGCCTTGTAAGCCTTGGAACAATACAAAACACATATTTTCCCTAAAACATTATTTCATTAGGAAAGGTTTTAAATATTGACACAAATAAGGAGATGCTAGTTAAGAGATATATTTTTACCAAATTTTGGAAGTACTACCTTTTAATAGTCAACCTGTCAGTCAGAAATATGTGACTACAAAACAGTAAATTATGTTGCATGACAGAGATCCAGCATGAATAAAAAAATAAATTCCTAATAAGTATACTGGTGCAAGTCAAATTTAGCAGTACTTCAACAAATCTAACAGTATGATCATGACTGAATAAAATCCAAAATAAAATAATAGCTAAAAATTAAATATTTCTTGTTTTATAAAAACTTTAAAGTTTTTGTGTAAAGAGACAGCACTAGAAGAAATATCAACAAAATTACCAACTCAGTTATGTATGTATTTAATGTCCAAAAGTTATTTGATAACACAATATTTTATCTAGATATAAATATTTGATAGTTAAACAAATACACACTGTTCTGTTAGTTTCTAACAGAATTTTTAAAAGCAGTTCACTTAATGAACATAATCATTCATAATCTCTGACGACACAAGTTAGTTTAGGAACGAGAGAAGATTCATGTTTCCAAAACATTTCAAAATGAAATGTATCCAAAGTGATTTTAACAGCAAAACCAACTTTTATCTACTTCAGTCACATGGCAACACTGATGAGACAATATTAATAATACCACAGTTACTAAAAAAGCATTATAATAGACAAAATACAGAACTTAAAACAAAGTCAATTAATATTAATAACGGCTATGGCATTTAGAACTTGTATTGCTTTTAACAGTATTCCTTCAGTAAAGAAACTTGTTCACTCATGGCACACTTGAAATAAAAACCAAATTTATGTTTTACTAATACTAAGAGATGTTTACAGTAAAAAAATTCTACTGTGACACATGTTGCCTGTAAAAAACAAACAACTTAGCAAACTAATACACACTATCATGGTCAAATATTGTTTATCACTTCAGACAAAGAAAAAGTACAAGGAATAATACAGGTCGTAAATACAATACATAGGTCACATTTACGGAAATAGATAGAACTGGAAGAAATTTAACATAGCACATCATCTCAAAAAGTCTTAACACATGACATTCATTACAACTACAGAAATGGAAAAAAATAAAATAATGACATTTCAAAAGTCAAACATCCTCACAAACAACTTCTTTAGGATAACTACAAATTAAAGTTGGTTTCAGTGTTAGTTTATAATACCTATGGCAAATAAATGATTGGACACTATCAAAGTATCTACACACATGGTGCAAAAGTAATTTCATACAAAAACTTAATTGTGACTTATCAAACTCTAACTCCATACATGAAAAGTGAACATTAAAATTATTTTCCTTACATGCTTTACATCATTACTTTAATCATGAAAACTAATTTAACTACTATTGTGTTAATAAGTAAGCTCCAAAAAGTTATCATACCAAACCTTTTTGTAAAAATTCAAAATTATATAGTTTATAGTTAATGAGTGAAATGTACCAAAGAACATTTATTTTTAAATTCAGCCAAACAACAAAATGTTTACAATTTAAACTTATAATGTAGGTCTACTGAATGGACCAAAAACTCGAAAATTATATTATAATCTGAATAGTAATAATACATAATTTGTTTCCTATTAAACTTAATCTATGAGAAAATAAATTTGAAATGTACCATACCATTTTCAAAATATTTCAACTGTAAATTTTTTAAACAATAATATGTAGGCAAAATAGCACTTATGCTTGAGTTTCACGTGTGGCCTTACAGTAATACTTTGCTACAAAAGTACCATAAAAAATATATGTAAGTCTTCCAAAATTATTGAAAGAAACCTAGCATTTTAATCACTTATATTCCAATGTAAAGTATGTTCAGTGTAAATAATTAATAATGAAAACCTATACTAAGATTTTCTGAAAATTAAAATTTTTGTTTTAATATACAAAAACTACTGCACTGAACCGCCCCATCAAAATAATCAATATGTATTGTGATATGAGAAAAAATTAGTGTTACAATTTGGAAATTGACAATGAGACAACTTTACAACATAATACAAGAAACATAATCAATAGTAAACCTTCTACAATTTCTATCAAATTTATTGTTTGTAATGTTTGATCAATTTTTGTGTCAAATTCTTTGTATGTTAGTACTCATTCACGATAGAAATAATACCTTTCAGACATTTACCAAAAACATGTTAGCATCTTTTAGAGACAAATATAAAGAAAATTTAACTAAGATCTTCAATTTTTTCAGGAATGCAAACTTAAAAGCCGACAGCAATTTCACCATCGATTAAACATATTACAGTACCTTTAAAGTTTTCGACTAAGTGCAGACATTTATACGAAGAAACCATTTGAGACTGCAAACCATCAAGAAACCTTCTAATGATAAGCAAATGATATAGAAAATAACCTAGCTTGGAATTTTTAGTTAAAACAGTAATTTGCAGCAACTTTATGCTATATTTATTATAAATTAATACCTAAAGCTCATAAATTCATAAGCATAAACATTTTGCATTTGCATTGTTTTTTATAAACTTTTTATTCCTCATATTGTCATATATTATACTTGTACTTTAAGACAATATGACATCAAATTTATAAACTAGGATTAATTTTATGTTCAGCGTATAAGTGTAACTGTAGCAAAGTACATTCTGCTTACGGCGACTAGCACATAAGTCATTAACTCCACTTCAATGTGACTAATAGAATAATGGCACATACCGGTAAGTCATTAACTCCACTTTCATATGACTCGTAGTATAATGTATGAACCATAAAGCAAATATATAAGTAAATAATGTTGAATAACAATGCAATATACAGCTCAAACACTTCTGAAATCATGAATCAGGGTGAGGATGTGAGCCAGTTATTCTATCAAGAGGAATGCTACCAACAGGAAACCTCGGTGAAATGTTCATACCCACTTCAAGAATGACTAAACCACAAATACTGAGCACACACCACACAAATTACCTTTTTTTAGGCATATTCATATCATTATTTGCAATATCACATATCTACATTCATTACCATTCACATATACACAGTCACACAAACAAATGTGAACACACAAAAAATTCATATGCAGAAAAAGAAGGTATATTCAGGGTTTTACAAATACACGGAGAACCAACCAATTTCAGGATTTATTTAGAATACTTTAAAAAATGTATAATATTATAGATTAGGTTGATTTTTATAAGCAATAGGCTAATTGAAACATGGTGTGAAACATACCTAATATTTTCAGGAAAATCCCAATTCTTTACGTTGGATATATACAACCTTTATCGGAGATAATTTACACATGATTTAAGCGAACAGTCACCAACTGTTTATGTTTAAAGTGTGACTATAAACTGAAGTGAGGCATCAAAAAACAAAATTCAGTTGGCAAATGGCGGTGAAAATTGAAGTTTTACAAATTCAAGCACCATTATTGTTTATTTCAGGTCTTAGTCCTGACTTGTGGACCATTCCTTCAGTTTTCTTAGCTTTTCATTACTTTTGTGACCTGTGGACAAAGGCTCTGAAGAGTTCATAAAAATATATGGTGAGAAAGTCCCTTTGAATAACAACAGGAATAAAAATTAATAGCAGTTTCATGAAATTTCTGTTGTACACTCCTCATTTTTTGCTTAAACTTTGTTATAAAATAAAAAGAATATTAAAATTTCCAACCATACAATGAAGGAAAATGTACTTTTTTCTCATTTTCATAAACTAAATACCCACATTACAATGTCTAATGCAGTTTAAATTTCTAACTTTATAAATTAAAGAGCTTTTTTGGTCAGTCACAGCATATTCCTTTTTAATTATTTATTTTATAAATAAAAAGCACAAATTAACACTAGGCAAAAATACTGCCACTTAAAAAAAAATACAAAATGAAATAAACACATTTCATATTTACCTGAATTCAGAATATATACTATTATATTTTTTAAAAATATTTATTAGAATGTTACCTGTAATATTGTAATGTACATATTGCCTTAATAACAGTTAATGATTGAAGGTAATATAGTTAAACTTGATTGAAGTGACTAGATAAAAATGCAGCTTAGACCAAAAATGTCTCAAGGTGTGATGCATCTACTGTGAAATCCTATTGTGGGTTCCCCCTCTTCCGTATCTTCTTTCCCTCCTGCTTTTTCATGATTGATGTACAGATGCTCATAAAGGATATCTTTTATAAGTTAAACTGTTCAACAGGGACAAAACACACACGATACTCTTATGAGCATGCAGTCTACACACATAATGTGTCTCGTGTGATACTGATAGTGATTTCCCCCTCCCCTCCACCATTAAAAGACTGCTTCACATTGCACGTTGAATTAATTCATGTCACAACTTTTGTTTTATGTGTGTGTGAGCTGGCCCCTACATAATGTGTCTATCTTGAAAGGTGTTCATGATGCAACTGTACCCAATCATTATTGTTTTTGAATGAGATTTCCCACGCTTTCAACTAAACATAGCATAGGTACCGTGACAAAACTGCAGCCATCGCACCTTTTATATTCCTTCAGCTTCACGATAAACAAGTAAACAGCGTGCTAGTTTTATATAGAGGGAACTTACAAAGAGTAGCTTGCTGCCTCTTCTGTCTGTCTCCGTGGCAAAGAGATGGTGGGGTGGGGGGGTAAAAAAAAGAGGAAATGGAAACAATGGTATAAAAGATAGCAGTCTTCTCGTATGTCTTGTCTTATTAGGAAGTGCTGGAATTTGATGGGTCATAAATATATTGAAAGAGGGGGGGGGGAGTGGCCAGCCTAACACTCTCCTGCCAGTGTCGTATTTCTTACGGGCCAATAAGCTGAGAAAAGGAACACCTAAGATATTTTTGCCACAATTAAGGGGGGGACCCATCTGTAGATTAAAACGGTAATTAAGAATTTTCATGAATGACAAAAAATTCAAGCAATGAACATGTTCCAAAGTAGCCAATTGTCTCATTTTGGTTTTGGTTACAGTACAGGGTCTAAAATATTACTTTCCAACATCCCTGCTGTAAAAACTCTCAAACATTTATCTTTGGAAACCTGGGATAGCCTAATTAATTAGTACAGTTATATTTATTACTAATGTATATACTATAAATTTTATTACTGCACTCAAGATTTCTGTCCACAACAATTAGTTGTACACTGATCATTGAAACATTACCACTTTCCACTGGAGTTTGACTCGACAGTGGCTCGTTCTTCTCTCCACTTCCTTCGCGCACTCATCCATGCCACGCCGCAGCATTGTCCTTCACCATCGCTCATCGCACCCAAATGGCTCGCCAGGCCTTCTTGCAGGTATCGCCTCCCTATAGATCCGGTTCACTCAGAAACAGGGCCACTTGCCCTCTTCGCTGATCGCACAGGTATTGCCAGTATCACTTCCCGAGGGAAAGACTCTCTCCCCTAATCAAAGAACTCCCGTGGAGGCCGGCATCAGTCGCTTATATACCTGTGGCGTCCTCGAATGGACGAGAGCAGCTGTGATATGTCGCGTCATCCCAGGCAGACCCAATTCCAGAAACATCCAGAATGGTCCCAAGTCACCCCAAGTCACTGCGGTATCGTCTGCATGGTTGGAGAACTCTTGAAGGGAGGCCGTTTGAAGGGTCAGTGACAAAAGCTCAAGGCGGGAGGGTGCACGGGGAGCAGAAGGGGAGGTAGCGAGGACCCTTGCAATCCAGCCAGGCACACATGGCATGCCTTACATCAATGGACGGGGCGTGATGTCAGTGGCCTCCAGCCCACTCCGAACCTGCTGCGTGTCGCGGTCTTGTCTCTCACATACATAACAATATAAACACAAGCACTAGGCCATCAAAGGTAACACACATACACACACACCACAGCTAGACTTTAAATCTTCCCAGCTGTGACTGCTCTATAGATCAAGTGGTAAAATAAATGCTCTTAAACCTAGCACATTGGGAACTATGGCCATTTTGGTTTAGCAATTTTGTCAGATAATAAAATTTGTAAAAAGTTTTAATAAGTTGCTCTATGTCAAGAAAAAATTATATTTAAATACGCCTTATGTAGTGTCTATGATTCTGTTCTCTTGCTCTCTCTTTTTTAATTGTAACAAATCAAACACAATATAATAGGTTCTGTTGAGTTACAGCAACAGTCAAAGTCAACAAAGTCCAAATCCATTTGGAAAAAAATTGGCTTGAGCAGCATGATTGGTAGTGGATTACAGAATGTGGTGAAACGTAGAATGCTGATTTAATGACGAACGACTCCAACTGTATACAGAAATGTAAAACGCAAAAATTTAGCCATAGACTGGTGTAATTAGGTAGTACGACAGTTATTTTATACTATTTTATACTGGTGGTGGTACACTGAAGTTCGATCATGGAAAAGTACTCTTAACAAGTTATAAAAGATACCAAAAATTTACATACATATGGTAAATCATGACTGATAGTTTAGTTAAAAGTTGATAAGATACCTAGGGTTAAAATCCCTTAATTTAAATTCTTTTCACCCCCTTTTGCTAAGTTTTCTTTACTTTACCACCAATATTTGAAAAAATTTTATGGTTCCTTGTAATAAACTTGTAAATTTATTATTTTCTTTTTATGTGATACTCGTAAATAGGGAGTTTCGGATTCAGGGAAATAATGAAACAGATGGGGACATAGTACTCGCCAACCACAAACCACATATCAAACTACAAACCTCAAATTACATTTACCGATACACTGGCATGTCACCTCCGAACAGAATAACTGAACAGTACACTCACATCTCACCCCACGCAGCATCAGGTGATACCCACGTGCGACTCCTTGCATTTTCTCTCACGCA
Source organism: Bacillus rossius redtenbacheri (assembly GCF_032445375.1). Taxonomy (NCBI): domain Eukaryota; kingdom Metazoa; phylum Arthropoda; class Insecta; order Phasmatodea; family Bacillidae; genus Bacillus; species Bacillus rossius. The sequence goes on from NC_086333.1 coordinate 56,388,628, forward strand.
ACACCTTCCGCAAGAACTTTTTCTTCTTGGTCTTTTTTTTTATGCATCCCGAGGTAGTGTCGTACTCTGAACGTCCTAGCAGGGGCGTGTTGGCATTCACCTCTGCAGCAGCAAAATCAGTCACACGATTCCTCAAGCATGTTTCAGACTCTGTGTTGAAGTACATGCTCGAACTGGTTGCGATTTCATCAACGCCACCGTAGTCCGCAGCACAATCAACATCGTTGCACGCTTCAATTCCTACCTCTTCCACAATAGAATCTTCTTTATCCAACGTAAATCTGCAGTACGCATTTTCCATTGTGATGTCAGAGGCAGGGTCTATATCGTGATCATACACAGATACCCCAGAATTGTCAGTGGAAGTTACAGTTTCCTCAGCCAGCTCTTTCAACGGTGGCAGAACTACACCCTTGGTCATCGCTAGACCAAGCGCAGAAGGGTTGCCATCCAGCATGAGGTTACGAAGGTAGCGATTGCTGTTGTCGAGCATCATGAAACCTTCGAAGTCTGGGCAAACGCTCAAATCAACCCCCATCTCATCAAAGTTGTTATTCATGACGTTATCGTATGTGGAGATTCCCACACTGTCTGGAACTTTGAGCGTGTCCATTTTGACACACTTCCGCCCAAACTGACTCCACACATCAACCTCCTCCTCCTCTTTTAACCAACTGTTATTGTCCACCATATCGCAGAAACTGGAGTCTATTTCCACACGGGGGATCTGAAAGCGAGTAGCCATTGGCGGCTTTGCATAATCTTCACAAGGGTTTATATTCTCTAGATGGAAAATTTCCCCGCCCAGACTGTGATATGTGCTGACGCTGCCAAAACACTCATTTGCTGACTCCCCGGCACACGGGAAATCCCCACACATTGTCGCATCATCCGTGAATGAGAAATTACCTGGGAAGCTGCCCAGCTGCTTGGCAAAATCTCCAGACAAATAATCGAAGGTTATGTCCAGCTGATGTTTCTTCTCGCCGTTCAACGAAGGTACATCTGAACACGACCTCGGTGTGGAGAAACCACAGGTGCTTACAGTACTAAAAGGGTGTACAGCAGCCTCTTCACCCACCGGCGAGAAAGGTTTACCACAAACATCGAAGGAACCGAAACTACACTCAAAAATGTCTAACTCACGAGAGCTTACATCCCCATAGGATGCGACGCGTTCACAGTCGGTGGCACCTGGAAACAAATCAACGCTAGTGAGACTGTTTGCGTCAGGAAGATTTAATTTATTCTGCGCTTCAGTACCTATAACATCGTGGCAGGAAGTGTTGAAGTTTCCGCTGCAGTTCGAGAACAGAGGTTGTGCGACGTGGTCCTCCTCACCCGGCGTCGCCACGGGCAAGTTGTTGTTGTTCTCGCCGGAGCTGAGCATCTCGTTCAGCAGGTTCTCGGTGGCGACCAGGTCCGGCCGGGGAGGCTGCCGTCACTTGGCGTGGAGGCTGGTGCGGCGGTGCAGGTGCGTGTGCCGCTCCGAGATCTCCGGGTCGTGCCGCTTGTAGTACTCGCTGAAGTCCAGCCGCGAGCTCAGCAGGTGGAGGCTGAAGTCGTCCTCCGCCAGCAGGTCCATGAGGAACTGCCTCACAAGGTCCTGGAAAAGTTTTATTAAGTCTACTAAAAAAACACATCATCTGGCAGTGGTGGCAAGGAAAGAACAAACAATCAGCACGACCTGCAGGGGAAAGTACAAACAGCATAATCTGCAGAGCAAACTAAGAGCTTCTGACTCAAGACGATTATTATGTTACCACTTCTAGACAGTGGTGATGTACAGGTATGGAGGGTGGGAAGAAGAAGAAAAAGAAGAAAAGAAAGAAAAAAAACTCACATTATGCTAAATTATTTGGTTATATGAACTTAAATATATTAAATAATTTATTCAAGAAAAAAGTATAACTAGATTCTAAACTATACTATGACAATTGGTCAATGGTTAAATTTCCTTTTCAAAACAACAAGCATTCAGATGCATTAAATATTTATTCATCTACTGTTACTTTTATTATCAAGTATTAATTCAAAAAAATTTTTTGTTACAATGTTATAGACATTACTATGATTTCATCACAAGGCCCGCAATTAAACAGGTGGATTTTGAAATATTTTCAAGAAGAGACCAAAATATTACTTAAAATAAAACTAAGAAATATTACAATTACATATGTCATAGAAAATTATATTATTAGGATGATAAATCTTAAAATTATTTTCCTGGAGTATGCAAGTAATCTCCAGTCACAGTATGTTTACATTACACCCCATAACATTTTTGGTTTTATTTAAAAATAATTGCATACAGAATATTTGTTTTTGTGTTTATGTTTGATATCTGTCCTTTTGGAGAGAGAATGAATACTCACGAGATGTCATTACAATTTAAGACACAAATAATTAATAATCAATTCAGCTTAGGTTCTATCAATCACAGATTAAACTGGTAAAAAATAAAAATAAAATAAAATAACCTTCATTACCTGGAGATAGATTTCTGAATTGAGGTCTATGTAAGGGAATTCCTTAAACATATTCCATTTGTTTTTTATTAATTAAATCTGCATATTATTAAGTAAGCTACAGCAGAATAACCAATATGCATAATTTTCTAGAATTTTAGTAGATAAAGGGTTATGAGTAGGGCCTGGAATTTTTCGCGATCGCGAATTTTGCAAAAATTTGCACGAATTTCGCATGAAAACGCGAAAAGTAAGTACATTCGCAAAAACCACAACATTTCTATATTACACTGTGAATATATCCCCGAAAAGTACCATTACAGTAGAATCCCGCCGATGCGAGCCCCCTCTGATGCGTCCATTCCGTTTATATTACAGTTTTTTGAGAAAACATGAAAAATTTGAGCAGAGAAAGTCGAAAATTTGAGTAAAATCGGCTGAAAAACAAGTCTGTTACACTTTGTTGGGCTCTATGTGTTCACGTTTATCTTGGCGAGAGCTGTACTGTAAGCAGCCAGGCATACAAAAGACGTCTAAAAATAGATACCACCCCTCTAGACTGTCCACACGGCAGTGTCTAGCCGAGCTCGGCGTGTCCACTATCGCACGAAAAGACGTCTCAGCTGTCATGTTATCTTACCCGCCCGGCGGCTTGATGTGACGCGACACTTACCTCTCCCATCCCCTGCTAATTCTTCAAGGCTCATCCCTCCCAGAGCCACAAACCATGCAAAAACAATTCCCCCCCCCCCTCCTTATCAAACTAACATTTCAACACATTCCCTCCCTTATTTCAACCTTCTGCGTGAGAAACTGTCAGCATGTTTTTTTTTTCTCTTTTTTTTTACGCTGCGAAGGGACATGGAAAAGATAATTGCTTGAGCTGTCAAAATAAACATCGCTGACTGCAAGGGCAGGAGCGCATCCTGTCGGTCTGTCGCTGTGATTATCTACTCCAAAAAAATTGTCACAGCATTTCAGGATAGCATTGTTCTTATTTCTTTCGTTTATAGCCGAATGTTTTCTACCTGATCCACACAAGGTTAAAGTATCCTTTAACCCAAGTCTTGTGTTTCAGCATAATTACCTTATTTTTACATAAGCCGTGTTCCTCTATGGTTCTGATGCTCAAAATTGATCTGGGGTATAGTTCACACTAAGTTTCTTCTCATTTGTGCGCTGGGATTTGTTCAAGTGGCAACCCCGTGTTCCTCCACTCCATTAAATACGAGCATATCAGTATCAGAAACATGGGTTTTATTGTACTGACAATAGCACAGTGATGTGCACATTATGCAACTGTAAAGTTTCATGGGATAGAAAAGATTTCATTGACAAACACCTAAAGTCGGCTAAGCATGTGGCATTGGCAGCAAAAAAAAAAAAAATTGTTAGTTGCAAACATCTATAGCAACGTGTCTGTTTTGTGTAACTGTTTTGGATTTAATTGGCTGTTATTATGCATATTAGCCTATTCCTAGTATACATGGATTGTTTATTAAATATGTAAACTTATTATATTCAATAAGTGCACAATTTAGTCAACATTTAAAATACCGGTAAAATTTCCATTGCATAACGAAAATACCGACTTTAAACCACCGCTTTTCTAATTTGAAAGTACCGCTTTTTGCATACTGAAAACACCAAAATTTTCCAGGCCCTAGTTATGAGTCATGCAAAAACTGAGCCCAATAGGCAAAAACTAATTTCATTTTCGAATTCAGCACTCACAACTTAGCTAAGAATATCAATCACATTTTTTGCAACAAAATGCTGCAGACCAGCGTTATCGAACTTGAAAGTAAACACACAATTTCAAAATTTTAATCTCGTGTCAAACTATGTGTAACATTAAACTTTATAATTTTTTGAAATTATTAAAAACAGCTTAAATACATGGTATCTAATGCTTCACAATTGAAGCTTTCAGCAGCACAGAAATTAATAACTTAAAAAAATTTTAAGACCAGAAATCCAACTTGAGGCAAGATCGATCAGGAGTCTCATCTCAAATTGTTTTGAGTATTGTATTTACGAGTGTCTGCTTGGAATAAGACAATCGACATTTAAGACCTTTATTAGCAAATTTGAAGTACACAGGAAGAAGGTATCACGGAAGACAAAGGAGAAGATGGGAAGAGCAGATAGTTAAAGGAATGCATGAGAGAGGAGATGAACCGGATAGAATGAAGGTAGAGGAATAGTGGAGGGAATATGGATGCATTTTACTTTGCTGACCTGTCTGCAGGCTGGAAGCAGTTGATGATGATAATTAATGTAACTCAGGGGTGCAACAGGGGGGGGGGGGGGAAAGGGTATTTGTCCCCCCCCTTTCTGAAACCTTGAAGTGGGGGCAAATGGGGGCAAAGAAAGTGCTGTGTAATCAATTTTTAGATAATAAAACTGCTTAAATAGCACCATTTTCCACCTTGAAATACAAATTTTCCCGGGGGAGGACCCCCGGACCCCCCCGCTTCAATAGGGAGGATCGATGATTCTTTATAAAAAGGTATATTGCCCCTACCTTTGGAAATTTAGTTGTTGCGCCCTTGATGTAACTCTATCTTGGGTACTTATTTTTCCCAGAGAATCTAGGAATTAAATCGGTACATTCCTACTGTTCAGACTGTACATTAGTGTGTGCAATTTTGTGTTAGTAACATCGATTAGACCTCAACGTAATCAGTGCTTCTGAGAAGTCTCTGAATACTTCAAGTTTGTATTTCCCGCGCTGTGTAGTGTGCAACCATTATTCAGCATCATCTGCCAATAGTTGGCAGCCCTGGACTTCCAGCCGGAAGTCAAGTCATAATTTTTCCATCGTGGCGGTGAGTGGTACTACGGTGTAGCCTCACCGTCGAATTGTTTTACTATGATGGCATCTGTAATCGTCATCGTATACAGTCCACTCAGTTATCGCGCTGTAACACCTGCATCTGACGCAACCGGGTCCGGCAGTGCCAGCGCGCACGTACCCTGTAGCTCTTGGCGAGGATCCTCATCTGGGCGCCGGCCCCGGGCACGTACACCTTGGCGAACTCGCGCAGCCGGACCGCCTCCTTGGCGTCCGTGTCGGCGCAGCGCCCCCACTGGCCCTGGCCGGCCCGGGAGACCTCCGCCTCGCGGGCCAGCCGGGCCTCCAGCTCCTGGCCCATGCGCTCCTGGACGCTCTTCTCGTGGCTCTGCAGCTGGAGTATCAGGTCGTACACGGCCCGCAGCTTCGTCGACAGGTTCTGCTCACAGACGGAACCCTCCCACTCAATTAAACATGTCCAAACGTCTCGTTCCCATTGATGGAAAACTGCTGTACCTCCTGAAAGCACACCTATAAACAACCATGTCCTACACATTTCCATTTACGAACATTTAGCTTTACAGTTTAATCCCCTAAAAAATTCATAAATTTATACTTTTATAATTTATTCATTTATTGTGGATTTTGAGTGATGGCCAAACAGTGAGGGGGACAAACTGGCTGATACTATAAAAAAACACAAACTACTATTAGTCTATCACAGGGATGCCACCAAGAATGGTTATAAAATCCCGTATTAGACCATAAAAACTCCTGTAAAATCCTGTAATGAGAAAATTTCTGTAAACAGGTTTTTCATTTGCGCCAACATTTTTTTTACAGCTAAGACACAGGAGAAAACAAAGTATTATAAGCATATTTCTTCAAAAATCAGCTTTTCCTTCATTCCAGTTGCATAGGCCTACTTTAAAATAATTATAATGAATGTAGATAAAAAACTGATAAGTTTACATGTAAAGAGTTAAGTACCAGTATGAGGTTCTAACAAAAATCACTTTAAAAATATACACACAGACTATGGCGTATTTCCGGGCATTTCTTGCCTGAACACTCCAACTGCTTCACTGCTTCAGGTTCCTAGCTTTTTTTCTCAGCTCATCAGTGGGTTTGAATTCCAGCCCCAAATTTTTGGTCCTGTTGTGGCAGTGCAACAATGCATTCAACATTGGCATTTCTAAACAACAGCGACCGTTTTACCGGGTTCCAGCCACTTTAATTCTACTTCCCACACACATTTATATCGTTGTTTATACAGTGTTCGATCTAGAGATGCCTTGCATTTTCTTTCCATTTCTTTCAATTACAATCTCCACAAAGATGCAAGCCGAATTTTTTGTACGTAACAATTACTTTAAAATTAACAACAAACTGTAAACACTATGTCAATCCATCATAGAAATCGTGATTGCATGGTATAACAACACAGACTGTAAAAACACAGTCACAGATATCACTTCGCACAAATATTACTAGGCGTGTTCGTTACACGCACGAACGCACCATCGCGCAGAAAAGAGAAACAGAACACGGTGTCTAAAACATATTTTAGTTTCATATTTGTTGAATAACACACTAGATAAAGTATGAAAAAAAAAACAACAACAGAAATCTCTTCTTTTTTTTAATGAAACTGACCTAAAAATAAAACCATAAAATCATTTCCCCAATAATTGTGAGTCGCCTTACTTCAGGGTCAACTTATATTCGGATGAATACAGTATATATACACAGAAGACATAACATACACATACATACATATTCATTCACATAGCAGATTGGAAATAACGAAATAAACAACAAGCAATAGCCACAGTGACTTCTGGAGAATGTACTCACGTAAATAAATTATCTTTCACAAAGAAGCTACTGCTTGAGGAGTATCTAATAGCTGGTCTCATCACACGTCCATTACAAAACCACCACCTCACCTTCTTCCTCTGGGCCTCCTCGCTGTCCAGGAGGGCCCCGGACTTGACGTTGAGCAGGAACACGTGGTGGGCGAGGATGATGTCGTCCAAGGACTCCGCCTGGTGAACCTGCTTGATCAGCTCGTCCCAGGAGCACTCCAGCACTTCGAACAGCAGGTAGTACTGCATCTGGTGCACAAAGTGCACCATCTCCGAGATGAGAAGATGCATCTGCTTCATCAGCGGGACCAGCTCTGCCAAACACCAACCTCACTCAAAAACAAATACTTTATATGTTAATTAGGGATGGGCCGGCCAAATCCCTGAACCCTCACATACCATCTAGTATTTCAAATATTTAAGAATCCACGAAAATGACTTGAAGAAAAATATTGGAGCAAAAGTATTTGTAAGTAAAAGAATATTATTTATTTAGAAGTGTAGTCAATGGGATCATATGGCTGCAACTTCCCTTCATGGCGATAGGTAATTGCATCACCACCAATAACCTGTTTTCGTTGAAACTTTTTGAAATATGTATATCGACCACCGGCATCGGCGTCCAAGGCTAATGTTGCAGCCTTGGTGTGCCTCGGCTGTCGTTCCGAGAGATGTTTTGTTTTTGTCAATACCGTGAGTTAAAGTATAACCGCGGGACTTAATTTTTCTTCTTCTTATTTTCTAGTTATCAACAGTTAATTTCTGGCACCGAGCGCTATACCAATTGTCTGTGCTCAAGTGTAAAGAATCATCTCTGACTAATTAAATTTTTGGAAATTTTTTTAGTGAAGAATAAAAACCAAAAATACTTAGGTTTAAGGAACTATTTTCTTTTTTAATTGCAACTTTAACTTGGAAATCAACAAACTAACTTTTAAAATTTTAAAGCATCTTTCTTATCTTTCACATCAATACATAGTAGTTTCAAAGTATTTTAATCGGACTTCCGGACTTGTTACTTTGGGCCGCCTTGCTGGGCCAGTCTGCAACTTAACCATGTTTAATAGCACTTCCACTGCAGGTTTTTTGAATGATAATAAAAAAAAACAAGGCTTATTAAAGGGCACGGCTTATTTGGGTAAATGTGGTATGATACTTGATGATACTGGGTTGGATTACTTGATATTATGTAAATAGCTTTTTATCCATTTCAGAAGTATTTGTATGTTAACAACATATTTATTTTATGATCATATTTTTCTTTAGTTCATGTTTTCCAGTATTCCTGATTATTTACTTCATTTAATTTGATATATTTGTTAAAAACTATTTTGTAATTTAACACCTTTTTTTATTGTTTGGTTAAGTCTGGAATCTACCCCTTACAGTGCCAAATTTAAGCCAAGGGCAAAAGATGAGTGAGCCCTCGATATTCATAAAAAAATTCTCAGACTTGTTAAAAGCAACAATACTCTTCAACTTACCAGGAACCTTGTGCACCATCTTGGAGGATGTGACCTGCCTTTTCCACATCCCGGAGAGCACCCACTCCATTCGTTTCGTCCTCCAAAGAGCACTGAACAGCATAAGATATGATTCTCTTTCTTGCTTGAAGATCTGAAATGATAATTTACACTAGTATAAATCTTTTCGTACTTATTTAGAAAAATTATCATTTAAGGTGACAAGAGGGTAAGTGTGTACACTGCACTGGAAAACAAACAATCCTAAAGATGCCAAAGGCTTTAATGACCAAAGTCACAAACCAGATATATTCTCAGCTTATAGAATTAGTACTTGAAGTTGTCTCCTCACAGCCATTGTTAGAGCAGAGTTCTGTGTTTAAGTTGTGATATTCTGGCACTTTCTTTTGTCCTATTTACTACGGGTGGCCCGACAACAAAATACTAAAGATGGGCATGATCCACGTTTTTAAAAAAAAACTGGGAAGATATCTTTCCCGTTTCCTCAAATTTATTTGGGTAATATTCATGTCCATGTGTCATAATTCTTGTAAGCAAACTACCGTGTTTTCTAGCATAATCGTCGCACATTTTATTCTAAAATCAAGTTTGAAAAGTAGGGGTGTGACGAGTATGCGGAGAAAATTTTTTTTGTTACGTAAAGTTATTCATAAAAACAAAACCTGTTCATGGAAAGTACGTTTATTTAAAAAAAGGTGGAGTATACAAGAGCACGCCAAACAATCTATATTAATAATTCATTAAACAAAAACCTTTCTTCAACTTTAAATAGAAAAACCAAAACTCTAACACGAACACAAGCCACTTGAATCTGACGTGAACTAATGTGTCGTAGTACACACTTGCCACAAAAGAATGCGGGCTATCAAATGTAGTTAACTCGGCACCTGACAGAAAGTGCGCGTTGCATCCAATCGGCGAGATATCGATATTCGACTACGTGCGCGCGCTCTATACGGGAAGCAACATGACCAAACATGAATGATGCACTGGCTACATTTTTATAAGCGGTACGCTGCGGCAACGCAGACAATAAGATAAAGGAAATAACGCTTAAAAACGTCTTTAAAAGAAAATTTACAGGTCAGATAACTTCGTATTTCCGTTAATTAAATCAATAAGTGGTAATGACCGAAATTAAATTTTAAATTCTACTTTAAAATACATTGTTCTATAAGGAAAAGATACCTACACCGCGGCGACGCAGACGATCAGATAAAGGAAATAACGTTTAAAAAATCTTTATAAGAAAATTTACACGTCAGACAACTTCGTATTTCCGTTAATTGAATAAATAAGTGGTAATGACCGAAATTAAATTTTAGATTTCTACTTTAAAATACATTGTTATATACGGAAAAGATACCTACACAAAGCGCTCGGCATTTACATACTAGTGGGACCAAAAACATCATGCGAGTTTACGTGATAAGTTTTTTTATCCCAATTTTGACGGCCTAAAATATGGGTGCAACAATTATGCGATAAAAGAGGGTAGTTACAAAGAATGCTCTGCACTCTAACCTAATTCAATACATGCCTACATATAAAAACACACTATTTTAAGCAATTAAAAATATTAAGGGTAGCATAAAAAATTATTCATGCTCATACACCAGCTCTTTATTCAGTATTTGAAACATGCACAAAATATGTAATCAAATTTATTTCACTACTGTGCCATAATGATAGAGTCCATTACTGAAAATATGATAGCAGTGAAATTAAAACAAAAAGATTAATTTTCAGAAAAGAGACAAATTTAGCTCATACACAAACACACACACACACACAAACAAACACTCTCTATCTCTTTCAAATCAATATTTCAATTTTGATTATTTATTATGGTCACATACTCATTCAGCAATATTACAAAAATATTTACAACAAATTTCCACTTGGTTCTGGCAATTTTATTTACATATGTGTTGGTTTATGTTGCTTTCAGTGCAAGTCACAACATCTATTTTATCATAGATAAATGTAGCAAGTAATCTACAACTGTATAAACACGGTGATAGACCAATCGTAACCATATATTTAAAAAATGTTTCAACTTATGACAGGTCATAATATTAGGCTGAGCTTTGCATAAATCTATTATATACCAATTCAAAGAAAAAGGGTTGATGCCAACCTCTTAGTAATAAATTGGCCACACCTCTAAAACCTACCAACTTTATTTACAAGTGTTTTGGAGGGTTCAGTGAAGTTACCAAGTGTATAAAAAACCACAGGATGTTACAAATCTATGTGGCTGCCTGGAGTTCAAAAACTTTAACTTTTTATTACATTTCAGTGTTGATTGGACTTTTGGGCCTGCAATATCATATGTCCTTATATACAACATTATAAAGAATAATAAGATAATTACCATGTTTGAGAAATGATACCTACTAAATAATAGGTAAAATTTTAAAGCTGACCAATATTGAATTAACAGGGCTTTTACCAAATGTGGTAAAATTCCAGAGGAATCATAATGTAAACTTCTTAAGATTGTAAACTCCATGCACTTGGATGTCTTAAAGAGCGTCTACAACACTTCCTTCTTACGTAGAAGCACAATGCTTTAACAGACTGCCACACTCACGGTGCCAATGGGGCCAGCCACATGATAGTCGAGGCTGAAGATGTCCCAGCCCACGTCGTCCGAGGTGACGTGCAGGAGGATCACATCCAGCCTCTGGAGGATGTCAGCGTCCTCAAACTGAGCATTAGTCGCCCTGATTGCAGACTCCATTATCCCCATCAGGTTGTGAGGCAGCAGCTGGCTGGCCGACTTGTTCAATTCTGGTCTATGGAACACACAAAATCAACGAAAAGATTAAAAAGAGTTTGTAATTTATTTTCTTATCTAAACTATTCTAATAATTAAATTTACAAACATTATTTCACATTAACTGGATTCAAAAAGATATCACTAAGCAGGGTCTAGTAGAGCCCAAAAAATTTGACCTAACCTTGCCCGTTCAATGTCTCTTCACAATAATACATAAAAACAAATGTCTCAAAGTAATTTCATATTAATCTAGAGCAGTGCATAATACAAAAAATATATATATATTCTAAACTAAACATATCTTAAGGCAGTACTATGAATTTTCAAATAAATGCAATATAATACTAATACAAAAAAAATTCAAAAAAATTTGTTCTTTAGGGACTTTTGGATCTTTTCTATGATCAAACACATAATTCCATAAAACACTCAGCTTTAGAAAATCATCGAATTCTCATAGTGAGTGAGAAGACGAGAGAAGACTGCAAAACACCCAAGGAAAGATCAAATGTCCTCAATGCCAATACTGGACAACTGATATAAAATACCTACTTAATATCAACATGTCTTGAATTCTGTGCCTTAAAGTTTTCGGACATACGATGCAACTCTCGCTCTACTCATTTAAGCAGTTCCGTGAGGTGACATAAGACCTGCTGCCTTCGCTTTATTGACTTAAGCAGCTCCTTAAGGTGATGTATTTGTTGGAGATTACAAATGACAAACAATATTTTTTTCTTATTATTACACAATGTCATGTTCCAATTTCACAAAATCACCAAAAGGTACAGGCTATACGACCATTACTATTGAGACATCAATCACGCCAATGTTTTACACTTCCGGCCAGTGTGACCACACAAAGTTCATAAAACAAATTTCCTACCGAAACCAAAAGTCCCAAATACAAATTCATCTTTTACACTTTAATGATATTGCTATAATGTGTTACAACATAGCAGACCTAGCTAACAACCTTATTGAAGCATACAAAAAAAGACTTACAATATATATTGTTACAGTGGCCTCATATTTGAAAAAAAGCAATTTCTAAAGATGATGTTCAATCACACAGTTCAAACAGTATTAAGTCTCTTCCTCACAGTCTACTTACACAAGCAGCTCCATGAGGTGGCATATAAAGTCCCCTTGCCCTCACTCTACTCACTTGAGCAGCTCCATGAAGTGGCACATATACGCTCCCTGCCTTCGCTCTAGTCACTTGAGCAGCCCCTTGTGGTGGCACATGTAGTCTCCCTACCCTTGCTCTACTTACTCGATAGCTCTATAAGGTGGCATATGCAGTCCCCCTGTCCGCACTCAACTCACTTGAGCAGCTCCAAGAGGTGGTGCATTAAGTCTCCCTGCCTTTGCTCTACTCACTCGAGCAGCTTCTTGTGGTGGCACATGCAGTCTCCCTACTCACTCGATAGCTCTATAAGGTGGCATATGAAGTCCCCCTGTCCGCACTATACTCACTTGAGCAGCTCCAAGAGGTGGTGCATGAAGTCTCCCTGCCTTCTACTCACTCGAGCAACTCCATGAGGTAGCGTATGAAGTCTCCTTGGCCCAGCAAAAGGTAGCGCCTCATGGCCTGCAGGTGCTCCAGAAACTTGTACTGGTCAATCAGCACGTCCAGCACACGCTTGGATGTGTCCAGGTACGCAGAGTCCATCATGAACTGCAAGTTGCCCTCCCGCTCCATCAGGAACAACGAATCCACTGCAACAAATGAAAAATTGAGTACGCAAATCAGTACTTTCATCTCATTTATTAGGTACATACTTTAAAATCATTCTATGTATGTATCCCTAAAAATAGGCTTCTGAGATACGTGTCTTTTTTTATTTTATTTAAATCAATAATCAAAAATTAAAGTATTAATGAGTATTAATTATTTTTCAAATCAAATTTAAACATACAGTGACACATTTTTTTTCTTAGCACATTACACTTTTTCAAATTGAATTTTCTGGGATTGAGTCCCACTTGGTGTATCTATTGCCAACAAATAAGTCAAAAAATTGTTTAACTAAAAATACTGAAATAAATATCAAATTATATAACAATATAAAATATATTTTGAATACTCGCAGATCCCTGACTTGAAACCAACTTCACATTTGAAAGTTAAGTCATACCAGAGCTGAGATCGAAACTTTGACCCTTACCACACGAGTGTGCTGCATCATCTTTAATGGCAACAGAGGAATCAAATTGGTTAAAAGAAAGTTGAGGTAATGCTAAGGTTTGAACAGGTGGAAATACTAATGATGAGCTAAAATGACAATTATTAAAAAATTGTGATGTACCATGACTAGGGATGGTGATTGTTCCTTTTCGCGAAATAGATGCGAAAATATGGTAAATTATATTTTTTCCGCTATAAAATGTGAAATCTAGACTATTCCGAGATAAATGCGAAATCGAGGTAAAAAATGTAGATTCGTCTTCACTCTACACAATTTATTTACCGATTGTATTTCGTTTCAGTTCAGTATCAAAGGAAACCATCATTTTATGGCGTATTCAGCACAAGTATATTATTGTCACGTCATTCACAACACTATTGTTTGTAAATATCGAATGAAGAATGGCCATCCGTGCCTCGCGATTGTAAACAAAGCAAAGAACAGCTGGAAGATTGTCAGTCATCTTGCAGAGTACAAGTTTTTAGGCCACCATATTGCGACATCTCTGCTTCGCCGCGCTAACAATTGTAAGTCCCATTTTCTGGCTGTGTTTCACGTAAAAGCCACGTTCTTGTGTAGTCTGTGTAAGGTGGTGTGTTTACAAATACGTGCATACTCGTGAATGTGTTGTATACTGTTATTTCTCGTGGTAAAAATGGGATGAAACATCATTTCCATTCGCAATCGCATAAATCAATACAAAAGTGAACAGTTCTACGAAAATGATACAAATATTTTAATGTGCAATTTATGTAATCGCCGTCTGGAGTGTAAAAAAAAAAGATGTACTTGAAAAGCACATTAAATCTGAGGGACATCAGGTTGCAGAAAAAAGATTCACCGAGAAATAGGATGAAGAAAAAAAGTCGGTAAAACGGCAAGCAACCGTTTCTGGCATGATCAAAAATGAAAACAAAGCGAAAATTGAAAAAAAAAAAAAGTTTCAATAACATTATTTGTGCACTCTACATCAACTATGGCCATGAACACGGCTAAAAAATATTTATTGTAATTTTAAGTATTCAATTTATTGCACTCATAAGTGCTAAAAAGTTGTTTGGAAACCTGCCAAGATAGGCTATCTTTGTAGTTGTGCTAGATCTTTATTTATGGTGGTTGTTAATAATTAATATGTGTATTATTTAATGCTTTTTAAAAATACACTTTTCTTCAGTAATGTAAAATGAGAGAATTGGCTAAATCTTGTTTTTAAAAATGCTACAAAATGCTAAATTTCAAATTCAAAATGCTAAATGTTATTATTTTAAATGCTATAAATCACCATCTCTAATCATGACTAGGCTGTTCCCTCCACTTATTCTCACTAGCTGGAACTCGTAAGTTACTAGTTCATCTTGAATTTTTTTAGAAAGCCAGATCTGATGGTGGTGATGCTGCAAGAGTACTTCAGAGAATTGAGCAATAATGAGGTTCCAGTTTTGCAATGCGAGGCAAAATTTGTGATCGAGTACTGCAAATATTTGAAATTACATTTTTGGGCAGTGTTTGGACTTGTAAATATTGTGTGTAATTTAGTGTATAGTGTTTGAAACATTTGAATTTTGAACTTCCCGCGCTGCTTGCTAGCAGCGCCAAGTTTTTCAAGTTGGCTGCCTGCCAAGGCAGGTAGCCCTGCAGCTTCCGGCAACGAAGCAACAGTTGTTGTTGAACCATCATGGCGGTAAGTTGTGCTATCGGGCATGCTTGCTGCCAATCGAGTTGTTTGCGAGTGCATCATCATTAATTGTGTTGTTTTTATCTGGATTTTACAGTCTCGTACGTCTCTAGACAAAACAGGCAGATCAGTGGATACTAGCGAATTTTAAACTACCAGCTGGACATCTATTCTAAAATGGCAACGATTTCCAATGTTTTAAACTTAAACAGGGGTATACATGATTTTTGGGCACTGTAATTAAAAGGAATGTTTAACATTGGTTTGAATGTAAAATAAACTGTACCTCAAGAAAACAGAATACTCTGTGGGAAAATATAAATAATGATAATGTAAACACAAGTTTTCACTGTATTCAAAAAAAGTTGAAATATTTAGATACTTTTTTACTTGTAACAAGGATATCTCAAAGCATGTGGTATCCACTCTGAAATGCTACAGTCATGCAATAAAACGTACCACTGGCACAATCGAGTGTATGCTTCAGTTCCTCACGTCCTTTGAGTGGGGAGTAGTCGTGGCATATTTCACGCAGGAAGTTTATGCTCTTTCCAGTCGCCAGGATCTTCTTCGCTTGGGATGGTGATATGAAGCTTGGTACCATGATGTCACTGAGCAAAACAAGTGCAGATGTTACAACTACACCATCTCCCCATCACAAAATATTAGGATTGTGTGATATTCAGAAGAACAATTATTGATATAAACATTCAAAACATTCTTTTTAGTATTTTATAAATAAAATTCTTTAATAAGTGCAGATAACACAAAAATTAAAGGGCGTTTAAATGCCAGCATTGGATATCGCCACAGGTATCAGAGGTATCAAAAAAAATATACAAAAAAACTTTTTTTTTAAATATTGGGTGTGTTTATATGTTATAGTTTAATAATATTTATATCTTTTTTAATATTTTAACCACCTATATTCTTAAAATAAAATCATAAAAATTATTAACTTAGGCACTGTTTAACCACAATTAAATAAAAACAAAATGTTTACTCAAAAATTGACTGACCATTTTTAATAAAATTGTTTTAAAATTACAATTTAGTAAAAAATTACATTCCCAAACATACTTATAAAAAAATGTTTCAATTAATATAGTATAACCAGTAATTGCAACTGGAAACATACATAGTTATGCCTCGAATGAGGGAAATAGTGTACAGATGGAAAAGCCTCACAAAAGGTTACAAATGCAAGCAGATGATTGGTCGAAAAATATATTGTACTTTATGCTAAACTGTTAATAAAAACAAACAAATTGTATAAATCTGAAAGTTAAACTTCAAAGTGAGATACTTCGTAATGAGATTTCAAGGACCCTTTTACCTTAAAATCAGTGATTTTAAATTCAGATGTGCATAGTATAAGAAACATAAAACATGAGCGATTTTTGATTTGGCAAATTTTCTCTATAAATCAACAACAATAATGAGATATTTTATTCAAAATTAAATGTCTCCCATTTGCAAAATCTTAAATTAATTTGCAATGAAAAATCATCTCAGTTTGATAATGCTTCAACACCTACAGTTCACAAATTGAATGCTTTGCAGTATCAAATTACTTACAGAACTCTGTACTTCTCATGCCACAGCTGGTCACCCATGATGTTAGAGTTGGCGGCAATGAAGAACTCTCCGTGAGGATCATCGAGTTCTCCTTCTAGTATCCAGCGGCTTATCATTTCAAACACTGGCTTGCAAACCTGTGTTATACCAAAATATGTTACCACACAGAAAACACTAGCAAAACAATCATTACTAGAGCTGTACCAATTCACAAAATTTTGCCAATAAGCAGATACAAATGTTGCCGATTCACCGATTCCGAACTGATATGGAAGAAAATACATTTTATTTAAAATATTTTTATAAATTTACTAAATTACCCAAAATAGCTCATCTTAAGAACAGCATGCAAGGCAAATAAACAAGTATTTTAGTTTATAAAGGGAACATAACATCTCTTTTAAAACTCGTATTTTTAAGCTTGTTTTCATTTGTTTGTTGACGAC
The DNA here is from genome assembly GCF_032445375.1 of Bacillus rossius redtenbacheri. Taxonomy (NCBI): domain Eukaryota; kingdom Metazoa; phylum Arthropoda; class Insecta; order Phasmatodea; family Bacillidae; genus Bacillus; species Bacillus rossius. The sequence goes on from NC_086333.1 coordinate 56,405,921, forward strand.
CTGTTAGTTGCTTATTGAAACCTGAATTTACTAATGGAGGCTGGAAAATCTAATTATTTAATACATAACTATACCAAAACCATTACTTAATAATATGTTACTATGAAATATGTTAATTCAAAAACTACAACATTTAAAAAAAAAATTTAAAATGTACAAAATTGTGTGACTTTTTTTTAAATGTTAACAATTCAAAAATGGGAATTCGAATACCATCTTAACGGGTGCAGTGGGAAAAATTTATGGTACCAAACATTTATACGGAAATGGTTTTTATGTGGTCGCTTTGCAAGGGAAACAGTAAAAGTAATTTACGTTATGTGAAGTCCTCTATTATTTGGTTATTTATTTTTTATTCAATTTTAAAAACATAACATAAATTAATTAAAAAATATCTCTGTGATGATATAACGAATAATTCTTTGCAGTTCAAGAAGTTGGTATTTTCCATTGTTTGTAGTGGTAGCCATGATCTAACTTAAGCAAGTTTTTGTTGTTATGTAACTTTAACAAGCTGGTGATATATTTATTTTCGAGGTATTAGATTCAAGAACATTATTAATAAATCATAGGATGTTTAAGTTTGATAAGTACGGCTGGCACACATAAATAAGAAATTATGTTTTAAAGTATGTAGTAGTACAAAAAGTGAAAAGGGTATTGGTGGAGTTTTAGGTTATGAAAGGCACTTTGCTTTTTTCATAAATATTGGCATAAAATAAACAAGCATATTGTGAATCGGCAGAAACGCCGATTCAACTAAATATCGGCAAAATCGGCCTTTGTCTATTCTATTGGCACAGCTATAATCATTATTTCCAATGGAAACATAAAAAAATTTTATAAATATTTAATCAAGTCAAAAATTTAATTTTTGTTCGTTGATAATTATCACTGGCTTTAGCAGGAAATTTCCCCTCTAAAATTTTAGACAGAAATGGTTGAAGCCATACGTGCTGGGGCATCACACTAATAAAACAAAAGTCAACAATTGGATCCCCTTCCTCCCTGGCACCATTCAATTCATGAGCACCAAGTACATAGGTACTAAAATGTTTGGACCCCAATTTAAAGGGGATTAGGCCTTACCATATTGTGATCTCAAATATTTTGATACATCTTGCAACAAAGCTTCCATGCAAAATGTTTTTTGGTTTACCATGGCATACAACTAACTTTGGCTACTTGCTGCAGCCAACACTTGTGAATTGTTGTGATTATCATGATAGTTGTAGTCGCCCACACAAAATAACAAAATATTTTCTTGCGGCACTTCCTGACTAGTCTGTTAGTAAATATGTGGTTGCAAAAAGGTATGGAAGATCTCGGAGATATGATTTATGACTTGACATGCCAAAAATTGTAGGGATGTGCAAATCCTTGATTTTCAGTTCGGTTCGAATCCAATTTGAATCCTGGCAATATTTGAGATATGAATCCGATTTTGAATATGAAGCACAGAATAATTAAAAATAACTGATTAATTTTAAAAATGTGTGTTCTTTTTTTTTTTTTTTTTTAACTGTAACTACTGTCAATTATTTCTTACACTAAGATTGAAATGTTTACTATTATGTAAACTTAATTAATAATTAACACTCTAAACGATGAAAACCAAAACATGAAGCAAGTTTAAAATATTTCAAATATTTCAAATAGGCCAACTACCTAATTCAATTGGTTTTTACAAGTTTCTGTTACATGAATGCTTAAAGACAGCTCATTTCTAGGCCTAAATTGATATGTTTTGGTGCAGTTTGAAGTACATAATTAACTGTATATCTATATCATATTCATTTATGTTAGAACTTAGTTGTAGCGGTAATGTAAGCAATCTAAAGCAGTATTTCTTAAATAAAAATAATTTATGATTACTGCAACCAACTGCAAATCAAGCAAAAGAAGTTGTGCCACTCTTATTTATATATATAATTTTATTATCAATAATATGGTTCACAATAATAAATATATAGGCTAGTACAACATGCCTATAAATATTTATAACAACAACAAAAAAAAGTTGGTAACTTGTAGGAATGTAATTGTTTTTAGTTTCTAGTTTGCTATACGACGATATTCATGATTAGAGTTTAAGCTCTCGAAATCTCAAAAAAATTTTAATGGCACTGTGTTAGTTATTTAATTTACATTTCTTTCTTTGATACATCATATTATAAATACTTACGTAATAGTAGCCTAATTTCATTTTCACTGCTAGTATTTTTGAGCCTATTAAATAAATTTGTAACATTTGTGAATACAGTAGAACCCTGTTATAATGTTCCTGCATATAATGTTTTCCTGCTTATAATGTCATATTTTTAAAGTCCCAATATTTCCCCCATAAGGACAATGTATTTATTTCCTGCATATAACGTTCATAAATAATGTAATTTCCTGCTTATAATGTTTGCTTTCTAACATTCAATAAATGGGGAAAAATTGTTTTAAAACCAAATTATTCCAACAAAAAGTTTTCTTTATGTATGTTTATGTTTGCAATCATTGCCATACAATACATGAAGTTTGTTAAAATACAATTTTAAATGCAATATACTGAAGGTACACAATGTTCATAGTTACGTGTCAGTTGGCACCCTTAGTCAACTCTTCTCTTCCTTGCCATTCCAGTGGGTATTCAGATGCACGTACATAGTCCTACGATATTTAAGTTGCCAACCATTGAGCGAGGCATAACTAAAAGCGTTTTCTATTGCTTACAAATAATTTTTTTTTCATTCATACGTAGGAATCCCAAAATTAAACATTTTCAGGTGGCAAAGGAGTCGACGTTCTCACTCTTAATGTTGTCGTCATGAATCGTGAGATCATTTTACAAAAAATGTGGCAGTGTATCTTTAAAGACAAACAAAATTTAACCAGGGAACAAGACAAAGTTGAAAAATTGTTGGCTTGTTTCAGAAAATTCATGTATCAAGTATACTATCTTTGGTTTTAACATTAAAGTTGTTTACATAGCTTGGTGAGTCCATTGGTACAAAGATCGAACATTGTTTAGTGCTAAATTGAGATTTCCTGCTTATAACGTTTTCCTGCTTATAATGTTTTTTTCTTGTGCTCCCTTGAAAAACATTATAACAGGGTTCTACTGTATCTGTAATACTGTTGGAATCCATGTACGTACGATTCCGGGTTCGGGTAGTGGTGGATTCAAACCGTACCCGAAAATATCGGGTACCCGCACATCCTTAAAAAATTGTGATGATTTTTTAAAATTAGAACTATAACAAAAAGATGGAGAAGTCCAAGATGGCAGGAACTAAACCCCCCTTAATGTTGGTGGGTTTGCCAAATTAAGCATTTGAACATAGCTATTAAATAGGAAGAAAATCTTATGATTGTTGTGTAAGTTAACAAAAATAAAGTAGGCATGTCACAATATCAAAAGAGAAAAAACTATTTATTGATTGTAGCTACAGATTATCTTATTTCATAGATTGCACCTTATCACTTAAAACTAGAGATGGACCAATAAAATCCTCAAATAACATCAAATTCTTAGTATTCGAGGGTTTAATATTAGAGAAAAAAGAATTAATGAAAAATATTAGAGGAACTAACAAATTAAAACATTCAACACTGATAATTTCTAAAACTTACTAGGTAAATATTTTATTTGTACCCTACCTGTTAACCATTCCCAAAATATGGTACTTTCAACATGTAATAATATAAATAAAATTACAATATGTATTGATTTTGTAAATTATCTGAAACAAATATTTAATGGGTTAAATGTTTCAACACCATACTTAATATGTTTACTTTCTTGTACATTACTTTATTTTGGACCCTTGAGAACAAGTTTCTGATTTGAGAGGTATATTCAAAGTAGTCTTTGGTATTCAAATTCGAGATTCTGATTTGGGAAAATTGGGTTTTAACTAGGGATGGGTTGAGTACACATTTTTATCGATTCCGATACCGGTACCGATTCCTAAATTTCGATTCTCGATTCAGAGTCATTCCAGTTTTCGATTCCTGGTAATTCCGGTCACATAATTAAAACTACTTAAGAATTGAATGCATTACGTAATGATAATAATTTGCATAAAGGATAATTATAAACTTAGGATTAAATGTTCAGGTTTTTTTTTCAACTACATATCAGTGAAGAAGCATCTTCACATAAAGTTTGTTTGCTAGTACTAGGCTGTGCACAAAGAAGTTCAACATTTAGACAGGGTTCTTTAACAGGTGATATAGCCGATAACATAACATCTTTGTTCAAAATGGGTTCAAAGGTAGCACTACTTTTTTCTGTGGTACCTTTTGACTTGGTGACAGTGCTGTAAACAAAAGTTTGTTTTTCTTCAAAGACTATTTTTTCTGGTAGTAATGTGTGCCGGGATTTCAAATGCTTCATTAAATTGGTTGTAGATTTGGAAGTACCCCCCCGTGAAATTTGCGCACTACCATGATTACAAATTGCATATTTGTCATTTTCACTATTGATGCGAAAATGTTCCCAAACTTTAGACATGTTGATACAATATCAGACCATTCGCATCGTAATTTGAAACGACAGTCAGCGAACATTCGTTTTACTAACAAACTAGCAAAACACTTGAAAATAGTTTTAGGAAAACAATATTTGTGCCAAATAAATAGCATAAATGCGAAACAATTCACAGTAACCTCAATAGCATGACGGTGAATTACATACAGTTTTCCTTTGCAAGAAATAAACACGAGCCTCTGTTGGCGGTATGGCCAGAGAATTCTTTAAAATCGATTGTTTCTTTCATTATACAATTTGTCCCGTACGGAACGAATCGATACATTTCGACTTGACTTTGTTTTATGGCCACCAGAGGTTTTGTGGAGGCCATCATCTTTGAATGGATCACAACTAAAATGGTGACGACACGTGATGTGATCTCGTTTCATAACCGTCACTTTCTTCACAAAAAACAATGGACTTTTCTTAACTGCAAATAAAATTAATAAGTCTTTTTACAATTTATTTACGTCTAATACATGAGTGAGGAATAATGTTCTTCGATCGTGGAGTTTTAATTAGAGGTTAAACATGCCCGGTAACATTGTTTTTATCTAAATTTATTCGTATAAAATTAATATTTAATAATAATGAGCATTATTAGTATTTTTATGAGCATACGGCAGGTAAGATATATTAAAATATGTAAGAAAAGCTCAGACGAAAATATGTTACTACTGTATTTGTATAACTTAACCGATACCTAACCTACCTTGCCCTTTTTTAGTACCCGATACTGAGTACCCAAATTTTTTAATAATCGGTGGTATCGAGGAATCGGAGAATCGAATCGACCCATCCCTAGTTTTAACTCATCACTACTTAAAACATTAAAAAAAATTGCAAGTAAATGATGTATAAGACAGCCTAAAAAAACATTTTGTGAAATACAAGTTCAATGAAAGGTATTTAATAAAGAACATTAAGGAGCACAGCCATTCTATATAACTGACTTAATAAGATTACAAATGTTTAGCAGGGAAAACCAAGCATGAAAAGGTGAAATGAGAAATTCACCCCTTTTAAAAACTGGAAACACTGTACCAAAATGAAAACCAAGAGTAACAATATACTCCGAGCAAACTAAAAGAGCTGGCAGTGCAAATACGACCTGGGATCCGAGGTCAATGGAACCACAAAAAAAAAAGTTGGGCGTTCAAAAGGTGTGAAATTACAGAATGTGCCAAAACCTTAGAATGTAAGATTAAAGACTTCAATGTATTTTGGATTCAATTCGTAAAATATGTGATTTTTCATAAATAATTGGACGTAGGTATGCAAAAAGGAACCAACCCATAATTTAGCTATATTATATTTGAAAATAAATTAAAATAGTACAAGGTCGACGTACCGTCGTTGCTATTATTATATCAGTGTTTATACTGGACCATTAAAATTATACCCTCATTATGTTATCAATATGAGAGAATTACAATTTATAATTAACTTTAAACTTCAAAAATACTCAAGAATAGGTTACGTGTGTGGGTTGGTTCCTGTTTGCACAACCACGTCCAATTGTTATTCGATTTGATACTTGTTTGGCACTAGGAACAGAATCCGCGGCGGCTCACCACGCTGAGCAGGTGCCTGACCAGGTCCTTGAGGGCAGAGTCGCCGTGCTGCAGGTACCGGTGAGCGCACGAGGCCAGCGCCCCGCCCTTCTTGCCCACGCAGCTGCGGGCGATGGCTGCCAGCCAGCGCATGCGCCCCAGGGGCTCCTGGGAGTACACCAGCAGTCGCCGCAGCGTGAGGTGCTGCTGGCCGCGGGGGGCAGGGGCAGGGGCGGCCGCCGTCGCCGCCTCCTCGCTCAGGGGCGAGTCCGCCGGGCTCTCGCACTGCTGCTGGATCTGCGCAGCGACATCCACACACGCTTACATGCTGCCAGCATCCAACCATTCCGAATGAATTATAATTTCAAACATTTATATTCTAGGCAATATTTCAAATTGTACAATTTTTCAAGTGAAACTTCCGTTCCAAGCGAATTCAGTTCCATTCACAAAATTACTCCTACCAAACGCCGTGTACAGGGAGCCAAGATGTTTACACATTAAAAAAAAAAAATCACGAATTGCAGAGAGCCTAGTTTAATAGATGGCACATTTCCACAGAGTCCCCCGGTACCTGTGACTGCCAGACGGCGATGGCGCGGTAGTACTCCACCAGCTCGGAGCGCAGCGCGGCCACAAGGCTCTGGCACACGAGGCCCGTGTTGTGAGAGGAGCTCATCTTGGCACAGCAGTCGTTTACCTGCATGTAGAGCTGGCCCAGCTCGGCCAGGCGCTGCACGTAGCGCCTCCTCGACACGGTCAGCTTCACCTGGGACGGCCACCGGCCACGAGGCGATCACACCCCGGTCCGTCCTTCCATGCTCTTCTCTCTCTCTCTACCCCCCCCTCCCCCTCCAAATTTCACTAGGGACTGGCCAATCAAATCCTTAGTATTCGAAGGATTCATTATTCAAGGAAAAAGATTAAAGAAAAATATTATAGGAAATAAACTACATAAATAAAAAATTCCACACTGATAACCTCTGAAGTATAATAGGGGATTTTTTTTTGAACATATTCCTATTACCATTCCCCAAGAAATAATACTTTTATATGTACCAATTATATAAATAAAATTACAATTTGTATTGGTTCTGGAAACTTGTGAAAAAAAAAAAATCATTTAAAGGGTAGACAGTTTCAACACCATTTTTAATATTTTTTTTTTAAATTTATTGTACATTATTTTATTTTATTTATGACCCTTGGCATCTAGATTCGGATTCGAGGGGTATATTAAAGGTAATCTCTGATAAATCAAATTTCGAGATTCGTATTCAAGAAATTGGTAATTTGACACATCACTACAATTTAACTGTTTTGCAATTTTCTGAAATAATAAATAAATACATACAGCCCTTCACCATTCCTATAGCTAGCATTGTTCTGTCTACACTTTCTTTATTCCAAACAAAACCTTGCATATGCCATTTTATAGTTAGTGAGACTATGCATTGAAACACTGAGAGATACAGCAGACTGTAGCATGATATTTTCCTTTGAAATTACTTATAACTAATAAATTTCCATTACTTTACACGGATTTTAAGTAAATAACTCAACATTTCCTCATCAATTTTATCTTCCCGAATTTTCCCTGACTTTCCATAATGTTAACACCCTGTTACACTTTACGACATGCAAATTATGCAATGTTACAAGCTGATTTGGCTAGTTCATTTTCTTGTCATTGCTATTATTTGAGAGATCTTCTTTTAAATATTTTCAGATAGTTCTCTTAACAATTTGTAATTCTGTTACAAATTTTCTCACCAAATATTTACTAAAAATTATTTTCGAACTGTAAAAGTTCTCACAAGCGCTAATAATTACTCAAACTGGCATAACATTAAACTGTTATTAAATAATATTTAGTAAATATCTTTTTAGGAAATTTGAGACAGAAACATGAAATGTAAAAAGGTATTGGAATTAATTTAAAGGAAGAGCCTTCAAATAATAGCAATGACAAGAATATGAATTAAGTAATTCAGCATGTGAGACAAAAGTCTCAATGTCCCTGCCTCTCTCTTTTTTTTTTATTGTCAACATTTATCAGTAAAATTATTCGCACTACTGCATGTTAATACACCACATAGTAAGAATATTAGAATTTTCTCTGTTCAGTCATGAATTACAAAATAAGCTCAGAATAGTGGCAATATTAATCAATGCAAGGAACTGTATTTCAGATAAAGGAAATTTTCTGTCAGTGTAGAATACCAGTGCTGATAACAGACTAAAACAATGCATTTGAATCACATATGAATCAATCTGAAATAATTAAAAAAAAAAAAAAAAATCATGAGTATTGCCTTAAAATTGGTAAAATGTAAACTCAGCAAAAATATCTCGATCTCGAAGAGTAAAATTTTTGGTTATTGTAGTACTCTGTTGATAAGTTTCTCAAATAAATTATATTATTTAAGGTTTATTAACTACGAAAGACTGTTTACAAGTTTTCAGTTACATTATGTCTAAATGACAAGTATGCAACTATTTAAACTTATTTATGAAGAAAACTTTTAGGATTATCTCAAAAGGGTTTTATGGTATGCTGTTTATGTTACGTCAAAAAATCTACAATTTACAAACCTTGGCTAGTTTATGTATGTTATTGTCAGAGGTTTCAATATTGTTTTATCCAAAAGAAATTATTTAAAAATTTTTTTGTAAAATAATACACATGGGAAAAATTTTCACTTTCACCAAGGTACCTTAAGCTGGCAGAATACCTACATAGAAAATAAGGATTATTACAATGGTCCGATAACCATACCTACCTTGGAATAATGAACACTTAACACTACAATTAAAATGTACACAGAAACTAAGCAACTAGGGAGTGGAACCAGCAAAAATGTTTAAATATATTTAAGTAATACTTAAGTTTTAAAAAACTACCAAACTTTTACACATCTGCTAAATCACAGCACTAAATTCCAGACATTCTGGACATGTTCTCAACCTTAAAATGACACCAGCTTTCACGACCATAACTTGCCTGTGCATCGACTACAAACTCCTCGTGGACCTTGCTCCATTTCAAGATCTTGCCGTCAATTCCTTGGAATGAATATATAAGCTCCTGCAGCAACGCACTCTCCGAAACATCAGTAATAACTGCAAAATCAAACAGAAACCATATTAGGTTCCACAGTAAACAAATTTGACTTCTTCCATTACAGGTACACATTTTTTTTTATTATTCACTCTTACCAATACCATTCATATCTGTTCACAAAAGTTACTGCTTTCATGTCGCAAATGAAAAATATGTACAAATTTACAATCTTCAATTAATTAAGAAAGGAATAAAATTATTTTTCTGGAAACAGATTCAAAGTATTGGGAGGTGGGTGCAAATGTAAACAGGTATATGACTATTGGAAAGTAAGACACTAAAATAAATACTTAAATGAATATTATATTAAGAACAATAAGATAATACAGAAAAAACCTTTTAATCCAGACATTACAAATGTGTTTTGTTTTGTTAAACGTACATCAGTTCATTGGTTAATAATATTAAGTCTACGTATACAGTTCTATTAAAACTTAAATTAAGCTGTAGGAAATTTTAATGAAAAAAAAATTATTTTAATAGTTTTACTCATCTAAACCTTGTATTATGTGCATTTTTTTTACCTAATTTAGTATAATCCGGACTTTTTGTGATCCGGAAAGGGTCTGGTCTAATCTAAAGAGTGGCTACACAAAATCTCATAGTAATTTTTTTTTAGCTAATATTGAAGGTCAAGGTCATCCAAGATGGCCGCGTGACATCACAATCCAAGATGGCTTCCGGCTCCTCGGCTCCTCAAAATTTACCAAAATTCCTAACAATTTCCCATTTCGTGGGAAAAATTCCCATCATGAGGGAAAATTTCCCGTTTTAGTTTTCAAAAATCCCAACGGCTTGAAAAGTTCGTAATAAGGCTTATGAATCTATATCTACAAGCCAACTTAAGCCTCCGAGGTCATGACCTTGAGAATAAGGATGTCATGTCAGCAATTTTGAATTATGATGTAACTGTTGCAATTATCGTTAAGGTCACCATCTTGAAAATCTGTAATTATTATGCTAGAAATTGGGATGAATTTAAAATTTATAAAATTTAATTAATCACATTTTAATAAATATTATTTAAAAACACTGTTTCTCATTTTGTTACAGTCTCCATCTTGGATTCTAGAAACGTTGCACATTTTGTTATGCCCACCACCTTGGATGTGTAGGACATAATCGTTGCACGTTTCGTTATAGACACCATCTTGGATTCTAAATTGTTGCACTTTTCGTTATGCCCCGCCATCTTGAAAATCTGTAATTATCATCTGATTTTAATGGGAAAAAATTAAAAATTTATAAAAAAAATTAATTAATAAGATTTTAATGAAATATTATTTTAGAAACACACTTGCGTCCTCGGTTCAAACCCAGTGCTCTTGCCACAAGTTTACTAATAAAGTTTCAATAACTTACATTAAAATTCTTAATTAATTGTAAATACACATCTCTACAGATATCCAACGGTAAATATTTTATTTATGCATTAACCACGAATGAGTATAAGTTTACCTTGAAGAAAGAAAAAATGATTATTAAAGAAACAGAACTACCATACTGACCGAAGCAGTTTTGTTTACGGCAGTTAAGCGCCATTAAAATTTTGGCAACAATCTTATTTCTTTCTCCTCTAGTCACATATATGACATACTTCCCATAACAAGATTTCCCATTTCCTGATCAATTCAAATCATTCTGTGATTTTTCAGCTGCCATAGATAATCGCAAATTCAAACCTTTCATAATCATTGTAAACGTATTTTTCACAAAAATATGCACTTTCAAACCACAAGACAAGATGTTTGTTGTCCGTGTCCATTAAGCATCAGCAGGTTAACCAAACTTGGAGCTTTAGGTAACTTGAGCTGTACAGCATTGCCTTGCAGTGTTGTCAAGTTTTGAATTAGCCACGTACCGTACTTTTTCAACACACATTTTATGAAAAATTGTGAGTGCATTATTCAGGTAAATATGGTAATATGAAGATGCAATTTTGAAAATGATACAACTAACTCATGTTTTTATAACGAATGGCCATTGAAGAAACCATTACAATGCAGAAACCAGCTTAACTTAACTTAAAAAAAAAAAATCCGGTTTTCCCAGTCTGTGGCCACCCTGATCTAGTCTGGATTACCAGGACTCTACCTTATGAAGAAAATAATCTTTACCAGTTATACAGAATTATTTATCAAAAAAATTAAAAGGTGTGTTAATGGCTTGCCAATCAATGTCATTATCACAAGCGTGCAGGAGTTGCTCCATGAATACTCACATGAACCACTGTCCACCTTGGCCTTGTACGGACGTGATTGGACATTTCGGAGTTCCCCTGTAACGACAGACACAAGTTTAGAACAACTGCTTAGGAGCAGAATACCATAAACTAAAAAGGAATTCATAAATTAGTCTATAATATCCGTAAAGCTTTGTAGCTCTGGTGAAGTCTTTATTAATACAGTCATGGTCTCTGTGCGAATATTGTTTTTTTTTTTTTTAGCTCGAATTGAATTAGAATATAAAATTATTCTAGAATACCAATATTGAATTTGAATAGTAAGAAAAGGAATCGAACTAAATTTTTTTTTCACACGTAACAAATAAATATGTAAGAAAAAGTAAATGTGTAGTGTAGTGACTTCTGGAAAATTAGATAAATAATATTTAAGTGGAAGGTTGATTAGGTTAAGTCAGTTACAATTACTACAGGGAAAATTTTGTTGAAATATTCAAATTTTGAAAGGAAAATATAAATTTTTATTTTTCATGGTAATCAAAATAGGATCTGGTATTGCAGTATGTGTGAAGAAATTTCAAGAGGGTAGGTATAAATTTTTTTTAACTAGTTTGATTGAATTTTTCAATATGTGAAAATAAATCATTATTTATATTAACATTTATGGATTATATTTTTTGGATTGTTTTAACTAAATTGTAGGAACACAGTGTCCCTCTCTTTTTCTGTTCACTGTATGTGTGATCGGTAAAAGAGGCTAAGTTCACCCCCCCTCCCTGCTTCCTTTTCACTCTCCATCTTGTGTGTGCGTAATTTTTCTTGCGTCACAAGATAATTACCTGAACTGTAGGAGTATGAAGGTGAGCCTGTATCAGGTCATCTTTCACTGTGTATTATCCACCAGAAAAATGTTGACATAAGTTGTTAGGGTTTAGGAATCTTTGCTGTGAGTATGTGACCAAGATGTTTTCCACTAGATCCATACAAGTTTTTTCTCTTCACTGCCCCGTTCTGAACCAAACTAATAACAGAGCTGGCATCACCTGTTTCTACCCTCTGATCCGAAAATTGTCAACACCCGCACAGTGTTTTGATTTTTACAGATACATATTTATCCTTATCTATATGCTGTCAGTTCTAATCTATTTTTCTCGACCTGCCAAAGTCTCTTCTACATAAAATACTTTAGCTGATAATGTGAGTGTTAGTAATGGTTCCAAATGCCTTCTCAAGATTGACTTGGCCAGATGTAGCAAAAAAAAAACTCTAAATAAACCTTAAAAATTACAAATATCATGTGAAATTTTGTCCCAGACAGAAGAGAAAATCTACTGTAATCCCAAAATTTTTCCAGACTTTTGAGATCCTGCACAGCCTATTCACAAATGACAGATATTCATTTTTTCAAAGTGTTAGTACTCAAAATTGAATGGAATACGAATAATAAACTATTCACATTTTTTGGCTTCTGGGTGTAGGCAGTGTCAGGTAATTGTCTTGCAATTGTATTGCAAGACAATTACCTGAAACGGCCTACACCCAGAAGCCAAGAAAAGGCAAACAATGGCCATGAAAGCCTGCGATCTTTATTAATAAACTATTCATTTTGATATTCGAAAATCCTAAAGTTTGCACAGGCCTAGTAATCAGGCACAGGTTTAAGTCACTTATGTTCTATATTTTTTTTTTTTGTGGATTGCTGTTTTCTAACTACTAGTTACATATCATGTTTGTGCAATATTACAACTGCGTAAATAACAGGGTACAGCCATAACCATATTATTACAACTTGCATAAGCAATCATTAAACAGATGATTTATTTTTTCAGTATTCCATAACATGGTTTGTATCATCTTGGGCAATAAAAAATTAAGAAGTGTTTAAGGACCCATTTACTTCTTCACTTTCACCATTATCAAGAGGTGAGAAACCACAAATTACATCAAGAAAGTAACCATGTTAAAATAGTTAATGAACAAAAAATTACGTAATTTTATTATGTTAGTTCAATCCTTACAATACACCCCTATTGTCCAGAATTTTCTCTGGAACACATACCTACCCATAGCATAGAGTCTATCTGAAATTATAGCCATAACATTTACATAATTTGATTTCCAAATGCATTTACTTTATCAGTTCAAAGTAAGACAGTAAAACCCACCTTTTTTAAATTTAACCCTTTCACTCCGGCGAAGTGGGAAGGCTGGCCTAACCTTGGACACAGGCACTACGACTAACCAGCCATTACCCCTGTACGGATACTCAACTTCTTCAGATTCATACTTTATATTTTAATTTCATACTTGGCACTGGTAAACATGTTTTTGGTTAATTTTTTTTATTTATTTTAATATAAAAATTTTATATTTACATAATTTACATGAAAAAGATAATTAATACAGTTAGCCTACCATCATTATTTTACAATGTAGACTATTACAAAAACTTTTTTTAGTGTGATAAATTATGAAGCATGGAGTGGCACAAAAAATAGTGGTTACTTCATTGCATTCTTTGCAAACAACTTTAGTTTGCTTTCTCTTATTGTGCGCTTTGCACACAACACATGTCCCATATGCACGCCATTCATCTGGAAGCTGAGGTCCTGCTGTCAGTCTAGGTGGAAAATATGAACTTCCTCCAACCTATTTTCTTCTTTCTGTTTTGTACTTTTCCAAAATTTGCTCTATGATTTTAATTTGAAAATTAGCATTTAAAGGTTTTGCAACAAATTTATTGTAGAAACAATGTGAATTGAAAACAGTCATAACAATAATATGAAGGGAAAAAAAAACGCTTGTGAAACCAATATGATGATTTCCTGATGGTTTCGACTGAGGATTCATCTATTACTGAAGAAGAATGTGCAGCTGTGTCAGGAGAGGTACCTGATGTGGAAGGAATTGCTGAAGATATTTTTGCTGAAGTAGCATCACTTACTAAAGAAGTCGGTGTGTCTGCAGTACTAGGCTGCAGAAATTTCTTCAGATTCTGATGGTGATTCATGTTTACTGGTTTCAGTATCAAAATCACTATTGAAAATCAGTTCAAGAGCCTCCTCTACAGTGTATTTTTTTCTTTGACATTTAAAAAGAAATTTTAAAAATATAAATAAATATATTTTTATGATCCACGGTGCACTCACACAGCTCTCCTAACACAGAAAAGACGAATTCATAAACACATAAGGGGCTAGAATAACTGGATGTAAGGGTAATGGAGAGGAATGTGTAAAAAAAAATTTATTTATGACTATCCTGTCAGTCATCAACCTAAAAGGGTAGCGCAGGCAATTGCTGAAGTCGTTTGTCAAGGCTCGGTGACGGAGCCAGCTCGTAAAATACAGTTGGAAAAGGCTGTAGTGAAACTGAACTTTGACAAACAGAATACATCACTAATCAATCGAAAAAGCAGAATTCTTCACAATGTTGTGGATGGGAACTGAGGCTGCTTATTATAATTCAGCACACATTCGTAAGAATTCTTCATTATATTGGGAGTCACATTGGAACTATATTGGTTACATTACTCACCTCTTATTTAAGTGATTCAGGTTTAATTCCCAGCAGGTACATACCCGGATCTTTCGCTAGTGGGGAATATACAGGACTTTTTGATAGAGTACTTCCATTTCCATCACACATTCTCATTTCTTTACCTCTCATCTTTACTGACCTCAATTTTAAATCAATATTAAAGCCCTAATTAATTTTTTTTTTTTTGGGGTTAAGGGCTCCACCTTCCTGGACACACATATTGTGTGCAGAACTTTAGAAAAATCCACACAATTTGAAAACTGCATTTAGGGTTACGCTAAGAGCAGATAAGTAGTACTTAATGTTTTCGAACTTCGTGTAACTGTTTTTAGGAGAAATAAAACTGCTAAAACAGGAATTTTTGCAATCATTTTTAGGCATGAAACATTCAGTAAAGATTCTTGAAAGCACTCAAGGAACTTGCATTATATCTTCATCTTCATTCTCCTGCCATATAATGTTATGGTTATCGCTCAGATCTCATAGTTACCCTATGCACGATGAGAAGACTGTGCATCAGTCCACAGCCTTGCGCTTAGATGAGATACCGTGAGAGACCAGGGATGTTGGACAGGAACAATCCCGGTATTTGCCTGGAGTGATTTAGTGGAAATCCAAAATCAGGACAGCAAGACCACAACCTCTTCACTTCATTCATTCATTCTCAAAAAAAAAAACCTAAGCTGGAATCACTAAATGAGTTAATAACCAAAACACAAGCAGAACTAGCACCCACCTGAACTGTCGCTGAACCTGGAGTTGATGTAGAGAGGGACTGCAGTCTGTTGCATCACTGACACAGGAGCCGGCCTCTGGCGCGACGAATTTATGTACAACTCCTGCACCAACATGAAAACCACTTTGTAGCCAGCTGTTCACCACTCTGGCATAATTAAAAAAATTTCCATTAAAAAAAACACACACACAATTGAAACACGAATTGAAAGTACTAAACCATTTTTTTTCCAAGACAAGCCAACAGGTGCACAACGTACATCTGCTACACACAAACACATACATATTCACAGTGATGGAACAAAGTTAAACACGTATAATAAATTACATCATCAGATGTCAAAAGGGGATTTACCTTAAGGAATAAAAACTGATGAAAAAAATAACACAATACAAAACAATTAACAAATCATAAATAAACACCTATGTAAGCAGAGAGAAAATAAGAGTGAATAAAAACACAAAGAGATTACATTTTTTTTATACTTAAATTCACATAGGTAACTAATTAGAAACTATTCACGTACAAACATATGCGATTGACACTCCCCACCTCAAAGAATGATAATCTACTTCCCTTTTGTGCCAACTGCCTCAATTCATAATCCACATAATTAAATTCAGATTTAAATGCTGTTGATGGCATTATTTTTAATCAACCTATTACTATTCATCAGTATCATCAGTATCAGTGCACTACACTTAATTTAGGTTGTGTCAAAAATGAAATACAGGTATCTGTACAAATTTGGGTGCACAGAATAGATATTAAATAATAATAATAATAATAATTTAACATCTGCCAATTGATGTAAATCAAAAGTGGAAGTGAGAGAGTGCAATATTGAGAAAACTTAAAATATAATTTTATATATACAGTATATATAAAAAATAAACCAGTATATATGCACTCCATGAGCCATGACCTTGCCTAGTTATATTTCATAAAACTTTATTTGATTTCCTTAGATTCATAATTGGACAGTCTGGCGGTAAAAGGTAACAAGTCAGAGCTAAACAATTTTCATATAATTCAAAAGGAAATAGCTCAAACTGCAACAAAGTAGTGAGAATTATGAATTTTGTATCAATGAACTGCATACAATGTCAGAATTACACTAATACTAAGCTTTGAATTTTACACAAATAAGTAACATAAAAAAATGATTTTTTTTTTCATTCTGCCTGCAAAAAGAAAAATATTGACTAGTTACCTTTCACCGCCAGACCGTACAATTAAATATAGGTACCTACATATCTGTAGTGTTAGTACATTCAAAAACACCAAACACTAAATTTTTAAAAACAAATTAAAGTACCAAATACCTTTTAAAAGAGTTTTAATTCAACTACACATTAAGTCAATATTTTCAGCACTAAGTTCTCAAGTTTGAAGTGCTAAAAGTTTACAAACTTTGTTAATACGTATATAGCAATCCCCTCTCTCTCGCATATTTTTAAATCCTTTAAAATATTTAATTTTAAGTATAACATAATAAATTGCTAATGAAATTCAAAACTTTTTACTGTCTATTGAATCCCTTGATAAATTAACTGACATTGTGAAAGACAATGTGTGTCATACATCATTTCTCAAGTGAGACTATTTTAGAGAAAATATCTAGTCACTTTCACTAGTTATAGATGTGATGAAATTTACTGCAGCTAAACATAATTAATTTTAAAAGAGCAGTATAATATTATGATTTATACACAACCAAATTTTTTAACAAAAGAATTTCAGTAAATGAATATATAAACACCAGTAATAGCTAATAAGTCAAATCCATTTTTTCTGAAAAACTGAATCTCGAATTTGATTCCTTTAAGAGTGCCTTAAAACTGAATATAAATTTTTACAAATTTTGTGTTTGGTGTTTCTGTATGTACTAACACTACAGATATGTACCTATATGTAATTGTACGGTCTGGCGATGAAAGGTAACTAGTTGATATTTTTCTTTTTGCAGGCATTTATTTTTAAAACACAAAACTTCATGGTTTAAAAAAAATAATTAAAATATTGAATTTTTATTTTAATGATAATGAAATATTTATGTTTTTAAGATATAAAATATTTATTATTATTTTTTTCCTTGTTACAAATGTTTCCTGAGTTAAACATTCTGGTAGAAAACCCTAATTTACTATGATAGCTATTGTACATTAAAATAATTCAGGCATCCAATACTAGAGCAGGTAAGAATTTCAAAAAATTTATCATTTTTAATTTTTTTCCTTCAAATATTTTCTCTCACTCTGAAAGTTTTTGAATCACAAAGACTTGATGGCAATTGAGGATTGGAGAATTTGAATGTCCCATCACCAGTCAAAACCTAAATGGATGGGAACCATTCAGCTCTGTGACCAAACAAATCTTGGAGGGCACAATTCCAAGGAAACTCGTCTGACCTGCGGGGAACTGCTCCCGCGAGAAGGCATGGCTGGCAGGTGGCCAGCAGGCGAGAGCAGCGGTATGTAGAAGGGCTGCTCTAGGTTGTTCTCGCGGTCGCCATCAGCTTGCAGGCTCGCGAGCAACAGGAAGTTCAGCACGGCACCGCGGTTCTTCAACGCAACCTGCGCACACACAGATCCCCTGCCTCCTGCTTCCTCGCCACAAACTACTAACAAAGTCGCTTGGTAAATATATCAACCCTTCGCAGGCTGTCTAAAAAATACCTGGTAAACCACCAATTTCAGGACCATTAAAGGCATGCCTACCTGGGCACACATACCTACCTACAATGTGCAAAACTTCAGAAAAAACCACATGATTAGAAGACTGTTCAAGAATCTGAGTAGTGTCTGTAAATGAAAAGTATTTAATAAATCGCTGAGGGCTGTAATTTTATAAGAGTAAAAATGGCTAAAACGAGTGTTTTCAGAATAATGTTAGGACATGAAACAACCCATTCAGATACTTGAAAGGACTCAAAAGACTTGATTCCTACCTTTATCTTTATTTCTTCAACATATAATGTTATAGTTACCGTTCAAATATCATACGCATGACAAGAAGACTTAAATTCACAGCCTTGCTCTAACCGGACGGCCACAAATTAATGATTTAGAAATTCAAGGACATTTCAATGACCAATTTAGCAACATAACTCAATTCAAACTATGTGGTTTTTTAAAATATATTAGTGTTTCCATTGCTTCTTTGAAACTATATTATTGCTATGAAAACTGTACGATTCTTGAAATAAAACGTACATTTACAAACATAGTACACATATGCCAAAAAAATTATGTCTGGAACATTTATTGCTTTTGGGTCTGAAGGAGGAAGGGGGGAGGAGGGGAGCTACTAATCAAAATTTCTGCCACAGGCAAAAGTTCTTTTGCAATAAATTTTGCAACCACCAGAAAAATTTTTTGTATACCATGTCCCAAAAAGGGTCTACACTCCCACCCTTTTACTCTTAAACATTTTCTCTGTTAAACAATTTTTTACTTGTCTCATTACTTTATCTTGCAAGGTAGCATTAATTTATAAGAAGTCACCTATCAAAAACACATTTCAACCACACATTAACATGTAAAATTGACCATAAAATCTTTTCCAGCACAATACACACGTTTGCACCATTATTTCCACCAACACCATGCAACTATAGCTGCCATAATTTTGATTAAACTTTGGAACACTATATTAATCGTAATGACTAGGTGAATGACAAACAACATCCTAATATGATTAAAATCATTAATTCAATACACAGTTTATTCATTGATTGTTTCTCTTAGATTGATAATTAAAAGAGATTAAACTGTGACTAAAATAGACAGGTTTTAAGATATTAAAAAAAACTGGTATTAAAAATTATATATCAAAATCCCAGTGCTATCCAGATTTTGAAGTCACTTCTTAAATTCCCTGAGATTTCCCTGTTTTCACAGTTTACCTGTTACCTAGAAACCTGCTAGAGCACACAAGAAAAGTGCTTAACAGTAATAAAGACAAATTAACTTGTTCCTGACTAATACCGGCTTGTTGACCGCTCAAAGAGCTTACAGATGCTGAATGGACCAGAGCCACAACTTACAGACTGTGTCAGCTTATGGTACAGGTCGACAAAGCTGTGCACGTCCTCTTGTCCCCTTATCTTGCCAATCCTTCCCTTTATCTTCTCTACAGTGACAAACTCACACTGCTCTTTGCCACAATGGGGTTGTGTTAACTTTTTACTGACAATGTGGAATGATTTATCTGCAACAGCTGAACAAACCAAAAATATTGTGGCTAATATCATATACACAATAATAGTTTACAACTGTGTATATTTAGTATGACATCACAAACAGCTACTTTGAACACATGCTTAAATATCATACATGTCATACGTTGCAACATTTTGCTTACAGTGACTTGAAGAGTGCGATTTCTTTCGAATATAAAAATTTCCTAGTATCAGATAAAAGACTGTCTCATTAAAAAAAAATCTTTAGCTAAACTAAGATATCAAATTAAAATAATTAATCATTTCCTTGGGAGAAAAAAGACAAGAATACACTAATTTTTAATTTGCCACAACAGTTAGAACTTCAGTCTTCTTAAGAGGCCACTCCAGTGTTTCAGGGGCACTACGCAACCCGCGTTACTTAACCTCATAACTTTCAATGCTATTTTCATTTTGCTTATAACTTATTAACTAATATAGATTACAAAATGATGCTTGCTTGATATGTAAGACAACGATGCTCTTATCAAAGCCCCTTTCTTTAAAAATGTGCATAAATTATGGTTCAAACCTAGACAATACACTTATGCATATTAGTAAAGATTAGTATAAAACCATAATTTATGCACGTTTTTGAAGAAAGGGGCTTTGATAATAGCATCGTTGTCTTACATATCAAGCAAGCATCATTTCAAAATCTATATTAGTTAATTAGTTATAAGCAGAATGAAAATAGCATTGAATCTTATGAGGTTAACGTGGGTTGCGTAGTGCCCCTGAAACAATGGAGTGGCCTCTTAAGGCACCCACATACCTAGGCACACATACGTGCAGAGCTTCAGAAGAAATCACGCAATTGGAAAACCACTCTAATGTCACGTGGTCTGTTCACGAAAAGCATTTTAGAACACGCCGAGTGCATGATTTCGTATTTCATTTTTAAACTGTATTTTTAGGAGAGAGAAAATTGATATAACGTATGTTTTCAGAGTTATACATAGACATGGAAAACCCGGTAGAGATTATTAAAAGCACCCAAGGGCTTTGTATTACACATTTTTCTTCTTTTCTCCACCATATAATGTTATGGTTACCACTCAAATTTCATAGTTGTCCTATACACAACAAGGAGACTGTGTGCCAGTTCAGAGCCTTGTACTAAGAGGTAACACTGCACTAGCACCAGGGGGCATCACAGTATCGTCCCGTCCAACTGCAAGGTAAAAGATTTTCATGGGAAAATGTTTTCCATGCTAAAACTCATTAATCCAACATGTTATATGCAGTTGAAAGGTGAGGTAACTATACTTGGCTATTCTAAAGGCCTAGAGATTCTTAATATAATTTATTTATGTATAATTTTCATAAATATGTGATTATTTTATATACATTTTCCACGTGGAAGTTATCATCTACAGGGTAATTATTCTATGTCACATATCCAAGTTTAGCCCAAGATCCTAATGGCATGATCATGTAAGTATACATTGATCCAGTGGTACATGATGCTTGTTTTAATTTAGAACATTGAACGATCCTGGACATTACAAAATCATGAACATCACAATACAAACAAAATATGTCAGGTCTTGTTGAAATTTTTTCTTTTGTATACATTTTGTGATCATATTTCATTGTTAAATCACAAGTTTTTGTCATGTGCAGGATCTTTTGAAGTAATAAATTAAGACAGCAATTATTATGTACCACATGATCAATGTATACAGGATCATTCCATCAGGACGAAGGAATAAACTTGAATAAATGATGTGGAACTTTATAAACAATTATAGTTAAGTTTTTACATTTTTATGTGTATGCAAAACAACCAAAATTTTGTGTGGAGCTTATTAGTGATAATCATGTATCTCAACTATGATTCATCCATGTACATAGGGTAATACTCGGACAAAGCAGCTTTTTAGGACGGAAATAAAAAAATAAAACATGGCTTTTACACACTACACACTTCAATGAATTAATTCTGAAGAAAAAGGTTTCTTATTTCTAATAGTTTGTAAAAAAAATAGATGATAGCTAACCTTACTATAACAGCATCAGATGTTGTGGCTTCATGGAACGAAAAGTAAATAAGAACAGAAAATATGTTTTTCAAGTACTAGAAACGTCCCTAAATTTACTCTGAAAACATGGTTTCTTAAATCCTACCGGTTTGTGAAAAATAACAGTTTAAAGCTTACATTACAGTACCTGTGCTTTTACACTGCAAGAAAAAAAAAAGGAATATATGTTTTCCATATACTTCAGATGTTCCTGAAGTAACCCAGAAAAGAAGGTTAATTAATTCGTACTGGTTTGTGAAAAAATAACAGTTTAAAGCTTACATTACAATACCTGTGTTTTCACACTGCCTCCGCCACTCATTGTTTACCCGCGATCATGTGTGTCTTTGTTTAGCACAATTGTAGCCAACTATGGAGAATAAAAAATACGCTACTTCTATTGTTTCATATATTGAAGTTTATCCTTGGATTCTGAAGACTTCATCCTGATGGCATGATCATGTTGGCTTGATCCTGCACCTTACTGTTTTAATTCAGTACGTCAGAAGATCCTGTACATAAAATAAATATTGTCATATAATGAATTATGATTGTAAGTCGAATAAAAATGAACTTTGACAACCTACAATCATAATTCTTAATTATTTCACAATTTCTGTCATGTGCAGATTCTTCTGACATACTGAACTAAAACAACAAGCATCTGTACCACAGGATCAAGCCAACAGGATCATGGCATCAGAATCAAGCCTTCAGTATCCACGGATAAACTGGGATACATGAAACACCAGTCATATCAAACACAGAATATAAGATGACTTTAATCCAATAATTCCCTGGAAAGAATGCAAAATTCCATGTGTCAGCCAATTCAGTGACAGCATGTATTCCTCAAAGAAAATGAATGACGTAGACTTGTCCATTACAACGTGACTCAAAATAGTAACTACTTTAAATGCAATGTTAAAAAGCAAACATTTTGAATTAAAATTACTTATTCTAATAAAACAAAACAAAAATAAGCATTAGTAATTCCTTACAATAGCAATACAGTATACAATATTGCAATTAATTATGACTTGTATTATTACAACAACACTTACATTGACTAAAGTTATCTAAACAAAAAAATAAAAAACCTACACGGGTAAACAATGAATTTCGGCAATAGCGTGAATACATAGGTATTGTAATGTAAGCTGTAAACTGTTATTTTTTCACAAACCAGTACAAATTAATTAACCTTCCTTTCTGGGTTACTTCAGGAACATTTGAAGTATATGGAAAACTTATATTCCTTTTTTTTTTTTTTTTTGCAGTGTTAAAGCACAGGTATTGTAATGGAAGATATAAAATATTATTTTTTTCACAAAATAGTAGGAATTACGAAACCATTCCTTTGGAATAAATTTACGGACGTGTTGAAAACTATGTTTTCCAATTTCGTTTTCTTACTGTTATAAAAAGCCGCTCAGTCCAAGTATTACCCATAGTTACTGATGATTCAGCAAGCTTCCCCTTTTAAGAATATGATAGCAGCACACATGAAATTTCACAAATCATAATTTGAGCAGTTGGAGGTGGTCAATTTTGTCAAAACTATGAGTGTTTAAAAAGGTTGTCTGTAAAGTCGGTTTACGGACGATAGTTTAACGTGACGTCATATCAAAACATTGATGAAATGATTGCATACTTTTATTAATGAAATTGAATCATTTTTATTGAATTATCACTATTCTGTATGGATACGTACAAAGAAGGAGTGAAATGAAATCAACAATTTAATTGATAAATTTACTTTTATTTGCACTCATTAATTTAAATATGTTTATTACTTTAACGAACAGATTATTTTAACTATAACTTATATACATGTTTGCTATTTAACTTCTTCCAATCTGCGTTATTCTGTTAAGGATAGGACGATGATAGGAAAAGTAGGAAACAAATGGGAGTGTTTCAAGTTTAATGTGCCTCCAAAAAGTCAAATCGATGGCTGTTCCAATCGAGTGGAAGAGAGATAGATGCGGCACAAGCGTACAATGAGCGTAACGGGACACAGTGTAACGGGACTATGTGTGTTACAGGACACTTTTTCGTGCATGCAGCCAGCGTTCATCACTTTATTAGACGTTGTCACGTCAAAAACTTTAAATAAGATTAGATAAATGTTTGATTAACACTATTGCCATAGGATCAGATAATTTTTGTGAATACATTTTTTTTTTTTTTTTTGTTAATTTGTCCTAGTTTAAGTCCAAGATATTTAAGGCTCGTGGTGGAATTTAACTTTTCTTTTAACCCTTTAACAATTTTTTAATACTGTTTTTCACAAGACATCTATTTTGGAAATATAAAATAGCCAAAATTAGCTTAACATAGGATTTTTTTTACCATGCACCACAGTAGGTACATGTCTATTTTTGTAAGTGACTTGCCCAGTCAAAACCAACTGCTAAACAATTCTATGAATTAGTTTTGGCATTATTATTACTCTTCCACCTCTACTAAGCAGTTTATTTACTATGACTCACAACATTTTAGTTGTAAATAAATGAAAGAATGAATTTGAGCTTAACATCTATTCTACATCAGGGTTATTAAGGTGATGAAAGGCGACGAGGCGATGTAGCACTGCTGGAATGAATGGGTAGGATTTGTAACCAGGGGTATCTTTAGGGGGGGGGGGGGGGGAACATTTTCTGTAATGCAAACGTTTCCAAGTACAGTACCCTCCCGATTATCAGCGAAATTAAGTGGCAGGGCCACCGCGGATAGTGAAAATCGCGGATAATCCGCAAAAGAGCCGAAAATAGGAAACAAAAAAGGAAACATTAATTTCAACTTAAAAATCTAAAAATTTATGTACAGTAAAAGTTACAATTAACAGTAAAAAATTTTATTGATGCTTAAGTTTTAGTATTTTACTGAATAATTAACATACAATACATTTCAGTGATGTAAACATAAAATCAACCATACAACTAGAAACAAAGCGGAACAGAGACAAAAATAGCAACGCATGCCAGCCTATGGCGTGAGTTCCGAGAAGGCCTGTGGAGTTTTACTGTATATTACACACAATACACTCGTCACTTGTAATAAAATACAGATTTACATATGTGCTGTTATTTTCGTAGCATGCGCGGATAATAGGGAGTTTACTGTAGCTTAACTTCCAAGTTTAACCAGCTCGCCTTTGAATAAGGTAGGTGATCAGGTTACATAACTTTTGCCCCTTTTCAATAATAAAATTTCAACTTTTTAAATAAGCATAATGAAAATACGTAATAACCTAAATTGTGTGTGTAAAAATGCTCTTTACAAATATTATGTTCATTAAAAGTATCAAAAATCCGATATTTTATGTTATTTGCAACGAATTTTTCTTAACATACAATCGACTATTTTGATATAACATTTAAATACTGAACAAAACAATACATTGCAGAAGGATGGGATATCAGAAAGTTACAGCATTATGAACACGGGTACATTGTGAACAATTATCAATCAGGTGGTCATAACTCCATGCTATAAATTTCAAACTGTCAAAATTATTTTCTGTTAGTTTTAGTTTGCAAAGCGCTACTATGTCTATGAACCGCTTTAACTTGTAATTTCATTATAAAACTAAAATAGGCAATAATACTAAATGCATTTGCACTCTCAACTAGAAGTAAAAGTTATTTAATAAAACTACGTAGGGACTATACATCAGTAGATACCCAAACATAATGCACAATAATTAGCTATCAATACATACCTTCGTTTTGGTCCGCATAATTTAAGCACAAACTATGTAATAATGATCCAATATAGTTAGACTTATCGCCATTCAGTTTCGACATTATACACAAAACTTCAAAATTCTTGACAAAAACACACTACTGCTTTTCGGTGCCATTTCTAATCCCGCCTTCTTACCCTGCCACCATTGTTGTTAATATCGATAAGTTTTCGTGCCCCATCAATTGTTACACTATTATTGAAATTCAAAATATCGATTTATGACCGTTTTCCGAATATTTTTCTTAATCACGAAATCAGTTTCTGCCCAATAAAGTTTACACCTTAAGTTTAACATAAACACAAATTAATCTACTTAGTAATTTTTGAATCAAAATGTAACATTTTATCAGTATTTTAAGGTAAGAATATCAATTCGAGAGGATAGAGAATAAATTCTAATACCAGCTGCCATCTTGGGAGGCCTGACTTTGCTAGGTCTGTGGCTCTCGTGGATAATTGGTGACCATCTGTAATTGAAATGTGGTCGTTGTTCGCTTAGAACGGTGCCAGCTCTGTTAGTGCAGCCTCACTGGGGAAAGTGAGTGATTTTACCATAGACTAACAATCAGTGAATACAAAAGAAATGCTCTAGCTCCTGGGAAAGGGTCTGTCCCCGACAGTGGCCCAAACTGTAATGAAGAAAATGCTCCAAGTATGCTACTTCCATATGCATGGCGGGAAGTGACAGCACACACAACAACCATATTTAAACATCTTTATGCCATTCTGCCTTCCTGTTTACAAATGCAAAAAAAAAAACTTTAATTGTCTCTGTCATTCATATTTCCCTAAAAAATACACCTAAAAAAAATTAACATACTATATAACATTAACATTTAAGAGTCTTATGTCAGTGGAGTTGACGGAAGGTGTTTTCTGGTAGCTTCGCATACCATGGAGACTTCTGGGTCTCAGGTTTGATACTTCCCAAGGCAGTACAATATCATATTCCCTCCCTCCCCTGGACAAGCCCGGGTCTAGGCTATCCACACATCCATGGGCAACCAGACAGGGTCACCATCTCCAGTGGTGGCCAAAGGTGGGAGTACTGCCTCTCTCATTCTGGACTCACTGGTAGGGATCTGTTCCCTCGGGTTGCCATCCAACAGCAATGGCCAGCTTTGAGCGTTTCGTCCATTATTCCAAGGGGTCATCTTCAAGGGTCACATTATCTTCTGGGAATGTTGTTCTCGGTGAACTTTTCGGAACTAATGTCCATTCAGTCATACCAAGTAGGTGCTCTGGCTCAGCCATTTCAAAAACAGGTGTTGTCCCGACCACCTGGGGTTCAGCCTGACACAATTGTTCCTTGGTATGCTCGATAGGGGCTGCATACACATGTACACATATTTTCCAGGCTGAACTTTCGGTATCGATTGGGTCGTCTGCTGGTGTTATTTTTCGGGTTGAGGGCATCTGGCATTCGCACCTTGTTGCTAGTTCCATCTCTCGCTGCAGATAGTACTCCTTTGTATCTTCCCTTTTGTTAGCTACCTCGTGGATTGTCCATTCGACTGACATGGGTAGATTGTGGTTTTTCACAATTTCTGTTGGTTTCATTCCCATGGCAGCATTTGTTCTGCCGCAGATGCAGAGCAGAGTTTCTGCAAGGTGTTTATCCCACATTGTATGGTCGCTCCCTAGCCTTAAGCGCATCTGTGGTTCCATCTCTCTTGTCAGGTTGGCTCGGGGATGGTAGTTGGGCATGGTGTTCGATGTGCCACAAGTTGCACATCTTCCAACAATGCCTCCCAACGAATTGGCTGTCATTGTCTGTCAGCATGTCCCTATTTTATCCCAACCTATGAAGAATTATATTTGTAATATCCCAATTGTGCTATCCGGAACATTTCTGGTGCGGTATGCTTCTACCCAGCAGGTGTTGAGGTAGGTCACCACCACCAGTAACCTCCTCCCACAGGATGTGCAGGAATATGGTCCCATTAAATCCAGCACAATGGGCTGGAATGGAGTAGTGTGGAAGCAAGGTTTCTGCAGCTGCTCTGTCTTAGCATGTCTCACATGTACTCACATACTTCCACATGCCCCGGGTAATGCCGGGCCAGTGACAATGCTGACCGACCATCTATCATATTTTTCCATTCCTGGGTGTTCTTCCTCGTCGTCGTACATTTCTAGCAGTAAATAGGTGAGTCACTCACTTTGCGAACATGTAGAGCATTCTGGCCCACACAGCCTATGTATCACATGGTTCCTATTCTTCCTTCGCTCGTATTTACTCGGATCCTGGGCTGTGAATTTTTGCTATTTAATAATTCACTTCAACGATTAAACTAAGCAATAAAGTATACAACGGAGGTTCGCATTGCATAGCTGGAGTCACGAAGCCACGATAGCCACGATGGACACGACACGACATGCCCGACATGCTCAGCAGCCAATGAAACATAAAATCTAGTGTTAATGGTCTCATGCTCAGCTACGTACTGGCCAGTGTAACAGAGAATATTCAAAAAAATTTGAAATGTGCAAAAGTAAGTCAATATTGTGACTTGAACATAAAAAGATGCTGCAAGTGCAGTAAAACAGTATGAATATAACCTGTATGTTAATTTATATGATATTCAAGTAATTTTCCTCAAAACACATGGGAGAGTAGCCATTTTTTACTGTAGTATTTTGAAACTAAACTGACTTTTGTAATAGTGGGGCATTGTTCCTATACACAAAATTAACTGATATAGTAGGGGAGACCCGGGCATGATGGATAGCTTAACATGAAGGCTCCATTCCTGTGAAACTTTTAGTCATAGAGACTGATAAACTGCTTTTTTTATCAACCCAATACTTACGAAACTAAATACCACAAAACAATTTAGATGAAAAATGAGCAACTTATTTAATACCACGTAAAAATGAAAGTCAGAAAAAAATTCATCTTGCCCATTACCCATGGGTAAGATGGATAATGGATTCGGGCAAGATGGATAGTTATTTAACCATGTCACTAAAATTGTCAAATGTTACAAAAACTGTCGTTAGCCTTCTACAATGTCATTCTTGGCATAAATCACAATAGTAGGCTCCCACACCTGTGTAGGATGTACACACTTCAGGTGCCCAGTCTTGACAGTCACCACACTGAATCTACTCTCCTTGTCCAGCAGAGGCTGCAAATGTTTCTGTACAAACTAAACATCGAGTTTCACCTTCATTTACTTCTTTTTCTACAAAAGGTTATTTTGGTTTTTTTGAATTCGCCTCATCAACTTTTTTAGAAGATGCCTTCTTGTTTCGTGCTGTCTGCTGTAGACTCTTAAGATAAGAATTTTTTTTAAATTTCCTTTTATGGGGTGCTTGTAAGGATCTCGGATCGCTGACATTTTCTTTTACGTTTGTAGTTCCGAGTTACATACAGCTTGAGCGGCCGCAACTGAAATGGGCAAATTGATCCCAGCAACTTGATCCTTGCTTGGAACTGGTTCATCAAGAATATTAGGACGATCTGTGACTGTCGCTGGTGCAAAATCTTGTTCTCCGAAAATGTTTCTGTTGAAAGGCCACAATTCAGTTATGAAAATCCATGAACAGCATTATTCGCAGATGCAGATTTTAGAAAAGCTGGAGTGACTAGTCTCGCGATTACTAGTTGGTTCACAATTATTCCAGGATATGCTTTTTGTAATGTGTTTATTTCTTGCTCAAAGAATGTATTGAAGGCTCCATAAACAGCTCAGTCTAGTGGTTGAAGTTTTCCAGTGGTGTGAGGTGGAAAAGAGAGAAACACCACATTGTTCTTCCGAGCAAACTCTAACGCAGGATAGTATTTGTGATAGATGTGATTGTCCATCAACAAGAGAACCTTCTTCTCAGGACTTGGTCTCATCTGTTGGACGAAGTATTGCAGCCATTGTAAGAAAGCTGGCCCATTCATCCACCCGTTATCTGTGCAGGTAGCAACAGACCCTGTTGGACTTCCATCAAGAAGTCGGTCAACCATTTTATTTCTTTCAAATATGAAATATGGGGGAAGGAATTGGCCTGCAGCACTGCAGCATCCTATGATAGAGCTCAAAGTCCCTCGTTCTGAGCTAGAGATTACTTCCACCTGTTTTTTGCCAGTCGAGGACAGTATTTTGGGAGGTCTGGTGGTTTTGGTCTGGATTCCTGTCTCGTCCACATTGAACAGTGTTGTTGCATTGATATTGTGCTCCTATAATACGTCATAATATAAATCGTAAAAACGGTTTACTTGTGGCTTGTTGAACCCTCGAGCACGAGCCACTGATGTTGGCTCAGGTGTTCTTAAAGTTATGTCTGGATGCCTCTGTCTAAAACCTTTGAACCAGTCATCTCCTGCGCAACGATTTTTGAATGGATGTTGAATTTTGTTTGCTTCGGTTAGTTAAAAAAATAGTTCCACGAATTATTTTTTTGTTAATCCGGAAAAAAAAAACAGAATCCATTTTTAAAATGTATTCTTCCAGTTACAATGCTTGAACTTTAGTGAAAACCGGCTGATACCTCCCCAAAGACTTCACTGCAGTTCCTTTCTTCAGGTGCCGATGCAAGGTACTATAAGGCACATTGTAGCTCTTTGAAGCATTTAGAATAGTTTCACCAGATTCTTGAACAGCTGCGAGGGCAGCTTCCATGTCCTTCTCTTCCCAGCTGCCACGATCACTTTTCCTTTTATACGTGTACACCATCTGTAAAATATAAAGTTTCGAATAGGTAAACAATGCTGTGCAAGATGTTTTTAATTTTAATATAGCCACATAAGTATAAAAAGGGTTCACATTTAGGGCCAGGACACATATTATTTTTATTAAGAATGATTAGGAAATAAAAAAAATTAAAATATTTTATTTATTTTTTTCCAAAAGGATTCCGCTGTATGTAAATGTGTTGGGAGATTTTTTTTAGAAAGCAAAATTTAATGGTACTAAAAATATTCTATATTCTTTAAATCTAGATTAGTAACAATATGTCTAGAGAAACTCGAGTTGGTGAGGAATGTTTTTTTTTTTCCTCCGTGTGCTATCACAATTGTATTTGATTTTGAGTGGACATAAATCTTTTATTAAATAATTTATTAATTATTTTATAAGTCCTTTTCGCAACCGAGTCATCGGACGACATTAAGTTGTACAATTGAGACAGTACTTTAATTTCAAGGTGGTTTTGTATATGGTTCACATGGTTGCACAGGCTTTGTTCTGTGTGATGCAGGCATGCGGTTCGGCCAGATGCAAGTGAAGACCGCCCTGGTCCACGTGCTGTCCAGCTTCCAAGTGAGGCCTTGCTCGACCACGCCCAAGCCACCGCTGGTCATGAGGAACTTCGGCGACACCATCAGTCCCAGGGATGACATTCCGCTCACGTTCACCCGAATCGCCAACTGAAGACTGCCAATTGCGCCCACGTCCGCGTCCGCTTCTGCTTTCTCGTATCCTTCCCAGTGCATGAAAGGATCCGAGCAGCTATTCGGAAGGTAAAAAAAAAAAAAAATGGCTGCCATCCTTTAAGATTCACTTTTCCATTTTATTTTTAGGCTAATTGGTTTTTTAAGAATGTATTCGGGAACAGGCTAAGATCTTTGCACCTTGTGGTTTTTGAAGGGTTTGTGGCGCTATATCTGAGAAAATAAAAATAAGAAAGAAGCAATTTGGTCCTCGCCGTAGATTTTTCATGAAAAATATCGGGATGAAAACGTAACAAGTGTTTCGTTTTCATGTGTAATTTAATATTCAATAGTAATAACCATGCTTGTGCCTACACTGGTACGATGACGTCACGCTCAAAACAAAATTTGCGCGACAAACATGTTTAGACATGATCCATCAATTGTGGGCTCAACCATCGTTGACGCATTATTAGTCTTGTAGTTATTAGCGATTCAAATCTGACGTTATTTTATCACACAAGAAATGTTCAACCGACTATCACTGTAAAGAGTGAATAGAAGTTTACATCCTTTTTATATTTATTACTATCAAAATATTTACATTGAAATTGTAAAATTTGAAAATAACCTGAAAATATATTGTCAAAAATTTGCAACCACACACAATTGGGCATACTGGCACTGGTTTCTGGTTGTGGATGTGAATGAGGTCCGACATCTTTGATTGTGATGTTACGGCGGCCATCTTGGTTGACCTTGACCCCGGCGGCCATTTTTTATCTGCCAGCTTGGTTCCGCCATTTTCTTTTCTCGAACTTTCTGCCATTTTGAATTATGATGTCACCATTGCAATTTTGTTACGGCCGCCATCTTGGATGTGTATGACATAATCGTTGTGCTTTTTGTTACGGACACCATCTTGGATTCTAGATTGTTGCATTTTTCGTTACACTCTGCCATCTTGAAAATCTGTAAATTTTGGTTAGAAAATCGGGAAAAAAATTAATCAAAATTTAATAAAAATATTATTTAAAAGACGCACTTACGTCCACAGTTCGAACCCGGTGAGGACAAAATAAAAAAAATATTACAACAGATCCTACCTCCACTAACTCCATTAACATTGTTTTAGTTATTTCACTTTTAAAACATCTTTAATCACCCATATGTTTTTAACCATGTTAAAAATCGTTTTGATGGAAACGAATGTTATTTCCGTTTTCGCTAGGCACAGTTTTTATTGGTCATTCGCATGCAACATCCATTTTTTTTAGAATCTTTCCTATTTGCAAAATATTTGATGGAAACTCCAGTCATCCAACTTGTCAAACGAACATGGCTACTCTAATGATGTTTTCGGTGACGTTATAACTCTACAACTTTATTTGGCACAACATATTGGAAGGTGTTGGAAGTGGTAATTCGAAAGTGTGACATGACCTTAAGTCTGTTACTTGTGCCATTTTTGTCGAGCAGTTACAGATGCGTCAAACGTGATTGGTTAGAAATATATTGGCATTCATGTCATCGCGGCCATCCTGCTATTGTTATTCCAGCATAATAAATTACAAAGAAACAGGAGACGCGTCCCAGTCACAAGAAGCATTAATTTAAAAGATTTTTCATCCTATAGACATTCACTTAAATGGAGGAAACTGGTAGAGTTAAAGCATATTTATGCATAAACATCATTCTCAGTCAAGATGTTAGTTTGCCGTGTTACAAAAAAAATGTTTACAATATGGGAGCGAGGCTTTCAGTACTCGCCAGTGATGTGTAAGCATCTAACATCGATAACTTGCGAATTCATGTGCCCTCGTGATGTTTACGTTGCAAATAAACTTATGATACGAAACTCGGGCACGAAATATAAAATAATGTCGAGGGTGATAAATGATAAATAAAATATTGGCATTTCATATCCCAAAATTTCTGGATACGTATCACACACATACATTCTGTACCCGTCGCTAGAATTCGCTGCCTGAATCGTAGACTTTTTTTTTTGCCACCATCACGCGCTGATATCAGCACGAACAGACAGAATTTTTGAATTATAAAAAACAGCTCCGATAAAAGAGAAAAAGACTTGACAAAATTCTAAACCCAAAATATAAACGAAGAAACATTTTAAAACAAAAATTATAACACTAAGTAGCTATGTGTATATTTATTTTTGCTTAAACGACTGAAATATGTCGGTTAGTACTTTCTACAAACCTAACCTCATTGAGCTGATTGAAGATTATTACATAATATAATTTTATTATGATATTATAAAAAAGTTTTAAAAAAATCCAGTGAAGAGGTTTTAAATATGTCAAAAATTCGATCTTTAAAGCATGCGCTCTGCCTCTGCGCTACCAACCCTGTTGAGAACTAGGAAGAAGAATTTGTTTTATTAGTTAGTATTCTTAAGTATTTTAAAGCTTGAGTTTACTTTTTTCTATAACTATTTTAGTTTACCAAATATATCCCGGATTAGTTTCACCAACATAAAGTTTCATTTGGCACACTAATAAGTTTGGAATGTCCCCTAATGTGTGTTAAATTGGTTACACACGATGTTGTTACACGTTTGTCCGCCATCTTGACGTCTTCGGCACCGCGGTTACACATTTCTGTTCATTCGACTTCCGTTCCATTCACGAAATTACTTCTACCAACTGCCATATACTGAGAGCTAAGATGTTTACATACCAATAAAGATGATAAATAAAAAATATATTAGTTTCATAACTGCTTGATAATCACCCAAATAAACACAGGTATAAATCCATTTCTCACTGGTGGGTGAAATTTTGCCAATACAGGCACTCAGGAGACACTTCTTATTTACAAAGCGGACATTATATACAGTTCATGATGATATTTTTACAAAAAAATATTTATTTTCAGTTAACAATTACATCCTTTTTTTTTCAATTAAATCATATCGTATTTCAAATGTTAAGATTTTACATAATAGTTTTGTAAGGAATAAACCGTGTCACAGTCGGTAAAAAAAATTAAAATTATTTAGATATAATTAAAAATGGAGCAAAACAAAACTAAAATGGAAATATAGAAAGATTGTCCCTCCTCCAAAAAGCAAATGTGTTTAGCACATACAGGGCTCTCCTTTGCTCCGACCCGACAGTGCAGTATTATGTTAGTGTCCTCGGAGATCGGAGAGCTCGGGCTTGGACTCTAGTCCAAGGTGTCCACGTGCTCCGGAGCTCCGATCTCCTTGGCGGCCCGCGGCTCCTCTTCGGACGCTTGCTCCGAGGCGGGCCCCCACCCGCCGGCGGCGAGCCTCCTCAGCTGCTCGACCTGCATCTGCACGCTGCGCACGCGCTCCTCGTAAGCCTTGTTCACGACGCCCACCATCAGCTTGCGCACGCTGGCCAGCTCGTCCTTCTTCACCCGCAGGTACCTGCCGGCGGATCCCTCCGGGCGAGGTGAGCGCGCGCATCCGCGCAGCGTCTCCCTGATGCGCTCGAGGGTCAGGCCGCCCTTGGCTTCGTCCCTCGCGGGATCGCTGCAGACCTCCTTCGGCGCACCGCGCACGCGCTCCGGATCTCGATCTTCGACGGCGACCTCGCGCCTCTCCGGCGCCCGGCCGGGCGCGTACTTGACCTTGATCTCGTCCGCCTCGGTCCTCTCCACCGAGTCCAGGAAGAAGTGCGCCCGGGTATTCCCGCCGCGGCCGTCCACCTCGTCCACGAAGTACTGCAGCCTGATGACCTCGCCGTCGACCACCGCGGCCACGCTCGCCAGCTCCCCGCGGCTCGTCCCGGCGCCGCCCGCCTCGAAGGTGAACCTCAACCCGGGGGTGCCCGCCTCAAGGTCCTCGTCCACGTCCTCGACGCAGCCCGAGGTCAGCGCCGTCTTGGCCATCTCGCACGCGTGCTTCAGCGCGCTCGCCACGTGCTCCAGCTCCTCGTCGCCGGACTCCGAGGAGTCCACTTCGCCGCCGTCGTCGTCGTCGTCGTCGTCGTCCGGACCCGCGAAGCACGCCGGCGCGTCCCCCTCGCAGTGCTCGCCGCTCCAACTGCCGGAACTCGCGTACGCTTCGTCGTTTTCCTCGCTCATCTTTCGGTTTTTCACGACGTGATCACGAGACGCTGACTCGGCGTGGACTGCATTTGTCACGGTGTGTTTACAGCGTTCTTTTTTTTTTTTTTCCAAGGAAAGAAAAACATATCTCAAAGAATGTAATGCAAATGAAAATACTTTTACTGTAGCGGAATGCAACCTCCATGGAGAAAGGAATGGTCAGAAGACCGCATGCTGTGACGTAGTTTAAATCACTTTATAACCTCACCATCGCCATGTTGTTCCGCCCGAAACATTGCGGAAAATGTGTTTGACGACGTCTGATGATGGTAAGTAAGTATAACATATAATATCCGTCTTTAAAAACAGTTACTTTCATTGAAATAAAAAAATAGCATTTAAAACTGTTTATAAAATGTAAACACTACAATGCAGCCAATGTTTTGGGCGTTTAACCAATATGGCACACCGATTATTTGGAAGAAAAAAAAATCTGTATAGGCTGTATTTTGGACTACAGCCTCCAGGCGTTTGTTTTTGTTCGTTTTTCCAATGCGAATGTTAACCGGGTGAGTCATACGTAACGACCGCGAGAAAAGTCTCCTATACTAAGATATATTTACTTCAACTCTGTAGCTTTCATAGTTTACGAGTTTTCAGCGGTGTCGAATCCTCAGCTGAAGTGACACCCAACCTGAGATTACAGAAATTCATATTCCTGTTGGAAATTCATGTAAAATAGGCTTCATACAACACGCAATCATTCATACATGGCCAACCCTTGAAAACGTTTATGTTATAATCATTGATTAATAAAGGGATAGACCGCAGTAAGCTAATAGAACTGTCAACTAAGAGTCAACAACATAGTCTTTATCTCAGCCATGGTTACATACGACCGTGATGCCGTCAGACGTACCTATGTGACACATTGTCGTGGTTGTAGAATCTTATAGCACTTAGTCCGCTTTTTTAATGCATGTGTTTCATATTTATTAATCTTTGCATTCTAATGTACCTACTTACTGCTTTAAAAAACAGGAAAATCATTAATTTTAACAGAAGCTTATTCTTTCTGGAGAGTCATTTATGAACAAACGTTAGTAACATTTTTTACATTAGCAAATTTTGACAGTTTAATATATTGGCAATAAGTCATAGCTGGAGTCAGGTGCAGAAGTCGAGAAAAGATCTTTATAAACTTTTCTCTTGGCAAATATTCTAGTACTTACAATATTCCACTACAATACTTGTTCTTGGTCTGTGGGTTTAATCCATGATTTAATCAATATTTGTACACAACAACATGTTTCCTGTTTTTTTTTTGGGGGGTAAACTGAAACCACACATTTTGATTCTGTTAATAAATATTAATATGGTTCATACTGAAAGCTGCTTCGCCTACAATTAATTTTTTATATTAAATTCTAAGCATCAAAATAACCAAGGTAAGAACGACAAGACAATGAAAAGACACGCAGACGCAGACGTGACTAAACATATATTCTGGACAGCGACGACGACACACGTAGGCTTCCTGAGACAAAACCAATATCAGTTCCCGAAACTTTGCCAACTGTTTTGACTTAGGTAGCCCTCTGTGTTCGTCTGTGCTATCATAGTTGTGGTGTGCAGAATGTCTGTTTTCTCACTTCGCTGGGTTAGCCTGCGCGTCTCTGTGTTATGGTTGTGTTTTCCACCAGTATCATCGTTGGGTTTGTCTGTGTGCCACTGTGTTGTCCAAACTCGTTTATTGTCTTTATTTATTTTTATTATTGCAACTGTCTGTTTTCAGTCCAACGTCCGTCTGTGTTGTAGTATTTTTAAGACTAATTCCTTCCATGAAATTGTCTGTGCTTTTTTATTTATTTTTAACATATGTCATAGATTGATTTTTTTTTTTCAGTGTGTATAGGCCTACATACTAATTTTCATCCAAAATAACGATCGCAGATAAAAAAAACCTGTTATGACCGAAATCGTAGAGAATTCAATTTACTAAAACTTTTACCATAACAATTTTAGTCAAAAGTTGAAATTTGGCGGAGTTGTTTTGACTAAAACATTCTCCGTTAAATTCAAGATGGCGGCGAAAGCAATGGCAGAACTTTGCCGCCATTTTTAATTTAGACCATAATTGATAAGATTAGAAAATTTAAAAAAAATTGTAACAGAGCTTTTGTAGCTATAGGGCGTTTTCTTTTTTGGACATTCCCATGGGCGAAAATCTTTAGGATTTGCAAAGGTGGCCTACAAAAATGTTGGGGAGGTGGCGTGTGGGTTTTAACCGACATACACAAGTAATTTCCGGATAGGGCACTTGTGTGTTTCATACAGCCCATATTTTTTTTCGCCTATATGCATACGATAAGCAGAAAGCTTTGAAATATAGGGGAAGTTTTTCCGTAAAACATAGGTTTTTTTTTTTTACACTTGCGTACATCAACAAGAGGGCTCGCTCAGCGAGGGGTCGACCGGACCTGGTGATTGACGTGATGTTCGGCAGGCGACGCGACGGCAGACTCGGCGAACGAGCAGAAGGCGGAGGAGAGATCTGCGAGAGCTGCAGAGAACGGAGCACCTCATGCCGCGGGGGCGGAAGAAGAAGCGCGCGAGGAGGCTGGAGGCGGCGGAGGCGGCGGAGGCTGGACGGGAGGCCGCGGACAGGACCCCCGCGGGGGAAGGGCTGTCCGAGCCCCGGCGCTGCGAGCCGGCGTCCCCTTCCGGCGGCGGCAGCAGCAGCCATGAGTCGTCCGAGGCGACTGTGAGTTCGCTGGGCTGTGGAAGCACCTGACTTGAACCCTTACCCGTATGTGGCTCCACCTGGGGATTTCAGTCTCCAGGTTCCTGTGAAGCCACTCTTCTAGCCCAGCGGGTGCTGTAGTGGTGGAGGGGACGTGTTTTCTGGATCTGGTGGTTTCAGTAGGAAGGGGCTCTGGACTATACAGATCTGCAAGCAGACTCCCAATCTACCCTTAAAGGGCGCACATTTGGGAGGGGCGGAAGGAGGGTGCGTTGGCCTTCGGGCCTCCGAAAACATGTGATTTCGCCTGCTTACCACGGCGGGCAGCAGTCGAACCCTAGCATAACCCTTACTGGGCATCAGGGCTGTAGCCGGGTGGTCCAGTACAACCATGATGTCATTTTTATGAGTAATTGTTTTCTTTATAATCAAAGCTTAAAATAATATCACACTATAGATTTTCGGGGAATAGTAAACTTTTAAACTCCAAAACACATCGGAATATAGGCTAAGTAATACTTTTGCTTGAGAAAACCATTATTTTTTTATAATATTTTGCTGTTCGCTTGTTTCGTTGAAACAAGTCATCAAGGTTTTAACATTATTAAATACATGAATTACACTTGTGAAGTTTGTAGAAAATGCTTGCAGTAACACGTGAGCAAACCAGCATCAAATATAAGACCACTGGAAAATACAATTCCTGCCGCATGTCCGGCTATAATGGGGAGAAAATGCATCATACTGTTGCACTGCGGATTAAAATATTCCTCCTAAAATAATCTCTTTAACTTTGAGTAGCCAAATTACTGCAATTTTCTTATGTCTTTGCTTGATAGTTTTTAAAACCGGGAAGGGAGGGTCCCGAACCCACGGACCTCCCTCCTGGCTACGTGCAGAGCTTCATAAAAAAAACCACGTGATTTGAAAAATGCCCATAAGTGAAAATGGCTTAAAAGAGTGTTTCCAGGATAATTTTCAGGCAATAATTTCTTTGCCATTTTATGTCCTGGTGACGCTCAAATCTCATAGTTGGCCTATGCACTAGAAGCACCAGCGAGCGTTGCATTTTTCATCCCACCTCACAAACACAGATACTCCCATGAATAGGCGGACCCATTAGGTACTATTTCTGTAAATTTTAACAAGATAACATCGCTGGATTTGTCATTCTGTCATAGATATTATCAACGCATAGGCTCTTCACTGAGTGTTATATATAAAATGCGTGCAAAAAGCCGCGCAAATGATCATAATTACGAAAACTTCAGCGATTATTTTTTCCTAAGGCCGGTATTCTAAGGCAAAAATATAAG
Organism: Bacillus rossius redtenbacheri; assembly: GCF_032445375.1. Lineage (NCBI taxonomy): Eukaryota > Metazoa > Arthropoda > Insecta > Phasmatodea > Bacillidae > Bacillus > Bacillus rossius. Next base: position 56,445,042 of record NC_086333.1, read on the forward strand.
ATTTGATGTGTTAGATGTAATACACCTGTACCTTAACCGTATTCCTAGTGAACAAAACCGCTTCCAACCACTTTGAGTAGTCACGGTCAGTCTCTTATTTTTAGGAAACGAATTTTGGTGTCCTATCCGTAACCCATCTGCTGCCAAAACTTCTGCGCTTGCGCAGAGCTCAGTTTTTAGTTTATTTAGTCCAGATGGTAGACCCGCGTCTGGCGTTATCAACTATTGTTGTAACTATTATTCTTCGTAAATTTAAGGAGAAAATTTTTAACGGTGCTCTTGTGATAGCTCGAGGACTAGCGACATAGTCGGTGTATTCAAGTTTCTCACACTGTCATCCGCCATGCGTAAAGGCGAAATTAAATTCCTGCATTACAACGACATGCACCAAAATAAAACATGGGCTTTCTCAAAATATACGATGTATATATAATAATTCTACTTTGTATTTTCAAGTATTCGTTGGTCATTATCGCTAAAGCGTGAAGTAGTCGTGTTGTGTGGGTTGCAGTTTTTATATCTTACTTCTTCCCTCCATACTTCCTCCCACCCAGCATGATACATGTTTACTCTTCTTTTGTATAGCAATTACTACTATTTTTGACGTGACAACGTCTAATAAATCGATGAACGCCGGCTGCACGCAACAAAAAGTGTCCTGTAACGCACATTGTCCCACTACGGATGTGTCCCGTTACGCTCATTGTACGCATGCGCCGTATCTCTCTTCCTCTCGATTGGAACAACAATCGATTTGACTTCTCAATCATGTTTTAGTCGTTTGAATTATTAATATTATATAATTTAACGATCGTCCACCGATTTTCAGCCCAATCAGTACAGTTATTTAAAAGTAATGTTGAATTTTCAGATACGTTTTTAAAGAACAATGGTGTTTTACAGTTAAACATAATAATTCAAATTACACCTGGGATCTTTTGCACAATGTTTTAAAATATATTGTAACACATTATAAATAAGTTTGGTGTATTTGGTATGCGTATATGTTATAAAATCGTATTATAAAAACAAAATAATATTATTCTGCGGTACTGCTATCTACGGTGACGGACGCGAACCAAACGAATCGTGCTCTCTTTCAGTTGCCGCGGGAACCAGGCACTCGTTAATACATATTTTCCTTTGTTTATCGCAATGGGCATTATTATTATTTATGAATTATAAATAAAATTTCGTGCCCGGGGCCACAATTGCATATCATTTTGAGCACTGGAAGACATAAAAATGTAAAATATTCTCGACGAAGTTTAATCTGTGGTTTTGATTGCTTATTACAACAACAATTTCGGCAATAACGCTTAATTATTCTTGCATTTTAAAAATCTGATTTCTAGTATAATTTCAAGTATTTATTCTTTTATTAATAAAATAAAAATGAGTAGTATAGGAATGTATGTCCGGAAACATGGCGCTGGCGCGTGGTGTGTGGTCGGTGGTGTTTTCCGCCATCTTGGATTGTGATGTCACGGCGGCCATCTTGGATGGTTGTGACCTTGACCTTTGACCTTGACATTTGACCTTCAAAATGTGTCAAAATCCGCCAAAATTGGGCAAAATTTGCCCAAAATTCCTCAAAATTCGCCAAAATTTCCATTTCTGTGAAAACAAATTCCACCAAAAAATCTCAAAAAATTCCACAATTCAAAAATTCCCGTTTTCGAGAGATAAATTCCCGTTTCGAGGGAAAATTTCCCGTTTTTAGTCCTTAAAAATCCCAGCGGCTAGAAATGTCCATATGTAGGCTTAAGCATCCATGTCTACAGCCTACGATAAGCCTCTGACGTCATCATGGATTATGACGTCACCGTTGCAATTTCCGTTACGGCCGCCATCTTTAACTTTTTTATTTATTATCCGATTTTAATAAAAAAAAATTTTAATTAATAAAAAAATAACTTAATAAATTTTTAATAAAAAATATTTAAAAAAACAATCATTTACGACACGGAGTTCGAAGTCCACGGTTCGAACCCGACGTGTGCAAAAAAAAATTAAAAATGGCGACCGATCCTTCCCCCGTGGTGGGTGCTAGCAGACTGACTCCCACCACTTTTTTTCAAAGCATATATATCGTCACCTAGTATGACGTCATGTCCGCCATCTTGTCTTCGATGCTGGAAGCCATCATAATTGTATCGTCGGCTAGAGTGCGCTGACACCATGTTAGTTTAATTCGTATCCGCTAGAGTGCAGTAATCATTTATTACTGTGACACCCGCCATCTTGTCATTTGGCCGCCATCTTGAAAATCCGTAATTATTTAGCTAGAAATTCGGGAAAAGTTCCAAAATTCATTAAATAAATCACTCATTAATTTACATATTGATTCGATCGATTCCTGTCCTCGGTTCGATACCCGATCGATGCAAATAATCTTAATTTTTATGTAAAAATACCTAAAAAATGACAGGTTCGAAAATAAAAACACTGCAAGTTCTTTTACAAACATAATATTTATTACATAATTTCTATTTTACTACAGGATCACCTGCGAAGGTTAGCAATCTTACAAACATTTAGGTCCGCATAGGCGTGAAATGACTAATTCTTAGATCCAATCGGTTTATACAAGACAGAGTCCAGCCAGATCCTTTACAGACATAGTCCTCCTCTTCTTGACAGAGTTTCTGGATACCTTGTTTAACAGTTTGCTAGATATCGTTAGAACTGTAAATTACTGCAGCCGATGTCTTGAATGCACACTTCTTCACTTTGTCATCGAACGGATAATGCTTTCCATATATACAGTCCAACCACAAGTTATATTTCAAAGGTCCGTTTGTTGCTACGTCATCAGTAAGCTGATTGATTATGTCCTGTCTGATATCATCAAGAAAATTACAAATGTCCTTTGACTCACTTAACGTACTTGGATAATAGTAGTCTTTCAATGTTCCACGAAATGCAGACTGCGCCAAGTAGAAGCCATTATCGTTCACTTGTAATGCTCCGATCACAGTCTTATGTTTATTTTCATGTTCAGATGCCACAGCAATCGGTTGCTGCACATCAGTTTTTTTACTTGTACGCTCACGAGTCACCAATCTAAACTCAGGAGTCGTAATTGCTGCAGGTAGTTCAGCAGTAGGCGCACGGACTTCACCTTTACAGTTTATCGAATGTTGGCGCAAATGATCAATTCGAGTAAACCATTTATGACACTCGTCACAGCGAAACTTCATGCGAGAAGGACTCTTCGTACATTTACTCCTCTCATGTCTCCGTACATCATGTGCAAATGCAAACGTCATGTCGCAGTAGCCACAAGGATGCCTAGTTGAAGACAAACCCGAACCAGAAGTCGCTGTTACTGCAACTGAATCATTTCCAGGCATACTCTTATGCACATCAATGCATCGTTGTTGTATAGAAACCTTTACTTTCTGCCGCACTGCAGGTCCTTTACATGTCTCCAAGTGATGCTTCAAATTAGCATTTCTTGTAAATTGCTTGCGACACTTAATACAACCAAACATTTTACGATAAGGGTTCTTGGCACATTCTCTCATCTCGTGTCGACGAGCATTGCTGATGTTTGAGAAAATCTTGTCACAGTAACGACATCGATGTTCGTTAGTTGACGATTCGCCATCCATTGAAGTCTCCATCGAGGGCGAAACAGCGTTCGTCGAGGTTTCCTGTACAGTCAGCACTACCGGCATTAAAGTCTCTTCTGCTGGTGGTATCACATCTGTTGAAATCCCCCATCCAATGTTGACGTCATCGTTACCAACGGGATCTGCTCCTTCTCCGTCGTAGCTGTCGATAAGGTTCCCGTAGTCGATGGTACAACCTCCGAGTTCAACGTTAAAGACGGTAAAGATGCCATCGAGTTCGCAAGAACAGGTAATTACGTGATTTATGCACCAGATTAAACAATCTAGGTGATCCTTACACCGCCGTCGTCAGAAACAAACTGAGCGTCCTGCTGTCTAGGACTCGCTTATATACATGCACCGTATGGAATAATACGCTAGTCAAATCAAGAACAATTTATTATAATACTAGAGTCAAAACAACATTTAAAAAATAGAAGCTCCATCAAAAAAAAAAAAAAAAAAGGAAGCACACTTGGAAGCACCGACAACGAAAAGGCAGCACATTTGGAAGCACCGACAACGAAAAAGGCAGCACCATTATCGAAAAGACCGCACATTTGTCATTGGCTCCAATATTCATTGGCTCCAATATTCATTGGTTCCATCAGTCTATTGATTCTATCAGTCTAGTGACTTCAACAGTCATTGACACCAACGGCCTTTTTCTTCATCAGCTCCAATGATATTTGGCTAGAATGCTACGAGTCTAAGAGACCATGAGGCTACAATTCTACGAGTGTACAAGACTCCTCCAACTACCTTCAAGTGTATAAAGCTCCAAATGCTCCAACAGCTCCAACACGCAATGTACGCGCAATACATGTAATTTACACACAATAAATGTAATGATTACACAGTACACACACAGGAAACGGAGCGTACACACAGTACACACAGGAAACGGAACGTACACACAGTACACACAGGAAACGGAACGTACACACAGTACACACAGGAAACGGAACGTACACACAGTACACACAGGAAACGGAACGTACACACAGTACACACAGGAAACGGAACGTACACACAGGAAACGGAACGTACACACAGAAAACGGAACGTACACACAGTACACACACAGGGAACGGAACGTACACACAGAAAACGGAACGTACACACAGTACACACACAGGAAACGGAACGTACACACAGTACACACAGGAAACGGAACGTACACACAGTACACACAGGGAACGGAACGTACACACAGTACACACAGGAAACGGAACGTACACACAGTACACACAGGAAACGGAACGTACACACAGTACACACAGGAAACGGAACGTACACACAGTACACACAGGAAACGGAACGAACACGTAATATTCACGCAATTGACACACAGTACACGCAGAGTACACGCAATTTACGCAAAGTACACCCAATGTACGCAATGTACGCAATATATATGTAATGTACACACAATGACTACGCTTCGTTCGCGCAGGACAAGCATTTAATGAAAACGAAGCACGTTTGGACGGAAATTCTATAAAACGTAAGCTCATTTAACGAAAAGGAGGCGCATTCTCTCGTTCATTCAACTTGGTAGGATACGATCTTCAATGATAAGTTAGGATATAATCTCTCCATCAGTCTATGAATCCAACAGTATATATTTCCATTAGCCATCGACTCCAACAGTCATTGACTCCAACAGTCATTGGTTCCAACAGTCATTGCCTCCAACAGTCATTGTCTCCAACGTCCTTTTGGTTCATCAGCTCCAATGATATTTGGTTAGAATGCTACGACTCTAAGAGACTATGAGACTACAATTCTACGAGTGTACAAGACTCCTCCAACTACCTTCAAGCGTACAAAGCTCCAACTACTTCAGCAGCATTATGTTATAATAGTACAAGGCTACTTGACTACGAAGCTACAAGTCTACATGGCTCCAATTGCGGCATCTGTCTTCGTCTGAATTTTCTCTTTGACTCCAACTCCGCCCGCCAGCATCTCTTAGATCTGCACCTCGATTATGTTATAATAGTACAAGGCTACTTGACTACGAAGCTACAAGTCTACATGGCTCCAATTACGGCATCTGTCTTCGGCTGAATTTTCTCTTTGGCTCCAACTGCTACAGCAGCATTATGTTATAATAGTACAAGGCTACTTGACTACGAAGCTACACATCTACAAGGCTCCAATTATCACATCTGTCTTCGTCAGCATTTTCTCTTTTGCTCCCACTGCTCCAACAGCATTATGTTATATGATTCCATGGATACTTTGTTACGTAGCTACAGGTCTACGAGGTTCCAATGCATCATGTTTACGAAGCTTCCAGAACACAGGGTTACGAGACTGCGAGGCTACAGGACTACGAAGCTTCCAGGACACGAGGCTACATGGCTACGAGACTACATGACTCTAACTGATTACAATAGCACCACTCAGTGGTGAGAGTTAGGTTATCTCATGCAAAAGTACTTTATTAATGTAGTTCTGCTTTTCAACAACAGATGTCGCCACATGTTGCTTGCAGGTAAATAATATTTAGTTCTTTTATGCGGGATGCTCACTAACGATCGCAAAAGAAGGATGGCTTCGCTAGACTCCAAGGAAAAGGAAGTTCGTCTTGCATGTTGGTGCTCCACAGATGTCTCATGGCGTAATATTAATTTGACTGAGTAATGATATTTGTCAATTCCACCTGATAAAAATATTGCAAGTTTTGATTTAGTAGCAGAAATTATCGAATTAAATGTAACTCCAATTAAAATGACATGTCTCAATAGACAAAAAAAAAATCCATGCAGAGAGTGGTTCCTCAGAATAGTCAGAAACACTTGAAGAAACCACAGGAATGATTGCAAGAACACGGGAAAAACCATCAAATTATTGACATTAATAATCAGGAGCACACGGAGAAAACCATCATAATATTGGCAAGAATAATCAGGAGCACACGGAGAAAACCATCATAATATTGACCAATTTCTGGCTTGTACAAGAACTCTATCTTTGCTCAACAATGATAAGTTTACAAGCTAGCAGAAACTGTTTATGCAATTTTTTTATTTTTTTATTTTTTTATTAATTTATTTTTGTTTTTAAATATTTTTTTCCTGTAATTTTATGATATCAAGGAAAACATGTGGTGGTTTTCTCCGAGTACTTCTGATTAATCTGGTCAATATTATGATGGTTTTCTCCGTGTGCTCCTGATTATTCTTGCCAATATTATGATGGTTTTCTCCGTGTGCTCCTGATTATTAATGTCAATAATTTGATGGTTTTTCCCGTGTTCTTGCAATCATTCCTGTGGTTTCTTCAAGTGTTTCTGACTATTCTGAGGAACCACTCTCTGCATGGATTTTTTTTTGTCTATTGAGACATGTCATTTTAATTGGAGTTACATTTAATTCGATAATTTCTGCTACTAAATCAAAACTTGCAATATTTTTATCAGGTGGAATTGACAAATATCATTACTCAGTCAAATTAATATTACGCCATGAGACATCTGTGGAGCACCAACATGCAAGACGAACTTCCTTTTCCTTGGAGTCTAGCGAAGCCATCCTTCTTTTGCGATCGTTAGTGAGCATCCCGCATAAAAGAACTAAATATTATTTACCTGCAAGCAACATGTGGCGACATCTGTTGTTGAAAAGCAGAACTACATGCATAAAGTACTTTTGCATGAGATAACCTAACTCTCACCACTGAGTGGTGCTATTGTAATCAGTTAGAGTCATGTAGTCTCGTAGCCATGTAGCCTCGTGTCCTGGAAGCTTCGTAGTCCTGTAGCCTCGCAGTCTCGTAACCCTGTGTTCTGGAAGCTTCGTAAACATGATGCATTGGAACCTCGTAGACCTGTAGCTACGTAACAAAGTATCCATGGAATCATATAACATAATGCTGTTGGAGCAGTGGGAGCAAAAGAGAAAATGCTGACGAAGACAGATGTGATAATTGGAGCCTTGTAGATGTGTAGCTTCGTAGTCAAGTAGCCTTGTACTATTATAACATAATGCTGCTGTAGCAGTTGGAGCCAAAGAGAAAATTCAGCCGAAGACAGATGCCGTAATTGGAGCCATGTAGACTTGTAGCTTCGTAGTCAAGTAGCCTTGTACTATTATAACATAATCGAGGTGCAGATCTAAGAGATGCTGGCGGGCGGAGTTGGAGTCAAAGAGAAAATTCAGACGAAGACAGATGCCGCAATTGGAGCCATGTAGACTTGTAGCTTCGTAGTCAAGTAGCCTTGTACTATTATAACATAATGCTGCTGAAGTAGTTGGAGCTTTGTACGCTTGAAGGTAGTTGGAGGAGTCTTGTACACTCGTAGAATTGTAGTCTCATAGTCTCTTAGAGTCGTAGCATTCTAACCAAATATCATTGGAGCTGATGAACCAAAAGGACGTTGGAGACAATGACTGTTGGAGGCAATGACTGTTGGAACCAATGACTGTTGGAGTCAATGACTGTTGGAGTCGATGGCTAATGGAAATATATACTGTTGGATTCATAGACTGATGGAGAGATTATATCCTAACTTATCATTGAAGATCGTATCCTACCAAGTTGAATGAACGAGAGAATGCGCCTCCTTTTCGTTAAATGAGCTTTCGTTTTATAGAATTTCCGTCCAAACGTGCTTCGTTTTCATTAAATGCTTGTCCTGCGCGAACGAAGCGTAGTCATTGTGTGTACATTACATATATATTGCGTACATTGCGTACATTGGGTGTACTTTGCGTAAATTGCGTGTACTCTGCGTGTACTGTGTGTCAATTGCGTGAATATTACGTGTTCGTTCCGTTTCCTGTGTGTACTGTGTGTACGTTCCGTTTCCTGTGTGTACTGTGTGTACGTTCCGTTTCCTGTGTGTACTGTGTGTACGTTCCGTTTCCTGTGTGTACTGTGTGTACGTTCCGTTCCCTGTGTGTACTGTGTGTACGTTCCGTTTCCTGTGTGTACTGTGTGTACGTTCCGTTTCCTGTGTGTGTACTGTGTGTACGTTCCGTTTTCTGTGTGTACGTTCCGTTCCCTGTGTGTGTACTGTGTGTACGTTCCGTTTTCTGTGTGTACGTTCCGTTTCCTGTGTGTACGTTCCGTTTCCTGTGTGTACTGTGTGTACGTTCCGTTTCCTGTGTGTACTGTGTGTACGTTCCGTTTCCTGTGTGTACTGTGTGTACGTTCCGTTTCCTGTGTGTACTGTGTGTACGTTCCGTTTCCTGTGTGTACTGTGTGTACGTTCCGTTTCCTGTGTGTACTGTGTGTACGTTCCGTTTCCTGTGTGTGTACTGTGTAATCATTACATTTATTGTGTGTAAATTACATGTATTGCGCGTACATTGCGTGTTGGAGCTGTTGGAGCATTTGGAGCTTTATACACTTGAAGGTAGTTGGAGGAGTCTTGTACACTCGTAGAATTGTAGCCTCATGGTCTCTTAGACTCGTAGCATTCTAGCCAAATATCATTGGAGCTGATGAAGAAAAAGGCCGTTGGTGTCAATGACTGTTGAAGTCACTAGACTGATAGAATCAATAGACTGATGGAACCAATGAATATTGGAGCCAATGAATATTGGAGCCAATGACAAATGTGCGGTCTTTTCGATAATGGTGCTGCCTTTTTCGTTGTCGGTGCTTCCAAATGTGCTGCCTTTTCGTTGTCGGTGCTTCCAAGTGTGCTTCCTTTTTTTTTTTTTTTTGATGTAGCTTCTATTTTTTAAATGTTGTTTTGACTCTAGTATTATAATAAATTGTTCTTGATTTGACTAGCGTATTATTCCATACGGTGCATGTATATAAGCGAGTCCTAGACAGCAGGACGCTCAGTTTGTTTCTGACGACGGCGGTGTAAGGATCACCTAGATTGTTTAATCTGGTGCATAAATCACGTAATTACCTGTTCTTGCGAACTCGATGGCATCTTTACCGTCTTTAACGTTGAACTCGGAGGTTGTACCATCGACTACGGGAACCTTATCGACAGCTACGACGGAGAAGGAGCAGATCCCGTTGGTAACGATGACGTCAACATTGGATGGGGGATTTCAACAGATGTGATACCACCAGCAGAAGAGACTTTAATGCCGGTAGTGCTGACTGTACAGGAAACCTCGACGAACGCTGTTTCGCCCTCGATGGAGACTTCAATGGATGGCGAATCGTCAACTAACGAACATCGATGTCGTTACTGTGACAAGATTTTCTCAAACATCAGCAATGCTCGTCGACACGAGAAGAGAGAATGTGCCAAGAACCCTTATCGTAAAATGTTTGGTTGTATTAAGTGTCGCAAGCAATTTACAAGAAATGCTAATTTGAAGCATCACTTGGAGACATGTAAAGGACCTGCAGTGCGGCAGAAAGTAAAGGTTTCTATACAACAACGATGCATTGATGTGCATAAGAGTATGCCTGGAAATGATTCAGTTGCAGTAACAGCGACATCTGGTTCGGGTTTGTCTTCAACTATGCATCCTTGTGGCTACTGCGACATGACGTTTGCATTTGCACATGATGTACGGAGACATGAGAGGAGTAAATGTACGAAGAGTCCTTCTCGCATGAAGTTTCGCTGTGACGAGTGTCATAAATGGTTTACTCGAATTGATCATTTGCGCCAACATTCGATAAACTGTAAAGGTGAAGTCCGTGCGCCTACTGCTGAACTACCTGCAGCAATTACGACTCCTGAGTTTAGATTGGTGACTCGTGAGCGTACAAGTAAAAAAACTGATGTGCAGCAACCGATTGCTGTGGCATCTGAACATGAAAATAAACATAAGACTGTGATCGGAGCATTACAAGTGAACGATAATGGCTTCTACTTGGCGCAGTCTGCATTTCGTGGAACATTGAAAGACTACTATTATCCAAGTACGTTAAGTGAGTCAAAGGACATTTGTAATTTTCTTGATGATATCAGACAGGACATAATCAATCAGCTTACTGATGACGTAGCAACAAACGGACCTTTGAAATATAACTTGTGGTTGGACTGTATATATGGAAAGCCTTATCCGTTCGATGACAAAGTGAAGAAGTGTGCATTCAAGACATCGGCTGCAGTAATTTACAGTTCTAACGATATCGAGCAAACTGTTAAACAAGGTATCCAGAAACTCTGTCAAGAAGAGGAGGACTATGTCTGTAAAGGATCTGGCTGGACTCTGTCTTGTATAAACCGATTGGATCTAAGAATTAGTCATTTCACGCCTATGCGGACCTAAATGTTTGTAAGATTGCTAACCTTCGCAGGTGATCCTGTAGTAAAATAGAAATTATGTAATAAATATTATGTTTGTAAAAGAACTTGCAGTGTTTTTATTTTCGAACCTGTCATTTTTTAGGTATTTTTACATAAAAATTAAGATTATTTGCATCGATCGGGTATCGAACCGAGGACAGGAATCGATCGAATCAATATGTAAATTAATGAGTGATTTATTTAATGAATTTTGGAACTTTTCCCGAATTTCTAGCTAAATAATTACGGATTTTCAAGATGGCGGCCAAATGACAAGATGGCGGGTGTCACAGTAATAAATGATTACTGCACTCTAGCGGATACGAATTAAACTAACATGGCGTCAGCGCACTCTAGCCGACGATACAATTATGATGGCTTCCAGCATCGAAGACAAGATGGCGGACATGACGTCATACTAGGTGACGATATATATGCTTTGAAAAAAAGTGGTGGGAGTCAGTCTGCTAGCACCCACCACGGGGGAAGGATCGGTCGCCATTTTTAATTTTTTTTTGCACACGTCGGGTTCGAACCGTGGACTTCGAACTCCGTGTCGTAAATGATTGTTTTTTTAAATATTTTTTATTAAAAATTTATTAAGTTATTTTTTTATTAATTTAAATTTTTTTTTATTAAAATCGGATAATAAATAAAAAAGTTAAAGATGGCGGCCGTAACGGAAATTGCAACGGTGACGTCATAATCCATGATGACGTCAGAGGCTTATCGTAGGCTGTAGACATGGATGCTTAAGCCTACATATGGACATTTCTAGCCGCTGGGATTTTTAAGGACTAAAAACGGGAAATTTTCCCTCGAAACGGGAATTTATCTCTCGAAAACGGGAATTTTTGAATTGTGGAATTTTTTGAGATTTTTTGGTGGAATTTTTTTTCACAGAAATGGAAATTTTGGCGAATTTTGAGGAATTTTGGGCAAATTTTGCCCAATTTTGGCGGATTTTGACACATTTTGAAGGTCAAATGTCAAGGTCAAAGGTCAAGGTCACAACCATCCAAGATGGCCGCCGTGACATCACAATCCAAGATGGCGGAAAACACCACCGACCACACACCACGCGCCAGCGCCATGTTTCCGGACATACATTCCTATACTACTAAAATGATTCAATTTTATTCATAAAATTATGCAATCATTTCATCAATGTTTTGTTATGACGTTGTCACGTTAAACTATCGTCCGTAAACCGACTTTACAGACAACCAATTTTTTATTTTCTTCTTTTCAATGCTCGAAGGAAGACGTCCGGACTCCACGGATCTCTACCATTGCTACGTCCCTGCCCCATAAGAAGGGTCGAACGAAATGTAAAATAAAAAATAAAAACGTCTTCATGATTCTTGCCCGATGCCGCAGGAGGCCGTGGAGATGAACAGGCTGAAGCACGAGTGCCACCGGAAGGAGTTACTGCGCATGCGCGTGGAACGCCAGTTGGCCCTCGCAGAGGAACTGTGCGCAGGACCGGCCCATTATGCGGACGTGACGCCCCAAGAAGAGGTCGCCCCGGCGGAGCGCTGTGGGCGCCCCGAGTGGCGGCGGGAGGAACTGGGCGCAGGACCGGCCATAGATGCGGACGTGACGCCCCAAGAAGAGGTCGCCCCGGCGGAGCGCTGCGGGCGGCCCGAGTGGCGGCGGGAGGAACTGGGCGCAGGACCGGCCATAGATGCGGACGTGACGCCCCAAGAAGAGGTCGCCCCGGCGGAGCGCTGTGGGCGCCCCGAGTGCCGGCGGGAGGAACTGGGCGCAGGACCGGCCATAGATGCGGACGTGACGCCCCAAGAAGAGGTCGCCCCGGCGGAGCGCTGCGGGCGGCCCGAGTGGCGGCGGGAGGAACTGGGCGCAGGACCGGCCATAGATGCGGACGTGACGCCCCAAGAAGAGGTCGCCCCGGCGGAGCGCTGTGGGCGCCCCGAGTGGCGGCGGGAGGAACTGGGCGCAGGACCGGCCATAGATGCGGACGTGACGCCCCAAGAAGAGGTCGCCCCGGCGGAGCGCTGTGTGCGCCCCGAGTGGCGGCGGGAGGAACTGGGCGCAGGACCGGCCATAGATGCGGACGTGACGCCCCAAGAAGAGGTCGCCCCGGCGGAGCGCTGTGTGCGCCCCGAGTGGCGGCGGGAGGAACTGTGCGCAGGACCGGCCCATTATGCGGACGTGACGCCCCAAGAAGAGGTCGCCCCGGCGGAGCGCTGTGGGCGCCCCGAGTGGCGGCGGGAGGAACTGGGCGCAGGACCGGCCATAGATGCGGACGTGACGCCCCAAGAAGAGGTCGCCCCGGCGGAGCGCTGCGGGCGCCCCGAGTGGCGGCGGGAGGAACTGGGCGCAGGACCGGCCATAGATGCGGACGTGACGCCCCAAGAAGAGGTCGCCCCGGCGGAGCGCTGCGGGCGCCCCGAGCGGCGGCGGGAGGAACTGGGCGCAGGACCGGCCATAGATGCGGACGTGACGTCCCAAGAAGAGGTCGCCCCGGCGGAGAGCTGCGGGCGCCCCGAGCGGCGGCGGGAGGAACTGGGCGCAGGACCGGCCATAGATGCGGACGTGACGCCCCAGAAAGGGGTCGCCCCGGCGGAGCGCTGTGTGCGCCCCGAGCGGCGGCGGGAGGAACCTGGGCTGCAGCTCACGCCCGAGGAGGCGGCGTGCAGGCAAAGACCCACCACGAATCCCGCACAGCTCGGCGAAGAACAAGGTAAATGTTCGTGACGCAGTCGCTGTTCTTTGAAAATTAGCTGTTAATATTGTGACCTACTATTACCGGATAATAATTGAAAGCGCTTTACCAATTGTTTTATTATTTCATGTACATTGCTTTGAGTGGACGGTGAACTTACACCGCTAAAATCATTACATTTTAGAGGCCTATCCCATTAATTTCATGATCCACACAATTATTCACTGAAAGATAACTGTTATATTCGAAGAAAATATCGTAAAATATAATCCGTAGGGTAAACAGAAACATTCGGCTCAAAGAATCATTGTATATAAAATTATTTCATTAAATTTTTTACATTTAATAGTCTATTAAATAGTATTATTGTTTAATAACTTGATTAAACAATTTTGTTTTAAAAGAATCTTTGAGCGGGCCGTTTCTATTAGCTCTTTTTCATGGAATGAACATTACAAACTTTCTGACTTCTATTATCCTTTTAATTTGGGAAACTTTCACACAACGCTGAAGGGGGAAAAAAATAAAACAATACAGAATTGAAAAAAAAAATGCGATCAAATATGTTGACGCCGTCCCCACTACCTCCATTGATTTTTACGTGATTTTTGCTTGGGTTCGAGATCTCAGGGAGGGTTCGGCCTTGTGGCTAGAGGTAGGGGTTAACGCAGTAGGGCCCCCCGAGCTGTTATGGCCACTCGGGACGCCTGAAGAAGAACACAAAGTTTCTGGAGGATATTTGATGAATTTATTACGGCACAGCCCTATACATAGTGCTGCCCGTTCTGGCCGTAACAGTTTTCCCGAATCGACTAGTCACACGCGCAGCCCACTTCCTCAGTGGCGGCTCACGATTTTAATGCGCGTGAAGGACGTACTTGTACACACGATGCGGCGGTTACGAAATAAACTCTAACATGACAAATTATACCTTGACGAACAAAACACTTCACTATTACACGATACTTATTATGCTGGGCTATCGGCACGTAGGCCCGTGTCTCCGGCGACTCTAAGTGATTCCTAGATGTGTCCCAGAGACTGATTCGTTAGTACGTTTGGTGGCACGTTTCGCCTTCTGTCTGACCCGCGCGGGCCAAAACTAATTAGCCGGTAAGCTAAGTTGGGGCGTGAAGCGCCGACGTAGACTCCCCACAGAACTTACGTAATACGTTGAACACTCATCTTGGAGCACTGATTTAATTAAGTGAAACACCTCATGGTAAATTGAGGCCGACCGCGGAACTGTACGTAAACGATTAAGAAAGATTAAAACTATTGAAACTACATGTCGGTGAAAGCAAGAGTTGATGGTTCCGCGTTGCGCGAAGGCTGCCGGCCTCTCAGAGCTCCTGAAGGACACTGCGTGTGTCGCCGCGAGCGACCCCCCCCTTCCCCCCGTTAACCATCCCGCGGAAACGTGTGAATTTTGCGGGAAACTGAACCAGCCAGGTTCGGGACAAAGCGCACAGTGAAACATGGTTTTGAAAGGTCTGAAATATTAATTGATGAAAAAAATGTCTAATAAAAACCTGTGCAAAAATACACATAAATTAATTTGTTGTAGTGCGGCGGAGGGATATGCCACACCCGGCCGGATCCTTCCGCCGCCGTAGCACTCGTTGCCTGGCGTTCGCCTCGTCGCACGAACTACACTTTGCTGTGCGTACGAGCGCGTTCGGTGCACACGCCTTTGCGAGACGTTGATGAGGCATAGCGGTCTATGCGACATAGAGGAGCATTGGCGGTCGGCGTCAATGTAGTATATGTTTTAGAGTTTTCTTCCGCAAACATTTCTGCAGTTAAAACTGGCGCCTTTACCAATGAATAAAAAAAATTGATTAAGTTATTTTGTGGTTTCTGCGTTACTGATTCGATTCAGTTCGGCAAATTTTGTAGTCGGCTTATAACATATTAATTTCAATGTACAATTAGGATATGATTTCGAATATCATTGAATGCTTAAGGAAATATTTTCATTAAATATATATATTTTTTCGATTAGGTACTGAAAAACAAGCAGAGGAAAAAAGCAGATCAGAAGATAATGCTATGAGCCAACAAGGCAATGAGAAAGAAAACGAGCGTAAGGAATTATCAATGTTGGATGTCATCAGTACAGATGCAAGCCAGGTAGTAAAATCATCAAAGAATAAAGATGTAGCAGGAGTTTCGAAACAGGTATGTAACCAATACATTTTTTATATACGTTGTGAGAAATTGGTTTGACATGTTGATTTAGTATTGATAACATCCGTAGTACAGTTAGTTGCCCTCCGACTTTTGCTACGAGAAGTTCTGGGTTCAAGACCCAGGCAAGGTATAAGACGTATAAGTGTATATTTATATCATCAGAATTCACCACAAAATCTGTTAAAGTCAGTTTAAGAATGTCAAGATAAAATAATTGATGTAGATAAAAAATTAATATACTATAACATAATAATACAACATATTTCAAGTAGTCAAGATAAAGTCTTCGAACTGTCAGACCTAAAATATCGATAAAATCAATTACAAGCAATAAGACCAACGGAACATGTTTTACGCTTACCAAAGGACCAAGAATCCCTGAATTTTTTTTTATCAAGACCAATAGGTTTTGAACCAGTAAATATTCAGAGTTACTACATATTTGACTACGCACATTTAACGAAACGACACACATTCAACAAAAATAAATAAATAAATAACGCGCAGTACACACTCTGGACACACAGTACAGTGCCAATGTCGCCCTTAACACTCCTGTGCAAAGCAGGCAATTGAAGGCAACATGAGTACGACACTCCAACCCTCCTTACTTATTTGGATAGCAAAATATTTGTTATAATGAAGTTGAAAGAGAACTGTTTTCTGATTTTTTTTTTTTTTAGTCATGCAGGTTCATCACGACAAAATAAGTTGGAAACATATATACGTATTATGGTCTTAAGTGCTGCCCAAGGTATACGTCTTTGAATCTGTGGCAACACAACCATTTATTGTAAATAATATTTAACGTATTCAAGACAGAACACTCAGCGTCTGAGTTGTGTTCAACTGAACGAAGCTCTACTACAACTAAAACTTTTTGTCACTGCAGCAAAATTATTTCGTTGAAAACATTAAAGGCCACGCCTTTAGTTTTCTCGTATTTTTGTATCGTGTTATTCTAGTAAAATAATTTTGTTACAGCGGTGTTTGTAGAACTTCACTAAATTAAACTGAGTGTTTTGTCTCACATACTTTCTCTATTATTTACAATGAAAATTGTTGTTCTGCCCAGCTTCTAAGACGTATACCAACCTTTGGAGTCACTTTAGCCCATAAGTAGAGACCTGCAAAATTCGCGGTTTCGATGGCCTTCAGGATAGACTGCACATACCCCTGTACACTCGGGAAAATAACGCAAGCTCATTGGCTGCCGACTTGAAAGTCGTCTCAGCTGGTTCGTCTGTGATTCGATCCTTCTTTGGTTGAGGGTTTATAACTGGTTGAGATTCGTCCAGATGAACAGTAAGCCAATAGCAAAATTATCTAAGAGGCATATGTGTTTGAATTTCTAGCCAATCACCTAATGAATCCGCGAATTATGCAGGTCTCTACCCATAAGTAGAGACCGGAAAAATTCGCGGATTCATTTCGTGATAGGCTGAAATTAAAACATGTGTACAATTCTGCTGGTTCTGCTATTGGCTCGCAGTTTAACTGGAGCTCTCTGGGCCAATGAGAGACCATCGACCAAAGAAGCGTCGAATCGCAAGCTACCCAGTGGAGACGCCTCACAATTTAGTACCCAAATGAACACGCGTGTTTACTTGAGAAATGCAGAGGATAGTGGAGGCTATCCTAGAGGTCATTGATACCCGCGAATTTTTCCGGGTCCCTACCCATAAGTAGTGTTACATGTTTTCAACTCTTTTTTTTTTCCTTCGTGATGAACCTGCAGACGGACCCACCGTGTGGGTGGTTGCCAGGACGAGGACAAGTGCGCGAAGGGCAGGCACTGGATCGTCGCGCGGAACGCTCTGGGCCAGTTCCGGCGCGTGGCGGAGGACCACGACAGACTGAGGGCCTCGCGGGCTGAGGCCGGCCACGAACACGTCTACCCCGACGACCCGGCGATGACGTGGAGCCCCCGGCTCGTCCTCTTCCAGGTCAGCGACGACAAGTATGGCCTCGTGGCCGTTCGGTTCTACTCTGTCCACCACTTCATCCAGACCATCCTCTGTCTCCTGTAAATTCCTACACATAATGCATGCCAATTTGCATCCCGCATGAATGTGCCCAGGGTTTTCCCCGTGTCTATGCAGGTTTTACCTGGGCCCAACCTATCTCTAGTTATAGTCTAGATTTAAGAGTGAGGCTGGCCAATCCCCTCCTAGCACATGATGCATGCGACCCTCTCCCTGCATGACTAGTCCCAGCATGACTAGGCGTATAGGCTTCGGCCTAAGACGCACCTAGGACCCTCCCTAACCCGGACCCCTCGAAAATACACTTAGTTTTAGTTAGGTTAGAAAAAAAAATCAGCGACGACCCGCACACAGCTTCGTTCTAGGGCCTGGAAACGGAGAAGGTTCACACGAACAAAGTTTCTACTTATTGCACGCATATAGGGCCATTTAGCCTTGTGAGACGACGTTATCAGTTAAACAAGGACATCGATAAACGAATGTCCCATCGCAGTTTCGATGGTATATTACAAAAGTTTAATTAAGACTATTCAAAACAAATCCTACAGCAAAATTGAAGGTAAACTAAACTAGTCTTGCTTACAAATGTCCAGTTCATACACCTTTAGATATATACGTTACACATCCAACCTAAAGTCCAGTTCTTCCCACACTTTGGTTAACAAGTCCGGAGTAATGGAAGAAATAGCCTCTTAAATTCTGTGTCTCAAACCTGGCAAGTCATATAGTTGGTGGCGGGACGTAGACACGATCTTTTATAAAGCCCCAAAGAAAAGAAGAAAAAAAAACCGCATGGCCTTATTTATGTCAGGTGAACGTGGAGGCCAGCGATAAAGAGCTCTATCGTCTCGACCATTACGACCAATCCAACGGTCAGGGACTTCGACGTTCAACCACTCTCGTACAAAGAGATTCCAATGGATATGGCTGAAATTACAGATTAACTCTTAGCAAATTGTAGAACACAAAACGCTTTACGCTCAGGAGTCGCTATTTGGCGTAGGTGGCGCTGCAAGCGAGAAAACAACAAAGCAGTACAGACGCATGCACATATTCAAAAATGGTTTAGTTACTCTTTAAGTGTGACCTTTAATCAACACTCTACAGTGCTTAAAGTTGATACTATTAAAATTTATAACTGGACAGACTTTTGTGGATATGCTGTATAAATTTGGGCCGCATATTAGGCGCTACCCCTTTCTGCCCCCCTCGCTGGAAATCATACAGAATTGCGCCTTTGTAATGTGGTATCAGTAGCGTAGCAATGATTTTATTTTAGGATGGTTGGGGAAAATTGAAAAAAAAAGAGGGGAGAGAGAGTGTGTGTGTGAGAGAGAGAGGTGATTTAAAATGATAGTTCTAGTCCAACTTAAGCTTATTGTGAAGTTTCGTTTACGACTTTGTGGTTTACAAATTCGAAATGGAATTATTTTGCAGAGCCTTTACAGACAAATGTAGTTTTAGGAAAATAGGTCCCTGGTAGCGTCACAGCGCAGCTGGAGATTTCACGCTTGCCCATAGTTCATCGTTACCGCGGGTTTTCTCTTCGGTACAGTGTTTCCTGTCTTTTATTTTATAGCGGGATGCCATTTTCTTGAATCCAAATCCCATAGAGAAACTCGAATAGACTCTATCTAGGTTCCAAGGTTAAAAAATAAAATAATGTACAACGAATGAAAATTTTTAACTGTGGTGTTGAAACATTCCACCCTTTAAATGCTGGTTGTTTCATAAACAAACTTTCCGAAGTCTATACGTGTTATAATTTTATTTACATCATTACATATTTAAAGTAAAATATCTTGAGGAATGGTAACAGAGTAGGCCTATTACACTTCGGAGATTATGATTTGAATTTTGACGTGACAACGTCTAATAAATCAATGAACACCGGCTGCACGCACGAAAAAGTGTCCCGTTACGCACATTGTCCCGTTACGCTTGCGCCGCATCTATCTCTCTTCCACTCGATTGGAACAACCATCGATTTGACTTTTTCGAGGCACATTAAACTTGAAACACTCCCATTCGTTTCCTACTTTTCCTATCATCGTCATATCCTTAACAGAATAACACAGATTAGAAGAAGTTAAATAGCAAACATGTATAAAAGTTATAGTTAAAATAATCTCTTCGTTAAAATAATAAACATATTTGAATTAATGAGTGCAAATAAAAGTAAATTTATCAATAAAATTGTAGGTTTCATTTCACTCCTTCTTTGTATCCACACAAAATAGTGATGATACAATAAAAATGATTCAATTTCATTCACAAAAGTATGCAATCATTTCATCATTGTTTTGTTATTACGTTGTCACGTTAAACTATCGTCCGTAAACCTAATTTACAGACAACAATATTTTTTTTAAATTTACACCTGCATTCCCATTGATATTTTTCTTTTTCGTAAATTTTTTCCTTCAATATCGTATCCTACGAACACTAATTTGAGGTTTTGATTGGCCCATCCCTAGGGAAACCTGTATTTCGCGATTTCATTTCATGTCAAAGGTATTTCACAAAACACTGTAGCTTTTTCTAAGAGTCATGGCTAGGGCCATGAAAATTTCGCGAAAAGATCCCGAGAGTAGCTGGAAGTTAAAACACTGTAGCATCGTCTGTGTTTCGTGATTGGGTGAGTTACTTTGAGGTGCATGTCGATTGTTACAACAACCAATCACACTAAATTCAGTGTGGAAGCAAACTCGTCCTTGGTGGCTCGTGCAAACCAGGCAACGACTTCTCTCGCAGACGGCCGCCAATCAAAAGGAAGGAAACCGCTGCTGAGGGTATACCTTGTTGCAGTCTAGTAGGCGTTCAGATTTTTTTTTTTTCGCGAAAATTTCCTGCCTCTAGTCATGGCAAATTGTGAGGGTGCAGCAGTACGGTGACCACATTCTCATTGGCCCCGTCAAGAGCGGGACGACACCTCTCACCGACCTCAGCCAATAATCACAGGAGAAAAGCTACAGTATTTTGTGAAATACCTTGACACGAAATGTATTCGCTAAACACAGGTGTCCCTAGCCATCCTTGGATATCCAACACTCGGCATCCCCGTAGACGGGCGCGTGATACTGTGTCCTTCGAGCAGGACTTCTCGCCGGGCGAGACGCACCGCCGGATGGTGACGGTCACCAACGCGGCCACGTCCCGGGTGGTGTGCCGGCTGGTGGCGCTGGTGCTGAGAGACGACGCCGACCCACGCGTGCTCCAGATCAGCGCCGGCGCCGGGAGTCGAGGGACGCGTTCGGCGTGCCGGACGGTACTTTGTGATAGCGAAAAGCACCCCGGAATGCATGTCTAGACCAACGTGGACGTATAACCAATGCGTAGAGACCGGCCAAATTCGCGATTTCAAATCCCTAAAGGATAGACTCCGTGATCCTCTGTGCACTCGTGCAAATCACATCTGCTGATTGGTTACCAACTCGTAATACCTGTTGACTGGAATGATCGTGATTCACTAATTCTTCTGTTAAAGATTTTCCATTGGCACAGAGTCCTTCAGATCAACTGTGGCATAATCACTGAAGCAAAATAATGTCAAAAGTATTTGGACTCTATCCTATCGCGAACTGAATCCGCGAATTTTACAGGTCTCTACAAATGCGTAACAATGAAATAATGTATGAAATAGGTAAGTTGTCTTCTTTCAAACAAACTCACACTCACATTTTGAAGTGAAACTTCTTTACTGAGCGGGGCTAAAATTTTCGAGCGTTACGAAAATTCCATCAATCGCACGAGGGGAACCGGTAGAGGATGAGAGCGCGTCAGCGGCGCATGCGCCAGCGGTCGAATGCGAAAACGGTTAAAGTGAAAGGGGGGATATAGGTACGTAGCGTAGCAAGCTCTATGCTAGTTGTAACGTCTGGATGGGGAGACGGCAGGGGAGAGGTAGAAATGACGCAGCAGTGATGCTACGGAATTCTCGTAACGCTGCTTGTGTTTGTCTACTCCTCAGTTTTCGTAACGGTTTACAATTGACGCTGCCACATTAATTTTATTTTATTTATTCGTGTGGAAAAGAGTTATTGATTTGTATAATTTAGTATATATTTATCATTCATTTTAATGTAGATGGTTTGATCGAAAATGGAAATTATTTATCTCTATCTTTACCTAAAAAGCAAGAAGTTACATTTCTGTGGTGCGAGGACTCCATACGCAAAAAAAAATTTTTAATAATAATATTAGTTTCGAATTTTCTTTAACAAGAACTTGTATTATTCGTAAATTTATCCAGCCTTTTTTAAAAACTATTTATTAGTTCTTTGTGCACCTTTTCCCCTCTGGTGTCGTCATGGTCCCGAAGAATGCCTAATACGTAGGGACCGGAAAAATTCGCGGGTTCGATGACCTGTAGGATGAACTCCATAGTTCTACGTACACTCGGTCAAATGCCACCCACTCATTGGGCTGCTGTCTTGTGAGACGTCCCAACGTAGCAGCCTGTGATTCGATAAAGCTTTGGTCGGGTGTTTCTCATTGGCTCAGAATGATCCAGGTGAGTTGTAAGCCAACAGCAGAGGCAGCACTGAGGTATAACTATTTGTATTTTAGCCTATCGCGAAATCGATTCGCGAATTTTTCCGGTCTCTACCAATGCGTGTCGGCCCCGCTATGCCCGAGCGAGCTTTCTCAGTTTCCCTGACCGCGACTGTACAACACACACGTTTCGCCTGGTACGAATGAAGGCTTCTCTGCGGTGTCTTGTCGCTTCCCGGAACTGGCGCGTCCGTTCCCACTGAGGGCCGGTTTGCTCATAAATATCCATTACAAGACATGTTGTCCAATTAAAAAAAAATAATTGGATTAGAACAAGAGTGGCGTCAGATGTATCTAACAATTTGTTGGTTCTCATTAATATAACGAACGCCATTAGCTGTACTTCGGGTTTCAGTACGTTTTTCTTAGTGTATTGTATTAATTTCTTAGTAGCTAAGTGCATTAACATAAAGAACTTGTAACGTAGGTACGTAAGTACACGCACATTATATATATATATTTTATTGAGGTTTAACTTGTCAAAACAGTGAGGTCGTTCAAGATGAAAACACACGATGTCCCGCGACCGAAGTGGACACACGCCAAGCGGAAACTGACCAAATTGTTTGTGAACCCTACAAATACTACAAATATTACCCAAAACATTCGTCTGAAACATGTTTTTGATACAACCAACCAAACTGCAAAGGGTGAATAAAAAAGTGGTTAAAATACGAAAATAAATTCATAACTCCCTTATCAAGCACACTATCAAATCCGTTCAGATTGTTTGTAAATCTTATAAATTTTATCTAAAACTTTTGCCCTAAACCATTTTTTGAAAATAAAAACAATAATTATTGCAAGGTGTTAAAAAAACCTAGGATTTGAATAGTAAAATAAATTAAACTTCACTACCATGTACGCTATCGAATCCATTCTATTTTTTTTGTTTGACTTTCTAAATATTGTCTAAAATTTTTGTTAAAATACATTTTTATTTAACGAACCATTACTGCAATGGGTGAAAATAACAAGGTTTGAAAGTATACTATTAAATACGTTATAATTTATTATATAAAACGTAAACTTTAAAACTTTGGATGGATCCTTTCTTTTCATATTTGTACACTCTGACGAATTGGTTTAGGCTAAAACAACCTTTGCACAGAAGGAAAAAAAAATTTTCAAGCCTTATTGTTTAACTGTATTTGCATTTTAATGTTGATTAAACATCAGAGGGAAGTGAGTAATTGCTATTTCTGTTACAAAATAAGTTTCTCATATTTTAAATACCAATGAGCATAGAATGAACATTTATTTTTGCTACTCCTGGATAAAATTTCATTTTCAGACTATGGTTGGTTTTGGCGAAAAGTTGTCCTATGGGAAGAGAGACTGGTTACAGATAGTTAAAGTTAATTATAACATTTGAATTTCAATAAAAAGGGATTATATGACAATTATTCTAGAATAAGAACCATAAATATTTCATTTTGTTTCGACCTAAAAAAGTTAGTAAAATGTATCCTTCTTTATTAATTAAAACCAAAGAGATGTATATCACTGTTAATGATAAAATTGAATGCTACTTCAATTAAGGAAAAATACTTGATCAAATAATTGATGCTAACTAATTATTTCAAAGGCTCAATTCAGTTTGTTTTATTGCACTGGCTGACCGACCGACTGATGAAGAACAGAATAAACTGGTCGGGATAGTGGGGGATAGGAGTTCCTTATATGACGTATGTGAGCACTAAAACAGTATATACATTTTTGAAAATTCATTCCCTAAGTGTGTTAAACAGGGATGAAATTTTGTATGAAAAGTCATTTTATAAGTTAAAAAATATAGAAATTAGTGTTTAGGCTTTCTGTTTATGAATGAGTGAGTTGTATCAGCGTTTTTGTTAATTCATCTGTTTGGTAATTTTTGAAGTGGAGAAAATCATTGTTAATTTAATAATGATGGAAGATAAAGGAAAACACAGTACAGCGCTAAAATTTCAGTAATTTTATAGTTATAAAGAGTTTTTTTTTGTTCATTGAATGGTTGTGAAAGAATTGTTATATTAGGTACAGACAAGATTTTATGTTTTTATTTTTAGGACAATTTCATTATTAAAACAAGAGATTTTGGTGTTATTGTTTTAATTTTTATTTAATGTCTTAATTTTTATATAGTGTCTTAATTTTTTGTATTGTCTTTATTCATTAAAAAAAGTGTATTATTCAACAAATATGAAATTAAAATATTTCTGAATACTTATTCGACCAAAATATTCTCATTTTTGGTTGACACCTGATGCACTAATCAGGAAGTATAATCATTAGTAATAAATCATCAGGAATGAGGATACAAATATTTCCCGTCAGGCACACGGCTGAACCATAGGCGTCGCAAGGATATTTTTTTTTGGGGGGGGGGGGGGACTTCAATTGATTTAGTTGTTTGAGGAATATCCATCCCCTGGAAGAAAAAAAAAATCGGGGGTGTCCGGGGGTGCTCCCCCGGAAAAATTTTGGGTTTGAAGGTGCAAAAAGGTAGTTTTTAGGCATTTTTTCTTTCCTAAATATTCTAATTATAGTTTGGTTGCAAATATATAATTTATTTTTTATAAAAAAATATTTTCAGAGAACAAATTTGTAAAAATAACAGTTAACATATCTTTTGGTGCTGTATCCACACAACATCATTAATTTAAACATCAGGAGAAACTGCGAAACTACGAAACTAAATATATTATTATTGGAGGGGACGAAATTGAACACTTTTGTTACTGGGGGGCGGACGTGTCCCCCCCCCCCGTCCCCCCCCCCCCCCCGGTTGCGACGCCCACGGCTGAACGAACACCAGCGAAGCAAGGAAGGCTCTTGGAGGATCGCGCGACGGTGCTTGCAGGTGGAGGGACTGGACCACCAGAAGCTGTGGGCGGGCGGCAGCTTCAGCTTCGAGGTGACGTTCCGGCCGAGCGTGCTGACGGGCGACCTGGAGGGCGAGGTCGTGTTCCGCGCCCGGAGGTCGACGACGGCGACCTCCCGCGAGCTGCGGCAGTTCGCGGTGCCCCTGGCGGCGTGCCTAGCGCGCCCCCGGCCCGAGCCGTGCGGCCAGTCCGCGGTGAGGGGTGAACAATCTTCCGTGCTTCAACAAAACATTCCCTCAGAGGAAACAAAAAATAAATTAGTTGTCTGTAAAGTCGGTTTACGGACGATAGTTTAACGTGACAACGTCATGACAAAACATTGCTGAAATGATTGCATACTTTTATGAATAACATTGAATCATTTGTATTGAATTATCAATATTTCGTATGGATACAAAGAAGGAGTGAAATGAAATCTACAATTTAATTGATAAATTTACTTTTGTTTGACTCATGTTTATTACTTTAACGAAGAGATTATTGTAACCATAACTTTTATACGTGTTTGCTATTTAACTTCTTCCAATCTGTGTTATTCTGTTAAGGATGGGACGATGATAGGAAAAGCAGGAAACGAATGGGAGTGTTTCAAGTTTAATGTGACTCGAAAAAGTCAAATCGATGGTTGTTCCAATCGAGTGGAAGAGAGATAGATGCGGCGCAAGCGTACATTTAGCGTAACGGGACACAGTATAACGGGACAATGTGCGTTACGGGACACTTTTTCGTGCGTGCAGCTGGCGTTCATTGATTTATTAGACGTTGTCACGTCAAAACAGTTGCCAAGAAATAGTTGGTAATACCACAATGCCATCTGCTGACAATCACTAACGCCATGAGCCAACCTCTCTCCATGTGACGGTGCCGGCAAAGGCTGGAGATCTGAATATCCTAAGCCTGAATCACTGTTTTGCAGACCCCTCACTGGACCAGCGGCAAGCCCGGGGAGGAGGGCTGCACCTTCAGCGTGGCGAGAGCCGGCGAGGTGGAAGGCCGCGCGACGACGGTGATGGAAGGTCAGGACGTGACTGCCTATTGGCTCCCGGTGGCCCTAACCCAGAAGCCGGGGAGCAGCTGGTTAATCTGGCCACGAAGACCCTACGATCTAAATTTAAGTCATAGTATCTATCGTGCTGCCTTGGTCCATTGGGAGTGCAATGGTGTGCCCTCCACGATGTAAGGAGAGGATGCAACTGCTTCTTGGCTTCTGATTGGTAAACCATCATTTCCACCGATGTGGCTTCAACCCAGAATCCAGGGAGTAGTTGGTTTATCTGGTAACGAAGAGCCTTCGATCTTAATTTATGTCAGAAGTTCATATATGTCGTGCTGCCTGGGTCTATTGGGAGTGCAATGGTATGCCTCTACGATGGAAGGCGAGGAGGCAACTGCTTCTTGGCTTCTGGTGGCCTCAACCCAGAAACCAGGGAGCAGTTCGTTAATCTCGCATGAAGAGCCTATGATCTACATTTAATTCAGAAGATCATATCTGTTGTGCTGCCTTGGTCCATTGGGATCGAAACGTTGTACCTCCACGATGGAAGATCAGGAGGCGACTCCTTTTTGGGTTCTGGTGGGCACACCACCATTTCCACTGATGTGCTTCAATCCAGAAGCCAGGGAGTATTTGGTGAATCTCTGGTTAGAAAGAACCTACTATCTAGATTTAAATCATAATATTGCATCTGTCATGCAGCCTTGGTTCATCGGGAACGTATAGTGTACCTCCATGATGTTTGGCTTAGCTTACCACGAGAATTTTGCCTTACACTGTTAGAAATAACTCTAAAATTTACTGATTTTCCAGCAAGAGCGCACATTGTATTAATGTAATGTTCTTAGTAGTTGCAGATAACACGATCTTCGTATAAACTGTGTCACATTACTGATTCGGAGTTATGAGTTCTGAAGTAAACACGGCAAACTTGCACATAAAAGAAAAAAAATTCTTTAACATTTAACCGATTTTTGAAGATTTTGTAGATACTCCAACATAAGTCTAGTGAGTTTATATTCAAAGTAAGTGAGCCTAGTTATTGTGTTTGTGTGTAAATCAGAAATACTTAAACCACTACTAATTAGTTACCCTAATGAATATAAATTTCATGAATATGTCAGAAAATGTATTTTTAATTCGATTTAATTCTACTATTTTCTTTATTTTAAAAATTATATTTAATCATAATTACATATGAAAACAATTTAAGTCCAATTCTTTGTTTATTGCATGACTCCCGAATGCTCAGATAAATTGGAGTAATGATTTGACTTTTATTTCTTCACATTCATACCTTTAATTCAATATGTTATATTATTTCGAGAATGCGAGATCAGTGTCTTAGCACTGCATTCATACCGTTTACTCTATTTTTCATAGTTGGTTCCAACAGTCATGCTATTAGCATGTATGGTATGTGTTAGATGTAATTGATTTTTACAGAAAGTACTCAAGACGTGACTAAACAGGGATCTCCTTTGGCATTCGAAGAAGAAACCAAACCTGCGAGAAAGGCAAGCAGACCATCAAAAATCCAACTGGGAAGGAGATCATCGGAGAAAAGTCTTGAAGCAAAGAACATTTCAGAGAAAATTTTAGATCTGGAGATTTCGACAGACGTAATAACCAATGTAACACGAGTTATTAAATAGCTGAAATTGTTCTTTTTTTTTTGTTTACTCTAGATCTCAATGCAATATGTATTTATGTAACTAAATCAATTCACAAACAACAAATTTATTCATTTACATAAATACTAGAAAATAATGCAAATGCACTTGTTTAAACTGATATTATGAATATACGATGCTGAAATTTTCTGCTCCAAGGAAAATGTGCTTAGGAAATGAGGGTGGCCGAATCGTTATTATCTTATTAACAGCTGTTGTAGTTTTTAATTTTAACTTTCATATTGTTCAGACTCCACTTAAGTTATCTAGTGTAGTAATGAAATGATATTTTGATTATGTCAACCCACTTGCGCAACTAAATCCAGCACAATATCACAGTCTTAGTGATTGGTTACATACCGACGCAAATCTTTTTGTTAGTCTCCAGGACATTATTAGCAATATCATGAATCTAAATCACCTCTAACATCTGCAAAATTGGTTATTACAATAAATTAAATTCGGGAAGTTTTTTATTTCAGCATTAATACAGTCTAATGGCTCTGGTGTTAACTAGGGAATCGAAATATTATTTCTTACGTATCGAACTCATCAGATCTACCAAAATGTGTTTCTAGTGCTGACACTGGCGCTAGTTTTCTCAGAGCCAGTGTGATGTGAAAGTTTTTGCAGGTACCTGAGCCTTCAGAGGCCGAACTTGTGTGTGGTGTTCTGGTGGAAGAATTCCTCCGGGACACTTATGAGGTGTTCATGTTCATGCCGCGGTACCACGTCCAGGTGGCTCCCAGGTCCACGGTGCACATACGGGCGAGGTTCAAGCCAGCCCACGCTGGCGTCTGGAAAGAAGATTTATTATTCTCGTTCAAAGACGACGCTGGGACGTCCTGCTCCGAGGTGAACTCGCCTGGGTGATTTTTTCAAAGGACATGAGTTTCTCGCTGCACGAGATATGGACTGAGCGATGCTCGGCATTTAATGTTCTTCTACTTGCTTCGGTGCATGATTCATACTCATAAATGAGCGAATTGTCTATTACTAACATTTAATAAAAAATACCAGAGAAAAATATTACTCATCAAGTATGGATACTTGAAAATTAGGTAGGATAGAAATATAATAAGTCATGATGTTACTATAAAACTTTACTAGAGTAACTTTCTAAACAAGCTTGTTATTCAGTTATTGAAT
Organism: Bacillus rossius redtenbacheri; assembly: GCF_032445375.1. NCBI lineage: Eukaryota > Metazoa > Arthropoda > Insecta > Phasmatodea > Bacillidae > Bacillus > Bacillus rossius. The sequence continues at coordinate 56,473,988 of NC_086333.1, forward strand.
AGATTATGATCTGTATATTTATAAACTCATCAATTTGAATGGATATAAAGACAGTAACGCCGAATAGAGATAACGGGAAAAGGAATTGAACACGGCATACTGTAAGGAAACATCCCATAATTTGCCTGAAGTGGTTTCGGGAAACCATAAAAAACTTAAATCGGGAAGTTCTGACCGGCATTCGAATCCGAGTCCTCCGGAATTCAAGATCAGCGTCTTAACACTGCATCACCTCGCTCCATAATTAGTGTGTCATAAGTTATCACATATTCCGCAATGTGCCAACGTCATCCACTGTGAGACACGATTTTCGACAATGCTTTTGCCGAATCAGGAATGCAAAATTAGCGGCCACAGTTGTTTTCTACTGCATTTATTGCACTTTCGTTTCTTAGACGCTTCTTGTGAATGTATTGTTAGGAGGTCTATCTCACTTATAGTCTATGATTATATGGTCCATCTCATCACAAGTCTATGATTAGCTGGTCTATTTCATAATCAATCAGTCATTCTCATCTAAAAAATATAGGTAATCCATCACAACTTTTAGTCAATTTAACTTTTATCCTATGGTTGGACCTCCTCAACATTTTTCAATAGTAGGTCGTCATTCTCACCATTAGTTTAGTGTTGGGCAGTCTAATTCATAATTATTCTAGGTTCAAGCAGTCTTTCTCATCGTAAGCCTATGGATTAGTGTTCTACCTCACAATTGGCCTTTGTTTAGGCTGCCTATTTCACGATAAACATATGTTTAGACAATCTCAAAATTTATCATTATTCTAAATTCGGTGGCCCATCTCAATATTTTCCTATGGTTATGTGGTAATGTCTCAATAAAATTCTAGGGTTAGGTGGTCTATCTTAACTTTAGGTTCAAGCAGTCTTTCACATTACAAGTCCACAGCTAAGCGGTCTTCCTCAACACTGGTGTATGGGTAGAGACAGGTAAAAATACCGCAGATTAATTTCGCAATAGGCTAAAATTCAAACACATGTACCTTCAAGCTGCTTTGCTATTGGCTGGCTGTTTATCTGGAGGACTCTTTGCCAGTGAGAAACACTCAACCAAGGAAGTATCGAATCGCAGTAAAACCAGGTGGGACGACTCACAAGTCAGCAGCCAATGAACTGGCGTTATTTGACAGATTATATGCGGAGGTCTGTGTAATCCATCCTGAAGGTCATCGATACCGCGATTTTTTTTTTCCAGTCCCTATGTACGGGTCGCACCCGCCAGGTGGCAGTGACTGCAGCTGGATCGCTCGGCGCTGGAGTCGGGCCCGTGCTTCGCTGACGGCGGGGTGTACCTGCAGCAGTACAGGCTGACCAACCGCGGCGACGCAGAGGGTGCCTCCAGCCCTGAGGGCTCACGTGACCGCGTGTCCAGTGGAGACGGTGCTGTGTGGCCGGGAGAGGCACGCGACTTCAGCCTGCGCTTGGCGGCCAAGTGAGACTCCTCACTGCGTATACCTATGTAGCCACGGTTATTTCGCATGTTCATTTGGGTTGCAAAGTCGACTTGAATTACATATGTATCAATCTGCTTCGGATTGATGAGTGAACCAGTGTGCTCGCGACGACCCTCACAAAAAAAAAATTGTTTACCTAATAAATGATAAGACCTTATAATGGACCAATGAGTATTCTTAACAGGCTTGACTACAGAAAGACAAGTTGAGTCTAACTTATGGTCAAATTAACCCATGAAATAACCATAGCTCTTTCAGGTCGTTAGAAGAAGGATGAGCAACGAAACGGAGAAACTGAGAAATGGTGGGAATAATTGGCCGGGGTAAGGACATTACCTAGACGAAATTTGTACACATTCGGGAAACTATGGAAAAAATGTAATCAAGGTGACCAGACCCGAATTCGTACCCAGCTCCTCTGGCAAACGTATTCAGTGACTTTACCGCTGCACAACCTTTTGCATCATTTGCAGCCTCATCATTGCTGTATTAAAAACTCAAAAAAAAAAAAAATTACGGATAGTGAGAGTTTATAAGAATAAATTAAATTTTATATCTTAAACACAGTTACTAGCATAAATAATAGTCCTCTAAAGGTGTTCCACAATGCAAAAACCTGCATGTTTTTGGTATCTCATTAACATGGTGTAGATAGGGGCAGGTATTTTTCGCGAAAAGATCTGAATACCCATTAGACTGCAAAAAGGTACAGCCACAAAAGCGGTTTCTCTCTTGTGATTGGCGACCGTCTGAGAGAAGAGCCGTTTCCTTATTTTACTGAGCCACTCGGAACGCGTATGATTACGCACTGAACCACTGTGTTTGGTGTTCTGACAGTAGATACGTAACTGAAAGAAACACACCCAATCACGAAACACAGACGATACAACAGTGTTTTGAATTTCAACTACGTAGTCTCGAAATCTTTTCGCGAAAAAGGCATGGCCTTAGGTGTAGATCATCAGATGGACATAAAAAGCTGCTTCGCACAGTATCTGTGAAGTCATACATGTATGGCCACTCCATATCAGTGGCGTAGCCAGGATTTGTGTATTGGGGGGTGTTGAGAAGCATGCCCCCCCCCCCCGTATTAAAGTGGGGGGTCCAGGGGGTCCTCCCCCGGGAAAATTTGGATTTTAAGGTGTAAAATAGTGTTATTTTAGCAGTTTTCGGTACGGTACTTAAATTTAAATATTGTAATGGTAAAATTTTTATTAATTTTAATATGAAATTTGTTTGAGTGATGAATAAGAAATTAATTAAAGATTTAGTGCTAAGGGGGGGGGGGGTTTGAACCCCTAAACCTCCCCCCCCCCCCCCCTGGCTTCGCCCCTGCTCCCTATTCCGACATCGCTGCAAGAGCACCGCGCCTGCTCCCCAGGGGCAGCCTGGCCACAGATGCTCCGGCCCACTGCGACGCCGCCTCGAATCTGCTGCACTTCCTTGTGGAGGATCACGGCGGGCCGTCCTGCAAGGACCCGCCACCCCACCTGGTGGCTGGACGTGCCGGCAGCGGCGTGTCCGCCCGAGGACTTTGGGCGCCTTGAGTCGAGTTCTTAACTGCCAAATAAATTTCACCTCCATCACGTGTACCCAGGGGCGCAACAACAGAAGGGGGGGGGAAGAGTATTTTGCCCCCCCCCCCTTCTGAAACCATGAAGTGGCGGCAAACGGGGGCAAAAAAAAAGTGCTGTGTAATCAATTTTTAGATAGTAAAACTGCTTAAATAGCACCATTTTCCACCTTGAAATATACATTTTCCCGGGGGAGGACCCCCGGACCCCCTTCAATAAGGGGGATAGATGATTCTTTATAAAAAGGTATATTGCCCCCCCTTTGGAAATTTAGTTGTTGCGCCCCTGCGTGTACCGAGATACACGCGCTCATTTATTCACTTATTATCATTTTTTTAATAATACTTTATTTTCTATTATATAAAACACGTATACGATTGCAACATTGTGTCAAAATTTCAAAACAATCGCCGAAGAGCTTTCGGAGATGAGCCATTTTTTGTACAAACAAACGTTTAAATTTTTATTTATGTAGATATTCGGAGAAAACAAAATGGGGTGTTGACCAATGGGTAGAGAGACCTGCAAAATTCGCGGTTTCGATGGCCTTCAGGATAGACTGCACATACACCCCTGTAGTACACTCGGGGCAAATAACGCAAGTTCATTGGCTGCCGACTCGTAAGTCGTCTCAACCGGTTTGTCTTGTGATTCGATCCTTCTTTGGTTGAGGGTTTATAACTAGAGACCGGAAAAATTCGCGGATTCATTTCGTGATAGGCTGCAATTCAAACACGTGTACAATTCTGCTGGTTCTGCAATTGGCGCGCAGTTTAACTGGAGCTCTCTGGGCCCAATGAGAGACCATCGACCAAAGAAGCGTCGAATCACAAGCTATACCCAGTGGAGACGCCTCACAATTTAGTACCCGATGAACACGCGTGTTCACTTGAGAAATGCAGAGGATAATGGAGGCTATCCCAGAGGTCATTGAATCCGCGAATTTTTTCCAGTCCCTATTTATAACTGGTTGTGATTCATCCAGATGAACAGTGAGCCAACAGCAAAATCATCTAAGAGGCATGTGTGTTTGAATTCTAGCCTATCACCGAACGAATCCGCGAATTATGCAGGTCTCTATGGCAATGGGAAACCAATAAACAGCACAGAAGTGCGTTTTTAAAACTTGAAAAGAATTTATCTGAACGCAGTGACATGTAGAACAGGTGGAACTGGTGGAACTGGAGACGGTCAGCGGCGGCAGACGGGCCGGCCGGGGTCGTATCTCCCAGGGCCGGGAACGAAGGCCCTCCGCGGCGCGGGCCTAGCCGGCCGGCGGCGCGACGACCCGAAGGCGATCCGGCCATTGACCCCGGGGGCGGGCGGGCTCGCCGGGAGCGGGCGAAGGTCGTAGGCCGCGGGGCCGGGAGTGTCGTGGGGCCTGGGGGGCGGGAACCGCGGGCCGCGCCGCCACAGGCCGCGGTAGTGGCTCCTCGCGTCGAGCAGGCGGTCCGTCTCCGCGGGCAGCGTGTAGGCCCAGCAGAAGGGCGTGTCCGCGGCCGGCGGCGCAAAGTGGTTCTTGATGGTGGTGCCGTCGCGGGGTCCTGCGCTCCACAGTAAATATCCCTCTTGCAACAATTACGAATAGTAGACCCAGTACACAAAGAAAAAAAACGTTGCCACTGCCCTCATTTTGATTTTTTGACGACGTGACGTCTAATAAATCGATGAAAGCCGCCTGCACGCACGAAAAAGTGTCCCGTAACGCACATTGTCCCATTACGATGTGTCCCGTTACGCTCATTGTACGCTTGCGCCGCATCTATCTATCTCTCTTCCACTCGATTGGAACAACCATCGATTTGACTTTTTCGAGGCACATTAAGCTTGAAACACTCCCATTCGTTTCCTGCTTTTCCTATCATCGTCCCATCCTTAACAGAATAACACAGATTGGAAGAAGTTAAATAGCAAACATGTATAAAAGTTATAGTTAAAATAATCTTTTCGTTAAAGTAATAAACATATTTGAATTAATGAGTGCAAAAAAAAGTAAATTTATCAATTAAATTGTAGATTTCCTTTCAATCCTTTGTATCCATACAAAATAGTGATAAATCAATTAAAAATGATTCAATTTTATTCATAAAAGTATGCAATCATTTCATCAGTGTTTTGTTATGACGTCACGTTAAACTATCGTCCGTAAACCGACTTTACAGACAACCAATTTTTTCATATAGATACATTTTGCTAACCAGGTGTCTGAAGCCAATAAACAAGACTTAGAACTAGTGATGGACCAAATCCTTCCAATCCTTAAATACTATCGACTCCTTAGTATTCAAAGGATTCGATATTCGAGTCAAAGAAAATTATTAGAGCAAAAAAAAAATTAATAAATTAAAAAAAAAAAATTCATCACTCGTAACATCTGAATTTTACTAGGTCAATTTTTCTTCTTCGCCTTTATCCTGTTACCATTCCCCATGTAATTATTATATAAATCAATTTACCTTATGTATTGATTCTGGAAACTTAGTTTCTCAAATATCAATTTAAAGAGTAGACTGTTTCAACACTATAGTTATTATTTTTTTCATTTATTGTACTTTATCTTATTTTTGGCACGAGTCACCTAGATTCGGATTCGAGGAAATGGTGATTCGACCCATCATTATTTAGGACCAATGATACATTTTTGATGTGAAAACATGTTAGCTCTCAGAATACGGCTTTTGGTAGTAGTGATTTCGTTAAAATGGAACGGTAGTCGATGAAACGAATTGTGACATAAAGGTGGCGGGGCGGTCCCACGTGCAGCGCCATAAACCCGTATATAGTAACTTTCGTAAAAATTAGGAAGAACACTAAACGTCTTTGGTGGGCCAAATGAAAGTTTATGATATTGAAACTACCCCGGAATACTTTTGGTAAACTAAAAAAGTCATAGTAACCAAGTAAACTCAAGTGTCAAAATACCAAGTAATCTGGCATTACAATGATTATAATACATATTCTCCTTGCTATATGTGAACGAAATTGGTAGCACAGCGGTAAAGCAAGTGTTTATTATAAACTAAAGAGATGTGGTTCGAAACTTGTTACTTGATATCTTTAGAATATTATAATATGACATAAAAATGTAGACTCAGTTCAATAAGGTTAAGGTATGTTTGTAGTAATTATTTACAAAAAAAAAGTTTCGGTTGCTTTAGCTAACCCTAATATACTAAAGTATACTTAGTGTTATAATATGTATTTTAAAACGTTTCACTTTGATATTTTAGTAATGCCACGGAAGTATATTTTCTAACGTGCGCCGAAACTATATTGTCTGAGATTTTATTTGCAACATGAACAACGTGAGAGCAACGTGAAGTTGCTCGACACCGAGGTTGTATGTGATGTTGACGCGACACTGGCGAGGGCTGACCTGTGAACAAGTCGTACGGGCCGCGCCTGGACACCACCCTGGCCACAGTCTCGTCGACGCCGGGGAGGCGCGGCCGGTACCTCCCCGGGGGCAGGCTCCAAGACGGCGTCCTGCTGAGCGAGCGCTCCGCGAAGCTGTCTCGCTCGAAGAGCGGCACGCCCGAGACCCGCGATCCGCGCGCCGCCGCGCGATAGCGATCTGGAACACCGCAACTGGTCAGTAGGGGGAGCGAAGGAGTACTGTTACACTGTAAACAATCAATCAGGTAGGTGTGTGAGCACGCGTCCGGGCGGGCGTGGCACCACGTGGCCCGGGTGGGCGTTTCCGGGAGCCACGTGGAGGGAACTACGGCACGCCAGAACTGTTTCTTTGACGTGGAGAAGCGTCTTTAAAAAAAATCACACGGGTACCAGACATTTATGCCATAGCGAAAAGGTCCATGTCGACTTGCCTTGATAATTCCCGAACTATCAGTCTTGGAGACTGCGAGTGTCATTACTTAACGTAAACAGTCAGCTCACTGATACGACCTCGGGTTTGCATAGCAGGCGGGCGGGTTGGCGGGGGAAGGGGAACCGCGCTGATTGGTCAAAACCAGCTCTCTCGCTCTTTTATACTCAGTGCAGCTCCCGACTCAGACGTGACAGCGCGATGGTTCCTGTGTTCGTGTATAGAGTTTATTATATCGATCCATTTAAGCCAACAATTGTGTACTTTGGACAATATTTATATGTAAAAATGTAAATCAAGCATGTAAAAAAGTATTAAAATACAATATGTCAGCCTCAGCCCGTGCAAGAGCCAGCCGGAAATATAAATCCTGTTTATCGTTGGAAAGAGGAGGCTATGGGCCGACTATGTCGTACCTGAACAAATGCAAATATCGAGTGAAGATAGCATCATTCTGTGTCTGTTTCGAATTTAAAGTTTTTGTACGCAGTCAATGTGTTTTCATTTCCATTCATTACTCTAAGAGCGACTCGCTGACACACACGTTTCACTTTAAACCAACGGCCGTGTATTTGTTGTTGAGCCTCGAACATTATTCTTGAGTTTACGTTCAAAATAAGTAAATTATTTACCAGTAAATATACATAAGTAAACTTTACTGATAATTCTCGTTATTTTTTGTAATTAGTGTTGTTAGTAAATTTCATGATAAAATATTTGTAACAGTCTATGCACCGGTGGTAAGGAAAATGGGACCACTCCGAGATAACACATAGTTTTAAGGCAACATCCACTACGTTTTACACTCGCAATCGTGGGTTCTCCCCGCCGGGAAACAACCACCGACATTGTAAAAGGCCTTTGTAAATGGTTAGCAATTTGACTATCCTTGTGGCCCCGACTATACAAAGGTAGATAGATGTAAGTATTATACAAGATGTGGTTACACACACGCCGAGTTTATTTTATTTTATTGCCATCAACTAATGCAAAAGAACTACCCTTGTAAACAGGAATAGCCTACAAACTAGAGTAAAGTCAAAAAAATAAAATAACTAATGTAGCATGTGAGACTGAGCATTAAGTCATCCCGGATAGTGGTAGGTAACACTAACAAGAAATAAGTGTGTGCTCTGCTACATTAGTCATTTGTATTCTGCACAAACAAAAACCAAAAAAATAATTAAGTCTGTTATTGGTTGAGGGTGTAACATGTGTCTTACACAACGGAGGTATTACTCTATTGAGCGGGTATCTGTTATAAAGTCGAAGTCTCTGATTAACATTTGGTTTTTAAATCAAACCGTAGCTGTACTAGAAGTGTGTTAATCTAATCGTAAAAAAAAATGTTTTAATGAAGTTCATTTTGTTAAATATGTTAACAACAGATCTGCAAGTTATTAGTGTTAAACTTCATAAAGAAACAAAAAAAATACTGTTTTGCTATCTAGATAGGAAAGTATAGGGAAGAAGGGAGGGAGAGGTTTTTCTCATTTTGACTTCAATTATTAACTTAGAAAAGATTTACACGCTCTAACCTCCATAGTTTATTTCACGTAGTGTCTTCGAGCAAGTGAAACCAAAGAAAAATATAACCCAAAGCGACGGTAGAGTTTGGCTGCGAGGGAACTCACCAGGTGGTGGCGTTGTGAACTTGGGGTCCTTCGGGAACCTCGGAGCCATGGAGAATTTGTTCCTGTGGGAAGAACTTCCGCAGAGACCTGACTCCTGTAGGAAGTCTCTGATGTCGTAGCGTCCGGGACCAACAACTTCCTTTCTCATTGGCCCCGGTTTCCGGGAGTAGTACGGGACTCTGTAACCTGCGGAGGCAAGAAAATATATCTCTAGAGGCTCGGAAATTACATATGTAGAGGTGGGGTGAATTCCCGAGTTCAATGAACTTTTTTGGTACACTTCATTGTCCTGTACAACTCGTTCCCATATAGTTTGCCCGTTGGCTGCCGACTTTGTAAGAAGTGTTGAATGGCATACACGTGATTGGTAGGGCCACGATTAGTTTGTAGACTCATTTCACGCTTTATGATCAAGTATATTAGAGTGCTTATTGTTCGAAAACAAGATCAACCTCCTTAGGCGGGTAATAACTTTGTTTCCATTGTTTATTACTGACTTGGGGAAGTCAGGGGCAATGTAATTCAGTAAAAACAATAAGCGAGTGTGTGTGCTTCAAGTATACTTTGCTACCCAATAGCTCTATTTGTCGGGTCTTTCTTTGGTAACAGGCTTTCCACTGGCTGTTAGCCCACATCCCACTGGGAGCTTGTCAGACACCTTCGTTCGCACTGTTAATATGTATTTGTTTTGTAAATGGAACAAAAATATGCATGTAAAGTTACAGATGTATGTAAATGTTTACTGTTACATAAAATCAATTGTACCACTACAAAATAGTGTTCGCCATAATACTATATTCGGATTCTTACCCGATAATTTATGTTTTATGATGTCCCAGTACCTCCAATAGTTAAAGTTATTTATAAATTGTCCCCTGAATAGCTTTCCAGTATTAACTACACACATTAATAAGCAAAATAAAACTAAATAAATTGAATATTCAAATATTTTTTCCATGTTTTAGAATAATTATACTTCAATAAAACATTGATTAAAATATAAAATTAAGCGCTAATTCTGGTAATAAATAATCAGAATCATCTTTAAAAACCTGTAACATATATACAAAACTAATCGTCCCAATGTCGTATTACAAATTATTTCTTGGCAACTGGTTTACAAATGAATCTTTTGTAAAAGGGCACAAAAATTTTTGTGCCTGAACCAATTTCTTTATATGATGTTTTGGTAATCAACTCCTCCCTTAGGGATTGGGTTTTTTTTATAAGTAATACAACAATCGTTTGATAAAAATATTGTCATACCGTGAGTCCTGGCAAAATGCTCGGTCTCCAGTTGTTTGTTGTAGCTGATCCCATTTGGAAGTGTTTTATTTTGGGAAAAGTTATATGTTCCTGGACCGATGCCGGGATAGTCTTTGAGAATGCTTTCCTTCTGCCTCTCGGGGTGAATTCCTACGCTGGAAAATCTTGGTGCTGAACTACCGAAACCAATTCGTGCCATTTTTATACTATATTATGTTACCGTGGTAATACCTGCTCGGGACACTGCATTAACAAAACTGAAAGTTTGTAACAGAATTTTGTCCAACAATGCATTATTTGAGAACTATGAATTAAAGTACATGTAATCTATGGATTGAGTGTCTATTACAAAATTGAAGTCACTCTGGTTAGCAATTGGTTAGGAAAATAAACTGTAGCTGTGTAAAGAATAATGCTAGAAGTTTCTATAGTATCTTGAAATGAACTCGCTAGAAACAAATAATAGAAAATGTCATAATGAAGTGAGTATTGTTAAACAAAATAGTTTATGAAACATATGCAACGAATTAGCGTCAAACGTCATTATAACTATATATATATATATATATATATATATATTAGGCTTTGACTATTAGTAGGCACTCTAATAATAATAAATAATAAATAAATAAAATAATAAATACATATATATATATATATATAATTATACACAGCCATTTGGGAAAAATATGAAGGGCGAGGTATTTTTACTCCAATTATTAACATATCAAATATTGCATACAAAGATTCTGTAAGTTCTTACCTCAGTATTTAAATGTTAGCAATATAAATTTCAAAGCAATGAAATAATTATTTTTACATATTCAATCCAATTGTTCGTATATTAGTTTCAATTAAAAGAATAGCTATTGTTCTATTATTTCTGTGTCGTTTATTTATATTATTTATGTAAACTCTTCTCGTGCAATGATTTCTAAGCATATACATATATAAGCATATATATGTGGAAGAAGCAGACGCGATAGTGAAATGTTCCTGGAGATCACGTCTTCGTTTACGTGATCCATCTCCTTTTCCCGCGCCATTGTGGAACAGGCATCAGACGGCTCAAGGGTTGTGTTCCAACGGACCTATCGCGTCGAACACGCACGCATGTGGAGACCTGCAGCTGAGACAGACGGGCGGTTTATCCGTCGGCGCCATGTCCGAGTCTCTCTCTTCCGCGCTCCTGCTTGTGGGACGAGCTTCAGTAGCTGTCCGTGTTGGGTTTTCTCGACGACCAGTATACGCGAAATCAGGTGACGCCAGCGTGTTTTAAGTCGCTTATCGAATGTCCAGAAGCAAATAAACTGTGAGGACGCCTCGCAAAACCTTCTATATACGTATCCACTTAAATTTTTAACGTGTGAAAACCTTGTTGTTTTGTTTTAATCGAGACGTTTAATAAACCACGTAAGTAAGTGTTACAACCCAGAGGTGCACTTTACTGGTACATAAAGTGTTAATAATTTTGTATTTGAAATTTTAAAAAAAATAGCAGTGAGCTAAATTATTGTAATACAAAATATTTTCAGAATTTTTTGACTGTTGATATCTTGCGCCCGTTGTACTGGCACTGTTAGTAAGCTTGTGTTTGATCGTTAATTTGACTAGATAGTGTTTGAAATGTTTGCATTTAAAGTTATTATATGTGTTTACTTGGAAAATTGGGAAATTTAAATTACTCGTGAAATTTAAAAGAAGTGCAAACTGATATTCAGTAATATGGACAAAAAATTCTGTGGATACTGCCTCGCATATCTGAATTTTAAATGGAAAACACAAGTAGATAGTCTGGTCGATAGGGCTGGACGCAACCACCAACGAAAAAGTCTTTTCTTTTTTACGTAGTTTTTTTTTAGCAAAGCACAAACAGGCAACTTATATTTATAAGGCATCAAACTCGTGAGTTGTCCGTATAGCCTACGCGGCTGTCCACAAGTCGGGTTTAAAATGCGATATCTCGTCCGTCTATTAGGAGCCTTATCAATTATACGCTGTTAGATAAACTGTTTTAAAAAAAATTTCCTAACAATTCTTTGATTTATTATTTTAACTGTTCACTCAGCTTGCCTTTTTTTCTTTTTTTTTAACCTACATTGTCTTCCCTTACATCGCTAAAAGAAAATGGTTCAAGTTGCATTGATTAAATTATTAATTCATTGCTTTCTCTTCAACAAAATTATGTGATATTTTTCCTAGGTTTGCGGATCTGCCTGAATCTCGTGCGTGACCATTAAAATCGTAGTGTCTAACGCCGAGCGTTCACATTACTAAGGCTCAAGGTGACGGTACCGCCAAGGTAACAGAGGGCGTAGAACCTCTTTGGTACCGTATTCATTCTCATAAACGTGAGTCGTACAGAGTCGTTGGTACTATCGTGATTTTCGCCACATGAGCGAAAATTATTGTTTTTCATGGTCATGAGAGATATTGTATGGCTTACAGAGCAACTTGTTGGAAACCGACTTTGTAGAGAATCTTAGATAACAGGAGATTCTAAATATTTTATTTTTATCGGGGCTGGCTGGTTAGAGATGACTCGCAAACTAAGCTGTTCATAATCTTACATTTAAAAAAACATGTTAATGCATCATTCAGGATTGAAGCCATAATCCATCGCGCAGAAGTTGGCACTAAACTAACTGCGTCTTCACGGTTGGCTTTTGTTTAGATTAATGTGATGATAAATGCATACCCCATTTTATCGAACAATATAAAATGGCTACACGTGTGCTTTTCAGCTAAATTCCAGACATGGAACTTTAACTACACAAGTGGTGATGTCTAGAAAGTCAGTGTTGTTTATACTTTCTTGCCCTAGTGCTTGTCCTAAATGCACTCATTTTCACCAGCAGTTTTGCAATATCACTTTAAAACATTAAGGAGATTTTAAAATAATGATACAATTAAAGTGAAAAATTAATTGTTTTTTCTTCTTTTTATGAAACAAAATGTGACATCAGCCACAATTTAGAAAATGTGACTTGGTAAAATGTTGCAAGTGCCTTACCTATCATCAATGGGTAATAATTATTAGTGCGTGTTGTAAGAGACATTCTCATGTCTTAAATGACCACCAAAATGTTGTAAGAGCCAAATAAATATGATAAACACATTTTGTTACTATTTTAAACATATGACAGTGTTGTATGATGGAATTAATGATTAAGGAACAAACTTAATCGCTGTGGCTTCCTAAATATACAAAATATAGGTTTTTTGTCTCTCCTGAAAAATTTGGTTTGTGGCGCTTACAACAATCTGGCTTTCAACCATCGATATATACATTCACGTCACGAGACCATGTCGATGACAACTTACATGAATTTACTCCCTATCCAAACGTTCCCATAGAAGTTTTCACTTCAAAAATGGATAGTTCTCACGAACAACGTGCGGCTGTGAAGTTTCCGCTGCGTTCTTGCCGAGTAAAAAACAAAACTTTTCATAACGATTCCGGTTATTTTTGAGTCCCCCCCCCCCCTCATGTATATATACACACATAACGTATAATTGGGTGGATTCGTAACCAGCTACCATGTTGATCATTCAATAATCATTACTACCATCATCATCGATCATCATTCATAACATTTATAATTAGATATCCAGAAATTATGATAATTTTATTTTACGACAAATTAAAATCATACCAAATGTATGTGTATTTTTTGTGACGTCTTCAATTCAGCCACATCTGTTTTGACAAATCTCAACGTAGTCCAAGCCAGTGACAAATCAACAGCAACTGAGACGGTTAAATCACGTTCAGTTCATTCGATAGCAAACAATGTCTTCTCTCGAAGATAATGACCAAATAACAAACGAATAATGTTTAGGGGATTTTTTTTTTCACGAAAATATCTCAAGACTAGCTGAGACTTAAAACACTGTAGCAATGTATGCGCTTCGTTATTGGTGAGTTTCTTTCAGGTACATGTTCACAGTTAGTACACGAGTCACAACCATTCTGTGCGGAAGCAAACGCGTTCCGAATGGCCCGGTCAAAAGAGGCAATTGCTTCTCTTGCTGACGTTCACAAATTACGAGGGAGAAACCGCTGGCGCAGGGATACCTTATTGCAGTCTATTCAGCGTTAAGATATTTTCCGCGGAAAATAAGTGGCCCTACTAATTCTGAACTAAAAACATCATAGTCACCATTGGAATAATCGGAATCGTCGTGTAATAAATTGTTCTGAATATCTTTTTACGGCACTGGAAGGTTTTTTTTAAATTCATTTATCTCAGCATGACTGATGTAGTGATGTTGCCCTTAGACGTATCCCTCGGCAACGCCGCTTATTACTTCTTCAAGCCTCCCCTCCCAGTTATGACCTCTGAAGAATATTCTGGGAGAACGGCTTTGCATCTGGTCTTTCAGCGGTGACATCACTCTGCTGCGCGTAGGCAGACAGCCCCTTTGAATGAGAGGCATCTATGGCAGTTCGCTTTAGCTAAATACATTATTACTTCATGGATTAAATTAATCAAACCTAGAATTCCAGCGATACTCATTGGTTAGTAACAAGGCTGCATCTTTTGGCGGATTGTGCGTGATTCTGTAATATGTGAAATAATTGCGGCTCTAGCTATACCGCATTGCAGCTCGTATAAACATTTTGGAATCGCCTTAAAACAGTCATTACTGTAAAACGAAACTAAATCAAATTTGAATTAAATTATAGCCTGTCCTACAATTGTTTCATATGATGATATTAAGAAAATTAAGAAATACATGTTTTAAAGTGCCTTTTTAAGTGAAGGATTATCTGAAATTCATTCAATATTCTTGGTTGACGTTCTCAGGTCACTGTGAGAAAGTGACCAGAGTGCTTTCTCGGTAAAGTCACCAGTAATAAAATTCTAAATTATGGCTGAAACAGTAAAAGCCTGATTAATCTTTATTATAATAAATCGTTTTAATCCTTAGAAATTTTTTTCAAGATATTGGCGTTAAACCTGTTCTTACTGCATAGTGAACTGTATAAAAATTTTTTAGCAAGTTGTTTTTTTTAGAAACTGGTTGCCAAAATATTTCCTGGTAAAAAAATTAATTGAAAATTTCACAACAAATTACTATGGAATGTGTAATACGAACAGTGACGCCGACGATAGGTTTATTGCAGTTTCCCAAATTATAAAAACACGCAATTACACAGTGACAGTGAATTTTTTTTTAAATGAAAAACTGTTTACATCTAGCAACACAATAAAAATTTTGGCCAGCTAAATTTTCAAATGATTTCCTTGTAAAAGCGGTATCGAGTAACTTGCCTCAAATTTGACAGTTCTGATAAGTAGTAAGAAGTGTCCATACTCCAATTGTCACGAACACTGACAACTACATGAAGGAATTTACAAACACTCTTGACAGAACCAACAGTGGCAGACGTATACATAGATAACTGCTACTTCTATTGAAAATGGTAAAAGTTTGAGACAAGTTTCATGGTTCAGACTATAAAACGTGTGATGTTTTGATGTTTTATAGGTTTATAGCGTAAACATCAATCTGAAAGATAAACCAGCAAAGAGACTCCAGAAGCTCTAACACTGATGTGTAAGATATATTTTTAACCTTAAATTCCGAGATCATCTAACCCAATATACCAACAACAGCTAAAATGGTTCAAAATCACCCAAAAATGTAATATGCTCACACTTTCTTACAAAGCACTGCTTCACGGATCACACAATTAACCGTCAGCCAATATTATTTACCTAAATAAATAACCGTAGCCACAATACTACACGATCCACGCGCATTAATCATAATGTTTGTCAGGATCTTTTGCAGCCAAGATTAGCAGGATCTGGAATGAACTATATCAAGGAGAATGCAATTAAAAATCATAGCTAATATAAAACATAGGCTAAAAACAACATCTTTGGGATATTTACTTCCCATGATAACTTCGCGGCTTACCCACTGCTTGAATCTGCGTGTGAATGTGTTACCGACTGGCTTTGATGTAATACTACGTATTATTATTATTATCATCTTGTTTTGGCAACGCCAGGTATTTTAAAGTGTTAATTACTTTCCAGCACGTGTTCGCCTATACTTAATTATTAATTAGCACCCGTAAATGAGCTTTTTGGTTAAATTTTGTAATGGCTACATCTTATCTTTAGTTAAAGCTTAATTATGCTGTTTTTTTTAAATCTTATTACGTATTTTATCAATTATCATGTTTATGTAATGCTTATTTTTTGTGTAATGATGTAATAGCAGAAACTGTGTTTAAGTGTAAAGTAAAAGCGTATCGCCTCAACTTCGTCGGCAATAAGGACGATAATAAATAAATAAATGATATAAGCCTTGACGTTTGCCCTCAGGTCCGGAATGAATACGAGGCCCCGCCGCACGTTCGCCGGCTGGGCGCCGGGCGCGCCTCCCCTGCCGGCCGGCCGACTCGAAGAAGAAGGCCGAGAGGCCCAGGAAGCCGCCGGAGATGTCCCGGGAGCTGACCACGGAGGAGCAGAAGGACGTGGACGAGAACTTGGAGCCGATGGACGGAGGGCTCGCCGGGAGAAGGTGTTCGGCCTGTCCGCGTTCCGCCGCAGTCCCCGGTGGCGGCGGAAAGGGGGGGGGGGGGGCGGCGAGCCCATCGTCCCGCCCCCGGGGAAAGGGGGAACCACATAACTTAAGTCACAACTTAGAACTGTCATAACTTAGAAAACTTGGAAAAATCCACGTAACTTAGAAACACACAACTTAGAAAGATCATAACTTAGAAACACACAACGCAGAACCACACAACTTAGAAATTTATAACGTAGAAACTCGTAACTTAGAACTATCACAACTTAGAAACACACAACTTAGAACTGTCATAACTTAGAAACACGCAACTTAGAAACACGCAACGCAGAACCACACAACATAGAAACGTCATAACGTAGAAAGTCACAACTTAGAACTATCACAACTTAGAAACACACAACTTAGAACTGTCATAACTTAGAAACACGCAACTTAGAAACACGCAACGCAGAACCACACAACTTAGAAATGTCATAACGTAGAAAGTCACAACTTAGAACTATCACAACTTAGAAACACACAACTTAGAACTGGCATAACATAGAAACACGCAACTTAGAAACACGCAACGCAGAACCACACAACTTAGAAACGTCATAACGTAGAAAGTCACAACTTAGAAACACATAACTTAGAAACACGTAACTTAGAAACACGCAAAGCAGAACCACACAACTTAGAAACGTCATAACGTACAAGTCATAACTTAGAACCATCATAACTTAGAAAATTCTAAGTTATGTGTTTCTAAGTTGTGTGCTTCTAAGTTATGACAGCACCCCGGGGAAAGGTCAGGTCAAGGTGACCTTCAGCCGTCCCGAGAGCGTCCTCTCCGAGACGGGGCGCGAGGATCGACCGGCGGCGACGGCGCGCGGCGCCCGAAGATGCCGCCGCTAAACTGGGCGCGAAGAACCAACGAAAGAAGAAAACCCGGGAAGAAAGGAGAAGCGAGGCGGAAGAAGCCTCGAACCGAAGAGGAAGAACAACCCTGTAAAGTTCGTGGCGAGGCACAGCATCATCCTGGGTCGAGCAGCTGAGGTCCGAGAGCTCTTTATCTTCGGTCGGACCAAGAAGAAGAAGTGAATGCTATTTTTTTTTTCGTCGATGTTTTGTTTCAATAAACCTGAACCAACGTGAATCAGTTACAAGAATTATTTTTACGTAGTATGTAATCATCCAGCATGACTTCCGAACGTTTGTTATGATGATAGAGATTCCTGATGGCTGATGGGCCAAAGATCTAGAATTAGATTCCCAGTTTTGGCCTCGTGGATGATTTCCTTCCTGGGCGTTTGGCGTTGTTATTCATTTCCGCACATTGCAGAAGGCAATGGAAAATCTCTTTCGGTTCTTCGTAGCTTCCACCACCACGCCACCACTTGGTGAGCGACAAGGACTCATCAACATCCAACAACACCGAACCATGCTTACCCGCTCAGCACCCCAATCCAGCTTCGCCAAATATCAGTTTAGGATAATATTGTCACAGCGGGGCGGAGGAAAAAAAACGAGTTCGGGACGTTCGGGTGTGCCATATTTCTAAACCTTTAAATTTAATCAAACTGTGATTAATCATTTGGTGATTTAGCGCAGAGATAGGCCTTATTTTAACTGAAAAGCGAATTGCCAAGGATACGGCGTCATGTTTATATTTGCAAAACTATTGGGCAAAACATTACAACAAAAGGATAACTGCACACATTCAGTACAATATACTTCGAAAACATTACGATGTAATAAAGTTTTATGAAAACTAATTTGTAATTAGAATCTACCAACATAAAAATGTTTTCTTTTCTTTAGAAAGAGAAATTACATAAAAGATAGGTATCTTAGAAGCAAAATTTTCAGGTAATTTGAAAAGATGCTAAGCAACATTTGTAAGAATATTTTAAACATGGTAACAAGAAAGTATTTTTATTAATCCACAGCACTGGTTAGTTGTAAATATTGCGATAGCGTTTTAGAAGAGATTAAATATTTGATCAAAATATGAATATTAATTAATTTTGTGGTACTGTTAAGGCGAAACGCGGCACATGCATCAAAACCTCGAAAACTTTTATAGTCTACACTCTACAGTAAATAAAAACACTTCTTCCTTCCACGTACCTGTTTACGCTGTTCACAGCAGAAATCAACAGAACTAGTAACCTCAGTTACCCCTTTTTTTTTTTTTTAATTTTTTAGCCCGTTTTTTGTCTATCTCTTTTAAATATCTCTTGGGCTGCACAGGGTCACTAATTTTGTTTTTCATTGGTTAATTTGTCCGTCAAAAATGTCTTGCCTTTTTTAATGTCCAATTCGTGTTTCGCTTAGTTGACTGGTACAATGGCTCGTAGTCGTAGATGGAAGTGACGAAAATTACTGAAATCCAGGCAATAAAAGTCACAAAAAAAACCACGTGAACGAATCTTTCCGTACTCGTCAGAGAGCTGTAGCATCTAACCTGAGAAATAAATTAAATATTTAAAGTAAAAATTTAATGTTTCATTTCTTGAATTCTGATTTCTAAGACTTAGTTCTCGTAACACAGCTTCATTTTTTTTATTGTGCTTCCAAATGCGAGTCCTTTTCGTTTGGTAGATTGTGCTTCCTTTTGTAGATTGTGCTTCCTTTTTTTTTATTGTGCTTCCAAATGTGCTTGCAAATGTGCTGCCTTTTTGTTGATGGTGCTTCCAAAATGTGCTTCCTTTTTGTTGATTGTGCTTCCTTTTGGTTGATGGTGCTTTTAAAATGCGCTTCATTTTTGTTGATTGTGCTTTGTTTGTAGATTGTGCTTCCAATTCTACTGCCTTTTTTATTGTGCTTCTAAATGTGCTTCCTTTTTGTTGATTGTGCTTCCAAATGCGCTGCCTTTTTGATTGTGCTTCCAAATGTGCTTCCTTTTTAGTGATGGTGATTCCAAAATGTGTTACCTTTTTGATAGGATTCTTGGTCCTCTTGTTACGTTGGTTTAATTGAATATAATTAGCTGTCGATGAAGAAGGTCGTAAGGTTCGGAAATGACTGGTCTATACGTCTGACATTGAATATGACCCGGTCTCGTAGTCCGAAAACGTTTGGTCTATATGTATGTATCTATGTATGTATGTATGGCTTTGTACATGAACGTTTTAGAGGTTATTCTAAGTATCGGAACACTAGACTTTCATGTTAGGCTTATCGGCAACGTATTTAATTCGTTGGTCAGGTATATTGTCTTGAGTTGTTTTTTGTAGAGTGAATGATCAATAAACTCCGCGAAAGGTAATGGAAAACAGAATATAAAATTTATTTATATATTTAGTTACACTTGACACTGGTCAAGAATCAAACCGAAGACAGGAATCCATTGATTCAACATGTAAACTAATTAGTACATTTTTCGGTGCATTTTGAAATGTTTTTCCGAATTTCTAGGTCAATAAATACAAATTTTCAAGATGGCGGTCATATCAGCTTAATGAAGGCTGGTAGTAGAGGATTTGAAGCCTCTTTTTAGGATTTTGAACATGATTTTTTTGAAGTTATTATTTTTTTTTACATAAAATTAATTTTTTTATCTACCAGGGATCGAACCAATAACAGGAATCGATCGAATCAATAAGTATATTAATTGCAAATTTATTTAATAAATTTTGGAATTTTTCCCGAATTTCTAGCTAAATAATTACAAATTACCAAGATGGCATTCAAATGGTAAGATGGCGGGTGTCACAGTAATAATAAACGATTAATACACTCTAGTGGATAAGAATTAAACTAATATGATGGTAGCGCACTCTAGTAGATGTAAACAAGATGTTGGTCTCCAGCAGACGTAAACAATATGGTTGGACGTGACGACATAGGCCTACTAGCCGATGTTGTATATATACCTTGACATTAGTGGTGGGAGGTCAGTCTGCCGGCGACTTCCATGGAGGCAGAATCTGTCGCATTTTTTTTTGACTTCATCGGGTTCGAACCAAAGACATAAGTGCGATTTTAAATAATGTTTTATTAAATTTTAATTAATTAAATTTTATATAAATTTTAATTTATTTTCATTAAAATCGAATAATAAATAAATATTTGCAAAATGGCTACCGTAACGAAAATGGCAAAGTACTAGAATCCAATATGGTAGCCGTAACGAAAAGTGTAGCGATGACATTATAGTCATCCGAGATGGCGGACGTAACTAATCAAGCAATGTTTCTAGAATCCAAGATGGTATCCGTAACGTAAATTGCAACGGTGACGACATAATTCAAAATGACGGGTGTGGCCCAAGATGGCGGTCGGCTCCACGGCTCCACACCCTGAACCCTGTCCCCGGACCGGCTTTCCTATACTACTGTCAGTAAATGGGAATAATGTGACGTAATGTAGGTTATTATATTCTTTCTACCTCACCACCATCGTATTGTCTTAAACAAAACCTCTTGGAAATCATGGGGGTAAGAATTAAGGGCGTGTACAATTTTTGCCATATTAATACTTGAAGTCAAGATGAGAAAACCATCCCACCCTCCTTTACTACGTGCATAGCAAAAAACGGCTGGTTATAATAAAGTTAAACGCTAATTTCTTGCAGATTTTTTGGTATTTTGTATTTTTTAAACAAAATTCATTACATGAAGGCACCTTCACGATGCTCCCTAGCGAGTTCTTTTTAAGCAATTGAACACATATATATCATTTCAAACTTTATACGGCTACAATTTTTTAAAGTGAAACTTCTTTGGACGCAATGAGAGTAAAATATCAAGACCGAATTTTAATGCTACTTTTTCGTGAAAAATTGTTGTGAAACGTTTCTGATGCGATAAAAACAGATAATAGGTACTTATGCTATACACTTTGCTGGGCTCGTTTTAGTTTTCCTCTTTGTGCGATGATTCGTCCCCCGAACCCCCCCCCCCCCCACCAAAAAAAAAAAGAAAGATAGATGAACGTAAGAATAAGACAGAGTGTGTGCATTCACTTGTTTCAGAAAATAGATACATGTATCCTATTAAGTCAGCAGTGAGAACTTTGAATTTTATATTTGCTACCAGCGCGCTCGCGTTTATTCCTTGTATGACTAGCAGCGTAGAGAGCACTTTTGAGACAGTCCCTGCATTTCCCGCATACATGTATAGCGCTACCTGTTATGGCTTTCATATTTCGTTCAGAGATTTGGCGTGTTCCAAATAGCAGAATTGTTTGAATTAACAGTATCACGCACAGTTTTTCTTTATGGTTTGAGTATTTCAACTGTCAGTAAATTTATTACTATTTATTCATTATTGATTGATCAATAATTGTTATTAATATCCTGTGCGTTTATTTTGAACCGAATTGTAATTTTGAAAAAGGTTTTCTCTCTCTTTCTCTGCCGTTTAACCCCTTACGAGACACATAAGAGTCGATGTTTGAATCGCCAAATCATTTCACTTCTATCACGTGTACTGAGTGACACGCGCTATTTTTTTTTCCATTCAATTGCTAACCAGTTGACATAGTCTTCAGAACAGACACTGACTCCATAGACTAATTCTTCCATGGTGAAAATGGTGCTGATGATGGTTAGTACAAATCGGTATTTCCGTACCATATAGTAATTTAAACCTTTTTGAGAAATGTAAACACTGCATTTCATCCGATGCATAGAATGTTCTGCAAGTATGACGCAGACCATCAGCTGTACAGAGAGCTGCATAGCTACAAATAAACAAAATTTTGCGTATTTTTTTTTTACAAAAGGTTCCTTTAGAAACTAGTTGCCAAGAAATAATTTGTGATACTACAAAAAAGATATAATAAACTTTTTTACAACACATTGCTATGGTTATTTTTGCATGTATAAAATACGTTTTTCATGATAATACTGAGTATTTCTTAAGAAAATTGGCACATCATTTTATAATTAAATTGATGTTTCATTCAAACATAATTATTTTAAACATGGAAAAGTTAATCAAATATTCGATGATTGTAATTCATTTTGTTATATCTTACGTATTATGTGCGCAGTTAATATTGGAAAGCTATTTTGGAAAAGATTTTCAAAATAGGTCAACTATTGGAGCTAATGGGACAACACAGAGCATAAATGCCCTGGTAAGAATCCGAACACAGATATACTGCGAACACTATTTTGTAGTGATGCAGTTGTTTTTCATGTGAATGTGCAAATTTACAAATGCCTGTAATTTTACTTGAATATTTCTGTTCCATTTACGAAATAGAAAAAAATAAATATATCTCAGTGGACTTTCCGGTTTCGCTCGACCCGTTTGTGTGGCGCGGCGCGGGATATGTGTACATAGGAAGGTTGTTTAAATAAAAAAAAAAGTGCTTACACGCTATGCGTCAGCAGCACCGCGCTTTGAGACAATGCCTCGTGGCCGCGACTTTTAGCGTTCCAGGGACTTGCTTTATTCTCTGGAGGCTGTTTCTGGGTCGCACTGCTGGCGCGCGTGATTCGCCCTCGTGTGAATGCCGCTTACGAACCATCGACTAGTTAACATGATACCGAGAGTGCCCGAACCACTCAAAGCTCGGTCTCGGCACGCCTTGTCGATCATTCAGTTTATTCATGTCAT
This sequence comes from Bacillus rossius redtenbacheri, assembly GCF_032445375.1. NCBI lineage: Eukaryota > Metazoa > Arthropoda > Insecta > Phasmatodea > Bacillidae > Bacillus > Bacillus rossius. Next base: position 56,496,866 of record NC_086333.1, read on the forward strand.
AACTTTTATTTAAGGTTTTTTTTTTTTTTATTTTATCTCTATTCCTTCCTGGGTATTTTTTGTTTGTCACAAATATTTCCAACCGGTGGTCACTGAGTATAATAACATAATTGTTAAAGTTCGCGGAAGTGATAACAATTACAAAGACCTTTACACCCAATATATATTTCACTAAATGAACATCAGTTAAAAAAAAAAAACTATTTGAGACAGAGCGACAAATGCAAGGGAGCAGGGCTGCCACTCATGGGTTTTTCCACCCAGATCTGGGTTTTTCCGATGTTGTATGGGTTTCTGGGTTTTTAAATAATGAATTACAACAATTATAGGTTTTTTATAATTTTAATTATTTTTATACCTAAAACAGTAATAAAGGTAGCTACTGTATCTGTTGCAATATCTGTTTGAAAAATGCAAACAAGTCTATGTGTTTCACACACAAAAATACATATAAACACAAAACTAGTTTTCAAGAAGCTAAGTCGAATATTAAATTAGACACATTCTTCAAAGAGGCTTGAAGAACACAAAACCAATGCAACAATTAACCTTCAAACCTATCTTGTAGAATCAGACTCTGAATAAAGACTAACGTACATGATGCAGTTTTATAAAAACAATTACCGGTTTAAAGAATGAAGTGATGGTGTTTGTTTTGTCATGTATATATTTTTAGGTGTTTTTTGTGATATGTGCTGCTCCAAGAATTATTTATATAGCCATTTTGCTGCAGTGTAGTTTTCTTGTATTGGTTGTATTTATCCGTTTTCAGTCTTGTAAGGTAATTAATTGTTTTATATTAAAAACAGTTATGTTTATATTTTCGAATTAATACGCAAACATTTTCAACGATAGCATTTTAAACGCATCTGGGTTTTTTACCCATGTGCCTGGGTTTTTTTTGTAGGTTATCTAGGTTTTTCATGAATATCAGAGTGGCAGCCCTGCAAGGGAGGTATCAATCTGAAATGTCAGAACTAGACCTTAAATTAAAGTACTGACAAAAAATATTTTTCAACATGGTGTGTGTAAAGGCTTGGTCTTTCACGACGTGTGTGATTTATTTCCTTTCATTGTTACAACTATCATTTCCAAGATTTTTTCCTGTAAGTTCATCTCGTTAGCTCCTTCACATGTTATGCTTCGTCTCAAATTTTCTCCAACATACATTTACTGTGCATTATCTAACAGCGGCACTAAGTTGTGTTTGTAAACACAAACGTTACCACTTAAAGCTGAAAAATAATATTATGTGAACATCTGGATTTGAAAAGTCGTGTCACAACAACAAATGTAAGAGCGCTATCGAAATAAATTTACGGGAAATTTCCTTAAGAGGGACTGAGGGACTAACGAGTGAAACAAAAAAAAAACGTAATTTAAAACTAGCTGAAACCATGATTTCATGTGCGTGAACACAATAACTCACCTCATATATTTATTTTAAAAACGACAAAAAAACATTTTTCCATTATTAAGTGAGTTACATTGTGAAAGAAACATCGGCAAAGATCCTTAGGTGGCAAATTATGAAGCCCCTCACTGTAGGGGCCCACTTGCTCTTCGAAATTGTGAGTGTGAAATGGGGTCGATAAACGTAAACATCAAAACTATGTTTTGCAGAATACCATTTTGAATATTATAAAGTTGTTTTTTATTGTTGCAACATATGGCCAGTATACAACATACAAGTGCCCTCCCCCCCCCCCCCCCCCCACTACACAACGAATTTCCACGTGCGTTTCCCTTGCGAATCCTACAGATTTGAGCACCCGGGGAGAAATAATTTAATAAACAATATTTTATTTCAAAGTTTTAATGTGAATTTCACTTTACTTTTGGCTTAGCATAACTTCATACTATTCCATCCTTTAGTGAGATTTTAAAATATATTTTTGTTCGTTTTTTGCAGCCCTTATTAAACTTATTAAACTTCATTGCCGTCAAGTTTATTCGTGCATGACCTCATAACCATTTTTAATGGTATTTTCAGAGGATTATAAGGACTGAGTCATAATTCAACCTTCAACTTTGGCTGCAGGTTCATCAGGACTAAATAAGTTGAAAACATGATTGCCACTTATGGTGTAAAGTGCTTCCCAAGTCTGGTATACGTCTTTGAAATTAGAGCTCAACAACTTTTACATTGAAAATAATAGTGAAGGTATTTTAATATTGAACACTGGGTGTCTAGATAATGTTTTTTGTTGAACATAGTTATACAACCACCGTAAAAATTTGTCACTTTTGTTTGATGATTTCATTGAAACAATTGGATAGTACAACACACTACAAAAAAATGTATAGGTATTGAGGGTGTTACCTCAAATTATTTCAACGTATTCATTTTATAAAACCAACACCTTTTACGGGGGTTGAAGACCTCTAAACATCATCGAGAACCACTGTCGGCTCAGTGTTATATAATAAATAATTTCTCTATTGATTGCAAAAAACTACAGGTTCAGCTCCAATATCAAAATGGTGTATATTGTTCTGATAAACCTACAGATGATGTTTGTCGGTCGAATTCATAATTGCCTTATATTAAGGCAACAGTTTCACCAAGAATTTCCTTGCAAAACGTGCATTAATGTTTTTACCGTACATTCATACCGTCGTTACACAACCTGTTTCCTCATTGGACTTCATTTCACAGTTTAAAAAAAAATCTTTGGAAACCAGTGGCCAAAAAACAGTTTGTAATATTAAAAGAAAATTATCGTAAATTTAAGTACACTACATGACTACGGTTATTTTTGCATATATGAAATACGTTTTTCGGGATAGTAATGAGTATTTGTTAAGAAAATAGCATATTTTTTTAACCATGGAAAATATTATCAAATATTCAAAATTCTGACTTTATTTGGTTTTACCGTACTTATTAATATTAGCAGTTAAAACTGGAAAGCAATTCAGGGAACGTTTACAAATATTTTTAAATGGTACGGGTATAGTCTGTGTCATATAACTCGTCGTGAATTCGACAGTGTTCAAAATAATTTACTACCACATAGTTTGTGCATTCTTCGACGACTGTGTTCTAATAACAACGTTGTGTAGTTGTCGGTGTTCGTGAGCAAACATCGTGGCTGTTGAGGGAAAAGTGTACCACTGGTTCTATATTTGCGGGGGGGGGGGGGGGGGAGCGAGTATTTCAATACTCTCCAGATATGTGTAACATCTAACCTCGGTAACGAGTAAATTCATGTGTTCTCATGTTGCAAATACATTTATAATACGAAACACGCCGAGCGTGTTAAATATACGCAATTCTTTTTTTATAAACTACATTTCTGGACGCGAAATCACACGTAGTTTTCGCGCCCAAATTCGGTGCCACAGCTGCTACGTCAACTATCGAATCTTTATATTTCCAGAGCAAAATCTTAAACAATTTAATGAAACGGCCCTGATAAAAGTGAAAAAATTACATTTAAAAAATATTAAACATCGGTTTCAGGCCAGATTTTCGACAAAAATTTTTTTGGCTAAAATTCAACAAATAGTTAATACTATGATGTTTCCCTTTGGCTTTGTGAACTTTGGTTCGCGCCACACGCCACAGACGGCAGCAATGTGGATACATATTTCCGTTCCGCGCGATTTTCCCGTACCACACACGCGAAATCACTCCCACCAAATGCCGTCCGTACTCCTAGGGTTTAAGATGTTACTCATGTTACACGTGTTACGTGGCACAGACTGTATGCGAGGACAGGTGTGTGTGTGTGTGTGTGCCGTTTCATGCGCGCGCGTTTTTGGAATGCCTCGCCGCTGCGTCAGCAGCTGACGCTATGGTCGGCTCCACGCGCGGGCGGAATGTGCTTGTTGCTGGTCGGGAAGGATGGGGGAGGAGAGGGGGAAGGGGGGAAACTTCGGGCAAAGTTTTGTCTTGGTTTGAACTACGGGACGACGTGACGTCGCAAGCCATCTCCCCCCCGCCCCCCAACTACTCCTCCCCCTACTGGCACAACATACCTTTTGGTCGCCGGCGAAGAGCTGTTCTCCGTCGGCCCAGTCCGTCGCCGGCAGCCAGGACAGAGGTCGTCATGGGTCACCGCGAGCTCGTCGTCTCCTCGCTGCTGGCGTGGCTCGTCGCTGGGTCTTCCGTGGTCGCCGTCGATCATCTCCGTAAGCCGCCACTTGTTTCTTTTTTTAAGTTACTTCTTTAAGGCGCGTCATTGATGAGAGTGGATCACCACGATGCGCGCGCGCAACGCAACGAAATTTTTTCGCAGGAAGATGGTGGACCCATACGTATGAACATAAACCTATAACATAATCAGGGCACGTACCAAACCTATTGGTGTGCCAAATTAAACATAATTATGGTGAAACTACCCTGCGATGTATACGGTAAACTAAAATACTCATGGTAAAGAGAAATTTCAAGTTTTAAAAAACCTAAGGAAACCGGTATACTTTTTTATTGCATTGTTTTAATATTATTAATTACATGGCTCAATCCATTTAATTGATTATTTAATACTAGGTAGGCCTATATCCTTTATTTTCAGTTAAGTAATATTAAATTAATTAAGTTTGTTAGGAAATTAATTGCCATGAATTCGCTTATTTAATAAAAAATAAAACTTTTTTATAGTACAACTATCCTTTAGTATTTAATAACATATAGTCATCTAACTTGTGCCAAAACTATATAGTAAATTTTTTTTAATGAATTTTAACAATATAAGAAGAATTTTAATCGGCCCAAGCCGGTGTTACGGATTTTTTAAAGTCGTTTTAGTTATAATCGGGGACGTTTCATTGTATAGTTTAACCTTTCGCTCTACAAATTGAATGATTGGATAGTTGACGTAGCTGTTTTGGTAGCGAATTATAGGGGTGGGTGCGGAAACTACGTGTTATTCGCGTCAAGAAATGTTTTTGAGAACACAGTTTTCGTATATTTATCAGGATTTGCTTTATCTTTTTTAAGAATAAAATAGGTACTGTGTTAGAAGTAGAGACTATAGCTGGGTTCGCAATGATCCGTCTCATCAGTCCGTCAATCACGTGATACATTTAACCAATCAGATGGCCCGAACAATTCCATCCGTCCGTCCGTTAAAAGCGTGCAAGCTTTAATATTCGACGGATGGACGGATGAAATCATAACCTCAAAAAAGTCTGAAAATCTTTATCATTAGGTATTTTAAAAGTTTTTAGTTTGTTTATTTGTTAAGCTTTTTCCGTTTTATGTTCTTAAATTGCCTACGAACACGTTTTGAGTTTGATACAAAAAATTATAGTCTGAAACACAAAAGTAATTGATAATGAACGGTAACTCAAAAATATATTTAAAATGTGTATTTTAAAGTTTGTTTAATAATTTAGCGTACATGGTCGTCGAACTGGTAAACCTTCGCAAAAGAATTTTCTCGAAAATGTAAGCCTTAATAGTTTTTTGCAGCATCCAAGTGGAAAAATATTATGACTTACATGCGGATGATTGTAAACCACTCGGCTCGTTGACGGACAGACGGACGGGTGACGGATGGACGCTACGGATCATTGTGAGTCCAGCTATTGCCGCAATGTTGGTGGTTTCGCGTCCCGGATCACACAATATTTTCAAAATGTGCCCCACCAAAAATGTATCATGGTCACAGCCAAACACTTTTGTATGCCTCAGGCCAGAATTTCAATAGTCCGCCACGTCCGTCCGTCATTCGTCCGTCGATCATGCGTACGTCCGTCCATCCGTCAGCTTGCCGAGGGATTTGCAGCACTCCGCTCATCCGTCATAGTATTTTTTCCTCCCATTTTAAAAGCGGCCAAGTGTAGAGAAAACTAAAATTTTGGAAAAATGTTATCTTACATATTTTGATTGGTTTGACTATCGTGTAAGATATGCACTGATAACTCATTAAGTAAAATATTTATTTTCATCTGGCATTTATTAAAACATTTTAAAAGTTACCATTAATTTTTGTTTTTTATGTGTAATATCTTATCTCTCTGTGTACGGCATTGGGTGGGAGTAATTTTTATGAATGCAACGGAGGTTGCATCGTTTGCTCCCACTTAAAATCATTGTGATTCGTTTGTTGGCAGAAATAGGTATATTTGAAAATATATATCCTCGGACCAGTTACGAAACGCAGACAATGCTACTGTCTATTAAAATACAGCTATAGTCACGAAATATTATCGCCATAAATACGTTCTCCCTTTGGTATTTTAAGATTTGCTATCGTAAGAGGCCTGCCAAATTCGCGTTAGTCTTTGGAGATAGCTGCTACCCCTGAGCTGCTTTCTCATTCTACCATAGGTAGCTATTATGACACGCCCAGAAACATTACAAAATTCAAATGGTCCATACACAGAAAAAATAACTTTTCTGTACTATTACAATTGATTCCTGTGGCAACCAATTGCCAAAAGTTAGTTTGTAACACTACAAGAAATATATTGTACAATTTGTACAACACATGACCAGGGCCGCTGAGAGAATTTGTGGGCCCCTGGGCAGCTGGGGTAGTAGGCCCCCTTCCTTTTTTTTTGCATACCACTACTACGTAGGCCTATACCATAAATATATATGGTATCGTAAAATTGCATACTTCATTTGAACATACATAACGATTTCCTAGTTACGCAAAAAAAAAGAGAGCATGTGCATGTATTATCTCAGTGCACTTTTACATTGTTAATCCCATGAAAATAAAAATAATAATTAATTTTAATGTATATGTTGCTAAAAAAAAATATCTTAAATGGTAATCAGAAACTGCATTATTATGAGTGTTTAAAATACATAAGTATAATAATTTATTCTGAAAGTAAATATTACTAAAATAATGTAAAGTAATAATCAATTTTATTACTTCGAAAACATCAAACACACTGAACCACGTTCATTACATTGAAAAATTTGTAATACATATTAATTATTTATAATGTTCCAGGGACGTCGGAACGTTTTCATTAGTGAGGGGCTGAACAGATGTATCACACTTACCTCAGTCATAGAGCGGGGGGTCCGGGGGCCCTCCCCCGGAAAAATTTGGATTTTTAGATGCAAAATTGTGCTATTTAATGAGTTTCCGAACCAAAATATTAAATATACCATTCCAAGACTTTGATAACGTAGTATGTGTTAAATACTAATCTGACAGTAGATGTAGTACAATTTAAATAAAATACCATCTAGGAATTTGCAATCATTTTACAGTATATTGACAATCATAAATTTGATTTTCTAATCAATGTGATCACCAATGCAACATTTGTAACTACAGGTTGAGAAAAATACTACTACGACCAAACATTTATTCCGGGAAAAGGAGGGGGGAGAAATGCTACTCTCGTCCCCCCCTGCATAACAGCACGGGGGCGACTCGCCCCTGCTGTCCCCCCTGTTCCGACGTCCCTGTAACGTTCCCATTTCTGCTACTAAGCAAGTATTTTGGTGTGAACTGAATGTTACAAGTACCTACTGCTCGGATAGGTTATTGGTTATCGACTGTAGTTTTAGGAACACATAAAACAATTATATATATATATATATATATATATATATATATATATATATATATATAGTACAAGATTTTTTAATAGCAGGGGGAAAATGTTCTTCCAGCCATTTTTTTTCCACTTCCCAGCCGGGCGCCCGGGCCTCTAAGGCTACCGGGCCCCTGGGCATTTGCCCCTTTTGCCCCCCCCCCCCTCTCGGCGGCCCTGCACATGACTGTGGTTATTTCTGCATATGTGAAATACGTTTTTCGAGATAACACTGAGTATAATTTACAAAAATTGGTGGATAATTTATGTTTCATTCAAGAATATGTTTTAAAACCTTGCAAAAGATAATAGAATATTAATTAAATTGTTATTTTTATTATTATGCTTATAAATGTGCGCAGTTATTACTGGAAAGTTATTCAGGGAACGGTTCACAAATAACTCAAACTATTGGAGGTAATGAGACAACACAAAGCATAAATGCCTTGGCAATAATCCGAACCCAGTATTACTGCGGAGTTATTTTGTAGAGATATAGTTGTTTTCACGAAAATGTACAAATGTAAACACATCTGTAATTTTACATGATATTTCTGTACCGTTTACAAAAAAAATAATTACGGCGTTCCTTGCGTTCGTCGTTCTCACTTTTTTCGCAGCCAATCGGAAGGAATTACTAAATTACCGACCCCCCCCCCCCTCCACCCCGGCCAAACAGAAAGCGGGGATAGCTTTGATTTTTGACGGACGGGTGCACGAAACAGCAGAATTTTTAGAAGTTTTACTGGCAGGGGAATGATTTTATAGCAGTGTTACTGTGCCAAATGTAAGCAACGAACAGTTGAACGAACAATAAAAAAGAACTACATATGCATGAATTAACAACTGACTGGTGCAATCCCCATGGAAAGAGAACTCGGAAATTTCGAGAACTCTTTTGACTACAGGCTATAAATAAAAATTCCTGGTGTGATCTTCCAATGTTTGCTATTCCATTGGCTATTTCTTCTGAGATACCTACTCATTGTTCTTGTTAATCGTCACTTTCTGATTCGCTTGCTTCTCTCCTTAGCTGAGCATTTCTTTCTCACGAACGAAGGGGGCGTATCTAAAAAAACTGCGGTATGAAGGTTTGCATCCTAACTTGCGACCAAAATAAATCCGCAAAATTTTCATAACTCTACCGTCCGCCAGTCAAAAGTAGAAATTTGCCAAATTTTTGAGGACGGACAGACAGACTTGGAATTTTTCGGGCCACCTTATTGGCTGCAGGTCACAAGGATGATGGACGGATGACGGACAGTCTTGCGGAAATATTCAACGCTGGACTGCATACCTTACAATTTACATATTTATTCCAGCTGTTTATGATTTTTTTTTCCCCACAGATTCCATTACGTATTATTTACACAACTATTTGGCATAACATTGCATTTTTACCTTCCCAAAATAACCGCATTCGTGCAGAGTAAACATTTTACTCGCATTAGGTAACCCATCCTGTTTTAGGTTTTCCATGATTTTCCGAAATTACTCAGTTTTAATACTCTGGTGGTTACTTCCCCCAGTTAAAAATTCTGAAATTAGATTTAATTTTTGACTTTTGTTTTAATGGAAAGGTAAAAATAGTTTTGTTGATATCTAGTGATGGGTCGAATCCAAATTTTCTCAAATCCAAATATCGAATTCTAATTCCTCAGGGTACCTCGAATATCCCCTTCAAAACGGAATCTAAGTGCCAAGGGTAAAAAATAAAATAAAGTACGATAACTTAAATTTATTAACTATGGTGTTGAAACATTCTACCCTTTAAATGGTTGTTTCACCAACAAAGTTTCCAGAATCAATAAATATTGTAATTTTATTTGCTTAATCACATGTTAAAAGGACAATATCTTGGGGAATTGACCTAGTAAACTTAAGAGATAATCAGTAATGTATATGTTTTTTTTTAATTTACCATACGTGCTGTAATATTTTACTTCGAATGTTTTTACTCGAATATAGAATCCTTAGAATACTGAAGTTTGTATGGTATTTGAGAATCAGATGATTTTATTGGCTCATTGATAATTACCTATAACTTATAACATATAGTTATAGAATTAAAAATAAGTGCAATTTTTTATTTACAAAGGCCCCTATAAAATATTATTAAAATTAAAAAAAGCAATTCAACTGTGATCTTGAGAATAGTATTTTTGTCTGGTCAAGAAATTTAAGAAAAATGGGTTAAAGTTACATAAAGAAATTCCTACTACTAGCAAGGAAACCTAAAAATAAATAAGTTGAAACTAATTTTAAAAAAACTGCTCTCCTGAAATGATAAAATTGTGTGTCAGAGATACATAAATATAAACGCATATAATTTTTTTTCTTGGTACATGCATAATACCTAAGATTTTTACTCTATGAAAAGTAACTTCTACAAAGATAATTGATAACTATGCCTGTTAACCTAGAAATGTGGGTTTGTTCATTACCTTCAACAAACGCTCCTATAGGAAAATTGTTATTCTGTTGTTGTAATATTTAATTTCAAAATACAATCGACGACATGTTGGCCGGAAATTGCATATATATATATATATGTATAAATGTATATATACCCATATATACATAGGTACATACTCCTTTTACGTATATTGTTAAACGTTTAAAAAATTATTTATATGACTTGATGACAGTCACCCAAGTATTTTTGTATAGTATATGCATGCTTTGCATTACCAGTTCAACACATAACGGGAATACAGATAACTTGTCGTCACTATCATAATATGGCTAAAATACTCAGTAGGAATCAATGAAGTGCTCAAACAGAAATATATTTTATTCCTAGCAGATGGCTGATCCAGACAACTCTAACCACAATATTTTTTTTTCTCTCGGAAAGGTATATAAAAATAAATATAATAAGAATTTACGTATTCATAAAATCTTATGTCAACAAAATAATATTTGAAATGGTACATTAATATTCTCAATTTGTATTACTTCTTGTGTGGTTTTTCATTTCCAGATGTTTGTAACAACTCACTTTTCATTATTCAAAATAACAAACTGTCTTCATCGAGATCTCGCAAATGATTTTTTTATAACTTCAAGGGGGGAGGGGGGTAAATCCTCCCCGCTCCACTTCCTTGCGACAACAACTGTTAAAACACATCACATGCGTGGCGTGGCGACGCATCCTTCCCATATTCAGCCAGTTCGCATTCTAGGAACCGCAGTTGTTTTTCCCTGACGTCAGCACTGCGCGGTCAGTTGACTCCAAACATCACGTTGTTTTGCCAACAGTGCTCAACTCCGCGTGGTCATTTTTAGCTTCCGCGAAACGCTTGCATAACTGTCTCACTTCAGCTTTGCCAACAACTAGGGGCGATTTGCAAACTCGGGAGACTCAGAGCAGCGTTTCCAATAGAACAAACGTCTGTTTGTTGTTTAGAGTTGAAACTTTGAGGCCTCGCTTCTGGTGATATGCGGATTTATTTATAAAATACTACGGTCGTCAGCTAGATCAGTTTTTAGACCGATTGAAACTAGACATATGCTCTCAGGGTAATTTGAAAAATGTTAAAAATAAACTGCGAAAAAATCTTGTTATTATTCTTGTTGTTATTTATAGGTTAATTTAAGGTTATAATGTCCTTAAATGTATTCAGCATAAATTATAACTTCGCTTAATTTCAATGAATTTTGTAGAGTTGAAGAAGTATTTACTTTTCCCTAATCTAACTAAAGCTAAGTGCATTGGGAGGGATCTGGGTTAGGGATGACTCTAGGTGCGTCTCACGCCGAAGCCTACATATATGTCTAATCATGCTGGGTTTCAGACATGCATAGGGGTGAAGTATTCACCTTGTGCTAGGTAGGGATTGGCTGACCATGGCACAGTGATTGATACCATGAACTAGTCCTCTACTTTAACACTAGACTATAATTAGTTGAGTTGGGCGCAGGTAAAAACCTGCATAGGCACAGGAAAACTCGAGGCTCATTCATGAGGGATGCAATAAGTCATGCAGGCTGAGTGCAGGTCAAAGAAAGAGGGCCCAGGAAGAAGATATTATCGGTGCAGAAAAGGGACAAGTGGTGGGAATTTGGATATTTATGTCCTCATTGGCATTGGATGGCACAGTTTTTTTTGGGGGAGGGGGAGGGCGGATGCTGTCGTTTCCCATCCGGTTGCCAGTCAGCTTATTGGAGGAATTGCGTAATCGCATTCGGTTTTATTTAGCATTTTTACGTCACCCTGTTATGCACAGAAGTTACAGTTGACGGTATGTACCTCCAACTGTGTATGCGTCCACTGCGCACATGTCCCTACATTCCTTAGCAAATGCTGCCACAAAGGAAAGAACGCATTTATAAGGAATTGATGATATCCGAATATTCTTACTGCTAACACTACCTTCTGAACTTTGATCGAAATAATGTAAACGCATCCAATTTGAGTCGTGGTATATAAGTTACTTAAACAACCACGAACATTCGAAGTAATTTTAACGTAGCGTAGATGTAGTTTTGGATACCGAAATAATAAATATACTTACAGTGAACATATACTTTTTTTTAACGATTTTCTTTGTCTCTTTTTGAGGTATAACTTACTATTTACGTTTTCAATCAATCTTATGCCAAAATTATGAAGTAATATTATGAACAAACACAATAAAACTATATTCCGATGCTAATGAATGGAGAGACGCATCTCTGGACGCAAGTGTAACATTCCTAAAAATCTACATTTTTTACTAACATTCACACACACTCGCGCATGTTCGATCACACGTTACTGAGACCACAGTAAAATCTGAGCATAGGAGTTTATAATAATTACCTGAAACGTTTCCTTGAAAATCGAACGATATTTTTGTAGTTGTGTAGCGAGAGAGATAGCTGAATGGGTCTGAACCCTTCCCAAAGGTAAAATAGTTACACAAATTATTTAGTAGAGAAAGAAATTTAGGATTGAGAAACCGCTTGACATTCCTGCAGCAGTTAAAATGATTTAAAGTTATGCCATTTATCCCGCTGAGTTAAATTAAACGACACTCAAAAATTACCCTTATAATTAACATTGTTAGGGCGTAAAATTTTTTCAGTTAGAAATTAAATGCGAAAATGTACCAAAACCTAATAAAATTAAAATGTATAGTTCTGGGCGACCAAAAAATTAAAAATAAATATTGATTTAGAATATAATCTTCACACCCTGATGAATCAAATGATAAAACAATTAAATTACGATGTGTTGTTAATACAGTGATAGCAGCACTTGCTAGAACAATTTTAAGATGATAAAGGATTGAACTATTATAATATTTCTGTTTAATTTTTATTAACTGCGTTCAAGAAGACTTTTACATTCCCAGTGATCAAAGAGATACTACTATTTAAATGTCTTTAATTGGGCGCGTTCGGGAACACGGCCGTACCGGATTAAGGATTTTGCCAGATTATCGAACGTTAATATAGTTTTAATGAGGATCCCAAACAATAACAATTTAAAAATATATATTATCTGCTCCAAGACAAAAAAAATACTAATGGGCGTTAATGTTTTCAAAATACTCAGATATCACGCTGCTTCAAAATAAAAAAATAAAAACCTCCCGAATCAAACCGGAAAAATCAGAATGTTAGTTGCTATATCAGTTCCGGATTACAGAATGTTACGAACGGAAGAATTCCGGATTAAAGAGCCCGTATGTACATGACAACTTTTGTTTATTTCCTCGCTGGTTGGGCACCCTTACATAACTAAGCTCTTGGCCACGTTACTGATGTGTTGATTGTCTTTGGTTTTTGACGTTTTTGACGTTTTAACGTCTAATAAATCGATGAACGCCGGCTGCACGCACGAACAAGTGTCCCGTTACGCACATTGTCCCGTTACGCTGTGTCCCGTTACGCTCATTGTACGCTTGCGCCGCATCTATCTCTCTTCCACTCGATTGGAACAACCATCGATTTGACTTTTTCGAGGCACATTAAACTTGGAAACACTCCCATTCGTTTCCTACTTTTCCTATCATCGTCCTATCCTTAACAGAATAACACAGATTGGAAGAAGTTAAATAGCAAACATGTATAAAGGTTATAGTTAAAATAATCTCTTCGTTAAAGTAATAAACATATTTGAATTAATGAGTGCAAATAGAAGTAAATTTATCAATTAAAATGTAGATTTAATTTCACTCCTTTGTATCCATACAAAATAGTGATAATTCAATAAAAATGATTCAATTGTATTCATAAAAGTATGCAATCATTTCATCAATGTTTTGTTATGACTTTGTCATGTTAAACTATCGTCCGTAAACCGACTTTACAGACAACCATTTTTTTTTTTGCAGCTTCGTTCGTCAAGATCTGCAGGAGAAGCGACCCGAAGCTGAGCGAATGCGTCAAAGACTCAGTGGAAAACCTGAGGCCGTACTTAGCCGCAGGTGAGAACACTTATTATTAAGGACTGGAAAAATTCTTCGTTTCAGTAACTAGGATGGACTTCACGATGTTCCACATATATGAGAAAATTACACATGCTCGTTAGATTTCCAACTCATGACATCTGTTAACTGGGACGCTTGTGATTTTGGTACTTCTTTTGTAGAGGGTTTTCCATTTGGCTCAGACTCCTTTATGTAACTAACCTGTGGTCCAATCACTGAAGCAGCATGAAGATGAAACGAGTTTGGATTCTACTCTATCGCAAAAATTGTATCCGCGAATTTTTCAGGTCTCTACTTATAATTTACGTTCATCTCGAGGTGATTAGAGACGATAACATACGACTGTAAGTATATTCTGTGTCGCATAACTTGTCTCAAAATTTGACGTCTTTCTTAAGAACTGTAACTTGCAAAGCATCATATGACGTTTATTTACGAATGTAAACAACCACATGAAATTGCTTACAAACAGTTTTGACAGAATAAACATAGGTAGATGGATGTGTAAAACATTTGAACAAATTTTGAGAACTGTCACATTTGAGACAAGTTAAATGTCTCATTCTGTACGCAAAATAAGTGTACACTGTAAAATTTTCTTTTAAACAGAACATAAACATTCGTGTTAAATAACATATATTTATAAATTTGTACACCGACATTTCAACAACTGTATCGCTGCAAAATAGTGTTCGCAGCAATACTGGGTTCGGATTCTTACCCTGGCATTTATTATGTGTGTTGTCCCAGTACAACCAATAGTTAAAGTTATTTGTAAAACCGTTTCCTGAGGAGCTTTCCAGAATTAAATGCGCACATAATCATGATACAACAAAATAAAGTCAAATATTTTACATGGTTGAAAAAAGATTTGCTTGAATGAAACATCAATTTAAAAAAAACATTTCCGCCAATGTTCGTAAGATGTACTCAATATTATCTCGATAAACATATTTCACATATGAAAAAAATAACCGTAATCTCGTGTTGTACAAAGTTACAATATCTTTCTTGTAGTGTTACAAACTATTTCTTGGCAAGTGGTCTCAAAAGGGATATTTGTAAAAGTACAGAATATTACTTTCTGGCAACTCTAATAGGTCGTGGATAAGAGTATAGAACCACGCAAAAGTTTCCTTGGAGTGATTTTACCGAAATCAGTATGGCCGGATCGAATTTTAAAACTGGGATCTGTTGACTTCCAGTCCAGTGTCTTACCACTAAGTCCCGGATCTCGTTCAAAATTCCATGCCAACCCCTGGGAAGATTAGCGTTTACTCGCGAGCAGAGATTGCAGACATTTGCAGCCATTTTTCTATCAAACTGTCTTGGCTTTCGAGGTAATCAACCCTGAAGATGCCTGCTGCAGTGCGGAGTGAAATGTCGGTACACACTACCACGTTGTAGTTTTGACTGACAGTTACCTCACCTAAAGTCGTTTCGCCGACTTTTCGGACGAATTACTATTAGCCTACTAACTGCATCTTTTGGAGAAAAAAAAGTTCATTTAAGAGGGTAGTATCGTATACAATCTTTTCCTGTTATTTTGTGTTTTGATGCGATTTGGATTAAAATCTTAACTATGTGTAACTTTATTGTTAAAAATAAATTTCAATCAATTAAAATTGTGGTTCTTTAATCTAAATAGGGACGTATATATAATTTTTAGTGTCTCCATAAATTGGAATAAACATAATGTTACGAAATTTTTAATAATATACTGAAACTGAAGATTTTTATAAAAATAATCTAGGTATAAACATAAATACAAACCTGTAAATTACTTCACTACGGACATATCTCGTATCATGTTGGGATCGAAACATAAATAAGTTTTTACGTTCTTCAATCCAATAAATTATCACTTGTTCAAAAGATAAAACTATTTATAAAAGCTCTACTATAAATTATTTTAGGGTTTCCTCTAGCAGGGAAAACCTGAAAAACAAAGGAAACTAAAAATGTGCTTTCAAACCTTTGAAAATACAGGGAAAACTAAGGGAATTGTAAATGTGGCCTCTATACCTTCAGAAACACAGAAAAAACGTATGGAATTTAAAATATGCCTTAAAAATGTTTGGAAAAACCAGGAAACTGGCAACATCCAAGTAAAAATCAGTATATCGCACATCCAGTAAAGTAGTACCAAAACTCAAAGAATGCAAAACAGTGTTGAACTTTAACACCATTATTTTGATGGGTTGAGAAACAAATTGCTATTATAAAATAACGAAGTATTTGTATTACAATTTGTTTGACACCAAACGGACATAAAACAGTATTTAACTCACGAAAAATACGTTTTACTTAAATTTTGAGTATAGTAACTAAAAAATTGCATTTTTGCGTTACAACAATATTTTACTCGGTGTGCGATTTTTAATATTTAAACTATATTATAGTTTTATTTTTTTATATGAATTCAACTTAATGGAAACAAACAAATGTGTGTTAATTTCAGTGATGTATCTTTTTAAAATTTGTATAAAACTAATTTATTTGTTTGATTTCAGGCGGGCAGTTTTCGTTATTTAGTTTTGGTGTATATATTAACAGTGAAAACTGCATATTTTTTTTTGGAAAAACATTCTATAGAAAGTTTTGCATTTATGTCTCTTGATAAATACTTGTGCTGTGGTGAATCTGTTGTATTACCAGGTATGCCAATATGAAAAAAACTGAGAAGGGCGGGGAGGTTTCATGGGATAGGGAAAACAGGGAAACGCTAGATAAAATCACGTTCTTTGGATGGTAATTGAAATGGGGAAGATTGACTAAAATTGTATTTTTAGACATACGCCATTGCTAGTTATACTGTATGTCTAGGGGCAGGCATTTTTCGCGAAAAGACCTGAACACTTATTAAACTGCAACAAGGTAAACCCGCACATGTGGTTTCTTCCTTGTGAATGGCGGCCGTCTGCGAGAGAAGTCGTTGCCTTATTTGCCCGAGCCACCCAGGACGCGTTTACTTCCGCACTGAATCACTGTGATTGGTGTTGTTACAATCGATTTGTACCTGGGAGAAACTCGCCCAATCACGAAACACAGACGGTGCTATAGTGTTTTAACTTTCATCTAGTCTCGAAATCTTTTCGCGAAATCTGCATGCCCCTATGTATGTCATATGAAACCTCAATAACGGATGTTCCAGGCCACTGTGTCCATCTGTGCTGCAGTATTTATCTGACTAATTGTCTGTATCTTCTTATATTTCAACTTTTGACATCAGCTAATTTTGGCTTGTTTCCTTTGATACTTTGTCTGAAACCTCATCTTAACCCAGATAAACTGGCTGGAGTAATTGTGTAGACAGCCTGTAAAAAGTCTTCGTTCAAGGATAACCAGACGTTGACTGACTCGCGCGCTGCGCTGCCTGCCTGTAGGCATACCGGAGCTGCGCATACCGCCGTGCGAGCCGCTGGTAATACCGCAGGTGGAACTGAACCAGGGCAAAGGCCCAGTGAACGTGAGGTCGACCTACTCCAACATCAAGGTCTGGGGCCCCACCAACTTCCAGCTGAAAACTGTCAAGTGAGTAGCCTACACTCTCTTCTCCGGGGCGATAACTCGAGATGATTTACTGAACCACGATTATTTTTAGAGACCTGAAAAATTCGCGGGTTCAATGACCTGCAGGATGAACTCCACAGTTCTACGTACACTCGGTCAAATGTCACCCACTCATTGGCTGCTGTCGTGTGAGACGTCCCAGCGTAGCAGCCTGTGATTCGATAAAGCTTTGGTCGGGCGTTTATCATTGGCCCAGAGGCGTCCAGGTGAGTTGTGAGCCAATAGCAGATGCAGCACTGAGGTATAACTATTTGTATTTTAGCCTATCGCGAAATGAATTCGCGAATTTTTCCGGTCTCTAATTGTTTTCCATATTCGTCAGGTAGCAAAGTGGACTTGGAACACACAAACACCTGATTCGCGTTGATGATTGGTAGGGACGTGTATTTTTTTTTTTTTTTTTGTGGATTGATCCGGGCAATCATTAGACTGCAAACGAAGTAACGCCCACGCGAGCAGTTTCTTCCTTGTGATTGGCGGCCGACGGTAGGCAAAGCCTATTTGTCCGGGCCACTCACTGGGATGGCCGTGATTCGTTTGCCTGCAGTAAACACCTACCTTGTAGGCCCGGTCCGTCCTTCAAGGCGAACCCTTGTGAAGCGCGCTTCCTTCTCCGGGGGCGCACCGAGACCGCGTCAGTCCTTCTTGCGGCTCCTGAGGCCAGGGATTTCTTACTGGTTGGCTTCGGTGGTTACGCCAAGCGGGCTGGATTCAAAAAAATTGCCGCAATGCGAACATTTCCCGGCGGGTTGCGGACACGTCAGGGATGCAGCTAAGGAGTTTCGCTGGCTGCCTAACGCTCAGGCGTGTAGCGGTGACGCTCTTAAGGACGTCCGCGTTTATGGGAGCTGCCCTGCCACTCATGTCGCTGTGATGGCGTGCTTGATTCAGGGGACCGTTCAAAAAAACTGATGTAAACTTAACTCATCTCGAAACACATACGACACAGTAATGTTTTACCGTGTAGCTGGTCTCGAAATCTTTACGCGAAAAATTGCCTGCCCCTGATGATTGGACTGGCGGGCCTTTGGACACGCCCTTGACGTCTTTGAGCCAGTTATAAAACAAGGTAAATAAGTCGCCAGCAAATCACGTAACACCGTCTAAAGGACGTGACGTTGTTTTTGAACTGTGGGCATTCTACTGATATCCCATTACATGTAGGCAAGTTCATCTAGAATGGAAATGAAATAAAAAAACCGTGAAATTATTTCAGCTGTTGTCCTTGGAGAGAGAGGCGGATCTACTACTTGATGCTGAATGGCATAGGATGCAGAAGGTAACAGTAATTATGTAAGGACCTTCAAGATTTTGTTGTGAAAATCTGGCGTCGTTGTTTTAGCAGTCCGCTAAATGGCACAATATTAATCCTGTTTTAACAATAATTTAGTTTAAAATTTACAGTGGGAACATTATGACAGTAAAGTGCTCTGCTTTAAGAAAAATATTTTTTTATCGTTAAACCTCCAGTGGTTTAAATTTCCTTAATGAAATAATCAATTTGCGTCAGGGGATGATAAAATACATTATTTCAGTATGAAGTTGTAAAATATTAATGTAATGTGGCACCATTCCACTAGGGACTCTATGTTGAATGCACAAAGAGCGGCCCGAAATTTGCCAACTAGCATTTCTGCCCAGACCTCCACCAAGCATCCATCTTTGCTCCGGCTGAGTCGCTTAAGTCGTGTTAGAGAAAAGGCAACTGCGAATTCAAGCAGCAATGCTTAACTTTTATTGCTACTATGGAAAATGGGACTATTTGTTATTTTTGAGTTGCTGTCGTGATTGGTAGGGACTTGCAAAATTCTAGTCATTCCCCAGTGCCAAGTTAGCGTGCCCAATAAAGTCTATGTCAAATGGGTATTGGCTCCTGCTATATTTCCCATCCTCTCCAGGTTACACATGTGTCCGTCAGCTGTTTTCGTAAGTATTTGTGATTATATTATAGCCATAAAATGCATATCAATTAACGAACTCATCCAATGCTAAATTAAATTCACGTATACTATCTTATTGTTTTTTTATTAGTTCATATTTTCACCGCGGGACTTGGTTCGTGGTGCGAGCTCTAGTAATATTGACGTTCGGCTTTCGGTTTTGTAAGCAAGGTCCCCACTACACGCACACATCTTTTGATTGTCACTGTTCCTGAGCAGAAAGCCCGAGGGAAAAAAAGGAAGTTTTAATAATAAATAATTCTACTGAAAATAAGATTATTTCAATCCAGTGCTCTCTTTAAATTAAAACTTACTGGGAAATCAACGAAAGATGCACACGGTAAATACAACAGCGTTTTTAACTTTGCGTTTTAACCTACGATGTTGGTTGGGGTTGTTTGCGTGGAGGGAGGGCCGATGGTGCAGTCACGCCGTGTGCTGAGGTGTCGCGCGCTGCTCTGCCGCAGGCTGGACCTGCAGCACAACCGGGTGCGCATGCGCGTGTTCCTGCCCCACCTGTACTTCACCAGCGACTACGAGATGTCGGGCCGCGTCCTGCTGCTGCCCATCGCCGGCCGCGGTCGCTGCCACAGCAACTACAGTGAGTCGCGCTCCTCCGCCGTCCCCCGCTGTCCTTGGCTGTCCTCCGCTGTCCTTCGCTATACTTCACTGTCCTTCCGCGTCCGGTTGACCATACCGCAGGGACCGTAAAATTTTCACGTTTTCGAAGTCCACTTTGGTTGCCACAATTTTTTTTCGACATCACTTTTTAAACCATAACATTGAATTTTTTTTAAAGAAAATTATAAAGACAGTAAAATAGTGCATATTTACTGTAATTTTTTTACAGTTTAAGGCAATTGGAAAATGAGTTAAATACTGAAGACCAATGACTTCACGAGAAAAAAAAAAGTTATTCGCAGCAGCCATTTCACCAAGTTATATTCAAATGCTTAAATTTTGAAAATCAAACCATAATAATTTTTATGGTTTGTTTATCCCCTCTTACGGGGTAGTATTACATCTTTCATTTTTAACATTTTGTGTTTTTGCTATTGATTTTTAATAGATTTATACAAAAACCTTATTCAATTGCTTATAACATGCGTTCTATACAAAAAAAGCCCTTGTTTAATGGTTCCTCTGAACTCATAGGCAAATAACACAGTTTTGGATTAACTTTACATATGCAGAATTCATCTTCGAACTCTTTCATTTTATTATATAATAGACTAAATCAATAAAAAATAGGTTTTCTCGAAACCACGGAGACATTAGTTTTTTCAAAGTGTTAAGGAAACAAAGTTTCTAATTGATTTTTGATTGGTATACTAAATAGTAAAGTGTTTGAAGACGAGGGCTGCATACGAACGGCTAATCCAAAACTGTAAACCACAAGATTCCATGCTTTTAGTACTTGCTAGCACCGACGAATTTTAGCCTTTTAAGTTAAAAAATTAAAAAAACTATTTGAAAGAGCCTCTTATTGAAATGAAATATTTATATATTATTAATTTATAGGAAACAATAAAAAAAACAGGAAATATTAGAAGGAAAATGAATCGTGGCACGACCACCTGGACGGTATGAACATGGGCGTCGCAAGGATATATTTTTTTTTGGGGGGGGACTTAAATTTATTTAGTTGTTTGAGGAATATCCATCCCCTGGAAAAAAAAAGCGGCGGGGGGGGGGGGTCCTACCCCGGGAAAATTTGGGGTTTGAAGGTGCAAAAAGGTATTTTTTAGGCATTTTTCTTTCATAAATATTCTAATTATAGTTGGTTGTAATATATAATTTATTTTTTTGTAAAAAAATATTTTCAGAGAACAAATTTGAAAAAAAAAAACAGTTAACATATCTGATGTTGCTATATCCACACAAAATCATTAATTTAAACATCAGGAGAAACTACGAAACTACGAAACTAAATATATTATTGGAGGGGACGAAATTGAAGACTTTTATTATTTGGGGGGGGAGGGCGTGTCCCCCCCGTCCCCCCCGGTTGCGAAGCCCATGGTATGAAACTCTCTGATCGCTCCCTGGTCGGTCCCGCAGCCGACGTGGAAGCAGCTTGCGACATGAGCGGCAGGATGAACAAGCACGCTGACGGGAAGACCTACTACCAGGTGACCGACTTGAGGTTCCGGCTCGACATCGGCAACGCCAGCATGCACCTGTCGGACCTCTTCAATGGCGACCAGATGCTAGGTGAGCATCCGAACCTCACTCGTACGTTTGAATATATATACTGTATAGAAGTCGCCAGCCCAGGTTAAAATTTCTAATACGGTTTTGAGGTAGTTGGTTAATTCACCGCCGCAATCGCCACCATCTCTAGGGCATCGACTTGTGGTGGTCCCTAGCGGACGAGTGCCGAACTCTTCAAACACCCCTTCCCCACCCTCCCTCAAACTTGCGTTGTCCTCCACCCACCCTCTACCCCACCTCTCATCCCTACAGTTTTGTGACGCACAAACTCCCGTTGAAAGACCTTGACCTGCAGTGAATGTTGGGTTAGGGGTGCGGGGAATGACAGCGGGCGACAGTGCTGCGCTCTAACGTGTAAATAACAACCTAAGACGATACAGGGAGTTACGGCAGCGCACTGCAGCGGTGAAGTTCCCAAGCTGCTCCTCATACGCTCCTGAAAAACGTAGAGTAAATCCTATCCACTCGCGACTTCTATACAGTATATATATTCAAAGCTCGTACGTTGGGTATGCTCGGCTCCTGGCTTGTAGCCGCGTCAAAGAAGAAGAAGATTTCACCGACGTTCCAAGCGCGGCTCCAGAAGGGAGAGGGGTAACTCAGGGGGGCGATAGCCCCTCCCGAGCCCAAATTTTGTTTTAAATTTAATTTTATAGGGTACATTTACGTTAACTTCCTTCAAAAGTTGTTTCAAACTATTAAATGACGTATTTGAGACCATACATTCGTAAATATTCCAAGCCTATCTCTGACTTATTTGGAAGGGGGGCCTAAATGTCATGCTTTGATACTGAACCTTTCTCTATACGATAGCCCCTCCCGAGAAAGTCTTCCTGGAGCCGCCGCTGCGACGTTTCGGTAGACGTGGCAGTCGCCATCGTCAGGGCAGCAGTCACCTGTAAGTGAATGCTGCCCTGAATGTGACGACTGCGCGTCGGTAAAATCTTCTCCTTCGCGGCGGCTACAAGGCCACAAGACTTCAGAAAATGACTTCAAGAGCCTACACCAATGTTCTATGATTGGTTATTGTAATGGGGAAGATTAATTTTATTTTATTTTAATTGGACATAACGCCATTGTCGGTTACATTGCATGTCATAAGAGACATCAATAACGGGGAGAAAAATTTGCAAGCACACAGACACAAATAAAAATCAGCCTTTGTAAAAAGTTTAAAGCATCGATAACACAGAGAATTCCGTGGAAGGAATTTTAGTCGGGAAAATATAACAGCACAGACGACGGTACTGCAGCAGAAAGAACAATGACCTTAGGCTACACAGCGACGAACAGAGATCCCTACGACGATACTAAACAGACAATGTAGACAACACGAAGACAAACAGACGAGCTCAGCAATGTAACTAAACAGATATCATGAACCACAACAAAGATAGCATAGATGAACACAGTAGTCTTCCTAATAATTTTAAACTTTTTATATCAACTGATTTTGGATTTTTTTTTCAGTTTATTATATATTACATATTTTTCGTCCGTTATGGATATTTCTTATGGCATACAGTGCGAATGTCAAACAGGAAAAAAAATTTGCAATTGAAGACACCGTTAAATACTTTCACTTTTATTTAACGAAACCAGTTACGTGAAACTTGAAACTTAAATTTACCTAACCATTCAATGCAATAACCAATATATATACTTATATGAACGAGTTTCACGAAAACAAAATTTCTGCCAAAATTCTGTGAACTTCTAATTAATACTTCATGCAACAAATTTTCGTCAGTTTTGCATTAGACATTTCAAGAACCAATTTCAATTATTGAAATTCCTTTTATAAATATTATTATAGTTGGTATTATCTTTGAAATATTTGTGCAATCGGAGTGCATGACTTGATGTAAGCTTTTGGACATACGCCACTGCTATGCACATGTATGTCTGTAGAAGAAAACTACAAAAAACACAAATGACAAAAACACAAATGACAAAAACACAAATTAAGCAATAAATTGCTGTTGTCAGGATATAAACACCACACAATACTCCACAGCAGGAATATGGTCAACAAACAAAGAAAAACAAATAAAAATCGACTAACAAAACGAAGAAACACCCACAAATAATAACAGCACAAAAATACCGAACCCAAAAAATTCAGCACAACAGTTGAAACGAGACAAAAACACAGCAAAACGATAAGACGAAACAAACACAATAGTTTTCCAAAAACAGAATAGAACGAAAAAAAAAACACAAATGATGACAGCACAAAAATATTGAACCCAAAAAAATTCAGCACAACAGTCAAAACGAGACAAAAACACGACAAAACAAAAAAAAAAACAACAGTTTTCTACATCAGAAACAAGCATGTTTTTCAAAAAAACTTTCTCCATTTCTACCCTTGTGGTCGAATATTGTTCATAAACTAACTCGGCCAAGATTTTCCGCAATATTAAATTTTATGTATCAGTTTGGGAGTGATTTGTGAACAATTGTGGCAGTTATCATGTCCACAAAATTGTGCTGTGTGAGCGTGTATATGCACGCGCGCACACACACACTGCCACAATTTGTCTCAAATCACTTCCAAACTTATATAAACACATATAAACTTTTGAGTTGACGGTTTTGGTTTCGATGGACCATGAAACTAAAACTATACAATAAAAAATTTTTTTTTCCGAAAGTCGCACCATGGTAACAGCTACAATAGGTAGTATTTCTTTAACATCGACCTAATTATTTTTCTTTATATCGTGTTTACCATGGATCCATTGCCTAAAAATTTCTTCATAGATTGTTTTTATTTCCTTGACTTACGGACCAAAAAATTTTCATGTCAATAGTTTACGCATATATCACTTTTTTATGAACGGAAGTGTTCATAGTCTATATTTCACTTCCAAAATGATACATAAAATTAAAATATAGAATATTTTGGTCCAGTTAGTTACTAAGCAAAATTGGACGAAATGGGAGAGATTTTCTAAAAAATTCTGGTAAATATTTTTAACTTTATTGCTATGAAAAATTAACACAACCGAATAGAGATTTTATACCTCAAAGAATAATACTAAAAATTATTTCTTAAACAATTTTTTATATGATCGCACATTATTACAATGGATAGACAGTCATTGGCTATATATCCATACTATTGATAACACAATGTTTTTGGGTGTTAGGCAAACATGGCTCAGACCAGCAGATGGACACAAATCGGCTTCGCGCGGTATCCACGTGATAATGCAAGCATTCCCACCCCCTCTGCTTCTCTGTATATGTCTGATTATGCTTCACTCTGTCTGCAGGCGATGCCATGAACACCTTCCTGAACGAGAACTGGAAGACTGTCGCGATGGAAATCCGGCCCCTGATCGAGGAGACGATAGCTGCCACCATCAAGGACATGTCCAACCGAATCTACAGCTCGACAAGCATGGACGTCCTTATGCCCGAATAGACTCACTCGAGTTGCACACATACACGCCCTCGTATTTACTAAACCCTTTCGTTATTAGTTATTTATTTCACATCCTATCTGTATATACGAATCGAGCACCCTTAGTTAAAATAAAATAAAAATCACTGGTTACTGTCAAATGTGCATTTTTTTTTTTAGAAGTGTTCTCATAATATTCTATGTGTAACATCAGTCCGAACTATCAGTTCCAGACTTATCAGTCGGAATCACGGTCTAAGAAGGGGAGGTCTGGACACTCCCCAACCTGGCCAGCATGCAAAAGTGGCACACCTAATGTCTCCGTAGTTCCGCTCCGCTCCACCATCTGACGTGTAGCGCTGGTTGTCTTGCGGTGGTATTTTAAGCTTTGTTGTTATGAACAACTCAACATAATAATCATTTAAATTTTCATTTAAATGTTTAAAATGCATTAATCTCCAGATATCGATACAGTATTAAATTGGATGTGTTTATTTTTTATAAGTTTGGGAATTATTTCATAAATTAGGTCAATTAGGTTACGAAGTATAGTTTCCACATTGGCATTTGCGGGAACTTCATTGTGAGCAAGGAGCATTGATTTTAGTAAAGAGAATAAGCGTATATTATTTTAATTGTGAAAATGCCTAACCTTTGTGTTGCACCTGGGTGCAAAACAAATTATCAGGCAAAGTCGGACGAGAAAGTTGCAATATTCCGAGTTCCCAATGATGACAATGTTAGGCAATTGTGGCAGAAAGCAATTCCATCAGACAAGTTTGTACTTAAAAGATCCCATTATGTATGCGAAAAACATTTTGTGGAAGACGACATTCTCACAAAAAAAGGAACACAAAGATCAGTTCGGAAACGTCATTGGAATAGTAAGTTAATTTTTATTATTTGTATGAATGCAGTCTAAAGATTACTTATTTTTGTATAGGCCCAACTTTTTAAAAAATGGAATGTATGATGTCGAATTTTATTAATGACCAGCACAACCCTGATAATACCTGTTTGTAAGTAGTTTGACAATACACCATTTTTTATTAAAATACAAAATTTGCAAAACGAGTGCGATCTCTTCCTTAAAAAAATTATAAAAATCCCAAAATACTTTTATTCAGTGCTTTAAACTTTCCTTTGTTATCTTAAAAGGCGCAGATACGGAATTCAAACTCGTTTAGGAGTAATAGCAGTTTGTAATTTACATTACAATACCTGTGCATTCATGCGGCTATCAATATTATTTTTGCTTGCTGTGTATGTGCGTCTTGTTTGTTTTCGACAACTTATAAAAACGTATATATTTTTTATTTAGATATTGTAAGGCAATGTAAATAAAACAAATTAAAAAAATACGTCCCTACTATGCACCCAAGCTGAAGCGTCAACACTTGACATGAGACACGAAACATTGACGATGGCACTTATTTGTGTAGCAAATAATGTATTGTAAATGCAGGTTTGGTATTGTTATTCAAATACGTAAATCAGCCAAGTTATGTAATTTGATTCAGCCTTTAATTTTAAATGTTAAAATATAGTGTAATTATATTAAAATTCATTGCAGTGCATCAAATACTGTCGTAACTCTCTACGTTTGTAATTATGGAGTATAGGGCCACCATGGAAATAAAAAAAGTAAAAACAAAACTTATTTTACTTCCTTACATGATTCCTGATCATTCTGCAAAACGGCATTGCGATATTTCCAGTAATTTGCATAAAAATTACCTTTTTAAACGAGTGTATTTTTTAAAGTTTTATAGACATTAACAAATTAGGTTGCGGAAATGTGGCCCTATGCCCGATTATCACGTTACTGTGCGTCCTCCGGCGATGATTTTAAACTATCGTTGTATCGTATATTATTTACCTCTTGTTTGTTTTTCACGAGAATTGACAAAATCATCATAACGCCTAATGATATATTTCCACCGCAAGACACCTAGCGCTAGAGTTGAATAGCGGACGTCGAACGAACTATGGAGACAGTAAGTGGTCACTTTTATCTGGCGAGTGTCCAGACCTCCCCTTCTTAGACCGTGGTCGGAATTAAAGAGTCGGAACTGCCGTGTGTGAGCAAGGTAGGTGGACTAATCAGTCGGAATTGATGGGCTGACGAACTGATGGCCGCCCATCAGATCGAACTGTGGGCTCCAGAGCACCGCTCAGTCCGAACTGCCCGTGTTGTGGGAACAGCGTCTCGCCAGTCCGAAACTGCCAGTCCAAACAATCAGTCCTTCAGCTAAGTGTCGTGTCGTTGTTTGTACTCTTTAGTTGCTTTGTTTTTTCTTCTTTTTATAACCAAAAAAATGTAAATGATATTACAACATCCAAAGTTTTTTTTTTTTTCATATTCTACGACGAAACGATTCATCCAGTAGCGACAGCAACCACAAGACTGGTCATTTGTGGGGAAGGCTTTAGTTACTAAATAATAACTAAATAATGGATTGGTTATAAAGTGTCGATGCCAGTTAGATTTATGAGATTCCTGGAAGAATCCAACTGTCTGGTTCGCAACAGGTGGGTTTGTCGTCGAAACGAAAATGCCAGATGCAGGATATTGGGCAAAATCCACTACCAAACCATTCCTAATTACACATCCTAATGAAAAACCTCAATTCTCTGAGCTCACAACTTCTTCTCTTGCGCACTGATTGTGTGCAGTGTGCGAATTCAATATGGTGCATGAGTTCAGCAAGTTATGTTATGTAGCACTATTGGCTAATGTTCTGATATTTTGAGAGCTAAAAAATGTTTTCATGTTAAGAACTATTTTACCCATTCTACTTTTAATGTTCAGTGGAAAAAGAATATTAATATGTTTTATTTAATCGTGTATTTAAATACTTTCTCATAAATTAATCTTATGTATCTAACAAGACACTAAATGTTTATTCATATTCTGGACTCGATGAATGAACTATCCACTCCTGCTCTCCCTCATTTATTTCCAATAATAAAAATTTTGTATAAAATTTGCAGTTGAATTTTTTGATTCGTTTAAGAGTAAAAAAGTTATATTACACTCCAAGTCTCAACTGGGAGTCACACAAATAGTTTTGTTCACTGCTGAAAAATCAATAATATTTTTTAAGCTTGCATGCTTCATGCTGCATGCTGAATAACCAATAAAAATTACAAGGAAAATATCAGTAAAAAATCCACTTAAATATAGAAAGAGAAATCTTACAATCATTTCCGATTTCTATCCTATCAGTTTTCTTTATATTGAATGTATAGTAATAAAAATGCAGCAAATTAAAAAAAAACACTTTTAAAAACTAAAATATTTATTTGGCTGTATCTACAATAAAATGCAGTAGACTGCATTTTTTAAAACTCCAATGTGTTGCACAACATGTGCGAATAAATAGTTCTAGGGCATGCACTTTCCGCGAAAAGGTTACGAGAATGTTTGAGAGTTAAAACACTGTAGCATCGTGATCGGTCGAGTTTCTTTCAGGTACATGTCTACTGTAATTCATAGCGGAAGTAAACGCCTCCCTGAATGGCCCGGTCAAATAAGGCAATGGCTTCTCTCTCAGACGGCCGCCAATCAAAAGGAAGCAACAGCTGGCACGGGCATACCATAATGCAGAATAATTGGGGTTCAGTTTTTTTATTCGCGAAAAATCTCTGCACTTACTTTTTAATCGTGCATGTACAAGTTTGTGGAGTCTAACGTAGTAGAAGTAAATAACGCAAAATTCGCAGGACTATGTAGCACACATTTGGCTGTTTTTTTTTTTTTTAACTATTCACGCGTCAACTAATTCCACACGAATCACGGCTTACTAGCGTTACTGTCACCGGGCTTCAAATTATACTTTCCATTAGCGTGGGTACATATCGTAGAGACATCAGCCAACAGGAAGATAAAGAGACGTATTTGTCCCTGCCGAACCAGAGACCTTCCCGAATTCACGTTATTTCCTGGTACCAGAATGAACGCCACACACTTCTATAACAAGTTATGAGTCGGTGTCTACTGCATTCACATTTTTATCTCCCGGCCAGATTGCGTGAGATCGTGATATTTGAGTATAGTAATGTTATCTATTTTATCATCTTATTTTTACACGTGGAAAAGTTTAGGCCGGGACACTACCTTGTCTTACACTACATCACAGATAGAAAAAAAAATATTACTTTTACAAAAAAAATATTAAATAGAAAACAAAGAAGTGATCAATTTAAAAAAAAAATACAACTAAGAAAGAAGCACATTCACACTTAAACTAACAAAAAAATTATTAAGAATTTTTAATTTTCTCTTTTCTGGAGATCTGATTTCTTACAGAGAAAAAGCACTTAGTATAAATATAACATTTTAAAAAGATAGCTAACCAAGAACAAAAATTATAATTTTCAAAAAAATTAAACCACGGTATTATTTAATAACTAAAAATTTCGGGGCGTATCAAAACTACTTATGATCCAAAGAGAATGTAATTTAAGTGTATGCATTTTAGCTTCTCTTCAAATATTTACACGGATTCTGGAAATCTCTGTAACTACACAAGGCTATATTGCGTGTGTTCACAGTATTTGGCGAAAAATCTGTGGCCCTAGACATCACATGTGCCAACTACATGCGACAGAGTACTGTTCAGCCATAATGCCTTGTTGAGCCTAATTTCAGTTCCAAGCTTATTTCAGCAGTCATAGGATGGGATGTGAAACAAAGGAGACAGGAAGAGTAGACTCCGTTTAACTACCCGTGGTTCGTTGCACCTTTTAGTCCAAGAATGAGGCGCGCGTAATCCAGTGTTGGGCAGAATGTGTGTGTTCCTATGTTATCATCGATTCATTAACTCCTTAAATATGAAAAAATCTATTCATCTTCACTCTTTCCTTCACCCAAGCACAATATAACTAGTCTCTACTGTTACAAAGTAAATATCTTTCGCGTGGCCGAATGCTTGATCACTGAAAGCAAGGATACCTTGCAGAATTCGTAGGAAAGTTTTCATATACCTCCATGCATTTTGTTTTACAAGTGGAATTTCAGTTGAGTTTTTTTTTCCATTCCATTTTATACTCATAATATCTAAATTTGTATCCTTATTTTTTACGGGAAATGGCATGGCATTTTAAAACTGAAGAATGCTAAAAAAAAAAAAAAAAATCTGTGTATGTACACATAATACAGAAGTAACAAAAAAAACCATCTCAAGTTTCAACTGCGTCACAAGATTTCGGTAGCATGAATCGAATATGAAAATCGATTATGAAAATCGATCATTACAACTACTCGGTTTCGCCCATCACTAAGCGGCACGCACGCCTCAGTCTGGGCTCGGCAGGTGTGGCAGAAGCCAGGACCGAAGGCACCGGGGCCCGGGTTGGAAAGTGAAGAGCAGTCAGGGAAGAGTCCTCAGTGTTCGCCCACGTCGGCGATGTAGAACTCGGCGGGCGTCTCGTCGAACAGCTTCTTCATGATGGTGTAGACGATGTCCGCGCACGTCCTCTCCAGGATGGGCTGCAGCGTCTCGCCCACGGCGCGCCAGTTGTTGTTGATGTAGTTGTTGGTGCTGTCCTCTGCCAGGGACAACAACAACATCGTCGAGGCAACTTTGACAAGACAACGTCGTCGAGATATCACCAACAATACATCATCAAGACCACATCGACAAGAGAACATCGTCGAGACATTTTCCAGACCGAAATCGTCGAAATACCAACACATCATTGACAAGACAAAAAACCGTTCAGAAAAAAAAATGTCCAGACAATAATTTCATGACATAATAAACAAGACAACGCTCTCAAAGAAGAAGAATGTCGCACAGTGACCGAGATTGCCATAGTTTAAATTAACTTGAAAACATTTTTACTTAAAACTCAATATCATCGGATAAATTTATTAGCTACCTACGACGGAAAAAAACACATTTGAGGGAGACGTTGATACTAGCTCTGCGGGTTTCGATAACACAATACGCGCTCAACATACTCACTCGCTCACAAGATGTTTTCGCAAGATCTTGTACATCTGTTTTTAAATGATAATGTTTTGTTACTGTTTTAATAAGTTTAAGTTTTTTTCAATCAAATCAAACATTATATATAATTTTGAAGAAATTAACTTTATACTTTTTGAAAAGACAATAAAATAGTGTCTATTGACAGTATTAATACAATTGTAGTCATTCTGTCAGAAAAATAATTAAATGCTAAACACCAATTATAATCTCCCAGAAGAAACTATTTGTAACAGTCAGTCACTATTAGCAAATATTGTAGAAGACAAGATAGGAAACTCAGGACAGTTAACATGAGCGAATCGCGAGAATGCGCTACTACAGCGATCCTAGCGGCGAGAGCTGTAAGCATACGCGTTAAATAGAAATTTGTGTACGTTTTAATGGTGTGACTTAGTTGTCCGTAGATGTAATAAGGCACAGTTTTTTTTCTTAAATGCTAAGAAAAATAAACTGTTCTTGTACTGAAAATAATGCTATTATGTCGTATTCGTATTACTCCGAGGAAATGAAAATGTGTATTCATACTTCAAGATTATACAAATGAAATTTAAAAAAAATTAATGTGAAATAAAAACTCAAAATCTCGTACTAACAACATTGATCACAACACTAAGTACAACTCGTGCCGCCAGGATCACTGAGCATCACTTGTCTCGCGGATTTTCGACGACTTGCCTATATTAACCTACTGTAATATTTGCTATTAGTAACAAGGCATTCCAAGAAAGTAACTAAAATGCTGAAAAGAGCAAAACTTCTTAAAATTAAATACTGTAAACAAATAGTTGACTAAAACAGTTGAAACCAAGATGGCGTCTTTAAATTACGTCACCTTAAGTAAATAATGGAAATTATAATATGAAGTTCTTGATTAAATACACCACGAAAATTGATTTACACCATCCTCATTCCAAATTGTAACTTTCAAAATACAATATCTGATACATTAACCTAATGATTTATTTTGATTACATTGGAAAGTTGTTTCTATGAATTTTGCGCTCTATGGCGTGCATCTGGCAACAGGGCGCGCCGAAACAAGGACAGAAAGCGTGCACTGGAAAGAGGAAGTAAGGATAATAATGCGCCATGGTTGAGGTGACTGTACTGACCCAGGATCTTGCGGCCGTTGTATAGATTGTTCAGTCTCATCTTCAGGCTGGACACCTCGTAGGTCACGTCGACGCGCTTCACGTCGAAGAACAAGTGGCCGTCGTGCTCCTTCAGGACTATTGTCTGCTTCGACATCACCCGCATGTTCTCTGTGGAGCGTCACACACACATTGCTGATGTCACTGTTGTATGATTTATATAATATTTCGGTAGGTTATTATTTCAAAATCTAATTCATTTAGATTAATTTTACTGTTAATCGTAATTTTAAATTAAATGTAACTGCTCTCTCTTGATGGCGACTTCAACGTCGACCGAAACGTCGGTGATACCTTCGCCTTCGAATACGCGGCTACAAACAGCCCAGAAGCCAAGCAACTCCAAACAGTGGCTGCGAAAACCTGCGATCTTTACTTTACCTAGCATAACCATGAATTGTATTTTCATACTTCCAGCATTTTAATAATTAATTAAATGCGTGTGAGTTTTTTGATGTGTAACATCTTAGCTCTCGGTATAAGGCATTTTGTAAGAGTAATTTCGTGAATGGAACAGAAGTCGCATGGAATGGGCAGTGTTTTAATAAAATAACGTGTCGAAAATCAGGCCCAAACCCGAGGATAAGTATTTTTAAAGTCTTCTTTATCTTTTATTGGAGCCGCATCATTATATAGTATATAATTTCGGTGTGCTAATCAATTAAATCAACTGATTCAGTAGTCGACGCAGCTGTTCCGGCAACGAATTCTAGAGGTTGGTGCTGAAACTACGTGTGATTCGCGTCAAGAAATGCAGTTGAGAACACAACACGCACATAGTACTTATCACGCGTGGCGTTATTTTAAAGAATTCCGCTTTAAATGTCATGACGAGTTTCGTATTACAAGTGTATTTTGCACCGTGAGAACACAAATTTGCTTGTCACCAAGGTTAGTCGCCGGCGAGAACTGCCAGCTGATATGTTGGCGGCGCGGAAGTCTGCCATACTGGAAAACTACCATAAATGTTGTATTCCGCCTGCCATCTTCGAAAAAAGGCTGAAAAGTACCATAACGAAATGGAATTCTGCCATATTTTCTTATACAGTCTATGGAATGAATACAGCAGCATTTCTCTCGAAGTAATGTACAGAATACTCGGTAGATAGTGCTGTCAAACCTCTAGCTGTTTCTCCGGTCAACTTTAAAGCCTACAGGTAGCGCTTTCTGACGGTGATGGTTTTGCAATCAAACCCGATACGCCAGAGGATAAGTTACACTCACGCGGCTCGAACCAGGCGTCGCCTCTGCCCACGAGGGGCAGCAGCAGCACCCGGCCCTTCAGGGTGTAGTTGCCCTCCACCCGCAGGTCGGGCACCTGCATCTCCGTCGCGAAGCTGTACGTCTTGAAGTCCACCCTGCGGACACAGCGCGTCGTCCAGGTTCCGCCAACCCTCTCCCTCTGCTGCACACACACACACACTCACTTGCTGCGCCTTCACAAGCCATTCCTTTCCCTACGGTTATGTTTGCAAGTTTCTTTCCAGATAATACTGCTTGTTTCTTTCGTTTTAACCACGGAAAAGAAAATCGGATATTCAAAAAACTGGAATTTTTTTTGTTTTGTTTTTGAAGTCACAACGTCTAATAAATTGATGAAACGCCGGCTGCACGCACGAAAAAGTGTCCCGTAACGCACATTGTCCCGTTACGCTTGCGCCGCATCTACCTCTCTTCCACTCGATTGGAACAACCATCGATTTGAGATTTTCGAGGCACGTTAAACTTGAAACACTGTTCATTCGTCGCCTACTTTTCCTATCATCGTCCTATCCTTAACAGAATAACACAGATTGGAAGAAGTTAAATAGCAAACATGTATAAAAGTTATAGTTAAAATCATCTCTTCGTTAAAGTAATAAACATATTTGAATTAATGAGTGCAAGTAAAAGTAAATTTATCAATTAAATTGTAGATTGCATTTCACTCATTCTTTGTATCCATACAAAATAGTGATAATTCAATAATAATTATTCAATTTTATTCATAAAATAATGAAATCATTTCATCAATGTTTTGTTATGACGTCACGTTAAACTATCGTCCGTAAACCGACTTTCCAGACAACCAATCTTTTTATGCTTATTAATGACCACAGTAAATACTGCAAAGCTATTCAGGGAACAGTTTACAAAAAACCTTTTAGTATTGAAGGTACTGGGAGGACAACACAAAGCATAAACGCCCGGGTAAGAATCCGAGCCTAGTATTACTGCGGACTATATTCTGTAGTGATATAGTTGTGTTCTTGTAAATGTGAAAATTTACAAACATCTGTAATTTTACATGAATATTTCTGCTCCATTTACAAAAATATTACAGTGTAAGAAAATATAAATATGAATCGAAATATTCCATAACCATTTCATATATCGTTTGGCTGTCGAAATCTGGCTTCGTTAAAACATAGCGTTCAAAATATCTCAGGTATTTAACTGTGAGAATGTTGGAATCAATTTTAGGAAATATCTCTTCTTCAAGGGATATTTCATGTTATGTTTTTTCTCAAATTTTAATTACCTTACCAAATAAAAACGTTAATACTTAAATAAATACTTATACTACAACAAACACAATCACATCATGCGAAAGAGCATTGGATTTTCCGTTAGATAACCGTGTTTTAAAGTTTCAGAGTAACTTGGGATGCTGGCCAATATAAGTTCAAACATTTAAAAATTAAAAAATTGTATTTGTGAAAAACTTTTTGCATGAACTGTATTTAAATAAAATACCTAAAACTCCTCAGATTTCACCAAAATGACTTCATACACACACTCAGGTGTAAAAATGTGCCCACGTGATAAAGAAAGAAATCGGGCTATAAGAAATTTTCTATTTTATTTCCTCTAGTAACATTTTTAGCTAATGTCAATTTATCTAGCTATCACTAATTGAAGACTAGCCTAAATAGTAAGGCTAAATGTCAAAATTTTCCAAATTCTTATCTCTAAATGGATGGACTAAATTTTTTTTTGTTATTCAAAATATGCATAAACTGCTATTCTAAGTACTGTACATGACTTTGCAAATATGAGTCAAGCAAACAAACCACATAAAAGTGTACTCACTTTATTAGTAGTACTTTCTATATGAAAATATGAAAGTTAAATATGTTATTATTATATAACGTTCTAAACTTTGCATTTATGTTTCGGTTTGTAATTCACGTCAAAAACTATTTATTTGTCTAAGTCACAAACGAATCGTGATCATTTTCATAGTACCAGGTAAAGTTTCCTAATTTAGGAAGTAAAAAATAGTGATGGTTCACTTACTTGTTCTTGATTACCTTGATACCGGATAACCCGCGTATGATCACGTCGTTCAGCGAGGCATTGATGGTCACAGGACCATCGTTTCCTTGGAAGATGTTGATCTTGCTTACCCGCAGCGGGTCTGTGGGCAACAGGCCGATCTCAGGATAGCCTGAAAACACACAGAATTTAATTCAGTAACGTCTGCTTGGATGGCAGCCCTCAATAAACGTAAAAAGGATTTTACGGCTGGATTATGATGTCAAAATTCCTTCACAGCTATGAGTAACGGTCTAATATTTTTTAAAAATACATTATAATAATAAGAAAATTACTAATATATTTTAATTAAGTTTTGTTTAAACCATGTAATATTCGTTAACGATATCTGAAATTTAAGTACACAGATCTCTAAGTGTAGTTATATAGTAAATGGTGAACAACATTTCTTGCATCTGTTTGTTTAAAGCAAATGTGTAATGTATCCACGCATGAAGACTTGGTGTAATTCAAATTTATGTTTTTTTTATTTGCAATTTTTTGAAACATTGAAACACATGTGTAGATAGCATTTTTTCTGACACCCATAAATTTATTCGTGTTTTTTATTTCGTATGATTCTTTAAGTAGGGACGGCCGTTGTCGCGTTCACTCTTTCCAAATTAAAAGTAATTTGAGGCATGGAGTTAAGAATTATCGGATGATGACATGCTGTGACGTAGTTGCAGAAAATTCCGTCCTCACTATCGCCATATTGTGACGCCCAAAACACTGTGGAAATGGTGCTTGATCACGCCTGATGATAGTTAACAAGCATGATACAGAATTTCCGTCGTTAACAATGTCACTTCCATAAAATATCGTCCTTTTGAAACTGTTTCCACATTGCAACAAGTGCACTTCGCCCAAAATTGACTTAAAGTTAAATATATTTATTACTATTTCCCTCCTAACTATTTTTTCTCATAATAACAGAATGTTCCCCAATAGTTGGCTCAAAATATGATCCAAAACTTAAACTGTCTCCTTTTGGAAATAAAAATTACCATCTTTAAAGTGCTGTATTTCGGAAACTATGAGACGTATAAAGATGCAATTTAGCTAAGATTGTGGAAAATTTAATCCTATTTGAAAATGTGCAAAGTAAGTTTTTCGCTACCACATATACTGTTGATATAATAAGTGAAAAACAAAACAAGTGTGAAAATTTGTCCTATTGTGAATATTTCAAAACGCACCAGGAAATTTTGTAGAACTCCAGATTCGTATTAAGCAACCCAAAAAAAAAAACATTGGAAACGATAATAAAACTTACTACTGGTATTTTTGCAACGAGGGACCGTTTTTTAACACTGTTTGCTTGGGTCACAATGTTTTGGATGTCCCGCAGCATACCGCAGATCATCAGCGGCTTCAGTGTCCATGTGGTAATGGGGTAAAGCATGGCGACCAACATACATGTTTAGGTAGCCCTGAAAAAGGCTTTTCTTTTAACATTGAACTATGGTGAATTTGAGTTTTATTTATGACAATAGATTATGTCAGACATTCCTTAGCCTTAAGTACTGAAAACGTTTTAAGGAACGGGAACCGTTGTGATGTGAATGCTATAATACGAAAACCTTATTACAAATAACAGTATTCTAATAGACACCACTACCTTTTATAATGCTTCTGTAGTGTCTCGTTCTATGAGTTCCAGAAAAAAAACCATGTGCACACTGCATTATGCGAACTTATTGCGAAGGTGTGTAACTATA
Source organism: Bacillus rossius redtenbacheri (assembly GCF_032445375.1). Taxonomy (NCBI): domain Eukaryota; kingdom Metazoa; phylum Arthropoda; class Insecta; order Phasmatodea; family Bacillidae; genus Bacillus; species Bacillus rossius. The sequence goes on from NC_086333.1 coordinate 56,534,107, forward strand.
TTGCAGTAGAAAAGTGTTTTTTTAAGTAAGTTTCGTTTTTAAAGAAAAAAAGTAGATTTTCTTTTATATATATTATAGGATGTTGGTATGTAGGACGTTGATAAACTCCGACACCGTTTGACCGATCGCCATGAAAGTTGGCGTATAGAAGTGTTTTTCATGGATAAATTTTTATGCTATCCATTTTTTTTTGTAACGCCGCTAGATGGTGCTACAGCGCATCAAATTTTAAAACGTTCAATCGATCGCCATGGGTAAATAGAAAATCATAGGTCAAAGACATACAAATAGCAATTGTGTGTCATTTCTCTATGTCCACCACACTGCCATACAGCGCTATCCATTTTGCTTTAACTCGCAGACAATATATCAATCACCCTGTATTCAGCCCGGGAAACACCGGGTACTGCAGCTAGTCATTTATATTTTTACATGTAAGGCTGTATCTTATTCTACTTTTCTACATAATTTTCACCAATATTAAGGCAGGTAACATATCTTACACCCAGCTTTTAAATCCATTCCTCATTGAAGTCTAACACCTGATTTAACAACCACTGCAACACGTCAAATGATGTAGAAACTGTAAAAGTATGTTCTCTTTCAATTTTTTTTTAACTTTCTTCACCAAATCTTCAGTAATTAACGAAGGTCGCCCACTTAGTTCCCCGTCATTAACATTCGTGCAGCTTTCTTTAAGAACTCTAACCCGTTCTCGTACCATTTCATCGATATTAAATATTTCTCAATGCAGTTCACTGATCTCACGATGAATTTCAGCAGCTTTTACTCCATTAGGACTGAGATAACGAATCGCAGCCCGTATTTAACAGTCGGTGGGATTCTCAATCGACGGAGGCATTTTAAGTACTCAGAAACAAACGTAAACAAGTTAGAATGTTTCCGTAATGGCGTCTGTGGCTTGCCAACAGATGTGGGTACATAGCCCGCATGTGCGTAATGCCGACTGCAGCGCTGCAGCTGCAGATTTTCAAAACAGTATTTACCTAAAAAAAATCGTAATTCGTCTGACAACAGGATGTGTCAAATCAAGATTTTGTAAGTTTGTCCTGTTTGCAGTTTCTCGTTTCATCACCTAACATCATCCTTTCTTCTTTGACGTTGCAGTTATCTGTGATCTTCTTCTTCCTGTGTGCACTTGCACTGAACCCGGCCTTGGATGACGTCACTCAGTCACGCATGTCCCATTCATTTGGCTTCTCCCGCAGGCTATGTATATCTGCTCAGGGTCTCTTCAGTGAGTGTGTACTATGGAAGTATTAGCGTATGTTCTAGAATATAAGTTAGCAATTGCTTTGTAAAACAAAACGCAGCAGTATAAGAATAATGCTTGTAATATGTAATGCAGGATTGAAAGAATCTAGCTTGTAAGAACAAGGAAAATACCATATTTACGACAGTATAGTTCAACAAAGAAGTTTACAACACATTAGGAAGGAATTAGTGTGAAACTTAACTAAAACAAAAAAAAAATACCATTTAAATGGGAAAGGAAAATGTACTAATTTTAATTTCAATTATTAACATGACAGTTTGCACACACCAACTCCCTAACTTCTTACTTCCATGGTGAGTACAAAATTTGATTAACTTAGTTTAACAGGTTGGCCAACTTCAAAATTTGCTGGTTATTCCCAGTCAAAAATTGTACAAATTTGTTTGGGTGACAAGGGAAGAAAAACACACAAAAACACTTTTTCTGTACTTTTACAAAATATTCCTTGGAAACCAATTTGCGAAGAAATATGAATTTGTTCGTTACTGAGGTTAGATGTTACACATTTCTGGCAAGTACTAAACTCACATGATTTTTTTTTTAATTTCCAAATAATATTTTGGTTAAACTTCTGCCAGTTTGTTCCACATGTTACTTCTTGCAGTTACATGGTACTTTATATTCAAAAATTCTTAGACAATGCTTCGTCTTTCACAGTGTCTAGAAATGTCTTAAGTTTATCGCTTGTCTTGTAAACTGTTTGACTATTCTTCATGTTGTAGTCTTTTTGTAATGCAGTGCTGTAAAATGTTCTTTGTGGTCACGTGGCCTCAACTTAGAAGCCAAGAATAGGCTTCGTTCTGAAATACGCGTGTGCATATTTAAATAGTTATCGATTTTTCCACGCATGTGGCTTTGCTTCAATATTTGTTGAGTGGTTTATGTTAGCTCTTCAAAGTGAAGGACAGTCGGCTGGTTCTTTGTCCGCACGTGACATTAAGAGTTACGTATACCCCCGCAGCCTTGGCACCGTCCTCTGCTAGCCATCCGCTGCAGTGACTGCTAAAGTAACCACGACAGTCACCCGCGACTTTGTGGGCAGATATTTGGTTCTTCTTCTTCACAAATTCATGGACAGATGTTCCTGGCCAGACGCACAACGCAGAATCATCTGCTAGAATTGACGCTCAACAGTTTACTCAAATGAGAATTCGGTAAGTTGAAACGCGCTCCTTTAGGGAGGAGGGGGGGTTCAATAGCAAAATAAAGTCCTATCCTGATTTCAAAATGTTTTAGGATATACCATTTTTTTCTTCAAATTTTAGCATCATTAAAAAAGTAATTAACATAGTGTAAGGCCTGAATTTAATAGTGACGGTTCACTACAAATGTTATACTTAAAGTTTATTATTTAATGCCCCCGCCTACCAGCGCACACTTACTGTATGCAGAGCCCCAGATAAAAAAAAAATTCGATTCAAAAACTGTTTGAGATATCATAATGTTGTGTGTTTACGAAAAAGCATTTAACAATACAACGAGGGCGGATGAATAGTTCTGTATCCGTTGTATTTTTTTAGAAGAGTGAAAATTTCTAATACACAAGTTTTCATGATAGTTTTTAGGTATGAAACACTTGATAAAGATTTTTGAAAGTACTCAAGAGACTTGCATTGCACCTTTATCCTTATTTATCCACTATATAACGTAATTATTGTCACCGCTCAAATTTCAAAGTTGTCCTATGCACGACTAGAAGACTGCGCCTTACGCTTAGAAGCGATACCGCTCTAGAAGAACAAGCATATCGTACTGCAGTATACCTTAGGACTTGTAGGCTTGTAACCTCGTAATTGCATTTGTAGTATGCGTAATGCATGCTTATTATTTCTGTATCTATAGTATGCACAATATATATCAGAAGGCTATTGAGTGCCAAAACTACATAATTTCGTTGTCTACTTCTATAGTATCTTAAATTGTAGATGTTTCGTAATTTTCATTGTCTTTTTTTATTAGTGATCTCGTCTAGACTTAAAGCCAATATTTTAATGTTTGTTTTGGCTCTGTTTGTAACTATAAATACATTTAATTACTTTTTTAAATAATATGATGGTACAATTTCATGCGCTCGTAGAAATTCAAACAGATGACCTAACTTGAGCTTGGACGACTTCCGTTCAGTATTTATAAAGACATCATAGCTCTTTATACTATAAACAATCTAATTAAAACTGTTTGAATGTTAAGTTATCATACAGTATGGTAGAATATTAATTTGTACCTAATGTATTTGTAAATTTACCTGTTAGTAATGTATGTACAAATGTATTTTCTGGCCCAGGCTTCAGTTTGTGGAGCCGTGGAGCCGACCGCCATCTTGGAATGTGACGTCACGGTGGCATAAATTCCCGGGTAAGAATCCAAACCTATTATTACTGGGAACACTTGTTTTGTGGTAACACGGTTCTTTTTCATGTAAATACACAGACGTACAAATTTCTGTACTTTCACACGAATAGTTTTGGTACATTTTAATTGTTTTTTAAATATTAAATATATTCAATTTTAGAAATGGCGTGTGTCCAATGTAAAGTTTTAAAGCAAGAAATTAATTTTTTAAAAAGATTTCACTCTCGGTGTGGTGAGGAAACCTGCGTGGCTGAAGCGCGTGATCTCTGCGAGTCGAGTTTTCGCTCGCGACTTTCTCCCGCGACCTCAGCGACAAGCGCCGAACGCGCGCGACCTTGCCTGCATCTGCTGCCGCCTAAACAGTGAAAGCTGGAAACATCTTCTTCAGAGATAGATAGAGAGAGAGAGAGAGAGAGAGAGAGAGAGAGAGAAGAAAAGAAAACTCGGCGACCATTTCTGTCGACGATACTTTTCGGGAAAAAGTAAAATCACAACCGGAAGCGACTCGTGCGGAATGGGCGGCTGCAGTAATCGCGGAGGCAAAGAAAGAAGCCAAGGAGTTTGTGCGTGCAATCCTTGCCGTATTAATACTTAAAGTCAAAACAAGTACCACTTTCCAACCACCTTTTTCATCTAGACAACAAACTATTTTTTTTTCTTTCTATTATGATGACGTTTGACGCTACAGTGTATTTTTTTTAAATATGGAACAGAAATATTCATGCAAAATTTCAGGTAACTGTAAAGTTGTACATTTACATGGAAAAAAACTGTATCAGTACAAAATAGTGTTCGCAGTAATACTGGGTTTGGATTCTCACCGGGGCATTTGTGCTTTGTGTTGTCCCAGTGCTTTTAATATTTGAAGTAATTTGTTCTCTGAATATCTTTCCAATATTAACTGCGCACATTGATGAGCATATTAAAACAAAATATAGCCCAAGTATTTAATATTCAATTATCGGTTCTATTGTTTAAAAAAATTATACTTGAATGTAACATTAATTAAAGTATAAATTGTTGGGGCCAATTTTCGTAACAGCAAACTTAGTATTACCTCGAAAAACGTATTTCATTCATGCAAAAATAACCTTATGTGTTGTACGAAGTTACAATTTTTTTTTGTAGTATTACACGTTATTTCTTGGCAAATGGTCTTCAAAGGTATCTATTAAAAAAGGACAGAAAATGTTTCTTCTATGTAATTCCTTGTTGATGTGTCGTTAAATTCTTTGTGGAACAATGCTCTCTCCTGATGGCACTTTTACTATTCTTCCTAGCGAGTTACTTTCAAGCTGTTAAACAAACTTCTAGCATTAGCCTTTGTTTTTCTGACCAATTTCCAGCCAGAGACACTTTAAGTTTAGAACAAACACACTCTCCATGTATTAATACCTTCATTGGTGTTCTGAGCCCAGGTTTTGCCCCCGAGAAGTCAATCATAATTTTATACTCTCGTGGTGCTAGGGTTCTAATTACGTAATTGTTATCACTTTCGTGATAGGATACACCCATTATAAGCAATTACATCAAGTGGTACTTGTTGAAAATATTTTTAACAGAAAAACAAATGCAAGGAAGCTTTCGTGTTAAAATTTTATTACCAGCTTTTACATAAACTATGACCAAAAAAATAACTTGGCTTGTGAGAGCCGAGCCTTCAATGTGTGAAGTGTGACTTTGCGAAATGAGGTTCCTAACCAAATTATAAGTCATAAATCGTTTTCTGAAAAAAAATTATGAACGCTCTAATGATTCATCCTGAGTCGCGATAGCATCAAAAGAATATGCGGAGAAAATGTTAAACTTAAAGAAAGCAGTGGCCTTGATTGCAGCGTTTATTGTCATTTTATTCTTAAGAAATATGCAGTGTGCGAAAAAAAATATATTAATTATTTTTGGTACATACGCATTTGATAGTTAACAACTGCATCAAATTGCTTTTTCGATTTTATAAATCACATTTTTTTTTTTTTTTTTTTTTTTTTTAGTAATGCTCACAAGTACAAAGATCTGGATTAGATTTTTAACAAAATATTTATTCAAAAGAGAAAGCTTTACCTAATAATTAAAACATAAGTTCGCTTTAAAATTGAACTTTTTTTCATTTAAATAACAACCAATTTTAAGAGAAACTTTATACAGCCATTATGGTAATTTTAGTGATGGCATTATTACAGGGTAACGGAAGTGAGTATAGGTAGTTTGCTTTCAACATACATTTTTTTTTAGTGGCGCAGAGCTTATAAAGGCGCTTGAAAATAAATTGTAATGAAAATATTAAACGGTTTTAACCTGTAAATTATTTAACTGGGCTATTGCACACAAAATAATGATAAAATACATGAATATAGTTGCAAGATGTAATTTCTCAACGCATGGGAATAGTAGACACATCATCCTTCATTTACGGACGAGAGATGTACTCACGAGAAGAGTGCCAGAGTGAAAGAGGAGAGCCCCCGGATAAATTGGACGGACGTTACCCAACGACACTGGGAGGACATGTAGATGATGAAACAACGACGTAATGAGCAGTTGTAAAGCGAACCTGTTCCTGATCGTGTCCCGTCGAACACAATATTACCAACAAGGGCACTGTCCGATGAGGAGAAACTTCGTCATGAGAATCCAGTTCGGGAAACAAGCAACGAACAGATTAAAAAAGAAAGGAAAATTCTTCATCCAGCACCATCATTCATAACCTGTATAATACTCGTTTGGTCTGTGAAAGTTCCTATGGTTTATTACTTAATGCACGTATTACCTGAAAGGCCTTTGTAGAGATGAGTGTTGTGTGCTCAATCTGACTCTGCTTACCCTGACTCAGCTTATCAAAGATGCCCTGAACGGTTTGACGGTTGCAGTCCTCGAAGTCCGGTTTCTTGTGGTAGCATGTCTTGATGAAGTCAGCTGAAAACAAAAACCATTCATTTTAAAATATTTAACAAATAAATGGATACAAAACAAGTATAACCTGAAAGTAAGAACTTACATTTCAATATAAGCTAACAGTAGAACATGTCTGAAAACACTCGTTTATTATATAAAAAAAAAAGAAGTAAAACTGGCTATAAAAATTAAAGACTTACGTATGCAAGCTAATGGCTCAATGTAATGTTCATTAACAAAATTTTGTAGAGAAAAACAAATATTTTTTTTATTATACGTATACAACATGTGTATGAAGTGTAACCTAAGGAATTTCCATTAGTTATCTACTTTCAAATACAATTTTGCGAATAATTTTTATTTCTCTCATACATAGCCTATATTTTAATTGTATGGTGTCGGTCAAGCTGTTACTGTTTCTAGCAAAAACTCCTGGAAATTACGCAAATAAAGTTTTTATACCTGTTATTTAATGCACAGTTTCGTTACTCATATTCTAGTAGATACGAAGATATGATAATTTCCTTCTTAAAACCCAACGTACCGTTTTTTACAACCACTAAGCTTGGAATTTCCGAAAATAGTACAAATTTATTTGTTAGATGTTGTTTGTTGATTATTCATAAAATTTAAATTAAATTCCGCTTGAATAATTAACTTCGAAGATATGATTACTTTCTTAAAACAATACTTACCCAATTTAATATCCTAGGAGCGGAATTTCGTAATATTACAAAGCTTAATGTTTAATTTAGAAAATACCTCACTAACGAAAAATATGTCTTCCACATCAATGCAGTATTTTTCGAATGATGCGAAACAAACCGAAAAAAAAAAACAAGCCGACAAAATTGTATATACAATTATATGTTTGTGTTCCAAATAATGTAAATAAAAGTTCCTGGTATAATTTTTCAAAAATCCTTGGAATAAACAGTTATGGTCATGAACAGATGTATCATTATTATTCCCAATTTCCACAGTACCATTTTCAGGTGATTTAGCCAGAACGGATACATTATTTGTGTTAGACCTTTGTTTGCTCAGGCAGTTACGTTCTAAAATTAACGTAAATGAAAGGTTTAGGAAAACCATTGAAATTTCTGATAATACAGCCAGCAAACAAAAAAATATATATATTTTTTCATCAAAGATGTGTTAGCCCACTACAACTTCGAAAGATAATGACTAATGTAATTGGGTTTCTTTTTTTTCTGTTTTGTTTTAATAAAGTTGAGCTATATCAAGTTACAATTTGCTGTATGATTGTTTCCTGTACCTGCATCTATGGAGCATAGCCCGAAACAAATAGAGCTTTACTTATTGTTAATTGTTTCACCACCATCTTAAGAACATCACAATTTCGCATACATAGCTGAGCTCTCTTTCTTTGCTGTTCTGGGTCTTGAGAATTTGTTGTGTTTGTTAGTCTGATTCCACCGACCGGTAACTTATTTAAGCCGTTGTCAGAAAGGGAGAAATATTTTTGAAACAAATTGTACGAGATAGTTTTTTGTGATTTCAATGTTATGAAATATCAGGTAAGTATTAAATAATCGTTTATTATTCTACATCTAATGGTGCACTGAGACTACGAAAGATAAAAAAGTACTTAGGTCGTAAGCTGGTTTGTAAAGTCGTGACTTAGGCAAAATATTGCTATTTCCAAATAGTAAGAATGTGTCACTTAAATTTGCAGCTTTGACAACACGGAAAGTTAAGTCTCAAGGCTACATTCGTTGAGAAACTAGCCGTCAAATGATACTCGAATTATTTCGAAGCTAACACACAACGGTGTATCAACAATAAAATTCTTTTTCCGCAGTCGTACGTTTTTTTTTTCGGCAAATTCCATAAATTCAAACTTTAAATGAATAATTTGGCAGTGATAGATACACAAAGAAAGGTCTTCACAGAAGTTGGTTGGCTAAGCAACAGACTTTCGTTTCTAAATATAGCGCCAGAAAATTTCAAATGACGCAAGGTTGCACGAAAGTACGCGACCTGCCCGATCTGTACGAATGGCAGTATCAGCGATCCTGTGAGAATAATTGCAAATCCATGGAAGGACAACAAAAATGGCTTAGATACTTTAAGATGCTCTTTTCAAGATTCCTTGGGTCAAATGCGTCATTTAAGTTTGTATTCGGAAACTGATTTACAAACCATATTTAGTCAGTAATACCACCGGAATAAAATGTTATATACTCGTAGTTTAATTGAACTAGTAACCAAATACAATCAATAATTACTTATTTAATAGTTATTATAGACAGTCTAAATTCTAAAGGTGGGTTGATAATGCTGTCGTGCAGTTTATGTTGGAACAATACATAACCAAGCAGTAGCGTTGACACTAAGATTTGGCAAGGAAATTAATTTATTACCCGACACAATTTTATTCATGGTTAGGTACGTCTTGTAATAAACGTAAACAATTGAGTGTTTTTGAAGTGGGCAGATTTTATTTTAAAGCCACATGTTTACTGCGTGTTTCATTTCGCTCATACATGATTCCAGCGTTAAGAATACTTTGCCACAAAAGCGTTTATTTCATTACATATCAATTACATAATATATGCATAAGTTTAAGCTACAATGCAGTGAGAGTGTGTACATTGTTTTTTCATGTCCGGTGAAGAGGGACGGGAGGGCAAGATTTTCAATCACAGAGATATGGTGCGAAAGTACGTGAAATAAATGTTTATTGACTGAAAAAATAAACCAGCGATAGAAGAGTCTTCAACTGATTAGCTGGTCATCGCCAAATTGCTAGAGCTCCTCCTCTTATTGGCTCTAGCGCAAGCCAATCAGAGGAGGGCTATTATTTCACTGACTTCTCTGTCGGCCAATCATATACACACTGACTTCGATGCAGCTTAACTCTAGTAAGCCAGGGTATTTTATCAATCAGTGGCGGGGAAACCCTGCCATCTACAAAAGAAATGGTGAGCGAGTGTTTCAGTACTCGCCAGTGATGTTTGAACATCTAACTTCGGTAACAAGCAAATTAATGTGTTCTCGTGTTACAAAAAAAACTTATAATAAGAAATTTGGTCATGACATTTAACGTGTAAATATTTAAAGTAATACCAGTGTGATAAATTTAGGATAAATTAAGTATTCGCATTTCAAGTAACCAAATTTCTGGACACGAATCACACATAGGTACGTTCTGCGGCCGTCGTTAGAATTCGCATCCTGAATCGTAAACATTGCTTGTTACAAGAGCCACGGAATTTTCGCGCATTCATAGAGACCGGAAAAATTCGCGGATTCATTTCGTGATAGGCTGAAATTCAAACATGTGTAAAATTCTGCTGGTTCTGCTATTGGCACGCAGTTTAACTGGAGCTCTCTGGGCCAATGAGAGACTATCGACCCAAAGAAGCGTCGAATCACAAGATACCCAGTGGAGACGCCTCACAATTTAGTACCCAATGAACACGCGTGTTTACTTGAGAAATGCAGAGGATAATGGAGGCTATCCCAGAGGTGATTGAATCTGCGAATTTTTCCGGTCCCTACGCATTCATTTAGTCGCAAGCTAGAATGCAAACCTCCACACTGTCGCACTGTGTTCATGATTGGCCCGCAGTTGTTTGGACACGCCCCTCTACGACCGTGAGCCAACGATGCCCAGCTAGGAGAGAAGTAAGCGAATCAGGTAGTGCCAAATAACAAGGATAAAAATGTTCTCGCCAAGAAATAAACCAATGAGAAAGTAAACATGGGTCGAGCACACCTATAACTTTGAATACTATCCTGGGGCCAGAGGAATCCGCGAAATTTCCGGGACTCTACTTGTTACCATTACGCGCAGATAGCAGCACGTAACAATAGAAACGGCTCCAATTAAAGTGAAAAAAGACTTGAAAAAGAAATCCTTTTGACTTGATTTTTGACAATAAATATTTATTAAAATACTGTCCATCTTGAAAAAATTTACTACAAAATTAGTAGTACAATGTTTCCGCACAAGTCAGAAGTGATTCTTATGAAATTTTTAAGATATTAACTTGAAATATTTTAATGTGTTTATATATTTGTTTTTGCTTAAACGAATGAGATCAGTCTGTAAAAATTTCCTACAAATAAACCTAAATCTTACTGAGCTTATTCAACATTATTACTTATTATTGTATTATAATTATTTTATTAAAAAGAAGCTTCGCTCTGAAGCTTTATAAGCATACCTCTACCATTGTGCTACGGATCCTTTTGAGAATTTAATAGGAGAATATGTTTTATAATCATTGTAATGGCAGTTTTCTCGCGTATTTTAAAACTTGGGATTAAATTTTACTACGACTATTTTAGTTTACCAAATGTATATTCCAGGGTAGTTTCACTACCATAAATATTCACTTGGCACGCCAATCCTTTGGTATGTACTGTAATGTTTACGAAAGTGACTATATACAGATTTATGTTGTTAAACTTTGGTCAGCCATCTTTGTTGCATATTTCCGTTCATCGACTCCCGTTCCATTTTTTTACGAAATTACTTCTACCAAATGCCGCACACCGAGACCTAAGATGTTTGCACGTCAGAAAGTATCCTGGAAGAACCCGACCTATAAAACAGTTAATGTCTTCATTCGTTCGTCCATCCACTCGAGAGGCCGCCACGATTGAGTGCTACCTGCCACCGTGGCTTAGTCGGAAGCACGCTTGCTCTCGGTGAGACTTGTATTATTTATGCTCTAAGATTTTGTAAATAATGCTCTAATTTTTACCTGAACATTAAATTAACCTGCATAAAGTCCGTGTCTGTTCCCACGGTGTCGATCCGAGATCATCGCCACGAACCGACCCGGCAGTCGGTTCACAGAACTTCACAATGATCTTCGCTCAGCGCTCGCAGCACAGTGGTGCAGCAGAAAAATGTGGTCGAACGGTGATCAAACCCACCTTATGACTCGAAATCACGCATGAACTCCATCGGTGAAACTGTTCCTTTAGAGTCATTTCAGGTTTAAAAAAAACTGTGGTCCAATCACACTCGTTTCAGGTAAATAAACTGTATGGTCCAATCACACTGCAGCACGATGAATGTGAACGGGTTGGGCTCCTAGTATATATTACGAAACGAATCCGCGAATTTTTCCTATCTCTATTAATTTTTTTCCCCTCTATAATGTGAGGCACATACTTTTTACATGCTTTATATTAGCTTCACCTGTATGTTTGTCTGTCCGTCTGTAGCTCTTTCGACTAAGAGTGAGTGACTCATCACTGTGAAATGTCCCACCAATTTCATTAAGTTCGTTAGCCAAGCGGTCTAAGGCGCGCGACTTCTGTGACGTCAGCTTTCGGATTCAGCGATCGTGGATTCTACTCCCGGCCACGCCGAAAAAAAAGACGGTTTTTTTTCTCGGTAAATTCTAAGATTATATCCATACATCTAACTGTAAATGATTCGGAGAGACTTTACCATTTCTTTGTGAAGTTGCAACTCCAAATAGTTATCTCAGATGGTAATAGGTAGTATCGGTAACTCATTCCCCTATGATAATTATACATAAATATAGTTTAAAAAACTAAAAAGAACATGCTTTTAAAGAATATCAAACTAAAAAGTTAAAAATAAATATAGTTTAAAAAACTAAAAAAAACATGCTTTTAAAGAAAATTAAACTAAAAAGTTAAAAATAAACATAGTTTAAAAAACTAAAGAAACATGCTTTTAAAGATTATCAAAATTTAAAGTAAAAAATAATTTTAAAATTTAATTTATGACAATAGTATATAAGCAATACTAGTATAAATGAGAAAAAAGCATGGGGCGCTTAATATACAAAAAATATGGCACAAAGCGCCTCAAGATTTTTTCTCATTTATACTAGTATTGCTTATATATTATTGTCATAAATTAAATTTTAAAATTATTTTTTACTTTATAGTTTGATAATCTTTAAAAGCATGTTTCTTTAGTTTTTTAAACTATATTTATTCTCTCCCGGTCGCTCGAAAGACTTCTTAAAGCCCCTGCCTGCATGGACACACACACACACACACACACGGCGCGCAGAGATCCAGGGAAAACAAAGCGATTTCAAAACTACTAAAATATCCGAGTGGGGTCTGTTTACGAAAATCATTTAAGAATTCGCTGAGAGCCGAAAAGTACTTTTGATTTCGGATTAGGTTTTCAAACTTTATTTTTAGAATAGTTAAAATGGCTAAAAGGCGTGTTTTCAAAGTAATTTTTTAAGCGCGTGAAACAACCGGTATGGATTCTTGAAAGCACTTTAAGGGACTTGCATTACACCTCTATCTTTATTTCTCCACCCAATTTAACAGTTTTACTGTGACGACGAGAAGACTGCGCGCTAGTTCATAGCCTTGCTCGGAGAGGTGATATCTCGCTATAAATACCAGCAAGCGTCGCGCTTATCATCCCGACTCAGTAACACACATGCATCCAGACTCGCGTGGCCTTCAACTTAGTATGCACCGGTTGTCGACGCGGTGTTGCGTCAGACGATGCCAGGCCTCTTGAAGGAGGGGGGAGGGGGGAGCAATAACTCCCGCCCGTAAGTGTGGCGTAATGGCACCGTGTATGTTCCGACGAACCCAATAAGTCCTCCCACAAGGACGCCGACCAACGACGCTACTTGGTTATTTACTGTTCCGTAACGCAGTCGTGAAAGTTACCTCAAATTATTTTCCCAGTCAACTGGATGGTCGTGAAAAGTGAAGGTATCAATACTTCCTCCCCGTCAATTAATTAAACTTTTATTTTTTATTTTTTAAAATTAAAAAAACGTGTGATCGAATCCTTCAATACTCCCCAGAGATGTGTAACAAATAACCTCGGTAACGAACAAATTCACGTGTTCTCAGGTTGCAAATACACTGATAATACGAAACTCGGACACAAAATTTAACGCAGAAATCCTTTAAAAAATGTCGGGCGTGACAAATATATACGGAAATTGAGATTTCAGCTACATTTATTAACGTGAATCACACATAGTTTCCGCACTGTCGGAGCAGCTACGTCGACTATCTAATCTTTCGATTTTCATAGCAAAATTTTAAGCTATTTAATGAAACGGAACCAACAAAACCGAAAAGACTTCAACATATACACTAACCAAAGGCTTTGGTCCTGAATTTTGTAACGGAATTTTATCAAAACAATGCCCATCTAGTTAAAACTGATCAAACAGTTAATGCTATAAAGTTTATCTTTGACTTTGTGAACTTTGATTCTTACCATCCACCACAAAAAATGACAGCACGGTGGTTACACATTTCCGTTCCATGCGACTTTCGTATCATTCACAAAATTGCTCCTACGTAATTTCATATACCGAGAGCTAGGATGTTACACATAAAAATAATTTAGTTCGTTATTAAATTTTTTAAGTTTTCATCGGTAAATCACAAAATAGCGTTGGCAGAGCATGATGCAATGGACGCATAGCGAATAAAATATTTTTACAACCAATCACTTTCCAAACATCTATGACGTCAGTGTGCCCAAGTTCGCGGACACGAAAGACTTCCCGAATCAGAAAATATTTTATTTTTCCATTGCGTCGCGCAAGTGACAATACTGAAATCAATTTAATTAAAAAAAAAGTTATAAGTTTTAAAGCTTCACTTTTTAACTTTATATGTGAAATTTTTGAAATTTGTTCTGACTAAGATCGCTATCGTATTTTTTGGGTCGTTACCACAATGCCGAATCTCAGAATTGACCACAACGCCGACAGCTAGAAAACTGCTGTGTACCACAACGCCGAAATAACAACTGAATGAATTTGTGTGTGTGTCTTAAATGTACCTTAACGCCGAAATACCACAATCAAACCTAACCTTACCTAACCTAACCTAACCTAGCGTAATATAACCTAACCTAACTTAACCTAGCCTATCCTAGCCTAGCCTAACCTAACCTAGCCTAACCTAACCTAGTCTAACCTAACCTAGTCTAACCTAGTCTAACCTAACCTAGTTTAACCTAACCTAGTCTAGCCTAACCTAACCTTTGTGGCAGTCCTGCAATGATATTTTTCGGCGTTAGTGTATTTCGGCGTTAGTGTATTTCGGCGTTGTGGTACACAGCATTTTTATAGCTGTCGGCGTTGTGGTAAATTTGGCATTTCGGCGTTGTGGTATTTCGGCGTTGTGGTGCGTCCCCGTATGTTTTGTGCGTATGTAACAACTATAAACTTTTGACATAAAACCCAATTTTTTGTCGCGCTGGTAAAAAGAGAAACAAAGGCGCGATGTTTTGTTGTCGCATCGCAGGCTCTGTTGTGATCCCAGTATCACGTCACGCGCTTATACGCACAGAGACTCCACACAACTAAATCTTCCAGATAGTCTGCATTTGTAAATTCTTACTAAACTCCCCTAAGCTATAGCCTATAGGTCGGGACTGAAAAAAATTGCGGTTTCAATTACATCTAGGATTAAACTCCATCTGCTCATTGGCTAACTCATGACAACTGTCAACTGGAATGTTTGTGATTTGATACTTCTTTTGTTGAGGGCTTTTCATTAGCTTAAGCGTCATTCAGGTAAACTGTGGTACAAACACTGAAGCATGCGTGGCTCTGTAAAGTTGCGGGCGGGCTGTTGCTTTGTCCTCTAAAAACAATGAAATCACGGAGCAGTGTTGTCGATCTTCTCCGTCGAATACGAACGTGCGTTGAGAACCAGAGGAAGACAGTGTTGCCACGTGTATTGCGATTACATCGAGTATACAGTCACAAGACCTGCTGGCGCTTACTTTTTAAGTTTTATGGCTCCTCATGGCCTTATGGCCAGACAATGGGTAGTTCCACCCGCCTAGTGATAGGCAACTTGCTGCGCACTTAAATAATTTAAGTTGCGTTACTCTCGGCGATGCTGAGACTTGTTCGGTTGTGGTTCAGTATACATCGAGATAATTTTCAGGCTAGAAGTACTTCAAAAAAATTCGTCTGAATAAAGAATTTCGCCACAACTGTTATGATATTTTGGTTACTCAGTACCCAAATAATAAATATTAAAGTTTTAGGTACAACATTCATTTAATGCATTTTCATCCAAATTTAGAAAATATTAATTCGCTACCGGTTTCTTCCGTGCGCATTATTTCACTATGGGTGCAGTTAATGTAGCTTACATAATTACAGCTACAGGTAATAAATGTATTATTATTTAAGTAAGTTTCCTGTTGAAATCATTATGTGGCGTTAAGAGGTAAAAAACAAGGTAAGTATTGTTGGATGATATGAAATACCTGAGTTGGTAGTAAGATGAAACGTTTTTTAAAGTAGTTAATTAATAGTGCAAAACTAATTCAACACAATATTTTATTTATACTAATTTCAATTTATAATTACACGAATGAAACTTATATAAAAGAAGCCCGAAGTCAGACTATAATGATGTTTGAGGAGAGATTCCCACTTTAAAAAAAATGTATGGCTTTACAAAAAAAATAATTTTGACTAAATCTTGAAATGCATTTAACTCAATGATATTGTAATATTGATTATCCTAGCAATTAAAATTTAATTTTTTATCAACTCAGAAAAATAAAGCGTATATTATTTTTCTTGGCGTAAAGGTTGAAAACGCATTGAAGGTCAAATGACGTTTAAGTCGAAAATGCCGTCACCATCCTTAGGTTATGGGTCTCTGATACTGCTAGCCACCCTGAAAATACCGAATGAAATGTCGAACGAACGTCGGCAAACCCTTCGCCTTCGACGCGGATGGAGTTCACAGTCAGGATACTGCTACCCGGAAGATGGCGATTGCAATGTCGACCGAAACGTTTGAGAGCCCTTCTTCTTCAACACGGATGGAGTTCACAGTCAGGATACTGCTACCCGGAAAATGGCGAATTGCAATGTCGACCGAAACGTCTGAGAGCCCATCGCCTTCGACGCGGATGGAGTTCACAGTCAGGATACTGCTACCCGGAAGATAGCGAATTACAATGTCGACCGAAACGTTGGAGACCCCTTCGACTTCGACCCGGAAGTGGTTCACAATCAGGATACTGCTACCCGGAAGATGGTGAATTGAAATGTCGACCGAAACGTCAGAGCGCCCTTCGCCTTCGACGCGGAAATAGTTCACAGTCAGGATACTGCTACCCAGAATATGGCATTTCAATGTCGACCGAAACATCGGAGAGTCCTCCGCCTTTGACGCGGAAGGAGTTCAGTTCACAGTCAGGATACTGCTACCCGGAAGATGGCGAGTGCAATGTCGACCCAAACGTCGGAGAGCCCTTCGCCTTCGACGCAGCTATAGTTCACAGTCAGGATACTGCTATCCGAAAGATGGCGATTGCAATGTCAACGCGGATGGAGTTTACAGTCGGGATACTGCTACCCGGAAGATGGCGATTGCAATGTGAACGCGGATGCAGTTCACAGTCAGCATACTGCTACCGCCTGTCGGCGCTGTGGTGTGCTCCGAGAGCCCAAGTGCGTGTTGTTGCCCAAGACGCGCGCCTGGGGCCCGCGGGAGCCAGTCAGCCAGCGGCCCGCCATTGTGCGCACTTGCAAGTGGGGCAGTAGACGAGCACCGGCGCAGCGCCACCAGGTTGCGAATGCTCTGCGGCTGGTTTTAGAAAGCGGCGGTCTGCGCCGGGCCGGAGCGGAGTTGCGCAACGGAAGCCCTGTCGCCTGACGGCGGCGAGGGCCGTGCTGAGGGTTGGAGGGCCTTCAGTCCCCGCGTGCATTTTTTTTTATTATTTTTGTTTTCCTAACCTAAATTAAAACTTAGCGTGTTTGGGAGGGGTCTGGATTAGGGACAAACTCTAAGTGCGTCTCAGGCCGAAGCCTATACGCTCTAATCATGCAGGGGTTAGCCATGCGGGAGAGGGTGCATGCATCGTGTGCTAGGAGGGGATTGGCCAGCCATGGCAGCAATTGGTGCCATGACTAACTCCCCTCACTGACTATTCTAGACTAATAGGTACTAGATAAGTTTGGCCCAGGTAAAACCTGCATAGACACAGGGAAAACCCTGGGCACTTACATGCGGGATGCAAAATTCATGCATAACTTGGCCCCGCGTGACCAGCGAGGTCAGACCCCAACCCAGCGGTTGCGGACCGGCGAGAAAATACTGCATACATGCTTTAGCATTGCGCCCGGTAGGTCATGCGTAAACCTGCGTAAACCTATTTGACAATAAATATACCAGCACAATACACACGCTTATGCTGACATTTCACACACCTGGACTGAGCTATATTACATCCCGTACAACATCGTAGATTAAAAAAAAGCGTAGAAAATAGAGATTATCTTTGAAATTTTTGTGCAATGGGAGTGCATGACTTGATGTAAGCTTTTGGACATACGCCATTGATATTCACATGTATGTCTGTAGAAGAAAACTACAAAAAACACAAATGTCAAAAACACAAATTATGCAAAAAATTGCTGTTGTCAGGATATAAACACCACACAATACTCCACAAAATGAATATGGTCAACAAACAAAGAAAAACAAAGAGAAATAGACTATCGAAACGAAAAAAAAACCAAAAATGATGACAGTACAAAAATACCGAACCCAAAAAATTCAGCAAAACAGTTGAAACGAGACAAAACCACAGCAAAATGAAAAGACGAAACAAACACAATAGTTTTCCAAAACAGAAGAGAACGAAAAAAAACCCACAAATGATGACAGCCAAAAATATTGAACCCAAAAAAATTCAGCACAACAGTCAAAACGAGACAAAAACATGATAAAACGAAAAGACGAAACAAACACAACAGTTTTCTAAAACAGTAACAAGTGACGTTTCGGCGACGTTGAGGCTAGGGACTCGTGAAGAAGGACCGGGTAATTTCGCAAACTGTCGACTGCTTTTTGCTGGCGACAGGCAAACCTGACGCTCTATCCACTCCTGAGTGTGTACCGATGCACCAACTCGTGGTTTTACTTATTTAAATTAAGTTTATCGTAGCTCATGAAGCGTAGACGTTGTTGCTAAGGGCTTTTCAATGACAGATTGTGAAAATTTCACTAACTGCCGTCAGCCATTGACAGGCGACCAGGCGCTCTATCCATTCTGGAGTGAGGCCCGATGCAGCAGCTCGCGATTGATTAACGTAATTAAATTTACTAATGTCTACACAAGCGTACGCTAAATATTTAGTTTTAGCTACACGAGCTGACTGGCAGCCTGGCGGGAAACGACGAAAGTCACCCCCAACATACCAGTAACTCCCAACAAAACCAAAGCGGACAGAAATGCCCAAGTTCCCGCCCATTGCTTAGTAGTTTATTTCTACTCTGACCAACTCTTTTTGCGGAATCATCACTCTGTTTCCTGTAACCAGCCTGCCTAGTTTTTTACATCCCACACGAAAGTGCCCAGGGTTTTCCCTGTGTCTATGCAGGTTTTACCTGGGACCAACCTATCTAGTCTTAGCCTAGAATCTTCAGTGAGGGGAGTTAGTCATGGCACCAAACGCTGCCATGGCTGGCCAAACCCCTCCTAGCACATGATGCATGCTTCCTCTCCTGCATGGCTTAAACCCTGAATGATTAGAGCGTATAGGCTTCGGCCTGAGACGTACTTAGTCTCTCTCCTTACCAAGACCCCTCCCAAATACACTTAGTTTTTAGTTGGGTTAGGAAAACAAACGTTAACGCGACTGTGACCCGAATCATATGCATTAGAACTACTGACTTCATTGAATACATTCATTTGAATTAGATTCGTGCAATTTACTTGTGTTAAAGATTCGTCCAGTAGCATTAGCATGCTGGCAGTAGTTATGTATAAGCTAGAGATTACATTCTTATATTTTTCGATAATTTTCTATACATGATTGTTCTTTTTGAATATCTGTGATTTTTTCTTGATCCATTCACAGTCCCAGCACCTCTTGTTAGCTGTAATGATGAAAATAATATTTGAGTATACGGCAAGTTCTAATTATGTAACTTTGTAATTGCGAACAGTTTCAAAATATGTACACATTAAGACACAATATATTGAATTTATAGTAACTAATATAATTCAAGTGTGTCGAAAAATGATTGTTATTAAAATCATAAAATAAAGGTTAGTTAAATATTGAAGTGAATGTTCTAAATCGGTTTTAGAAAACAACTATTGTAAATCTATAATATTTGATACTAGTAATTTTAAGATTAATAAATTTCAAATTATGCCTAGAAAAATCTTAATTGGAAAACATTTTGTAATATTAAACATAGGATGTATATAATTTTTTTCCCCTTATTTTTACGAATAATGTGGGGAAATGGGTTCGTAAGGGATAACCCAATTAATTTATTTTACCACTTTTATGAATTACTGATATTTACATTACTAATAATTAATTGTACTTAAAAATATCTCATCACCAATCACTTGCACTTAAAAATATTTATTCACTAGTCACTCATTGTCTGTCTAGTTCCATAGACCGCACTCCTCACTAGAGCTGGGCTCAACAGTGGTTCGCCTCTTACCTCGCGCCTGACCACACACACACAGTCTCGCGCCAATCAGTCGCACTCTATCGATCCCGTCGCTCCTCGTCGCGCCACTCTCGAGGAAGTCTCTCGCCCTCTTCGCCCATGTCGTACTTCCCTTCACTCGCGGAACTCTCCGAACTCGCGCAATCTCCGAACTCGCGCTCTTTGAACTCGCGGAACTCCCGCGGAGCCTGGCTTCGTCGCTTATATCCCTGTGGAGTCCTTCTCGAAGGGACGAGAGCGGCTGTGACGTGTCACGTGATCCCGGGCCGACTCAACTCCCAAAAAGTCCTAAAAGGTGGTGGCCTCGGGAAACCTGCAGAACTCCCAGGGCGCTTAAACTGCCATTGGCAGCAGTCCGTGGCGGGATATGGAGGGGGATGGTTAGCCAGACCCTTGTAATCCGGCCGGGAATGCGTGGCATAGCGTACGTGACGTCAGCACCCGTGCGGGGCCGCTGGCCAGACTCGCTGGAAAGGCCCACTCAGGTACCTGCCTCGCTTCCTAGCACGCATGTAATATTATCCTCGACAAACAGTTACGACAGCTTTAATATGCTAATCAATATTCCAGAAAATAAATTTAAAAAAATCGTAAATTACAAACAACAATATTTTATCATTTAAGACTATAAGATCGTATTAATTGTTGAGGGAATAATAGCTGCGCTCTAACGACAAGTCACGAACTATTGGAGTTTAGTGCTACTATAAAGCGCTTCATTATATTCACGAAGTAAAAAAGAAAATGCGAGCGAGTCTTTCCAGTAATCGCCAGCGATGTGTAAATATCTAACCTCGGTACCGTGCTAGTTTATGTGCTCTCATGTTGCAAATAAACTTATAATGCGAAACAAGGACACGGAATTTAACGTACCTATAACTCATAAAAATAATGCCGAGTGTGATAAAGATACGAAAATAATTTTAGGGGAAAATGTTAAAATATTTTCCCCCTTTTTTTCCCCAAACTATAATTATTTTTTAACAAAATTGCATTATTGATAACACAAGGCATGCCGTACAACAGGAGTATCAAAACCGTCACATGTAAATGTCTCAATGCTGAACCTGTGAATTTTCCCCTAAGCCGGAGTTATTTTTGAGGTTTAACTTATTTTATGCACGTTAAGGGTGAAATTGTATTATTTACCAAGAATATAATAAAATGACCAAGAATTACACAACGTAAATTTAACAGGTTGAAAGTCCAATGTGCCTGCATACAGAAACTCGAGAATAAGTATTTTTAAACATAAATATTTTTTTCGCATCGACTTAGGACCAAACAAGGGACTGAAATGGATCGAATAAATAAATAAAGGTAATTATTGCGTATCACATATCCAAGTCTATACTTTGATCCTTGATGGCATGATCCTTTATAATTGATCCTGTGGTACATTCTGAACATAGCAAAAACAAATATTATAATATAAACAATACTAGGAAATGAAAAAAATAATTTTCAGATATTTATTAGATTTGATAATTCTATCATAATTCATTGTTACATCACAATTTTTGTTATGTTTAGGATCTTTCGATGTACTAAGTTAAAACAGCAAGCATCACATACCACATGATAAATTGATTCAGGATCATGCCCTTAGGATCAAGGGATGGACTTGGATATGCGATTCAAAACTTTTACCATAAATATATAAAATAAATATCTAAAAAAGTCATTATTTTGACGATATTTAAAATTTTCCCCAAAATTTTAAGTTAATAATTACAGATTTTCAAGATGGCTGACCAGATGGGGGATACTATGTTGGTCTGATAATAAATACTACTAAAATTTACTCGGTAAAAATCAACAATATGGTGGCACATAGCTCTACCAAACGAAAACAAAATGTAAGGTAAGTCTGCTGGTAGCCTTCATGTAGGAAGGACCCATAGCCATTTTTTTGCCCTCACTAGGTTCGAGGACTACAATATATGTGACATAAGTATGTTTTAAAAATAAAATTTTACTAAATTTGTGACTAAATTGTTTATAAATTTTGAAGTGTTTTGGATAATAATTAATTATTAATTTTCAATATGGTGAACATTATGTCTTAATTCAAAATAGCAAATTCCAAGATGGCGTAAAGTAATAGAAAACAAAATGAAGAAAAGTTCTAGAAATCAAAATGGCAATTGTGGAAATTTCTATAAAGTAAAATGTCAGAACCCAATATGGCTGTCTTCAAGATGGCGGGCATGTTGCAATTCAAAATAGCTGCTTGTGTCAAGTTCTAAAGTCACCATTAAGGTCATCTAAAATGATTGCCGGGTCCAAGGTAATCCAATATAGCCGCTGTGACATTAGACTCCAATATGACAAACCCCAACACCAATCAGTACTCCGAATCCAAGTGCAGGACTGGCCAACCTATACTACTATGCACATCAAAATGTAAAGTTATATATCTTAAACTATCATTGAGATTTATAATTGGAAATGTTTTTAGTGTTAAGAATTATTTAAAAAAAAAAAAAACAATGAAAAGGTTTTTGACGTGACAACTTCTAATAAATCGATGAACGCCGGCTGCACGCACGAAAAGATGTCCCGTTACGCACATTGTTCCGTTACGCTGTGTCCCGTTACGCACATTGTTCCGTTACGCTGTGTCCCGTTACGCTCATTGTACGCTTGCGCCGCATCTATCTCTCTTCCACTCGACTGTTTATAAATTGAAGTGAAAATTTAATGTGGTTTTCATTGCTTATTACAACATCAATTTCGGCAATAAAGGTTAATTATTCTTGCATTTTAAAAATCTGATTACTAGTATAATTTCAAGTATTTATTCTTTTATTACTTATTAAAATAAAAATTATTCAATTCTATTCATAAAGTAAGCAATCATTTCATCAAATTTTGTTATGACGTTGTCACGTTAAACTATCGTCCGTAAACCGACTTTACAGACAACCAATTTTTTTTTTAGATCTGTGATTCATTATTTTAATATTACAATATGATTTAAAATTGAGTAAGCTCAGTGACATAACAAAAATTTTGTGGTGCGACAAGATAGCAAACATATTTGAGGTTCTCTGTCCAACTTTATTCGATGAAGGGAATCGGTGGCCGCATTCGTGAAATAAAGTTGGCGACGAAGATTCGACGGAGCGACAGGGGGGGGCCACAGACGAAGAGAAGTCGCGTGGAAGTCTCGTCCGGCGGGGCCAGCTGACAGGGGAAGTTTGGGGGGGGGGGGGGGGCAGTGGGTCATTCGGGTACCGGGCAACACTCCACGTCGCGAACACTTTGCGCTCGCTCACTTTCACTTGTTTTCGCAACACCGCGCCGGCGCGCTTCCGAGCCAGTAGTCCCGCATTCTGGCTCCGAGCTTAACGTGACACTCAACCTCTAGGGGAGCAGGTAGAATCAAAAACACGCCGTACTGGTTTCAACCATTTCATACATATCATGAAAGGCATTTTTAAAGCTTATAATAGACAATTTTTCAATCGTTAAGGCAGATTTTTCACATTAATATTTGCTCAATCGTCATACCATTTGGCGTCTGTTGACATTATTATTAAAGTTTTAACGATTCCCTTAAATGTTTTACACACAAAACCCTTCAAAGGAGAAAATATGTGTAGCGGCAATTCACTTTTATTCATAGGCATGCCAGTAGATCTAACGAGGCAGTACATTGAAAACTAAACCGTAAAAACTGCTACGACCTACGAAATGTTGAAACCAAGATGGCGTCTGCCGTTTCCTGCCTTTCCCCTTCCAGGCTCGCTTTAACCCATCGTATTGGAATTTCAGTTAAGTTTCTGTTTATAAGTTTTTATAAAGCAAATTTTCGAAAATTATAAGAACTTAAAAATATATTATTTGTATTTTGGGGTTGTCGAATATCAGATAAAAACTTACAGTTATTGTCCACATCTCAATCATGGATGCAAACGTAAATCATTGATTTTTTTCTGTCTCAGATACCACGTAAAAGTCAGGCGATAAAATTAGATCAAAATACAAAATGCAATGCTTATACAGTAGAACGTCCGTTGAAAGTTTTCTTAAAAAAGGGGCATTAAAATGAAATTGCCCAAAATGGCGAGTAAATTTGAGTGTTAAAATGATGAATATTTTTGTGTTTTTCCTCCTTGCTATGGCTTCCATCAGTATTTGATCTTGTAAGTTAATTACTAATAACATGATGGTTTTGCAAAATCCCATAAAAACATCAAGCAAAAAAATAATACGTATTAAGGGTTTCCAAGCTATATTGAGTTATATTATTTTAATATTTTAACATGATTTACATTTTTTATAAATTATATTTTTTTTAAATCTTCAAAAAATATTCGTTGTGTATAACGAAATTACAATAAGTTATTCTGATATAATTTCATTTGATGTTTTACTGTCAAATTAAAAATAAAAGCAGCAGATGTTCAAACTATTGAGAAGCAATACAAAGGCATTTCATTTCTCAGCATTTAGGAAACATTACCGTTGGAAACAAACTGATAAGTAATTTTTTTCGTAAATTTTATATTAAAATTGAACCCATTGGTTAAACAATTATGTTGTTATTTTATAAATGTGGAGTTATTTGTAGTAAATATATCATTTATATTCATTCGTAAGTGTATTTAATAATTTGGAGACAAAAATATTGATTTTAAACATTGTAAAAACTCATAAATAATTTTCCTTGTAAATATACAGAAGTATTGGAAAAAATAATAATGATATTAAACAAGTAAGTTCATCAAAATAGGATCACTTATATTTAAAGCCCTACTAATAAAATTTATTTTAAATTTTCCTTAAATCATGATCATTGTAATCATCACCTGCTTCTTTAAATTTTCCTTAATATTAAGTTAAAAATATTACCAGAGCCACGAAACTTTGGTAATAACTTTCATTTGGAATATTTTTTTCTTAATATAGTTTCATGCTTGCTGCTTCAATTAATTTTAAGTCCGATTTAGGCTTCATGCGTCTAGCAAGTTTACCACGTCAAGCAAACTAGGGAACAATTGTGCTAATGTCCTAAATACTCGTTGCCGCAAAGATCATAGATAAATTTGGTGCAATAGTTATTATTATAAAATATCTTTGTGTAGTAAGCGAATGCCAATTATTTCTAGAAAACGTGGTGGTAAAGAAAACATTCAACTGGAATAAGTTTTATAGAATGGCTCGTTAGTTTTTTTCAATAGGGATTTATAAACTATACATAAATGACTGTAAGTCCAAAATCACTATTTAAATAATATAATAATTTTATTTGAAACATTATCACTAAACTTATACAAAAATAATCTTTAAAATTCCGTTCATGATATTTGAACCCGAAGATAGGAAAGTAAGTCGAAGAAAGAAAAAAAAAACTAAAAGTGACAGTTGTGTTTACAGTCGGATAGCGTGATCTAAGCTCCGAACATTCAGATAGCTTACGTACTTTTGTAGCTGCATTGCGAAGCTGACGTTCTGGAATTAAATGCAGTTTGAATTATAGTCTCACGATTTCCGAACTCGTAATGTCTACGATACTACAGGATGTAGTTACCTTGTTACAAAATATCATGCTCGAGACTCACCAAGTGGTTAGGTGATGAATTACTAAACAATGGAGAAAGTAGTGGGTTATATTCTGAGAGATTTTAACGAAATTCATTAACTCGTCAGTTTCTCATTCGTATCTGTCTGTTCAGTGACCAGAACTTCTGGTGGCCACACTGTAATTTTTTTGTAAAAGGAACTGAAGTACTTAAAAAAATACATATATATAGTTAATACATTAACGTCAAAGCAACTGTTTCAAAAAAATTGTTCGCAGTAATACTAGGTTTGGATTATTGCCCGGGCATTAATGCTTTGTGTTGTCCCATTACCAACATTAGTTAAAGTTATTTGTAAACCGTTCTCTGAATAGCTTTCCAGTATTTACTGAGCACATTAATAAGCATAATTAAAACACAAAGTCAAATTGTTGAATATCCAATTATTTTTTCCGTGGTTTAAAAATTATATGCTAGCATAAATCATAAATCAACATTTAAAATAATAGCTTCAATTTTCGTACGCTGGACAAGTAATGATCACTATTTTTTTTCCAAACACGTATTTTATAGATGCCAAAATTAAAATATCAATATGTTCCACAAATTTACAATAATATTATTTTATTACAACAAACAATTTATTGGAAACTGGTTTACAAATGAATATGTTTTGAAAGTACAAACAAAAAATCTGTGTAATTAGCCAATGGCCTTTTGTTCAGTTTGGTCAATTTTTGATTATTTGCCTGTGGAAAATATCCTTCCCAATTTCAAATTGCAGAAGGCATTGTTAAACCATATTATATTCATTCCCCCCTTCCGGGATCCGATCAACACATCATCCAATATGCTCTTGAGAATAGAGAGTGGTCGTTTTATCCAGATTTGGCAAGGCAGGTTCTTGCTTTCTCCTGTTGACAAGACTGGACTCCTGACAAATGTGTCGCAAGCCTGCTGTGTCGGAACGAAGGTTCTGTAAAATGCATTCACGTTAAAAAAAATTAATTCAAATTGGGAAGAGAGATAATCTTCAACACGTAAACACCTTTATGTCGTCACACGAGTATTTTTGTTGTTGGGACGCGAAGAGTTGCAGACCTCTCGCTGCGGGATGGTGGGGGGGTGGGAGGAGGTGATTTTTCAAGCCTTGCCTTCGCCACGACTCATTAGTAGGGACATACAAAAATACTTACGTTTCTTTTTTCAAGTTATAATGCATACTTAATCATTTTCACGTGATCATGGTTATTTGGCCTGCCCTGTAGGAATAAACCCTGCGACAATTAACTTGCCTCAAATTTGACAGTTCTCAAAAAAAAAATAGTACCAGCGTGGTACCCATTCCCCAGCTTTCACGTGCAAAGCAACACATAATGTTTGTTTGCAATCACTGACAACTACCACTTGATGTTGTTTACTAACGTGGTTGACAGAACAACAGTGGAAGAAAAATACCTTAAACAATCGGTATTACTTACGACAACTGTCACGTTTGAGAGAAGTGACGCGACACAGACCGCAGGAAGCCAATGTAGAAAAACAAAATCACGGAAATCACAGGATACGATCCGATGCAACCCGGGCAGAAAGCAAGATGTGAAAGAAGCCAACGGATAAACGACCGTGTTCTAAGATTGAGGAGTCTACCCTGGTGCCTAAAAATAAATTTACTTTTATGGGTCGCTGATGATAACTTATGAGAACCAGCCTGATATCCAAAAAACCTATACTATTGCAGTACATTTTCTTATATAACTTAACGTAACACGTGTCCATTCAAGCTTTTCCGTGGAACCAAGCAAGCTGGCGAGATGACCTCCATAGCGCAGTTCGAAGCACTCCAGCTTTCGATGTGAGGGGTTCTGGGTTCGAGTACCTGATAAGGCATGGGTTTGATTTCTGTGCAAATTCAAAATTACATGTGGTTACCCGCATTAGGCAGGGTCTGCATGGATGGCACGGGGCTGACACTCACAGGAGCCGGCTGCCCTACTCGAGGGACTGACCTGTCGTTCCGGCCAGCCTGGAGAATGCGCGAGGTGAGATGAGATGGGGCGTAAAGCAGCGAAGGTAATGAACTGGGAGAGGAAACGGGAGTATCCCGAGAAAACTAACAGGCCACGGCAACGTTCGACACATTTCCCACTTGCGATAAATCCTGTTTTGGGAATCGAACCAAGGTCGCCTTGGTTGGAGGCAAGTGTGCTGACCACTCAACCAACCACCGCGCCTCTCTTTATTTTTGAATCGTTGATAAATGTGTCAAAATTAGTAAACCATTTGTCAACTTTACAAATTAAAATCAATTAAAAAATTAATTGAGAGTGGTTAACGTGTTAGAGATGAAAAATTACTAATGAACAAAACATTTTTGTATGTAATAATAAAAAAATAGGA
Source organism: Bacillus rossius redtenbacheri (assembly GCF_032445375.1). Lineage (NCBI taxonomy): Eukaryota > Metazoa > Arthropoda > Insecta > Phasmatodea > Bacillidae > Bacillus > Bacillus rossius. The sequence goes on from NC_086333.1 coordinate 56,562,052, forward strand.
AACCATTTAACTTATTAAAGAGGATCTACGTACGAATTAAAAATTTCTGTTTATAATCAGTTTCTTTGCCAACGATAATTAAAATTAAAATTCAAACAAAAAAACATTCAGGGATTTTTGAAAAAAATCTGCCTTTAACTTTCTCGTTACTGTGGCTCATGATTAGTGCGCGATACACCTGCAGCTGCAAAACATTAAAATATGTCCAGCTGACAGTTCCTAATTGCTCTGACAGATGGGATCATATATCAGGAGGATTAATTAAAGTTTTGGCAAAGTACCTACTTAGTTATTCTGGTTAAAATTCTTGCGTGTGGGTTAAAAAAGAGACGATATTCCACAAGAAATATCTTACGTCCGTTATAATGGTGATTAGTGTCCGCGTTGTGAAAAAGAAATATTGGGTTCCATTTCCTCTCCAGAAATAAACTTTCTAGTAATGTTTCCAAAAATTTGACCAACGTTATGAATCTATATAACTATATGGGAAACATAATTATCTATTTAACTTTCTTCTGAACAAATATGGGAGCGATACCATGGATTCACGTTAAATTTCCCGTACAATTCCAAAGGTTAAAAAAAACTTCCATTGATTTTTAGTACCGTTACCAAGAATATGCTAGGGCGTACGGCTCAAGGAAAGTCACTTAAAGGTTAAGTGAGCTCAATTTAGCGCCGTCTCTCATTTGAATGTACACGTCCGGCCAAGCTGTCACGTAGACCGCCCTAGGATTCGAAACTGTATTGAACTCGTGTGACTAACATAATAGTATATCGATGGAGTTCCCGTGTGAATGCAAGTTTATATATATAAAAAGGTTTTGCTGTGGTTTTTTTTTTTCATAAAATTTCCCAATTTGTTTGATTAGTCAATTTATTTGTATTATCCGCCCTCCAAGCGCGTGATCTGAAACCATGCTGCCAATGTGTAATGACTAGAGACCTGTAAAATTCGCGATTTCAAATCCCTAAATGATAGACTCCATGATCCTCTACGCACTCGTGCAAATTACGTCTGCTGATTGGTTACCGACTCGTAAACACCTGTTGACTGGAACGATCGTGATTCGCTAATTCTTCTGTTAAAGTTTTTTTTTTTTTTTCATTGGCCCAGAGTCCTTCAGATAAACTGTGGCCCAATCACCGAAGCAAAATAATGTGTCAAAAGTATTTGGACTCTATCCTATCGCGAGATGAATCCGCGAATTTTACAGGTCTCTAGTAATGACAGGGTAGTCATTCGTTGAAATGAAGGGGGAAAAAAAATGTGTGAAATAAATTTGTAGCTAGTGACGCAATTGTGCAACCGGGCGGTATCAGGGACACGAGATGGTCGAGGAATAAAGAACGCGAGGCACGTCTTTCGGCGGGGCAGGGCGGACGGGCCGAAAAGGGGGGAAGGACGCATCGGCGACGCTACTCACGCTTGTCCTTGATGTAGGCTTGCGCGAGCGTCGCGGCGCCCAGCGCCAAGGCGAGCGCCAGCAGGCGACGCCCCGGGCTGCTGCTGCTGCTTCTGGCCATGCGGGTCTGGATGGGCGCAGCGGCCGACTGAGCCGCCGCGAGCTGCCACGAGCTGGCTCTCGAGAACTGGTCCACGCGCGCCCCTGGCGGCCGCTGACGCAACTGGCGCCGGACGGCGGCGAGGCGGGCGTGCCTACCCCGCTAGGAGTTCTCGTTCCACTCCTTCGTCCCGCCGCCGGATGTTTGCTGTAACAGTTGCGCAACTACTGCCGGTGGAAAGCCGCGCCAAGTGTGGCCAAGTGATGGGCATGTTTGCGTTCGCCGGTGCGAACACCACACAGTGTATTCGAAAGTATGTGAATGTTTCAAATAAATTAATGCGTGTTTGCAGTCGCGTTCACATTCGAAAGTTGGAGAATTAGAATAAACACATAAAATATTAGTTTTTCACGAATATGTGCAGATGTTAAAATTCGCATGTACGTATCGTATATAAGTAAATATGCGAATTTAACAGTTTCATTAATATTTGAACTTTTTTCGGGATTGTAGATCACCAATTTGGATACTTCTCCAATATCCTATAAGACTACTTATGTTTTACACTCCAACGGTCCACCGCTGTCTCTTCAAGAATTAAAAACAAAGTAAATACTTCAATTAGTAGAAAACATAATATATAGTATCTCTTAAAGAAAAGTAAACTAAACACAAATAACTCATAACACTGTGTAGCATAAAATTAATAATTACCTATCAATTTTAAATTCTACTTTTAAAAGGAATAACAATAAAAATTACAAATAAACATGACAATGTGTTACGAATGTTTCATAGATAGAAAACAAAATGCTGCTCTAGTTATAAATAAATGGTGTTAATTGCTTTTTGTCAAATAATAAGATAGAAGAACAAGACTTAAACTTTTTAATAAACCCTGTGAATTATACGTATTTTGGAAAAAAAATAAAGAATTTAGACTGTAAAAACCACAAACTTAGAAGCTATAGTCTTGTCTCATGTAACTTGTCTCAAATTTGACAGTTCTCAAAAGTAGTGCCAGTGGCCTACGTATTCATTTACCATTGTTGTCCTGTCGACAGAGTTTGCAAGGAACTGCATGTTGTTGTTAGTCTCCGTTAACAATTATCATCTGTTGCTCTGCAAGTGACAGTTGGGAAAAGGGTTCTACAATATCTCATTTTAGGAACTGTCGCATTTGAGACTAGTTACTGATTCCATCAATCACTGCAAACAGTTTGACTCCAGTTGGTTGTATGTCTAATGTTTGTGTTATTCAGCATTTGGCCATTTCATATCGAAGAAAGTTGATTTTTTGACGTGACAACGTCTAATAAATCGATTAAACGCCGGCTGTACGCACGACAAAGTATCCCACTACGAATGTCCCACTACGGATGTGTTCTGTTTGCTCATTGTACGCATGCGTGGCATCTCTCTTCATGCTCATTGTACGCATGCGTGGCATCTCTCTTCCACTCGATTGGAACAACCATCGATTTGACTTTTCAATAATATTTTCGTCGTTTGAATTATTAATATTATGTAATTTAACGATCGTCCACCAATTTTCAGCACAATCAATACGGTTATTTAAAAGTAATGTTGAAAATTCAAATACGTTTTGAACCGACAATGGTGTTTTACAGTTACACATAATAATTCAAATTACACCCGGGATCTTTTGCACAATGTTTTAAAAACTATGGTAACACATTATAAATAAGTTTGGTGTATTTGAGATGCGTATTTGTTATAAAATCGTGTTAATATTATACCCCTACCGTGAACAAAGTTTTTATAAATATATATACAACGTTTGAAAATATAATACTTTAGTATGGCCTCGTGGGCGTGTGGATAGCGTACCTAACTCTTAAACTAAAGGTCGTCAGTTCGAAACCCGGCAACTGCGAAGTTATTTTGTACTTGTAAAAATAAATATGGCGCACGCAACATTTCTAAAGTAATAAATATATTTGAATTAATGAATGCATATAAAAGTAAATTTATTAATTCAATTGCACATTTCATTTCACTCCTTTGTATACATACAAAATAGTGATAATTCAATAAAAATGATTAAATTTTATTGATAAAAGTATGCAGAGGTAGATTTTATCATGCAAAAGATTGAAAAATTAAAAAAAAATTCTTCCTCAAAGAATATCATATTTTTAATGCCTAAATGGTTTGGTTGCAAAAACCTATTACGGCTCAGTCTCAGGCCGAATATGATATTTCTTTTTCTTCTGGATCAATCATTTCATCAATGTTTTGTTGCGACGTTGCCACGTTAAACTATCGTCCGTAAACCGACTTTACAGACAACCATTTTTTTTTTAAAAAAAAAACCTTATTTGAATTAAAGGAGCAACGCTTGCATCTGGCAGAGAGATTGAGTGATATTTTGTGCGATGTCTAATTCCGGAATTTAAATATATTTAATTCTATAACTTTAATAATCACTTTGGATGGAGGAGTAAAGAGGAACACTTCCTACATCCCCTACACCACATCCACCACCCCCTAAAGCTTCTTTGATTCTTCCTTTTGGCGATGCAATTGATGCGTCAGATTCCCGGGAATCAGACTGACGTGACGTGGGTGTTTATGCCCCCTGCTTCGGGTTGCGAAACTTCCTTATTCGTCAGAAATTATGACACGAGGTAATGTACTGAATTCAGCACAGGCCAATTGACAACGCTTAACTTAAAGTGGAATAATTACACTGTGCTCAAGACAAGGTGATTAATATTTTTACATGTGCATAAAGCGAGCCTTCGATATTTTTTTTCAGCTGGGTATCTTAACGCAACGTACAACACAAGCACAGGAGGAATTAAAATAGCTGGGTATCATTACATAAATAAAAAAATCAAACATAAGATTCGTAAAGTAAAGACAGTGTTCAGTAACATATTCAAAATCCAACCATTTTCCAACTTATTTTTATTAAGGCTACTTTCGAAGCAACACATGGTGTTTCATTAGCACAAAATTACAAACCTTTTAAGTTACAAACAAACACTGTTGAAAACCGTCAAATTTGAGTAAGTTTAATGACGAAGACTAAAACTGACCAGCCAGACATGTGAAAATAATGATTTTATTTTTATTTCATGTAAAATATTCAGTTGTCGTAGTCTGAATTTTTTTCCAAGTCTCACATTTTCTTGAACAAGGTGTAGCTACTCGACTCGGAGAAAGCTTCCGATTCGCGTGGGATGAGTTCCGTAAATGACTTACTGCGAAAGTGCGCGCTAATGAGGTTCAAAAAAAAAACTCAACTCACGTTTCTCTTCTTCCGGACAATCCCAAAACACATCATCTGCAGTTCATGTCAAAAATTAAACATTTAAAAAAAATAATAATAATAACGAAGTCTCGCCTTATCTCGAACAGAGTGTAGCTGCCCGTGACGAAGCAGGAAGCGGGAAGGTTACCGGAGAAGTGCGTGCATCGTGATGGAGTCTCTTCCCTCCCCCCCTTTCCTCCCCGTGTCGTCGCGACGAGGAACCACGATTCCGCATTGCGCGCGCCTGCGGCTCGAGACAGACAGAGCGTCTCCGCTCAGGGGTCCGTGTTGCTTGCGTCATCCGCGCACGCCGAGCCTGGGGGCCCGCTACCGCCACGCAACTTCACATCTCAACAACCCACCTGGAAGTTAAAACCCAATCACAAAGCACACAAGGGAGGTTCATGATTGTATGTGTAAAAATTTGGTTATCTGTAAAGTCGGTTTACGGACGATAGTTTAACGTGACAACGTCATAACAAAACATTGATGAAATGATTGCATACTTTTATGAATAAAATATAATCATTTTTATTGAGTTACCACTATTTTGTATGGATACAAAGAATGAGTGAAATGAAATCTACAAATTAATTGATAAATGTACTTTTATTTGCACTCATTAAATAAAATATGTTTATTGCTTTAACGAAGAGATTATTTTAACTATAACGTTTATACATGTTTGCTATTTAACTTCTTCCAATCTGTGTTATTCTGTTAAGGATAGGACGATGATAGGAAAAGTAGGAAACGAATGGGAGTGTTTCAAGTTTAATGTGCCTCGAAAAAGTCAAATCTATGGTTGTTCCAATCGAGTGGAAGAGAGATAGATACGGCGCAAGCGTAGAATTAGCGCAACAGGACAAATAGTAACGGGACAAATCGTAACGGGACACAGCGTAACAGGACAATGTGCGTAACGGGACATTGAGTCATCTTTTTTCGTGCGTGCAGCCGGCGTTCATCGATTTATTAGACGTTGTCACGTCAAAAAACGTAACAACGGCGAAACCTTCAAATAGTCCTACACTTGTCTGTCTTGCTACTTTTTTTGGTTACTACCATCTATCTCCGCAAGCGAGCACCTCAACTACCAAGCGTTGCACGTTTTTGTTACGCTACGATGATACGTTCTTTAAATGATTCAAGCAATGGGGAATTTTTTATTTAATGCAATTTCTGTAACATAAGTCATTTCAGTTTTGCATTGTTTGTCATGTGAAAAGAAATCATTAAACCAAAACATAAAGTACAAGCCTAAATCAGCTGATGTCAAACAGATAAGCCCAACAATGGACCTAAACATATATTATGGAAAACACAACGACGACAGCACAGACGAACACACTCAAACTTCAAAATTGGACAGCTTAAGAATTCCGCGAAAGGAATTGAGTCATGAAAAAAAAATAACAATAGCTCAGACGAACACCGTGGATTATAAACTATTTATTAGTAACTGGTTTCCAAAGGATATTTTTATAAAAATACACAAAATATTTTTCTGTGTGGGCTAACAACGACAAACACAGTTGCCACAAGAACAGCTAACACAGGGGATAAAACAACAACCTTGGGTAACAGCGACAAACAGAGGAGCCCAATGACGTCAGTAAACAGACATCCGCACAACACAAGGAGTCTTCCTACACCAAGAGAGTTGCGGCGTTTTGGGAACTGAAACCTGTTAACAGAAAAAAATTAGACTGATAGCGGACACTGGAAATAAGGGTTAATATGTGTTCAACACATGGAATTCTCTGTGCTGTCTATGCATTTAATATTTGACATGGCCTAGTTATGTCTTGTTATCTGTGTGTTTTATGTATTCATATTTTTTGACTATTGTTTAAATTTTTCTATGGCACAGAGCGTAAGCCAGAAGTAGCGTATACATAAAATAGACATTTTAACTCGCTTATAACAGCGACTGTAATCCTTGTAATTCACATATACATATACACTCAATAAAACTCTCATTCTGACTAACCGACAGACAAACGCCCAGCTTAAAATTGGTAGGTCTGGAAGCATAAAATTTTGCATAGGAGTTCCTTATGTAACAACTGTAAGCACTAAGAAAGGATATTTTAATTCATCCCCTCAAAATGGGATTTAATTGGTGATGAAAGTGTGTATGGAAGTCTGGCGTATCTGAAGTTATAAATATGTAAAATGTGTGTTTGGGCAACTGTTTATAAATAAAAGTCATTTGTACCAGCGTTTTTTTTTTTTGGTAATTCATCAGGCACACGGCTGATTTTTTAGTAAGCGTGTGCTTGTAGCTCAGACTCTGAGCGGAATTGAGGGTGCTAGTTTGTGTTGGGGAGATCTGGGTGTTTAATTTCAATGGTAGCTCGTGGAGTGTGTTCGAACACACTCGGTGGGCCGACGCGCCAACGACGCCGTCCCCATGCCGGTCACGCGACTGGAGGAGTTACGCCGACGGTGATGGCGGTCTCTCGGCGCGGGCACGGGTTGCGCCAGCCGTGGCCCCGGCGTCCGGAGGGAAGCCATCTTGGGATGCGCACCTCGCGTCCGAAGCCGACGAGGACCACGAGGTTGATGTTATCTTTGGAAGATTTGTGCAATGGGAGTGCATGACTTTATGTAGGCTTTTGGCAATTGTTAGACCATTTTTTTCTTTTTTTCTTTTCTTTGTTTGTTGACCATATTCCTGTTGTGGAGTATTGTGTGGTGTTTATATCCTGACAACAGCAATTTTTTTTTGCTTAATTTGTGTTTTTGTCATTTGTTTTTTTTTTTTTTTTTTTTTTTTTGCAGTTTTCTTCTACAGGCATACATGAGCATAGCAATGGCGTATGTCCAAAAGCCTACATCAAGTCGAGGTTGGTGTTGTTTTATTTATTTATTTCAGCACTGCAGTCTCGCCAACCTCAGTTTTTAAACAAAAAAGGTTCCACGGTGAAATTTAACAGACGTGTTCACGTAAAATTTACAGATTTTTTTATTTTGTCAGTTTTGTACATTTACATGAAAACAACGGTGTCGCTACAAAGTAGTGTTCTCAGTAATACCGGGTTCGGATTCTTTTGTGTTTTCCCAGTGCCTCCAATAGTTAAAATTAGTTGTAAACCGTTTTCTCAACAGCTTTACAGCATTAACTGCGCACATTACTAAGGATAATGAAACCAAATAAAGCCCAAGTATGGAATATTTAATTATCTTTTCCATGGTTTAAAATATATATATACTTGAATCTAACAACCATTAAAATATAAAATGATGCATAAATTTTTGTAATGAATACTCACTATAATCTCGAAAAAAAAACGTATTTTATGTACATATGCAAAAATAACCATAGCCATGTGTTGTAAAAGTTACAATATATTTCTTGTAGTAAAAGTAAAGATAATTTATTTTTATGTTGCTGAGGCTTATGGCGCCAGTACCTCCGAACAAAGGGAGGGAGGGAAAAAGGAAGAAAAATATATATGTTAAAAAAACATTTGTGTGAAAGATTTTTAACCGTTTGGCTGTTGGTATTTATACTCTTTAAAGATTTAGTTACTAAACTACATCATCTGCGCGAAGCACACGAGTCATTAGATGAAGAGAAAAATGCAGCAATAATATGATAAAGCATGGATTACGAAACAAGACACTCAACCCCCCTCCCTCGTTTTGTTTGTCTCCAAATATTATAGTGGACTCCAAACCACCTGTATGCCGACTCGGTGCTCATACATTTCAGTCACTGGCTTATTATCGTCCATGAGCAATGAGTGCACTGGAATCAGTATTTAATAGTTAATAACCGAGTTCAATTTCTGTATTTTAAGTTTGACACGTCCATCGTGAAATGGTAAGCTGGATTCACAATGTTCCTTCCCATCCGTCCGTCTGTCCGTTCGTCCGTCCGTCAAAACCTTACCAAAGCTTTAACTTTCGATGGACGGACGGATGAAATTTATAACCTCAAAAATGTCTGAAAGAAAGTATTAATTTTAAAAGGTATTTAGTTTGTTTATTTGTTGAGCTGTTTCCGTAACATGTTTATTAACCTTTTTTTATGAACACGTATTAAGTTTGATGTGTGAAACAAAAATTTTCTGAGACACAAAAGTAATTAATAATGCACAGTAACTCAAAAACACTTTTAAATAAATATTTTAAAGTTTGTTTTATCATTAATACGTTTTTAGCGTACAATATCGCCAGACTGGTAATCTTTTACAATATAAATTCCCTCAAAAATATAAGCCTTAATAGTTGTTGGCAGTATACAAGTAGAAAAATGTAATGACGGACGAGCAGCTTGTTGACGGACGGTCGCGGACGTACGCAATGTATCATTGTGAGTCGAGATGTATTCTTAAAAAGGAGTGTATTCTCACTCTTCGAAAAAGACTCTTTTAAATGTAACTTCGTCCTCATTGACAGCAACAGACTGAAATGTCAGAATGCCAATTTCTGATTATTGTGGCATTAAGTAAAACACGAAAACCAAAAAATGATTTAAAATTGAATCGAATACTGATAACATTAATGGTGGAGATGTACAAAAAATGCTTTAAAACTGATGTTTTATTGTAAATTGTTACATTCGTGACACAATCGTTTTATGAAAACATTTCGAGGAAAACCATTAGAAGACATTTTGTCTTCAATGGATTGTAAGGTCATAACAAATTTGTTATCACTGGATATTTTACTTATTTAGAGCATAGAGTGTAATCCAACGAAATTTCGATAGTGATAATAAACTTTCATTTAATAATAATCATTAAAATAAATTTTTCGTGATTTCTTTGTCTTAAAAATATATTCAATTTTTTGTTAGAAACTGTGAAAAAAAAATTGTTATGACAAAAAAAATGTATTTAATCTTCTTACCCCCCCTTTTTTTAATGTGACATATCAAAGATAATTATTTGTTTTAGTACGTGTTGAGCAGTTGGTGACACTGCTTGGAAGCCCTCACGAAGTGGGAAAACAAAGAAACCCCCCTCAGTATTCTTTTCCTTATCACGATGTTCTCGGAAAGTGATGGGTGGAGAGTTTTGTTTTGGAGGGGAGGGCGAGGTGAATCACCCCCTCTTTTTCCCCCTCGTGCCACCCCCTCCCCGAACCCCACGCGGGCCGCGCGCGAATAAGACGTGTTCGGATAAAACAACCCGAGCTTTCACCGCCCGGCGCGAGAGCGACTGGTCGGCAGTCGGAGGAAAGCACAGACCGCGAGGAACACAGTCGAGCGCGGGCCATGGCGGCGAAGGCGGCTCTGCAGATGGCCCTGCTGCCGGTGGCGCTGCTGGCCGCGGCGTCGCTGGACCAGTCCGTGCTGCTGGAGAGCAGGCGTGAGTACATCTCGCCGGCGCGCGCCTCCCCCACTCCAACACCTGGCCCGCTGTCGGCTTGAACCGCTGGCTTAAGAGGCCACTCCAGTGTTTCAGGGGCACTACGCAACCCGCGTTAACCTCATAAAATTCAATGCTATTTTCATTTTGCTTATAACTAATTGACTAATATAGATTTCGAAATGATGCTTGCTTGATATGTAAGACAACGATGCTCTTATCAAAGCCCCTCTCTTCAAAAAGGTGCATAAATTATGGTTCAAACCTAGACAATACACTTATGCATATTAGTAAAGATTAGTATAAAACCATAATTTATGCACGTTTTTGAAGAAAGGGGCTTTGATAAGAGTATCGTTGTCTTACATATCAAGCAAGCATCATTTCGAAATCTATATTAGTTAATTAGTTATAAGCAAAATGAAAATAGCATTGAACCTTATGATGTTAACGCGGGTTGCGTAGTGCCCCTGAAGCACTGGAGTGGCCTCTTAAGGTTCCTGAGTCCCTTGGGGTTCCTTGAGGACCACTGGGGGATAAAGAGCAGAGCTATGACGTGTCGGAGCTGTAGTTGGCTCTAGTATCTGAGCGTAGCTCTCGTCAGGATGCATAGCCTCTCCCGCTTACGGCAACCCATAGCCTTCTCGTGACGCCGGTGTTTAAACAAATATGGGATATGCCGGGGGTGCCCACTCCTCTGACTTCCTCGGTGTGTCGGAATGGGAATTCTGGTGGATTAGTAAGCTGTGGGCAGGTGACTACGCCTTTCTCCTGCAAAAAGCCCACTGGGGGGTTTTGGACCACCAAACTCTAGGTGGTGTATCAAAGCATCGGATTCAATGTGTAGAATTCATGATGAATATGAAACAGAGAAGGGTGGTAGCGTGGCGGAGGTGTTCTCCTGGTAAGGGTATCCGGGTTCTGGCAAGGCTATAACCGTTTGGGCGGAGGATAGTCTAAGAGTCGGTAATTAAGGCAGTCTTTGGTCTGGTGTTACCTTACCTACCCGGGCTTTGGCACAGCTGTAAACATAGGGTGGGAGACACGCTTATATTGAAGTACCCAAGGACATCCATGTCCTGATCCGGGGGGACTCGGCCGCCGTAATGCTGCCCGGGAAAGCACTATACCTGAAAATGAAGGGTGCCATGGGACTGATCCTTTACTCTGATTGTTCCCTGCTGAGGTTTCCTCTAATGGCTCAGGATCAGGATTGGAGTAGGAAACGTGCTGGTAGTTGTCCTCCTATGCTTGGAAAACACTCCGATGGGTCCCCACCCTGTTGACGAGTGGAAGTGTTGAGCTGCTTAAGCTCGGGTACTAGCCTGCTGAGCTAGTAGAGGTTGGATAGGCCTCGGCTGGATCACGAGCAACTGAGTGACCGAGGGGTCCCAGGGATGTGAGAGGTATGGTTCCGTGACGGTTCTACTCAGATCCAGCAGAGGGGGCTAGCTCTGTAGGTGGTCTGGGGGGTTACGGCGGAGCTGGGGGCGGGTCGGTGGGGCCGAAGTTGGGATGGGTCTCCTCAACCTCTCGACCTAGCCGTGCGCTCACCAGTAACATGCCGCGATTGGAAATGAATGAGGTGAATGAATTCTATGAGGTGTGAACCTAAATTACATGTCGGCTTGAACCAATGTGTCTACAAGCATGACATATATCATAAGAGTTCTTTATACAACCTAATATAAAATGACTTTTTGAAAATTCATTCCCTAAATGGGGGATTATATAGGGAATGATAGTTTTGGAAATTCCATCGTGCACACAGACTGACTTGACAGACAACGCACAGCTAAAACTGGTTGATCTAGAATCATGATGTTTGCACAATGGTTCCATATATAACGTACTAAAAAGGATTAGTTTTTAATTGATCCTCTATGGGGGTTGTATATGGAATGAAAGTTTGGAAAATCCCATCGGTCACACAGCTAGTACATACTAAAAGAATGGTTACTAGAATGGTTAAATGGTAGACATGGGGAAGGTTTTTTTAAAAAACAGGAAAATCTGTTTAATTCTCATAGTATGAGAAATACCACATACGTTTGAACGTAATATAATTGGTAAGCGTTATACCAAAATCATCGTCTGAAAAGGTTTTTGATACGACCATACATAACTGAAAGATTTTGAAGAAACAAGGGTTGGAGAACAAAAAATTAAACATAGCTCCCTTCGTAGGCAAAATATCGAATTATTACAAATTGTATGTTAATCTTAAAATTTGTATCTAAAACTTTTGTCTGAAACTATTTTTGATTAGACGAATTGTTGCTGTAAAAAAATCATAACTCCTTTAGTAGGGACACTATCAAATCCGTTCAATTTGTTTATTAGTCTTATAATTTTAATTCTAATTTTTTGTCTAAAATAATTTTTGATTAGACGAGCCATTGTTGCATGGGGTGAAATAAACATGGTTTGGAGGACAAAATAATCTTAACTCCCTTCGTAGGCACACTATCAAATTCCTTCAAATTTTCTGTAAATTTTAAAAGTTTTATCTCAATTTTTGATTAGACCAACCATTGCTGCAAGGGGTTGAATATATGAAGGGTAGAATTTAAAAAAAAAAATCCAACTCCTTTAGAAGGTAAACTATCAAATCCGTTCTACATGTTTGTAAATCTTATAAATTTTATCAAAAACTATTGTCTGAAACAATTTTTGATAAAAAAAAACATTACTGCAAGGGGTGGAAATAACAAGTGCAGAAAGACAACAAAAACGTGAAATAAAGCTGCAAGTAAAGTTTAAAAAATATGTAAGCAATTTCTCGACGCGGTGGTGATCAGTTCTGTGGGTGACAAAATTATGCGATACAATTTATAAAGGAGCCTCTGCCTTCACGTACCAAAGCATTGAGTCCTCGCACAGGGCTACCGTCTCCCTGCAAGTTCCGTCCCCTTTGTTGGTCTCTTCTTGTACCCTATCAATTTCAATATTATATTAAAGGTGATAATGCTGGAAAATTGTTAATATATAAAATTAAAATACAAAATCGTATTAGACATGGAACACTATGGAACCTCAAGTTTCCTCAGCTGTGTTTCCATCTACTCGCGGGAGGGAAACATAGTTTTTACCATGATCGTAATATTGAGGCTTCTTGACCTCAGCAAGTGGCAGACAAAAGAACCCTCCCTCGGCTTGCGTGGGAATACTGCAATGCCTCTCCAACCAGAACCGAGTTATCACGAGTTATTTTGTTAGCACGTGGTTTTCTAGTGTCGTATACGTATCTTCCGGTGCCAAGTTCTTTGTTAGAATCCTGCAGGTTATTCAGTCGTGAGAGATATGTTTGAGGTGATTATGTGACGAAAGCATATCTCCGTTATGCCGCGGCGAGTCAGATTTCCAGCTGAGTTAGTTCCAGAATTTTTGCCAGAGGAGAAAAGTGACGGATGTTGCCGTAAAATTAAAGTGTTTTTTCTTTTCGAGGTGGTTGGTCCTCTCCCCTCGCCAACAATTTTTTTCCTCATTTGCTTCTCCAGTTCACAATTTCACTTCTAGCGACCTAGATGTCGTCGGTACTTTAAACACTTAATTTATTCGTTCCAAACTTCCCGTTAGCAGAAAATGCACGAAGCTACAGTGCGATGCTGGCATAACCAAAACCCGATATTATAAAAATAAGTAAGCGGAGAGTAAAAAAAATCACGCTTGACACACTTGTGACTTCGGTGCGGTGAAATTCGTGGGTGCGACGGACTTTTCAATTAGAAAGATTTTCTATTTTTTCCATCCCGTCGTGTCGTAGGCACGACGTTCCTGAAATGCGTGTCGGTAGGTTTTATTGTTTTAATGTTGGTTAGTCTGGTGCATTGTTAATACTATTATTCGTAAACCCATTTTAAAAGGCTTTGCTTATATATTTATTATAAAATATTATAAATGCGTTCACATGTAGTATTTTTTTTCTCCAAATGATCTTTAATTAATATTTATTAAACATTATGTTTCAGTCATGTAGATTTAAAAAGAAATTAAGTGTGTAAACGTTGATAACTGTCATATGTGTACTTCATATATAATGTCCATAAACAAGTTTTAGATAATTTTTAATTTTTATTTTGAAGCTCGGGCGGAAAACGTGTGTTCACACAACGCGATATTATGAGTCGCAATCATTGGCGTAGTGTTGGACAGGCATGATGGGGGGGGGGGGAAGGGCATATCCCTCATCTAAATACAGATTTTTTTCCAATAATAACGATATTCATAAATTGGCTTATTATGGCTCAAGTAAGTATGTCCTCATTTTTGGCATTTTGACTATGAAAAATGAGATTAATCGTGTCTTTAAACACGCATTAGGACATTAAATCATTAGCAGTGGTATATAACGTAAGAATCTACCTTTCTCTAAGTAAATATTCTTATCTAATAATTTCAGGTTTTGACAGCGCGCTGAAAGCTCATCAGTAAGCTTTAAAAAAGATTCCAAAGTTTCGTTTTTTTTTTTAATTTCCAGGGTAGGTAACCCATAACCCTCAGACTATCAGAAATACATATTTACAAAATATATTCTTGTAAATGATATCGCCCTCCCCCCCCCCCTCCCCGCCCTTTCACGAACAATTCTTGGCCACGCCCATAGTCTCATCACGTCCGTACACATTTAAAAAAAATTCTGTGTTTTTACAAACGATTCATTTGGAAAGTAATAGCCAATAAATCTTTGTAATACTACAAAAAATATATTATAAATTTGTTCTTTTGCATATATGAAATACATTTTCCGAGAGAATACTGAGTATTTCTTGCAAAAAATTGTCATAATGTTATAATTTGATTGAATATTGAATAATTTCACTTTAATTTTTCATTATGATTATTAACGGGGTCAGTTATTTGTAGCTAGATATTCAGGGAACGGTTTACAAATAACTGCTATCGGAGGTACCGGCACAACATAATTCATAAAATTCTCTAGGCTAGAATGCGAACCTATTATTACTGCGAACGCTTTTTTTTTGTAGTGATGCAGTTGTTTTCACGTGAATGTACTGGAGTACAAATATCTTCTGTAATTTTACGTGAACATTTCTGTTCAATTTGCAAAAAAAAAAAAATGATATAAAGAGATACAGTGCAGCGCCATCGTGGTACGGGCACGGGAAGTCTTCATTTCACAGACGAGAGAGCCACACCCGAAGTTCCCCGAAGTTCATGCTCGCTTTTTCGTTTACATGGATCTTTAATGTAGCTATCCTAACCAAATCAACTGTCCACAATGTTTTAAAGTATTTATAATGTAGCTAACCTAACCTAATCGACCATTAGTTATCATGAGTTACAATGAACCAAAAAAAAAAAAAGCCCGAAGATGCACGATCGGGCGTTTGGTTCTCTCGTCTGTGAAAAGAAGGCTTCCCGTACTGGCACAAGAGGAAGGCGCGTCAGTCCAGAGAAGCGAGGCGAAGAAGAGGCCAAGTCGAGGGTAGTCCTCGCTGCGCTAGGTCACTGACCCCTGCAGCAGCGCTCAGCCGTACTGAGAACACCCGCGGACGAACTTCGTGTTTCGATCGCACCCCCCCCCCCCTCCCCCACACACACACACACCCTGCTCCGCTTCGATTCTCGCCTGTCCGCTGTTGAACTGCGGGAGCGCACTTGAATGGTATATCGTGGGCTTAGTGGAAAAAGTCGGTAAGTTCAATTTCTAGAAAAAGACTGTTAGTTCACTTACCAAGTTTTGCTTGCCTAGAATAGCGTTATAATGGACTTGCCGAAATAAAGATAGAAGAAAAATTCCACAATCATTCATTATTAGGACTTCTTCCAAACGTTTTCTTGGCGAAGATATTGCCCTTACAACTTCATCTGTGAAGTTAACTCATTTTCACAAAAAAGTGGACTTACCAACTTTTTCCACTAAGCCCACAATATTTACTTATTTTTATATTTACTTACACATCTATCAAGCGCCGGCCAACAGACATAGTCCACAACAGGCTGGCACCACACAAGCATAAGACAAGTACAGTAGAACCTTGACTAACCGGGCTAACGGGGGGGAAGGTCAAAACGGATAAGCGAAGAACACAGATAATCGAGTTCCAATGTATTTAGGTTATACATTACAAAAAACAATTCATAGGTAATTTATACACTGTATCTAGTCCTTTTCTATGTCCGTTAGTTTCTACTTTTAATACGTAGTTTTTTTTTAGTTTTACTCATTTCTTGTCCCGTTCCTAATGGATTACGCTTCGCGGGCTAGATCCCCCCTTACCATAAAAATATGTTTAATTTTTAATTTAGAACCCGATTATTCGTGTCGCAGACAATTGAAGTTGTACTGTACAAGCAACATGAATATAGAAAATAAATAAGGACAAAAAAGAAAATCAAATGTGGATAGACGCTGATATCCAAGCAATCATACACAACACATCATTGAAAAGTGAACACATTCAAAATAAAATATCAAATAAAAAATACCGCTTCTAAAAAAATAAAAATAAAGGAATTCACTATGATCTATGGAAATTAATGATTTATAATACAAAGTATAAATTGCAATATGGATTGTTATCTATACTAATATTATAAAGCTGAAGAGTTTGTTTGCTTGTTTGTTTGAACGCGCTAATCTCAGGAACCTTGGTCCGATTTGAAAAATTCTTTCAGTGTTGGATAGTACATTAATCGAGGAAGGCTATAGGCTATATTATATTATCAATAACATTAGGAATCCTTACATTAGGGATCCAATTTAGAATCAAATGCGTTGGAGGGGGTTAGATACAACATGCAGTACACGTACGAAGTGTGTGTTGACAATGCCGCAGTCGCTAGAAGTTTATTTCCAATTGCCTATTAACATTGTTGCCACGCACTAGATGCCTTATCATTCTTAAATTTCCCATACAAGTAAAAAACACCCTTGTGATATTAACAACGAAGCAAGAGTTCAATTAGTATTTAAATACTTTTTATCACTTTAAATCGCAAACCTAAACTATTGTTTTTTTCCTCTCTCTGTGTTTAATTTGCTTTTTTATTGCCCTTTTTTAAAGTATAGGTATATATTTTACAGACTTGAAACTTCACAGTAATGTTCCTTATGTTACGCAGGATGACATTTTCCGAAAATTAGATCCCATGGGTGGTTAAAACCAGGCAACAGTGGGTACTTTGTCTGCATGAGAACCGGATTTTGCATTGTTCTTGCCTTCTGCGTCTCCATGGCAACGGGCATCGCGCGGCAGTGGCGTACCCACAAGGAGGGGCATGTATAATGAGCGGCGCAAGAGTGATCTGCCTGTAGACTGCCGTAGCGAAGTACGGGTACATCAGTTGTACGTTGCGTGCACGAGTCGGGAAACCATCGGTGCTATTCATTTTCTCTCCGGTACATTATACAGCATTGTAATAAATTTTCACTGAATTTTTTTTATTTACTATTACTGTAAATGGGAGATGTTGCTTAATTTTTTTCCCATTAGTATAGCTGTGCGAAGCCGGGTCGGGCAGCTAGTTATAAATAAGCAACTAAGGCTGCACTGAGGGCTGACAGAGCAGAGCTCGGCTAGGACGTCAGAGCGATCCTCCTTTACGCCCTTTGTTGAGAGACCACCAGCTCCTTCCCCGAGTATCTCCCCTCCCCCAAAGGCCGCCTTACTTGCTGCGTATTTGTATCTGGGTGAAAAAAAAAACAGATACAGCACACATACTGCTGCACTAAATCATTAATACTTATTTTATGAGGATAAATAGATGAATAGAACCATTTACTACAATAATTAATACAAGCATAAGAACACATAAGCAATTTATATAAATTTTTATTTAGTCAAGAAAAATATAAAGTAGGGTATTCGCCGCATTAAAAGAAGCTTTAGTGTTGTTTTCTTAAAAATGTCATCAAAATGGTTTACCTGTGTAGTGGACCTTCAAAATTCACGTTATGCTATGGATTGCAAGTGTCTCTAGCCCACGTTTGAATGACCCCTGCCATTATGTTCACAGGTGATTTGACAAGCCCTTGATTACTTTATAGCCAATCACAAACACGTAAGCGAACATCAGACCGAGTCATGTGAGTCCCTGAGAGAAAGATAAACGTGGCAGCTGCCAATGAACAACTGACATAGACTTCATTGTCTACACATTTGAAGAGTCTAAATTGATACTAAAAAAAACATACCAAAATTACAAATCTTCTATATATTTAAATTTTTCGTAACCAAATACTAAAAATGATTTTGTAGATGCATGGGAAATATTGTTACCGTCCTAAACTTCTCACTATGCCTATATATATATTTACAATGTAATATCGCAGAATTATTTTTATCGTGAAAGAATTTACAATTCAAATTTATTAGTTTTGAACTATCTTGTTTACAGCCACGGTGAAATTATGTCCGTTCGGATTACTCATTTCCTTATTTTCAACTTAAATGTTTAACCTCATTACGTCTTCATTGTAGGATTTCCGTCATGAAATGTTGTACGCGTAGTTATTAATTGATGATTATTGCTTATTTATTAGAACTTAATTTCGTATCACCTTCTAATTTATACCCCCCTTCCAAGCCTTCCCTTTCTCCTCATCACACACAAAAATTAAAATACACAAATAAAGGCCTGCGTTTTTTTTTATCTATTGTTACGAACGCGAGGGACCGTACCGCGATACCAGGTTCGGAGCTGGCTGGCGGCCCCGTACGGTCACTGACTTCATGCGCCGTACACTGACGTAAGACATGCCACGCGTGCCTGGCCGGATTACAAGGGTCGTCGCTACCTCCCCCTCCTCCTCGCGGCTCCCCGCGCGGTGCCCTGCTGTGGTAATTCCGCGCGGGCTATCACGCGAGCTGCCGATGCCCTTCTCGACGCTTCGGACGTCGGGTCGGCACAGCCCCGCTCGTGACTTCTAGAAGGGCGCCAGGGTCTATATAAGCCTGGACGCCGGCCTCCGCGATAGTGACTCGGCGAAGGGAAGTGCGACGGCGGCGACGGAGTATGACGAGAGTTCGGCGACGGAGGTCCACGAGGAGTGCTGCATCGAGAGTTGCGCCAGAGGTGCGGTCCAGCGAGGCGTGCGGTGTGCAAGGAATCGAGATTCTGAGTACGAGTAATTGATTAGTAGGCATTTTTAAGTTAGATTATGTATTAGTGTTGTAAATATTAGCAGTCAATACAACTGCGCAATAAAAAAATAATTGGGCTAGCCCTGTACGATTCCAGTTCTTTCCACTCAACGATTTTTAAAATCGTAACAACATTTATTTGGGTTTTTTCAAGCAAATATTTGTTATTTTTTAGGTGACAAACTATGTATTGGATACAAACTCCTGACTATTGTCTATATTTTTTCTTATTACCGGTTATCTAGAAGGTATTATTAATCTAACTATTCTGTACTTAACGTTTTTATTTCCTAATAACTTCCATGTTAATTGTCTGTACAAATGTGTTAAATTATTTTGGATTTTTATTTTGTCCACACCATTTATTTTCCTTTAATTTTGTCTTCCATAACTAAGTAGAGCAAGCGTGGTTGTTGTATTCGTAGTGCCGAACTGTACTATACACAACATGTGTTTGATAGGGAAATAAGTTTATCCACGAAGGAGGGGGGGGGGTGTTTGCAGAGCAGTTAGCATGTATGTCCTGATAAACTAGTAAATTCAGAACGACTGATGTAGTTGTTTCACTGCTAAAAGAACGCTTCAGGAAGAAATTACAAGACCGTTGTTTACATGTGTGTGAAGGTAATGTTCAAATTATTGAGGTATAAGTCTATATTGTGGATATCTGTTCTAAAATTCAAGCAACTGTGGTTGGTAATATTTAGCATAACAAACCGTAATTTTATTAAGGCTAATGCTAAAAGTTTGGTTAATATCTTTAAAGAAACTCGGTAGGAAAAAAAGTTTAAATCCCATCATGAAGCGAGTATTGCTAAACAAAGATATTAACAACACATAAGCAAGGAATTAGTGTTAATCTTTCTTATAACAAGAAATTTTTTTTTGCCTTATGGATGGGAAAGGCGGAAGTGGGTTTGTTCTCATTTCCACGTCAGTAACTAACATGGCAAAGGTTGCACTCAACTACTCCCTAGCTACTTAACCTCAATGGTTGAGACCACCAATCTGTTACTGAGCAGATTGCGAGAACTTACTCCCTCCTGCAATTACTTTCACTCTGCTTAACTCCTGCTGACAGCAATATAATCACAGACACGCAAAGAAAATAGAAGAAGTTATGAAAGGATTGGACCGTAATATGCCGATGACTAAAGGCTTTGTTCAGATCTGCGTAATTTTTTTAATTCTTTTATCTTCGTTTTAACCTCCATTTCGGCACTTGAGACCTACGCCAATGAGAACGGAGCTGTTGGTTTGTAAAGTATGTGGATCGTGTGGAATTAAAGACGCCCGGTTAAAAAATTTCTATCAAACTTAAGAGTAAGAAGATGTTAACCAATCAACGTAAACCATTTTTACAAGATATTCACATGTATCTACTTATGACCAGGGACCGGACTAATCAGCGTATTCATTTCGTGATAGGATAAATTGTTAATGTGTATATACCTGTAATATGCCTCCGCTGTTGGCACACAGTTTATAGGGAATACCTTTGGCCAATGAGATACCCTCAGCTATAAAGAATCACCGAGTCACAGGTTTCTATGTCTCACCAGTCGGCAACCAATGAAAAAGTGGCATTTACTCGAGTATGCAGAGTATTGTGAAGTCTATCATAGAGGTCAATGAAAATGGCAATATTTCTGGTCTCTACAAAAGACTTCAAACCTGCAAAATGCACGTTATTTTGAGGTTATACTTCTTTAGGCACGTTATGAATAAATCATGAGAGTGAATGTTTACGAGGCGCGCGCACCATGCTACGAAATTTTCAAATGATGAAAAAAAAAGTTACATTCAAATAAAAATTACATATGTGCTTTTAAACCTTATTCTTTAGTGACTGATACTAAATACTAGTCCATATCCTTAAAAACTTTTTATTGTGAATATTAGTCATAGAAATTGTGTTTATAAACTTATTCAAGTGTATTTTAAATTGCATTTATTTAAGGGAAGTTACGTAACCATATGTATAACGATCTCAGGTTGTTTGTAAGCTCCCATTGTCACTGGGAGGGACTGTCGGTGGAAGGTGTAGTAGTCTCCTGGTCGTTTTCATAATAGCGTTTGTGAGGTTATGTTCCCGTATGTATAATTTATTTTCATTATAAAACCAGTATTACTGCGATCACTATTTTGTAGTAATACAGTTGTTTTCATGTAAATGTACAAATTTACAAATATTTTTAATTACCTTAATGATTACGTTCCATTAACAACAACAAATTACAAGAAAAACGTTCTTCGAGATAATACTGAGTATTTCTTACGAAAATTGCCGCATAATGTTGTATTTCAATAGATTTTTTATTCAAACATATATTTTTTAACAATGGAAAATATAAACGGACATTCAATAATTGGGCTATTTTGTTTTATTAGGGATATTAATGTGCGCAGTTAATATTAGCAAGCTATTCAGAGAATTGTTTTCAAATAACTTTAACTGTTGGAGGTACTAGGACAGCACAAAGCATAAATGCCCCGGGTAAGTTTCCGAAACCAGTATAAATGCGAACACTATTATGTAGTGATCCTGTTGTTAACCTGTAAATATATAATATTTACAAACATCTGTCGTTTTACGTGAATATTTCTGTTTCATTTGCAAAAATAAAAATATACTGTGTAAGTAACTTTACCACAACAAATGTTCCCAATTACAATAGCAAATAAAAATAAAATACAAAAGACGTACGGACGCGAATAGTTCGGTTGTCTGTCTCGGAGAGTGTGGATGTTGGGTTTCCCGCGAGAGCAGAGAGAAGCAAAGAGGGAAAGAGGTAGAAGAAGAAGAGGGAAGCCTAAGATGTACATCAAGTTCTGTCCCTGCCCGAACACGCCCGAATATTCACCTTCGGCCAACCTCGGGATTTGTTTTATTTTTGCGCAGGAAAAATGAATTAAAATATTAAGAGTGGTCGGTTTAGGTTAGATACATTAAAACACTTTAAAACACTATGGACGGTTAGTTAGGTTAGTATAGCTACATTAAAATAAACAGAGAAATATAAATATATATACGAAAAATAACTCATTTTATATTTAAATTGATGTTTCATTCAGGTGTTATTTTTTAAAACCACGGGGAAAAAATCGAATTGTCCATTTTTGGGGTTTTATTTTGTTTCATTGTGCTTATTAATTTGCGCAGGGAACGTTTTACAAATAACTGTACTGGGGCAACACTAAGTATAAATGTCCGTGTAAGAATCCAATCCCTCTATAACTGTTAATGTTTACCTGATGGACATCTTAGGCTTCACAAGAAGAAGAAGAAGAAGAAGAAGAAGAAGAAGAAGAAGAAGAGGCAGAAGCGTGGCCAGAGATGACAGACCGTGACGGGCACTCTCGGGTCTCGGGTTCGCCGCGCGGACGAGATCGAGAGTTGCGGTAGGCCACGCCCCTCCCGCGCGCGCGTACCTCGCGAGACTTTCTACGGTTATCCAACCTTTTTCGAAACAGCGCGCGCGGCGCGACCTCATTGGTTACACAACCCGCCGCCCGCCCGCCGCCCGCCCCCATCTCGTCAACTTCCTCGCCGGTCTCGACACCGTAAAAAAAAAAATTTGTGAAAGGAACTGAAATAATCACGTAAAACTACAGGTGTTCGTAAATTTGTACATTGATACGAAAAAAAAAACTGTATCGCTACAACAACAACAACAAAAATGTTCGTAATAATACTGGTCTCGGATTCTTACACCGAAATTTATATTTTGTGTTGCCCCAGTACATTTATTTGTAAAACGTTCCCTGCGCAAATTAATAAGCACAATGAAACATAATAAAGCCCCAAAAATGGACTATTCGATTTTTTCCCCTTGGTTTTAAAAAATAACATCTGAATGAAACATCAAATAAAATATAAAATGATGAGTTATTTTTCGTAAGAAAAACACAGTATTATCTCAAAAAACGTGTTTCATATATGCAAAAATAACCAACGCCATGTGTTTTAAAAAGCTACAATATCATTCTTGTAGTATTAGAAACTATTTCTTGGCAAACTGGTTTCCAAAGGAATCCTTTGTAAATGTACAGAAATTAATTTTTTCTGTGTAAGCGGAGGGCTGTGGACTGTCGCGCAGTCTTATTATCGTGCACAGGGAAACTACGGAATCTGATTGGTAACCATAACATAATATGACTGAGAAATGAAGATAAATGTGATATGACCTTTAGGTGCTTTCAAGAATATTTACCGGGCGTTTATCGTCCAAAAATTAATCTGAAAATACCCGTTTTAGTCCTTTTCACTCTCGTGAAAATACAGTTTTAAAAACGAAGCACGGAAATAGAATCACCCATCCGCCCTCTGCGCAATTTTAAATAATTTTTTCTCAAGCAGACATGCCTTGGACATCTTTGAGCAGTTTTAAAATCGCGTTTGCTGCTTCTGAATCTCTGCGCCCGGGAAGGAGGGGACCCTTGACTCTTCACTTTCGACGTGTCTACAAAATAAATTTTAAAAACACTACAAGCCAAGAAAGGTTATCCCACGCCCAAGGAGGAAGGCACAAAAGAGCTCTACCTTTTAATATATATACTGTATAGAAGTCGCGAGTGGATAGGATTTACTCTACGTTTTTCAGAAGCGTATGATGAGCAGCTTGGGAACTTCACCGCTGCAGTGCGCTGCCGTAACGCCTTGTATCGTCTTAGTTGTTATTTACACGTTAGAGCGCAGCTCTGTCGCTCGCTGTCATTCCCCGCACCCCCCCACCTATCATTCACTGCAGCTGAAGGCCGTTCAAGGGGAGGGGGGAAGGGGTGTTTGAAGAGTTCGACACTTGACCGCTAGGGACCACCACAAGTCAATGCCCTAGAGATGGTGGCGATTGCGGCGGTGAATTAACCAACTAACTCAAAACCGTATTAGAAATTTTAACCTGGGCTGGCGACTTCTATAGAGTATATATATTCAAAGGCTCTACTGAGCGTGTTGGTTCCTTCGGCGGGGAAATATCTTGCGGCCGCAGTGTTTGCGGAGGGATAGTTTCCTGCGCTCTCTTCTGAAGGAAAGCGCCATCTCTCTTCCGCCCTCTTTTGTCTTGCCGAGGAGGAGGAATGTGGTGGGGGAAGTGTTGGTGGGTGGTGGGGGTGGGGGGTGGGTGGGGGAGCAGCCGTTTGCAGGAAGTTGTCGAGTCGTGATAAAAAAAAACTATTGCGAAATCGACGGCAGTCGTTGCGTCACGGACACTTTCTCCGCGAGACACCCGCGTAAAGAGCGCGACGGGAAGGATCATGACCTGGTGGTATGGTGGAGGAGAGAGGTGGAAACAAGTGCATCTCCGCCGAGACCTGTTCTCGCCTTGCCCCGAGGCGAGAACTCAGTGCGGGGTCGTTACCACAACGCCGAAATACCACAACGCCGAACGTACAATAACGCCGATTACCATAACGCCGAATGTCAAAATTGACAACAATGCCTACAGCTAGAAAACTGCTGTGTACCACAACGCCGAATTACCACAACGTCGAAAAATGATTTTGCGGGGAAGGGGGGCCACAGGAGCAAAATGAAAAACAACTGAATGAATTTGTGTGCTAACCTTACCTAACGTAACCTTTGTGGCAGTCCTGCAATGACATTTTTCGACGTTAATGTATTTCGGCGTTGTGGTATTTCGGCGTTGTGGTGCGTCCCCCTCAGTGCGGTCTTCTGCCGAGCTGGCGATATTCTTCTTCCAGTGACGTACTGACTCGTGCGAGAAAAAAAAAAATTGAGAAACAAAAAAAATTGTGTGTTTCAGTTCTTTTAATCACGGTGAATGCTAGAAAGACCGGAAAAAATTCGTGGACTCATTTCACGATAGGCTAAAATTCAAACTCACGTACCTTCCAGCTGCTTTCGCTATTGGCCAACTATTTACCTGGAGGACTCTGAGCAAACGAGAAAGCCTCGGCCAAAGAAAAATCCAGTCACAGACAACCCAGTTACAACTGGCGTTATTTGCACTGACTATACAGAGGACTGTGTAGTCTACCCTGAAATTCATTGATTCCGCGAAATTTTCCAATTCCCTAGTGATTGTTCTATGAATAGGGACAGGATAAAATCAGGGGTTCAATGACCTCAACGATAGACGCCACGATCCTCATGCACACTCGGGTAAACGTCTCTTGTTTATTGGCTGCTGACTTGTGAGGCGTCTCACCTGGGTAGATTTGTGTTTCAGTACTTATTTCATTGAGGACCTCGAATTTTGGCCAAGATTCCGCCAGATTAACCGCGAAACAACAGCAGAAGTTTTTATTTGAATTGTAACATACAACGAAATGAATCCGCTCATTTTTCCGGTCTATAAGAGTGGCATTACGAAATATTTTAAGTTTTTTTTATTGCCTGTTACAAAAATTATTAATTGGTAACGCTATTTACGTTTAAAATACTGAAAATTGGTTTCAATAGTTAGTTAGGTTAGTTTTGTGCAGTAATCAAGGAAATAGTGATAAAATTTTACCATTTACATTTTTTTTTTTTCATTCGTGGAAAAATCGCATTGGTCTACGTTTTTGCCGACGCATCAAGCTCATTTGAATAGGGTCAAGGTTTCGACGTCATCAGAACTGCGGTATGCCACACAGTCATTAGAAACCGAGTTGGTACCCACTGTTACTTTGGAGTACCGTTGCGTTAAGCCTAAGTGCATAGCCATGCAGAGTGTTTGGGAGCAGAGTGTTTTAGTGGTAAAATTACTCTCTTCCCGCCTAGGCGATACTTCCGGATGTCACCCAGCCGGGAGACGAACCCAGATGAACTTGGTGAAATGCGAGTAATCTGACCACTTTTTTTTTCTTTTTTTTTTTTTTTTTCAAGTTTGCCTTTTTGATTAGTTTCATCACCAACGAACAATTGTGTTCACTGCTTTTACGCAATTTACTGATCTTCGGGTGTTTAATTTGACAGTTTCATTAGTTTTTGATATATTTGTAACGAATTATACGAGTTCACTGCAACGTCTCACCCAGAAACAACTCGCACCAGAGCCGGCGTACATTCAACTGCGTTACGGTTTCAACAACCATTCCATTATCCCTTTCCGGCACACTTTATCAGGTTATTTTCATTTTATTTGAACTACCTGTTGTTGTAGTAATTATCTTTAGCTATAATTATAATAGGTGTTTAATAAGTAATATATAGTATTATAAAACTGTATCTGTTTGTTCAAGCATCACGCAAATCCTACCGGACCTATTTTGAAGAAACAAAGAATGTTTTTTTTACTTAAAATCTGGTATAGGTACATATTATCTCGCTTGAATGAGGGGAACCGGAGATATTATATAATAACCACATTTTCACATAGATAATTCCTATCCTTCTCCTTGGCGAGACCCGTCCGCTTAGTGAAGTTCGCGGCGGCTTGCGAACTAACAGCGCTAATAACAGTCTAGTTTTGAATTGCTTCAATAGATTGCGTCACCTGGAATATGAAACGAGTTATCGCTCAATGCGTCCGTCACGTCATTGTTCGAGCATCACGCAAAAACTACTGGAGAAATTTGTATGAAAGTTTAAAAGCTTATGATTATATTTAAAAGTTTTACATATTCTATCTCTCTAGAACACGAGAGCAGTTTGATAGAAATGAAAGATTAGGTTCTGTTGAAATGAACATGGCATCAATGATATTTAAAATTTTAGGTTCTATAAAGAATTGCGAACGAGGCGATATCTTTTCAACATACTTTTATTGGCTTCACTTGTAACTATTTAATCAAATCTTGAAGGTCGATTTTAACGTACTTCTAATCGTCGTATCGTTTTGAAACTTTGCAAGGATGTTTGATTCGGATGACAATACAATAATCTTATGACTATTACCTGAAGGATAGGGTGGGAGGGTCATTGGGACCGAAAACCGCTACTTTGTAGTAATGGAAATAACCATGCTTTTTATGTATCCATGAGGCCGGGGCATGGTGGGAAATTCGCCGGTGGTAAACTCCCTCCCCCCTCCCAAACCCACTTTCAACCACCCACCGTCATAAGGTCAACACCCAAAATTTCAAAAATTTCATAAATATATTATCTTCCGATCCAAGAGGCAGAGGCACGATGTAAAATGTGCTTGGGGTTCGATAACCCCACCCCCATTTCCAGGAGGGGAGTTTACTTGCCCCTGATTTGTCAAAAGTTCGGAAAATTGAAGTAGGTTAATTTGAACGTGCTCCGAGATCTTCGGACCCCATCGGATCCCCTCGCAGGTTGAGGGTCAGTTTCCCCCAAATTTTAGGTCTTTTAAAATTGATTTTGTGATGCATTTCAAGGAATATATAAAAATTATAATTTAAAATGAACTTAAAAGTAAAAATATAATATATTATAAAATTAAAAAAAATGGTTTCATTGTTCCATTAACTAAAAAGTAAAAAAAAATAATAACAATCTTTAATTTTAAGTAAATTTTTCAACAGCGATAGACTGAACTACGACTCTGTATAAAGAAAGTTTTTTTTAATAACCTTAAAATAAGAATCAAGTATTAAACAAAACCATTAATTTCAATGAAATAAAAGCGTGAGGTCTCTCTTCTTTTATTTTCATAATGACTAACCTAACAAATAGACATTAGTGATAAAAAATTTAGGTAAACTTATACCAAGCACCCCACGATTTTTTCATTTAAATTAATTGTTTTGTTTATTTCTGGATTCTTATTTTAAAGATATTAAGAAATACATTATACACATTCATAGTTCATTCTCTCACTATTTAACAAATTACTTAAATTTAAAGATATTTTTACTTTACCGTTCATACAATAAAATATTATTTTATTATATTTTTCTAACTTAATTTCACTTCAATTGATAGCTGTTTAGTTCTTCGCTAAATTGTAATAGTATCAGTGGGTTATCACGTATGACCTATAACTGAAAACCATGAAAACTTTACAAAATATTGTTAAAAATAATCATATAAACAAATTTTAATCAAGTGGGATGATGAATATATTTTGGTACTAACCATAAACTATTAAACTACTCACACATACGGTAAGGAAATTGATACCATTATTATACGTTTCAAATTAAGTTGCGATTGTCTCAAAAATCTTCAAATAATGAAGTGAGAAAGGGGGGAGTTTAATTTTAATCCTTCTGTGCCTATAATCATAATTAAATTGCTAGTGAAATTATTAGAGATAACAAAATACAAATACGCGTGTTTCAAATTTTTTTAAATAGGCTATCTTAGAAAATGAAAACGAAAAAAAAAAGTGGTAACTGTGATTTCATCAAGGTAGTGTATCTCCGAACACACTAAAAAGAGAGTTATGAAATCGGCGTACTTGACGGTATTTAAAATTAATCAATATTACATTTTACAACAGTAAGAGGCGCGTTGGTCAAGTGGTTAGAACATTCACCCCTCCCCTTCTTTCCAAAGCGATCGTGATTCGATTCCCGGCGGAGTCGAATCCGAATTTTCGCAACTGGGAAGTGTGGCGGACGATGCCATAGCCTGTGGGGTTTCTCGGGGTGATGCCGTTTCCCGCATCAATTAACACCCCATATCATCTCCCCTCATGCATTCTCCCTCGGATAGGCAGCCGGTTCCTGTGAGTGTCAGCCCCGTTCCATCCATGTAGACCCTGCCTTAGGCGGGACACTGTGTGTCGATTCTCGAGGTACTTTCTACAACATTACAAATTTCAAACTTATGTAGTTTTATTGAGAATGAAATCTTAAATATAGGTGATATTCAATTTTATTTATTTTTTATTTAAAAGTATTGTAATTAACTTTACAAAAATGTTTGACAGTGGTGCATTATCAGCAATATCCTGAAGTTGCCACGAGCGAAGCCGCGGGGGATTAAGCTAGTTATAATATAGTTCCAAGAAATGTATTGGAATTCCAATAATACAGATTTGTTTATAAATGCCTCTTGTAATTTAATGAATCTACAGTGCTGCCCTCTATGACTGTTAATGTTAACCAGACACATCAAAAAAGTGAATGTGGCGCGCTGCTGCAGAAAACGAATGAGACAGCATGTTCGGACATCACTGTCATTCAGATCAGACAGACGCCACTGCGCGAATAAGCCAGGGTCATAAAGATAACACAACTCCGATGTTAACGTCTGCATGTTCGTGAAGGTTCTGAATTTTCTTTTTTTTTTTTTAATTGCAGCTGACTGGCTGCTCACGTGCCGCCGGAGCGACCCGGAGATCGACGAATGCGTCCGAAGGCTGTTCCAGCACATGTTCCCGGCGCTCGCAGCGGGTGAGTGGCGCTAGCGTCGCACAGAAAAAAAAATCGTTTCGAAAGGCAGGAGCGCTTGCAGTAACCTCGGTAGGTGACTGCTCCCTGGTGATGGCGACTGCAAATTGACCGAAACTTCGGTGATATCTTCACCTAAGAAGCGGCTACAACCCCTAAGTCAAGCAACTCCAGAAAAATGGCCGAGAAAGCCTGCGATCTTTACTAAACAATTATTTAGACATACTTAAATGTTGATTAGTAAAACAAACTAAATGGCCTGCTATTTATTGTTAACGTCTACAAAAATTTTTAAGCTCGTTGCCATACTTGAAAAGTGAAAAATGCTTAAAGTTAAAAAATAATATTCACAATTAAATTGCGTAAGATTGTGAATTACTATTTTTTCTAGGCCAGAATAAAATATTTTCATACAAAAAATATTTAAAATATACAGTGAACATCTGCATCCTTCAGTGCCTTTTTTTGTTGCTATTTTTGACCATTTTTATTGGTTCATTGTTGTAATTAAGACTCGTAAGTATGCACATTGTATCTAATAAATGAACGCAAGTAACTCTAGCATCGCACAACAGCAGACACGAGCTTACACAACAAGAGTTCTGACATTGTGTGTCAACAATTGAGGAACAATCTGATGGTGTTGTGGGGGAAGTTTGATAATTTTTTCAGTGTTATTTATGATATCATGTGGGGTTTGTGGGTATAAGGTTACTTACTGGAAATGTTTGGTGTGAAGCTATCGTCCCCGCCCCCGCTGGTTGCCAGGCATCCCGGAGATCGGCGTCCAGCCGTTCGAGCCGCTCTACATCGAGCAGCTGGGGCTGACCAAGGGCCAAGGAGCCATCACCATCTCGGGCAGCTTCAGGGACATCCTAGCGCACGGTCCCAGCAACGCCACCACCACCTACGCCCGGTGAGTCACACCACCTACGCCCGGTGAGTCACATGACCTAGGCCCGGTGAGACACACCACCTAGGCCCGGTGAGTCACACCACCTACGCCCGGTAAGACACACCACCTAGGCCCGGTAAGACACACCACCTAGGCCCGGTGAGTCACACCACCTACGCCCGGTGAGTCACACCACCTACGCCCGGTGAGTCACATGACCTAGGCCCGGTGAGACACACCACCTAGGCCCGGTGAGTCACACCACCTAGGCCCGGTGAGTCACACCACCTACGCCCGGTGAGTCACACCACCTACGCCCGGTGAGTCACATGACCTAGGCCCGGTGAGACACACCACCTAGGCCCGGTGAGTCACACCACCTACGCCCGGTGAGTCACACCACCTACGCCCGGTGAGTCACATGACCTAGGCCCGGTAAGACACACCACCTAGGCCCGGTGAGTCACACCACCTACGCCCGGTGAGTCACACCACCTACGCCCGGTGAGTCACATGACCTAGGCCCGGTGAGACACACCACCTAGGCCCGGTGAGTCACACCACCTAGGCCCGGTGAGTCACACCACCTACGCCCGGTGAGTCACACCACCTACGCCCGGTAAGACACACCACCTAGGCCCGGTGAGTCACACCACCTACGCCCGGTGAGTCACACCACCTACGCCCGGTGAGTCACATGACCTAGGCCCGGTGAGACACACCACCTAGGCCCGGTGAGTCACACCACCTAGGCCCGGTGAGACACACCACCTAGGCCCGGTGAGACACACCACCTACGCCCGGTGAGTCACACCACCTAGGCCCGGTGAGACACACTACCTACGCCCGGTGAGTCACATCACCTACGCCCGGTGAGTCACACCACCTACGCCCGGTGAGTCACACCACCTAGGCCCGGTAAGACACACCACCTACGCCCGGTGAGTCACACCACCTAGGCCCGGTGAGACACACCACCTACGCCCGGTGAGTCACACCACCTAGGCCCGGTGAGACACACCACCTAGGCCCGGTGAGTCACACCACCTACGCCCGGTGAGTCACACCACCTAGGCCCGGTGAGTCACACCACCTAGGCCCGGTGAGACACACCACCTACGCCCGGTGAGTCACACCACCTACGCCCGGTAAGACACACCACCTAGGCCCGGTGAGTCACACCACCTAGGCCCGGTGAGTCACACCACCTAGGCCCGGTGAGACACACCACCTAGGCCCGGTGAGACACACCACCTACGCCCGGTAAGACACACCACCTAGGCCCGGTGAGTCACACCACCTACGCCCGGTGAGTCACACCACCTAGGCCCGGTGAGTCACACCACCTAGGCCCGGTGAGACACACCACCTAGGCCCGGTGAGACACACCACCTACGCCCGGTAAGACACACCACCTAGGCCCGGTGAGTCACACCACCTACGCCCGGTAAGACACACCACCTAGGCCCGGTGAGTCACACCACCTAGGCCCGGTGAGACACACCACCTAGGCCCGGTGAGACACACCACCTACGCCCGGTAAGACACACCACCTAGGCCCGGTAAGACACACCACCTACGCCCGGTAAGACACACCACCTAGGCCCGGTGAGTCACACCACCTACGCCCGGTGAGTCACACCACCTAGGCCCGGTGAGTCACACCACCTAGGCCCAGTGAGTCACACCACCTAGGCCCGGTGAGACACACCACCTAGGCCCGGTGAGACACACCACCTACGCCCGGTAAGACACACCACCTAGGCCCGGTGAGTCACACCACCTACGCCCGGTAAGACACACCACCTAGGCCCGGTGAGTCACACCACCTAGGCCCGGTGAGACACACCACCTAGGCCCGGTGAGACACACCACCTACGCCCGGTAAGACACACCACCTAGGCCCGGTAAGACACACCACCTACGCCCGGTAAGACACACCACCTAGGCCCGGTGAGTCACACCACCTACGCCCGGTGAGTCACACCACCTAGGCCCGGTGAGTCACACCACCTAGGCCCGGTGAGTCACACCACCTAGGCCCGGTGAGACACACCACCTACGCCCGGTGAGTCACACCACCTACGCCCGGTGAGACACACCACCTAGGCCCGGTGAGACACACTACCTAGGCCCGGTGAGTCACACCACCTAGGCCCGGTGAGACACACCACCTACGCCCGGTAAGACACAACACCTACGCCCGGTGAGTCACACCACCTACGCCCGGTGAGACACACCACCTACGCCCGGTGAGTCACACCACCTAGGCCCGGTGAGACACACCACCTAGGCCCGGTGAGTCACACCACCTACGCCCGGTGAGTCACATGACCTAGGCCCGGTGAGACACACCACCTAGGCCCGGTGAGACACACCACCTAGGCCCGGTGAGACACACCACTTAGGCCCGGTGAGACACACCACCTACGCCCGGTGAGACACACCACCTAGGCCCGGTGAGACACACCACCTACGCCCGGTGAGACATACCACCTAGGCCCGGTGAGACACACCACCTAGGCCCGGTGAGACACACCACCTACGCCCGGTGAGACACACCACCTAGGCCCGGTGAGACACACCACCTAAGCCCGGTGAGACACACCACCTAGGCCCAGTGAGACACACCACCTAGGCCCGGTGAGTCACACCACCTAGGCCCGGTGAGACACACCACCTACGCCCGGTGAGTCACACCACCTAGGCCCGGTGAGACACACCACCTAGGCCCGGTGAGTCACACCACCTAGGCCCGGTGAGTCATACCACCTACGCCCGGTGAAACACACCACCTACGCCCCGTGAAACACACCACCTACGCCCCGTGAAACACACCACCTACGCCCGGTGAGTCACACCACCTAGGCCCGGTGAGTCTCACCACCTAGGCCCGGTGATACACACCACTTAGGCCCGGTGAGACACACCACCTACGCCCGGTGAGTCACACCACCTAGGCCCGGTGAGTCACACCACCTAGGCCCGGTGAGACATACCACCTAGGCCCGGTGAGACACGCCACCTAGGCCCGGTGAGACACACCACCTAGGCCCGGTGAGACACACCACCTAGGCCCGGTGAGACACACCACCTAGGCCCGGTGAAACACACCACCTACGCCCCGTGAAACACACCACCTACGCCCCGTGAAACACACCACCTACGCCCCGTGAAACACACCACCTACGCCCGGTGAGTCACACCACCTAGGCCCGGTGAGACACACCACCTAGGCCCGGTGAGACACACCACCTACGCCCGGTGAGACACACAACCTAGGCCCGGTGAGACACACCACCTAGGCCCGGTGAGACACACCACCTACGCCCGGTGAGACACACCATTTAGACCCGGTGAGACACACCACCTAGGCCCGGTGAGACACACCACCTAGGCCCGGTGAGACACACCACCTACGCCCGGTGAGTCACACCACCTAGGCCCGGTGAGACACACCACCTAGGCCCGGTGAGTCACACCACCTAGGCCCGGTGAGACACACCACCTAGGCCCGGTGAGACACACCACCTAGGCCCGGTGAGACACACCACCTAGGCCCGGTGAGACACACCACCTAGGCCCGGTGAGTCACACCACTTAGGCCCGGTGAGTCACACCACCTACGCCCCGTGAAACACACCACCTACGCCCGGTGAGTCACACCACCTAGGCCCGGTGAGACACACAACCTAGGCCCGGTGAGTCACACCACCTAGGCCCGGTGAGTCACACTACCTACGCCCGGTGAGTCACACCACCTAGGCCCGGTGAGACACACCACCTAGGCCCGGTGAGACACACCACCTACGCCCGGTGAGACATCACCTACGCCCGGTGAGACACATGACCTACGCCCGGTGAGACACACCACCTTCGCCCGGTGAGACAGACAACCTACGCCCGGTGAGACACCCTCAGGCCGGGCTTTGCGAATCACTCGAGGAACGTAACGCCGCAACCACACAACACTTCTCTCCTCAAATTTTTATGTTTACATTTACTCAGAACGCTTGTTAAAAACCTTCCTCGTATCTTCGTTAATTTACAGGTATCTTCGGGAAATAACATTTGCTGTGCTTATTCAATTTCAACATAAATCCAAATTAATAATCTTATTTTTACGTGTGATCTTAGCCCCCATAAACAGAACTCCGAAGTCGAAATGCGCGCAAATTTTGGTTTGACGAAGATCCACTTATCTGAGATTACGAGCAACTCATCTTCTATTTCGGGTGTATTCTTCTTCGAAAACTCCTTAAACCAACTGTTACTTCTAAGAGTATACACAGCTATAAATCACAGTGAATTAAAGGAATTTTCAACGAAGAATTCACCTCAAATAAAGAAATACCCCTTTGTAATCTCATATAAATAGATCTTCGTAAAACTACGCCGTATTTCGACATCCGAGTTCGGTTTTACGTTGTAAAAAAATGATTAACATGCACGAGTAAGAAAAAAAATATTATTCTGTAGACTAGAAAATGTTTTTAATGCTTAATTAATATAATAAAAGTTTAAGATTTTATTCGTGTTCAAAGTAAGTGATCGTAATACCCGTTAACTTCGAAGATCCCTGGACGATTTTAACCAGCATTCTTCGTAAATTTAAGGTGAAAAATTTTAACTAATAGAAAAAATTTACGGTCGTTTTAAAATTACGCCAGTCGCATGACATTACCAACACTTAAAAAAAAATTATAAATTTCTAGCTTGTGGTTCTTTTGATAATTTGTATTTATTATGAAACTAAATGTAATGTGAATAATTTGATTTAAGTGCAAATTTTTTTTTCACTGTGTGAAAGTGTAACAAGTGTAAAACGTTTTTTACATAATAAATAGACCATCGTAAGCTTGCACACAAAAGACGTCTGCGTCTTTAACAGTTTTAGGAACACTTCTCTTCCAAAATGGCTGTCGGTAACGCAAGCCAAAATGCAAGAAACTTGGAAGTTGAACAATACTTGCGTTGCGTTATTGCGCCATGCATAGTTTATAAACCGGTCTTATTGAACATCTTGCGCTCTTGCGTTGGTTTATATAAAACCGAGTTTACCCATTCAAGGTTCCGCTTCGTACGGCGACGTCTGCGAACCATCATGCCTACTTCACACCCACCCGACCGCGGGGGGGAACATGAGCTCGTGAGACACTTCATCCTTGGCCGAAAAAATGTGGTGGTAGGGTACATGACTCCCAAATAGTCTTGCTGTTGGTGAGGGACGCCGACAACTCCTACTGCTTTGACCGGCTGATGGTGCCGTGTTTAGGAGGGGGGGGGTGGAGGGGGAAGCCGGCAATGAAAGTGGTTTTGAGAGATTTTGGAGGAGAACACATCTAGCCTTCACGTGTCGTCTGTATTCTGAAGTTCTGACAAAGGTACCGACGGTTGGTTCTGGTCGAAGTGAAAAGTCCGAAACCCACAAGTTTCACTAGTAATTTGCATTGGTGCGGGATGATTGTTGGAGTGAGTGGATCCTCGCTCAGGTTCATCTGTCGGCCCAGAATCACATAGGTGTTAGTCTTGCACTTGCCTCTGGGGCTCCTGTCACTTGGAGAAATCTGGGAGGATTCCTTGACGCAGAGATAGGCGACACAGCTCAGAAGCTAAACTGGACAGCTAGTAGAAGTTGGATGCACCTCGGCCGGACCACGGGCTCTCCGGGTTGTCTGAGGGTTACCAGAGATGTGTTAGACCTGGTGGAGCGCCTTGCGATACTCTTGGAACAGGGAATTCTTCGAGTGAACCTCAGGTTAGCCTAATGATGGCGGCGGTGAGGCTGGGATGGGTAGCCTCATACTCTCTTTTTAGCTCCTCCTCAGACACCTCCAAGTTTCGATGAAATGACTAATCCATTTCCTCTTTAGCTCTAGGGAGCCCGTCTACCTGGGCACACACACACACTGTGCGCAAAGCTTCAGGGAAGGGGGCTGGTGGGGAACGAGATTTTAAACTTACTCAAGTTATCCGACTGGAGTCTGTTTACGAAAAGCAATTAATAGTTCTTAAGTTTTTTTCACTGTATTTTTAGACGAGTTAAAATGGCTAAAAGTCATGACACAAACGGTACTGATCCCTGAGGGTCATTAAGGGACTTGCATTACATCTTTTTCTTCATTTCTTTACTATATAATGTCACGGTCACCGCTCAAAATTTCATAGTTGCCCCCTGCACTACGAGAAGACTGCGCGCCAGTACAGAACCGACGCCGCACACTAACGCAGATACGCCCTTCGGCGGGAGCGGAGTACTGCAGTGACTCACGGCGACCCTCCATGCAGGTTCGACCTGAAGAACAAGGTGTTCGAGCTGGGGATGGACATACCGGAGGTGCGCGTCGAGGCGGACTACGACCTCACGGGCAAGATCCTCATCCTGCCGCTGGTGGGGTCCGGCGACGCGAGGCTGCGACTGCGTGAGTCCTGCATCTTACCATCCCCCCCCCCCCTCTTCATAGAGACCTTCAGTGTTTTCAAACAACGTCACTCTCGCAAATTTCCTGAATCTGGATCGGAAGCATTTGCGGCCAGAGTTGCAAACTATACTTCTTGGATTCTCTTGTTTGGGGCCAAGTCCGTGGTAACTACGAGGTTGACCGACCGTTTCGCCACTCCCCATTGAAGCCATCTTCAATGACGACTGCCCTTGAAGATGGCTGCTATCGTGCGTGTCGACGAAACGTCAAGCGCACCATCTTTTCCGCGTAACCTCAACCCAGAAGCCAAGAAGTAGCTTCATCAAAACCAGAGACAAAAATGATTCCAATATATATATATATATATATATATATATATATATATATATATAGGTTCAAATTAAATAAATCTGACATTAAATCAAACATTACGTTAAAGACCAAAATAATTATATATATTTTTTAGGTAGCTGGTTTATTTCAACACTAATATTTCTTTGAGGTAACAATATTTTGTATTTAAAAAACTAATATTTACTGTGACAATATGTCATAAAGAAACTCGTATCACTACACAATACAAGCTTGATTTGACTGTTAATATACATATTGATTAAAAACCATTTGGAGTAACACAACCTTTAAACAAAATCAATTAAACAAAACTTTTTTTTTCCGTCGCACAAAACCATTTGTTGTGGCAAATAAAAAGAGGCTATGTGGCGTAGCCGCGTTATAGCGTTAAAAATAATTAGAGCGAAGTGATTTATCATATTGTCATGTGTTTTTTTAGAAAGTGGCTTTTGTCATGATGTAAAATTTAAGGGATGTTTAATTTAGATAATCTTAATCCTCCAATAAGTTATAATTTGGAAAGTAAAATAAATTTAATTAAATTTAGTATTCATTTAAACGCCTTTTCCATAAAATCATATATTTTTGAATGAAAACATCTAATTTGTTTGGCTAATCGAATGTAACAGTGAACGTATAATGTCTCTACAGCAGATAATTCATCCATTTCCACGTCATATTTTGTTCAAATAAACCATAAAAATTCACTAAGTATTAATTTGTACCGTTATTCTTTAACATTACATTTCCAACTGTCTTTTGAGTAATCAAATATCACAGAATGCTTAACTTAACATTATCAGTTTTAGTTCAATACTAATGTATTGTGATTTTTATCGTGTTTTAAAACATAATATTCTACATTTCATGGTCTGATGAAAAAGAATAGCTAAAAAAAATTAAAAAAAGACAGGAACGTATGGTATGCATTGAGCTTTAGGACTTTCTTCGATCATTGTAATCTTATTTTTAAATCGTTTGGTACCAACCTAACGGTATCGTGAAAAATTACCTAATACAATTTCAACTAGCTAATTATTAGTTTTAACAACTATAACATGTAATTGTAGTTATTATATCAGTACTGGCAACTTGAATTCACATACATGCGCGTACATCTGTCTTCACTATATTTTGTTTTTACAAAATGCCAAAATAATAAGAATATAATTATTATCAGTAGTCTATTAAAATAAAATAACACGATCTGCCGTTGCAGTTATAGATTTTCTTTAAACGTTAAGAGTTCAAGTTTGGGAAATATTATGGAAATATACAGTATTATTTATTTTATATTAATTCAATGTAAAAAAGCGGCATCTAGCGTGAAGAATTTTTTTCAAGACAGAAGTATTTACTATGTTTAACAATTTATGTAAATTATATTTTTCTTCAATTTCCTATTGGTTTTTGATAACTACAAAATTATCTTTTCATAAAAAAATCTTCTTGCTAAATGCCACTTTTTGGGTGTTGCACATTGAATGAATCTAAAATAAATAATACTTTATATTTCCATAAATATGTCCAGCACTTGATCTCTTAACGCTTAAAGAACATATATAACTTCAAAGCCAGTCATAATTTTCTGCCAGATCGTGTTATTTTTTTGTAAGGCTACTGATAATAAATCATTATTATTATTATTTTTGACATTTTTAAATTCTGAATTTTCACTGTCTGTATATGAACTTTATCTAACTTAAGTAATATAAGCCTTCGGCTTAAGCATTTCGTGGCACCAGTATTCGCGATACTGTTGTAAAATTTGTTAGATCACTATCGTATTACCATAACAGACTAAACGTCTTAGCTATGTGGCTAAAAAAAATCTGAAATGTAAAACTACCTGAATACAATTTGCATGCCATACAAACAAATAGTAACCAAAAATTTTAAGAGAAACCTCTTTTTTGAGCGCTGTCTACTTAATTTTTCAATTCTTACTCGTAGTTGTTGGTAATAGTTATCTCAGCAGTCTTTTTTTTTCCCTTAAGTGAATTTTTGCTTTGTTTAAAACGTTTTTTTTTTTTGTTTCAGACAATATTACCACATCAATCAAGTGTGACATGGAGTTTCCCAAAGTGAATGGTCGAGAAATCATGTATCTTAGGACTATGAAAGCCGATTTTATAGTCAGAGGACTGAATGTCTATCTGGGGAATCTATTCAACGGCAACAAAGTGTTGGGTAAGAGCTATGTCTTGTGTAAAGATAAGCATGCCTTGTTAACGCACCATTCCCTTGGTTCATATCCTTTAAGCATTTGTCATGTAAGAGTTAATACGTATTGTGGCTGCAAAATGTTGATACCTACTTCTAACACATGGCCTAGGTGGTTATATATGTGGTATATGT
This sequence comes from Bacillus rossius redtenbacheri, assembly GCF_032445375.1. Classification (NCBI taxonomy): domain Eukaryota; kingdom Metazoa; phylum Arthropoda; class Insecta; order Phasmatodea; family Bacillidae; genus Bacillus; species Bacillus rossius. Next base: position 56,601,552 of record NC_086333.1, read on the forward strand.
ACTTAAATACTGGGAGTGTGAGATAATAACTTTAGTCCGATCTCAGTTGTAACTTATGTATATAATATATTAGGCCTGGCTTGTAATCTGTTTCCCTTCAAGTTTCTATGGAAAAACAATAGTATTAAAAAAAACTATAATTATTTCTTTCAGCAACTGTCATGAATCAAAATTCTGTAAACTTGTGATGGTTGCCAGACTGTGATATACGTAAATATATATTTTATACAATCAATTCTTTCTCGTGTTCGGATGTGTATAACCATATCCAGTGCTTTTATTTGAACAAGATTTTGTTGATTGTTTCTTCACCATAAAAAGTCATTAATTTGCAAAAGGTATTTTTTACTTGACAAAACCTAAGCTTCATTCATGAAACATATTTTAAAAAGGGCTGTTTAAAAGTAAAGTACAAATTTTGGTTAGACTATTTTTTACGAAATAGATACGTGGTAAATTATTATTTCCTCTTTTACAACAAGCCTATATAATTTCGATATGTTAAATGGAAGATTACATATGTACTTCCTTACCCCTAAACTCAACATTAACCGACGGGAAGCAGGTAATAGAAATTTTCTGCTCATAAGGCAAAATAACCCTCCTCTTCTAAAACACCTATTAGACTAACGCACTGCTAGAAGATCTCGAATAAGCCAAAGTATTTTAGAGTAATAAGCTTTAGACCAAATAATTCTACACTCAATAGTGCTAGAAAAGTTATTCTGATCCAAGTGAGTTAAAGGCAAAATATTTTAAGTGAAGTGATTTTAGACTAAATAATTGTACACTAAGTTTTTTCTACACCAAGCAATTCTGTTACATTCTCACCCGCGCAATGGGACTTTAAGACATGAAACTCTCTAACTAATTAATTAAGTGAAATAAAATTATAATTAAGGGACGTACATAATTTTTGTGTGATAGTTTTTGAGAGTAGAGGTAATAAAATTTCATTACCAGTTATATAACCATCACAATCAATAGCTGTAAACATTTCTGTGTATGTTACAGGAATAGTCATGTCCACCTTAGCTTTCCCCCTATTTCTAATCTCTTGCATTGTTGAAAGTGCATAGTTTTGCAATATTTTTCGCCTTGTGGTCGTTGCTAACTCGTGTATATAAATACAACTCGTGTATATAAATACAACTCGTGTATATAAATACAAATCGTGTATATAAATACAACTCGTGTATATAAATACGTCATCGACATCCGTGTAATTCCAGGCACTGAGGGGAGGGAGGCATGACAAAATAAACAGGAAGCATTGACGGAATGCCATTAGTGGAAGAGGGAGAAATCACTTTCCCCCTTACTTTTCTCCTTTCCACGTGAAACACCCGCTGGCACACGGCAACGTCCGTCACGCTTCTCACTTGCAAAAACAAAATATTTAGTACGACCCCGCCGAGATTCGAACCCACATCGCCTTAGTTGGAAGCGAGTTTCTGACACACATTTTATACAAAATTATCTTGTAGGTAACTTTACTTTGGGCGATTAAAATTCCTTTTTTTAAACAATTTCATGCTATAGCACGTCTCATCCTTAAATTGCAGGTGCATTCAAATGTGCACTTATTTTCTCTTTCCAATGCACGATTTCTGTCACTACAGCGTCCCTTGGTTCTGTGCGCTCTGTTGCCAAATCTATTTCATTGAGTCAAAAAGGTTTTAGACACAACTTTGTAATGTACTATAATTTTATTCTATGTATCTAAAACAATGTATTTTCTAAAGTAAAACTTGGAATGAGAGTTTTGGAAATAAAATTTCCTGCTGTATTTTATCAAGAACATTATCTGATAATAGTCAACATTTATTTCTCAGGAGAGGTAATTAAAATACGTAACCTTGTTTTTGAAAGTTTTTTTAGACAATTTTCATATCATTAAAAACTATTATTTTTGGCTCTTTTGAGCATAGCACATAATTTAATGGAATGCCTTGTCATTAACAGTAACTGACTGCTACAAAAAGTTTTCCTGTTTAATAATAATTTATCACTGAATTAAATTTTTGTCGGAATTTGATAATACATTCAATACACAAATGTTATGTCTTAAAAAATATTAAAATTATAAAAATCATTTTAAGTAATTATAATCAAAGTTAGCGAACAAAATAAAATTTAAAATTGTTAAAGAGCTGTGAAGAATTAATCTAGCAACAGTGGTCGCAATTTACTCTTTACTGAAATCTAATCTTGGGGAAAAAAATTGCGATATTTTTTTCGACGTATTTACACATTACAAATTACCCAGGACTCAAACCCGGAACCCCTCCCACAGAAACGCGAAGTGCATCCATCATGAGGTCGGAATTTAATCACCGTGACCATCAGGTAGTCGGAAATGTCCCAAAGAATATGCTCTCCCCCAACCTTCACTATCCTCCTAGGTGCAGGGAAGAGTGTGTGCGAGGCCACTGTTAAGGGTGTTGGTTGCGGTGTGCTCGCAGGCAACACGCTGAACGCCTTCCTCAACAAGAACTCGCAGGAGGTGCTGGCGGAGCTGAGGGAGCCCGTGGCGAACAGCCTGAGCGAGGTGTTCAGGAACCTGATGAACAGCGCGTACACGCACATCCCCACGGACCTGTGGCTGCTCGACTGAAGAACAGCGACCCCCCATCCTCCTCCTTCTTCCGCGCGGACTGACAGCCGCGTCGTTGGACCGGCAAGCTAGAGTTTCGTTGAACCCCCGAACAGTCCCGAACACATCACAAGTTCTCTCTCGCTCGCTCGTGGAACTTCGCGATCGGAAGAAGAAAAAAAACCTAACATTATCCGAGAGTTCATACATTTTCGCGATTTTAGAGTATTTTGTGGTGTCTTTCGACTGACCTGACAAGGTGCACGATCACCTATACACGTGCGAAAACCTGCCCTCTAAGAAACCATAAACAACGAATTTTTGCGAGAACCTTTAATTCATGTCATAAACATATTCTAACTTTTAAAAATTTTTTTAAAAAAAGTGGATAGTTCGGGCGTCTGACTAGGGGTTTATGAATCTTCCGTTTCTCCCATTGCACGTGCATATACTAAATGCGGAGTTAGACCGTACGTCCAGACGGGGCAGTAATAATGTTGTTTATCCATCATTGAACGGCTTACTCGGCAACTGAAGTGTCAAAGTTGTGTATCATGGCGAAAGCAGCAGTTATGAAGTCTCTCATCGCTTTGTTTACCAAGTTAACTTTACAGTACAGTTAGTACATATGCAGTGCGTCTAACTACTGCTTTGCATTCAACATTTTCAACAAATTATTGGTAAACAAATGCACATAAGTGTGAATTTGACGTTTCTGATAGCAAATCGTGAGCCAGTGTTAGCCATATGTTCAGTAGGAAAGAATCGGTCTACATATCTTTGGTTTATACTCACGTGCACATATAACTTTCAACAAAAGGCCATCATGATGAACGCATTTGGTGCGTTTTTAAAGTTATTAAATCCCATGACACTTTGTGTCGGCGAGTTACAATGGACGGTGTTAAAAACACTCCTGTTCAAGAAAACAACGTGTCTGCACTACAGCTGGCCTCGACGGTTCTGTCGGCAAGTTCCGAAGCAATGACGGCTCCATGCGCAGAAGGCGAGGACCGCTCTATGTGTCTCATCGTTGGTCCATGGTCCAGTTCGCGTGCCCTGAGAGAGGATTCAAAGGTCTCTGTCAGCCAGCAGTCGCACTTCTGCTCGTGGCCGCCTCACTTCGGTTTCCCGAATGCGGTTCGTCACTCAAGTCGACCGCTCAACGGTGATCCAGAGACAATGTGGTCTCCTTTTTCGCTTCCGGCGAAGGTAGTTTTTTTCCCCCTCCTCAACTTTGTGCTAAGAAGTTTCACATGTGATCACTCCAGTATGCTTACAATTCGGCTTTATCATGAGATTAATTATTTTCTGGGAGCTAAAAGTAAATGGTGTATGCATGTGGTTGGATACTTGCTCATGGTCCTGGTAGGGTATACGCTAAAGAAATACGTATCACCAAGTAAACTCTCTAAAAATTATAATGTTTGCAACTACAAGAGAATGACGAAATCCTTATACAGGTGTTTATATATAATTGCAGGTCCGTTTTCCATAATAAAGGTATATAATAATAATTATTATTATAACCTAAATTTTAAAATCCATTAAACAATTCTTTACATATATGACAATTTTAAAAATAAAATTGTTTTGAAAGTCAATATTTAAAATATATAATTTCGCGAAAGTATAAATCGTGTATTTAGTCTCCTGCAATAAGTTTTTATAAGGCATAGAATAACTTAAAAATCTGAAAGAAATGGTTGGTAAGGGTAGTATTAAACCCATTCCGCAAATATTCCTGAAAAACAAAAAATCGTTTTATATTTAAATATGGAAATTAAACCCCAATATTCATCGAAAGCTACAGTTTATTTTCCAGAAAATTTTCTGGAAAATAATATAAAAATTTGGATTTGTAAAGGAAGCAATTTTTTTATTTTTTAAAGTTGCTTTACAACATTATGTGAATTATATATTAGAGAAAAAATATTTATTTTTGTAAATTTCGTAAGCACTTGTGTAGAGCATGAACTTGTTAAATCCAAAAAATTAATTCATCTGGAGTAATCACACTTGTGAAAAATCTGTACATATTAAAAGCATGTTTCAGACGACCATATCACGTTTCCTTAGAAACAAAGTTTGTGGGGCGATCGGATGTCAACTCTTAACTTTGTGTGGTTAACGGCGACGATAACGCCGTATTTATTACAAATGCTTCATTGCCATAAAGTAGCAATGTTTCAAGATCGATACAACGTATTTAAGAAGCGCTTTCTTTATTATTGTTTAAAAGTCATCGAGTGAAATGCACTATGTTAAAAGACTGAAAAAAAATAACTCAATAGTTTAATAGCTACTTAGTCCTGCTTTATCCATTAACTTTAAATAATATAAGTTTTTTTAGCTACCGTCAGGAAGATATTACAGTACAACAATTAAATGTCAAAATTTATGTATATAACCTTATACGCTGTCCTTTAAATATTTATATTTTTTAAGAAGAGAACTATATAATCGCTTAAAATAGTCAATTTTATTGGAAATATAGTAATTTAGAAGCCATCAATACAATAACATTTGGCTATTAATCCGAACAAAATAACTTTTAATACAACTGAATTTATTGCATTACTCATAAACTACTTTGAAAGTATATCTAAATAATTTATTTACATCGAAATAAAATTACATTTGAGGTTTTATGAGTTTTCACGATACAGTCCACTCGTGCATGCCAATTTTTATTGTTGAGTAGTTTTCTTTATAATTGTTAAATTTGTATTTCTTGTTAACCTTTATGTGTATGTATAATCATTTTACTTTTTAACGTTATCTAATAGAGTGAAATGCTTTTTTTAAACCAAAAGGTAAAATGTATAAAATATTTTATTTTTGAATTAAATATTTTTAAAAGGCTTGTCTGTTACTTATATATTAATTTAAATCCCACCTAGATTAAAGTATTTTTATTCATTTGATTCCTATATGAAGTTATTTTCTTGACAAGGTATTAGAGGAAATGTAGTGAATTGTATGTAGCTATCATGCAAGCTGTGCCACTTTAATTTAAAAAAAAACGCAAATTTAAAAACCCGTATTATCTTCAACATAAGAAAAAAAACAATGGATACTCAGCGTTCAAGGAGTTTTGTTTTTGTGTGTGATGAATAAAAATGAACAACCTCAATAGTGTTTAATATTAAAAAGTATTTACATAAATCCATAACATCCAGAGTTATTGATTGTAAATTTGATATTCGTTATACCTACATAGGTACATTGAAAAAAAAATTGTTAGTTGCCTGAAACACTAAATTATTTTTTTTACTTATAGATTGACTAAATAAAGTTCCCCTTGATCCAATAATCCATTAATTCACTTCACTTTACAGGTCTCAGGTCTGCCTCCGCTTTATACCTGTCCAGTCCCGCCTTGGAAAGGTCTCGTAGCCCCCGAAGTGTCACCCCATCAAAGTTACCCGACTAAACACTCGAAGTTGCAAGAACACAAGCGTCCTATTTTAGCCACTTCAAGCAACGGCCCTGACGGAATCAATCTTCTAGAGAGACATAGACTCGTTCCCGACGCTTTGGGAAGGCTGCTAATGGGATTTCAGCGTGACGGTAGGGGACGGAGACCGCTACCTGTGCCGCTCCTCTCAAGGAGGAGGTTAGTATTGGGGCTTCCTCAAGGGCACAACAACTTAATTTCCAAAGGGGGGGGGCAATATACCTTTTTATAAAGAATCATTGATCCCCCCTATTGAAGCGAACCCGGGAAAATTTGTATTTCAAGGTGGAAAATGGTGCTATTTAAGCAGTTTTATTATCTAAAAATTTGATTACACAGCACTTTCTTTGCTCCCGTATGCCCCCACTTCAAGGTTTCAGAAGGGGGGGGGGCAAAATACCCTTGCCCCCCCCCTGTTTTTGCGCCCCTGGGCTTCCTTATAGGGAGCCCGCAGACTGCCGCGCTTACTGGCTGGCCTCGTGTGTCTGCTGGGGTGCGGCTGCTCGTAGGGTTAAAGATACAATAAAATAAAGACTATGGCAAGTAAACTGGATCGATGAGGAAAAGCAGATGAAGTGCCGACGATCATCGCAAAGACGTCCGGCTGCAGCGGCTGGTGAGTGTGGACCCTCTCTCCCGGAAGAGCAGGAGGCGGGCAGGGGGGGGGGGGGGTCCCGAGCACGCACAGGAGTACGGGACAGCAGTGCGAATGTTTGGCATGATTGCCATGTGTGAATAACACGTAGACCAACGTTTGATATAAGGATTAAGGGGAAAAAAACATAAGCACTTGAGTACACTGTAAAGAAAAACACATACACTTCCTGGTGCTAGTACTTAATTCCTAGTACACTTATCTAGTAATAGTTACACTAGGGCCTTTCCAGAGCACTGTGTGTAATTGGTGACAGCTGATCAGCAGGGGTCTAAAGGGTAAAACGACTAAGGGTGAAAGCGAGATATGTATGTCGACGTCAAGTCCAATTACATGAGCATTTCGTTTCGTTTAACTTATTTTTATTTTGTTTCTAGGAGCTAAAGCTCGTATACAGAAACTGCACAATAGTCGATTGTTTGGCAGGAGGGAGGGGGGCGAATGTGATGGATATTTATTTATTTTAATTCCTCGGAGAAGTAGTGTTTCAGGATTCTGGGCAGTGATGCTATAAACAATAATTTACATTTACTTGGGAAAAAGTTGTTGTCCCCTGAAAGTAACAACAAGAATGTAATTTTTGACTAACAACGAATGTGTCAAAGCAAATAAATTGAATAACAAATAAGTCTAAGTTAAACATACAACAGAAATTGATACCCGGACATTGCACATAATCTCTTGTCAATGTAACTCGCTCCTATTCCTCTCGACGAGTACATACTCGCGTTGACTGCCAAATGTTAATAACTAGGCAAAGACAAAATTAATATTTACACTAATCAAACACCAGCACTATCACATTTACTGCTGCTATGACAAGTTACAAATATTATTTGCTTGTTATATTTACCGGCAGCAACTACCACAAATAATATTACACCCGCACTAAAAGTTATTAATGATACTGAATATAATTCACTAAAATTGAGTGCTTCGTTTATTAGAGTAAAACTGAAGTATTTATCCAAACTTTTGAGTGAATCGATAAATACTTAATTGTTCTCCTTTGTGGAAAAATATTATAAAGTCTCGGCATTACTTGTTACGAGACACACACGTACTCATCAAAACCTCTCTGCACAAAAACACTTTAGGAATTTGGCTAAGCATGATTATTTACAACTCAAAAAAATTTTCAACAATAAACTATCAATCCTTATTTAAAATGCTGAAGGAATTATTTTAACGAAGACAACCCACAATTTTACTTGGGTCGTTTGCTGTGCCAGCACTAGCCTCGTCTTTGAAACCAACTTAACTCGCGCAGAACTGCAGCGAGTCTCAGCTTTCGGCGCCAACCCTCCTGCCCTTCTCAACGGTCGCTTGGACTTCGGTGGTGCGACCTCAGGAAGAGACGACCCCGGCAACACCACGAAACTTTGGTGCTGAACTCAACTTTCCGCGCGAATGCACCAAATTCGCTTCCTTCGGCAAACTACAAAAGTTTATTATATAAAGAGACCTTCAAACTCCAGTTACGCCTTTCTCACACGTAAGTGACCTGGCGATGACATCATATTGGCCTGTAGGAGTCCTAAGAGTCCAACTCTTTGTATGAACTCGGCGTTGACAGCACTGCTTTGTACTTGTCTTGAATGGCCGAGGCTTATAATAAATACATCGACCCACTGGTACTTGAATCACTATTGCTCACCTCCTTGTATACTCGCTCGCGCCAACTTGCTCATCACTTACTCGTTCCAGCGAGTAAAAAAAAGTCTCCTTCACCAGCGAGTAATTTAACATGCCCTTAAGCTATTGTATAGTGCTACAGGGACCAGATTCCCCTAAGCGAGTTTTCAGGGTTTACTCGCTCGGTGAGTAGAAAACTACAGCGAATATGTTGGAGCACTCGCCCAACGAGTTACCTTCTCTTGAAGACTATTTCTGGCTGGTTCTCCTCCTCAGGTGCTAATTCCGTCTGGACTCGGTACGTAAATGGCGCTTACAGCACGGAGTCGTCCCAGCGGCTGACAGCGGGGCGGCGTAGTCACACAGCGGCGGTAGCTTCTTGGCGTCTTCTCTGTAGATGGCTGTTTGACTACTGGTAGGTGACCACACTCCCCCCTATCATTGAAGGGGTATCTATACTTGGCCAGGCCAAACGAACTTGGCCTCCGAGAACTGGCGTGAACTAACTCCCGAAGTCTGTTCGGAAGAGATAGGGAGTCGGAGTCACGTGGTCGCCGGTTTCCTGGAACATTGCTGGATGCCTATCCACTCAGGGGTGAACTGAAAAAAAAAACACAATATTCCTGTGCTCGGCGGGTACGTTTGCTTACAGGCGACAAAACACGATCAAGTCCGGGAGGAAAGTAATAGTTTTACAGGGCACATAAAAACCACCTATAAAAAGGTATTTGAGGATTCCATGCATTGATGCTATAAACTAACAATATACTAATGCAATAAAACTCATAAAAAATACATGATATGAAGTATAACATATATACATATATATAACATATATACATATATAAATATATACATTGGCAATATACGTAGTAGTACCGTAAGTGATTATAATACATCCAGTTTAACCTAAGAATGTGAAATGAAGAAAAAATTTGTGATATACAGTACAATTTAGCCATAAAAAAATAATTTTCACATCTAAGTGTTTTAGCCATCATATAGTATTATGATAATACAGTTAGTCTAATACGTATAAATTAAATATAATTCCCAGAGATTAAACACGTCTATGTTAGTTATGGATTGGAAGCACTGAGGAGGTCCATTAAAATTTTAAAGGCGTTGTATGTAAATGATTTTAGACCTATTTTTTTCGATTTCACTCCGTTATGTCCCAGTTATTGTTTATAGCGTGTAATGAGTATGTGTCATTGATTATTGATTGATGCATGATCATTGATCATGCATAAGATAACTCAAATAAGAATATATAGTAAGGTCATCGATTGAGAGTTGTCCTTTAAATTTACAATTTGCTAAATCGTTGATATATACTAAAAAATAAAAGGGGACCGATTATTGAACCTTGTGTAATGCCACTTAGTAGGTACAATCTCATCTATATTTCTTGTTTCTCCTATGCTCACATATTGTCTCCTTTTCCGCAAATAATTACAAAATTAGTCCAGTGTTTTCCCACTTATCCCTGCATATTATAATTTCCTACAACGTATCCTGTGGTCTACCATATCAAATACTTCTTGTAGGTCAATAAAAATGATTATGGTAATTTTCTAATAATCTATTGCTGGTTTTACTCTCTGTACAAAGTATACTGCTGCTTGTTCATCGCTTATGCTATTTATAAAGCTACACTGAGCATCGGTAAAGCATTTAGTTTTTTCCCCAAGATATTTAAAAGTTCTTTTTTCATTGCTGCATCGAGGGTTTTAGAGTGGCGGGGAAGAATTGAAATAGAGCGATAGTTTTTAGGGTTCCTTTTGTCTCCACCCTTAAACATAGGGAAAAATTTTGCTATTTTCAAGATTACATCTTAGAACAAAATGCTTTTACATTTTAAATGTATGCACTCAATTTGTATGCACAAATTTTTAAAAATTTGGTTTGCGATTTTATCTTTTGCTTTATTGGTTTATTTTTTAGTTTGTATATTAACTTTTTAATTTCAAGACAACTTGAAGGGGACAGAAATAAATAATTACTTGTATGAGTAATATCTGGAGTTAAACGTTTCATTTTTGTTCTCTGCACGCTGCAGGCATGTGAGGCGGGAGTCTTATATTTGGCCTAGGTATTTGGTTGTCGAGCTGAATGGAATGGGCTGCTCAAATTTCTGGAGAGATAGCGGTGGTTGCTGCCTGCACCTCGTGAAAATGACCGCTGCTGACTTGTTGGCGTTAGCTTTGATGCGCCATTTTTCAAGATGATCGCACATTCGACCCTCTCTCCTGGCACGGCCAATGACAGGCGAGTAGTCCTCTGATTGGCCGTGCACCTGAAAGCAGTTGTTATTGGATAGCTACCTGTATAAAATAACCTAAACTCAAAAACATCCACTTAAACCGATATTTAAAAAAAACTATGCACTTTAAATTCAACTTACCAAATAACTAAATTTAATTTCAATATCTGCCTAATAAATTAAATTCAAACGAACATCCTCTGCAAACAGTTTAACAAATGCTAAAATCAAACACATTATCTTTTTTTTTTCACTAACCCATCATATCCACACTAGCTTCACAGTTCAACACTAGAGGTCAGGGGCGGCAATCCGCTCCTGGTAGTCACGGTGGTATCCGTGGTTCTATGCCCTGGTCTGGCATCGGCCTTGGGGTACTCGATGGCTGTTTTCTTATAGCCTAGTGGCAGTCAGCAATGTCTGCCTGGGACTGCTTCATTGTGCAACTATTCTGATATATTAGCATATTCTATCTAGTCTATATCTATATAGTCTTGCTGAGAGAGTAGTTGCTGATTGGCCTTTTTTTGTGGAAAATTTGTTTCAGTTTTAATTAAAGCCCGAATGATCGAGTAAATGGGAGATAATACTACGTCAATTGCGAACCATTGGTAAGATTCAAAATGTTAATTACATCGCCCAAACGGAGCTATGCCCTTTGCGGTTGTTGTATCATTGAAAAGATGCAACAAGTTTCGAAGACCTTCGAACTGTATCAGCATCAGACACCCAGTATCAGACATATAAGCAAGCCTGAATAGCGCGTGGTTTAGCCTACGACGATCAACAATGGATAGAAGAGTAACGATAATCTGCATCATCTAAAATTCCTGTTTCAATGCTTAGCCTTTTTATATAAGTATTGATCTACGAGATCTCCTGAAAACCCAAAGCGACTATGGGAAAAAAAAATATTTGGCTGAATATTTTATACAAGCAGTCCGGCGTAATGGACAGTCTCTATAAAATGCAATTAATTGCGCCTACAGAATTATTACCCATTATTAAACACTGAAGCAACATAAGGCAGAAATTTCCAATACTGGTTACAAACGTTTAGCTTTGAAGACATTGAGGATAACGATGTTGAAGTTAATAAAAAAACTCTGAACATGGAAGAATCAGCAGTATTAGGAGAGAAAATTTATCAATTACTAAGAAGAAAAAATGTGGAAATCGTTAATGCCGTTCTTCAAGCTGTAAATGATACAAATGGTGAAACAAAATTGTCAGCTTACTCTCGAAAACTCCTAAGTCTAATACACTTGTTTTTACAGGAGAGGCAAAAAACATTTTGTTTGGGGTGTAATGACAAATGAAAATATGATAATAAATAAAAATGTCAAAATAAATAAATAATTATATACAAAGAAAATACATTGTGTAAAGGATTTATTTTTTAAGACATAGAGGATATTAAACAATAAAATGAATAAAAAGTAAGACATAGGTGTTTCTGTTAACATAAACTTCACCAACTAAAGGCAAAGGTGACTTTAAATAAATGAAAACCAGAACTAATCACCATTTCTGCTTATATATGGTTATATAGACTTTAATGTTCCAAAACTAATTATCTCCATATGGCAAAGTGTCATAAGACAAATTAAAATCTGCAGGAATCTTATGTTTTATATGCTGGAGATGATCATATTTACTTTTTGTATAGTTCCTTTATATTATCGTTCTTTTGAGTTCTTCATGACCTCTTCTCAAATACCTTCTACTTATATGGAAGTCTTAGCTTATAGCGAATTGTCCTGTCAGTTTGATACTGAACTGCACAGAGATTGTTAACTTTGGGATCGCCTATTTGGAAACCTGGAAGAATCGAAGAATAGTATTTCCATTGGGGTAAGTCTTTCAAAAAATATATTGCAAATATTTTACTTTATATAGGTTAGGTTTTATTCTTGCCACCTTACAAGCATAAAGGTACCCTGCTGGAGAGTAAATTTCTACATTCCTTAGTTTACGTTCAATTGTGGAATGCATACTATCACACTTCATTTTTGAGTGTGCCCTGACACTAAATACTTTTGGGGGAAGATAATGTTCTTATTTGTCAGATGTAAATATGGATTGGAGAGAATCATTTTTCTGTTCTGGTATGAACAGCCATCACCAGAGAGAATGATTTCCTCCTCAGCAGCTAATTCTATTTCTTCATCGATAAAGTGGTACAATATTGAAGCAAATTCATTCGCAGTGACGCCACCTTCTGCTTCGTGCCACAAAAATACCTTCATCTATAAAACTTTATGCTACATTCTCACTGGAAAACAGTGCAAAGTGAAGAGTATAGCTTTTACCAGTATTGCTTCAATATTGCTGCCCAATGGTCAAACTTCTCATAAAACCTTCGGACTGAAAGTAACACTAACACCAGGCTCAGTCTCAAGTATCAAAGCTGACTCTTCGAAAGCCAGAAAATTAGCAGAAATAGTTATTTTTATAATGGATGAAGCTCCGATGCTTCAAAAACATTTATTGCGGAACATTGATCAACTTTTGCGATCCATTGGAGATGCTGATCTCCCTTTCGGTGGAAACGTTATGGTACTTGGAGAATATTTTCCCCAATGTCTGCCTGTACAGCCGCCAGCTAATAAAACCAAGTTATTAAATCTTTCTTCTAAGCGATGTTCCTTGTGGTTATTTTTTAAGGCATTTACACTAGATGAAAACTTGCGCGTTGTTATAGAGCAACGGCAATTTCTGATTATTTACTTCAGTTAGGCACCGGCGAACTGCTATTAAATACGATGAAAGAAATCGAATTGCCACAAAATATTATTTCAAACAACAATTTAATTGATGAAGTGTTTGGTAACTGCTTTGTCAGTGAAAATTATGAGGGTCTGAATGAAAGAGCAATGCTCGCGCCCCTCAATAAAGATGTTGACAGAATTAACGATGACATAGTTGCCAAACTTCCCGGAGAGTACAAACTCTATTATAGTAATGACTCTATGAAAGACCAAACTGAAAAAGCACTAGAATTTATAACATAATTTCATAATACTGTCAACATTTCAGACTTGCCACCGCATGAATTTATATTTAAAAAATTCATTAATAATGCTGTTGCGTGATCAGGATGTATTAGAAGGTCTGTGAAACAGTGTAATACTCATTTTTACAAGGCTGTGTAATAACATAATAAAGGAAAAAAGTGTTACAATCCGGCAAAGAAGTACATATATCTAGAATCACTCTTGACTCATCAAAAGGTTAACTGGGATGTACTATGCACCAACACCAATTTCTAGTACCATAACAGTACATAAACCTAAATGCCAACCTTTTGTATGTGTTGGAGTGGACTTAATATCATCAGTTTATATGCATGGCATGAAGTATGTGGCATTTTCCCTAGTAAAACGACCAAGTGCATTAAATGTACTCCTCCAAATTAAAATCCTTCTACATATTCGCAACACAGTATGGAAGGGAGTATTAAGTTAAGTTTAAAGAATTATAATTAATAACAACTGTAAAGTAAAAATGAATAAAAACCATTATACGGCTGATTATTTAAAATAAAGTGTTGAATTATGAGAATTAATGATTATCTTATTTAACCGACTGCAGTTCTTATGTATGTAGGTATTAAGTATAGTGAGGATTGCAAAATATCCATGTATATACTATATTGTATATATATGTAATCCATCTAATCTTTTATCAAGTGATCAATATATATTTAGAGTTATAGGTACACTCTAAATCTCTCGTATCTCAGAAACCGATCTAACAAGTTGGATGAAAATTTATGTTTAGTTAACGTTTTGCTTTTCAACTTTATCTAAATAGATTTCTTCCCTGAAAAACTTCGAATTTACAAAAATAATGCCGAGCAATGCTCTCGTACAGGTTCTGATATTTTAAAAGAGTAAAAATTCTTACATGCTTACCTTGGATTTGTTGTGTTGTGCTATGTGTTTATGAATATAAAAGAGTATATACTAAGGATTATATACTAAATCGTATGCTTGCTATCTTAAAACTATATAACTGGGAGTATTTTTGCATTGATATTTAAGATGCTACGAATTAAATAATTACACATGAAATTATTTCATATTAAGTGCATTTAATAAAGATGTTGTTTGCTAAAGCTAAGCATATGAACTATAGAGCAACCGAACAAAACTGACAATATTTGTTCATTAACTTTTAAGACTGTTTCATAGGTTTCTAGAATGCTTCAAAAGTAACCATAATGTTCAAAATGAAATATGCTTCGACATATACCAGCGCCAAAAACCTGTTCAGAGAAAGAGAGAGAAGAGGTTTCGTCTAAACAACGTTAGTTTATAACATGTTTTAAAAAAACTATTTTGTCCAATCAAAACTTTTAAAGATATTTGTACTGAGAATGTACGTATATCCCTGCCAAACAGTGGACGTGGTGGATTTGAATTGTTTGACAGGTGTCAAATTACATGTTGCCTCAATTTAAAATAAATAAGACTATGTACTTGTTTGTCGATGTCAAAAGGTTTACTGTGTTCTGGATCTTATTTATTTATTGAAGAAAATTGGATCACCGATAATTTGCATTAAATGGTGTTTTAAGAATGTAATAAAATGTAGCAAAGTTTTGTAAATGTTAAATATAGTTTTTGCGACAGGAACACTCAGCTTCAGACGAGAGCTCAGCAAGTCCGCGAAGCGAACGCAGGTCACGCGCCAGCATATGCGGCTACCTGCAGAATACCAGTGTGCGGCGGGAAGTCGGCGACCAGGGGTCCGTCCGCCCTCAGACTTTGAATAAACATCGAATGTAGCTAACAATGTACAGATACTGTTCAGACGTGTTTACCAACACAACTATGAAAAAAATTCGCGAATCGGACTAATACAATCCGCGAAATTACAAAAATTCCAGTTACTTTTTGAACACACCTCGTACATACGGGACGGCTCCAAGGCCGCTCAGGGCACCGCGCCACCTAATTTTAATTTTTTTTGCTTTCATTCTTTGTCTAACTTAATGTGAAAAATTATTGACATATAATAGAAAAAACTTAAAAAATTGTTATTACCATATCATCCAAAGTGTTGGTCAATACAACTAGATTTAAATTTTTGTGTGATTACGTATTCGTAAAACTTCCAAATATTTCACTGCCTCATATAATAAAGCGATTTCCCCTATTTTCATCGATATAATTTATAAAAGTTAGCCTATAATAATTTATCAGGAACGAATATACAACATTTGTTAAGAGACTTTAGTGAAATCATCGTCGAAATTTAAGTTCCCGGTTTTTTAAAAAGTTTTTTTTTTAATTTTCCACGAGGAAAGGGGGGGTGTGTTTCCCAAACACCACTTTTCTTGAGGGGGCTATTCCGTACCTCCAGGCCCGCCAATACGCATGCATAGAGAACATAGCGAACCCAGCGTAGCTGTGTGTGTGGCCTCGCCACACTGACGCCTCCAGGAGAGGCACAACTGCGTGCCTCGCGTACGCTGACGCAGTGTTGCGCACCACCGACGTAGCGTTGCGCGTTCGAGCACGGAGCCTTTATTACCGGACCGAGCGCTGACCCAGTTACCCCGCTGCGATTGAAATGATGTAACTGCAATCATGAACCGGAGGTAGTTGACAGAATAAGAGGAGAGAGAGAGAGAGGAGGGTTGGTTACATCAGCACAACTTTCTCTGGCCTTCCCTTTCGTTTGCGGAAGGATCGGCTTCGTCGCGGGGAAAAACAGGTTTGTCGTTTTATTTTTAATTTTTAGCTCTGGGCATAAGACAATTTTTGTTAGGAGGAATTTTGTGAATGCTATGGAAGTCAAGGAACGGAACGGTGTTACAGCCACAGTGCTGCCATCTGTGGCAGATACCTTATAGTATTAACTGTTTAATGAATTTTAACAAGATTGGCAGTGTTTTAATAAAGTTCGTTGTCGAAAATCAGGTCCAAAGCCGGAGATAAGTATTTTTTTTTCAAGCATTTTTCGCTTTTATCGGAACCTATTAATTACAAATTTTATAATTTCTGTGTTCTAATCGAAAGATTAATTAGTCAACGTAGCTGTTCCGACAACGATTTCTAGCGAAATTACTTTTTTCTTCTAAATGCCTTTTATTTTACAACTGTTGTAGTTTATGAAAATTTTTGTCCACTTCCCGCCACCTCCCTCCCCCTCCCCCCACTATGTCTTTCTCCAACCTCACCCCCTCCCCCTTCCCAAAAATCAGACACTGCTCTTGATGGTCCTCGCAGCCTCATCGATCGCAATATTTACATCCGTCATATAATACAATACAAACTCTTGGAACACATTTACGAAAGTAATTAGTGTTTATTACCGTAACTTAAACAAATCATAGGATAAATTACTAACTCAATTTTGAAATATATTAGAAAGAGCTATTTTGTAGTTGAACGTCTTACTCACTGTAACAAAGAACGAATTTTCAAAGATTTTGCTTGGCCCTGAATTAACTATTTCGACTTTATAAAATAACTTTTTTAATTGTGTACTCATTCGAATGTGATTTGGAATATATGGCTAAGTATTTAAAAATAAAAACTTAATTTAACAAAAATATGCAATTCAATTAATATTGAATTCTATTTATGTTGAGAATTTTTTTAATAAAAAAAGGGGTTCAAGCTTATTTTTCGAGGGCTGCGGTTAAATTTCCACACCCGGGTATGTCTCTAAATTATGAACATCGAGTCGATGTGCCAAGGGGTTCTCAGTCCACTTTAATCTTCGAGGTCCGTCACCTAGTCTCTTCGCATAAACATGCAACATTAAACCCTATCATATAAATTTAAAAAAAAAAATGTTAACTGTGGAAGCTTAAGAACATAATATTTTCTTGGATTCATTTCGTAAAAGACTAGAATTCATACACGTTTACCACTTTGTGCTGATTCAGATATTGGTCCACAATTCATCAGAAAGACTGTGGGCTATTGAAAAATTCTAAAATAAAATTGCTATTGAATTGCAAGCATCCGAGTTTAACAGGTCTCGCGAATCATTGGTAATTGGGCAAGTGACATTTGCTCTAGTGCGTACAGTATTTTGGAGTCCATCTTGAAGTTAGTTGAATCCATGAATTTTCCAGTCACTCGTGGTTGTTAAAGCTAGTTTTACTTTTCCGGGACAGTTATACTGCTTAATAGATCTCAAAAAATTATTTTTACGGTTAAAACTTTTATGAATTGCTGTTAGTGACTAGGCCAATAGAGATTTTGCAGCTCTACTGTGAACTGTGTTTCGATGTTGGTAAGGTTTCTTTCAGGCACAGAACCTACTGTTGTCCCCGCAATCACTAGAGCCACGATAGACTTCGCGTCGATAGTTTGGACTGCAGTGCTCTTGACAAGCCTTTGTAGACCCTGGGCGAATCACAAGCAAGGAGAAGAAGAGTGACCCAACCTTAACCCGCAAAAGAGTATTTTTACCTTGTTGTTAACTAAAAAGCGTTTTTAAATATCTTAGTTTTAAATAGGCAAGTTGGTTTTTGTCCGGAACGAAATGAATCCGTGACGTAATCGTGTATCTAAATGTAAAAAAAAAATAAGCAGTTCACTGTGGAGACCCGTTAATCAAAATTTTGAAACAGCATGATGACCTATATATATATATATATATATATATATATATATATATAAAAGCCCTGTGGTTGCATGGAAATATTTGGGTGGGTGGGGGGAGAAAACTAAATCTCAGCTGTGGCAATGTCCACGCTATAAAAATCTGTCCAACGCAACGAATGAAACCGGAAACTCGCAGTGCGAAGAGAGGGGAGGGGGGGATTCTCTGAGCCAGGAAACCAATCGCCGGCTTCCCTCCAGCGGGGAGGACGTAGTCCATTTGTCGGGAACTGGGTCAACACCGGTGACCGCGGGAAACCCACAGAATCTCTCCTTGATCCCCTCCCCTTCAATTACGGACAGTTGTGTGACCAGTTTTGTCCGACAGAGGACAAGAAGTAACGGTACTGGAGACGGTGACAATCTGCTACTTCCCATTTCATTCTAGTACAACATTCAAGTTGGTTTGGGAAAAAAAAATCATAATTTTAATGTGTACCGATTTGGAAAAAAAAATGCCGTTTTTGACTGCAGCAGCGGACTATTCACTAAACACAAACGATTATGAAACAAGTTAAATAATTACTGAATTTTTTTAAAGTTTTGCGGAATGCAATTCCCACAGACTTTGAAACAAAAAAAAAGTGCAAAGAAAATATGCTCTCATATTTCAGTAACCTGTTAAAAATTATCAACATCAAATCACGAATTTTCCAGGGCTCTTCGTATATCTACGAATGCTTATTTTAATAAATTTGAACATGAACTCAAAAGAAATGAGAATGATAAAAATATTTACTACAACTATGTTAAGTCTGCAGTAAGACCACTCTTATTCCTCCCAAATGCTTATTTAACATGTTTTCAATAGACTTCAAAACTATTAATACGAAATCCATCGTAGTGTTTAACTGTAATTTATAACAGAGTACTTTAATTATTACCGCTGAATAAACACTCAAAATTATTATTTTGTTAAAAAAATTACTTCCATAATGAACGTTATTCAACGTCAAGTGAAATTCCCTTTTTTTTTAAGTTAACTGGTTATTTACATATAGTTATATTGTACAATTCACATTAGAATGAGTACAAACCTAGTTTTTTTTTGAAGTCTAAATGGTGAACTGACGGCTAAAATCTGTTTTTAAATCATTCATATTGTTTTAATTCGTTTAAATTCTAAAAGGGCTTGTCACAATATGTTTCAAAATTTATTAAATGTATCTTAGGCTAAGTTTAAGTTACTGTGTTGAACAAATAATCCTTTCGCAAATATACTCAAAGAGTTTGGGTTAGCTATTCTTTATAACTATTGAATGTTAGGTCCTAATGGTTAATAATTTATGTAGTAAATGTATTTTTTGGAAACATTAATCAGTATAGTTGTGTACGTGACATTTGTTTACATCAGCAACCGTTATAAACATCACCAATGGTTTTATATATATATATATAAGGGGCATTGTAATTTGACCGATGAACATTAAATAGTATTAATTTTCATTCAAGAAAACAGACGAACGCCATATAAGCACTGGAGTATCCAAAGCTATAAGGCTCAACCTTTCTTTGATTGTTGAATTTTAGGTCTTTATTTTTTTTTAACTAATTCCTACGGATTTTTATTACATAAGCGTTCAATATGGTTTTACTGCAAATTTTTTCAGGGTATTACGGAACAAGTTATGTGTTATTAGTAAGAAGTCAAATTCTTTTCGTAGTTTAACTAACACTACAAGTTCATTTTCCGTGTTTGGAAAGCTTGGTAATACACAAAACTGTATTTTTCACTCTATTTACGAACTACCTATTTCTACACGAATATAAGTCATTAGCTAAATACCAAAAATCCAAAACGGCTTCGTATATATTAACAAACTTAAAAAAATTACAAAGAGGCATTGAAACCCATGCCAGGCATTAGCTAGTGTTTAAAGAAAAATAGTAATACAATAGGTTCGTAGGTACGTAAAACATTGACAGTTTGCTCATCCATATATCTATCACTTTAATAACATTGGTTTCGTTAATCTGTAGCGATTTACTCATTGTAAGCCAAGAAAGCAGTCAATTTGTTTGGTTTTTTCCCGTGATATTTACAAATGTTGCCATTTCTTATGGAAACAAAAGTATTTTAATTAAGAAATTTGCAAATGTTTATCTGGAATTATGTAGCTATATTAAAAAGAAATAATATTTTTAATATGTCCAGTAGTTTTAGAGTTTACGTTTTATTTAAGTATGGATTATAATTTGAACAGAGATGAGTAAAACACTTATTGAACACCAATTAAATAAATTGTGCGCGTTCCCGATTCAGTTATTCTGTTCTCGGATTTTTTGATCTATTTAAATCACTACATGACAAGATGTAATTTCTTCCTCAGCCGTATTGGTTGTGTAGTGTGTGTCTGGTTGTGATGTTCTCGTACACGACGAGATGTACGCTAAGTTTGATCAAGGGGGGAGGAGGCCTTGAGAAGCTGAAGCAACCCTTTCTCCTTTCTTAATTATCAATAAGCTGTACCTCGAGATAGAGTGACAAAGATGGGGAAGAGAGAGAGAGATAGATACCCGTGGTCCATGAACCAGGGGGAAAAGGGGGTTGGGTTTGAGTTTCCAGGATTATATAATGCTTGGATTAACACTGAAAGGACGAAAATCACAAGTCTTTAGTTAATTAATATGACGAAATGATTTTTTTTTGTAAATAGAACAGAAATATTCATGTAAAATTACATATATTGGTAAATTTGTACATTTACATGCAAACAATTGTATCACTACAAAATAATGTTCGCAGTAATACTGTCTTCCCAGTACTTCCAATAGTTAATAAACACGGTAAAACCAAAAGTCAAATTGTTGAATATTCAATTATCTTTTCAACTTTGAAAAAAATATTGCTTGAATGAAACATCAGTTAAAATATAGAATTATGTACCAATTTTCATAATAAATACTCAGTATTAGTTCAAAAAACGTATTTCATATATGCAAAAATAACCATAGCCATGTGTTTTACAAACATATTTATTTTTTATATATTTTGTGTAGTAGTAAAATCTATTTTTCGGCAACTGGTTTCCAAAGAAATCTTCTGTAAAGGTACAGAATTTTTTTTCTAAGTAATTTGAAACTTACAAATCACATTTTCAGCTATTTATTTAAATATTATTATTTTTAAATATTACTATATTTAAAGACTTTAAATATATATTTTTAATTTTGGTGTTTGATAAGTAGTACATAAATTAATATAAAAATGGCCCGCGAAAATAAATTTCCCCCAGTCCCTTTGTTGCCCACGATGGCCCTGCCAAAAAGGGAAGGTGTTTTTGAAATCCGAGCGCCCTTCAGACTGCAACAAGGCATGTCACGCGCCAGGTTCACTCCTTGTGATTGGCGGCCGTCTGCAAAGGAAGCCGTTGCCGCATTTAGCCGGGCCATTCAGGACTCGTTTGCTTCCGCGCTGAACGGACTGTGGTTCGTGTGCCGATAGTAGACGTGTACCTGAAAGAAACTAAACCTATCACGAAACGCGAAAACATCTAGTCTCGAGACCCTTTTTTTCTCGAAAAAATACACGTAATTTCTTATGAAAACTACCAAACTCATGTCCACTCTCTTCCGCTTATTTTCCATTTGCTTCTCGATTCACTTCTGGCGATGAATTGTAAGCGGAGACTAGAAAATTTCGCGAATTAATTTCATGATATGCAAAAAAAATGAAATATGCTCACTTGTACCAAATACACTAGAGACTTATGCCATATACCTAGTTCTATACTAACAACAAAGGCCAGAGTGTAAAAAATAACCTAGCGGCAAGAGGTGATACTTAAAAAATATTTTCAGGAAAAATTGTTGAATGGCATATTATATTTTTTACTGGCAAATATGATGACTTTTTTTAATAAAATTAGAAAACTATAAGTTTAATGTTCCCCCATAAATCGGTATAATGATGAAAAAACATTTTTTCTAAGAGAAAAAAAAGTTACTTTCGCTGTCATTAAGTTGTTACCATTTGTATTAAAAATTAAACGTTATTCATACCGGGCATCCGTTTGCCATCTATCGGAATGGCTTGAAAACTTAGACAGGTTTTCACACACAAATCTTGTGGATGTTCAGTACTAGTATTTAGTGTGTTTGCTTTCACATTTTAAGCTGCTTACGCTATATGCACCCAGTTCATCAAGAAGATTACCTACTGGCCAATGAGGAAACCTCGACCAAAAAAAAAGGTACCTACTCACATGCTACCCAGTTGAGGCGTCTCATCGCCAGGCAGCCAATGATCAGGTGAAATTCGCCCGAGTGTGTAAAGGACTGTGGAATTTATGCTGTGGGCAACTGGAATAGTGAATTATTCCAGTCCCTATAATTTCGAGTACCTCGTTAATCGACTCCGAATGTCTTGACGCCACGTCACGACGGACTTTCTAACGAAAATTTTACCTCAAATATACGAAGAGTTCTTCGTAATTTAAAATAACTGAATCTTCGTAGAAACTACGCATTATTTCGACTTTCGAGTTGTACGTTTCGTTCTTAACATAGGTAAACACACGCGTGGTAAAAAAAATAATGTTCTTGCTATTGAATTAATGTTTTTTTAATGTTTTTTTTTATTTAGAATATCCAAGATTTTTTTTTTATTCTTGTTCTAAATGAGTGAACCCTCGTCCCTTAAATTTACGAAGATCCCTGGATAATTTATAAAAAAAAAATTTTCTTCGTTAATTTAAGGTGAAAAAAAATTTAAAACAGCGTAGAAGCCGCCGAGAAGCTTGAGGTTCTCGACGCGGAACGAATCTGCCAAGCTTCGCCAGTCCCTACCGCAGTATGGTGGTGAAGTGACAACGCAACTACCAATCAATGACCCGGCGAAGTGTACCTTCACAGACAAACTGGGCTAAATCTCCAAAACAACTTGTTTCATACGCATGAAACTATGTATATATAATCATAGCCATGTTTTGTACGAAGTTACAATATATTTCTTGTGGTACTACGAACATTTTGTTGGCAGTCGTGTTCGAAAAGGAATCTTTCGTAAAAGTTCCAGGAAAAAAAAAAATAGTGCGTGGAGTCCCTCCGCGCAGAAGAAGTGAAACTTCGTAATGTGGAAATGAAAATAGGAAGGGGCAGAAATTGATTTTTAGTGAAATCATATTGTATCAAATCAAACTAAAAAAAATAAATCATGAAATCATTCAACGATAAAAGCTGTTTATTTAATCAAGCGGACGGTTTCGCCCCAAGGAGAAAATTGACGCGGCGAGACCTCGTGGACATAGAGAAACATGATTTTTTTTTCTGCAATTTAAATTGTAATAATACAAAAAAAAGGGTATTGAAAATTTGAAACAAATATGGCGACACTATAAAAATCTGTCGCGATCTTTATTTATTTTTTTTTATCTTACTCTCTACTTAGTTCCCTACTCTCGCTCCGTCTCTTTATATTCCTCCTCCCCATGGTAGCATTGAACGTTTAACGCAACCTTGTTGGAAGTCGCATTAGAAGTTTCACTTTATAAAAAAATATTTTTTTTCTGTGTATGTACAAACAAATATATATATATATTTTTGTTGTTGTTGAGGTGAAATGACAAATAAAAAAAAGTTGTTTGAGAGTGTGTGGTACATGAAGGCGACTGTCGCCTCGCCCCCTCCCCCCCCCCCCACCAGCGCAGACTCTCCCCCCTATCCGGTGGGTGGGGGGAGGAAGGGATGGGAGGGACGGGAGGGGCGGGAGGCTTCCCCCGCGGGTCGGCGCAGGTCCGCGCGCAGTCGTCGCGATGCAGCCCCTCGCCTGGACGTCTACGCTGCTATTGGCCGCCGCGGCGCTGTGGGGCGGCGCGCGCGCAGACGCCGACACACGTGAGTTCGCGTCACGTCGTGCGTGCCGATGACGAGACAGTGTGGGGAAAAAAAAAATTGGTTGTCTGTAAAGTCGGTTTACGGACGATAGTTCAACGTGACAACGTCATGACAAAACATCGATTAAATTTTTTTGCATATAATTTTATGAATAAAATTGAAATCATTTTTTATTGTATCATCACTATTTTGCATGGATAAAAAAAGAAGTGAAATGAAATCCACATTTGTAATTGATAAATTTACTTTCATTTGCACTCATTAATTCAAATATTTTTATTACTTTAACGAACAGATTAATCGTAACTATAACTTTTATACATGTTTGCTATTTGACTTCTTCCAATCTGTGTTATTCTGTTAAGGATAGGACGATGATAGGAAGGGGCCGCGGCAGTAGGCCGAAAATCACTAGGCCGAAAGGCACTAGGCCGAAGGCACTCGGCCGAAAGGCACTAGGCCGACAGGCACTAGGCCGAAAGGCACTAGGCCGACAGGCAGTAGGCCGAAAGGCAGTAGGCCGAAAGGCACTAGGCCGAAAGGCACTAGGCCGACAGGCACTATGCCGACAGGCACTAGGCCGAAAAATTGAAAATTTATCTCGCTGGAAATATGACTTAACTCTGGCAACAGGCACTAGGCCAACAGGCACTAGGCCGACAGGCAGTAGGCCGAAAATTCTAATATTTATATCACTGGGAATATGTCTTAACTCTGGCAACAGGCACTAGGCCGACAGGCACTAGGCCGAAAGGCACTAGGCCGACAGGCAATTGGCCGAAAGGCATTAGGTCGACAGGCACTAGGCCGAAAGGCACTAGGCCGAAATTTCGGCCAAATGACTTTCGGCCTAGTGACTGCTACCCGATAGGAAAAGGTAGGAAACGAATGGGAGTGTTTCAAGTTTGATGTGCCTCGAAAAAGTGTATATCGATGGTTGTTCCAATCGAGTGGAAGAGAGATAGATGCGGCGCAAGCGTACAATGAGTGTAACGGGACAATGCGCGTAACGGGACAATGTGCGTAACGGGACACTTTTTCGTGCGTGCAGCCGGCGTTCATCGATTTATTAGACGTTGTCACGTCAAAAACAATAACTGGACAGAATTATTTGATGGGGATTTTCTTATGTTAGCTAGATATTTTCACTACGGAGACCTAAATGTACAGAATATCTCAATACAGTGTACAACTTAAAAATTATTAAAAGCACATATAAAAAAACCTCTTTAATAACCAAATCTTAAAACGAATATTTAAATGATTTGAAAATACATATATTTATCGTTCTAAGATATGGTTATCATATAAAGTTTTTTTATGTGTTTAATAATTTTATATTCAATTTTGTATTTTTTTGTTTCAAGCTTTTATTTTATAAATAAAAATTGTTTGCATTTTTTTTTAACTATACAGTGTTTTGACCATATCGTGTACATTTAGGTCTCCGTAATGAAAATATCTAGCTGACAAAACTAACCTCAAGACGTTCAATTATTATTTTTTTGTTTTATATGTATTCTCGTCACTCATGCACGGCGCGAACTTTCCTATCCTCTTAACTGCAAGGCTCCCAGAGTCATGGGAAGCCATGGGTTTTTCTGGGAGTGTATGTCGCTTGGCTTGAGAGAGTTCTGGCCAGTGTTTTGATTGACACTGCAGCCTTGGGGCAGCAGCCTCCTGCTACTGCGAAGATGCCGGCTGCAGTGTCGACCGAAACGTCGTTGAACACTTCGTCTTCGACGGCGCTAGAAACCCGCAAGCCAAGCCAAATTCAGACAACGGCTGCGAAAGCCTGTGACCCTTAATTATATGTGTTCGATCAGGGAATTCAAATGTTAATTCTAATTCTGTGTCTCGTCCATCAACTGGACCACGGATATTGTATTTGTTGCGATGCTTGTGTGCAAATTATTTTTGAGCTTTTATTTTTTTGAGGGGGGGGGGGGCACAAGGCTGTGGAATATTTCTGATGTGTCACGACAGTGCAGAATCAGTAAGTACGTTGTTGCTAAATCAATGTTAAGAATAAGCGAGAAATGTTATAACAGTTATTATCCTATGGTAATATCATGTTTTTTTCATTGAAAAATAATAAAAACACAGGGTAAAAACAAGGAAAAAGGCAGAAATTCTGTTTGTTGGATTTTCTGGACATCCTGTAAGACTTCGCTTTACTTGCCATTTTTAATTTATGATTATTCGCTAATACCAAGCGTTTCATGAAAACCTTTTCAAATAATTAGGTTTTAAAAAAATGTTTATGTGTTACTCAGCTCCAGCTCTAAAAACACAGAAAATGTTATTCCAGCCAATGAGCTCTTTGAAACTAGTCCGAAAATATATATTTTTTGTCGCGAATATTTTCCTGAGTACTTACAGATAAAAGATAACGTGTAGCCTATATCTGGTGACCAAAATTTTAACTACAGAAACAGCTGCGGTGCATTTATATTGATAAATGCGTATGGATTTTACTAGATAAGCAAATAATGACGTGAAAATGCAATAACCCAACTTCTCGGATGAAGCCGAGACTTAGAAGTGTTCTGTGGTATTCGAGGTCGAGATTGGTTGAGCTCTAAACTTAGAAAATAACGCCTCTGCTTACCCACGTCTCGAGTGAAACTTACTGGTGAGACATTTTAAACTGAACAAATTCCAATACCCGTTTCGGACATGTATATTGGTTAAAAATAAAACTATGGCCTAACCTGCTGAATTTTAATTTCCCAACTGGTAATTTTGAAAATGACTGAAAATTGTGTAAAAATCTTCTTGAAAGAAAATAGTAAGCTATCTTGGATTAACCACAGTTCAAGGAATACTACATTTGATTTGCGAAAATATTCATAGCCATATCAACATTAGTATTAAAGTGATCAAACGTAATGTCTGGGACATTTGTAATTGCTGGTTTAAGCAGTTTTAGAAAAAAAACCTCAGGGATAAACAACGAAAATGAATACACAAAAACGTGGAGAACAGCCAATGTCAGCTGATGTAAAATGTTTCATACTTAGACAGCAAATATAATTCCGAGAAAGTGATTTTGTCAGCTCAAAATGACAGCACAGTACGAGCATATTAGTGTGACAATGACGAGACAGTTGCAACAAGAACAGTTAACACAGACAAATAACAACTCCGGACCACACAGTTAGGATACAAAGCATGCTGTGTACACTTGTGCTATCCTTGTTGTGTCGTCGAGATCATAAAGTTTAGTTTCATCGCTAGGTTTGGATGGTTTTGCTCGGAGCTATTATTTAATTTTCATTCGTTATTTACTGTTATTGTTGCAACAGTCTCGTCTGTGTCAGCCCTCTTTGTTCGTCTGCGCAGTGAGTTTTTTTTTTTTTTGTGACTGAATTCCTTCTACAGAATAATTCTCATTGCAGTCCAAACATGTAAGATTTGATTAGCGTGTTCTGCGTGTGTTTATGTATTAATAATTGTTGTTATTTCCTGAGTGGTTTTTTTTCTGTAAAAACCAGCGAAAATCATAAATGGCGTAGGCTTTTTCCAAGACACTAGGTCAAATAAAATTTTCCTCATGTTGGTGTAATCATTCAAATAATGTAGGTTACTTGCTATTAAAGTGATTGTAAGACGACCACACTGTTGTTCTCACTTCTGATAATCATGAGGCTCACCAGAAGTGAAAGTTTCTCTAATAATAATAATAATAAGTAGACTTAAGGCAACAGAACCAACTCCGCAATAGGTTTACAAGGTATACTGGTGATCAACCAACAGTGTCGCTACTTTCATCACCCCGATGCACCTGCATGGTGAGATGTTTGTCATTGAATGGTTAAATACTATTCGTTATAATTACGTAAACGTGATTTAGTTGAATTTTAACGAGGCTGAAATCATCTTTGTTGTTCTTATTATTTATATTATGCAAAAAAATAATTATTAAAATCATCTTTGAAATTTAAGTTCCTGATTAGCTAAAAAAAAAAAAAGTTGATTTTAAGAGTTAATATATCTTATTTTCTTTCTGGGGGCTGTTCCATACCCTCCAGGCCCTCGGCAAGATCCTTCTAGATCCCGCGGAAGTAACTGACGTAACCGCAGACTAATGATGACACATTGACCGCACCGAAGTCGAACGCCTTTCATTCCATCATGAGTATCGATGACGAGCGCCATTGCGCACGAAGGTAGCGCTATTTTGAAGTCACAAATATCTCATAGTAATTTATCCGTCTGAATGGGCATTTAGTATTTAATTACTTAAAAATTAAAATGTTTGGGTTACCAACCATGACTCTTTATTTAATATTTTTTAAGAATAATCCGTTTGTCTTTTCGAGATCCGTTCGTAAGCAAAACTTTTTTGTCATTGTTCGCGTCGGCTGGTATCTGAATTTGTACTTGCGAGTCGAATACCAACACTGGATAAGCTGATTTAAAAGTTAATTTTTTTAGAAATAGTACACTAACGGAGATACTATATTCAATTGTTATTAATATATTCAATTATTTTTAAACAAAAGAGTTTTTGTTTAAAAATATATAAAATATGATTTAATATTTGATCGTAGTGCATTTTTTATGCACCAATCGCTAAATATATATCAATTCACTAATTGTGGTTAACTCGGACATAAAAGGTCTATGACGTTCTTTGTCCATAACAATGTGCCAAGCACTTTTTTTTGACATCTCTGATGGCTAAAAAGCAGTTCAATTTCAGAGCTACACCTTCTTAGAGTGCTGTTTGCGCACTCATTCTCTGTCCATCGTTATAAAAAATTATTCTAAATTCCAGGTTAAAAATAATGTTAAGTGGTGATTTCGGCATGCAACTTGAGGAGGACAACAAACTTCTTATGGTCTAAAGTTAAATTTGAGGACATATAAGCACCATGATAATCTGTTTTACAATTATTTGTTAAATACATGCCGGAACTACTTCAAATGAAGCTACAGATTGAGCAATTTTGGATTGTTTGATTGTGGTCAAAATTTGAAGAAAAAAAATTGTTTGTTAGTATCACTTATTTTCAGGTCAGGTTAATACAAAATAATTACCTCTAGATTTCTGTTTGTTTTTTTTTAATTTAATTTTTTTTCTGACTGTGCGAGATACCTATTTCGCTTACGTAAGAATCGGGACGCCGTAGAAGTTTGCCTGTTGCAAGTAACGGCGTGTCTCATGTTCCGCTCTGTGGGTTTATATGCCTTACGCAATCCATCCTCCACCTATTGGCTCGACTAACACACGTCAGGCGCTCGTACCACCAGCTCCCAGCGAACAGTCGGTGTGCGCCCGCTTCTGAGGATAACAAGTGAAAGTGTGCTACTTTTTTATGGACCAGAATCTTTTTCAATACTATCGCCTTAACTAACAGGAGTTGCTCCCTCGTCTCTTGTTCTAATTATGTGAAATAGCGTTCGTCTTGAAAAACCAACCTCCTTTTTTATTATTTATTCAATGGACTACAGCTGTTTTTAAATTTTTTTATCATTTTACAGTAGCACTAAATCATATTTAATGAGCTGAATCTTAAATATTTTAGTGAAATTAACGTAGTTTGTTTTACGATAAATAAATACCTAATTCGTTGGGAATTGAAATTTAGCCATGAAGACATAAAGAAGTTCATATTTTAATGTATAAAAATTATTTTGATGTACAAAACTGAAAGGTCTAACATATAATCATATAAAACTCTAGATACAAATAAAATAATAAATTACAAAATGTTCCTGACTATAGTAAATTAATGATAAGTCCTGGTGCTCATTTATGAGTGTAGTTGTCCCAGTTTACTCCGCGTCTTGTAAGCTACGGTGTGCCTGAGTTTCTCGTGGCGGGGTGATTCTGCGATGATTCGCCATTACGTTTCGTGCTGTGGTATTCCTGGACCTATTTTCCAGAGTTGAAAAATCCTCCAGCCAGCCGGCATCAAATCTGCGACCTTTGGCTGACCATCCAAAAGTTCTAATCAACTTTTGTTTTTCTTATAAATGTTTGGCTGGCTGGTGATATTCATTACCAACCAACCATCCTCCTTAAATTACTTAACTTATAGTTGAACTTTTTTAAAGTATTTGGAAAGTTAGTGAAAATTTTTGACAATTATAAATTCTCACGCATGCCTTGCCTGGAGCCACTCGCACCGAAATTAATATGTTTAAATGAATAATTGAGAGCCGAAGCATCAGTATAGTGTTGTAGTAAAGAAGTGACCTAAGGTGCTGATACTGCAGCCAGTGATCAAGAGTGCTGTCACGATTTACTCGCCATAATAACTTCCTCTAGATGCAGCCAACACTCTTGGTGTGGGCGTTATGGTTTACTGGTGACGGACAGCCTGTTTTCACGATCCTAAAGATCTCCCGAAAATTTTGCTCCACCGCCTCTTTCTTTCTCTCTCTCTCTCTCTCTCTCTCTCTCTCTCTCTCTCTATCTCTTTTTGACGTGACAACGTCTAATAAATCGATGAACGCCGGCTGCACGCACGAAAAAGTGTCCCGTTACGTACATCGTTCCGTTACGCTGTGTCCCATTACGCTCATTGTTCCGTTACGCTGTGTTCCGTTACGCTGTCGGCGTGTGAAGTAATAATTGGTTATGTTACAATTGACTAAAAAATTATGGTGATTCATATAATTGATTATATATATTTGATAATAGTTTATTTATATGAAAACTTGTTCATAATTATATTTAAACTTTATAGCTAAACGAAAGTTTTTAAAATTAATTAAAAGTCATCTACACGTGAACTGTTTCGCCAACTGTTTATAAAGTGAAGTGAAAAGTTAATGTGATTTTCATTGCTTATTACAACAAAAATTTCGGCAATAAAGTTTAATTATTATTGCATTTTAAAAATCTGATTACTAGTATAATTTAAAGTATTTATTCTTTTATTATTAAAATAAAAATTATTCAATTTTATTTATAAATGTATGCAATCATTTTATCAATGTTTTGTTATGACGTTGTCACGTTAAACTATCGTCCGTAAACCGACTTTACAGACACCCAATTTTTTTTTATGTTTTGTTAACATAGCGAGAATATTCTTTTGAATGCATGTTAAAAGTAAGAGAACTCAACGACTGTAAATTTACGAAGATAGACGTAAATCAACGAATACCCCTCGATGATTTGTGACCAGAGTTCTTCTTAGAATGAAGGTAAAAAAATTTTAACAGTGCGGAAATTTCCGTGAGCGGGTGAACTTTCTCGGGGTGCTCTCATTTCCCGGGCTAATTAATTACATCAATGCTCCTTCTCAACTCGCTGCCCTTTGTTGTCTCTAGTGAACTCTTCGACGAGAGGTTAACCGTTGATTTTATTCGAGCATAATTTAGTGCGCTGCTATCGATTTAATATATATTGGTTCCTGATTCCGTTTTTAATATTCGTACGCTCAATAAAATGTAGCATCAGGTACACAGTGATCGGAAAGTCACGCACATAAAATCGAAACAGTGTGTTTAATAACGCAAGATATGACTCATGTACATACATACATGACCAACACACTGATGAAAACCGAAGAAAAGAAATCTTTGCAACATATGCTCGAAATGGCTGCCCCTTTGCAGTTATGCATACGCGAGCCCGTTTCACCGTTCGTATGTGTGGCCACTTTCTGGAGTGGACGCACATAGATGTTGGTGATGTCTGTCGAAACTCGTCAGCCACACGTGCACACGACCGAACGGTGAAATAATGTTAAACAATGAACGCGTGCTGCTCTTGGGATAACATGTCTGTCTGCTAGGCAAGAAACAAAGGTACGCTGAGAAACGTTTTCTGTCCTTTTAAATGATTCCTTTGGAATCCAGTTGCTAAGAAATAATTGTATCACTACAAGAAAAATATTATAACTTTATACAACAATTGGCTATGGTTATTTTTAACAATATGAAATACTTATTTTTAATAACGAATATTTCTTACGAAAATTGGCGCATAATTTTATATTTTAATTTATGTTTTATTCAAGCACAATTTTTAAAACCATTTGAATAGATAATCGAATATTCATTTATTGAACTTTATTTTATTTTTTATGTTTATTAACGTGCGCAGTTAATATTGGAAAGCCGTTCAGAGAATGGTTTACAAATAATTGTAACCATTTAAGGTACTGGGACAACACACAGCTTAAATGCCCGGGTAAGAATCCGAACCCAGTATTGCTGCGAACACTATTTTGTAGCAATACAGTTGTTGTCATGC
Source organism: Bacillus rossius redtenbacheri (assembly GCF_032445375.1). Lineage (NCBI taxonomy): Eukaryota > Metazoa > Arthropoda > Insecta > Phasmatodea > Bacillidae > Bacillus > Bacillus rossius. Next base: position 56,633,845 of record NC_086333.1, read on the forward strand.
AAATGTACAAATTAAAAAATATCTGTAATTTTACATGTATTTTTCTGTGTACACTGCGGACGTCGATCACCCAAAGTGTGGTAGATACGTCTGTTCGTTGTTTATACGCTTGCAGTATTAGGTACATTGCGACGGACGTTACAACTAACACAACTTACTATACCACAAATGACACACTTCACGTTCATGTGCACGACTTTCCGATCACTGAGTAATTTTTTTCTCGCGGGAAGATCTGAACGCTCACTAGACTGCAATAGGTCATGTATGTCCGCGCCAGCCGACCCCAAGACAAGACTTCGCCTCATTAGGTTGGGCCATACAGTACGTGGTGTGTTGACAGTGGACACGACACAAAAGAACAGACGGCACTACCGTGTCATTGCACACAGCTAAACTCGAATTCTTTTCGCGAGAAATACACACCCCTAATCGTTATTATATCATGCTGCCGATTAAAATGTCTTTACGCCTAATAACAAATTAAGTTTTAATCGAGCGTGAAATTCTTGAATTTCTGTGAACAGAAATAATTTAACAATTACGTTAACATTTGTAAAAAAAATTCTTACTTGTACTTATCTGATGGCGTAAGAAGATAAAAAAAGGTTATAACATTTAGTTTTTAGAAATATACCGAATATAAAGTTGTAGAGAATACACGAATATTACCAACACAATTATACGTAATTTTAAGTGTCTATTTTTGTTATTGCTATTTTAGTTTGCAAAATGTGTTCCAGGGTAGTTTCACTATCACAAATTTTCACTAAGCACACAATGTTCGCGAAAGTTAATGCCTACGGGTGCATGTTTCCACACGACTTCGGCTCGTGACTATATAGTAGTTTCTGCATACATGCGCATTGGACTTTCGAGCTGTCAAATTTGCATTGTGTGATGCGAGCGCATTTCATTACATTTATTTTTGCATTACTAGGGGCAGGTATTTTCCGCGAATAAATCTGTTCGCTTATTAGACTGCAAGAAGTTATGTCCGCGTTAGCGATTTTTTCCTTGCGATTGGCTGCCGTCTGCGAGAGAATCCATTGCGTCGTTTGGCCGGGCCAGTCAGAACGTGTTGGCTTCCGCAAAATGAACGACTGTGATTTGTGGGCCGACAGTGAACATGCAGCGGAAATAAACTCAACCAGTCACGGAGCACAGCCGATGCCACAGTGTTTTAACACAAAGCTCGTCTAGAAATCTTTCCGCGAAAAATACATGTCCCTATGCATTAAATTTCTCCCTAAACGGGCCTAAATAATTATTTATTCCAAAAAGAAATAAATCAAACGAAGTGAATGTTAAATTGCATAAAAATGCGTGTTCAAAGACGTGTGCAAATTGGCGCGGCGCTCTGCAGTGCGACGGCGCAGGGACGCGGCGTAGCGGGGAGGGGGGGACGCGCTCTGAAGGTCAGTGGGCCGTCACGACTTGTCGTGAGGTAACTGGCCAACTGGCGCCCCGCCTGGGATTACGCAACGCCCGTGCTTTCACCCTCCCCCCCCCCCACCACCCTCTAACACTTGGAGCGCTTCCTGCTTCCACCCCGCTGGCGCGCCTCCCACGGACCTCGTAAATCCTTTCGGCCCCGTTTCCTTCCAGTTCCGAGTTGCATAACTTGTCTCGTTGGAACGTAAAAACTAATGATCATAATGAGCACGAGAGAAAATTTGTTCTTGTTAGTCTTCATTAGGATCGTAAGTAGACTTTCAACTCAGGGTGGGAGCGTTTAGTACCGTGTGCCCGCCGTTTGCTTTCAAATTCTTTCTATTTGTTGGTGGCAATGATATACTTCTAGGTTTCTCGGGGGGGGGGGGGATATATCCCACGCTTAGTTACTACTAGAGTCCCGGAAATGTCGCGGATTCCTCTGGCCTCTGGATAGAATTCAAAGTTATATGTAGGTGTGCTTGACCCATGTTTACTTTCCCATTGGTTGATTTCTTAGCGAGAACATTATTTGGCACTACCTGATTCGCTTACTTCTCTCCTAGCTGGACATCGTTGGCTCACGGTCGTATAGGGGCGTGTCCAAATAACTGCGGTCCAATCATGAACACAGTGCGACAGTGTGGAGGTTTGCATTCTAGCTTGCGACTAAATGAATCCGCGAAATTTCCGTGGCTCTAATTACTACCAAACCTTTGCTTATCTCCTGGCCATCAACACACATTCCTCAAGTCTAAGCGCTTGAAAGAAGGTCGGTTTGGAATTAACAGGGTTCTAACCAAGATCGCTTTAGATAGCTGAAGAAAAAAAAAATTCTCGGGTTCGTTGCCCGACGGTATAAATTTCCAACTCTTACACTCAACCTGTTTGCTGCATCTGCCATTCACCAACAGTTCACGTAATGACCACGGCGCGCCGGTTGCTAGCCCTTTCACCATACGAAGTGCCGAATCACCAAGCATATCTACTCGACTCACTCAGGAACCTAACAGCCAACGGGCATGAGAAATCGACCCGAGTACACTGTTAAAAACTGTCACCTTGAATGTACGAAACACAGTGGATGCAAATTATCCGGGGATCTTCATAAATTTATCGTTATCTTCGTAAAGTCACGGGTACTAAGTTCACCTTCTTTAAACATGAACACCTGAGAATATTAGCAAAAAAATTCATGCGAAAAGACGCTCATTTCTTCCACGTGTGCGTTTACCCTGTCTAAACAAAAAATATATATTCTGAAGTTGAAGTACGGCGTAGTTCTGAGAACATCCAGTTATCTGAAGTTATGAAGAACTATTCGTTTATTCGAGGAGAATCTTTGTTGTAAAATCCGTAAATATACTGTTATTACTAACAGTGTGCACGCCGGACTTCAGAGTTCATCCTAACGGTCCATCGAGATCTGCAGTCCCGAGTGATGCGCTCGTGTGACGAGTCCTGTCTTCAAGACTAGATACAAGCGGAGTTCGCGTTGTTTTATGGCGCGGGCTGGACTCCACAAATTCGTACATAAATAAATCGATGTCATCTGATCATAAACTGCTCCCCAGGTCGCACATGATTTGGCCAGAGATTACATGTGTTCTAAATTGGTTATTAGTCCTTTGTAGCGCGTCAAATAACCCACAATCCAGAGGCCAGCGCCAGTATAGCATGCAAACATTTGCATTATAGACTGTCACGTATTATTAACACAAATTATTCAGGCATCTGCTAATGAATAATGAGTTGGTACACAGATGATTCGGAGCCCTGCTATAATAACGGATGTTCCGCTGCCCTAACTGAGTAACAATGTGACCTACAGTCCAACATTAAATTTATTACCAAAAAACTTTAAATACAAAAGTCACCAGTTCAACTTTACATTATGCTGAAGTAGAAGTAGCAATAATTGTAGGTATAATAATCCCTTTTATCTCCAATACAATAAAATATAATACTAGCCATGGCCCTGTAATCTCTAACGTTACAGTATATTCTTAAACATTTAGGTAGATAACCTATTAGTTTATAATGAATTTCAGTTCAATACTCTCTTATGTTTATTAGTGGCACTTGTTTCATTACTGGCTCTGAATTGCGAAATATACTTGTTTCTCTCTTGGCTGAACCAATCGGAATGTAGCGACTGGGTCTAGGAAAGGTGTAGCTAGATAATAAGTTATCCTTGTTTAAATGATATTGCTTACGATTACAGAGTTGTAAACTCAAACCAAGGTTTTTTAATATTATGGTTCTTTCGTTTTAACTAAATCTTTATTCAATTTAAATTGATTCGCGATTTCCGTCCGCATCCAGGTCCTGCCTAAAGTGGAGCCGAGAAATGAACCTGAGACGTTTTTCCCGTCATTCAGACATCCTGAACACTCGACCTCGATATTGGACTTAGTCACTTATTTACATCCAGCCAGTATTTTGAAAAGTCCGATAGTGAACTCCGTTTTTCTCTATACCTCTTCCCTGTCGGGAATTAAGAGCGAATGTCTTTTTTTATCACGATACGCACCAACGGAACACGCAAACCGATTACACACCAAAAGCTTATAAATGTTTAGCAAACTTCAACTCCCTCATGAAACCATCACAAATATACATCACCAATATCAAAAAGATTTTAAAAAAAAACTATTTGCACTAATTTCATGGTTTCATTCTAGGTCATTTTTTAAAATGTTTTAAGCAATTTTCATGTAGTCTATGTTATTCATGCGAGATATTTTGAACTCTCTTGCAATTAGTAACATATTAATATAATTTAAGATCATATTTTTTTCTTATTTATGTTGTAAGCAATATTTGATAGTATTGTAGATACGGTAAGACGCCTACTTTAAACTGTCTCCACTGTAAAGAACTAGACGCTTATTAAGGGTCACGCCTACCAGGGAACATGTAGTATGGTGCACAAAGCTTCAGAAGAAAGCACAAGATTAAAAAACTAACCCAGATATCTTATTTGGGTCTGGTTACGAAAAGCTTTTACTAACACGATGATGACGGGTGAGAAGTTATGTTCTCCTTTTTTTAATTTTTTTAGTGTATTTTTATAAAAGTGAAAATAGCTAAAAATGCATGTTTCCAGAATATATTTTAGGCATAAAACATCCGATATAAATGATTGAATGCACGCAAAATACTTTCAATACATCTTTATCTTCATTTATCCGCCATGTAATGTTATGCCTAATCAGGGTCACAGGACGCAGGGGGAAGATCCTGGGTTCAAACCCCTCCCTTCAGGAATTTAAAAGAATAAAAATAAAACATGTAAAAACATAATTAGAATAAAGCAGCAATTTAGCTACATAAGGTTACAAAGATATCATTTTGGAAATATTATTGTAATCCTTAGTGGACAAAATTAGTGTATTTCCTCCACACGAGTATTACAGCCCTCATACAGAGAAACGGCATGAATTATATTTCCAAGTACAGTCCATATTTCATGCTAGTTTGCACATGTGTAAGTATGCCTTCCAAAAAAACTTTACATGTGTGTTTCATGTAATTACTAACATTAACATAATTGTATTTATGACTTTTCTTAACGAAAGCAAACAATTGACTTAAGAACGAAGTAATAAGACAATTAAAAAATCAACAAAAAATAATATGTTTAGTTTTTCGTATCTCAAGAAAAATTATTACTAAACGTGGGAGTAGCCTACTAAAATTCTACTTTTACTTGAGATTTTAGTGAGAACAGTTTTAATTTTGAAATTCCATTATAAAGGCTACTTAACTCCTTTACCAAATACTGGTTACGACCTTGGGCTTATGCACGCAAGCCAGTTACGTTTTGAGGCGATACCACGCTGGAAGCACCAGCGAGAGTCGCACTTGATAATAACGCCTCGCTGGCAAAATACATCCCTGAATGTCTGGACGCCATAAGAAACACACGTTCAGAAAAGTAACTGCTCCTGCGACCCTGTCGGTCGGCGGACGGGCAAGATCGCTCTCGCATCGCCGGGAACAGCTGCCTGGGGCGAGGGAAGCTTTCTCCACCCGCCCCTCGAGAAGCAGAGTCGGTCATCGACACGGCCGTCCATCGGCACTCGCGGCGTGACCACACACAAAAAAATTGGTTGTCTGTAAAGTCGGTTTACGGACGATAGTTTAACGTTACAACGTCATAACAAAACATTGATGAAATGATTGCATACTTTTATGAATAAAATTGAATCCATTTTATTGAATTATCACTATTTTGTATGGATACAAAGAAGGAGTGAAATGAAATCTACAATTTAATTGATAAATTTACTTTTATATTTGCACTCATTAATTCAAATATGTTTATTGCTTTGACGAACAGATTATTTTAACTATAACTTTTATACATGTTTGCTAACTTAACTTCTTCCAATCTGTGTAATTCTGTTAAGGATAGGACGATGATAGGAAAAGTAGGAAACGAATGGGAGTGTTTCAAGTTTAATGTGCCTCGAAAAAATCAAATCGATGGTTGTTCCAATCGAGTGGAAGAGAGATAGATGCGGCGCAAGCGTACAATGAGCGTAACGGGACAATGTGCGTAACGGAACAATGAGTCATCCTTTTTTGTGCGAGCAGCCGGCGTTCATCGAATTATTAGACGTTGCCACGTCAAAAATCATTTGGAAACCAGTTGCCAAAAAAAATATTTTTTAATACCACAATAAAGACACCGTAACTTTGTGCAACACATGGGTATAGTTATATTTGCATTTATGAAATACTTTTATCGAGATAAAACTGAGTATTTCTTACAAAAATTGGCGTTTAAATTTTATGTTTTGTTTCATTTGAGCATTTTTTTTAATTCGTGTTAAAGATAATAGAATATTCAATGATTTGACTTTTTTTATCGTGCTTATTAATGTGTGCAGTTAATACTGGAAAGCTATAAAGAGAACGGTTTACAAATAACTTGAACTGTTGGAGGTACTGGGACAACACAAAGCATAATTGCCCGGGTAAAAACCTTAAACAAATATCACTCTATTTTTAGTGATACATTTGTTTTCATGCAAATATTCAAATTTTCAAATATGTGTAATTTTACATGGATAATTATTTTTATTTTAAAATAAAAGTTTACAGGGCAGCCTTCTTTGACCCTCCCTCTGTCCGCCCCATGGGGAACTTACGGCGAGTCAAGCAAACCTCGTTGCTCGACCGTCCGCAGGAACTAATATTCAAGCACCATGCAAGTACTCGATGTTAAGGCCCCTGCCTACCCGGGCACACACACGTTGCGCAGAGCTTCATGAAAAACAAAGCGATTTCAGAACTACTAAGATATCCGAGGGAGATCGGTTTACGAAAAACATTTAAGAATTTTCTGAAGGCCGAAAAGTACTTTTGATTCCGGATTAAGTTTTTAAACTGTGTATTTAGAATAGAGAAAATGGCTAAAATGCGTGTTTTCGGAGTAAATTGTAGGCGTAAAACAACCGGTAAAGTTTCATGAAAGCACTTAAGGGACTTGTATTACACCTTTATCTTCATTTATCCGCCATATAATGATACGGTCACCGCTCAAATTCCACAGTTGTCCTATGGATGACGAGAAGACTGCGCGCCAGTTCAGAGCCTTGCGCTTAGAGGCGACACCGCGCTAGAAATACCAGCGAAAGTCGCGCTTATCATCCCGCCTCACTAACACACATAAACCCCGACCAGACGGCGCCTAAGTGCCATGTGTCAAGGGGCCCCGCCTACCCGGGAACATAAAGGTGTGTATAGTTTTTTAAAATATCATACTATTTAAAAAAATAAACATCTTGGCACAGACTACAGACGTAGGTACATTTGTAAGTGCCTATAGCTTTTGTAAATGTTTTGGAAAATTATATAAACACTTGGAACATTTTAGAAATCAATGTACATTATATTCTTTATTTTCGCTAATATTTAAAAAAAAGTTATACATTTTCTCATATTCCATGCAGTGAAAATATTGAGAGTATCTTTAACTCAATGTATCCAGCATTTAATGTCTTAACGAATTTCATATTATGCCTACTAAGGTAGTTTGCAATTATTGTTGACCTTCAAAGACTATTTTTCAATCCTTGCACTAATATTTGGTCGTATAAATTTTTTTATCAAAGGTTTAAGATAATATAAGATTGTTAAAAATAAATTCAAATAAAACAAAAGAGTTAATTTTTTTTAAATTTCAACCCCTGTTTTTACGGTTATAGTTTGTTTCATAAAAAAGGTTTCAGCCAAAGGTTTTAGATTAATTATAAGAATTTTACAACTAATTATATATTTTTGATAGTATATATATTAAAAAAGTAATGACTTTTTTGTCTTTCTACCCCTGCTTTTTTTCACACCATTCAGTAATGATTTGTTACATAAAATTTACTTTATACAAAAAGTTTTGCAATATTTAAAAAGTTAAAGAAAAAACATTAATTCGGTAGAGTAAATGGCAGGGAATTATTATTTATTTTCTTATTTCCACCCCAGGTATTTCAACCCCTTGCAGTAAGGTTTGTATTATCCAAAATGTTTCGGACTAAAGTTTTAGATACTTATATGATATACAAACAATTTGAACGGTATTGATGGTGTTCCTACTAAAGGAGTTATGATTTTGTAAAATTTTACCCCTCTATTTTTTAATCCCTTGCCAAAATGGTTCATCTAAAAAAATTGTTTCGTTCAAAAGTTTTGGGTGAATATTAAAGATTTATAAAAATTTGTACGAATTCGTTGTTGTGCCTACGAATGGAGATATGATATTTTTTATCCTTTAACACTTGTTTTTTAACCCCTTGCAGCTATGGTGGTCATATCAAAAATGTTTTTAGACAAAAGTTTTTGGTATTATTCCTACGAGTTATAATACGTTAAAACGAATGTGGTCATTTTTTCATATTATGGGAGTAAGTATATTGCCCATTAACGAACTCGACCGAGATTTTCCACTATTAGATTTCATCTACCTGTTTGTAAATGATTTGTGAAAAATTGCGGCTGTTATATCTACAAAATTGTGATATATATATATACTTTTTAGTTAACGATGATTTTGGGGTCTATGGACCATGAAAATAAAAACTATATAAAGATTTTCCTGAAGTCGCACCATGGTACCGGCTGCAGTAGGTAGTATTTCTTCGAATGCGTGATAGAAGTGAAACTTCTTTGGAAATTCAAACCTCGACTCGTAAGTATATCATAAGGGGTAAAATGGCAGAGAGAGAGAGAGAGAGAGAGATAGAAATAAGGCAAGGTTTTAATAATGATTAACAATAAATATGTATCACCTTTGAAATACCATTAAAAAACTGTGCGTCTGTTTTTTTTTTAAACAATTCTGCTACTTGGAACACTCAAAATCTCTGAACGCAATACGAAATCCAAATCAGGTAGCGCTATATATGCGGGAAATGCAGGGACTGTCTCAACATGGCTCTCTACGCCGCTGATGGAACAAGGCGGAACGCGAGCATGCTGGTAGCAAATATAAAATTCAAGGAATTCACAGCTGACTTTATTGAATACCTGTATCTATTTTCTGAAACAAGCGCATGCGCAAACTCTCTGTCTTAGTCTTTCGTCCATCTCTCTCTCTCTCTCTCCCTCTCCGTTCTGTTATTTTTGAGCTGGGGACGAATCATCGCACAAAGATGAGAACGAAAACGAGCCCAGAAACGTATTTAGCATAGTGCTCTCTTTTATATCTCTTGGGCCACGTACCTATTCTCTGTCCTTTTCACAATAATGTTTCACGAAATTTTTGCATTAAAATTTAGCCTTGAAATTTTTTCTCTCATCGCGTCCAATGAGGTTTCACTTGAAAACTGCTAGAGACTTCAGAGTGGTGTCTGTTTACGGAAAGAATTTAAGAATACGCAGAAAACCTATTTCTGGATTTGGTTTTGAAATTTAATTCTATAAGAGTGATAATGGCTAAAACGTAAGTTTCAGAATATTTCTAGGCATGAAGCACCCAGTATAGATTCTTGAAAGCGCTCAAGGGATTTGCAATTAAAACGTTATCTCCATTACCTCACCATCTAATGTCATAGTTACCACGACGAGACCACTGCGCGCCAGTTCCGAGCCAATATCGCGAAGTAAGCACCAGCGAGCCTCGTACTTCTCATTGCGCCTCACCAACAGAAATAAACCCATAACTAGGAATGTCGTCTCTTAATGATGAAATAGTCAGGCGAAGACCACGTTCCTGCTACATGGATCTAGTAAAAAAACAACGCAGTATACATGAGCCACGTGTAATTTTTTCTTCTTTTTTTTTGTTTATTGTTAACTGAGTCAACCGTTTGGTATACATTTGTCGTTATGTGGTTAAATTAAAGTTAAATAGATTTTCTACAACTTCACACCTAACAATTTTCCTCGTAGGAATAGTTTGTTTCCCAAAATTTGACTCGAATTTTGACCCAAAACTTAAAATGTTCCTTTTTTTAAAAATTACCAATATTTGAACTGCTGTGTTTTAGAAACTATAGGAATTACTGAGCTCGGGTTAAGCTCAAATTATGGAAAATATAGTATACTGTAAAATCGTTACGAGTAAGGTTTTTGCTACCACATATACTATTGAAATTATAAGCATAAACCCCAAAAACGTGCGGAAATTTCGCTGTGTTTCGCGGATTTTTCAAAATGGACTAGCAATTTTTGTTGGATAACTCCAGATGCGGGTTCAGCACCCCAAACATAGGTAATGATAATGAAACTGACTACTATATTTTTTGCAACGTGAAACTACCATTTGACTGTATTATCTGTATACTCCTTCTCTCTAGTCAACATATAAATTATTCTAGCCATTTCTCAATAAAACTTACGCTTGAGGCTTATCTATACAACTAGCTCTGTTGGTAGTCATAAACCTTCTAAATGAAAGCTCTAAAGAAAAATCTTGCTAAATTCTTTAAAATGCAACTGTTTGCCAAATAGATAATATGTTCTATACTTAATTTAAGAAAGTGCAAAGCTGTTGATTTAATTACTTAACTGAATTTGTATAAAATTCTCTGCTACATATCATAGACTAATAAAATAGTTATCTGGAAGGAAATTAAAATCTTAATTACCATTGTACCTCATTACTCTTTGAAATAAAAGTTTCATGTATTGTTTAAAATTTCGTTCTGCTATTCAAATGACTTAATAGTAGACATAGCTGCTCCGTCAGAGAATTCTAGCGGTGGGTGCGGAAACTACGTGTGATTCCCATCAAGGAATGTGTTGAAAACAGTATTTTTTTTGTAAATTTATCAGGTTCAGCATTATTTTAAGGAATTCTACGTTAAATTGCGTATCCGAGTTTCGAATTTTAAATGCATTTTTAAAATAGGAAGCTTTAATTTGCTTGTTTCCGAGGTTACATGTTACACAACTCTGGCGAGTACTGACATTTTATTTTTTATTCGCTTCACATCACCAACTGATACACGCGTGGTACGTAACGTAGCACCCGTGCGATAAATACCATCCAAACTCTGTGTTCATACTTACACAACGTCGACGTCTAACGCAAAGTGTTGTGTTCGTAATGACGCAGCTTCTTTCTGCGGTAATCGCCGCGACCTTCGTTGTTTATCGTGTCTTATGTCACAGAGTGTCCGGCCATAATAACTTCGCAGGCTCTCCAAGTTTTTATTTAAGAATTTTTTTTTCTGAAATTACAATTCGATACTTCCTTAGCGCTTGTTTGTTCTGTCACAAATACTTTCAGCGGATATTCACTTAGTGTAATATCGTGGTTGTAAAAAGTCGTGCATGTGATAATCATTATGAAGACTAGTGCGTCTTTTTACACTCATGTTGAAAATAGGAACGTATACCTGGGGGGATGGTTGTTTGTAAGGGTTGAATATAACCCCCCCTTTTTTTCACAATTTATACTATGTGTCGCATGATGTATCGAGTGAAAATTTTATAAATAGTCCTTAAGAGAAAATTAAAAATAATTTTAAAAGAAAATCAATATTTAGAGACCGGAAAAATTCGCGTATTCCTTTCGAGACAGGCTGTAATCCAAACTCGTTTAGCTTAATGCTGCGTCAGTGATTGGACCGCAGTTTACCTGAAGGACTCTGAGCCAATGGCAAACACTCAACAAAAGAAGTATCGAATCATAGGAATCGCAGTAAACAGGTGTCCCGAGTCGGTAGCCAATGACCAGGTGATAGTTGCCCGAGTACATAGAGAATCGTGGAGTATATCCTAGTGGTCATTGAAATCGCGAATTTTTCCAGTACCTATCAACATGTCGTGTGAGACGTAGTAGTGATGATGGAGTGTGGGATTGTTTGAATGATGTGACGAGGAGTGTGCTTGTTTTTTGTCCTTGCAGCCGAGTACATCCTGCCGTGCAAGCGGCGGGACCCGGACATCAACTCGTGCGTGAAGAGGGCCTTCAACCACCTGAGGCCGTACCTGCGCGTCGGTGAGCCACGGCGCTCTCTCTCCCTGCAGTTACGCCCCCCGCCGCCTCACGCGAGGGCCTATCTCTCCGGGGGACACTGCGCAACAAGGCGCGACGCACTCCCCAGGATCTCTCCCTTCGTCGGCGCCCCGTATACTGGGGGACAAGCACTCACCAAGCGGGATCCCCTCTCACTAGAGACCGGGAAAAAAAACGCGAATTCATCTGGCGATAGGCTAAAATACAAATAGTTACACCTCAGTGTTGCCTCTGCTATTGGCTCACAACTCACACCTGGATGACTCTGGGCCAACGAGAACCACCCGCAACCAAAGCTTTATCGAATCACAGGCTGCAACGTTGGGACGTCTCACAAGACAGCAGCCAATGAGTGGGTGACATTTGTCCGAGTGTGCGTAGGACTATGGAGTTCATCCTACAGGTCATTGAACACGCGAATTTTTCCTGTCCCTACCTCTCACAGTCTGCATCGTCAGTCGCGGACACATGAATTTATTAAGGGAAGGGTTTCGTAAAAAAATAATTACGTCAACGTGGGGTCAAAACAGTTAGCTACACATAAAAAAATCTTTACTGTACTTTTACAAAAAAAAAACAATATTTTTGGAAACCAGTTTGCCAACAAATATACTGCAATACTACAAGAAATAAGTTGTTACATTGTGCAACACATGTGAAATACTTTTTTCGAGATATTACTCAGGATTTCTTACGAAAATTGGCCCATGTTTCCATGATTTTGTATTTTAATTGTTGTATCATTCATTTTGTTTTACTATGTTCGTTTGTGTGCGCAGTTAATACTGGAAAGCTTTTTTTCAGGGAACAGTTTAAAAATGATTATTTAATATTGGAGGTGCTGGAACAACACAAAGCATAAATGCCCGGTTAATAATCCGAATTCAGTATCAATGTGAATAATATTTTTTATCGTGTAAATGTATAAAATACAAGTATCTGTAATTTTACATGAATATCTTTGTTCCACTAACAAAAAAAAATTCTAATTTACATTTATATTCGGAACATGCTTGTAGCTCAAAGTGTTGAAACATATCCCCTTGCATCACCCAAAATAACATACTGCCTTCACCGAGATCTCGGATAATTGTTATACATTCAGGATGTACATTGGTGATACACGATCCATATCCCTACCTCCCTGCGTCCACCATTTTATTTGTTGTATCGGTATAAAAATGTATACAGTCCTCAAAAGTAGTACCAGTGTTACCCATTTTACAAATAATCAATTTTCATTTGTTTGCGAGCACTGAAGCTCTCGTGAAGTTGTTCACAAATGCTGTTAACAGAACGACAGTGGATACATAGGCTACTGTTGATACTTTTTAGAACTGTCCATTTTCAGACAAGTTAAGTAACACAGACTATAGACGTTTAAAACTTTATTTGCAACTAACAGTCAACTTATGTATAACACATTGACTTGCATTATGAAGCCACAGGCATTTTAATTTTCTCTCATATGTTATAAACACCCTGAAAATGCTTACTGCTTCATACAAAACTTTTTTACATAGCACTGGTGTATTAATAAAAATAAACTTTAAGACCCAAAACTTTTCCCCCTCATCGCTTTCAATGCTAAATATATTTTGATAGCCCGCATAATTTCCTGCTCTAATGAAAATACTGCTGTACATACATACACCATTTTAACTTTAAGTTTTACGTTAAAAAGGCCTATACTTTCAAAAATAACACTGATTTATAGCGGTTCGGTTTTGTAGAGTTCCAAAAAAAATATTACATTGTACTTTATAAGACGCGGTAAGTGCCGAATGTTCACGAACATTCTCGATGTATGAAGGCATTATCACAGACCAAAGGGATTTTAATTCCGATACTCCTAACAAAAAAGTGACGAATATAATGTATGCATTATATGAACTGCTATCTGCCCATGCTGTGTTAAGTAAATGAAAGGTAAAGAAATTCCCGCATAATGTTGACATCATTTTAATTCTGTTAATTTCATTTTATAATTATTGTTAGATATATTTTTATTCTAATTTATTTTGTTTTTTAATTGTGGTAAAGTTAAGACATTAAACGTCTCTTATATTTTAACGATAGAGCAATAACTTTAACATTGAAATTAATAAAAAACTTAAAGATAATATTAATTGAAATAAAACTTACATAAATAACTACACTTTGTACTACAAATAGTGTCAATAGTAAATATATTCACATAATAAAATATAAAGTATAACCATTTTCAAAAAAATAATCTACATAAAACCTTAAAATTTTTAGCTATCGCAAGGGAAAATACTTCAAGATACTTACTTTATTAGCAAATATAAAACAACAATTCAACTACTACTATACAACGAAGTTTTTTACAATTCATTAAAATAATGACGAATCGTATTCCTGCAACATTAATAAAAAATAACCTCTTTCATTGTATAAAACGGTCAGACAAATTGTAATAAATCCAGGCGAATAATGAACTCATCAAAAACTTTTGATCATTGTCTAGATGTTTATTACTTAATAAAGGTATTTTTTCCCCACAAAGTAATAATCTTTAAATAGGCCTACATTGAATGTTATTAGCTAACTCCCGTTATAAGCTTGTAAGTTTTCACAGCCATGATATTCCTGAGACATCACCATACATGGTTCCTGACTGCGGCATCCGTCGAACTCTTATCTTCCCACCGTTCCTCCTCCTTCGCTATCTGTCTCTCTCCAAAACTCTCGTTGCGAAACTCACGACTCTTGCGTGGGTACACTTGAACTCGCGACACTCAGTTCTCCTTTCTTCGCTCGCGTGACGACACGCCACGGATCCTCAATGGCGACACTGCATGGCAACACGCATGACCTCATTATTACATGCTTTATATTAGCTTCACCTGTATGTTTGTCTGTCCGTCTGTAACTCTTTCGACTAAGAGTGAGTGGCTCATCACTGTAAAATATCCCACAAATTTCATTACGTTCGTTAGCCGAGCGGTCTAAGGCGCGCGACTTCTGTGACGTCAGCTTTCGGATTCAGCGATCACGAATTCTACTCCCGGCCACGCCGAAATTTTTTTTTTTCGGTAAATTCTAAGATTATATTCATACATCTAACTGTAAATGATTCGGAGAGACTTTACCATTTCTTTGTGACGTTGCAACTCCAAATAGTTATCTCAGATGGTAATAGGTAGTGTCGGTACCTCATTTCCCTATGATAATTATACATAAATATAGTTTAAAAAACTAAAAAAAACATGCTTTTAAAGAATATCAAACTAAAAAGTTAAAAATAAATATAGTTTAAAAAACTAAAGAAACATGCTTTTAAAGATTATCAAACTAAAAAGTAAAAAATAATATTAAAATTTAATTTATGACAATAGTATATAAGCAATACTAGTATAAATGTGAAAAAAGCATGGGGCGCTTAATATACAAAAAATATGGCACAAAGCGCCTCAAGCTTTTTTCTCATTTATACTAGTATTGCTTATATACTATTGTCATAAATTAAATTTTAAAATTATTTTTTACTTTTTAGTTTGATAATCTTTAAAAGCATGTTTCTTTAGTTTTTTAAACTATATTTATTTTTATTTACTCTGCCTGTGCTTATAACTACGAACGTGCCCTTTGTGACTTTCATTTCCATTTATTTTATTTTTCTAGCTATCCTCTTAGCTTTTGATCAAGAGTATCCCTTAAATTGAGTTAGACATCTTCCTGTATAATATAATCACCTTCTTTCTAAACGTCCTCAGATAAAGAATAACTGTTCTCTTTTTTTCATTCATACGATTATAATAGTAATGTCTGTATCATTATGAGTATATTGTTTGGCTATCGGTTTTATCTTCAGTGCTCTATGGTTGTCTGTCATCCCAAATAATTATTATTTTATGGTTGACTTTATGACTTTCTTACATTAGTTCACAGTTGCATTTATATATCATTACTGGAAATATTTTTCTGTCTGTATCATTAATAATCTATATTGGTCTGTACTGTAGATTTGTTTCGTCACTTGTCTATTTCTGGCTATTAGTATACATTATTTTTAATATTCAACTTTTATTAACATATTATTGGACAGTGGTTGCCTATTGGTACGTATCATCATCATTAAACGGCTTTATATCCGCCTATATTATTATACGCTATTTATCTGTGTATGTCACTAACATTATGCTACTAGTCTAGTTGTATATCAGCCTGTATTATGGTTTCTTTTCTGATGTTGAATACACATATGTATTATTAATTTAAAGTCGTCCATTCGGGGATTATTATTACTCCATGATTGCATGTATTTTTGTTAGTTTACATCATAACTATTACTGTGGCAGTGTGTCGATTTGTAACATCATAGTTTGGTTGTCTGTCTACGTCATTATCACTTCAGGGTACCATATGTGTCTATATCATAACTAGTATATAGTACTGTGTTGGTCTGCATGTGTGGTGGTATGTCTATGCCATAGCATGGGCGTCGCAACCGGGGGGGGACGGGGGGGACACGTCCCCTCCAATAATAAAAGTCTTCAATTTCGTCCCCTCCAATAATATATTTAGTTTCATAGTTATATTAAAAATATGATTTCTGTGATATAACCCATTTGTTGCGCATTGTGCATTTAGTCCAATCGTGGCAATGTGAGCACTTTTTAATTCGATCTTTGTGTAAAATCAAAATCAGGTCCGATACCGAATACAGATATGTTAACTGTGTTTTTACAAATATGTTCTCTGAAAATATTTTTTATAAAAAATAAATTATATATTGCAACCAACTATAATTAGAATATTTATGAAAGAAAAATGCCTAAAAACCACCTTTTTGTACCTTCAAACCCAACATTTTTCCGGGGGAGGACCCCCGGACCCCACCGCTTTTTTTTTCCAGGGGATGGATATTCCTCAACACTAAATCAATTGAAGTCCCCCCCCCCAAAAAAAATATATATCCTTGCGACGCCCATGGCCATAGTGACTCTATGGTTGCATGCATGTCTATGTAATCGCTAGTCTATGATAATGCAGTTCTGCAGCACCGCTAGTCTATGGCTGTGTGTCGGCAGGCATCCCGGAGATCAGCGTGCCGCCCATAGACCCGCTGCTCATGCCGCGGCTGTCCATGGAGAACGGCAACGGCGCCGTCAGGGTGCGGGCGGTGTTCGGCAACATCACCACCCGGGGAGGCAGCAACTACACCGTCACGAGCGTCAAGTGGGTGGCCTGGCGTTGCAGGCGCTACAGTAATCTCTCCCACACTGCTCCCCACGCCGCCTGGGGGCCGGTCTTTAAATTTACGTCACTCTCTCGTGTGGGGCGAGAGTCGTGAATATTTTTAAATTTTCGATCACCTAGTGTTTATCCTAATTTTTTTGCCGCTCACTTTTATTTTTACACATGGAATAAACCACATTCTTCAAACTTTCTTAATACAAAATAAATTCAACGATAGTAACATCAAATCATTCTAATATTGGCAATATTTTTTTTATTATAAACTGATTATTTTGGACATTAGTATTATAGTCCAAAGAATTTTTCTTGTACAGCACTTTTTTTTTTCTTATTGCAATAGCATATGTATCATTTTTAAAAGCAAGGAAGTTATTGCACTGTTTTACTTTATTTGCAAATATATATTTCAACCATATATTTCGTTTGCAGCAACATAACTTAGCATTTACTCATATTTATACTCAATATGTTTTGTCGCAACAAATCATGTATTGTAGCAAGGAATGTTTTTTAAAGTTGTATTTTAATAAGGCCCGAGTGGTCATTAAAAAATAAATTAGTCAGTAAAGGTTTTTATTGGCAGTTATAGTTTACAATATATCTACTATATTTTTACAAATAATCGACATTCAGTTCTAAGCAGTATTCATAAAGCTGCGCCAGTTTCTTTGACACATCTGCATTGAAGTTCGCCGCCTGGTAATTAAACCAGTTGAGAAGGCAGTCTTAGGTTATTCGTAGTCAGCTTGACGACGGACCGTTCGTAGTCACCCACAAAGCAACCGCGGCAACACAAAAACAGTCCAGCAAGCCGCAAACAGCAGCAACAGCAGCCAGACACTCGGACCGCAGAAGCTAGCAGGCGAGTCACGCGCCAGGAAGCGCGGCTACTGGCAGTGCAGAAGAGTGACGCGGGAAGTCCACACACAGGGGCATTACACAGGAGCAGGTGAATCTAATCCCGGCGCGCGTCCTCACGCGTCTGACCTGGCTCTCCTTGTCACCTGGGGTTGCCTAGCCACAACTGCCAAGCGTGTGCCTCGCGAAGATGCCTTCAGCTTGATCGTCACGGGGCCTGGGGTGCTACGATAACTGCCCCTGTGTGCGGGCTTCCCGCTTCGCTCGTCTGCACTGCGAGTAGCCGTGCTTCCAGGCTAGTTTAGTTCCCAGGCGGAAATCTTCAATGTGGAGGGGTTAAAAGAAACTGGTGCAGCTTTACAAAAATTGCTTACAACTTAACGAGTTTGTTTTATTAATGATGAAACGTAGCTTATTAAATGAAACAGACCTCGTGTAAAGTAGCCTTGGTAGATTCATCGCACGTGTCACGTCACCTTGGCTGCGGTGTACAGTAGTTACGTGGCAATGAGATGTCACCTTTAATGTTTCAGAGACTAATCACTGGCAAGACTGGGAAATGTGTGACGAGGTAGTGCGCATGCGGCTCGGATACATTGTGAATATTGAAGGTCCCAGTTCATGTAATGTTGAAACATTTTAAGGGGTACGCCTACCCGGACACACAAACAGTGTGCAGAGCTTCAAAATAAACCACGCGATTTGATAACCACTCAAAATATACGAGTGGTGTCTGTTCACGAAAAGCAATTAAGAATGCGTTGAGGGCGGATGGGATATAACGCGTGTTTTCAGAGTTATTTTTTAGACATGAATGTTTGGTACAGATTCTTGAAAGACCTCAAGGGCCTTGAATAAATCTTTATCTTCATTTCTCCTCCATCTACTGTTACGATTACCGCTCAGATTTCAAAGTTGCCTCTCGCACGATGAAAAAACAAAAAACTGCGCGCCAGTTCAGAGCCTTGCGTTTAGAGAGGATACAGCTCTATAAACACCAGCGAGCATCACGCATATCAGCATTCATAACTTACACAGATACACCCCTGAATAGCAAGGCCCCTTAATATTTAAAACATAAACCGCCCAACTTCGGTCTTAAAACTGTTATGTTATTTATGCGAACGGCACAATATATAAAAACAATTAAAATCCAAAATTGGTTTTCAAGACATAAAAAAATAAAAATATAAGGAGCAAGTTATTTTTTTAGTTCATGAACGCAATATAAAATAGGTTGGGTAAAATTAAAAAAATAAATAGTGTAGTTCTTGGTTAAGATAAGTTACACGAATTTATGCCTTAAATTACCAAGATAATGTGTTAAATTAAACATTTGGATCTGTACGTAATAATAAACAAAATTATTTCTAAACAAAATAAATTCCCAATGTGTATATAGCACAAACATTGTATGCCCCTTGAAGTCATCTCATTGAGATTTAAATTTTTTTACTATTTATACAGCAGTTATGAACCTGTCGTTATGATAGTACTCTTTTAATCATTTTATTATTAAATAGTGTGTAGGTATTATGGTGGAAAGGTTAAGACTTTATACAAACAATCCACAAGTAGTGGGAGCGATACTACATAAAATAACTCAATTAATAGTAGTGATTTTTATTTATTACATAGTGATAAAAAGAGTATAACTTTATATCACACATCGTGGATAAAGAGGTTTAAGACAGAAACTTGAAAATTTTGGAAGATGTACAAATTTAATTTACTAAATATTGTAGTTCAAATTAACTGGCTCTACATATTCTATTTGTATATTTACATAACACAATTGAAAAAGATACCAAATTACATAAATAATTTTTCTCGTAAGTTTTAGCCCAGTTTCGATTTAAGTATGACTTAGTAAATGAAATAAAATGGTTTATTACTGTATATTAAAGCCAAAACACTCGTATATACTTAATCATATTAAGTACTTAATCAAAAGCACTCTATTGAAAACTATCATCTACACTCTTGATGATATTATTTATTTAAATACTGTTTTAAAAGAGTACGATCGCTGAAAGTGTTAAAATATATTGACGTAGGTGGAAAAGTTTAAATTATACCACAAATACTTTCTGTGTAAAATTGACAATTTCTGATCGTATACTTTCGTGGCCAGAGTGCAACTTCTTCTTGACTTTTGGTTTAGAACACGTCCGTATAAATCATGTTGTGACTGGTGTTTTGGAACACCTTACATCAGCTATCTTCAACGGCAATCAACAACTAAAGGCCTGGTGTTCTGGGAAAGTATTTATTGAGGGATATTCATAGCCAAGCTGTGATTGGGCTTATCCTCCTCTAATCATGGCATAAATGGGCCCTGGATCAATGCAGCGCATTAGACACCAGTCTTTGAAGATGTCTGCAACACAGTATGCTGAAATGTTGGGCACATTATAATTTTCAAGGACGTGGCTCGAACCCAGAAGCCAAAATATGTAATATTTACAAGAGAATAACATGATTTCACTGGCTGCAGCATCATTTTACCTTCTCTTCGGGTCACATATGACTCCGTCAGAAATGTTTTTTAACTTTCACAAAAGATTCCTTTGTAAACCAGTTGGCAATAAATAGTTTGTAACACAGCAATAAAGATAATGTACTTTGTACAACTCATGGCTATGGTTATTTTTGCATAGATGAAATACGTTCTTTTGAAATAATAATGAATGTTCCTTACAAAAAAAATTGGCACGTCATTTTATTTTTAGTTGTTGAATCATTCAAACATTTTTTTAACTACGGCAAAGATAATTGAATATTAAATTATTTTACTTTACTCGGTTTATTGTATTTTTTAATGTGCGCAGTTGATACTGTAAAGCTATTCAGCTAATGGTTTACAAATAACTTTAACTGTTGGACGTACTGGGAAAACACTTAAAGCTTAAATGCCAGGGTAAGAATCCGAACGCAGTATTGATGCATGTACAAAATTACGAATGTCTGTAATTTACAAGAAATGAATGTTTACGGTGTGTGATCGAATTACCAGAGATGTTCGACTGTGTGAATCTTTTTTTTTTTTGACGTGAAACGTCTAATAAATCGATGAACGCCGGCTGCACGCACGAAAAAGTGTCCCATTACGCACATTGTCCCGTTACGATGTGTCCCGTTACGCTCATTGTACGCTTGCGCCGCATCTATCTCTCTTCCACTCGATTGGAACAATCATCGATTTGACTTTTTCGAGGCACATTAAACTTGAAACACTCCCATTCGTTTCCTACTTTTCCTATCATCGTCCTATCCTTAACAAAAAAACACAGATTGGAAGAAGTTAAATAGCAAACATGTATACAAGTTATAGTTAAAATAATCTCTTCGTTAAAGTAATAAACATATTTGAATTAATGAGTGCAAATAAAAGTAAATTTATCAATTAAATTGTAAATTTCATTTCACTCTTTCTTTGTATCCATACAAATATAGTGATAATTCAATAAAAATGATTCAATTTTATTCATAAAAGTATGCAATCATTTCATCGATGTTTTGTTATGACGTTGTCACGTTAAACTATCGTCCGTAAACCGACTTTACAGACAACTAATTTTTTATTCTTGACTTTGACCGAACAACAATGTTGCCGGTCTCTGGTCATTGCAATGATTGTTGTTGTTCGCAGAGCGGACGTGCAGAACTACTGGATCGACATGGGACTGCAGATCCCGCGCCTCGAGTCCGCAGGGAACTACGAGGTGACCGGGAACGTGTTGCTGTTCCCGGTGCGCAGCCAGGGGGACTTCTGGGCCGTGTTCCGTGAGTACCGGCCGCTCCTCAGCTTACGCGCTCAAATTAATCAACATTTATTTCAGTACTCGCGACATTTCTTTCAGTACATCTGACCTCGGTTAAGGAGCAAAATTCGCGTGTTCCCGTGGTTGCAAATACACTTGCAATACGAAACTCGGACTCGAATTTTAAAACGTAGAATTTTTTGAAATAATGCCGAGCGTGATAAATATACGCAAGATGTGTTTTAAAATAGATTTCTGGACGATATTTCTGTACTGGCATCTGCCTAATCATCGAGTTCCCACTCTCTGTATTGCGTTTCCGGTGGGTGTAACACTATCCTAAGGGTTCTAATAAATTAACATAAAAGAAAAAACACACAAATATAGTATTTTTAATTTATTTTTAACTAGACAAAACATTAATAAATTTGTCAGCAAAATTCTCTTCTTCCTGTTTCTTGCATCTGTTTACAATGGAACACATAACATTGTATTCGAAACAAAGCGTTGTTTTTTTACGAAGATGCGATTTACGCTTAGTTTTCAGTGCATTCTTTGTTTAAAATTCAGTTGATTCAATGTTGTTTACAATACTGTAGACCGAGTTGGAACTGGTCCACCTCTGAAACAGACACTTCTCGCACCACTCTGCGTGATAAGCATGTTTTCAAGACATAGTTCATTTTTGAAGCAGTTCCTATGTACAAACATAACTTAAAAAAAATAAGATCTGTGTTCGCTACAAAATATTCTTGTCAACAGAGATCTATCAAATATTTGGTGATGCCAACAGCAAAAAAAATTATAACGTCCACTATGTGGGTAGTTAGTGAGAGAAAATATTTTTTTCACCTATAGGTAGTTTTTTTTTAGGCTTCATAATTATTTGGCTGCCAGCAAAGAGTATTTTATAGCGGTTCCAAGCTGACAAATTTTTTTTTTGTGCCAGCCGTGAAGTTGTTTATCTTTTTTATTTCAGTGTTAAATAATATTTTCCCCCCTTCAAAAATCACTGGGAGTCATGATTTTCATGAGTGATTAAATGCATCATACTATCAAGTGTTTTTTATAAAATCTTCACAAAATTAATTTGCCAACCAAACCTATGTCGTCCAGAAAGCGAAAATTTTAAAAACTGACTTTAAACAAGTGTTAGTAGTTGTGATTTTCCCAAAAAAAACAAAAGATTACAATATAGCAAATAAATAAAAAAAACTGTAAAACTGATTATCTGTTAATATTGTTCAAGTATTGACTAATTAGGATTTTGATCATCCATTCTTTATATTTCATGTTTAAACCAGCGTAAATACTTTTGGTAGCAGTTACCAAGTTATTATTGTCAGGGTGAAGAAAGGGCAAGGTATTCGTGGTTTTCAAAGTGTACTATGGTAATATATTTCGTGCAGAAACAAGCCAGACCAGACAAACGAGCGCATCTGGGCATCGCGTCATCAGCTGTCTGTTTGTCCGCTGGACGGGATTATAAACAAACCCTTAACCGGGGAAAGAGTCGCTCTCTGACTCACGGTGTTTATGATGCTTCTGCAGGCCCGTACTCCAGTCCCGTGTGCATTCCGCTCTCTAGATGGACATCTCGTCTGCCTTGGAGTCAGGGATGTGTCATGTGTTAGTGGATGGCATTATTCCACGTATAGAGCGTTTCACTCTTAGTTTGCAGCACGGAGTAAATGGCGCGCACCATGGGCTTAGATCCCATGGGGACGGGGGGGGGGGTAATGGGAGCCTAGCCCTCTCCCTGGTATTAAGAAGCTCCTCACTTTCAAAATCGTGACTGTGAAAAGAGGTTGGTAAACGTAAACGTTAAAACTACGTTTTATGGAATACTTTCTGCACATTTAAAAACGTTCTGCTTATCTTATGCATATAGGCCAAAATATGTGCAGTATACAACATACAAGCACCGTATCAATAGATGACTTCTGTCGGTTACAATGATGTGTTTCCTCCCCACTACAGCCCGACATGCTTCATGCACAGAAGCAGCAGGAATTCATTGTTTTTTTTTTTTTTTCAAGTAGCTTACACTTAATATCGGTTCGCTCGTATGTTACTGTAAGCATGTCTTTCATACGAACGTGTATTTATGTCTTGTTTGAAAGAAATCATGAATCATTTGGATGAAGAATAATATGTTATAAAAATTATGTAAATCCTAATTTTGAAAAGTTATGTTTTCTTTTCTTCAGCAAATTCATTACTTTAATTTATATGGGATGGAGTTCTAAAAATATACTATTCCCTGAGATTTAAGTGCGAAAGTAAATATTCTTTTAATTTTCCATTTTAAAGCTAACTCTCCCATAAAAAATTATATAATGTTTAAACTAGACACTCAACCCCCCCCCCCCTTTTCTCAAAATACTGGCTACGGTCTATCAGATTGGCGTGATAACATCATCAGGTTTTCACCCATAATAAATCTTGTAGCGGTCCCAGGTTTAATCCCCAGGGTAGCGTGCCTTGTCTCCTCCTTGAGTCAAGTCAGGAAGAAATGGCTGAGTATGGAGTTCTCTGTGCCTTCCCTGTCCGACCACTCTCGTTGTAGCATGGGCGGAGCCAGGATTGTGGGAGAGGAGTGCCCAAGCAAACTATAAGAATATATATTATTTTTTTTGGATAGCCTGGTTCTGATGGGGTCTGAGAGTTACGGAATATCCACCAGGGAAGAATATAAATATGACTTGAAAACTATTTTTTCAGGCTATCTGATGACCCTTCAGTGCTTTTTCAAAATCTTAATTTACTAGCTAAAGATTTTCACTTATGAAAATAAGTTCCACTGATTACGATTTTACTCCCAGTTTGCATATTCAGTGGAATACTTGTTTCATTTTGGGCTGGTCAGTGAGTAGTATTATTATTGACAATAAATCTGGTTTTAGAGAGGGGGTCACACACGCAAGATGTTTTCCCCTAACCTTACTTTTATTCTAAGTGTACTGGGTTGGGAGGGGTCCGAGTTAGGAAATACTCTAAGTGTGTCTCAGGCCGAAGCCTATGCGTCTTTTCATGGGGATTTTCAACCATGCTGGAAGGGTAGCATGCATCGTGTGCTTTAATTGAGGTATGGCCAGCCATGGCAGCGATTGATGCCATGACTAACTCCTCTATCTTAACTCTAGACTATAACTAGTTAAGGTGGGCCCAGGTAAAACCTGCACAGACACAGGGAAGATCCCGGGCTCAGTCATGCGCGCGTGCAACATGGCATGTATTAAAGAGTGCACGTTAAGAGAAGAGTTTGGCTAGGCAGAAAAGTGTTTTACAGGCGTTGTTTGGGTGCTTGGGCACGAGGTTTGTACCCGCGTCTGGATTGGGTATAACCAGGGGCGCATGCGCCCTGGTGGCGGGCGACTGAGCTCTTTTCACCCACCCGGCTGCCACTCAGCTCCTATAACTTACAAAGCGAGAATAAATTTTTTGTGTAAATTAACTTAATTTGTATTTCCTAAGATTGTTACACGTATAAACGAGGATTGCTTTTTTTAATTCTCCGATGAGCTATAAAGAAATACAAATTAACATAACATTATAATGATGCGGCGCATTCTGCCCCAACTACTCGCAAAATTTTGCGATACGTCTTGATCCGGGAGACAGTGCGCCGTGCGATTAGTCCACCCGCCTCACAGCGGCGTCGTGAGGGAGAGGGAGATCCAGGCGCTGGCCCTGTATCTCTATTCACTGGCGGCTAACTTCTCCGAAGAAGGCATCGAGAAACTTGTGTCACGATCGTTTTGAAGATTATGTAGAAAAAAAATAAGTAGGACACGGCTGAACGTTTGGTAGTAAATTTGTAGTGTTGTATAATTTTTTTGACATGACAACGTCTAATAAATCGATGAACGCCGGCTGCACGCACGAAAAAGTGTCCCGTAACGCACATTGTCCCGTTACTCTGTGTCCCGTTACGCTCATTGTACGCTTGCGCCGCATTGATCTCTCTTCCACTCGATTGGAACAACCATCGATTTGACATTTTCGAGGCACATTAAACTTGAAACACTCCCATTCGTTTCCTACCTTTTCCTATAATCGTCCTATCCTTAACAGAATATCACAGATTGGAAGACGTTAAATAGCAAACATGCATAAAAGTTATAGTAAAAATAATCTGTTCGTTAAAGTAATAAACATATTTGAATTAATGAGTGCAAATAAAATTAAATTTATCAATTAAAAATGTAGATTTCATTTCACTCCTTCTTTGTATCCATACAAAATAGTGATAATTCAATAAAAATTATTCAATTTTATTCATAAAAGTATGCAGTCATTTCATCAATGTTTTGTTATGACGTTGTCACGTTAAACTATCGTCCGTAAACCGACTTTACAGACAACCAATTTTTTTATATAGCTCATGGGAGGTTGAAAAAAAGGAAACAGTCGTCGTGTGGTTGATTGAATGGTGAGCTGGTGCGTTGGGCCACCCCACTGCACGAGGGGTTGTGTTTCCGCAGACGACGTCGCCGCCGTGGTGAAGCTGCGCGGCAAGGAGGTGGAGGCGGGCGGCAGGAAGTACATGAAGGTGGACAAGCTGCTGAGCGACTTCAGCGTGGGCCGTTCCCGCTTCAGGGTGCGCGACCACCTCAACCACAACAACGTGCTGGGTGAGTGCCCCCCCCCCCCCCCCCCGCCCGCCCTCTCCCTCTCAATCCCTCGGCGAGCGGCATTCGGTAGGAGCGACGGAAGCCAGTGGACGGAAAACACGGTGTTGCCATCTGCGGCGGGCAGTTTACAAGTTTCCTGAAAGAAACAGACGATGCTAAAGGGTCTTAACACACAATTAATCCTGAAATATTTTCGTGCCTGTTATAGATTTTTGTAAGTACTTTTTCGCCTGATTGTTATTTACCAGCTTTCATTTTCTTCCAGTTACCACTATGTTTCTCAGTGTCATTAGCAGAGAGGTGACCCCTCCCCTGTCTCTCAACTATATCCCTTATAACCCTGTTACCAAAAAAAATAATTTAAGAAATAAAAAATTTATTTTCAGGGCATCAGCCTTAGGGGCTATTATTTTTCTGTAATTTATGAATTCCCATTTAACTAGGAGATATTTCACGCACACCATCCAAAACCCTCTGATCATAAACTCCACAACTCCCCCCCCCCCCTTCACACAACAAACCCTTCCAAATATTTGAGTGTTGACAGAGTGCATGTTGGCTTCAGAAGGCTTGAAACACATTAACAAGTAAAATTGTAAGTTGTAGAAGATAGTTTTAAAAACATTTTTTTCTTACCTGGCACTTCAAGCTACTAATTAACTTTGAATTCGCTGAATTCGTTCGCCGTGTACTCGACGATGCACCAGTCTCGACAGTCTGGCGTCTTGCAGTGGAACGAATCAGCCAAACTTGTCCTCGGCTTGAACCACAGATTCAGTGAGGTGTTGCTCGTAAACTTGCAGAGGTACCAACTACAATAGAAATTAAAAAAAAATTAAGGATTATGTGGGTACTTTTCCTTCTCTAACGTACAGTCAATTTAAAGACAATGGTGGCAATAAAAGGTTTTAATCTTAAAATAGTAATAAATATGGCCATGTAATTTTCATTAAAAGATTTTAGAGCAATTGTGTGTTAAAACATTGTTTAGCATTGTATGTGTTTCTGTCATCACAACAATCATAGCGATCCAGTGCCATGTATTGATGTGTGTGTGTGTTGTCGTGTGCGTGCAGGGCAGGCGATGAACCACTTCCTGAACCAGAATTCCGATGTGATCATCGAGGAGATGAAGCCCGCGGCTTCGCGCAGCATCAGCAGCCACTTCAAGGACTTCATGAACACCGCCTTCCTCAAGGTGCCCATCGACGTGTGGCTGCACGACGCGTGACGTGGGGACATCTCCCCCCCCCCTTTCCCCTCTCTGCAGTTCCCAGGGGAGCCCCCCAGATAGGACAGTGCGCGAGTGGGGGTTCCGTCGACCTGCGTCCCTAGACTGAACGTTCCTGTGCGGACATCCAAGACAGTGCTGTGATTCGACCACTGACTTCGTGAAAAGACAATTTTAACTTCAACTATATTGCTCGTGACTCGACCTGCTTGTGTTTTTTTTTTTTTTTCATTTTCCTTTCTCGTTTTCTATCGGCTCAGGGTTTCAGAAGAGAGTTTCTGATTTTTTTTTGTACAATGCTTCACATAGCACGGTCGTGCGCGGAAGCTTACGGCAATGGGACCTCCAAGATTGTAGTTGTGATCTCCTTACCACTTGGGTTCTCGACTAATGCTGGGGTTGGTATCGAACCCCACTATACCCATCGCATTTGTGCGGATTGTAATCGATCACCACCACCGAGGATTCTGTGTCAAAATATTTTTTTTTAATTTCAATTGTGAAGGCAGTACTCACGAGTAATAGTTTAGATTCTTGTCATTCGCCGATGTTTCAGTTTCCAGTGACAGATTCTGCACGCAGTAACCCATGTGCAATTTATTGAACGCCTAGTTGATTCACTTTCGGGACCTGTAACTGTACCCCATGAGGGGTAGAAGTGGTTTGGTTTGTCCAACTCGCAATGGGAAATGAATACGACTTTTCATCGCGACTGGAGTTTGTTTGAGCAAGGGCTACAACGAGAGGCATCGTTAAAACCCAAAACCCTCCTCGACCCATTCAGCTAATCTCGGGTTGACTCAGAGGAGAGCCACAACCTAAGAGTACCGCAAGGCGCCTTTCCAGTATAAACCATGTCTCTTGTGACATGTTATCAGGCTGTCTTCGCCCAATGTGATTACAGAACTGGATAGCAGTATGTCCGCCATCAGGTAGAATCTCCGTTAAAAACAGTCAGTTTAACAGTCCAAAGCTTTTTACGATATCGAGTACCGGCATAACCAGTCAGGCACTGGGGTCATCCTTCCTTGAAGTCAAGAGTGCCCTGCTGGGCGTTCATAATGGAAACAATGCTGAACCTTCGGCTGACCAAACCTCCAGTCAACACAAACCCATTTTATTGGCCCTTACGGGCTGTCTGCCCCCTCCCAGGTCTCCAGGTCCCAGCATCATCCGGAACAATATAGGATGTAGATGATATCTCACCATCCAATCACAATCGGGAAAGCTGTTAGAGACCCAGCTTTGACGAGAGGTTAAGGCAACCAATCCCAGCATCGTCACAACCAGGTACCACCTAGCTTACTCAGCTGTGTGCCTACGGGCACAGTACTGCTGGCGTCTACCTCGATCTACCACTTCTTGTATTAGAAGGAGGCTCTTGTGGCTGGCGGAGCCTACTGTGCGTCCTCGGATCACCACGTCCGACAGTGGCGACAGCAATGCTGGAAGCACGCCGAGCAATCGCGAGTGAATGGCGCGCAAACCAGATCAAGAGCTGCGTTCAACTGGCTGTTACAGGGGTTGTAACCTCAATTTTTTTGCTTAGAATATTTCATGTTTTTTTCTTCACATGATTTAAGATAGATTTTTAACAATATCATTATTAATTGTTTGTATAGGGTTTTTTTCTACTACACACGTACTTATTTAATGGTTTCAATGAACTTAAAGGCGAATAATGTCGTCAGTCCAAGCATGTACTAAAAACATGAAATCATGTGGTATCTGGGTTAACCGTTCGAATGTAGCATTCTTTTTACATGTATTTATGTTTAGAATATAATTCGAAGAATATAAAAATAAATTTTTTTCCTTAAAAAAACTTGTATTAACTCCGGTATCTTTAGTTTGGATAAAACCTAGATTTTTATTAATATATGAATGATTTCCAAAAAATAAATATTTTCAATACGAAGGCCACAGCTTATTCTTTAGGTACCTTCTCCTAACGATGGTTGGCGGCCCACATAGCCAGCTCTGAACGTAATGTTGCACCATGGAAATCTTTTTATGGCGTGAAATTGTACCATATTCGAAGGTCCTTCAAACACGAATTCCTACTCCTCCCAACAGACCATTTCCCTTGTATCTTCCTGTCAATGCTTAATTGTAATAGCTGGTATCACTTGTCTCTCATGATGTGCCCGGGATATTTAGCTTTATAGTGAGCATTAGTTCTTTTTGCTTCTTCATCCGATGAAAGACTTCGTCGTTTGAAATTTTCAGCGCCGAAGGTATGCGTAAGAGACAGCGATATAGATAAATTTCAAAAGCAGCCCTTATTTTCTCTCGATTTTGGCCGAGGTTCCAGCCTTCGCGTTCATAGTGTAAAAAAATGGAGAACATGTAGCAACGAGTCATTCACATTCTAAAATTTGCAGACTAAAATCCCATCTTATAACGAGTTTATTGATATTGTCTCCTGGCGTGTTCTATTCTAGAATTCATCTCTCTCTTGCAATCGCACTGCTCATTCAGCACATTGCTCAAGTATTTGAAGAAGGAAATGTTCTCAAAATTATTGCCTTATATGGTCAGGTTTACGTGGATTTTTATCTCTGAGGAGACTAAAATTTTGGTATTGTAAGTGTAGACAAACAGGCCAAACTCTTCACGAACGATTAATCCAAAACTGTAATTCACCTAATTTCATGCTTTCAGTACATACTAATACTGAAACAAAAATTTGCCTTTAAGTTCATAGAAAATAAATAAAGGTCTTGTTTAACCAAAAAGGTTATAAAAAAACTAAGTATGATTATATAAAGAAAATATATTGTGCAAAAACATGAAATATTAAAAGCAAAATAATTTAGTATTTTACTCCCTTGAGTCAGCACACTTCGCAAACGTCCATTCGCCGCCACTGTGTAGATATATGCGTTACAGTTTATTATTATATTTTACCTAAATCTTCCGTTCAGACTCACGTGCGTTTCATCATTACGTGTGATTGAACCATTACCAGGCCTAAGAATTTTCCGCGAATCAAATCGACGCATCTTTTAACTGCAACAAGGTATGACCATGCCAGCGGTTTCTTCTCTGTAATTGGATACCGTTTGCAAGAGAAGCAATTCCCTTATTTGACTGGGCCATCCGGGATGCGTTTGCTTCCGCAAAGAAATTATGTGATTCGTGGGTTGACATTTCCCATGTAATTTGAAGGAAACTCAGCCAATCAACAAGCATACATTATGCTAGTGTTTTCACAAACAGCCTCAAAATATTTTTGCGAAAAAAAAAATTGACTTAACAATTATTTTTTTTGGAGACGCCATACGAAACCCCGAACTAGTGGTAAATATTTATTCCTCACGTGAGCCGACCCCGAGAAGGTCAGTGCAAGACGCTTATGACAACCGGGAAAATGCGAGTATTTATTTCGTGAAAGGCTATAATTCGTACATTTTACGTTCAAGTTACTTCCGCTATTGGCACACAATTTATTCAGGAAGAACCTTGGTCTCTGAGTAACCCTTTGCCAAAAAAACAAAGCCGAATCTCACACTACCCGAGACGTCTCACTAGACGGCGGCCAACTAACAGGTGACGTGCGCTGAAGACTGTTACCTACGTTTAGCCTAGAGGTCGCTGACATCGTGATTTTTTTTTTTAATTCCTTGTGATGGCTTCTGACACAAACTGCAGAAAAGTAACGTGTTACCTCTCCCCGAGTATATGGATCCAGGCTTGTATTAAAATATATCGCAAAATTATTATGGTCTGTTTTCATTCGTCGTTTTCCACTTTTTTACGTAAGTGCATTTGCACGTAACAGCTATCCTGCTTTGAATTAAGCATCTTGCAAACAAGAATGAAAGATGTAGGTTCGTGTTTCAGCATACTGTACTGAACGTATTGTCTCCCATATGTACCACTTCGTGACGTTCTTTAAGCATCTTGGTCTGTCGTCAAAGTTTTCAAATAATTTTCCTGTGTCATCTTGCTGACTTAATAACTGGCATTTTAATGCAGTTTTGACATAATTAAATGCTATATTCGTTCTTCAGACTTCATTCCGATTGTTGTGTAAGATAAAAGTGTAATTAAGACTACGTAGGATGTAAATCCGTGCATCTGGGTGATCCAACGGAATATGTCCGTACATAGCGCAAAACATGTTGGAGACTTGTCTCGAACGTCTACTCTAAATCAAGATGTTTGGCTGTTTAGTAGAAACACTTTTCTATATTGCGATAAGGAGGAGACTTAAAATAATTTATAGGTCCAAAGTATTTTTCTCTTAAACTCTCAAAAAAAAAACTTTTAAAAATGTCAATTTTGAAAAGCTTACAATAAAGTAAAATTTAAAACTGAGTAAAAATCATACAATCTCTCTATATATATATTGAATTACAGTTTTGCAGGCATAATCACATAATAATATTTAATTTTATAAATTTACACTTTAGTTTAAATATCTATCTCTATACAGTATTTGTTCTGGTAATCATTATAAACAAACATCAATACAACTCTTAAAATCTTATTAATTATTTTACATTTTTTATGATAAAACATCAATATTTTTCTCTAAATAAAATTTTCAATAGGAATTTAGAGCACTTACAATCTGTTATTTACAATTATTTGACTTGTTTACTAGCAAGTTTACATAAAAAAACCAATAGCTTTGGAGTTAAAAATAAACTATACAAAGAAGAATATAAATTTTCTATTCTCGTGTTAGCGGATTCAGACAAAGCGTTGTTTTTAAAGGTTTCTTATATAATTCTTTTCACGAGACTGCCATTAAAGGAGATACAAGAGTCTCTGGTTGTTTAATTAAATAGTATCAACTTTACGCTTATCAAGTTTTCCAGTATTTCATGTTTTTTATTTGGGCACGCATTGAATTGTGGCCAAAATATTTTACTATTCTTGACTATCTAAGAGTAAGTTTGTTTTATTTAGAAATAATAAATCATATTGTATTTTTTATAATAAATGAGGCTTTATGACTTGTGGTGTTTTTATTTGTTTGAAACTTCCCTATATATTTTTTTAATAATTTAATTTTGTTTAATTAATTCTGTTCTAAAACAACAGTATTGTTAACACATCCGAACCTACATACATTCATACATGTACATACGTATGCGTATACTTTAACTCGTACTCACATTTACTGCATTATTTGTATTATTTCCAGTCTACTTTATAGACGCTGTTGATTGAAGAGCAACATCAATGCGAGGTGTTCTGGGTTCGGATAAAGGGTAAGACATGGATGTATTTGGTGTTTTTTAAATGTAAGATTTGGCATAATTAAGCATGCAAACTATACATCTCCCCCCCCCCCAAAGAAAATTACCATTTACTGGAGCAGCTATTAATCCAATGCAAATATAAAAAAAATATGTTTTATATTTTTTAGACTTACGTGTTTAATTTTTCCCCCAGAAACCTTGGCCCAAAACAACGCGTGTTGTATTTTGGCGAGATGGCTGGCACTCAGCGACCCAAGAGTAGGTTACACTTCCCCAACGATAAGACGATTACGAGCTTTCAATCACAGCGCTACTGAAGCATTAATCAGCGCAGTTGACGCTCTATTTCGCGTGGTTTGAAATGTTGATGTGGATCATACGCGAACTTTGAGTGGCATATCGCAAAACTTTAAAGACGTGATTTTAATTAAGTAATGCACTGCAATATTATATATATATTCAGAATAGGCATTAGATATAAATACACATACCTTATATATAAAGAGTATCTATTTATATTTAATAAATCTAAAATTACGGTAAAGTAGAAATAAAATAAACATGAATTGTGTACAATTTTTTTTTATTATGATGCAGAAAAACAGATTGGTTTTTCAAAAGTTATTTTTGTTGTGAATATTTTATACATATGGTGATTAAAGCATGTGGAATAGAATAAAAATTGACTCATGTGGTATTAGGAAACCAGGCATAATGAATTAAATAATTAATGAAGATTCAACGGTTCATCGACGTCGACGACGAAGGAATACATAGGGAAATCCAGCCAGAAAGTGTTCATTAATTAATATAGGCCGGCTAAAATGCAAATATGTATACCTCAGTTCTGCTAATACTGTTTGCCCACAGATTTATCTGGAGGACTTTGGGCCAATGAAAGACACTGAACCAAAAAAAAATGTATCGAATCAATAGTTAATGAACAGGTGACATTTTCTCGAGTATGCAGATGTCAGTTTAACCTCTCCTGAAGGTTAACAGAACATTCGAAGTTCCCCAGTCTTTTATTAATTGTTGAGCTACTTTCAATAATGCAATGCCTTAGTTGCGGTATCAAGAACTGGCATGATCAGTTGTAATTCTTGTGTCGCGTGGTCAGATCCGAGGGCAACACCCCCTCCCAAACCACTCAGCTCAACTCACCTGTCAGCGATCCTGCAGCCGAAATCCGACAAGCACTGGCCCAGTGACGGATATGTGAAACACAAGCAGCCATCAGCCGTTTTTATTGCTACCAAAACTGTAATTCATCTTTTCGAATGGAGCTGAAACTTGCTTGTAAAATTACAGATATTTGTAAATTTGTACATTTAATTGAAAACAACTGCATCAACCATTTACAAAATAATGTTTGCAGTAATGATGGGTTCGGATTCTTACACGAACATTTATGCTTTGTGTTGTCCCAGTACCTCCAATAGTTAATATTATTTTTTAAACCGTTCCCTGAATAGTTTTACAGTATTAATAGCGCATATTTATAAGCGCGGTATGGAAAAATAAATTTAAATTGTCAAATATTTGATTTTTTTTCCATGGTTTAAAAAATATTATGCTTGAATGAAAAATTAATTGAAATATTAAATTATTTGCCAATTTTCGTAATAAATAGTCAGTTTTATCTCAAAAACGAATTTAATATATAAAAAATAACCATAGTCATAGGAGTATTTGTGATAGTGAGGCGGGATCATAAGTGCGACGCTCACTGGTGCTTCTAGCACGGTATCGCCTCTAAACTCAAGGCTCTGAACTGGTGCGTTATCTTATTGTCGTTCATGGAGCAACTATGAGATTTGAACGGCAACCATAATATCATATGGTAGAGACAGGTGTAGTATAAGTTCCTACATTGCTTTCGAAAATCTGTACCAGATGTTTCGGGAGTTAAAATTATTCTGTAAACCCGTATTTTAACATTTCGATTCTTCTATAAATACAGCTAGAAAAAATAAATACGAAAGCAGAACTATAATTCTTAGAATATTTTCTAAAACAGACACCACTATAATATCTTGAGCAGTTTTTAAGTCGCCTGGCTTTCCCCCCTACGTTGTACACACCTGATGTGTGACATGCGGGCTCATTGTGAACACACGGTCGGCGACGCAAGACGCAGTAAACATCGAAGGTTGTGGAGATCGCCTCAGGAAGAAGTTGCGTGTTTGCAAACACAACATTTTTTTCCCTCGTTATTCTTCGACCATTGATGACGTTCTGTCGGTATTCACTGTAAGCTTTGAGTATGAGTACACATTTCGGACGGTATTCAACGCACTGGTGCTACGTTATATACCACGTGGGTATCAGTTGGTGGTGTGAAACGAATAGTGAAATTTTAGTGGCATGATTTTGTTTTTATCACAATGAAGTTGAACGTCAACGATATTTGAGGTTAGGAACTGTTTCGGTAGTAATTTTATCCATGGTGTAATGTTTGGTATCGCAATACACAGGTATTGCAACATTGACGACACAAATTTAATTTACTCCATAACTATCAAACAAATCACCCACAGTTTTAATACATTAAATAAATTCTAAAAAATAATTTTAATATATGGTAGGTAAACATATTTTTCATATTTCACTGACGCCGTAGTTTATTTTACACAAACGTTTACAACAAAAGTTTATTTGATTTACTAGTGAGAGTAATTTCTTGACATGACAACGTCTAATAAATCGTTGAACGCCGGCTGCATGCACGAAAAAGTGTCCCGTTACGCACATTGTTCCGTTATGCTGTGTCCCGTTACGCACATTGTTCCGTTACGCTGTGTACTGTTACGCACATTGTTCCGTTACGCTATGTCCCGTTATGCTCATTGTACGCTTGCGCCGCATCTATCTCTCTTCCACTCGACTGTTTATAAAGTGAAGTGAAAAGTTAATGTGGTTTTCATTGCTTATTACAACAACAATTTCGGCAATAAATATTAATTGTTCTTGCATTTTAAAAATCTGATTACTAGTATAATTTCAAGTATTTATTCTTTTATTATTAAAATAAAAAAATGATTCAATTTTATTCATAAAGTATGCAATCATTTCATCAATGTCTTGTTATGACGTTGTCACGTTAAACTATCGTCCGTAAACCAACATTACAGACAACCAATTTTTTTTTCATGTTTTAGTAACAATATTTCACGCGTTAATTATTTAGTGCCGTCGCTGATCCATACCGTGGCTCACACGTCGAAACACGCGTCGCACGTCGGTCCGCGACCGCCGAATGCCGGCACGCGCCTGGGCGGAGCGCGGGGAGTATAGGGCTCGCAGTCGGCCGGGGCGACGCGACGCGACGCGACGCGCGAACTCTGACCCCCCCTCCCCCTCCCGGGCACGGGTCAAGCCTTATCGGCGACGCCGCCGCCGCTGCGCCGTCACGGACGCCTCACAGCACACACTCATGCACTTCGCAGGAGAGAGTGTCCCGCGTTCCTTTGTCTGTCGCTTCGGCAAAGGCCGGTGCTTTTCCCCCGACGACGAGAAAAAAATTATAAAAAAAAAAAATTTTTGTCTGTAAAGTCGGTTTACGGACGATAGTTTAACGTGACAACGTCATAACAAAACACTGATGAAATGATTGCATACTTTTATGAAAAAAAATTGAATCATTTTTATTGAATTATCACTATTTTGTATGGATACAAAGAAGGAGTGAAATGAAATCTACAATTTAATTGATAAATTTAATTTTGTTTGCACTCATTAATTCAAAAATGTTTATTACTTTAAATAAAGAGATTATTTTAACTATAACTTTTATACATGTTTGCTATTTAACTTCTTCCAATCTGTGTTATTCTATTAAGGATAGGACGATGATAGGAAAAGTAGGAAACGAATGGGAGTGTTTCAAGTTTAATGTGCCTCGAAAAAGTCAAATCAATGGTTGTTCCAATCCAGTGGAAGAGAGATAGATGCGGCGCAAGCGTACAATGAGCGTAACGGGACACAGCTTAACGGGAAAATGTGCGTAACGGGACATTTTCGTGTGTGCACCCGGCGTTCATCGATTTATTAGACCTTGTCACGTCGATAAATTATCTTTAGACTGAAGTCATTTCTACTCACGCCCAGTACCATCGAGAAAAAAAATAGTGATGGACACCGGAATTTCACGAGTATCAAAACAAACTTACAACATTATTATTGACACCAATGCGCTGACATATGGGCCTACGATAGTAGCCGTCGGCGGCGTGGCTTCTCACGCAACTGAAATTTAAGGAATTTTGTAACAGCTTGTATCATCCAAAATAGCATAATGTCTTCACTGATATTTTGAAAAAAAAAATCATAATAACGGAGGGGAGGGAATATCATTCCAATATCCCTCCCAACCCTTCTGATGGCCACAACTGGAAAAGAAACCACAAGGGCTCGGGAGAAAATAATTTTGCCATAAGCTTACCCTTTGACTTAAAGTAAAACGTTTCAAACCTCAAATTTACAAAAAATAATTAAATACCGTAAAATGCCGACGCCCCGGCTCCTGTGGGTGTCAGCTCCAATCCATCCATGCAGACCCTGCCTCAGGCGGGAAACCACATGTCGGTTCATTCATTTCCACTCCCTCAAACAATCGGCTCACACTAGACTAGGGATTACCCGGGATGAAATTCCGATACAATTAATTTTCTCCCTGCTTACCCAAAAAATCACCCCAGGTAATTCTGCGGATGTATTTTACGAAATTTAATTTCATTAACATTTTTTTATATAATAAACGAAGCCTTTTTTTAATTTTCGGGCGTCGGGTCGGCCCGGGATGACGCGACTGGTCACTGCCGCTCTCGTCGGTTCGATAAGGGCGTCCCTATTACTTAAGCAGCGACCCTGGCTTCCACGAGGAGTTCAGTGACGAGTCCCGCGACAGTGCGGCGGGAGTTCCGAGCGGATCCCGAGCGAAGGGAAGTGCGACATCGGCGAAGAGGGTGAGAGACCCCTCCTGCCCCAGAGATCGGCGCGACGCGGAGTTCGACTATATCGTGAGAGTGAGGCGTCTGAGTGGCGCGATGCTGTGTGTGTGGACAGGCGCGTGGTAAGGGGCGAACCACTGTTGAGCCTGGCTCCAGTGAGGAGTGCGAACTGCGGAACTTGACAGACATTGAGTGACTTGAGAATAAACATGTTTAAGTGCCAGTGGTTTGTGATCGGACATTTTAGTACCTACAATTATTCATTATTAATGTAAATATTAGTAATCAATGAAACGGTAACAAAACTTACTTGGGCTATCCCTTGCGAACCCAGTTCTCCTCACATTATAAATCGTAACAATATAAAAATTGTGGTTGTTTGTATTCGTTTGTTTATTATTGTACCGAATATCATTTATTCGCTTGGTTATATTATTGTTATTCATAAAAGTATACTTACCTTTTTTCATCCCTTAGGTGTGGGATTTTGCAAAATATAAAAATTGTTGTTGTTAGTTTTCGTATGTTTACTTATTGGTACACAATATCATTAATTACACTTAATTAAATTCGTAAATACAATTATTAGTATAAAAATTACTTACCTTTTATCACCCCCGAGAGTTTGAATTTTTCAAAATATAAAAGTTGTGGTGGTTTATATATGTATGTTTATTATTTGTACTCAATAACAATTATTACTCTTGAATATATTTGTAGAAATTATTATTCATCTTCTAAACATACTTACCCCTTTTTCACCCCTAAGGGTTTGATTTTAGCCAAATTAAAAAAATTTGGTTTGATGTCTTATCCTAGTTTTTTAGGTTAGCCAAAGACATTTCTAATTGAAAAATTGATCAAAATCCGTTAAATTGTTTTCGATTGACGCTCATGCTCGAATAACAGACAAACAGACAAACAGGCAAAAAATATTAAAACTATATTTTTGTGTTCTCAATAATATAAAAGTATTTTATATCATTTAATCCGAACAGTTTCATTTTTAGTATAGATGGAATGGGGTTGGTATGCCGCTTGTCGTTTAGAATTGTGTTACTGTTTTCAAGGAATCGTAAATCTGAACACCGGAGTGAACAGAAATGGCTGTCTTGTCGGGACAGTATCAAGTCCAGCTGTTTGCAAGGAAGCTTCGTGTATAAGTTTAAGATACAAGCTGAAGGTAGACGCAGTGACGTGAAATTATGGATAATATTATAAATATAGGTACGCGTTCAAAGATATGGTCCGAGCTCTAGGCGGAGGGGGCGGGGTCACCCTGGTCACTTTGGGGTCTCTCGATCACATAAGAAACCAAATGTATGGTGGGGCAACAAAATTTTTTCTCCCACGCATAAAACAAATTGTGAATATCAGACCTTAAATTTTTTCATGATTACACAATTTTGTTTTATAAGATTTTGATCAAGAAGTAAAATTAAAAATAAAAACCGAAAACATTTTAGTTTGTTTTATAAATTTTGAGGAATTTTAATTCTGCAAAGAGTTCTGATATAGTGCCAATTTTTCAAATATTTATTTTTAATTATAACAAGGTTTGCAATAATTTTAAAAATATACCTATCAATTTCTCAAATATCTTCTGTTTTGTGAGTAAGACTTACGACTTTTAGGCATGTCATATAATAATTTTTTTTTTCCTCACCGCAAATTATTCCACACGATAAAATTTAAAAAAAAGTTAATCGCTTTTCTATTCAAGCAGTTTGGTAATGATTTGTGTTAAAACAATATATTATTCATCAACTCATTTTAAAAATGTGAATTAAAAACTTATTATTTATTACCTGTTATTGGTGGTTAAACAAATTAAGTGATTGGAAATGCCAATTCACTCAATGGTATTGCTAAATAATCTCACTAAGTTGGAATAGTTCCTAATCCTCCTATGCCTCACCATAACTCTTGATTCTTGTAATGTTCGGTGGTTTCGAAAGCTGTTATCAGTGAACACAGTTTTTGTGTATTGCTTCGTGTTTTTTTCTTGTGGATATTCTGTCTCCCCTCTGTCGGCACCAAACCAATTTAAAGAAGACAGTTGATCACAGCTTCAAGTATCAAGGCCAACCTGATAGCGAGCCTAACATTGTTCTCTTTTATCGAACACGAGCTAGGAATGTCTACACTGACCGGTGTCGGTTTGTAAGCTCGTACAAACAGCTTGAAACAGGTGGAAGGTAACAATCAAAAGGCAAAAGTGTGTCGTGGTTCACTGGCTCGAACAGTTTTGATGTTATTCGTTTAAATCTTCACATTACATTTCACCGTACAAATACTCAATATGTGCACCTTTAGTTATACGGTACACATCCAAACCTAAACTCCAGTTCTTCCCACAATTTGGTTAACACGTCTGGAGTAATAGAATAAATAGCTTCCTCGGTTATGTGTACCAACTATGGCAAATCATTAGGTAGCGGTGGAATGTAGACACATTCTTTTATGAAGCCCCAAAGAGAGAAGAACGCATGGAGTTATGTCAGATGAACGTGGAGGCCAGCGAAAATTAGCTCTGTCGTCTCGACCATTAAGATCAATCAAACGTTCAGGGACTTCAACGTTCAACCACTCTCGTACAAAGAGATTCATATGGGGAGGGATGAAATTACAGATTCACTCTTCGTCAATTGCATAACACAAAATGTTTTACACTCAATAGTCGCCATTTTACGTAGGTGGTACTGCAAGCGAGAAAAAAAAAATACAATCAGAACTCGCGCGTGAGATACTCTTTAGTTGTGACTTTAAACCAAACCTCTACCACGTTTACAACTGGGTCATTATTTATGGACAAACTATGTAAACGTGATAAAATAACATGCATTTGTCCATAATTATGACCATTTTCGTGTTTTTATAGTCATAAAATAATGTCTTGTACATATCTGGTGAGATAATTTGAGAAACAGTAACATTTAAAGACAGCTTTCAGAAGAAAAAAACAATAACATCACTTAATCAAAAGTAATGTCGAAAAAATGAAACAACCAACTCAGCGTGTAAAAGCGAGCGTAGAATAAACAATATAGCCGGGGTCGTGGCTAGGCTAAAGGGGCTGTAGCTCCCCGGGTGTAGCCAACCTCTTTGGTCATCGATACAATATCTATTGCAGCTCAAACAACTTAACCTTCCTGTGCGCGCGAAGCACACAGGTGCCTTTCTTAGCCTTGGTTGGCTGTGCAGCACTCTGGAGTGCTAACAACAGCCAATCACGAATGTGCTCCTGAAGATACTCCTCTTCCGGTACGTATGCTCTCTCCTCTCACAGAGATTTGAACTGTGCGATAAAAACTTAATGCTTTTTAGTAATTTTAAGAAAAGCATGTTCTACATAAATTAGTAGCAGATGCAAAATTTCTGGTATGCCACACCATAAAATACGTGACTACCAGAATAGATTAACTTAATTATTACTGGTTTGTTTGCCTGGTATCTTAAGCATTACTTCTCACAATCAATGTAGCTATGTTAGTAATACATATTTATTTTGGTTTATAATGGGGAGAACTACCGGGTTCGTAAGGGATAGCCCAATTAAGTTTTATTGCAGTTTTATTAATTACTAACATTTACATTACTAATAAATAATTGTACTTAAAAATGTCCGATCACCAATCACTGGCACTTAAAAATGTTTATTCGCCAGTCACTCAATATCTGTCAAAATCCACAGTTCGCACTTCTCGCCGGAGCTAGGCTCAAGAGTGGCTCACCCCTTACCTCGCGTCTGTCCACACACACAGCCTCGCGCCACTCTCGAGGGGGGGGGGGGTCGCTCTCCCTCTTCGCTGATGCACTTCCCTTCACTCGCGGAACTCTCGAAATCGCTCGAAACTCTCGCGGATCTCTAGCGGAGGCTGGCGTCGTTGCTTAAGTACCTGCGGCGCCCTTCTCGAACCGACGAGAGCCGCTGTGAAGTGTCGCGTCATCCAAGGCCGACGCGACGCCCGAGACATCAAGAATGGCGGTGCTTATTCACGCCACTCCACGCGGCATCTTCTGAAAGCCCGAAATTCTGAGGCCGCTAAAGGTGATAATAGCCCGAGGCGTGACGTTGCGAGTGAAGTGGAGGGAGAAGAGGTTAGCGTGTACCCTTGTAATTCGGCCATGCACGCTGGCATATCTTACGTCAATAGACGGCGCGTGACACCAACCAGCTACGAACCTGGCGCGCGTCGTGGTCCTGTCTGAGTTCGTGACAACATTACGAAAGCTACTATCTAGTGGGTGGGCCCAAAACTACTTTTTAAAAAAAATCTAGGTCTCAGTATCGGCGATTAGAGTCCCTCCCCCACGCCAGTTACTTCGCGGCCTCCATCTAGCGCCGCGGGGCGCGAGGGGTCAGCCCGGCCGCGGTGCAGTCACTGACCTGCGCGGTCCGAGCCAGCTGTCCGGCGCCAGTCGGCCGATAAGCGCAGCGCTGTCCAGCCCTCGGAGTGACCGCAGTGCTGTGAGAACTGTGAGAGCTGTGCCACTCTCGGCACCACGTCCACGCCGTAGACCAGGCAGGACATCCTCACTAAAGAACAGCGTGGTTGAGAGATGACAACATCTATAATTACGTTTCACATATGAGGCAAATATAGAAATTTGTTAAACATGATACTTTAAAAAAAAAAAGCAATTTTAAAAACATTCATAATTTAAGGAATCGTGTAGTGACGTATAGTGTATGATGGCAAAACATTATGTTTTGGAATCATTTTCGACCTTGTTTTAACTATTTTGTTGGTTATGAAACACGAAACAAGTGTGTATCAAAAAATTAAATATGTTTGCACATAATTTGTGTTTGAAAGTTGTTCCTGTACCATAAAATTTAATTATGTGTGAAAAGTAAGGTTAGCACATTTATGCACGTGTGAACGTGTGCATTTTTTTGCAATAGAAAATTGATGTTATGATTTTCAACATTCGTACTTTCCAGCTATGGAGCTTTTCTTTTTTTTTGAAACAAAATCTGAAGCATTTTGATATCGTTTCTTGGTTGTTCCTTATTTTAGAATATATAATTTTTAACATAATATTATTAATATTCCCAGTAACAAACGAGAACAAATA
This sequence comes from Bacillus rossius redtenbacheri, assembly GCF_032445375.1. Taxonomy (NCBI): domain Eukaryota; kingdom Metazoa; phylum Arthropoda; class Insecta; order Phasmatodea; family Bacillidae; genus Bacillus; species Bacillus rossius. The sequence goes on from NC_086333.1 coordinate 56,676,716, forward strand.
AATCAATGTTGCCAACACTTACTTTCAAAAAAATAACAACTTTTAGATTGTTGGGTTGCCTCTAAATATCGCACAGTTCACGGATTTTCAAAGAAAATAAGAGTGTTAGCTATAGCATTGATTTATTACTCTTTAAATTTACTTGCTTTGTGGTAGAGACACGAAATTTTTCAAATTCGTTTGGCGTAAGGCTAAAATTAAAAGCATTACGTTTGTTCTACCAAAGTTCGCTTTTACATTGGCTGATTCCTTAGCGAGAACATTTTAATTTCTCGTTAGTCGGCACTACCTGATTCCCTTTCTTTTATACTAGCTGGGCATCGTTTAATCACGGTCGTAGAGGGGCGTGTCCATATAACTGCGGTCCAATCATGAACACGGTGCGAGAGTTTTGCATTATAGCTTGCTAGCAAATGAATTCGCGAAATGTCCGTGCCTCTACGTATTAGTAGAGACCGGACAAATTCGCGGGTTCAACGACCTCCAGGATAGACTCCACTATACTGTACACACTCGGGCAAATGTCAACTACTCATTGGCTGTTGACTTGTGAGTCGTCTCGACTGGGTGGCCTGTGATTCGACACTTCTACGAGTGCGGATCTCTAATTGGCCCTCATTACTCCAGATTAATAGTGAATCAACGGCAGAAGCAGCACTCAGGTATAATTACTTGAAATGTAGCATTTCACGAAATGAATTCGCGAATTTTTCAGGTCTCTGCGTATTAGTGATTTTATCGGATATTAGAAAGTCAGTGACAAGAATATTATAGCACTTGGTAGATTTTAGACTTTACAAATGATGAATCTATTGTGACCGTGAGTAGCTGCTCGAACCCTGGTGCGTGTACTAGGGAATAGGAAACCACTTTACTATCTGTTTTATTGTAAGATTATATGACGTATTATAGTTTCGTAAATTCAAGTTATAAAACGTTGTTTGTGGTGATTCATGTGGACAAGCACACGCTCTATTCGGCGGGCTGGTGCGCAGAAGATGTTTGTACGAACATGGCTCAGAGTGTGCTGACGTCAAAGGAACCACGCCTCAGCAGCCGTGTCAATAAACATGTGTACTTGCTCGACGCCCCCGCGCAAACGGACGGGTGGATCTGCTTGTGTTCCAGTGGAACCTTGGCAGCCTCGAGACGATGCCGGCCCCTGTGGCTGGAGGCGACCCTCTGGACTTTGATTGGTTGCGAGCGGTCGTCAGGAAGGAAGCTGGGCGAGGTTAGGTTCTGGGTCTGGAAGAAGGCAGACGTGCCAAGTAGATGTCCTGTAGTTAGTTAATCAAAGTGAGGAATAGATTAGAGACTTCCAGTTTCTTCTCTGGGGTACCGATCCCTTAAACTTGGCAACGGAACACATTCGCTCGGTGATCGAACCCCGTTACGGTGTCCGGCTGCGACCACATCGTAGTTTCAACGGCAGCTGGACACAAAAAAAAATAACTTGTCATTATAATGCCAATTGATTTATTTTTTATACTCTTATTGATTTCTTATAGGAAGGAGCAGGTATTTTCGGCGAGAAAATAAAATCTGGAATGCCTATTAAAATGCAACCATGTATACCCACACTTCCTTGTGATTGGTGACCGTCTGCGAGAGAATTCGGGACACGTTTGCTTCCGCACTGAATAACTGTGTTTGGTGCTGTTGTAATCGACGTGAACATGGAAGAAACTCACCCATCACGTAACACAGACGATGGTACAGAATTTTAACTTTTAGCTACTCTCAAAGTCTTTTCGCGAAATATGTTTTAATATTTTTTTTATTTCTAGTAATTTTTATATTTTATTTGCTTACTTGGTTATTGTTTTTATTTAGGTTAACTTAATTTTATAGGTTGTGTTTTATAATCAATTTGCATGTGCTTTCCAAAGAATTAATGTGGCTAAATTGGTTAACTTAGCCACATACAATAACTCACTACGAAAATTAAATTAATAAACAGTTCAATGATGTTTAAAACAAAATATAAGTTGATGTATAGAGATAGAAAAAACATTGAGTGTTGTCTTCTTTAAAGGAAAAAAAATTATTACCGAAATGTCTCCGTAAAAAGTAATATGTAACACACTTGAAAACAGCGGGCTGATAATGAACACACATTCTGCGATACATGGCACCGTTAACATTAAAGATTGTGGAAATTACCACAGGAAGAGGCTACGTTAATATGCACACAACAATTTTCTTTAAACTCCGACCATTGATGACGTTCTGTCGGTATCTAACGTAATTTTTGAGTATGAACACATATTTCGAAAGGTTTTTTTTATCGCTACGGTGATACTTTATATAACACGTGTGTATCAGTTGGCGGTGTGAAATGAATAAGAGGTAAGCGATGTAATTTAACTGTAATAAATATTAAATAATGTGAATTTTTAGTGGCACGATTTTGTTTTTATCATAGCAAAGACTGTTAAGGAGCCAAACCTATTTACAATGAAGTTTAACGTAAACAATGTTTAAGGTTATGAACTGTTACGTTAGGTTGTTTATCTATGGTTTTATGTTTGCTAAGGCCATTGTAATATAGATAGGTCTGACAATTTAGCTTCATTCTCCATTAGCTTAGTGAAGCTCGCGGTGGCCTGCGAATTAACCGCGTTAGTAGTAGGTGAGACCATCATCAACTTTGTGTTAAATGGAAGTTTAGTATAAAAGTAGAAATATATATATATTTAACTCTGTTTCGTTTTAAACATCGGGTAAAGTTTAGGTTTTTAAAATATTTATTTGGGAGCTTTTTGGATATTGTATGCATAGCAATAACTTGTAACTTTGCCGCAATTGTCAGTTAAAAGCTGGAGTGTTGAGAATGCTGTTCTCCAATAAGAAAGACCATTTTAAATGATAAATAATTATTTAAATAAAAAAAATATATTCGTTTGCTATACATCTTAATCTTCAAGCAAGTTACATTTTTTCAATAAGATTTTAATTTTATCAATTATTTTGATCTAAGTGTCGGAGTCGGGGCTCGCCGATTTGTCTTAAACTGTTAGAGTAGAAGCAGATAGGTGTCCCTTTCCAAGTCCCGAAATATCTCACCTGTGTGGGCCCTATAAAGCGAGAAAAAAAATCTTAAAATATTTTAAAGTACAATATAAAAGATAATTTTTTCACTTATTTGATGAGCTAGTTGTGTGGTCTAGTGGTTAGACGCGTCGTCTGACATCTGCCCGCTTGGGTTCGATTTTCACTGGAATGAAATTTTTCTTTACATTTTCATTTATATTTCTCGCAATATTAAACAATTATTTAGAAAAATTAAATATATTTAAACAGTTAAATGTATTTATTAAAAATTAATATATTCCATTTTTTAAGTTCTCTTTGATATAGTTAGTTAATATATATTTAAATAGGAAATATTTTAAATAATACATTTTGGAATTGTAATAACTTTCGAGCGTGTTTTGTGATTTAAAGTTTTGGCCTTCAATTGTAACGTTTTGTTGTCGTTATATCCCCATTTAAACATTTTTATTTATTTATTTCGTGCCTTCAGAGCACATAGCTCTGGCAGCTGTTTCAAATCCCCAATAGTTGGCCATTACTATAACAGTCGGTACAGTTGTGAACAGCGTCTGGCTGCGTATCTGCAGCGATTTTTAATGAAAAATATATTTTTTTAATGGAAACAAATTAATGTTTATTTTGATAAATAATAAAAAGCAGAGTAGATATTTACTTGCCAGAATTTCCGTAATTTTTTTTATCAAAACCTCGACCAATTATTTAATTAAACTGTTTAAATATTTTAAACTTCTGTAATTATTTTTTAAATTGGCAGGCCACTTACTTATAAAAATAATAAAAAAAGTTTTCAATTGACTAGGAACTTTTTCTTTTAACCGGGTTGTTAGGTAAATATAAAAACATAAATTAATTAATTAATTGACTGTTTTAAGCCGTAAACTATATTACATCCAGGCGCAATACAAGAGCGAGGCATTCTCTCTCACCACTTCAAATTAATTAACAATTGTGGAAACAATTTAAGGCATTGGTACATATTAGGCATTTTCCAAGCACCCAAAAGAAAAAGAAAAATACATATTAATCTGAGAAAAATTTTCAAACATTAAGACGGAACTACGAATTATATCATATTTTATACGAAGCTCTCATTTAACACAATATTAATAGTGGTATATACTACTACTAGCGCCGTTAGTTTGCAGGCCGCCGCGAACTTCACTAAGCGGACGAGACACGCGAAGACAAAGGACAGGAAGTTGCCAGACCTATCTATATGACCGTGGCTAAGGCAATACGCAGGAACTGCAACATCGATGGCACAAATTTATCTTATTCTATCTTTAAATTAAATAATTTTCAAACAAATCACAGCCTGAAATAAAAATAAATCTGAAAGAAAGAATATTTAATTTATTAGTGATTTTTTTTTAAATAATTCACCGACACATTAATTTATTTAACAAACACGCTATCTATTCAGTGACGTCACTGGTTTATACCGTGGCTCACAAGTCTCGCGGACCTCGAAACACGCTGGGTGTTGGTTCGTAATCACCGAATGTGATACGTGTTTTGGTGGAGCGTGGAGAGTACAGCAAATCTCCGAGAGGAGCTCGTAGTCAGCCCGCAGGAAACACTGTGAAGCGAGTTGCTCGATTAATGTTGGTTTGTTTGCACAATGTGCTGAACCATAGAATTTCAGACTGAAGGCCCTTCACAGTGTGGACACTTAGTGTTACTTTAACTTTTGAATTTTTTTTTATCCCTTCGTAGTTTATATACAAAATCGGAACAAAAATATCTAACATTGGAGCGAATTTGCCATGCTTTTAAAATATGATAAACGTATCGTTGGTTAATTAATTAAGTTTCATCAATAAATAAGGAGTCTAGATTATATAATTTTATGTACTTGTGCTTTAAGTATGGAATGTGTATGGGAAAATGAATTTTTATCGTTAGCACGTGGAGTATCAGCCCAGAATATTTCTTCGGCTGTCGACACACCAATCAAAGATATTCTGTACGGAAGCAAACGCGTTCTGAATGGCTCGGCCAAAAGGTGTTGTATTATCTTGCGACGGCCTCCAGCCACGAGGAAGAAACCGCTGACCCGGACATACCTTGTTGCAGTCTAGAAAACGTTCATATCTTTTCACGAAGAACATCTGCCCCTGTTAATGCTAAATCCACAAATATTCAGACCGCGGTATGACATTCCTTTGTAGCAAGCTGTTTCCGCTATTGGCTCACAGTTCATCAGGAAGACTTTAAGCCAATGAGAAACCCTTAACCAAAGAATAACCGAATCACAGGCTACCCAGTTCAGACATCTCACCAGCATGCAGCCAATAAACACGTGACACGTCTGATTATGCACAGGATTAAGAAGCACATCCTATAGGTAGAGACCTGCAAAATTCACGGATTCATTCGGTGATAGGCTAGAATTCAAACACATATACCTCTTAGATAATTTTTCTATTGGCTTACTGTTCATCTGGACGAATCTCAACCAGTTATAAAACCCTCAAACAAAGAAGGATCGAATCACAGACAAACCAGCTGAGACGACTTACAAGTCGGTAGCCAATGAACTTGTGATATTTTCCCGAGTGTACAGGGGTATGTGCAGTCTATCCTGAAGGCCATCGAAACCGCGAATTTTGCAGATCTAGGGACCGTAAAAATTCGCGGGTTCAATGACCTCCAGAATGAACTCCATAGTTTTACGTACACTCTGTCAAATATCACCCACTCATTGGCTGCTGTCTTGTGAGACGTCCCAAAGTAGCAGACTGTGATTCGATAAAGCTTTGGTCGGGTGTTTCTCATTGTCCCAGCGTCATCCAGGTCAGCTGTGAGCCAATAGCAGAAGCAGCACTGAGGTTTAACTATTTGTATTTTAGCCTATCGCAAAATGAATTCGCGAAATTTTCCGGTCTCTACCTATAGGTCACTCAATGAACCTGCACATTTTTTCCAGTTCACTAATCATTAGAGACCTGCAAAATTCGCGGTTTCGATGGCCTTCAGGATAGACTGCACATACCCCTGTACACTCGGGCAAATAACGCAAGTTCATTGGCTGCCGACTTGTAAGACTTGTAAGTCGTCTCAGCTGGTTTGTCTGTGATTCGATCCTTCTTTGGTTGAGGGTTTATAACTGGTTGATATTCGTCCAGATGAACAGTAAGCCAATAGCAAAATTATCTAAGAGGTATATGTGTTTGAATTCTAGCCTATCACCGAATAAATCCACGAATTTTGCAAGTCTCTACTAATCATCATGGTTTAAATGTTGTGATATACGACTGCTGACTTTCTATGAAGGACTAATGCTTTACTTTGAGGGGGGGAAAGAAACCCCTGTAGCATTCAAGTTTTGTAATGATCAGGGTAGAGGAAGGAATTTTTTGCTAGTAAAAAAAATCTGAACGCCCATTAGACTGCAACATGGCATGCCTGCGCCAGTTGTATGCCTCTGCACTGGATTATTGCGATTGGTTTGGTGACAGCAGACACACTCGTGGGTGCCTGAACCAAATCTGACCAGTAACGATACACAACTTATGCTACAGTGTCTCGCTCGTCCCGAAATCATTTTTCGCAAAACAAAAAGATTCCTAATCGTGGGTATACAACATTACAGTTATAGATTGGAAAAATTCGCGGATTCATTTCACGGTAGGTTAATATTCAAATATTAATATATTTGTGATGCTTCTGCCATTGGCCCACATTTTATCATGAGGCCACTGGGCCAGTAAGACACCGTCGGCCAAAGAAGTATATAATCACATTCTTCCAGTTGAGACGTCTCACAGGCCAGCAGCCAGTGAGCAGCAGACGTTTTTTCGGGTGTGCAGAGGACTGTGGAGACTATCCTAGATGTCATTGAACCCATGAATATTTCCATTTCTTGCTCAGAAAATTATTATGTACCTTTACAAAAGATTCCTTTGGAAACCAGTTGCAAATAAATAGTTTGTAATACTACAACACATGGATATTTTTTTTTCCATACATGAAATACGTTTTTCAAGATGATACTCAGTAATTTTTTTTACGGAAATCGTCAACCAATTTCATGTTTTTATTTCAGATTAATTCACGCATAATTTTTTTCAAACCATGGAAAATGTAATATAATATTTAATAATTTAACTTCATTGTGTTTTATCATGCGCAGTTAGTGCTGGAAAGCTATTCAGGGGACGGTTTACAATTAGAGTCCCGGAAATTTCGCGGATTCCTATGGCTTCGGGATAGAATTCAAAGTTATAGGTGTGCTCGACCTATGTTTACTTTCCCATTGGTTGATTTCTTAGCGAGAACATTTTTATCCTTGATATTTGGCACTACCTGATTCACTTACTTCTCTCCTAGCTGGACATCGTTGGCTCACGGTCGTAGAGGGGCGTGTCCAGATAACTGCGGTCCAATCATGAACACAGTGCGACAGTGTGGAGGTTTGCATTCTAGCTTGCGACTAAATGAATCCGCGAAATTTCCGTGGCTCTACAAATAACTTCATGTATTTGAGGTACTGGGACAACACCAAAGCATAAATGCCCCGGGAAAAAAAAAACTAACCCAGTGTTACTGCGAACCGTATTTTGTAGTGATAAAAGTTGTTTTCGTGTAGCCTAAGTGTACAAATTTACAAAATATCTGTAACCTTACATGAATGTTTCTGAAATAAGAAATGCAGTGTAGTTGCACTGCTGTGGGTCGCCCAAGGGTAGTCAGGAACTGGTCTCCGGGAGTGACTCAGGCGTTGGGGTGCCGCTATCAAGTGGCCGGCGCACCACCAAGTGACTTGGAAACCCGGGCAAACACAAACACGCTGACCGTGGACCACATCTGGCGAGAGAGACAGCGCTGGTAGCAGGGGCCCCTTGCACCAGACACGGGCTTCGGAGCTCTTATCATAAGTTGGTCCCTATGCTATTACCAACCTCCGAAAAAAAAATCTTTAACCGGTATGACTTAGATGTATGCTTTGTATTCGAGCGATGGTAAAATTGTTTGTCGACAAGCCAAAAAAAAAAATAGTATTTTGTATAGTTAAATTGTTAACGGTTATAAAACTATTTAAATTTAGTGCATCAAAATTATGATCTTTATTGTGGATATTAATAAATCTATTCGAAAGGGTGGTCACATTGTTACACATGATTTTATTTCTGTGGCAGATGTTTTGTAGTGTTAACGCAAGTGTATACGTTAGTGGTTTTTTGTTGAAAGATAACTTGATATTCTAATTGAATTCGTTTAGAAAAATCGAAAAAAAGAGAAACGATGTTAAGTGTTATGTGTTATAAACAAAACCTTCCCCCAAACGATAGACTATTGACGGGAAAATACCAGCATATGTAAGAAAAATAATCAACGAAGATGCCACATTGCATGACCGTAAAAAAAAATTTATAAAATGTATTTTGACAAAAAGAATATATTAAACGATTAACATGAATATCTTTACGAACGCAGGTAGGACGGTAAGGCGTACCCGGTTCGGAGCTGGCTGGCGGCCCTGCACGGCCACTGACGTCACGCGCCGTCCATTGACGTAAGGCAAGCAACGCGGGCCTGGCCGGATTACATGGGTCGTCACTACCCCCTTCCCCTCCGCACCCCCTTCCCCCGCAAAGTCCTACCTCGTCACGGTTATCTATCGCTGAGCGGCCTTGGGAATACCACGGGCCGCCGCGCGGAGCAGCGTGAATTGACGCCACTATTCTGGACTGTTCGGACCGGGATGACGCGACACTACACACACGCTCTCGTCGGTTCGAGAAGGGCGCCCCAAGTACTTAAGCAGCGACGCCGGCCTCCGCGAGAGTTCCGCGAGGAGTGCCGAGTTCCGAGCGAGTTCCGAGGGCGAAGGGAAGTGAGACATCGGCGAGAGTGGAGGTACATTAAGTGACTTGAGAATAAACATTTTTATGTGCCAGTGATTTGTGATCGGACCTTTATAAGTACAATTATTTATCATTACTGTAAATATTATTAATTAATAAGATTGTAATAAATTTAATTGGGCTATTCCTTACGAACCCAGTTCTCTCCACATTATAAATCGTAACAATATATATGTTATTGGTAGAGACCTGCAAAATTCGCGGATTCATTTCGTGATATGCTAAAATTCAAATAATTATACCTTAGCGCTGCTTCTGCAATTGGTTCACTGTTAATCTGGAGTAATGATGGCCAATTAGAGACCCTCGCTCATAGAAGTGTCGAATCACAGACACTCGGTCGAGACGACTCACAAGTCAGCAGCCAATGAACAGGTGGCATTTGCCCGAGTGTGTAGAGTGTAGTAGAGTCTATCCTGGAATTCATTTAATCCGCGAATCTTGCAGGTCTCTAGTTATTGGTATTAGTATGCAATATATAGTTAAAAATAAATACTAAAAATACGTATTTTCTTACATCATATTTGATAGTTTTGTTTCCCATCTCACCGACTGAGTTTGGATGGCAATAAACCCCAATTAGCACACGATGCATGCACGCTTGTTCTGCATGGTTAATACCCCGCATGGTAGAGTGTATAGGCTTCGGGAACAACCGCCCCCCCCCCACACACACACACAGACATATACACACTTAGATTAACTTAGGCTAGGAAAAAAAACCAATGTCCAATATCAACATGTTGATGCCTGATGACGGAAACAGATGTAAGTTCCCGAAACGTCGCAACTGAACTGTTGACATTGTAAATATTCTGTGCTCGTCAGTGCTATCATAGTTGTATTGTCCTTAGAACTTATTTATCTTCATCGTTGTATTTATATGTTTTCAGCGTTTTCTAGGTTTTTTGTCAGCCTGCATTTATTCTGTCTCGTTGTTAGCCCACTGTGTTCGACTGTGTTATATTATTTTTCGTGACTAAGATCCTTCGATGGTTTCTTGTGCTTTCTAATATTTAATTGTTGAAATTTTTTGTCCGTGCTGTTGACTTTATGTTGTCCATAATACTTGTTTAGTTTCATCGTTTGTTCCGTTTGTCTGACATCAGCTGATTCAGTCTTGTTTTCTGTGATTTTTTTCTTCATAATTTAACTTTTTTTATTTTAAGAATTTTTCTATGACAAACAGTGCAAAACTGCAATGGCGCATGTCCAAAAAAACAGCATTTAATATTTTAAGAATTCACTGAGGGCCGAAAAGTACTTTTGATTTCGGATTAAGTTTTTAACATGTGTTTTTATAAAAAGTAAAAATGGCTAAAATACGTGTTTTTTAAGTAATTTTAGGCGTAAAATAAACGTTACAGATTCTTGAATGCATTGAAGGGACATGCATTACACCTTTATCTTAATTTCTCCTCCATAAAATGTTACGTTCACCGCTCAAATTTCAAAGTTGTCCTACGACGACGAGAAGACTGTGCGCCAGTTCAGAGCCTTTGAGCTTAGAGGCGATACCGCCTCACTTAACTCACCAACGTCCATGACTAAGCCGGCCCCTTAACTGCGCACATTAATAAACATTTTAAAACAAAATAAAGCCAAATTGTTAAATGTTCATTTATCTTTTCAATGGAATTGCTTGGATTAAATATAATTTGAAATATAAAATTATACGCCAATCATCGTAAGAAATACTCAGTAGGTATTAGCTCTAGAAACGTTTTTCATATATGCAAAAAATAACCACAGCCACGTTTTTGTACAAAATTACGATTTCTGTCTTTGTGGCATTACAAACTAATTCTTAAGAACCGGTTCCCATAGGAATATTTTGTGGAAGAACAGAGTGTGGGTCACCCGGGGGGGGGGGGAGGGGCGATGTGTTGGACTGGTTGGGGGGGGGCGGGTGGAGGGGGGTCATCTCGGTGACCCCTGCCCCCTCCCCACGCTGACAACGCGTGGCGCTCGGCGAGGGTCAGTGAGCTCCGAGCTGTCTCCTCGGACCCCGAGTCTAGCAGAGTAGCCCCGGCAACCCAGCTCTTCGCACACCACGCTCTTAAGTGGGGTGCGTGTCCGGTTCATTTTCACGTTTAACACGGTTACCCGTTTTAGACGTTTTTAGTGCCCAAACTTCAACAAACATGAAAAAATGTATCCATAAAGTGCATTCGTATTGCATACTTCTTGCATGATTAGCTGTCCAAGATGAATTTTTAACATGTGTATGCAGTATATATAAGGAGAACAAAATGGAATAAATAACTGATAAATTTATTTTTGGGTTTAAAGGCGATGCTGGTGGCTACTGCGTGGAATGGTTAAAATTTCTTTCAAAAATTATATTTAATTTTATTTTTCCTTTCCTAACTCTTAAAAAATTGAAAGGATTTTCAATAGTTAGTTATAATTAAATACTTTTTTTACTGATAAAATTTTAATCATATCACATAGTAGCCAGTAAAATTTACTTTAAACCTAAAAAGTTCCAGTTTTATTTTTCATTACATTTTCCTTATCCATACTGCACAGAAACGATAGAAATGCATATTTGCCAGATAATTATGCTAAAAGTGTGCGATGTATATTTCATTTTGTGAGAGTTCAGCCACTCAAAAAAATGGGAAAGTTTAACCGTGAGGAACGTAAATATAAAATAATGTCTTGGAAGGGGATATATACCCTTAAGCCTCGCTCTCACACGCCATGTTAATATTTTATTTCTTTTATTAAGGGCTATTTCTATAATTTTTAACTCGATAGCTTCCTTGTATTTGTTGCTCTGCCACAAATATTTTTTAACATGTGCCTATATTTACTTGGTCTAACATAAGTAACATTAGTTTACGAAATAGCCTGAAATCTTCGCGAATTCGCCGGTATGTTCATAAATTCAAGGATGGCTCAGTTTACTTAATTTGAGCCCGAAATCGCAAAATTCATCTTGGAGTGAAAAAAAAAAGATTTAAAATATTTTAATCTTTATTTTAATCTTATTTGCTTCCAAGGGCCTATTTTTCCTGCTTGAAACAGAGTATGTCAGAAGTCGTATTGCGGACTACTTTATAGTTTCTACGAACATTTTGTTTCATCTGGAACTACGAATAAAAAAATCTTCGTTTATTTGCGGTGTATGCTTAGTTGTGAAGTCTCCAAAGATGAATTGTAAGAATGGGTGAGTATTTCGTCAGAAAGAACTCGCCACAGAACTGCGGAGCGACGCACATTGGTTGAGTGTTATCAGCGCTCTGCCGAGAACACTAACCTACAACACGCACCCACCACGGAGAGGATCAAGCGGTTATCTGAGCGATGAAAAAAATTAAAAAAAAAAAGAAACCGCTATTGAAAAGTGTCGCACGAACGTGTAACTGTAGGTTTTCCCCGCACATATATATATAAAAAAACTGGCTCTACAGAAATAGTGGTGTGCAAATTAAAGTTGAATTCATACCGGTCGCTGTAAATATACGTAATACATAATAGAAATGAATGAGAGGGTTCCTACATGACTACTTTGGACCTTATCTCCCCCCCCCCCCCCCGGGCAATTTTTGCAAGATTATTTATGTTATAGATGCGTGGAAGAAAATGAAAATGAAGAAATTAACTTTAAATGTAGTGGGCTATAATTTGTTTTAATAAAGTTAATATCACTACAATTCACAAAATAGTTTTATTTTGTGTTTCTTCTAAGTTTGCTCAAGCCATACCTCAGTTAGCTTAACTTAAAGGTTTTGTGCAACAAAATACTTCTAGTGTATTACATTTTTTTCTTTTCAACAGACAATTTTAGCAAAAAAATTTGGTGTTTAAAAAATTATCTTACTTCTACCAATTTAAAGTACAAAATTATTTAAGTACTCCTAAGCCATTTGTATGCAAGTCGTATGTGTTATGTGGTATTGCATCGCTCTGCTAAGCACAGACTTCCATGATCATAGTGGGCTCCGAATCGTTAATAAATTTGGTGAATGTCATTCCTTGCGGAATTCTCCGGCAGGGTAAGAGGTTGTGGGGAGGAAGGCAGGAATGGGAAGCGTCTCTATCTTTGAGAATGTTCCACTATGTTCCTGGTTCGTTAGGAAAAAAAAATACTGGTAAGTTGTGGAGGAGGAAGCGACTTCTCTCTCTCTGTCTCTCTCTGTCTCTCTCCCTCTCTTACGACGAAACAGTGAATAAAAATTTACATTTATCTGATTACGAGCGAACAGTTGCATGCAGGTAAAAAAGTACATTCGATTGAATCATTGTATAATATTCTTATTTACAAACCAAAATTTTGCATTTGAAATATTTTTTTTGCAATACTGTTAAATTTTTATACTCGTTAGAGAAATCATCGATTGTTAATTTACATGAGCGAGAATGCTATGAAACATCACCTTAGCTATCACGGCCAAAGAGGTCCCCTCGTTCTTTTGTTTAACTTGACACCGCAGATTTTGTGCATCTTTGTGTCCTGGACTTTCATGACACGTTTGGATGGATGACACGTTACGTTATAGAGAGATGCTTAAATTCGGTCAGAAATGTTTTACACCAGAAGAGAGTTTAATGTAAGCACAATTTTATACGGAAAACACCAACACCACTTCCCACTGTTTGTATTTAGGAATAAACGCATCAGAAATCGTCGGTGCATCATTTTAGATACCAAAAATTGTTTCAAATACATTGAATGTAGGCTACATATACCTATACATTTAGGTGCGTAATTCAAAACTATAGATATTGGCTGTTACGTGGTTGGCCTTATTTTCACGCTAAATATAATGTCATAACTTTTGCTGCATTTTTACAAAATTTAATTTTACGCTGCTTGGTCAAAAATCAATCAGGCAAACAATTCAAATAAAGAAATTTGAAAGTATCTGTCGGTGATTTTTAAATCATTGCATACAAAATATTTTTTTCCCTGTTAGGTTATTAGACCCCTAATCCAAACAAACATTTTTGTCTGACTATAGTTATGACTACTTGAAAATGCTTAGCTCTAAAACTGCTGAGGCCATTGACTTCAATTTGAAATAAGTTTTAGATAGTAATACTAGCACCAATTTATTATCTATTCAATTGTGATATCTCAAACGGTGCCGAAGATATAATGATAGTATATACAAAATCCAACTAAAGTATCATTACTTCTATTTTGATTTTAACGTAAAAATAAAACTCCTTCTAGAATGCTGGCAACTGGATGTTACCCATGCAGGTGCCTAAGCGGACGCGCTACTGTGGCTAATCACGCAGTTGCAATGGTCATAGTAATTAGGAATCAAAAGTTTCAAAATACGGGAGCAGATTGTCCCGTTAACTTAGTGGTATAACGCGCGCTTGTTACATTGAAGGGACGAGGTTCAATTATCGCATACTATGAATTTATTTATTTTTCATTTTAATAATATAATATTAAATAATATTAATTTTTAATCAGCGCAATAAGATAAATGTTTTTGTAGGAAGTATTCACAGCATGATTTTAGTCGTTTATGCCAAAAAAATTACAAAAACTAACTTAGTTTGCAATATTTTAGTAATTTAATATTTTAGTAATGCTAAAGAAGTTCAACCTATAATGTGGGGCGAAAAATTTAAAGTATTAACTGTTTATGATGTGTTAACAATATGGGCGTTATTTTAATAAAATTTCTTTTCGAAAATCAAGTCAAAGGGGGGATCTTTTAGAAATGCAACTCTTAATTGAAAAAAAAAAAAACACCTGAAAGATAGCGCCATGTTTTTAATAGTTTAGAGAACTAATCAAATGTTAAATATTTCTGATTCCATGTTCTTCCTGACAAAATTTTCTTGGCTAATAAATTATATATAGGTATTTTAAAGTTGCTATAATATTTTTTATGTCTATTCAAGGTTACAAAATGAATTCCAATATAGTTTCGATAATTCTGAGAAATCAATAGTACCGTCTTGTTAAACAAAAATAGAGATAGATTTTTAAAATTGGAAAATTTCTAACGTTTTTACCTAAAGTAAATACTTTTGGACTATTTATCATGTTCAGCATTATTTACTGAAAAAATTCTTCGTTAAATTAGGTGTCCGAGTTTCATATTCAAAGTTTATTTGCAACATTAGAACACATGAATTTGTTCGTTACTGAGGTTAGATGTTTACACATCACTGGCGATTACTGAAAGACTCGCTCACCTGTTTTTATGCTAATCAATGTAGTTCAATTAATTCTTAGAGCGCGGGTCCAGAGCTCCCAAGGATGTATGCCACAGTCCTCTGAATTTTATAATTATACATTAATAGGTCTGAACTGATAATGTCTGTGCTCAAAATCTTTGGCTGACTCACGTACAGTACCACTGCGAAGAAGCACATGATGATTCGCCAGTATTTTGTTTTACCTTAATACTTTACATACTTTTTAAACGGATTTTAATAACTCTTGTCCAACTTCCTATTAACATGAAGATGAAAGTTTTTTTGATTTTGAATGTTTCTTACTGAATCACAACCTTGCTATAGAATCGATTTAAATACAATTTAAAACATAAGTAGCCCCTTTACTGGATTAACCCTCAAGCTGTACGTCATTAAGAAATGCCATCCCTAAGAGGGATAAAATAGGATACGTTTTGATCTATAAAGATAATTTCATAGTATCGAATCTTTTTATGAAAATTAAGAAACTCGCAAAGAGTTACTTCCTGTCTTATCCATTGTCTCTATATTTGACAGAAAAAATATGTAAAAAGGTAGTAATCTGTTTATATAACATGAAATTATATCTCCGAATTTAATAATAATGGAATTAAAATAATGAGCATGAAAAATGCACTTAACATCAAACGTTTCTTATCACTTTCTGATGTTCAAGCTGATGTTGAAACTTATGTTATGAATAATAAACACACAAAATTTATAAAAATCACTTTACTGTTTTCTGAAGTTACATTCCTAAGGGTGTAAAAATGGGGTAAATTAGTTTCACACATAATTATTATTTGTTAAGCATATACTATATGCGAATATAATAAATCAAGCATGAATGGCATGAACAGAGAGTTGCGTTAATAATTTTCATTTTTCGAATTTGACCTCTAAGTCTGTGGCTTCTCGTAAATAAATAATATATCTAATTGAGTAGTACGTAATATACTGGAAGTACTTGATAAGCATCATCCTACTATAGTGTAAAGTGTAAACGTATTGGTGTTTCGGTGTCTTTTTACTTCATCACGTATTTATTAACGAATCATTATCATAAATTTTTTTAATTGCTTAGAAGAGTATTGGATTTAAACATAGAGCGCTCTTCATGCAGTAAATCAAAACTTAAGAAATTGCCATGAAAATCCATTTGCAGAGAAAACGTACGGTATCACGGGCCACAAAAGCGAGGTTGTGAGTAACCATGACAACTGTGAGTTTTAAGCACTATTCATCCCATTGGCCATTACATATAAAGTTTTAGCGTTAAAAAGCAAATAAAACACTATTTCTCTTGCACCATGCATTAAAATGTTCATGTATATTTACAAAAAGGCCATTAGAGTATATATGCACATGTCAAAATGTTTTCATATTAAAATAAATTATTATTTTCAATCGGGTATTTTAATAATTGTTGTATTTACTCTATATTCCTTCAAAAAAGAAATTTAAAACGATAATTGTTTTCAAGATAAAGAATTTCATTAGTGTTTAATGTGTTTCATACTTTACCTGCTGTTGTTTGTGCTGCGATCATGTTGACAAGCCGAGATTAATATTTAACTCCTATTCCAATATCTGTAGTACACTACAATAAAATATCATTAGTATAAGTCTTAGAAATCTGGGCATAAATATACAGCTTAAGTTGAAAATATATAATTTTTTAAAGATTTATTGTTGGTTAAATTTCATGTTTTTTTATATAGGTATATAGTTGTATACTAATCGGGAAGCAATCAAGAGTATTTTTCGTATATGACATAATTAACGAAATAACTTGTGTAATAACAAATGCAGTGGTGAAAAATCTGTAGTTTTTATGTGTAAAGCATACAACATTTTTAAATAATTGGAAAAAAAAATTAAAAAGAACGATTGAAATTTTATTTCCTGTATACGACGATTACGTGGTTTGAATTATTATTCCACTGAACTTGTAAAGTACTAATATTTTTTCAAAAAAAAAAAAACCATTAACCAATCCTGGGAGAATCTGATGGTTGGAAATCAGCTCGAGGGATTTTTAGCAGCCATAGTCAACCGGTCCTTTTATTTTTCTTTCTGAAAAACCAAATACTACCTGAACTCGTAATATCCTTTACGTCCCGTAACAAAATAGCGATACATGCTAATGTTATTATTTGAAACGGTGTCTGCGCGAAAGCGACATCTGGCAAGCTTCGGAGTGGAAGGACGGAGTGCGCGCGCCCAACACGACCCTTGCCCGCAGGGGAGTCTAGGTCCACTCCTGACGACATCGCGCGCCTCTCTCTGTTAGGAAAGAAAGCAGAGGGAGTTGCATTGGGCCATATACTTTTGCGGGGCCCAAAAATATTTTGGTGGGACGGCCTAACTAAAAAAAGGGTGAGGGGAGTGGATACGGAATAGGCCCCAGAGAAAAAGAGGGGGTTGAAAAATAAACAAACCTCTTTAAAACAACTTTGTAAGTCCACCTAAAACGTAAATTTCGATTACGGGTTTTGGTAATCAATGCTTAAAAAACTTTTGTTCCCCGTATAAAATTTTAATAAATTAAGTTCGAGTTACATTATAAATTAGAGTCTTTATTTGAATGATGAACATAATAAATTGAAGATCGTTGGTAATAATAGGGCCGGCGAGAGGCCCTGCTAGTAGCGGGCGTCCTGGGCGATTGCTCGGCCCTGGAGCCGCCCTTGCTCCACTGGTCGCATCGTGTAACAGGGGCCTTATCAGCGCCGGGATGGGTCCGAAGATCGTCTCCGCGAAATAATTCCCGAAAAAAGGTTGGTGGGCGGGCGGGGGAAGGGGGAGGCTCGCACGCCCAGGCGACGCGACCAATGGCGGGCCGCCGCGCCCCGGGTGGAGGGGAGTCGCGTCTGCCCCAAGGGGTGGCCGACGACGGCGGCGAGGGGCCGACAGTCTCGCGCGCCGCCAGGTCCGCGGAGCTGATCGGGCGCGCTCCCCCTCCACCGCCGGCCATGAAGCTGCCCAGCTTCACCAAGCGGCAGTGGCTCACGCTGGTGGTGTTCGGCGTGGCGGACTTCTGCAACGCCATCTGCGTGTCGCTGCAGGCGCCCTTCTACCCGCACGAGGTGAGCGACCAACCAGATATAAATAATAAAATTCTGAACGCTCATTGTGTTAGGTAACATGTTTTTTTTTTTTTTTTTTTTTTTTTTTCACGAAAAGATTTCTAAGCTAGCAAAACACTGTAGCATCGTCTGTTCTTCGCGATTTGTCAAATTTATTTCAGTTACATGTCTATACTGTCAGAACACCAATCGCAATAATTCAGTGCGGAACAGACAAGCTCCATGTCCAGAGATGACTCGTGTCGGTTAGAACCCACGCGCACAGCTCTAGGCTCCCCTGCGGATTTCCGCGGGCCACCCCTGTTGCGAATCCTACAGATTCGCACCCCTGTTCCTTGCTACATAATAATGATCAACACTTCGCCCCTCTTGGCCATAGGCCTTCCCCGGCTTATGAAATATTAAATATTTTATAGCGCTTGTACTACTAATATTTAATAATTAATCACGTCAAATATTTTAAGTGAATAATATTTATCTGAAAGCTTTAGTGTGCTATTTGTAAATCATTTTGGTCAACTTGAAAAGTTAATTGGATAACTATGCTGAACAGGGCTGGGAGATATCCTGAGTTACGTAATGACGTGGTTCCTGAGGGGTCCCCAGCCCAAGACAGGGATGGCATTTGGCCTGGGCTTCAAGTACAGATGCCCAGTTACCACGGGGGCGACATGGTGGCTGCTGCTTGAAGAACTAGCCACCTCGTTTACTTTAATTTCTTGGTTTTAAATTATTATTTTTTACTATATTTATTATTTAATGACCTCAGTTGTTCATTTTGCAATAGTATTCTTCATTTTTCTTTTACTTACTTTTTTTTCTTTATAATATATACACAACTAAATACAAATATTATGATTATCAGGTGTGCATATTCACACAATACCAAAAATTATCTTTAAAAAGGATATAATTTAAAAAATTAGAAACACTCATAATTATTAAAAATGAAAATATTAAGTTTCCAAATACTCTTAGCATAAAAACTACTGTAAACTAATATCATTACATATAAAATTATTGTTCCTATCAAACTTTTAACTTATTTAACATAGTTTACTTCTACTACCACCATACCATTTATTCATATCAAACATTCATTCGCAAGCGTTTACCGACACACAATAACTTTTTAACACCAATATCAAGTTATATTCTATAATTATCATAAATAATACAATTTAAATTAAAACAACATCGTGTTCCTTTCTACAGGCAGAGGCTTGACAAATGCGTTGATACTGATACATCTAGACTAGAATCTCAATTTTTTTCTTCTTTTGTTGGTCTTAATGTCTCGTGAGCCAGGTCATTACTAGAGACCCGGAAAATTCGCGGGTTCATTTCGTGTTATGCTAAAATTCAAATAATTATACCATAGTGCTGCTTCTGTCATTGGTTCACTGTTAATCTGGAGGACTGAGGGCCAATTAGAGACCCTCACTCATAGCAGTGTCGAATCACAGGCCACCCAGTCGAGACGACTCACAAGTCAGCAGCCAACGAACAGTTGGCATTTGCCCGAGTGTGTAGAGGATATTGAAGTCTATCCTGGAGTTTTTGAACCCGCGAATTTTCCGGGTCTCTATTCATTACATACAGTAACTAGGGGCAGACATCTTTCGCGGAAAAATCTGAACGCGTATTAGACTGCAACTAGCTATACCCGCACCAGCGGTTTATTCTTTGAGATTGGCGACCGTTTGCGAGAGAAGTCGTTGCCTTTTTTTGACCGAGCCACTCAGTGCTTCCACATTTAATTACTGTGATTGGTGTTGTAGCAATATACATGTATCTGAAAGAACCTCGTCCAATCACGAAACACAGACGATGCTAGTGTTTCAACTTCCAGCAAACTCGGAATCTATCCGCGAAAAATGCATGGCCCTAACAATGACTAAATGAAACTGAACAGATGTGTTAGGAGAGGAATCGACCTTGACATACATTAAGGAACATTCCCAGCATTTGCCTGGAGTGACTTGAAGTACCGTGGAAAACCGAGATAACGATGGCCCAAGCGTGGATTTATAGAGACCGGAAAAATTCGCGGGTTCAATGACCTGTAGGATGAACTCCATAGTTCTACGTAAACTCGGTCAAATGTCACCCACTCATTGGCTGCTGTCTTGTGAGACGTTCCAGCGAAGCAGCCTGTGATTCGATAAAGCTTTGGTTAGGTGTTTCTCATTGGTCCAGACTCATCCAGAGAGTTGTGAGCCAATAGCAGAGGCAGCACTGAGGTATAACGATTTGTATTTTAGCCTATCGCGAAATGAATTCGCGAATTTTTCCGGTCTCTATCGATAGGCTATAATCAAAAACTCGTTCATCTTCATGCAGCTTCAGTGATTGGTAGAGACTGGAAAAATTCGCGTATTTATTTCGCAAATGGTAAAATTCAACTATTTATATTTTTGTGCTGCTCTTTGTATTAGCACACATTTCATCATGAGGATCCTGGACCCTCGGCCAAAGAAGTATAGAATCACATTCTTACAGTTGAGACGTCTCACAGATCAGCAACCAGTGAACAAGGGAAATTTGCCCGGGTGTGTAGAGGACTGTGGAGACTATCCTGGAAGTCAATGAATCCGCGCATTTTCCCGGTCCTTAGTGATTGGTATAGAGCTAAAAAAAAATTCCCATATGAATATCGTGATGTGCTACAATTCAAATACATTTGTGCTGCTTCTGCGATTGGTTCGCTGTTAATCTGGAAGAATCTTGGCCAATTATATATTCTCAATAAAAGAAGTAACGAATCACAAGGTTAACAAGTTGAGACGACTCACGCGTCAGCAGCCAATAAACATGAGACGTTTACGCAAGTATGCAGAGGATCGTGGAGTCTATACTGGAAGTCGGTGAACCCTTTGATTTCTTCCAGCCCCTATTCGTTGAGCCACAGTTGACCTAATGTTGGAATTCCAAGACACCAAAATAAGGGTTTAGGTGATGAATATACTACACCTGTGCCCTGACCGCATTTATAGTGCACTTTACCGCTCCCAAACACTTTGATAGGTCACGGCCAGTCCCTTAATTTTAAGGGACTGATTTTGTTGTTGTATCCGTGACCTAGCTGACTCCCACACTACTGTGCATACGCAGAGCTCACTTTGTCGGTTTTTTTGTCAGATGGCGTACCCGCGTTTTGTGCCATTAAATCGTGTGTGTGTGTGTGTATTCACTTTCATGCAAATCGGATACGTACGAAACGTATTGGTGTGACAAATGTAACTTTATGATAGCGAAACTATTCTGCAATACAATTTGTACACTTTCATGTCCATAAAAATAAATAATCGCAGCTTAAAAAAATACTTGATATAATTAGAATATCAGCGTTGTGATTAAGTTTTTTCACGTTTGTAACAGTGCTGATTAAGTTCGTTTACGTTTTGCATTACCGTCACCCAGCTACAACGTCATATTTGCTTAATTGACAGTCTCATGATGTTTGTTTACAAAATGCGTTTTGTTTTTAAAACCGTTTTAATGACTTTTTAGAGACGTAGACACCATAAATTGTATTTAAATTGTAATTTTATGAACATTTTAAGTCGTTAAGTTCCGTTTATTTTTTATTTCTCGGATGGTGCTTCGTGATTGGCTGAGGCTTGCCGGAGCCTGTAGCGAAGCGCCTGGCGCCGAGGATGATGGGTAATCGAACGTTTTCCACCACCTGGTCCAGTGAGACTGCCCGTCAAGGATAATTTAAAGTGTAATTCGCGTGTGCGGACGCGATCGCGGTATTGTGTCGAACCACGACACCCCCACGAACATTTTGTGGTAAATTTAGTAGCGAAATTCTACCTCCGCAAACGCCTACAGCGAACTGATCTGTAACTGATCCATAGAAAGCACCAGGTATGGGCCATGTTAGTAAGTTCCGTTGTCGCAAATCCTAGTGACGCCAACGCATTTTAGGCCCAATTGCACTCACAGTAACAGTGTGATTTGTTATTCATTACACGGCCAATAGTGGACTTTATTAAGTGTAAACAATGTTTTATGCCCCGTGGCTTTACTATCAATGGTATTAATATATATATACATATGCAGACCAACCTGAACATCCAAGGTCAGTAGTCGAGAGTGTGCCGTTTTGTATAAAAACAAATCTCGAAATAGCCTGGAACTTTAAAATTACACTGATATATTTATTTATTTGAAAATAGTGAACTTTAAAGTGAAACATAAACGTTTGGTAGTTATCTGTGCCCAATCTTTTCTGAGATGATTATATTTTTTTGCTTATTTCTTATTTGTCTTAGCCTTCTTATTTTCTCAGAGAAATAATATATTGGTCTTTGTCATAATTCAGTGATTATTTTGAACTAACAGTAACTAAAATCTGGCATTTATTTTTCAGCACAATTTTTGTTGTCAGTGTGTGTTCTTCACCCACCCTCACAAAGTCATGGTGTTATTGTTTTACTATCCTCAGTTTATTGTATTTTTCTTATTACACATATTATAATATTGTTTTTAAATTGATGAAAAGAGGTAACATAAAAGCTATATACACACTGTGTACAGAGTGTCACTGCGGATAACAACCATCACCGTAATTCTTTTCATTTGAATACTCATATTTTCTTCTCCAATCCTGCTATTTCTGAACTGGTTAGTTGAAGGTACACATGACCAAAAGTATGGATAGTAGGTAGTTCAAAACTCGGAAGCAAGGACCTTTATAAAGTTATTTATATTTATTGCATTACTAGCTGACCAGACAGACGTTGTCCTGTCATTCAATTCAAACTGGAATACTATACTAATAATAATAATAACATATACAATAATAAAAACATATACAATATTTTGATATTGTATATGTTTGCAATTTTTTCTTATCTCTATAACATATTGTTTATTGCAATGCTTGTTGGTACACAAAATTGTTAGTTTTATTTCCTGGCGCGTAAATAAATAATGCTGATGGTTTTCCAACACGGGAACAGGCGACATACAGTTGGCCATGTGAAAAACATGGATTTTCAAGATTAATGCCAGAAACACTTAACGACTGGCCTTGCGATTTATCAATTGGCATTGCAAATGCAAGCCGCACTGGAAATTGTAACCGTTTAAAGTCGAATGGCATGTCGTTCGGAATCATAGGGATGCGTGGAATCAAAACGTCTTCGCCTTTATACTTACCTTTTAAAATTGTGGCTTTGATGACGTTGTTCATTAATTTATTCACCGCAAGCCGAGTGCCATTACACAGACGTGGCTGGTTAATGTTTCGTAACCTTTTAGTTGCAGATTATGAGGTGGTAATCCGGGCAATTCCAGGGAATTTAAAAATTCCGTTGGATAGTTGACAACATCATCTTGGTTAGTAACGGAATCAACCGATTTGTATGTCATCAATTCGCCAGCTATCTTACTTAGAATTTGAAAATTCATTTTGTTGACATCGACGTTTTTTGCAGCCAATATAACACGTTCACTTAACCAAACATGATTTTTGTAATTTTCAGCAATTTTTGGGAAAACCATCTCGAGTTTTCTTAAATTTTCTAAGTTTCTGCGCAATTTTCTTAATTTTTTTATGTAAGAACCTTCTACGAAGTATTAGAAAACATTTAAAAAAAATATGAATGAAATCGGTAAAGCCGTTCTCAAGTTATAGCATGACCAGGAGAAATAGGGGTTAATTTTTATCTATATAGATTAGCCTATGAATAATTGCTATGGTAACTTCTAAAACATAGCTGGTCCGATGGTTTTGTTATTTCATTTAGGTAGCTCTAAGCCCTTTAGTTTTTACTATAATATAAAAATAAAACATATAAACACAAAATAAGTTCTAGTTTGTGTATACGTTAGTATACACTCGCTTGCACTTGTTGAGGGCTTCGTCCCGAAACCCCCACAAGGGATTGTAAATATATAAGTCTGAAAACTGTAGCTGTATATTTAGGGAGAAACATTTTTTTGTGGGTTTTTAACATATTTACTCAAATAAATAAAATTAATTTACACGTTTGTATACAGATCTATTTGGCAGGAATATGCGCATCCCAACTGCTTAAAATTGGCTAAATTTGATGATTTTAGATGCCGAAAAGGAAGGGAAAAAATTTTGAAGGGGTAAAAAAACACAAAAACTAACGAGTGCTCTTCAAGCAGATGGTTATTCAAAATCATAAATTAGGAAAACCACGAAGCCACCTCAACAGCAAAATAAAAAGCATCTTCCTAATAAAGCCTTACTTACGTCAAAAAATTCCAAAGTGGCAAGAATTATTAGGAAGCATGAAATTCATACCATTCTTAAACCTATAAACATGATTAAGGGGTCTCTGACATCTATGAAAGACAGAACTCCAGTCGAAAAACTAGCTGGCGTGTACAATATTCCATGTTCTTGTGGCAAGGTATATATAGGACAAACTGGCATACGGATAATCACAAGGGTTAAAGAACACATCAGTGACTATAAACATGAAAATCCACGATCAGATTTAGCATAACACTCATTGGAAACCAGACACATCATTGATTTAGACCAATTCCACCCCATAGCCAATATCCGACAATACAAGTCATTCCTAACTTGTAACATTTACTTTAACCTAATTTCATGCACTCCAGCAGGAGCAACGTAAACATCATAGAAAAAAGCATGTTGTATGTGTGATACATGGCACACACACAAAATATTCACCTTGGATCGTTGAGGCCGCCATTATTTTTCCTATATCTTTCCGCAGAAAACAATATATCACAATATATCGCTCACAGAAAAGAGCGACCTTTTTTCGGTGTTCAAAAGTTATTGTAGCTTATAGTCATGACTAACAAATAAACAAAAATTGGTCCCATCGTAAAAACAAGCGTGAAAAATGGTGTCACGAAGAATCTCTGGTGAATGGTATTATAGAGTTTTGTCAACAATAAAAGTATTCATAGCGTGTTGTCGTCAATAAATGTGCTTGTAGCAATTATTTGTGGCTATATCGTTCAGACGATTTTCCATTATCTCTAACAATGGTGTTGCCCCGACGAGTCTTCTATAACAATACTGCAATGACCTAGCTTTGTAGATTTTTATAGTTTTCTTAGTTTTTTTAGTTTTTTCGAGGGGTTTAAAATAATAAACAAATCAAATATTTGGAATTTTTCCTTTGGTTGCCGGTCTAGATCTACCTCCTATGAAAATGTCAGTCAGTCAGTCAGTCAGTCGCACATCGGGATATATATATATATATATATATATATATATTTGGATGAATTATTAATTTTATATATTTTATGCCGTTTAATATTTTTTTCCGTTTTAAATGATCTGCAAATACAAGAAGTAGTGTGCTCGATCCGCGATGTGCAAATGTTTCAAGCCTCTGTTTAGGACACCGTTTATTAAAATGGCTGCCTATCTGTTCCATAACTAGGATTCGGTTTGGATACATTCTGGAATAAGATGCACGAGTTAAGTTACGGTTGTGTCCCCAGCATGGCAGTGTTTACCCGAAAGTCTTGGAATACAGCCCTAAGCCAATGGAAAACTATCGACAATAAAAAGTATCGCATCACAAAAAATTAAAGTGACTGGTATCACGGTTCAGTAGCCAATTATCAGGTGTAATTTGTGCAAGTGTATAGAGGATCGTGAGGTCTATCCTAGAGGTCATTGGAACCGCGAATGTTTCCAGTCTCTAGTGATTTCAGATCCGGAATACGACTACCTTACTCCATGCTACTCCAGAACACGTTGCGTGCTCTGTCATGTGCCACATGTTTATTGGCTGTTGACTCACACGACGTGTCTGTGATCCGATGCTTCTTTGCCTGAGGGTTTCTCGGTCGGCTCACAGTACTTTGGATTAACTATAGTCCAGTCTCACAAGGTAAACATGCTTTAAATAAAACTAACGTGCACTGTAATTTTATTTTGTAGTTGGAGTAGTAATATTCATGTAATATTACAGATATTTGTATATTTGTAAATTAACATGAAAACAACTGTATCAATTCAAAATAGTGTTCGCAATATAACTGGGTTCAGATTATTACCCGGGCATTTACGCATTACGCTTTGTGTTTTCCCAGTACCTCCAATAGTTATAGTAGTTATTTGTAAACCGTTTCCTGAATATCTTTCCAGTATTAAGAAGGATTATGCTTCTCCATTTATCAATTTCAAATATTTTGATACGTCTTGCAATAAAGCTTCCGTGCTATTTTTTTTTTTGTTTCACATGGCATAGGACTTATCTTCGACTACTTGATTAAGTCCAACACTTGTGAACCGGTGTGCTTATCATGACAGTTGAAGTCACCCGCGTGAAAAATAAGTTATTTCCTCGCGGCGCTATGAGACTATAGCTGTTAGTAAATATGTGATTGAAACAAGGTATATAAAGTCTGGGATATAGTTTTTATGCCTTGACATGCCAAAAATAAGGATAAATAGTTCAAAATGAGAATTATAGCAAAAATATATAAAAATTCAAGAACTGAGCACATTTTCCATGGTTTAAAAAAAAAAATATGCTTGAATGAAAAATTGATTAAAATATAAAATTCTGTGCCAAATTTTGTAAGGAATATTCAATATGATTTCAAAAAAAAAATTATTTTATATAGGCAAACATAACCAACAGCCGTAAGTTGTTTGTATAGAGAACATTATTTTTCTTGTAGCGTTACAAACTATTTATGGGCACCTGGTTTACAAAAGGAATTTTTTGTAAATGTACAGATATTTTTTCCCTGTGTATTGCCGAGGGGAGGAATAGAGTGAGAGAGAGAGAAAGGAAGATCTGGTGATAACCCTGACCCGCTCGCTGAATGCAGAGTAGTTTTCACGCCGTACCTCAGCGCCGTCTCGTTCGCTTCTCCGGCGTCGTTAACCGCCCGTCGCCGGTGCCGGTGAGGGGGAGGGGGAGGGGGGAGGGAGAGAGAGACTTTGTATCCATCCCTCTAGACGCCCGTCTGCTCGATGGAAGCCTCCAGAGCGCTGATAACGCTTGCCGCTTATCGCAGCCTTGTTTACTACGCCCCGAGACTGGTCCGCGCCTCCACAACCGACCCGGACCCACGGCCGACTCCAAACCTTCTGATTCTGAACCTTTTAAAACCTTCTGAAGATTATCATCTTTGAAAGATTTGCGCAATGGGAGTGCATGACTTGATGTAAGCTTTTGGACATACGTCATTGCTAAGCGCGTGTATGTCTGTAGAATATGGAATATTTATTATGTGGTGTTTATATCCTGTTGAAAACAACAATTTTTTGCTTAATTTGTGTTTTTGTCTTTTGGGTATTTTTTAGTTTTCTTTAACAGACATACATGTGCTAAGCAATGGCGTATGTCCGAAAGGTTACATCGAGACTTCTGAAGATTATCTTCAACCTTGGTCCAAAACGAATTTTCACACGACGGCGTATTAGTGCAAGGCGTGTAATATAATGTTTTAAAGTCAAAACTAATATTTATAACTACCTACCTTAGTAGAAGTGGTGTGTAATTAGTTCTAAGTTTTCCAATGCTGAATGTAATGATATAGAAACGTTTGAAACTATTTCACTGCATGGAATATGAGTAAATGTTTAATCAGTCATTTTGGAATATTGACGAACATATAGTTCCAGAAGTTTCTTGAATGTTGCAGAATAAATAGGTACTTCGTAATCTACCTTCTCCTGAGGATGTGCTCAAAGTTTTATATATATATATATATAGGTAACTTAATATTTAGCTAATGCCATCCCAAGTACGCAAATGTTCATCCAGCTTGGAATGAAACTGTAGATTATTATAAAAAAACCAACACGCCTTAACACTAACTTATATTATGTAGGTAGTATAAATGTAAGTATATAGGCAATTTCTTCGATTGTGTAAATACGATTTTTTACTATAAAAATTTAATGTTTCTATGCCTAACTAGTTTCAAATAACAAAGCCAATGGGTTGAGCTATGAATTAAAAGTTATTATAGCAATTGGTGAAAGAACCAACAAATAATACAAAGAACTTAGACATGCATTAATATACAATTAGCCACTCAGTTAAAGTGAGAAAAAAAGTTAAATGGTGATGAATTAAGAATTATAAATGAAGTGATTCCAGGATTACAACGTAATTTCAAAGTCGCATTTTTTGTTTATTTTTATTTCTATTAAATTTTATGTAATGTATACCAGGGTATATTTGCTATCACAAAGATTTGTCACACGGATACGCTTGGTACGTTATCCCATGTTGAAGAAAGAGAATATATACAGGTTAATGCTGCCACACGCGTTCGATTTATGGGTATAGCAGAAACACGCATGCGCATTAGACTCTTACCAGTTTAACTTGCGTGAAATGGCACCGGCGCAAATCATTGCATATTTAAATTTCACCTTCCACGCTCCCAAAGAAGTATAACTTTAAAAATAATTATTTTCATACTTTAATAATGATTTTAAGCTTTATTATGTAACTGACAGGACCTGACCAAACGTTTTATTTTACAACAAGGAATTTAAGGACGGGCATGTCCTTGTGACGTATTTGGCCTTAGTAAACAAAGCCTTCAGTTATTATAAAAAAAAAAGATGTAGCGCAGCGTTCGTCGTGTTAACGAGAACTAACAAAATGGTAAATATAACCAACGCCATGTATGTTCTAACACAATTTTATCTGCTAATGAATTAAGTAGAAATAACCCGAAGAAAACCGAAAGCAGAAACTGTGTTCACTGGTTTCAGCATTTAAAATAAAATGTACTATTAGCTGTGGCTCTAGAGGTAGGGATTTTTCGCGAAAAAAATCTGAACCTCCAAATAGACTGCTTATGATAATTTCCGCACCAACGGTTACTTCCTTGTAACTGGTGAACGTCTACAAGAGGAGACGTTGCCTTATTTGACCGGACCATTCAGAAAGTGTTTCCTCCCGCGCCGAATTATTGCGATTGGTGTACTGACAGGAGAAATGTACCTGAAATAAATTTGACAAATCATGAAGTACAGACGATGCTGCAGTGTTTTGACTCTCAGCTAGTTTCGAAATCTTTTTTGTGTAAAATACATGCTCCGAGTTATTAGATAAATAAAAAAAAAATCAATGCACATGCGTTTTTCAACTGGTTTTACATTAATTTAATTTTTTTAATTTTTTTTAATAAACCACTAGCTACGTTGTATATCTTGCTTTTAAACACAACTGGACGTAACGCGCATTGCTCTCTGGAATTTATTCATTAGATTTCCACTGCATGGTGCGCGCGAATTTCGTGCATATGTATGTTACGGGTAATGCTAGAAGAAGAAGTAAACCTAGGTTTAACCGGGTTAACTTAGCATTCTAAGTTTGTTGGGTAAAGTCCGAAAAGTTACTAAGATCACTTTGGATTCGGCGTCTACCCGTGTACACCTTGGTCCATCCAACGTTGACTGAGTAATGTTAGGTGTTGCGTCATTCCTGAGCACGTGGCATGGAACGCGCGAACGCCGACCTTCCCCGCGCCGCTCAGGGACAGAATGGCGGCCGAATAGAGAGCACTTGCGGTGTTCCGTCAGCGTTATCATAAAACTTTTCCAAAGTTATTGCCTGTGAATGTATCGAATTTACTTTACTTAAATAACGAAGAGCATTTGCAATTAACAAGGTATTGTCATAATTACAATTTCGATTACATTTCACTACGAATTTTCTCACTCGAAATAATTTAAATAGGCATGTTAAGTTAAGTTATCAAAAGTTAAATTCATTTAATGAAACTGAAGTTAAAAAAACATTTGGGTTTTCTAACATTGACGAGTCAGCGTTGGATAGACCTAAGAGTAAACGGATAAACGCCGAATCCAAATTTATTTCAGTGATTTTTCGGACTTTACCCAACAAACTACGAAAATTCTAAGTTGAACCGTGTAAATCTAAGTTTACTTCTAGCATTGTTACCAAGAACACATACACTACAAAAAATTAGTTGTCTGTAAAGTCGGTTTACGGACGATAGTTTAACGTGACGTCATAACAAAACATTGATGAAATTATTGCATAGTTTTATGAAACAAATTAAATCATTTTTATTGAATTATCACTATTTTGTATGGATACAAAGAAGGAGTGAAATGAAATTTACAATTTAATTGATAAATTTACTTTTATTTGCACTCATTAATTCAAATATGTTTATTACTTTAACGAAGAGATTATTTTAACTATAACTTCTATACATGTTTGCTATTTAACTTATTCCAATAATTGTTCTTCTGTTAAGGATAGGACGATGATAGGAAAAGTAGGAAACGAATGGGAGTGTTTCAAGTTTAATGTGCCTCGGAAAAGTCAAATCGATGGTTTTTTCCAATCGAGTGTAAGAGAGATCGATGCGGCGCAAGCGTACAATGAGCGTAACGGGACAAAGCGTAACGGGACAATGAGTCATCCTTTTTCGTGCGTGTAGCCGGCGTTCATCGATTTATTAGACGTTGTCACGTCAAAAATTTTCCCCCTCGGTGTAACTAAGGACACGTGGCTTGAAAAAAAAAAGTCCGAATATATGCTAAACGCAGATTCTTCGGGGTGAGTGGTAGGTGCATCGGGGAGATAGGCACGGGTCACCGGCTACCCCGAGCCTTGACCGACTGCGGCGGAGTCGTCCCCTGGCCTTGAGCCTCGTGCCGTCTGTCGGGCGCCCCAAGGCCCGGCCTGCAGTCGCGCCTGCTGCTCTCACAGCGCACGGAAACAGTGGCAAATGGCGACTACTTCCATTGCATTTCAACGTTACGAAATATTCATCAAAATTTTAAATATATATATATATATATATTAAGCTTGGAGTTCTTATAACTAGAGACCCAGAAATTTCGCGGATTCATTTAGTCGCAAGCTAGAATGCAAACCTCCACACTGTCGCACTGTGTTCATGATTGGACCGCAGTTATCTGGACACGCCCCTGTACGGCCGTGAGCCAATGATGTCCAGCTAGAAGAGAAGTAAGCGAATCACTTAGTGCCAAATAACAAGGATAAAAATGTTCTCGCTAAGAAATCAACCAATGGGGAAGTAAACATGGGTCGAGCACACCAATAACTTAGAATTCTATCCTGAGACCACAAGAATCCGCGAAATTTCCGGGTCTCTACTTATAACGGATAAAATTTTCCTTTATAATAAAAAATTAACGACAAAGTAATAATAGAACACTAGGTAATATTCTGCTTCAAAGAATTTTTAACATATTTAGAACATTAACCAACATGTCTACCACCGCAGCCATGTATGTACTCGGCTTCTATCGGTCGCACGGAGTAACGTAAACGGTTGGAGCTTACATTAGCATTGCCGAGCTAGTCCGTGCTGTCGCAGAAACTCCGTTACTTGAGATCAGTCTCCGTTTACGTGTCATTGCAGAACGGGCCTAAGGCCGGGCACGCGCGGAATGAGACACGAAACGAACCGACGCGACAATTTGTTGCCTACCGTGTTCTCACATAAGTAGTTGAAATGCCCACAGGATCGTACTTATCGCGATCAGACACGAGGCGACAACTTCGAATGTCTGCTCCGACTTCGTCGCGAGAAAACTGTCTGATGGCTTCGGGAAGCCTAAGATGTCCATCAAGTTCTGTCCCTGTCCGAACACGCCCGAGTATTCACCTTCGGCCAACCTCGGGTTTATTTATATATATTTATATTTCTCTGTTTATTTTAATGTAGCTATACTAACCTAACTAACCGTCCATAGTGTTTTAAAGTGTTTTAATGTAGCTAACCTAACCGACCACTTTTAATAATTGAATTAATTTTTCCTGCGCAAAAATAAAACAAATCCCGAAGTTGGCCGAAGGTGAATTGTTCGGGTGTAATCGGGAATGGCAGAACTTTATGTGCATCTTAGGTCTCACGATGGCTTCAGTGTTCTGCGCATGCGCGAGTGTAAAAAAAATTGTCAAAAAAAACATGCTGTAGTATGTTTGTAGCTTACTAGTTAAAGACTTATTCATTATTACTTTATTTGAGTAAATATTCACTTACAAAGTATTTTAATTGAGTTTTCCTCAGTATGGACCTAGATGCAGATCAGTTAGAATGTTTAGTACAAAAAACACCTATTGTATATGATCCATCTTTTTCAGGAGTATCACAGCAACAATTTCATTTCCAGAATTTGGGAAGAAATAACATCTCCAAGTACTAGACCTCAGTTCGTTGCTCAGCAGACAAAAATAAAATGTAGTTTACTATTGAAGCCTCTCAGAAGAATATATATTCTCCACTCCGCAACCTCACCGAAAGTGAACCTCATTCAAGAATTTTTCGTATTAGAAGAGACAATATAGCACAGTTTTCAATCTCCTAGTACTTAATCGGCGTTCAATTCTAAATCGTAATTATTGTGACGCGAAGTCCGTCAAATTATTCAAGCATCGCATGCAACTCATTGGAAATACAAATTACTAACAAGTATATGTATTTAAATCAAATATCAAATTTAATTTACTCATGAAATTGATTCGATATGTTCTCTCTGATTGAGGGTTAAGAATAAACTTCCAATGCAAAAAAATTGGTTGTCTGTAAAGTCGGTTTACGGACGATAGTTTAACGTGACAACGTCAGGAGTGAAATGAAATCTACAATTTAATTATTGATAAATTTACTTTTATTTGCATTCATTAATTCAAATATGTTTATTACTTAAACGAAGAGATTATTTTAACTATAACTTTTATACATATTTGCTATTTAACTTCTTCCAATCTGTGTTATTCTGTTAAGTATAGGACGATGATAGGAAAAGTAGGAAACGAATGGGAGTGTTTCAAAGTTTAATGTGCCTCGAAAAAATTCAAATCGATGGTTGTTCCAATCGAGTGGAAGAGAGATAGATGCGGCGCAAGCGTACCATGAGCGTAACGGTACACCGCTATACGGGACGATGTGCGTAACGGGACACTTTTTTCGTGCGTGCAGCTGGCGTTCATCGATTTATTAGACGTGGTCACGTCA
The DNA here is from genome assembly GCF_032445375.1 of Bacillus rossius redtenbacheri. Classification (NCBI taxonomy): domain Eukaryota; kingdom Metazoa; phylum Arthropoda; class Insecta; order Phasmatodea; family Bacillidae; genus Bacillus; species Bacillus rossius. Next base: position 56,709,882 of record NC_086333.1, read on the forward strand.
AAAAACAATAATTGCACAAAACAACTACAGAGCTACGTAGTTAAACTTTGACTGTAATTTGAAACTCCGTGTTGTAACAGTGCATGAATCACTCTCCACGACACATCCCCTGGAGAAGTCCGTGGTGCCTTTGAATATGTATACTGTATAGAAGTCGCCAGCCCAAGTTAAAATTTCTAATACGGTTTTGAGGTAGTTGGTTAATTCACCGCCGCAATCGCCACCATCTCTAGGGCATCGACTTGTGGTGGTCCCTAGCGGACAAGTGTCGAACTCTTCAAACACCCCTTCCCCCTCCCGTTGAACAACCTTGAGCTGCAGTTAATGATAGGTGGGGGGTGCGGGGAATGACAGCGGGCGACAGTTCTGCGCTCTAACGTGTAAATAACAACTAAGACGATACAGGGCGTTACGGCAGCGCACTGCAGCGGTGAAGTTCCCAAGCTGCTCATCATACGCTTCTGAAAAACGTAGAGTAAATCCTATCCACTCGCGACTTCTATACAGTATATATATTCAAAGGTGGTGCCCGGAAGGCCAGCTGGCTCGTGGACGGTGGCGCACTGGTGTACTCACAGGTGCTCTGGACCGCGCTGTGGCTGTGTTGGACAGGCGGAGAGCAAGGGCGCCAAGGCGACGGAGTACGGCCTGGTGTTCGGGGTGTTCGAGCTCGTGGTGTTCCTCGTCAGCCCGCTGTACGGCCAGCACGTGAGTACCGCCGCCACCCCCTAACTACCCCCTAACTACCCCCTAACTAAATTATTCTGCTTGTTAGATTTCATGATTCTGCTCATAAATTTTAATAAATTAAACCATATTTTATTTACATCAAAGGTTTTTTCAGCTAAATAAGTGGTTTTTGAAAGTTTTTTTTTATATGAACTTAAGGGAGATTGTGCCCCGCCACCTTGGATTTTTTTTTTCATCTTTTTTTACCACACAATTCTAATTTTCAAATATTTATCCCAATTTTTTTTTTGGCATTTCGAGGCATAACTCATATCTCCCAGACCTTCTATAGGTACCTGGTTGCAACCACATATTTATCAACAGGCTCTTATAGTCTGTAAACGCCGCGAGGAAATAACTTATTAGCCGTCATGATAATCACACCAGTTCACACGTATTTACTTCAACATGTAGCCGAAGCTAAGTCCCATGTCATATCAGACCAAAATATATATTTTTTTATCGCGGAAGCTTAAATGCAAACGTCAAAATAATAATAGCAAGATGGACGGGCCTGATTCCCCTTAAGTCTTTAGTATACTTATTAACTATGCTTCTAAAATATCGTGTTTTAGCTCATAATTTAATAAAACATTATATAACCATTTGTAATTGTTTATAAAAGGCTTTTACCTACTAAATAAATCCTTATTTAATGGTTTTTTATATGAACAATGCCAAATTATTAAAAGTCGGTCCTAACATGTAATGAAAGCATGAAACCATGCAATTTTAGATTAACCGCAGGGACGTACCCTTCGTGTTATTATGTTTTTTAAATAATATAATTCACAAACTGATAAAAAAATTATGGTTTTCCCAAAGCCATATGAATGTGAGTTTTTTTCAGGCGGGCAGTTCCCGGCAAAACGTCGAAAGCTTGCGCATTTGTGTGTTGTAAGACATCGGTACCAGGACGAGGGTAATTCACGGACCATCTCTTCCTGACAGACATGGACCCAGTCCTCCAGCTACATGGCTCTCTCGTTGCACGGCGCCAAGCTCAGCTTCCCCTATCTAGAGACATGCAAAATTCGCTGATTCATTTAGCGATAGGCTAGCGTCAAAACAACTATACCTTCGTACCGCTTCCGCGATTGGCCCACATTTTATCCGGGGAACTGTGAGCCAACGGGAAACACTAAACCAAGAAAGTGCCGAATTACGGACAGCCTAGTTAAGACATCTCACGCGTCAGTAGCCAATGAACAGGTGTCATTTCCGCGAGTATTTAAAGGACTGTGGAGTCTATCCTAGAGGTCAATGAATCCGCGAATTTTGCAGGTCTCTACTGGCAAAGGCTATGCTACTAGGAGCTCGTATGTCTCACTGACCCTCCCCCAGTAGGCAGGGGCGCTACACGGCCCGGTTACAAACCCACTGTCCTATAAACATAGATCATCTGGACGATGCTGGGGCGTGTATCTGTGTCTCAACACGGGTACAACAGTCTATTTTTAAAAAATCCGCTTTCTCCGCTGGATAAACATAACTACTGTAGTTTCAGTTTATTGTTGTCGACAGGCGGAGAAGAAAGGTATATTAAAAATTAAAAAAATATGGAGGAATACTACATACAAAAATTGTATTCTACATACTGTATAATACATCTGTTTTCTTTTTTAAAATATCAATTCAATTGATTTTAATGTTGAAAATTATTCAATGTATTAAAATTTATCTGGGTGTTACGTGAGAAAATAATACTCTACGCAGATTATAATTAACTTTTTTATCGTATCGCTTAGCGGCTGGTAACTAAAAATAAGGCATCTTTTATCTGCTCAAGGTCCACTCCCGGCGCCTCGGAACAGAAACGGCGACGACAGAAAGCAAAGGCCAATTGCTTTTCTGACTGTCGGTGACGCAGTACTACGGACATCTCTAATTCCGTTAACCCCAAACCATGTCTCTTGCGATAACCTAGGACTAGTCAATCAGAAGAAGGCGTGAAACAAAAAAAAATGATTCGAGTCTTTTAGTATTCGCCAGAATGTGTAGCATATAACCTCGGTAACGAGCAAATTTATGTGTTTTGAATGTTGCAAATACACTTATAATACGAAACTTTGACATAAAATTTAACGTATAATTCTTTCAGATAATAAATATATATATATACGAAAATTTGGTTTTCAAGTAAATTTCTGAACGCGAATCACACGTAGTTTCCACACCCACTGCTAGAAAGTATTAGATTTACCTATTAGTATTCAATTTTTATTAAATTTATGTGTATTTATTTGCTTACTTTTTACAGTTGGCTAATTAAACTTACGATTAGTAACAAAAAAATATTAAATATACTCTAACTCTGTATTCCTTTTTATTGCCTATGTGTCTACAGTTTACTATAACATTTTTGATTACAAATATTAGAATATTCAGTCGTATATACAAATATATTGAAGAAATATATTTCAGTCGAAATGTTAATTTAAGCAGGCATTTTAGTATGTATTTATATTTGTAAATTACAAAAACCGAGAAATTGTAATTTTTTAGGTTTTTTTTCTTTTAGATTTTATTGCCAACGAATTAAAACCTAGTAAGCATAAAACAATTATTTAAATGGTAACAAACGTTTCTATTTAAATATTTTGGTGCTTTGAGCGCGAAAACTAATTGCTTTTTTTCTGTTAATTGTTCAGGTATTTGCTTTTGTGAAACAATAGAACAAAACCGCCCTTTCTCAAATGAAAAGTGTACTTTTTTAACCTCGAGTCACCTCTCGTAGTTAGCAGCGACGTTCTACGGGTGACACAGAATCTTGCATCATACATACGACTGTTCTGCTTTCACACACAAAGTATGAAACGAACTGACGTGCAGATGTTTTATGTGCAAACATCTTAGCTCTCGGTGTACGGCATTTGTTATGAGTAATTTCGTGAACGTAACGGAAGTCTTAAAAAAAAAGTCGCATGGAACGGAAATGTGTTATCACGGTGCTGCCATCTGTGGCCGATGGCACGAACCAAAGATTAATTATATAATTTAAAATTTTGCTCTCTAAATCGAATGATTCGATAGTCGACGTAGCTGCGCCGGCAACGGATTCTACGTGTGATTCGCCTACATGAATGTAGTTGAAACAATTAACGTATTATGTATCACACTCGGTATTATCCTCACTAATATTATAAATGCGAAAGTAACTCTGTCTGTCTCTCTGTCGCGCTTTCACGCCAAAACTACTGAACCGATTTAAATGAAATTTGGTACACAGATAGTCTAGAGCCTGAGAAAGGACATAGGCTACTTTTTAATGCGAAAAAACGGTTGTAAGGGGTGGAAAGGATGGAAGTATCGTCATTTTTAGAGAGCTAGAAGCTTGAAACTTATTTTTTAGGCTGTTGATTCGATATAAATAAATATGACATCAAAGTTTGTAAAAGTTTTACCATGAAGGGTGTAAAATAACAATAGGGAATAGGGGATGAAAGTTTGTATGGAAATATGTATGGTTTATGTGAATGTTTTATAAGTTTGCGACAAGAGACAAAATATTAGAGCTATTCTGATGTAACATTTACGGAGTCATTACAAAACGTGAAACTGAAGTTAACGCGAGTAATAAACTTGCCAAGCACCACGCCGTACACAATGAGCGCTGTTGCGTCCACGCGGGGGGGTGGGGGGGGGGGGCGAGCGCGGCGTGGTACGGCGCGGTGTAGGTGGGGAAATATGCCTTAGTGTGCTTACCCGAACGGGCAAACACGTGAGGGCAGACTACTGTGCCACACGCATGCGAATACTGATTTTTTCCGGTGCATAGTCATTATTATCCACTGCAAATTGATTACAATTCGATTTGCTTACAGGATTTTTTGTTTATTTAATTAATGTTCGTCGTGAAATACAAATAACTTTAAGTTTTTGGGTTAGGTTATTAAATATTTTTTTTTCTTTAGTTGGGTCATTGTTTTGTTTATTTAATTCGTCAAAAGTAGATTACTTTCGATTTTAGTTAGATGTTATTACGTCATTATTATTTGTTGTATATTTGGATATTCGCTAGGTACCTGAGAACGGTAACTCCTTTCGTTTATTTTGTAATAACGAACAATCTCAGTACAATTTTTTTTTCATAAGATTTTTGTTGGTTTTTGTGAATCATACATAAAATACCATTGTTGTCATTAAATTTGTAGTTGGTTTGCTTATGTATTTTCGTATTACGAATTTTTCATAATCTTTTGCGTTCTTTATGTTCTTAAAAAAAATAAGTAGGTTTATTTTGCTTTGATTATGTTCTTACGTTAAGTGTAAAAAGTTATAGTATAGAGGTTTTGTTTATTTGGGTCAATAAAAGTAGTTGAATACTAATTCATTTAGGTTCTTAAATATAATTTAGGTTCTTATAAAATTGAATAAATGTAAATAAGTAATTTTCGTAATAGGAACTTTTGTTTTCTGTGTTTACGGACAAAAGTGAAATAAAGTGTAAATAGTTATAGGTATATTGTTAATTTGTATTAATAATAATACTTTTCTAATCAAGATGTTAACATTTTTATTCGTGTACGTTAGATAGCAGATTTTTTATGTTTAATTACGTTGTTTTTATTCTAATATGCCTAGAAAACGCAAAAGGAGAAAATGTGTTGACACCCCGTATTCCAATAATTTTGACTGATTTGCCATTTCAATTTAAAAGAGTGCAGTTTCCCTTAAAAGCAGCATACCTTATGTACTTATATACTTAAATAATTTAATAAGCTCTTTGCAGTGAAACACTGAAAATAGCTCATTAAAGTATTTATACGTGTGTGTCTTATTTGTAAAATAATAAGCTTAAATAATTAAAAATGCTACCCAAAGACATTATTCCACGCGGACGAAGTCGCGGGCACAGCTAGTTTTTAATAACTCTACATTAAACTTCGTGCCCGAATTTCGTAATAAGTATAAGTGTATTTGCAACGTGAGAAGCCATTAATTTGCTCGTTACCGAGGTTATATTTTACAGATTTCTGGCATGTACTGAATGAGTCGCTCACATTATTTTTTTTTTTTCTGTTAGCTTATCATCTGTAATTGTTCAATCAATTTTTCTTTTAAATAAGTCCAGTGACATTAAAAATCGGAATGAAAAATAAATAGTAAACTAACTGAAAGATTAAGGAAGAATAATAAGATTTTTTCAAGCAAAATTTAGAATAAGTTGAAATTTTCATTCCTGTCGGGGTTCGAACTGTCACCGAGGGAATGATCAACTGTGTGCTCGCCCACTCCAGTAGAGGAAGAAGGTGAAAACCTCGTGGCTTTGTGACCAGCGGGCGCTGTATTGTCCGTAGACGTGCTTGCACAGTTGTTATCTCAGTATTGTCCATAACGATGTTTGTTCTTCATTTCCAGCTGAACAGGCTCGGGCCGAAGTTCCTCTTCAACGCTGGGATATTCACAGTCGGGACTTGCGCCATACTCTTTGGGTAAGCGTGGTCCACTTTACTAACGTGCATTGTCTGGTTGGAGGGTTTTCATTTTTGATCATCCCATAAAAATGTGCTCTTTTCCCGTGCAGCATTTCGGTTTGCAGTAGGCTTTGCAGATTGACTTATAATCGAACTAGTTTTTGCTTTGAAACTCGCACTCAAGCGCCATGTTGTTTTTGGTGTTAAACATCTTATCCCCTTGCACACGTCATTTGGTAGAAGTAAATTTATGAATGTAACTTCTGTCGCATGGAACGGAAAAGTGCAACCACGGTGCTGCCATCTGTGGCGGATGGTGGAAAACAAAGTTAAAAAGCTAAATGTAAACTTTATAATATTAACGGTGTAATGAATTTTTACAAAATGGGCAGTATTTTAATAAAATTATTTGTGGAAAGTTCAGGTCCAAAGCAAGAATTTGTTTTTTTTTCATGTCTTTTTCGCTTTTATCGGAGCCGTTTGGTTATAAAGTTAAAAATTTAGGTCCAGCAGGTGTGGAACCTGCGTTTGATTCGCGTTAAAAATTTATTTAAAAACACAATTTGTGTATATTTATAATCTCTGTATTATTTTTTAAGAATTCTACGTTAAATTTTGTGTCCCTAGTTTCGTATTATAAACTTATTTGCAACATGAGCTTTCAAACATAAAGACGTATGATTTTGCTCGTAACCGTGATTATGTTACACATCTCTGGCTAGTACTAAAAGACACACTCACCTTTTTTTTCTTTTTTTTCTGTCATTTCTCTCAAGTGTTGTTTCCTCCCTTCCATCTGTTGCTCTGTTAAAAAAAAATTTAAAAAAAAATGTCGTTTACAATTATAATGAGTGATTGGTGAACACCTTCAATGGGAAGTGTGTATCATCTTGTAACTATCAGTTTGGCAGTATTAATGAAATAAATAAAAATTTCTTTAGTTGGTTCACACGGTTTGTTTTATTTTAGCCACTTCTTTACATTTTCGTTTTCTGTTAAGACAGTTTTACAGGCACTTGATCTTCTTGCTTAGTTTTAATCGTGGAAATATTGCCACTAAAACAATTATTATTAACTTAAATTTTAATAAGTGAAGTAAGCTTGCAAAAAATATAGCAGAGATAACAATTTTCATGTACATTGACAGTTCGTGTAATGTGTCCAACTTAAGGTGTGAATGTACGGAAATTTTGGAGTCGGTAAGGAAATTTTACATTTTAAATGCGGGAAATTCACAGAATGTTGTTGGCAACACTGGTCTCTCTATCGCTTATAAGAAAGAGTGCCCGGAGTATGAACGGCGAAATTTTTACTCATATCTATATATCGGTCTTTCGATATATCTTCAGGATGATATCGATAAATCACGGATTCTAAAATCCAAACTTTTGCCCTTGATTTGCTTATTATGAAATTAAAATTAATGTATCAGTAGATTAACATTTAGTTCTTGGCATATCTGAACATTTAAAATGAAAATACCTAAAAAAATAAATATTTAACCCATTCTTGCAAAAGCCAAGTTGGTTTTTACCTGCCAAAATTTACCAAATAGTTATAGCAATGAAAGGTAAAAAAAAAGTAAACAAAAATTCTTAAAAGATGCTCTTGAGACTTGAGTTAATATGTCATTATCGGGTCTTATTATGGAGTACTTATACTACTAGTAATGGTGTACAATCAACATGTGATTATATATATATTGTATGGTGAAAATATTATTTTATATCAGTTCGATATTATTGGGACAGAATAACATTATTAGAGTCCCGGAATTTCGCGGATTCCTCTGGCCTCAGGATAGAATTCAAAGTTATAGGTATGCTCGACCCATGTTAACTTTCCCATTGGTTGATTTCCTAGCGAGAACATTTTTATCCTTGTTATTTGGCACTACCTGATTCGCTTACTTCTCTCCTAGCTGGACATCGTTGGCTCACGGTCGTAGAGGGGGCGTGTCCAGATAACTGCGGTCCAATCATGAACACAGCGCGACAGTGTGGAGGTTTGCATTCTAGCTTGCGACTAAATGAACGCGCGAAAATTCCGTGGCTCTAAACATTATTGAAAATATCTATTCGAAAGTATCGATGTTGTCACATATATATATATATCGATGTATCGTGCTCCTAGCGAAAAGGGAGAGGTGATCCCACACCGCCGCTGTCTGTTCTCCCCCGCAGGTTGCTGGACAGGGTGAACGAGCACTACCCCTTCATAGCGCTGTCCTTCCTCATCAGGATCGTAGAGGCCATGGGCAACGCGGCCTTCCTCACCGCCAGCTTCGCCATGATAGCCAAGGAGTTCCCGGACAACGTGGCGACCACGTTCGTGAGTGGAGGCCTCCCGCGGAGCTGCGCGAGGTGGCTCCGAATCCCAACCGCTAGAGACCTGCAAAATTCGCGGTTTCGATGGCCTTCGGGATAGACTGCACACACCCCATGTACACTCGGGGCGAATAACGCAAGTTCATGGGCCGCCGACTTGTAAGTCGTCCCAGCTGGTTTTGTCTGTGATTAGAATCCTTCTTCGGTCGAGGGTTTATAACTGGTTGAGATTCGTCCAGACGAACGGTAAGCCAATAGCAAAATTATCTAAGAAGTATATGTGTTTGAATTCTAGCCCATCACCGAATGAATCCGGGAAATTTTGCAGGTCTCTGCCGATCGCTAAGAAAGTTGGTACTCGGGGGGTTTCTGAGGTCGCTGAAAACGAATCTGAGATCCAATTTTATAAAATCAAGATGGCGGCCTAAAAAAACCGTTTACCATTTCCTACAAACTTTAATCAATCGCTACGAAATTTGGTTAATTTTTTTATTATTATTTCCCTTGGAAGGGACGCCAGAAATACCACTCTACCCGGTCCAAAGTTAGAATTTCTTAAGTTTAAATTTCATTTTTTTCGATTTTTGGCCAGCCATTTTGGGATTTGGAACCACCGTGGTCCGGGAACGTACCTCGGGCAAGACAAGACAGCTCGTTCGAACACACTGGATACCATAATACCGGACAGCCTGTAGCAGAACGCAAAATGTTCAGCAATCACATTTTATAGGCGAGACGCAATTATTGTTAACTTTCGGTTCATGAACTACGCAACGTAAGTATTGTTAACTTCCAACTTTCATGCGGTTTGGCTTGCGTTTCCGACGGCCATATTTGAAGAGAAGTGTTCTGAAAACTGTTAAATACTCAGACGTTTAGTGCATAAAGGCCCACTGTTTCTTTTTATCATATGCATCATGTTTACACTTGTTAAACTTTCACACAGTGAAATAAATTAACCATTTTAAATCGAATTATTGAAAATTTATTTATTTTTCATGAAAAATTTGAATTATCAAAAGACATCCGGGGTAGACTTTTGTTTTCACCTGTGTTTGTCAATGACATCTGGAGACACGTGCTTTTAAACGACTGTGATCACCTTACGTTGCTTGCGTGTTAAATCGTTATGTTCCTTGCGTAGTTTATAAATTCTGCATTAAACTTGTATACTTACATACTAAAAACTACACGCTTGAATTCCTCAGTAAGTTGTAACGTAGCTACTGTAACCTATAAACCACAAGAACTTAGCTTGATATATGTTTTCAATTATTTAAAAAGATAACTTGTTGAACTTTGATCAAACCCACCAGAGTAAAGTTCATGAACTACGGATACCGTGTGCGTGATCTGTGTTTGCGAGAAGTGAATGCATAAATAAATTATTTTCGTATGTTATCAGACAGCAATTTCCATCACTCAGTGATTTCCCGTATCTTGAATCGCCAATGAATAATATATTCACGTCCAAATCAATGAACTTTTCATGAATTTGAAGTAAATTTTCTGGCGTGAGTATAATATTCAGATAATGATACAGCAGAGTGCCGTATTCATAAGACAATTTAGCTGCTAAGCACACTGGCCACTCAATTTCCACGCTTGCTTTGTATGTCACAGAATTTACAAAATGGTACCTACGTAGTTTTATGACATATGTACAGAAAATAGGAATATGCAAATAAAAATAAATAGTAAGTCCATACTATGGATGTAAATTCAACAACCTAGTTTTCAATTAAATATGATTATAATTTATCTTGCTTAGATAATTGTACATAACATTAATGTAAATTATATTTAATAAGATTTCGCATGCATTTGCAGCCACCGATTGAATTGCTTCACTTGTAGATTATTTCGACGTCAATGTTTAATGATTAGTCTCCCACTTTTCGGTCGAATTTGCAGTCTTAAACTTCAGAACTTCAGATAATCACTTGACTACTATACACTGGACGTGTGGAGCAAAAATTAAAACTATGTAAAGTATGTTTGTGTGTTATGTATGTTTTGAGACATTTCATATGTTACATGTTACTGAATCAGTTATAGTATACACCTCCAAACATTTTCGTGGTCTTTTTTTTTAGAATTGTAAAATTACCACATAATCTCTCAAAAAATATAATTTTGAGCTGACTTTTTTTCGTACAAAGAAAGAAAAATAACGCGTAACACATAACTTCTTGAATAAGAATATTCTGCAGCTTTGAATGATACGCATTGACCATTTAAATTAATTTTCTTAGATAAGTTTGAGAATATTATTTATTTTTTAAATATTTAACACAAGTAGATGAATGCGTGATTTTTGTGAAACAATTACACGAAACAGCTGCAAAATTTGATAAACATAATTATTTTAAAGAATATGTGTGTACTCGTTATACTGATAGTTTATGTCTTGTTCCCGCTGGTATATGGTCATGTGTTTCAGGCTTCTTTGGAGACGTTTTTCGGGCTTGGACTCATAGTCGGTCCGACTGTAGGAGGAGCGCTGTATGAGGTACTCATAGCTGTTATCTATACACCTCATACTCTCATTGTGGGTATAAATATTTCTCACATCCCCATCCTTTCAAGTCACCATTTACCAATGTATTTTGTAGCTCTCTGTACGTACTCTGTACGTTCCAATGAATAAAAAAACTCAGCTTACTTAATGAGGTTCGAGTTTGTCTAGAGAGATTCGATAGCCACAGCCGTCCACCAAGAATTCGTTTATTTATTTACATATTTGTTTAAATTTCACCTATCCTGTAGCATCACTCATGTACTAGACCAATAAGTACAATAGACTTGAATAAACGTTCACCAAAGAAATACGTTAAATATTTATAATATTTAATAAAATGTGTGATTTGAGTCATTTTAAATTTCATTACCCATCACTCAACTGAACAAGGTGTTTCTTAAATAGCCCTAAGAGCATAAAACTTTTTAAAAAATGTATTCTTATGCAAGTGCACAACTATTTAAAGTAACATTTTATTATTTTTTGTTGCCTGTAGTAAAATATAAAATATCCGGTACCTATACAAGTCGCGCCTGATGGGTAGGCCACTTTTTGGCATTCACGGTATAATCGGTACTGGTTATCTGGACGTATAAGGGTGTCGAAATGTTAGGTGCAGCAGAAAAGTCATAAAATAAGCATTTAATTATAAAAATAAATATAATACTAATGTACGTAACCTTACTTATGTGCCCTTAACCTGTTGAATCCAGGATGATGTTAATAAACTTATTTCTATTTCTTGTGATTGGAAAATACTTTTACAAACTGGTTCTTAACTTACAACGATGAATCGTGCTGTAAATTAAAGGGACCAACGTTAACTAAAACAAATTGTAAAATAGATAAAAACCGTTTTGAATCGGTCATTAGGAAAGTGGAAGTACACAATTATATTTTCAATGTTTTCTCTGCATATTTCGAGCACCGATGTGTGTGTATATATGTGTATGTGTGTGTATATCTAAGCAGGTACAAAATTCTTTAGGGCAACCAATTTTTTTTTGGGGGGGTTGGGGGTTCCGGGGCAAATATGTTTCCAAATCTGAAACTTACGGCTCATTTTCACGTAACATTTATTTATTATTGTTTTATTACAACTCCTGCCTATATTCAACTACACGACCATTCAAAATTAATTTTTGTCATAAATTTAATGGAAAACTATGTATATCAGCCGGTCACAATTTTCTTAATTGTGGTTTAACAATCCAAGTTCTGAAAATCCAACGACGTAGAATTGTTATGGAAGAAAAAACTTATCCAACCAAGATGACTTATTTTGGTTCGTATCTGTTCACTTCTGCCCTTTTTTAAGTTTTTTTTAATTTAATCCATTTTTATATATTTATAATATATTGATTTATGCATACGAAGGCTATTCGTTAAGTACGCTCCGTTTGGTCATTAAAAAGTATACTGGTGAGAAAAAATTCACAGTTTTAGTTTACTACATAATTACTTCACATTTTCACATAATGGCCATTCTGTTCCAAACACTTTTCATAACGCTGCACCAGTTTCTTTGACCCCCTTTGCACAAAATCTCGCCGCTTGAAAATGGAAAGGACGCCTTGGCCATAGGCATCATGGACTTCGAATACGCAATGCGTGTAGCCTAAGTACAGGCGCTTAGTAAACATCTCCGGAAAACATTTAAGCAATCTCCGTATTCGAGTTCTAAAAAAAGATAGCCGCCGTTTGGCGTCATTTTGGTTGGTTAAATGTTAAACGTGGGTATACAATTTCAGAAAAAAATTACAAAATTACGATTGTCAACTGTTTTAACTTCCAGGCGACAAACTTAAATTTCAGAGAGTTTAAAAAAAAACTGGTGCAGCGTTGCGGAAAGTGCTTGGAACTGACGTGAAAATGTAAAGTAGTTCTGTAGTAACTAAAACTGTCTCGCAAGTTCATTTTTTTTTAATGACCAAATGGAGCTTAGTTTATGAATAGCCTTCCTTTTATATACATATTAAATATATATATATATCTACATGTAGTTTCCCGCCTGAGGCAGGGTCTGCATGGATGGATCGGGGCTGACACTCACAGGAGCCGGCTGCCCTACCCGGGGGAGAATGCGTGAGGGGAGATGAGATGGGGTGTGGAGCAGCTACGGAATGAATTGGTGGGGGAAAAGGGAGTACCCAGAGAAAACCCACTGACCGCGGCCACCGTTTCCTACTTACGAAAAAGCGTGTCTGAAACCAGCCGGGTAATCGAACCCCGGTCACCTTGGTGGAAGGCGAATGTTCCAACCACACTTGTATACTAGCTTTTACCCGCGGCTTCGCTCGCATTGAATCCATTAAATAAGTATCAGAGATCATTACAATAGAAATGAATCAATAAAATATATTTCTCTGTAACAAAAATGAATAATCTTGTATTTCGAATTTTGACCGTCGATAATACAGTGCAACGGTATTACAGTAGGTACTCAGGGTTGGAACTTCATAACTGGAATGCTAGATGGCGTTAAAGTAGCTAGATTTTTGAGATTTTTTGACAAACATTTTTTTTATCTTTCGTAAAAAAAATTATTTTTTAAAAATAAAAAGTATACCTCCAAGAAAATGTGAACAAAGTTTCATGATGATCGGTTAAGTAGTTTTTCACGTGAAAGCGTAACAAACAAACTTACATTCACATTTATAACATTATATAGTAGGGTTTTTTTATCTTTCGTAAAAAAATATTATTTTTTTTTCAATAAAAAGTATCCTTTGTTACTTCTAATGCCTCCAAGAAAATGTGTACAAAGTTTCATGATGATCGGTTAAGTATTTTTTCGCGTGAAAGCGTAACAAACAAACTTACATTCACAATTTATAATATTAGTAGGGATAACAACGAAGTTTGTTCACTCGTTTCATTCTCGGCGGGCCGTTTTGCTTCCAGCTCGGCGGTTACACCACGCCGTTCGCCATCATGGGCTCGATCCTGTTCCTGTCCGCGGTGATGACGGCCTTCGTGCTGCCCTCGCACGACCAGGCGGACGAGATCGCCCACCAAGGAAGTGAGTCGGCTTCTCCTCGGGTTCTCGGCACCCGCGTGTGCCTCCCTGATTTTGCCACTGAATGAAACTTCATCGCCAATGTAAATTTTTATTAACACGTGTCCCGGCACGACCAGTTGGCAAATTATCGTAGTTTAAAAATAAAATAAAAATATTCTAACAATTTTTCACGTCATAATGTTAATGTGGAAAAATTTTCGACACTTCGTGTCTAGTAAACAAAAAATTTAAATTCCGTTGTACGTTTGATGATTTGAGCTAAAGCTCTGGTGTGCTTGAATACCAAATGTATACAGTCTAACCCCAGCCTTCAGCAATCTTAAATGACCTTGATCGCTACCGGAGTCTACAAAAAAAACTTCCCACACACACCGCCGCAGGGAAGTAAAAAAAAAAAGGAGCAAAATTACTTATATGTTCCCTTTCCCCGTCTTGTGTGTATGGGATTCAAAAAAAAATTCTATAAGAAACAAATTGAAGGGGGTTCGATGGGTCTCTCTACGTAAAGTAAGGCGCACACAGAAGTACGGTGTATGAATTTAATGCTATACTATCACCGCGAGTGATGACGCCGTACAACGATGACATACATTTAGCACTGACATGAAAAATTAATAAGTCATACAGGGTATATAATAGCAACAGCACCATGCGCTTGGATTTACTAAAAAGAGAAACTATTATTATGAAAATTCTAACAAAAAGTCTACATGGCCATTTTTACCAAACGGTATTTTCCATATTGTTTTTGCACTAATATATCGAGCTATATCAAGCACGTTTATTCAGAAGTAATTATAAGTTGTTGATAGTATTAATCACGTTAGCACATGATTAGATCGTCACGTCACGTCACGATCGTTTCACGTAGCAATAAGTCAAATTGTGATTTTTTTTTTCTCCACCTTCCGTCCAGGCAAACCATCACCAGAAAATAAATAAGGGTCTCTAGTCTTACTTTCAGAGTCGCAGCAAGTCCGCCGCTGCCGCGGCACTTGACCACCCCGGGGCACCAGCGATGTCCATCGCCTCGCGTCTCTCCAACGCGCCCCGGCCGGCCAAACCTCCACGCTCGTTCAGCGCAGGCACTCGTCCCTTGCGGTCCCTCCACTCCGGCGTCACATCGAGCTGTCCTCGCACCTCGCGGCCTTCACTCGGAGCATTCCACTCGGAAATCTTCGGCTCGGCCCGAACATTACCGAAAGCGTGCAGTATAGTGTACCAACTTAACACTTGCTAGCTCGACAGTGCAATTTCAGAATAGTTCAAGGAATTAAATTTACCAATTAAGTACCAAAAAGAAAAGAAAATTAATTAAATATAAAAAGAAATTAATTAAATATAGAACAATTAGATATAGTGACTAGTAAGTAATAACACACGGTTTAAGCAGTTACCAACATGGTAACAACAGTCGTATGTGTAAGTTTCTAAATAGGCTCAACTTGACACTTATGTTATCAAATAGAAAAAAATGATGGCTTCATAAGAAGACGAATTATGATTCCATTGTCTTTGATAACCATTTGCAAATAAATAGTTCGTAATACCACGAGAAACATAGTGTAACTTTGCACGACATATGGCTATGGTTTGCATTTATGAAAAAACGTGTTTAGATGCAATATTGATCATTTATTTTAAACAAATTGGAGCCTAAATTTATATTTTATTTAATACTTCTTTTAAGCATAATTTTTTTACCATAGGAAAGATAATGGGACTTTATATTGTCAAACCTGGAAAGTTATTAAGGGGACAGTTTGCAAAGAACTTTTAACAATTTGGAGGTGCTGGGACAACACAAGGCATAAACGAGCGGGTTAAGAATACGAATCCCGTATTTTTAAGAAAGTGTACAAACTGACGAACATCTGTAATTTATTTCATGAATGACAGCCAACTGCATGCGCGTGTCGATGTCTGTTCACGCAGCCTCCAGCCTTCTGCAGGTGCTGAGGATCCCGGGAGTGCTGCTGGCCGCCGCCAGCATCATCGTCACGTCCACGAGCATCGGCTTCCTGCAGGCCACCTTGGAGCCTCACCTCAGGAGGACGGTCAGTTGGCCACCTCCCCCCACCACCAACCAGCCTCCCAACCATCCCTCATTCCTGATACAGGCTTCCTGCAGGCCACCTTGGAGCCTCACCTCAGGAGGATGGTCAGTTGGCCACCTCCCCTCACCACCAACCAGCCTCCCAACCATCCCTCAGTCCTGATACAGGCTTCCTGCAGGCCACCCTGGAGCCTCACCTCAGGAGGACGGTCAGTTGGCCACCTCCCCTCACCACCAACCAGCCTCCCAACCATCCCTCAGTCCTGATACAGGCTTCCTGCAGGCCACCCTGGAGCCTCACCTCAGGAGGACGGTCAGTTGGCCACCTCCCCTCACCACCAACCAGCCTCCCAACCATCCCTCAGTCCTGATACAGGCTTCCTGCAGGCCACCCTGGAGCCTCACCTCAGGAGGACGGTCAGTTGGCCACCTCCCCTCACCACCAACCAGCCTCCCAACCATCCCTCAGTCCTGATACAGGCTTCCTGCAGGCCACCCTGGAGCCTCACCTCAGGAGGACGGTCAGTTGGCCACCTCCCCTCACCACCAACCAGCCTCCCAACCATCCCTCAGTCCTGATACAGGCTTCCTAGAGGCCACCCTGGAGCCTCACCTCAGGAGGACGGACAGTTGGCCACCTCCCCTCACCACCAACCAGCCTCCCAACCATCCCTCAGTCCTGATACAGGCTTCCTGCAGGCCACCCTGGAGCCTCACCTCAGGAGGACGGTCAGTTGGCCACCTCCCCTCACCACCAACCAGCCTCCCAACCATCCCTCAGTCCTGATACAGGCTTCCTGCAGGCCACCCTGGAGCCTCACCTCAGGAGGACGGTCAGTTGGCCACCTCCCCTCACCACCAACCAGCCTCCCAACCATCCCTCAGTCCCGATACCGGCTTCCTGCAGGCCACCTTGGAGCCGCACCTCAGGAGGACGGTCAGTTGGCCACCTCCCCTCACCACCAACCAGCCTCCCAACCATCCCTCAGTCCCGATACCGGCTTCCTGCAGGCCACCTTGGAGCCTCACCTCAGGAAGACGGTCAGTTGGCCACCTCCCCTCACCACCAACCAGCCTCCCAACCATCCCTCAGTCCCGATACCGGCTTCCTGCAGGCCACCTTGGAGCCGCACCTCAGGAGGACGGTCAGTTGGCCACCTCCCCTCACCACCAACCAGCCTCCCAACCATCCCTCAGTCCCGATACCGGCTTCCTGCAGGCCACCTTGGAGCCTCACCTCAGGAGGACGGTCAGTTGGCCACCTCCCCTCACCACCAACCAGCCTCCCAACCATCCCTCAGTCCCGATACCGGCTTCCTGCAGGCCACCTTGGAGCCTCACCTCAGGAGGACGGTCAGTTGGCCACCTCCCCTCACCACCAACCAGCCTCCCAACCATCCCTCAGTCCTGAAACAGGCTTCCTGCAGGCCACCTTGGAGCCTCACCTCAGGAGGACGGTCAGTTGGCCACCTCCCCTCACCACCAACCAGCCTCCCAACCATCCCTCAGTCCTGATACAGGCTTCCTGCAGGCCACCTTGGAGCCTCACCTCAGGAGGACGGTCAGTTGGCCACCTCCCCTCACCACCAACCAGCCTCCCAACCATCCCTCAGTCCTGATACAGGCTTCCTGCAGGCCACCTTGGAGCCTCACCTCAGGTGGACGGTCAGTTGGCCACCTCCCCTCACCACCAACCAGCCACCCAACCAGCCCTCAGTCCTGATACAGGCTTCCTGCAGGCCACCTTGGAGCCTCACCTCAGGAGGACGGTCAGTTGGCCACCTCCCCCCACTGCCAACCAGCCACTCAACCATCCCTCAGTCCTGATACAGGCTTCCTGCAGGCCACCTTGGAGCCTCACCTCAGGAGGACGGTCAGTTGGCCACCTCCCCCCACTGCCAACCAGCCACTCAACCATCCCTCAGTCCTGATACAGGCTTCCTGCAGGCCACCTTGGAGCCTCACCTCAGGAGGACGGTCAGTTGGCCACCTCCCCCCACTGCCAACCAGCCACTCAACCATCCCTCAGTCCTGATACAGGCTTCCTGCAGGCCACCTTGGAGCCTCACCTCAGGAGGACGGTCAGTTGGCCACCTCCCCCCACTGCCAACCAGCCTCCCAACCATCCCTCAGTCCTGATACAGGCTTCCTGCAGGCCACCTTGGAGCCTCACCTCAGGAGGACGGTCAGTTGGCCACCTCCCCTCACCACCAACCAGCCACCCAAACAGCCCTCAGTCCTGATACAGGCTTCCTGCAGGCCACCTTGGAGTCTCACCTCAGGAGGACGGTCAGTTGGCCACCTCCCCTCACCCCCAACCAGCCACCCAACCAGCCCTCAGTCCTGATACAGGCTTCCTGCAGGCCACCTTGGAGCCTCACCTCAGGAGGACGGTCAGTTGGCCACCTCCCCCCACTGCCAACCAGCCTCCCAACCATCCCTCAGTCCTGATACAGGCTTCCTGCAGGCCACCTTGGAGCCTCACCTCAGGAGGACGGTCAGTTGGCCACCTCCCCTCACCACCAACCAGCCACCCAACCAGCCCTCAGTCCTGATACAGGCTTCCTGCAGGCCACCTTGGGGCCTCACCTCAGGAGGACGGTCAGTTGGCCACCTCCCCTCACCACCAACCAGCCACCCAACCAGCCCTCAGTCCTGATACAGGCTTCCTGCAGGCCACCTTGGAGCCTCACCTCAGGAGGACGGACAGTTCGCCACCTCCCCCCACTGCCAACCAGCCACTCAACCATCCCTCAGTCCTGATACAGGCTTCCTGCAGGCCACCTTGGAGCCTCACCTCAGGAGGACGGACAGTTGGCCACCTCCCCTCACCACCAACCAGCCACCCAACCAGCCCTCAGTCCTGATACAGGCTTCCTGCAGGCCACCTTGGGGCCTCACTTCAGGAGGACGGTCAGTTGGCCACCTCCCCTCACCACCAACCAGCCACCCAACCAGCCCTCAGTCCTGATACAGGCTTCCTGCAGGCCACCTTGGAGCCTCACCTCAGGAGGACGGACAGTTGGCCACCTCCCCCCACTGCCAACCAGCCACTCAACCATCCCTCAGTCCTGATACAGGCTTCCTGCAGGCCGCCTTGGAGGCTCACCTCAGGAGGACGGTCAGTTGGCCACCTCCCCCCCCTGCCAACCAGCCACCCAACCAGCCCTCAGTCCTGATACAGGCTTCCTGCAGGCCACCTTGGAGCCTCACCTCAGGAGGACGGACAGTTGGCCACCTCCCCCCACTGCCAACCAGCCACTCAACCATCCCTCAGTCCTGATACAGGCTTCCTGCAGGCCACCTTGGAGCCTCACCTCAGAAGGACGGTCAGTTGGCCACCTCCCCTCACCACCAACCAGCCACCCAACCAGCCCTCAGTCCTGATACAGGCTTCCTGCAGGCCACCTTGGAGCCTCACCTCAGGAGGACGGACAGTTCGCCACCTCCCCTCACCACCAACCAGCCTCCCAACCATCCCTCAGTCCCGATACCGGCTTCCTGCAGGCCACCTTGGAGCCGCACCTCAGGAGGACGGTCAGTTGGCCACCTCCCCTCACCACCAACCAGCCACCCAACCAGCCCTCAGTCCTGATACAGGCTTCCTGCAGGCCACCTTGGGGCCTCACCTCAGGAGGACGGTCAGTTGGCCACCTCCCCTCACCACCAACCAAACACCCAACCAGCCCTCAGTCCTGATACAGGCTTCCTGCAGGCCACCTTGGGGCCTCACCTCAGGAGGACGGACAGTTGGCCACCTCCCCCCACTGCCAACCAGCCACTCAACCATCCCTCAGTCCTGATACAGGCTTCCTGCAGGCCACCTTGGGGCCTCACCTCAGGTGGACTGTCAGTTGGCCACCTCCCCTCACCACCAACCAGCCACCCAACCAGCCCTCAGTCCTGATACAGGCTTCCTGCAGGCCACCTTGGGGCCTCACCTCAGGAGGACGGTCAGTTGGCCACCTCCCCTCACCACCAACCAGCCACCCAACCAGCCCTCAGTCCTGATACAGGCTTCCTGCAGGCCACCTTGGGGCCTCACCTCAGGAGGACGGACAGTTGGCCACCTCCCCCCACTGCCAACCAGCCACTCAACCATCCCTCAGTCCTGATACAGGCTTCCTGCAGGCCACCTTGGAGCCTCACCTCAGGAGGACGGTCAGTTGGCCACCTCCCCTCACCACCAACCAGCCACCCAACCAGCCCTCAGTCCTGATACAGGCTTCCTGCAGGCCACCTTGGTGCCTCACCTCAGGAGGACGGACAGTTGGCCATTTCCCCTCACCACCAATCAGCCACCCAACCAGCCCTCAGTCCTGATACAGGCTTCCTGCAGGCCACCTTGGGGCCTCACCTCAGGAGGACGGTCAGTTGGCCACCTCCCCTCACCACCAACCAGCCACCCAACCAGCCCTCAGTCCTGATACAGGCTTCCTGCAGGCCACCTTGGGGCCTCACCTCAGGAGGACGGTCAGTTGGCCACCTCCCCTCACCACCAACCAGCCACCCAACCAGCCCTCAGTCCTGATACAGGCTTCCTGCAGGCCACCTTGGAGCCTCACCTCAGGAGGACGGTCAGTTGGCCACCTCCCCTCACCACCAACCAGCCACCCAACCAGCCCTCAGTCCTGATACAGGCTTCCTGCAGGCCACCCTGGAGCCTCACCTCAGGAGGACGGTCAGTTGGCCACCTCCCCCCACTGCCAACCTGCCACTCAACCATCCCTCAGTCCTGATACAGGCTTCCTGCAGGCCACCTTGGAGCCTCGCCTCAGGAGGACGGTCAGTTGGCCACCTCCCCCCACTGCCAACCAGCCACTCAACCATCCCTCAGTCCTGATTTAGGCTTCCTGCAGGCCACCTTGGAGGCTCACCTCAGGAGGACGGTCAGTTGGCCACCTCCCCCCCACTGCCAACCAGCCACTCAACCATCCCTCAGTCCTGATACAGGCTTCCTGCAGGCCGCCTTGGAGGCTCACCTCAGGAGGACGGTCAGTTGGCCACCTCCCCCCACTGCCAACCAGCCACTCAACCATCCCTCAGTCCTGATACAGGCTTCATGCAGGCCGCCTTGGAGGCTCACCTCAGGAGGACGGTCAGTTGGCCACCACCCCCCACTTCCCTTCCACAGTCACGGCATTGGCGAGCTGCTCTTTCCCTCTTCCCTTCAAGGAGAGGGAACTTATACTTCTTTAGGCGCGTTATGGAAAGAAAAATTGATGAGAGTGAATTTTTAAGATGCGCTCGCAGCATGCAACACAAAAAAAAAATTGACAGGATGAAGGAAAATAAGATACATACATGTAAAAATTATATTTGTGTTTGAAATCATATAGTACTTTATTGATTGATACTGAATACTGATCCATATAATTAAAAACATTTACTTATTGTGAATATTAGGGATATAAATTGTGTTCATAAACATTTTCAAGTGTATTTTGAAGTATTATTATATACTTTTTCTCGTATGTTAATTTATTTGCATTTTAAACTATAAACTATTACATTATTATATAATTAATATTTAAAACTATTAAATTAGAACTAATATACATCATATTTCGTAATTTTTACTTTATAATTCATATTTATCTCTATTATTAAACAATATTTTATCATTAAATTTATACATGTGTTTATATTAATTTTGAATACTGAGTATTTATTTAATTTTTTTTTAGTTTGATAGAATTTATACTTTACCAACCGTATTTATAATGTCACTCCAATAATTATTATTTTATTATTTGTATTAATTATTTGCATGCTAATCTTAAGTTAGTCTTTTTCTTAGCTCTCGGTATACAGCATTTGGTGGGAGTAATTTCGTGAATGCGACGGTAGTCAAAGAACGGACATGTGTATCCACGGTGCTGCCATCTGTGGCTGATGGCGCGAACCAGGGTTCACAAAGCCAAAGGGAAACTATATTTTTAACTGTTCAATGAATTGTGACAAAAAGAACAGCATTTTAATAAATAATTCCTTGTCGAAAATCCGGTTAAAAGACGGGGTTTATTAATTTTTTCAGGCCTTTGCTTTTATTGGAGCCGTTTCATTACGTAGCTAATCAAATTATTAAATATTTGTTTTAAAATTTGCTAAACCATCGCTGAATCCGAAGGCTAGCCTAGTAAATGCCTCAGCTCAGAGAGCCACTAAAAGTGCATCGTAATAGACGCGGCCATCTTTGCTTCGCTTCAGAATTCTCACAAGGGATGGCGATGCACTCTCACATGCGTCCACTAAACTCGAAATTTCCAGCGATGCGACACTCCACTCACGCAAACTGTGTTTTCATCTACATTTCTGAACGCTAAATCTCAAGTAGTTTCCGCACCCGCCGCTAGAATTCACTGCTGGAGCAGCTTCGTTGCTATTGAATCATATGATTAGCAGACCAAAATTTTAAACTATATAATGAAACGGCCCCAGTAAAAGTTAAAAAGATAATTGAAAAAAATTCTAACGCCTTGCTTTGGACCTGATTTTCGACAAGAAATTTTATTGAAATACTGCCCCTCTTATTACAACTCATTAAACAGTTAATACTATAAAGTTTCCTTTTGGTTTTGTTAACATATATTCGCGCTATCCAATAAAGATGGCAGCACCGTGGTTAAGGTGCGATTCATATGCAACGTCTGACGCAGCACGGCTGACACATAGATGATTTTTTAAAACGTCAGTCATCTTCCTGTCATGGTGGTTAAAAGGACGAGTGAGCGCGGTTCGTTGTTGCTTTATTTATTTTTAAAATAAGTTGAAGATAAAGATATTCTACTGCAATGTTCAAAAAACACTGATTTTCCAAATTAGGGCAATAGAAGGTTTTTTTTTAAAGATCCAATCGTTAACGACGAGGCATTCCGAGTACATTCCAACACGATGAAACCAACTTTCTCGTATATTTTCAAGTACTGACGGTTTCTCGTGTTGCCAAATGTGAACAGTAAACTTTCCTCCGAGCTTCGACCGTGTTTCGAGTGCGAATGCGGTGTGGCCGCACGCGTAAAGCTGACGCATCGTGGCGAACAGTTCCACCACAATCCATCTTATAGCCCAGGAGTTTTAGGTTAATATTTAAAGAAAGTTCGAAAAAAAAAAAGGTAAATCTGAAAATTTGGTCATTGATACTAAACACCTTGCTGAACAACATACTGAAATTCCCCTACTTTCCCATGTCGGCGTCATAATTTTTTTCGTGCAATAATGTCGTAAGTGCCCCTAAATGACACAAGGACACAAAGGTACATCCGAAAACTATTTGCATCAACTGACATCCACAGGGATCGATTCAAATTAACCACTGGACTACACCAATGTTATATATAAGCAGACACAGTAAAAAAAATACATACTTTAAGTAAAAATTTTATAGATCGAACATTGACAATTCTCCGAAAATCATGGAATTTATGAAGAAAAAAAAACTATCCATATGTTTAAAAAGTACCGCAAATATAACAAAACATAAGTTAAACAAAATCAATTCCTTGAGATTTGAGCTTTTAAAACGGTGTATCTCACACTGCTCTGTGACAAACAGTTACCGAGATACGGTGACTCGAGTACCAGCGTGCGCCATCAGATATGACTCCGGCGGAAGGCGGTATGAAATTTAGCAGTGCTGCGCAGGAGTTCCCGCCTTTGCGCATGTACGTTCCCTTCACGAAGCTGCCACTCCCGCCGAGTGCCATGACGGGTGGGGAACACGGCTGCGCAGTTCAACCTGAGCCCGGTGGTGCTGGGAGTCATGTTCGTCGTGAACGGCGGCACGTACGCGCTGACGGCGCCTTGCTTCGGCTGGCTGTGCGACTCCAAGGTGCGCCCCAAGCTGGTCACCATCGCCGGCTGCGTGCTCATCATCCTGGGCTTCAGCCTGGTCGGTCCGGCGCCCTTCCTCGCCTTCGAACCGTGAGTGCTGTCCGTCAAAACAACGTCCCGTTTTGTAATACTTACTACCACAGATCATACATCAGATTGAGTGTAAACCAGTGGCGGATCCAGAGGTTCACCTCGGAGGGGGCACTCTAGGATTTCAGAATAGCCAGAGAAAAAAATGTCTTAAAATTACTAAATTTTTGTTTAATCTATTCACACTACACGTGACATCCAACCACCAGATTTTATGATTCTACAAGAAATTCATTAATTATATTAAAATATTTTATTGGTTTCAGAAACAATAATTTTTGTCGGCAATATTAATGTATCAGACAACTGGTTTTTCGGGAGGGAGGGGGGAGGCACTTCCCCCTGGTGCCCCCCCCCCCCCCTTGGGTCCGCCACAGATGTAAACTAACCTGTTTTTTTCTTACAAATGTCCAATATGCGCACCTTTAGTTATACGACAACACATCCAACCTTAAGCCAAATTCCGTATCTCAACTCGGGCAAATCATTAGGAAGCGGCGGAGCGTAGACACGATCTCTTATAAAAAAAACCCAAAGGAATAAAATATATATCGTTTGGCGTTATTTCAGGTGAATGTGGAGATCGGCGACAAAAAGCTTTCTGCCGTCTCGACCGTTACGACCGATCCGACGGTCAGGGACTTAGACGTTCAAACCAATTCTCGTGCAAAGAGATTCATATGGGGAGGACTGAAATTGCGTATTCAGTCCTAGCGAATTGCAGAACACAGGAGTAGTCATTTTGAGTTGGTGGCGCTGCAAGCGAGAAAAAAAAAAACAAAGCAGATCTCGCGCATGCGCTTATCTAAAACTGTTTGAGATGCTCTTTACTTCTGATCTTGCACCAAAACTCTAAAACGCTTACAGTTGATAGTGTTAAAATTTAATACTGGGACATTCTTTTATGGACATACTGTACCGTACAGTTGAATGCCGGACTGATAGCCTACAGTTCACACTCCAACCTTTAACAGTTCCGAAGTTTACCGAAGTTCCTAAAAGATTAGGTTAGGTTAGTTTTGGTCATTGTATTAAATAATAGTTTGTTTTTTTCGAAAAAATAGATTAGGTTAGATTATCATAACTAAAATGAAAGGTTGGTTATATTAGTTTAGCGTTATTTAAAATAACCTACGACCGTAATAAATATATAAATCCTTACCAACCTTTCATTTAAGTTAGTTATGATGATCAAACCTAACTTAACCTAGTCTTCAGGGGGAAAAAATATTTTTATTACACTGACTGAACCACTTTTTACTTCAGGAATTGCTTAAAATTGTGTAACGTGCTTTAACGAAGCCAAAAATTCGATATTATTTAATAAAAATATGTCATGACATAAAAACTGTTGAAAATAAAATTTCGTCTCTGAATTCCTATATCTTTCCCTTAACTCGTGGAGGAAATTTCCCAAAAGTAGACGATCCTGACCCAGCTGGAGAATATTCCCCCGAGACTTGTCACCCAATAGTCATAGATATTGACTACCATTGGATCAAACATGTCTATTTGCAGTGGGCCACAAAATATAAAATTCTTTACTCTTTTGCATGACGTGAATAACTTTGTGCTAAATTTGTGCAAATTCCAATATCTTGAACCTTTTTCGGCCACTACAAAATAATTTGACAGTATGAAGGTACCGTAAAATATTTTGTGTTGACAACAAAATCGTTATTTATCCTTAATTTTGTTTTTTGCAAGTGAAAGTGCAATTTTACTTTTACTAATCAGTAGAGCCCTGCAAACTTTTCGATATTTACCAGAGTAGACTAGATAAGCATTAAACATTCATAAGAGAGTCTTCATTTCTCCATTATAATTATGTAAAAATTACTGCTCAAATTCCATAGTTGTCCTATGTACCCGTTAACGGCTTAGCGCATAGATGCGACATCGCACCAGAAGCACCAGCTAGCGTCGACATTATCATCCCGCCTCACTAACATAAAAACAAACCTGTAAGTCGGACGTCTTAAACTTTAAGCGAACCTTTTTTCAAGCAAAATTAGAGTTAATTTTATACAATTTTTCCACTGTTAGTCATGGCAAAAAAAAATCAAAAATACAAAATAAGAAATAAAATAAATTAAACATAAATTAACAGAGAACAAGTTGATGTCTAACAGATGTACCTAATGACGAAACTAAACAGGAAGTAAATACAAAACAATGACGACAGCATGGACAAAAAAACACATTTAAAAATTTTTAATATCAGACAGCAAAAGAATTCAGTGGAAGGAATTTAGTAATTTTTCAATTCATATTTTTGAATCCTTGAAATTTTTTTCCATGACAAACAGTGCAAAAACTGCAATGAAGCATGTCAAGAAAAAAAATAATGTATTAGATCAGGTTGTTCCGTTGCACGAATCATTTAAGGAACGTAGAGATGATGTTGCGTCGGACGTGCGAGTTGCAGAGAGCTGTCGGTGGTGATCACGGGACTGGTGTGCCACGGCCTGGGCATCGCGGCGCAGCTAGTGGCGTCCTTCACCGACGCCCTGAGGACGTCCATGTGAGTCCCCCACGCGACGCCCCGTGCGTCACGACGCCAATCCCCGCTCCCCCCCTCCTCCCTCGCCGGAGTCCATCGCAGCCCACGAACCCGTCCCTGCACTGCACTGCACTGTGGAGGAAACTGGATACTTTAATCTATACTAATATTATAAAGCTAAAGAGTTTGTTTGTTTGTTTGTTTGTTTGTTTGAACGCGCTAATCTCAGGAACCACTGGTCCGATTTGAAAAATCCTTTCAGTGTTGGATAGTACATTTATCGAGGAAGGCTATATGCTATATTATATAATCAACTAGCTGCCCGACCCGGCTTCGCACGGCTATACTAATGGAAAAAAAAATTAAGCCACATCTCCCATTTACAGTAATGGCAAATAAAAAAAAAATTCAGTGAAAATTTATTACAATGCTGTATAATGTACCGAAGAGAAAATGAATAGCACCGATGGTTTCCCGACTGATGACTTTAATATATATGTCAACATATTATATATATATATAAATTATGTTGGTATGTATGACGTTGATAAACTCCGACACCGTTTGACCGATCGCTGTGAATGATGGCACATCGAAGTGTTTTTTTTTTCATGGAGAAGGTTTTTTATGCCATCCATTTTGTTTTTCTAACCCAACCGCTAGCTGGCGCTGCTGCGCATCAGCTTCTGCACCGTTCAAACCGATCGCCTATCGGTAAACAGATAAATCAGAGTGTCGTGGACATGCAAACAGTAATTGTGTTGTCATTTCTCTATGTCCAATAGCGCTATCCATTTTGCCTCGCGGACGATACATCACCCTGTGTTCAGCCCAGGAAAACGCCGGGTACTTGCAGCTAGTTTTATATGAGTTATCGGACATGCGCCATTTCTGTTTTGCTTGCGCTGTTTGTAATTGAAAAAATTCATGAATGTAAAATCCCTAATAATGTTATAAATGTCAAAGTGTTTTTGTCTGTTTGTACTTCTTTCACGCTGCAACAAAGCAACGGATCGACATGGTTCTTTTCATGTACATCGGTAGTTTATGAGCCGGGGAGTGAAATAGACTACATATAATTATGAAAAACGATACCTCAAAGAGTGAAAAAGTGGGTAAATTATGTTTTATAATAGAAAATCATAGGAGGTTGTTAATAGATACACAAACAGTGAGTTTGTATTATTTCTCTATGTTCGCTACAGTCATATAGTAAAGTCTGGCAACTTCCTATCCTTCTCCTTGGCGAAACCCATCCGCTTAGAGAAGCTCGCTGCTACTAGTGATTTAAAGGTGCTAATAACAGTTTAGTTTAGAACTTTGTCAATAGGTGACGTCTTGAATACGTAATGCACTATCGTTTGGTGCGTCAGTAAATTCTTTCCTCGGTAGTATTCTGCCTTCCCACAAAATGAAGCTGAAGATTGGCCTTCTGCCCCATTAATCCAATCTCTTGCTGTAAGTCTTCACTGGGAGCCAGTGCGCCGCGTGATTAGTCCACCCGCCTCACAGCGGCGTCGTGAGGGAGAGGGGGATCCAAGCGCTGGCCTTGTATCTTTATTCATTGGCGGCTAACTCCTTCTAAGAAGGCATCGAGAAGCTTGTGTTACGATATGACAAACGTCTCGATCGTTTTGGCGAAAATTTATGCATTATGTAGAAAAATAATTAAGACCATGTTGAACTTTTGGTAGTATAATTTTTATGTAATGTATTTTTTTTTTTTATTGCACATGGAGGTTTAAAAAACAGCCCTCGTATGTTCAGTTCAAGCAAGAAAGCATCCACCTTTATTTTTTTTTTAATAATTGGTAAAATAATTATCTGAAAATAAAACAACATAATATTAAGACATATTTTCTAGAAAAAAACATGTTAAAAACGGGAATTTGACATATATTTTTTTTCTCCGTTTATAAATAACTGTCGGTAAGTTTTACCGCGTGAATCTTCGCTCAGCCGAGGCTCTAAAAACTACTTCACCCGCCATGTTAAAAAAATTATTTTTATAAGTTTTGTTTTTTACGAATTTCGGAAACGAACCTTAAGTGAAAAACCGTGACGGAATTAAGAAAAAGGTTAAAATTTTCATATTAGCTGGTTTACTTGTAAACAAACACTCAGATACATTTAGCACGCAAAAGACGACAATTTTTTTTTTTTTTCAAATCACAAGATCAAATGGTTGTATGATGCAACGTTCGTAGAAATTTTTCCTAGATAAAAAAGACTACAAAATGAAATAATCAACTCGGCTTGTGAGACCGAGCCATTGTGGAAAACAAACGGTGATGCAGTACCTATAACAGTTGTTTTGTAGTAACTGTTTAGCAAGCCTCTATCTCACGCGAAAAGTTGCTTAGCCTATATCATTGTCTTGTCATTTCTATTGACTTAGGAATTTTCCTGCAAATTTATTCCGATAGCTCCCTTGCACATGTTTCTGGGTCACAAAAGTTCTCACCAGTTATTATTTGAACGTTATTTCGGAGCTGTAAAAGGTCACGCAAGAGATCTTAAATGTTAACTCTTGCGTTACTGTAGTATACTGTTTTCAGGTAACATTTAGTAAGTATCTGTCGAGAAAATTTGAGACTAAACGTAACATACAAGTGCGCTATCGTGATGAATTAATGGGAAAGGGCCCCGAATAATACAAACGGCATGAAAATTCAAGGCGTCCGAGTGCGAGGTGGTTCCTGCTGCGGTGTTCGCAGAGACTACGGCTTCCCGAACAACCTGGAGACGTACGGGCTTATCTCGGGCCTGTGGACGTCCACCTTCGCGCTGGGCGCCTTCATCGGGCCGTCCATGGCCGGCATCCTCTTCGACACCGTGGGCTTCCGGCACGCCACCATGTTCGTGGTTGCGCTGAACGCCTTGGTGGTGAGCCCCCATTTACACCTCCAGCTCTCTATCCCAGCTCTCGGAACCCATGCCCAACATTTGGTTCTCCCAATCTTGGGACATGTCAGAGATCCATCCATTTCCTTTTCGGGTGTGCTCTAGCGGGATTAGGAACCCAGGGAGTTACAGGAGCAAGGGCTTGTAGGCCTTGAGTGTACATATCCCCTGCTCTTTATCTTTACCATTCCCTCTCTCTCTCTTAACCGTATCTCCCTCCCCTTCCCGGCCTAACCCTCCTCCTAAACCCTGTCCTGTCCCTTCCCCAACCCCTGTCTCTTCTCTTCACCTCCCACTCTCTGTAAACTGTATCTCCCTTCCCTTCCCGGGCCCTTGTAACATTTTCTCTCTCCTCCTAACCACTGCGCAATACCTCCCCTTCCCACACGCTCTTTCTTATTGTCCTCTTCCCTTCCATCCTCCACCCCCATCCCATTCTTGATATCTTTATCTTCATGAGCAGGATGTCCACATTCCAGAAAGTCAGTGAAAATCTTAGGAAAATCAGGGAAGTGGGAAATGGCTAGGGAAAGTTGGGGAATTTACCTGTTTTCCTGGAAAAATCATGGAAATTCCCCTGTAATAAATATTTGACGGTGAAATGTATGCACCTGGATGGCATTAACCAAACTCTTAAAGAATATTTTTCCCCATGTGGTGTTTTATTGTATAGTCAAACACACTAAAAAATGACGTAGCATAGTTCTGTTTGAAATTTAAAAAGTGGATAGATAACTATGTCAGCAATGTAGATGGTTGAAGGTAGAAATTCTTTGTATTTTTTCTTAAAAATAGTGATAAATAGGTACATATATTTTTTTTAATATCCGGGAAATTTAAAATTTAGGTAAGTGAAATTCAGGAAAATGTCAGGGAGATTTGATTATAGATTTTTATGGAGATCCTGCACCCCGCACACATCCATGTAATAAATGAGCTAAAGAATTGGCTTAGTAGGGAAATCGTGACTCAATGATGGCTCTATACGCAGAGAACAAGAGTCGACTTGCGGCATCGTTTATGTATTGTTTTGGTGGTCTTAGGAGGGTAAAGGCTGGTTTTATAAACTTCGCAAGAAACGAAAGAGCGTAAACACGCAACATGAAACTAACTCTATAAATCTGAAGTAGTTTAAAAAAACACTCATGATGCAAGACATAACCAACCCTTCAACCTGATAAAAAGTTCTTTGGGATTCATTTCATTACTATTTTTTACGAAAACGTGTGAAATTCTTAACTTGCTTTTAAGCGTCATTTGTTTTCACTTTGCGATAGTTTAATACATACTTGAAAACGTGATGCATGTGATAGAAAGTAAACCGTAACCTTCTATAACACAAAAACCTCTCCATCTTTAAAAGTTTTCGGAACACTTCTCTGCAGATATAGAAAGCGTAAATGCAAACCGAAAAAAAAAAAGTTGATAGCTGGCCTTTGTTCTTGGAATTCTGCGTAATGTATAAATGGTTATTTTAAAATGCCTTTTTATACTTTCTGCGTCTAGCTCTTAGTTCCTTCTTGCACTTCTTTCATAGTTAAAAAAACCTGGCTCTAAAATTATGACGAGTAAAGGCCATCACGCAACGGTAAACTTTATTCCTGTAATTTTACGGTTTTACTTTAGTATGGTTACAGCCATGTTGCTTCTTAACGAGCACTACACAATAGACCTCGCATGGTTAGTCAAGCACTCCTGACTTTATGAAACGTAATTTTATAGTCAATTGGTGCTCTTATCATTCAAATATCGTAACCCCGTGCACTGTTAAAAATTACAGTAAATTTAAGAACTATTTTATGAAGAGTGAACCTCAAATAAACAAAGGGTTTTTCGTAGTTCCAGAATACTGTATCTCCGGAAGAAGAGAGATTTTTTGTAGATTTGACAGTTTTTGAAGGTGTTATTAAATACTTCGAGATGATTCTTGTTCGTTTGTGTTTAAAGCAAATAAACCTAGTATCCATAACCATCTATGGTTAAGTCTGTCCGTTGAAATAATCATTCTAAGAGCCCGTGGGTGGCCATCTGCATTATTACTCGGTAACCAAGTGAAGCCTTTTTCTTTATCAGCGCATGCCCTGCGCCAAGTTGGTTAGACGCCCCAAACATTGGTTCAAGTGTAATGTTTGCATTGCAGAAACAGTTTTAAATGACTGCATTCAATGGAAGTGACCGCGATCAACGAAGGATATTCTAATTCTTACGTACTAACCATCGTCAGAAGTGGACAAGCAACATATCCGCAATATTTTTGACCTTACAGTAAGGCAAGGGCGAGGTCAATGTGTGGCATCAAATAAGGTGCAGAACGCCGTCTATAGGCAATCCCTAACTGCCTGCAAAGAACGAACCAGAGATGGTGATAGATGTATTATTTTAAACTACTTCTTGGCTTCTTTCGGGTTGACACCACGTCCGATGAAATAATTAAGTGCCCAACGTTTTGAATTGCCATGACGCAGCTATCCTTAAGTACTATGAAGAACTGAAGACCTGGTCTTCTGGTAAAATATTTATATAGGGCCAGTTACATCCGAGGTGTAATTGATCCCTGTGAGTAGCCGGGATCGGCGGTCTGGTCAACCAGGATTCTGCTGAGCATAATCTCAGTTTATCCAGTTATCTGGGATCAGCGACTATGCTTACCGCTTTAGGATATTTTGAATCTTGATAGAAGGCTTTCGTGGCAAGAGATTTAAACTACTTCACTTCTATTGTGGATATGGCCACCCCCTGGTCCTTTGAGTGATTCTTGCATTGTCATAGAAACACCTTTAGAATGGGTTAACAAAAATGAATACCTCAACACATATTTGACATCAGATGATTTTGGCTTATTCTCAGTGTGTTTATGTATTTAATTTTTGTTACCATTCTTGAGGTTTTCCCACGATGTAGAGTATAAAAACAGCAATGACCTTTGTCCACTGAATTGTTTAAAATTCATCTGTGTTTCACAGACTAAACATATGTTATAGACCGGTTTTCGTCGGCTGTGAAAACTTATAGGTACTAGCAACTTATAATTACGCCAACAAGTTGTCACTGACTGATAAGTTCGTGACTTCACTATGGATCTGGGTTTAAATGTCACAAGTCAGTAAAAATCACTTATAGGTAAATCATACAAACTTCGCTCACGGAAATATACTATGGCAATCCCCTCTTGTATTCAAGTTATTGGCTTATTTTGGGTTAATACGACGACAAGCACTTTATTATGTCATTGGACGTGATATTAACCCAAAAGAAGCCAAATAAGTAGCTTAAAACTTTGGCCACAAAAGCCTACGATCAGGATGTGTATTATGCCTTAAGATTGTTACTAGGGTATTCGGAACCGGAACCGATTTTCTGAACCGGGGATTTCGATACCAGTCTTCAACGGAAACGAAAAATCCCGGTACTTTAAGTACTAGGTAATTTTTTTTAATGGTACAGCAGTTGGAGGTAGAAATTTATAATAATTAGTTTTGAACGATTAAGTAAGTTTTAAAGACCAAATGCAAAAAGAAAAACATTTGTGTTAAATTTTTGTTTACTGCCAAAATTATCTACTAACTTGAAAAAAATAACTTTATTCTCAGCCTTACTCTTATATCTTTAATTTTTTTTTTCCTTCCAAAGTTAAATAAATAATCGTTTTAACGCATGCAAAAAGCACAGAATGTTCAACTTAAAATAACATTTATTGTTTTCATAACAAACTAAAAAACAAATATGGCTATTTAAAGAATATTGGCGCAACAACCACAGGCACCGGCACACACAGCAGTCCGGAAACCGTGTGACGGTGTCCCCTCACCCCGCCCGCACCGATCGTCGCGCCGGAGGAGAGCACCAAATGAAAGCAACCTTAGCGCGAAATCAAAAACGAAATTTTACGCTGTCGATGTCCAGTCCGGAAAGTATCGAAGAACCGGGAATCGATTTTAAAATCCCAGTTCTCTCACCATATCGAAAGTGCCGGCATTTCCCTAGTTGGCACCTTGTGTTGTTTGTTCGTCCCCAGATGGCGCTGGTGCTGCTGTTCGTGCTGTTCGCGCGGCGACCGCGCTCCTTCAAGGAGGTCAGCGCCGACGAGTACCTGCTCGGGGTGTCGGGCTCCTCCGACCAGCCCGAGTTCCTCCAGGGGGTCCGCCCCAACGGGCGCGCCGCCGCCG
This sequence comes from Bacillus rossius redtenbacheri, assembly GCF_032445375.1. NCBI lineage: Eukaryota > Metazoa > Arthropoda > Insecta > Phasmatodea > Bacillidae > Bacillus > Bacillus rossius. Next base: position 56,743,450 of record NC_086333.1, read on the forward strand.
CCGCCGCCCCCGTGCTCGTCGCCGCCGCCGAGCGACCCCCGGGCGCGAACGGCTACATCGCCGCCTCCAGCTACAAAAACCGGCACGGCATGTGGCGGCGGCGCGACAGCGGCACGGTGGTCATCGGGCCGTACAGCGCGAGCTACGGCAGCCTGGAGTCGCGCGGGTTCCTGGAGACGGTGGCGTGATGGCGGCTCCGTCAGTCGGGTCTTCCCCGGACCACCACCGACCTGCTAGCGCTGCTCGTAGCTCTTTTGGGCTCGCGGTCAACTTCAAGGAAAAAAAAAGACTGGAATAAGGACTTTTTTTTGTGCAAAGTGTTACCGTGTCGAGCTGGATTCATGCTTGTTGCAAGCTCCGGTCAAGCCTGTCGCATCTAGCAGCACGCGTGGAGACTACACAGAAAAAAAAATATTTTCTGTACGTTTCGGAGACAATTTTCCAAGAAATAGTTTTGTAATACTTAGAGACCGGAAAAATTCGCGGGTTCAATGACCTCCAGGATAGACTCAACTATCCTCTACACACTCTGGCAAATGCCAACTCTTCATTGGCTGTTGACTTGTGAGTCGTCTCGACTTGGTAGCCTGTGATTCAACACTTCCATGAGTGAGAGTCTCTAATTGGCCCTATTTACTCCAGATTAATAGTGAACCAACGGCAGAAGCAGCACTAAGGTATAATTATTTGAATTGTAGCATTTCACGAAATGAATCCGCGAATTTTTCAGGTCTCTAGTAATACTACAAGAGATCTTGCAAATTTGTACAACACATGGCTATGATTATTTCTGCATATATGAAATAGGTTTTTCGAGATATTACTGAGTATTTCTTACGAAAATTAGCGGATATTTTATATTGATGTGTCATTCAAGCATAATGTTTTTTTAATTATGGAAAAGATAATTGAATACTCGAAAATTTGATCTTGTTTTGTTTTACTATGCTTATTAATGTGTGCAATTAATACTGGGAAGCTATTCAGGGAACGGTTTACAAATAAGACAAGAATCCAAACCCACCTGGCAAAGCACAGCACGCAAAGCATCTCCGCTTGCATCTGTGTCGAGAATATACTCTCAGTGTTGACGGGGGTAGGCAAGTATGAAACTAGTGCACAGGGATTACTTGAGTTCTTGCGAGGCAGTTTCAAATGCTGAAGTCCATAGAAATTGTCTCTGGTCCTCGGTCAACTGATGCAGTGGTTTTGTGACTGCTAAAAACTCAGGCAGAAACCACTTATATTAGGCACAGAGTCCCAAGAATATCCTTACATCAAGCTTATACTAAGGTTGAGGCCGTTCCTTAACAAACAGGATCTTCTCAAGATCTGTTTGCACTCCATCCTGCGATACAATATGTCCCAGGAATGTTACCTCATGCTGGAACAAGAAGTACTTCTTAGGTCTTAAATTGTGTATGGCAAAGTCTGTCTAACACATAATGGAGATTTCGCAAAAGTTCCTTCACTTTATGTTCCACCACAATTATGTCATCCAGGTATATTAGGCATGTTTTCCAAGTCAAGCCATGCAGAAAATGTTCCATCAATCTCTCAAACGTTGCAGGAGCATTAAATAACCCGAATGATAACACAGTGAACTAGAACAGCCCACGCCCTGTTGAGAAAGAAACCTTTCCAATGTTTCGAGTGACCAGGTACTTATTTAATACTAATGTCATATCTACCTTAATCAGATAGTTCATTTTTACCCTAGGGTCTCCTCTTATCCAAGCCGCTATAATATTCTCATGTTTTATTGGAATTGAAACAGGTTCGTTAACAACCACTTGTATTACAGGAGCTTCCAATTGGTCGGGGTTAAAAAAGGCCACCTCTTCATCTTTAATGTCCAGTACCTGTCCTTCCATGTCCTTCCATGTCAATAACGAAACCGTATAGATTCATGATGTCCACTCCTAGGATTACCTAGTCAGTGATATCAGCAACAAGAAAAGCCTATGCTAATGTCCAATGCCGATTCTTACCTCCAAATCTAGCTGTCCATGCACAGGTGAAGTGTCTCCAGTTGCTGTTTTGAGTCTGTTTTTGATGGGTGTTCTCCTGAGCTGCGGCCCAATCATGAATACTGTGTAAGAGTATGCAGGTTTGCATTCTTACTTGCGACGAAGTTAATCCGCAAAATTATTGTACCTTTAGTTATCATTCCAATAAGTAAAATAAAATTAAGTAAAATAACTTTCCACGCGTGTTTATCTTGCCGTAATATTTCCACATCCCCATGAAACTTGAACATTCTACAAAACTAATTTTTGAATTGTTTCACATTTATACATTACTGAAATAATTAATTCTATATGCTAAGAAATATATATTTTTTAATTCTCTCTCTTATTTTCGCCACGCAACATAACAAAATCCTACAATCAACACATTCTAGAACAATTTAGTTGGTGTCATAATTTCAACCATTCGTATGTAGTCACTATCCAAAAAAATTATTTATTTTTTTCCTGGATTTAAAATGAATATGCCTAAACATCTACGCCTAATTTTCACACAAATATTTTCAAATGGTCAACTAAGTATTCTATCTAGACTACATCTTAAACAATAATTTGACTGTCCTGGCCTTAACTTTGTTACATGTTTCAACGTGGCGGTGAAGTAATAACATTGCGTAAATACTTCATTGCATCGCAATGGACTCTCCGTACTGATTTACATTCCCACAGAGGGAAGACTATAGCAGTCATCATTATATGGTGCCTTTTAACCTCTCAAGAAACAAGTAAAATCTGTTACAATGTTTTTCAATGTGTGCAAAAGTGAGCTACAAATGTTGTGCTGTTGCTTAAGAACCTCTTCTGATGATGCACAACAAGTCAGTTATTTTTAAAACTACATCTGCCTCAATATAAAAATGGGTGTGTTTGGAGCCCACGCGTGAAAGAAGTGAAACTTCTTGCATATTAGTTATGAATAAAGAAAAATTATTTTCATTTTCAACCATACTATTCACTTAAAAGTGAATGATACTTATAAAGCCAATTGTACAAAACAGTAACTATTTTCCTGACGAATAAATAAAATTTAGATACTTTAAATTAAATAAAAGAAATATGGTAGTGTCAATCTTTAGCCGTTACATAAACTAAGGAGTAGACAAACACAAGCAGCGTTACGAGAATTCCGTAGCATCACTGCTGCGTCATTTCTACATCTCCCCTGCCGTCTCCCGTTCTATGCCACTGGCATACAGCATGCTACGCTACGTACCCAACTCCCCTCCCCTTGACGTATTCCCATTCGACTGCTAATGCGTGCGTTGGAGTGGCGTCGTCGCTGACGCATTAACCTCCTCTACCAATTTCCCCACCACGTATCTAACTATTCCCCTCGCGCGATAGGAATATTCGTAACGCTCGAAAATTGTAGCCCCATCAGCAAAATAGTTTCACTTAAAAAAATCACAGCTCAGCCTGGCATTGAAAATGCAACTTATATATATTCAATAATAACATTCCATCAACATGACATTAACTCCCTTGTTTTTAGAAATTAACATTTATTGTCCGTGAATTTGTTCACTCTTAGTAAAATTTGAATATTTGCAAAAATAAATTTAAAAGGTGCATAGGTGCAAATTTACGAAACCAAGGTAACAGAGTTTACAAAGTTTTAAAGTTTACAAACTTTTAAGTTTTTATTTTTGTTTATTATAATTGTATTCCATAACTTATATTATAATTTTAAAACGGACATACCAATGTTCATATAATGAACTATAGAACACATTTCAAAGTGAAAAAAATGTGAAATTGAAATATCACGAATTAAAATGGTACAATTACAGTAAATGTTATTACAGGGAAATATGTTTGTCCCGTCAATAATTGTTTTACTAAAAATTATTGAAACACCAATTAAATAAAACGTTGAAAATATATTACAGACTGGCTAAGTAAATACACAATGGAAACAATTTGTTGGAACTAAGCCACGATTCCTACTGAATTCATACAAACACTGGCTTCTTAATAACACAAAAATATAGTGCTAGTTCTCTTTCGATATTAATATGAGTGGGTATTCTAGTTTGGATTCCTTGCAGGTTTGTTAAGACACGTAGGTTTTTTATTCAATGCCAGATTCATTGTAAATGATTGTTTTTAATTATGAATAATGTTGTAAAATCCTTTGTAAATATTTTCAATTATAATGTTTATTTTTTACCGCATTCGTTTTTCTTAACCTTTTTCGACTCCTCTAGCTAATTGTAGTATATTAATTAATATCTTATGATCTAGTTTTGCGTGGAAGAACCGAATTATATTTCTACATCACATACGATGTACATAAATAAAATGTATAGCTGAATTTAAGACTAACTGTTATTTTACAAGTGTACATGTAAATGAACTATTTGTTCCAACATAACTTGTTTAAGTAAATATAAACTTAAAAAGTGCCAACACCGTAAGTTGTCATTAGCTTGTAAAGACAGTTTGGTTTTGGCTGTATTATGAGTTTTATTCCTACGAAACGAGTGAAAGGTAGTAGTAACATAAAAAAAACTAAGCGAGTGTAAAATTTTCTCCCGTTGAAACATAAGGTATACATTTTAAACGTTTTTTTGTTCATAAGGAGAAAGTTAATAAGCATCTGTATCAAGAGTGTGAGACATTTACTATTTTAGTGTGATGACGATAAAAATAAAAAATAAAAACGAGAAAACACCAGAAAATTATTTTCTTTGGCGATTAAGGTTTCAGGTGATTTTATTCAGATGATAATGTTATTTATAAAAAATAGATATATTGTTACATCATACAACTTTACGCATTTTTCTCACCAATCAATAATAGTAAACACATATTACACCATGATAAATACTACATACGTGAATACATGTTCCATTTAAACATATAGTTGTATTTCAATAATTACTCTATGTTTAAGGTTACACTGAGAAAATTAGCTATATTTCAATAGTTGCTGTGGTTAAAGTGAGATCCATTATACTCGCACGACCATGGTGTAGTTTTAGTTTTTCTTTGATCTAAATGTCTTCAAGATATACATAATTATTACTAATCTGTAAATTTTTTACTGTAACGTATATGTAAATGTATAGTAAACCAGATTTTTCCTATACCTGTAGGCTAAATAATGTGATTACCTACTCCCGAAAATAAGTATTTTGTAAATATAATCGAAATCGTTAGAGTAGTATATGCAATAAATCCACCACACAAATTTAAAAATAATCCTTATCTGATCAGCGTACAGGCCAGTGCAGGTAGATATGTTTTGTGTTTTGCAGCTAGAAAACTCCCATGAAAATAACAAACTCATTAAATTAAGTACTAAAAAATTTATCTGCCACTTCCAGTTATCATAAATAAGATTCAGGAATAATATTTAGATTATATTTAGAATGATTATAACAATTTGGATCGGGGTAAATATTGTGTCTGCTAAGGGGTTGATTAAGTTTTGGTTTAGTTACCTAGTTTTAATCGTACAAAGATTTTTTTAAGATAAAAATGTTACATGATAATAGAGGGGACACAGTAATGTTTAATAGATTTAATATCGGGTTTACTAAGGGAATTATATATTTTGTGTCCTTCAACCCCTATTTTTTCAACCCTTTGAGCTAATTATTAATATTATTATAAAAATACCTTCCAAACAAAATATTTTGGTACTTCTCTTATAAGGTAAGTTTACTTTAAATGAATGAAAAATTATTTTTCCCACCCGTAAGTGTCTCTTGTGATTTGTTAAGCTGCTTGTAACTTTATTGGTGTTTAGATATATCATGAACTGTATTCTATGACTGTTGCAATTTTGCTGTTGCACTCGTTTCTTGTAGACTTTTCATTTCTCGTCAGAGTATAAACTCTCAATCCTGGTAGATACATAAAGACTTTCTTTCTTAGCCATTGTTGCGGATGTTTTTCACCGTCCACATCGTAATCTTTTTTTTGACGATGTTTTGGAAGTTAGGCCCCTGAACGTGACACTGCCGGTAGAACAGCGAGGTATCTCTGGTGGCCTACCACTCTGGCATGCATTGTTTACAGCTACATCAAGGCTCGCCCGAGCCATGTGGGTGGAGGGGAAACCACGTGATTTGTCACCTGACCTCATCACCCCTCCTTCCACCGCTGGAGGTGGGAAAGTAACTCCATGCTTCTGGATGGTTCGACAACGAAGTGGATAACATCCAAAGGAGTATGTGAAGGCCAGGGTTGGCCTGCAGTCTTCAGAGTCTTCGGAGCGACGGAAGAGAAAGCTCTCATACCCGTCTACGTCAACCTGCCGTCAGACTGCCCATCGCCACGTCAACCAGGAACGCCACTCTGGCCGACGCTACACAGAGCTGCATGTTGGACTTAGCCTCAGAAGTATGTGAGATGGACTTCAACTTTTTTTGCAAGTGAGTTCGCACTCAGCCCATCAGTGTCGAAGTGCCAACAGGAAATGGCGGTACCTGATGGTCACTCGTCCAGAGACTCGTCGACGCGACTCACAGAGCGAGTTGCTACTCGCTGAGTGAGTTATTACTGAAAAACCACTCGGTGGAATTGCGACTTTTGGGTAAGGGCAAGATTCCACCAAGGTACGTAAATACTTACCGACGACATTGCCGTTTTTTTTACTCGTCGAGCGAGTTCGAGTGAGCGAGCGTAAGAGTTTATTTATGCTAGAAGGGCACGTGTCGCCGGAGGCTATAAAGAGTACTTAATGTGTGACTGGGGCAGTGGTTGACCTAAAAGCGCAGAGCAATAATAACCCGATTTTTGACTTTCAAACACTATTGTGGACTTGGGATTTCGACGAAGTTGAAACTGGTGAAGTGTGACGAGTTTATGTCACTGTCGGAGCTTTGGGACGGGAAAAATGTGTAGGTGTTTGCACTGAGGCAACTCTCCATTGCGAGTGTGATAGGTCACGAGTGCCGACAGTTCGTGGAGAGCGGGGTGTGTTTGCTCTTTCACCCGGCTGCGGAAGTCATCTTTGGAATTTGGTGTTCCGCACTTGGACCGTGCCGCCGAATTCCGTGTTGAACGTCGTTGGGGAGGAGGGCGCTACATGGCAGGCGCCGTGAGTACGAGACGACTCGCTGCAGTTAGGCCATGCAGTGGACCCTTACTTTCAACCATCTCTAAGACGAGTGTCCAACGAGTCATCGCCCGCTGACCCGATGGGTTTACCTTCGTATCATTTTCGTTTTCACGTCAAAAAAGATCTAATACGAGCTAATTTGATTAAAGATGGATCATAACAAGTGTTAGGTGTAATGAAAGTGCAGGATTTTAATGTTTCATAAATGATTAATTTTGTATTTAGGTTAATTGTATTTGTCTTATGAGTAATTTTATAGTGTAAATACTTGTCTCAGAGCCATGTTCACCGAGTTTCTTTAAGGCTCCATTACGACATTATATAGGTAACTTGTATTTTTTTACTATTGTATTATTTGAGTTTTTTGCTTCACTGTTGCAATAACAATCGTCTCACTTTTACGATGAAGAGCCAATAGAAGTTTTAATTTTATAATTGGTTCGATAATTGTTTTTGTATCCATTGTAAAGCTAAACTTTCTGTTAACTTTGACATTTCTTTGTTTATAGTTAAGGTTTGTGGAGTACTCCCGATAATCGCATGCACCTGTACTTATCTTCAAGAATCCATGAGTGGTCGTTTATTTGTCTTTGTAAAAATCGAAAATAACTTTTCCCGTGTTTCTCACAATGCTGTTCTAGTGTTCGCTCTAATCAACCCTTCCTCTTTTTACCCTTCTGGAGGGGGGGGGGGCACAATAAAGCCACCCAGAGGTGGGGATTTTCTTAGAGTTTACGTATGTTTAGTAACGCTTCAATTATTGTAACGAATTTCAATTGGGAGCAGATGCTGTATTATAGCTTGTGCAAGAAAATGGTAATTGTTAATGTTTGCTTGTTATGAATACCCATAGAAATCTGAGTATATCCGGGTTTGTGGAATAGATAATTTTTTATCTATTTATAAATAATATACTAAAATATAAAGAGTTTTATACTAAGGCCACATGCAAACGTCTGATCCAAAATTTTAAACTATGTGTTTTCAAGCTTTCATTAAATGCTAGCATTGACAAAGATTTACCCTAAGTACTTACTAAAACTATTAAATAAGGACTTGTTTAGTAATAAAAGCCGTTATAAGCCATTTAATGTTGTATTGAAGTTACTTAAAAATATGTGCTAAATAACGAAACATTTGCAGGGACGTAAATATAAAAAGGGGGGGGGGGGGTAGAAGGGGCTTGTGCCTCGGGCGTAGCATTTAGTGGGTAACTAAACTGGTCAAGTTATTTTTGCTATAGATATTTACTGAATATCTTAGTGTTAGAACACAAAAAATGTTGGAAGGGAAAATGAACTGAATTATTTGTATTGAAAGATACATACATTTACATCGTCAAATATTTTAAAACTAGTATTTTTCATGTACTTTCCAACTTGCGATGCATTAAAAATAAAATGACCGCAAATAAATACTACTCATATACCATCTAAGTTGAATCACAAATATATAATATTGAACAGTGGAAATGAATATGTTGTGGGATATGAGGTTTAGTCGGGAAATCGGGAAAAGTTTTGTTTAGTTTGGTTTAAGAAAAAAAAATGGGGGAGGGGTGTTGCCAATATGAGATCTTGCCTCGGGTGGAATTTAGTCTAGTTACTTCCCTGAACATCAGAAGCAAAATTACGCACGGTACTTCTCCCGTAAATCTCAAGCTCTTTACCCACGCACATACAGTTCGTTAAGACGTTTGCCCCCTTACTTTACGCTTACGATTGCAAAAAATGCTAAGTTTTTCCTTCTTTGCGCTACTTCTCTGTTCTCCCTGCAGCAGCTGCCGAAGAGCAATTTAGCACTTTCGAGCAATTTTCCCGCATCACCTTTTTTTTTTTTTCCTTCCTACGCGGACGGAATGGATGCTGCGCGTGTGAGCTGAATGCAGGCCTACGGGGTCCCGCCAGCCTGCTCGGCGCTGAAGGAGGTTTGTGTGTTCGACGACCGGTTCCAAGACTTTCCACGGAACCAAGTAGAGGAGGAGGAGGAGGAGTGAGAATAGCGGCTGGAAGAAAGCCCCAGAGGAAAGATGGCCCGACATCTCTCCCGCGACGAAGATCGCCGCCGCACAGCTGCACTCGGGCCTATAAGTTAGGGTCAAGGACCGGCGAAGCCTCTCAACCAGTCAACCAGTGGCTACCTCGCCCAGGCTCGATCTCACCCGCCGAGTTCGTTGTTTGAATTTCTGCTCGTCACTGTTATTGGAGTGCTCTTCCTGTAACTATTATTACGATAGATAGGTTCAACTTCGTCATAAACCCAAGTGCCCACAGTCGTGTTTGAAAGTCCAAGTCGGGTTATTATTGCACTGCCTTTTTTTATGCCAGCCACTGCCCCAGTCACACATTAAGTCATATTATATATATATAAGATTTGTATATTAAACACCATACACAAACAAACATTGTGTTTACTTTTATAACAGTTGCCAAGATATAGTTTGCAACACTACAATAAATATATTGTAACGTTGTACAACACATGTTTGTGGTTATTTTTTGCATATATTAAATACGTTTATCGAGATAATACAGAGTATTTCTTACAAAAATTTTCGTATTATTTCATATTTTAACGGATGTTTCATTCAAGCAAAAAAAATATTTAAACCAAGTTAAAGATAATCGAATATTCCATAATTGTACTTTATTTTGTTGTATCATGATTGTGTGCGCAGTTAATACTGGAAAACTATTCGGGAAAAAGTTTACAAATAACTTTAAATATTGGATGTACTGAGACAACACAAAGCATAAATGCCCGGGTAAGAATCCGAACCCAGTATTACCGTGAAAAATATTTTGTAGTAACACAGTTGTTTTCATGTAAATGTTCAAATTTACAAATACCTCTAATATTACATAAATATTTATGTTCCATTTATAAAAACAACTCTGTGTATAATAGTGTTGATATATCAACAGCATGACATTTTACAGCTCAAAATAAAATTTATTAAATATCTGATGAGAAAGATGTGCCCCGACAAAAATGCAAGAGAGCTGTGGGAATTTATTTGCAGGAAAATCCCTCAAACAATAGTAATGACAAGGAAATGAAATAACTCGGGGGTGCGAGATCGAGAATTGTACTCCCTCATCCTTGAATGCAATCGCACGTGCGAACTCACACACACACACACACACACACATATCACACAACTGCAGGTATTCTAAATATCTGTGTGGGTGCATGAATATATTCGATAGCCTAATTTTGATGATTTTCACACAACCTTTAAAAAAAATAAAGAAAAAATAAATTAAATTTAATACTTCCAGGCATTTTCCCACCCCCTCATTTTGAGATGGAGCATGTCTCATTATCACGTGAGAACTTACGACAATTAACACAAATAAAAATTCAACACGAGCTATTTTGATCAGTCATTTCAAAGGAACTACATATTTTATGAGTTATTCTGTTCCTAAACCTTTGGCTTATTCAAATAATTGATCATTAAGATATTACGTACTGTATAATTCTTTTGAACTCGAAGTTTGTAGGTTCATTTTCAGAAATGAGACCTAAAAATTTTGAAATTTTGATATAATAAAGTCAATTTTGGGAGATAAACTCACGTGGACATATGTTACCTTGTATCGAAGAGTATATTTCTTTAGACCTATCAGAATTAAGCTTCCATTAAAAAAGATTAATGGTTATTTTTTAGCTATTAAACAGACTACGTAAAATGATATTTTAACAGCTAAAACATCAGTTGAAAGTATATAGGTTTTTTTAACATTTTTCTTTTAAAGTAAGTAAAGTCCCTTCTTATTTTCTAACCTCGTGCGCGAACCAACAGAATCAACTCAAAATAGTAGCGCGATTAAATAGGGTCTGCATTCCGCTTTCCACCAATTTAAAATGATATATATCTTAGGAAATCGACATCGGAAACAGAGAGGGACTGTAATTTTTGCCCTACAAAATAACATCCTGCGCGCAGTTATTGCCTAGTTTTAGAGAAATTTGTATAATTACTACGACTTGAATCTGAACCGGTTTCGTTGTCATAAAAGATTCATAAGGTATTCGCTGGTAGCCGCCGAGTGTTTTCGGAAGAAGATTTTGGGGTAAATGTTTCCCGCTTTTTTTTTTTTTTTTGTTTCCTTTGTCTAATCACCAACTTTACCTGTAATTATTGCTCTTCTATGCTCAGAGGCAAATGTGTGACTCAAACATTGTTTATGTTACTGGAAGTGCATTACAAACATGGAAAGAGCTAACGCCATTCGCCTAGAATGTGCTTCGGAAATTCATGTGCGAAACCTAATCACCCCCTTAAAAGTGGTCACATGGTTAATTTTTTTTTGGTACTTTCACAAAAATAGTACTTAGAAACTCAATTGCCAACTATATTACTCGTAAAATTGTAAGGCAGAACTTTGTATCATTTGCAATTTTACAAAGCTCTGCCTTGTATTTTTACAAATGATATCGCTGGCAACTGAGTTTTCAAGGATTTCCCTTGTAAAAAGTACCGGAAAATATTTTACAGTGCAGATTCGAACACACGAGTTGATTCCGAACAGCAAGGATGTGTTCTTTACAGATGAAGCTTTGACAAAAAATTTCTTTAATTTTCAGTGATAAACTAGCCATGAAAAGATATCCAAATTATTTAGACTCTAAGCCAGGCCGTCGAGAAAAACCAAGGATCAGGAGCAAAATAAAAATTTTTGTCTCCATCTCTATTATTTATTGTACAACTTTTCAAAAACCACGATCCTAAAAAGAAATCTAAAGACTATAAAGGTTAGTGATTTGCATGTATTGCATTATTTGTAAGGTTCCTATGAATTATTTAAACAATTGAATTGTATTTTTGTCCTATCATAGTAGACCCAAACATTATCACAAATCTCGAATATTAACCAACCCCCCCCCCCCCCCGGGAATCTTCTGTTGCCCAGGTCCCAGGGATTCAGACCCTCCGCCCTTTTTTTTTCACTCCATCTTGACAGCCCTGACGCCAACGCAACCTGTTGTATTAACAAAGAAACTTTTTCTCCTGCAGTTTTATTTTTCATTTACGAATTTTATACACTCTATTCGAAAATAGCCGAGGGGTAAGAAATTAGGGGATTTTGTTATAGTAATACTAAGAAACTAAGAATCTACTAATATGTTTGATAAGAAATTTGAGATCTGTACTTTACATTACAAATAAAGATGTGATTGTAACAGATTTCCTTAAATATTGGCGGTGTTGATGTTTTGTCCCGTAGTGCTACCGGGGGTCCGACACTCATTCCTTGGCACGTGCTATCGCCGGCGAAGTGTCGGCCCCTTCACGGCGTCCCTGCACCGACCAGTTGCTCTTGGCCAGGCGATACCCTTCAAACTGTGCTTGGAACCATAGCGGTAGCAGCCTCTAGTTCGCACGTAATGTCTCAAGCAATGGTAGCAACCAGGGCACGAACCCGCGCCGTGAGGGCAGGATACGATTTATCCTCGGGGGGACTATGGGTTTCATTTGGAGTATCGTCACGTTTGTTATGTCCCTTATGTTTATAAAAGGGTTTATTTTACTGCTCGTGGGTATACCAGAAAACTAGAACACGTTCTATTAAGGTTTGGCTCAGAAGCGGATCCAGAGGGAGGGCTAAGGGGCTCAAGCCCCCTCTAAAAGCATCTGGGTCCACTATTGTTTTAGTGTTTGTCTTGATAAAGCCTAGCCTCAGCTGGGTCAATCTCCTCACAAACTAAAATCCTGGATCCGCCACTGGTTTGGCTAACACTTTGGGTATGAAAACTTTTATACCAAGAGCCAGACCCCTTGATAGGGTGTTGAAATATTACCTACACGAGAGCAGGCGCACTAACAGTAAATAGGTATGAAAACTGTTACGGAAATGGGTATCCTTCCGTCAGAAATATTCTCAGTTCAATGTGCGTGGCCCAACAGAGTCCAACCGAGGAACAGCAGCAGCTCCGCGGAATGTTTAGGCAGGCCGCCCGCGACCGGTGCTGCCCTCCGGCGGCAGTGAGACACACCTCTGCACCCACTAGCGCCGCGTGGCGGTGGCGCGCGGAACCAGCAGGTAGCAAACCGCTCGCTCGTGTCGTGCCCCGAGTTCGCTGGTGCTTCGTCAGCACGTACTTCTAGGAACCATGCATGTTTAAAAAGTAAAGACTAACAAATGAAATTTTAGAAGTTTTTTTTTTTAAATATACTGTTACCAGTGTTTTCACAACAGCACTTTTGTTACTTGTTAGAACAAGTGATTTTTCACAAGTTTACAAGTTATTTACTTGTAGGCTACCTAAAAACTCTGGATTATTGACAATTGTATCTGATAAACTTGTAGCCAACACTTGCACTTGTAGTATTCCACCTACTTGCTGATGTTGGGAGCTTGGACTGTGCTGTCCACACTGGTTTTCGTACGCGTCGGTTGGTACCAGTAGCACATGAGCCCAATAGCGGCGAGCGGCTTTATTCACCGTCCTATTGCCGACCTCCGTAGCATAGTCGGATGCACACTGGCTTACGGTGCGAGGGGTTATGGGTTCGAGTCCCGGGTAGGGCATGAGTGTAACATATACATGATAATATTTGATTACGATATGATAACGATATTTGAACAAGGACAATTTGACCCTTTGGCTGTTGGCGTAAGCTGTAGGGTACATGGGGAAAAAAATATCGTTCTACTGGCTGCCAGTCAGGACGTGTACTTAAAACTATGGAAAAAAAGAAGGATGTTGAGTGCATATTAATAATACGTTAGTTATCCTGAACTGTAGCATCGGGTTTTACACTTCAGAAGAGGTTGAGCGGTAGGTCGCTTGTACCCAGTAAAAGGATGTTAGCGGTTAGCAAAATTATCCAATCTGTCATTTAAAAAACCCTAACCCCAGTATCTACGCTTCAGGAGCTGTGATTTGATTAATTTTAAGTTGCCTAACCGCGAGTTGGTGCATCGGGTCACACTCAGGAAGGGATATACAGCTGCAGTGTCGCGACTACGCAGTCGGTCGGGAAGAGATATTATCCGTCCTTCACCGCGGGCTCCAAATGACAGCTTGTATGCATTTGTGTTCTACAATGTTGGACGGACTTAAATAATAGCTTAGTCTATGTTTAAGAACTGCCAGCGTACTTAGTGTGCCTAAATAATTATGTTCAGTTATTTGCGCGCACTGCCCGAACATAGCACTCAGTGTCTCCTCGCTGGTCCTCAACACCAGGGCTGGGATCGGAACCCGGGAAGCTGCATAGCTGTGATTGGCCGAGGGTCTCAACCAATCACGGAGCACTAGGGGCTCAGGTGAAAACTACATAGACACAGGGAAAACCCTGGGCTCTTTCATGCGGGTGCAGAAGTCATGCATTGTGCAGGCAGGTTGGTTACAGGAAACAGAAGGATGGTTCAGTAAGAAGAGCTGGTCGAGGTATAAAGAACCACTAGGCAAGTTCGGTAACTTGGACATTTCTGTCCGCATTGAGTTTGTGCGCGTCTGTAACGGAACCAGCGGCGCACGCGCCCCTGGCGGTAGTCAACAGTACTTTACGTTCACCAGGCCGTCAGTCAGCACGCGTGCTTAAAACTATGGAACTAAGTTAGTGTTAAACGCACATGAAAAAAAAAATTGTTGAGTCTCAATTGCGATTTTATTTTATTTTTTCTTTTCCTAACCTAAATTATTCTAAGTGTGTAAGGGGAGGGTTCAGGTTAGGGAAGGACCTAAGTGTGCCTCAGGCCGAAGCCTATACACTCTACCATGCGGGGTATTAACCATGCAGTACAAGGGCGCGTGCATCATGTGCTAATTGGGGTTTACTGGCCAGCCATGGCAGCGATTGGCGCCATGGCTGACGCCCCATTGAACGTCTAGCTGACCCAGGTAAAACCTGCATAGACACAGGGAAAACCCTGGGCCGGGTCATGCGGGGACCAAACAACATGCATTAAGCAAGCAGGTAACTACTGGACAAGAGAGAAGAGGGTCCAGGTAAGAAGAGTTGGGCGGGGCTGAAAAATCAACCATGCAGGGGTTGGGTGCTTGGGCCTTGCGTCCAGCATTTAATTGTTGGGTACTCCTGGGTTATTATTAGCCAGGGGCGCATGCGCTCCCAGGGACGGGCGACTTCAATCGTCAGCCCAGCCCAGCTGCCCAGGCAGCCACAGCAGTGAAGAAGCGGTGGGCAGTCGAGCCAGTAGACCGGCTCGAACTGCGGGCGCACGGGGCGAAAGGAGCCTGGCGTTGCGCCATCTTCATCTTCCTTCTTCCAGTCAACAGCCGATGACCTTTCAAGCCAGGGTGGGGGTAAGTCGTTCAGGCGAATGAAGTATCTTGCGAGTCGGACCCTCTTGTCCTCCAAAATCCCCGCGACGGTCTCTTGTCGCGCCGCCCAGGGCTACCGCTGGCTCCAACAGGGCCCCAACTTGAAGGCACCGCCGTCTCTTCCTTCGGAGTTCCGATGCGTTTCAGTTCCGTTGCGCGCGCAGCAGTCCACAGCTCCGCAAGTTCCAGCCCGCAGTTCGTCTACACTTGGCATTTCTTTTCAGCACTTCGAGCTTCCCTGCGGTGCCTTCACCGACAGAACTGCTTCCTGCAACGCGCCGAGCAGCATACAGGCTACCTTTCACCCCGATAGCCGTGATAACGACTCCACCAGGCCGGCCAGTGGTCCGCGGACTGCTATTGGTTATTCAGCACAGTCACTCCAGCGAGATTGCATCTGTTGTACTGGGATCCCGTATCCGCCACCCGCGGGACGCGGTCGGTAGCAGATGGCGCTGCTAGGCCGCCCCCAGGCAGCCACAAATCCCCCACGCACTGCCAGCCTTCGGTTACCCAATAGGTCGCAGGGAACTCCCAGCTAACAGCCCGCGAGACAGATGCGCACGCCACGAGACGTTTTTCAGGAGTGTATGATGAGCATCTTGGGAACTTCACCGCTGCAGGGCGCTGCCGTAACGCCCTGTATCGTCTTAGGTTGTTATTTACACGTTAGAGCGCAGCACTGTCGCCCGCTGTCATTCCCCGCACCCCCCACCTATCATTCACTGCAGCTGAAGGTCGTTCAACGGGAGGGGGAAGCGGTGTATGAAGAGTTCGACACTTGTCCGCTAGGGACCACCACAAGTCGATGCCCTAGAGATGGTGGCGATTGCGGTGGTGAATTAACCAACTACCTTAAACCGAATTAGAAGTTTTAACCGGCCTGGCGACTTCTATACAGTATATATATTCAAAGCTGCTACCGCTATGGTTCCAAGCACAGTTTGCAGGGTGACCCTGCTGCGATATCGCCTGGCCAAGAGCAACTGGTCGGTGCAGGGACGCCGTGAAGGGGCCGACACTTCGCCGGTGATAGCACGTGTCGAGGAATGAGTGTCGGACCCCCCGGTTCCTCCCGGGGTCAGCAAACCGCGTGGTACACGCACTCGTTATCTCGGTGGAAGAATGTGGGTCAGGTGACTTCCGGCGTCGCGCGGACAGCGGACTGCTTTGGCGCGCCCCCCTATCTGTTTGTTTTTACCAACGGCACCCGATGTTCCAGCAGCAGGGTGTTCCGCAGCCGCGGTCGCTAGGGCGGCGCGTCCTCGCGAGGGAAGCCTACAACTCACGTAGTTTCGGTTCCCTACCACGTTCGTGCAACTTCGGATTTCTCTCAAAAAATTAAATTAAAAAAAAATCCAAGGGTTAGGTAAGGTCAAATCAGTCACAAAATGCTTGTTTTCATTGGAAACTTCTGATTTAGCGGCTGAAGTGGCGTTAATACCAAAACGCAAAACTTAGGAAATCTTCGGAAATTCTTGCAGGGAACCGAAACTACATGAGTTGTAGGCTTCCCGTCCTCGCGAAGGTGTGATCCCAACTCCCCGGCATGACTACACATGGTGTAGGCCTATTTAAATAATAAAAAAAATACTTGAACGAGTCCTTCGGCACTCGCCAGAGCAAACTCGTGTGTTCTCGTGTTGCAGATACACTTATGATACGAAACTCGGAATCATAAATTTAACGCAGAATTCTTTTAAAATAATGCTGAACGTGATAAATATACGCAAACTGAGTTTTCAGATACACTTCTTGACCCAAATCAAACGTTGTTTCCGCACCCGCCGCTAGAATTCGCTGCCGGAGCAGCTATCGAATCAATTATCGAATCATTCGATTGACAGACCGAAATTTGGAATTAAATAATGAAACGGACCCGATAAAAACTAAAAAGACTTCTAAAATACTAGACCCCGGCTTTGGACATGACTTTCGACAAGGAATTTTATTTAAATACTGCCCATATTGTTAAAAGTAATTTAACAGTTAATACTAAACGTTTCTCTTTGTCTCTATGATCTTTGTTTCACGCTATCCGCCGCAGATGGCAGAACCGTGGTTCCTTTACATGCGAATTCCGTTCCAGTCGCGAAATCACTCCTACCATTACCGTATACCGAGAGCTAAGGCGTTACGAATTAATAATAACGGATGTTTAGTAGGTACACATATGTACTTAAGAAGTTGTGAATATTGTTGTGCCCAACCATGATTATTTCCATCTCTTGCAGAAATGGTTGGTCATATAAAAATTTATTTTGAACATAATTTTTAGTTTAAATTTAAAATTTTTAAAATAAATAAGAGCAGTATCAGTAATATACACAGTACAGAAGCTATAATTTTTATGTGAACCTCTTTTTTCTACCCCTTGCAGTAATGGTTCGTTTATCAAAAATTGTTTTAAACAAAACTTTTAAGAAATGTTAAGAAGATTTAAATTAAATTATAACAGTTTTGATAGTGCACCTAATAATGTAACTAAGCTTTTTTGTCCTTTAACCCCTGTTTTTCCCACCCTTTGCAACAATGCTAGATTGTATCAAAAATTGTTTCAGGCGAAAGCTTTAGATAATATTTATATTGTTTACAAACAATTCTAAAGGATTTGAAATTGTGTCCACTACGTGAGTTTTAATTTTTTTTCCTTGAACCCTATTTTACCGCCCCTTGCAGTATAATACATATTTCAGATGAAAGTTATATACTATATTTAAAAGCTATACGATAAATAATAATGGATTTTATATTCTACATGTGTAGGTACGAAAATTATGATTTTTTTTTACTTTTACAAATTTTTTCAACCCCTTGAAAAAATGGTTTGTCTTATCAAAAAATGGGTCAGCCAAAAGTTTTAGATAATTTTAATAATGTTTACAAACCATTTTAACGGATTTTATGTGTCTACTAAGGCAGTTATGATCGTTTTTGTTCTCCAACCCCTGTTTTTTTTTTTTTCCTTTCCTTGCAGTTATGGTCGACCGTATCGAAAATGTATTTTAACATAAGCTTTTTGTATTACCTTAAAGAGATATAATAACTACGTATGGATGCGATTTTTCAATATTATAGCGATTTTTCTGCTTTTTTTATAAAAAAACCTTTAACCAACCAATTCTACCCCTTTGGTCGGATTTTTTCCATTAATGAACTTGACCAATATTTTCAATTACTATATTTTATGTATCAGTTTGCAAGAGTTTTGTGCAAAACTAGGCAGTTATCGTGTCCACTTAAATACGATATACATATTTATATAAACGTTTGAGTTGGCGATGGTTTTGGGGTCTATGGACAGTGAAAAGAAAACCCGCACAAAAAGTTTTTTTTTTCGGATGTCACAATAGATGGAAAAGATTATATATATATATAGGTATGCGTGTATATATATATATATATATATATATATATATATATATATATATGACGTTAATAAACTCCGATACCGTAAGACCGATCACCATGAAAGTTGGCATATCGAAGTGTCTTTTCATGGAGAAATGTTTTATGCTATCCATTTTTCTATAGCTTGCCACTAGAAGATGCTGCTGCGCATCAAATTTTATACCGTTCAACTGATCGCCATTAAAATAGGTACTATTTTCTGATTTTTACTGTCATTAATCCTCAAAAACAACAAATAGTGATTGTGACTGTGACTGTGAGTGCGTTTAAAATGGAATACCTTTCAAACGCTTTATAGATTATAGATTACATACAAACCATCAAATTTTGATATATAGAGGTATAGGCCATATCTCCCTTAATTCGTCATCAGAATTAATGATTCAAAAATTGTTTTAAAGCTTATGTTTGCCGCTATTGACAACAAATAGACAAATAGGTGAAAATTTATGTTTACGTTAAAAAATTTTTTATAAAAAGCATATTTTCATTAAGAATGCCATCTGTTTGTGGCATTACTAATGAAAATATATTCAACTCACATGTAGGAGGCGCCATATATTAGCAATCTGTTTAACGTTGATCACGATATTGTGCGAAATATTCGCACGGGTCAACTAGTCTACCTAAAACGTTGTATCAACATGGGATGCAATCGCAACACGTGTGGAGATATGATGATGCGCATAATCGCAAGCATGCAAAAGGTTCGTTCTCGGGGTAAGCGTCGCGCCGCGCGCAGTTCACATGACCTCGGCGAGAACGCTTTGCCGCCGAAGGTGCTGCGCGTGTTTTGAACATTTCCGCCTATTCCACTTCGTCGTCCTCAAGCAGCTGAATGTGGTGGCCAGGACTGTTTCCCGGCCTGCGATCAGATGCCAGCCGACGCGGAAGCCAGGGGAAGTATCTTAGAAGCCTTCGCGCGCGCGCGGCTGCGACAATCGGCGCATCGCAGCACGTCGCGGGGGTGCGTGAAGCATGCTGCGAGCCGGCCATCACCGGGAAGCCTACGATTCACTCGTCTTTCTGGACATACCCAAATACTCACGTTGGCAAGCCTTCTTTTCACAGACGAGAGAGCCAAACCCGAAGTTACCCGAAGTTTATGCTCGCTTTTTTTCCCGTTCTATCTCATTGTATAAACCGGTGTGGCAATAAATTTTGCGGTCGTTTAGGATAGGTTAGCTATATTATAAATACTTTAAAACATTGTGGATGGTTGGTTATATTAGGTAAGTATAGCTACATTAAAAATCCTGTAAAATCATTTTATGGTTGCTTTGCAAATAAATTTTTAATATGTAGCTATCCAGGGCTAGGAAACCGTTTACATGATTTCACAGTATCTTTAATGTAGCTATCCTAACCAAATCAACCGTCCACAATGTTTTAAAGTATTTATCATGTAGCTAACCTAACCTAATTGACCATTAGTTATCATGAGTTGTATATTTATTTACAATGAACAAAAAAAACCGAAGATGCACGATCGGGCGTTTGGCTCTCTCGTCTGTTGAAAGAAGGTTTGCCAACGTGAGTATTCGGGTATGTCCAGAAGTACGAGTGAATCGTAGGCTTCCCCATCACCCGGGCCCTTGTTCTTGGCCGAGGCGCCAGCAACAACCCGAACAATGGCGCCTCGTGGCCGACGTCCAAGAGAACGTCTTCAGCATTGCGCTTAGGGCGAAAACTCTTGAGCTGCTGCTTCCGAATAACAGCCTAATGGGATGCCTCAGCTAAGTTGATCGTAGTGATCGCGGCCATATTTGTGTTGCTTCCGAATACTAGCCTTAAGGATGCCTCACCAAAGTGCATCTTGGAGAACGGGTTGCCATATTTGCGTTGCTTCTGAATACTATACTTAAGGATGCCTCAGCTAAGTGCATCTTAGTGATCGCGACCATCTTTGTGTTGCTTTCGAATAATAGCCTAAAGGATGCCTCACCTAAGTGCATCTTGTAGAACGTGTTGCCATCTTTGCTTTTCTTCTGAATACTATATACTTAAGGATGCCTCAGCTAAGTGCATCTTAGTGATCGCGACCATCTTTGTGTTGCTTTCGAATAATAGCCTAAAGGATGCCTCATCTAAGTGCATCTTGGAGAACGGGTTGCCATCTTTGCGTTTCTTCTGAATATTGTATTTAAGGATGCCTCAGCTAAGTGCATCTTAGTGATCGCGTCCATATTTGTGTTGCTTTCGAATAATAGCCTAAAGGATGCCTCAGTTAAGTGCATTTTAGTGGACACGGCCATTTTTGTGTTGCTTCCGAATACTAGCCTAAAGTATGCCTCACTAAGTGCATCGTAGAGGACGCAGGATGCCAATGCGTCCCTACATGCGTCTACTGAAATCGATGTTTCTAGCGATGCGACACTCGCGTCCCCTGTTGCGGCCCTACGTCCATTAGCTTCGGAACAGTTTTGTATTTGTTTTGGCACAAGCTTTGTTGAAAACATAAATAGTTGACTTTATGGCTCAAAGAAAAAAAATTTAAACGTAAATAAATGTATTTAAAGTATTACCTTTTGGTGCACTTGAACTTAAAAGGTTATTTAATATCCCGTTTGAGGCCTTCTGCCTGGGAAGCCAACAGTGTCATTTAACAATCCATTCAAGAGTTACTAAAGAAAGTATCATAACTAATAGCACATAAGACCCATTGTACTTTCCAGTACAAGTTTCGTTTCATGGTTTCGTTTTCAAGCGAAAAAACAAAACAACTCAAGCGAGTCGTTTCACTGCCACTTTTTAGGTGTGAATGTTTTTGTAAGTAGGTTAGGTACGTGCAGGAAGCGTTTGTCTATAATATTACAAACATTAAAAGCTACGGTCTTAACGTAACGTCTCATAGAGGCGCGTTTTCGACGTGGAGACCGCACGGCGCCAGTTCGGCGCCTGCGCCTGGCGCGTAGAGGCGAAGAGGAGTGTGGTGCGCGAGCCAGTGTCGCCCTTAGCGCTCCGGTGATTTTTATAGCTCGTGCGCTTACAACCATAACACTCAACATATTCTTTGCTCCTCAAACGTTTTTGCCCTAATTTTTTTTTTTATCCAAATACGCCTCTTCCCCCCCCCCCCATATTAAAAAAATAACCATTTTAAAACAAATCATTTACGTCAAATGATATAAAGACATAATATTTCAATGGAAATTATACAATTTCAAAGTTCAATACTATCATACTGTTTGAATCTGCTTAAGTGCACCATTAATTTTTGTCTTGAAAATAGATGTGTGGAATCCATTTTTTTTTTTTAAATAAATAAAGTTTTCACGCAACAACGTAGTGCAACATTCAGAACTTCTGATAGGACAAAACGTAACAACACCTAAACAAGAGTTAAATATAAAGCAAACTATACTTATAATTAACACCACGAGGGAGTAAATGTTTATCGCAATGTGCAATTAAAGCTTGTGAAGAGAAATCACGTAAAATTGAACTGTTTTAATAAAGGGTTGTTGTTGAATGTGTCCACGTCCCGATCTTGATCCCATAAAGTTTAAGACGATGACGAGTAGTCTAATCGTCGTCAAGCAGTTGGTCAGCAGCTAGAACAATGAACAAAAGTTGTTAATTCATATTACAAGTGATCCTTACCGCGATCATAAAACAGCAGTAGTAGCTTACTTTCACGCGTGTGGCCAAGTACGTACAGGCCACGCATGGAGAAACTGCAGTTCACAAACAATGCACGGTAATTAACACGCCAGAGGCCAACTCGCAGAGAAAGCAGGAAAGGTAATTTATTATTTTTATTTTATTTTTTTGATTCGTTGGCACTTCGTGAGTAATGAGGATCCCGGCCTCGAAACGGCCACGTATGCTCGCACGCGAGCACGAGAGGAGCCGAACACGCGAGGCGGAAACAGCCGAGCGCGGGAGGGCCCTTGCCGCCCAACAGGTATTCAAATGCAGTGCGCATTCATTTCACCCCGCCCCTGCCGCAGGAGCCGGGCAGGTACCGGTCAAAGAGTATGTCACGCGCCCGAAGATACCACACTTCGCGCGCGGGCTCGAAGGGAGACCTCGACCGCGTGGCTTCCAGAGAGCGTCCGCGATAATCGGAACGATGCTGATGCTGGAATCACGACAGCGCGATAGACGCGACGGGAAGCCTTCTTTTCACAGACGAGAGAGCCACACCCGAAGTTCCCCGAAGTTCATGCTCGCTTTTTTTCCGTAACCACAACAGGTGTATTTATTTGGGATGTAGCTTACTCATACGTCATACGTCGTTCTATGTCATTGTATAAACCGGTGTGGCATTAAATTTTGCGGTCGATTAGGATAGGTTAGCTACATTATAGATACTTTAACACATTGTGGATGGTTGGTTATATTAGGTAAGTATAGCTACATTAAAAATACTGTAAAATCATTTTATGGTTGCTGAGCAAATAACTTTTTAATATGTAGCTATCCAGCGCTAGGAAACCGTTTACATGATTTCACAGTATATTTAATGTAGCTATCCTAACCAAATCAACCGTCCACAATGTTTTAAAGTAGGCCTATTTATAATCTAGCTAACCTAACCTAATTGACCATTAGTTATAATGAGTGGTCCAAAATAAACATTCATGGACACACGGCAAACGAAAAATATGGCGGCGTACAAATAAATAACGTTGCCTTGTTTATGGTCTTTCCTTTTAACAACACCGCCATATTTATTTACAATGAACAAAAAAAACCGAAGATCGGGCGTTTGGCTCTCTCGTCTGTGAAAAGAAGGCTTCCCCAGACGCGATGCGACAGCAAGGTATCGCGTGATTGAAACATGCAGGTTTTTAACCGCGTGACCAGGGACCGAGCCATGGGGTGTGTGGGAGGAGGGGGGGGGGAGGGGGAAGGGAAGTCCTGTGGCTGCGGATTCCTCCGTTCCGGAATTAAAAAAAAAATTTATATGCAAATTCATAGCTAGAAAATAACAGCAATTATAGATACATAAGGTTACACAGATATATTTGTGGAAATATTATTGCAATCATTAGTGGGCAGCATTTCCTCCATACTACAGCCCTCGTACACAGAAACGGTTAGAGTTGTGTTTCCGAGTACAGTCTACATATTTCATACCAGTTTGCACATGTGCAAATATGCCTTCCATATAAACTTGAAATGTGTGTTTCATGTATTTGTATTTATGTATGTATTCTGTATGCCTTCTGTTAACGAAATCTAGCTACTGTCTTAAGAACAAATTATTAAAACAATTAAAAATAAGCAAAATATAAAGTGTCCAGTTTTATTTTCTCGAGCAAAATCATCATCTAATAATTCTATGTGTGAAATTGGAGTACTAAATGTTTACTTTTCCCTGAAATTTTAGTAAGACCAACAATTTTATTTTTTAAAATTAAAAAAAATAATTATTATATAGAATACATAATCGTAAAAAATTAGATAATCCCCTTCCTTTACAAGATTCTGGCTACAGCCGCGGTGTGGCAAAAACAGAAAACCACATCTAGATATAAAATAACATTTTTAGGTAGATTTAGAGGAAATACTATCTATTTTAGCCGACTTACAACTTCTGGAAAATTTTTATACAGTTTTTTGTTTCATGGTCCATAGACCCCAAAACCATTGTCAACTCTATACTTACATCACTATTTTATATACACGATAAATGCTACAATTTTTCACAAATCTCTTCCAAACTGAAACATAAAATCTAATGGTGGAAAATTTCGGTTAAGTTCGTTGATGGGCAATTTCCGACCAAAGGGGTAGAAATGGGTAAGGTTTTTTTAAAAACAGAAAAATCGTTAAAACTCCCATAATATGATGAATATCACATCCCTTTGAACTTATTATAACTCGTAGGAGTTAATTCTAAAAACATTTTTGATACGACCAACCGTAAATGCAGAGGGTGGAAAAAACAAGTGTTGGAGGACAAAAAGAATCATAACTCTGTTCGTGGACACATCATTGAATTCGTTCAAAGTGTTTGCAAATATTATAATTACTATATAAAACTTTTGTCTGAATTTATTTTTGATAGCATGAACCATTGCTGCAAGGTGTTGAAAAAAGGGTTTTAAAATGACAAAAAATTCATAATATCCGTACCTTGTCCACTATTAAATCCATTTATTTTTATTTTAAAACCTAAAGATATCATCTGATACTTCCATCCGAAAATATTTTTTATATCACCAACCATTACTGCAAGGGGTGAAAAATAACAGGGTTGAAAGACAAAAAAAATCATAACTCCCTTAATATGCACACTGTTAATTCCGTTCGATTTATTTGTAAACTGTATGAATAGTATCTAAAACATTTTTCTGAAATACATTTTTATAGAATCAACCATAACTGAAAGGGGTGGAAAACACAAGGGTACGAAAAAAATTATTACTCCCATAGTAATGACACAATCGAATCCGTTAAAATTGTTTGTAAATGTTGTAATTTTTATCTAAAACTTTTGTCTGTAACAGTTTTTGATAATACATACCATTATAGTAAGTGGTTGATAAAAACCTGGGATTGGAATAGAAAAATAAATAAAACTTCCCTATCTTGTAAACAATCGAATCCATTCCAAAATGTTATTTAACTTTCTAAATATTGACTCAAAGTGTTGTCAAAATAAATTTTATTTAACCAACCCTAACTGCAAGTGGCGGAAATAACATTATTTTAAAGTAAAAAATAATCATTACTTTTTTAATATATAGACTAACAAATCCGTTATAATTATTTGTATAAATCATAAACTTCATCTAAAACTTTGGCTGAAATAATTTTGAAATTAAAAAAAATATTTTAAACTTTCTTAGTATCAAATACGTTCGAATTATTTCAAACCATCTTAATAGTATCTTAAACCTTGGTGCAAAGAGAATTTTTATACGAACACGTCAATAGTGCAAGGGATAAAAAATGTGTTCGAAGTTAAAAAAAATTATAATTACCTTAGTTTTCATCTAATAAGAAATTTGTTTTAAGTTATTCAATGGTCAATGAATTGAATTAACTGAATGGTGGTTACTTTAATAATTTACCTGCACAGAAAATGAGAAAATATTTATTCGATAATTTTGTAATATTGGAGAACATAAATATATTATGTACATTAAGTTCTTCAAACGTTCCAGAGTTTTATAGAAGTTTCCAAAATATTCTCAGCCTATAGGCAGTGCCGAAAGGGAGTTTTTTTTATATTATATAGATACGCATCACATATAAAACATTGATCAATGTTTAAAAATTTGTTTGAATGGACTTGTTAGAGAAAAAATTCGATTAATTTAAATTTATTATTTTTTACTAAAAAAAATTACGTTAACTTTTTAAAAAATATTTCACAAACGAATCTAGAAAATGAAAACCAAAAAATTTTCAAATAACAATTGCATACTCCCAAATTAACAGTTAGAACTTAATTCGAAAACCAAATTCTACGCTCATGTCAGAATCACAGCGCTCGCGACTAGATGGAAGTAGAAAATCTTTCTAATAGGAAAGACTGTCGCTGTCGCTTGCGAGATATTTGTCGTGCTGACGTCACAGGCGTGTTGAACGTGATTGGTTTGTAAAATTATTTTATTCGCGTCGCATGCATCGCGTCGCGCTCGTCGTGCTACTGGCACACCAGATTGGAATATGCATGTGGCTGCCTGTGACTGCGAATGATTCAACGTACATGAATGAATCAGCGGTCGACATCTTGTTTGCATCGAAACGATTAGAGGTGGACAGGTAAGGATTGCATGAATAAACGGTGGGGTAAATATGAATACATTAACGTACGTACTTACGGCAACGTCCATCAAATTTCCATCTGGGAAAATTTGTAATTCTACCCTAGAACTGAACTGGATCGTTTTTCTGAGGACGAAAAGAAAATTATGAAGGGGGCAAAAAATGCGAGCAAGTCTATCAGTACTCACCAGAGATGTGTAACATCTAACCTTAGTAAAGAGAAAATTCACGTATTCTCATATTGAAAATGCAATTACAATACGAAAATTAGACATGAATGTAACGCAGTATTCTTAAAAATAATGCTGAGCGTGATAAATATACGTAAATTGTGTTATCATCTACATTTCTTGAAGCGAATCACACGTAGTTTCCGCAACCGCCCCTAGAATTCTTTGTCGAAGCAGCTTCGTAACTATCAAATCATTCGATTTGCAGAGAAAAATTTTAGTAAACTATATAATGAAACGACTCTGTATTTTAAAGCGAAAAAGACTTGAAAAATACTAAATTCCTGCTTTGAAGCTGTTTTTTGATAAGTTATTTTATTTAAATACTGCCCATCTTGTTAAAATTCCTTTGCAATTCACACTATAACGTTTCCCTTTGGCTTTGTGAACTTTGGTTCGCGCCATCCACCACAGATGGCAGCAAAATGGTTACACATATCTGTTACATGCTAATTCCGTTCCATTCACGAAATTACTCCTACCAAATACGGTATATCAAGAGCTAAGATGTCACATATCAGAAAATATATAAAAATACACCATCGCATAAATTTTAAGCAAATATGTAACAACTAAAGCAAATAAATAATATAATAAGTATTACAGATATTTATAAATTAAAATGAATATAATAGTCTCGGTATTCCAAAGAAAATATTATTGTTAAAAACCTGGGAGAAAAGGGTGCGAAGCACGCCAGGTACCTGGCGGTCCCGCACGGCCACTGACGTCACGCGTGCATACCTTCGGGGATTATAGCAACCCGGCAGCGCCACAAACCCCCCCCCCCCTTCCCCGCACTATCCTTTGCGCGGAGTGGCATGAATATGCATCGTTATTCTGGATGCTTCGCGCGTTTGCGTGCCCGGGATAACACGACACGTCCCAACCACTCCAGTAAGTTCCAGAACGACTGCCAAGGGTATAAAAGCGGAGACGTCGGCCTCCGCGGGAGTTTCGAGAGTTATAACAGGCGAGTGGAGTGAAGTGCGAGTTCGCCGAAGAGGACGAGAAACCTAGCGGTTCCTAGCGGAGTGATGGGACCGTGCGAGTGCGACCGAGTGGCGCGAGACTGCGTGTGTGGACAGGCGCGAGGTAAGGGGCGAACCACTGTTGAGCCCAGCTCCAGTGAGGAGTGATTATTAAACATTTTTTTTTTAAATACGAGTGATTTGTGATTAAGTGTGATGATTTAATTAGTAATGAAACATTAGTAGTAAATAAAACTGTATGAAAATTTAATTGGGCTACCCTTACGTACCCGTTTTCCCCACTCGTAACATTATAAAGAACAACTCTTAAAAGAATAAAAAACTAAGTGTATGTCCAATGAAATGGGTTATGGTACTAGAGAACATATACGAACTATTACAAAAATAAGTTTTTCCTACAGATGATGTACTTAGTAATTGCCATTAGAGAGGAGTTTACTGAACGGTTTATTTATAACGTCCGGGAATCATATCGTTTAGGTTATAGAGGATCATTATCCGATAGTTCATGCCTAGAAAGCCGAAACTACCCACATAATAACTGGATTATATTAAATTCTATCTATACTTTATACCAATAAGTAATCTTGAGTCCACCTGTAATTTTCAAATTATTACAATAAAAAAATATTTTTTTACTGTCAGCAAATCGTATATCTGTACGAAATCTAATGTTACAAATACACCTTTGTCTGCCGGTACGAAATAATTTAACTCAAATACTCCTGATGCTATTGACTTGAAATTCACCGATAGTAAGTATAGGATCAATTTAGCTCTTTATTTATTGTAATATCTCAAACTGTTTCAAAGTTGTGATAGTTATATAGAAAAAATTTATTTCCGTAGTGCATTACAACTTGGAGCATATTACTTTACTAAATTTTTTTGTAAACGTTGTGTGTTAACAACCACATAATTTTCAAATATTTAATTTGACAAAAACACACTCTTCAAATAAAACTATTGTATAAAGCTTTGGCTGGCACAACAGCACAAATCCATAGATTTTTTGAAATTTTTTTTATTACCAATCATCGTTTCATCTGTTTTGATTGTAAAGTCAAATTGATAGGTAAAAAAAAGATGGTTTATTTTTATTTGATAGCTAAACATCATTCAACTGGGAATTTTGAAATAGGTTGTCTAAAAAAAAATATTCCAGTGTTTTCTGCCAAAAATGATGTGTGGATTATTCTGTACGCTCGAATGAATTCGCGGGATTTGCAAGTAATTAATTAGACAGGCGCAGTGTCCAAAATATTGAAAAACTGACATCTGCTACTTTATCGTTCTAACAGAAAAATTGTATTGGTTTATTTAATGTTTTATTTAGGACAAAAATTCTCCCCGGCGGGGAATCGAACCCCGGTCTCCCGCGTGACAGGCGGGGAAACTCACCACTTTACTACCGAGGAATTGATATAGTCCTTTATAGTTAAAAATTTATTTATGCAAATACAAGTATACATTAGCCTTACGTATGATATAGGGGCGGTATGTAATCATGTCATGACTAGACAACGGTCATTCGGAGAGTTATTAAGCTGGACTCACTGTGATTCATCTCATCCGTCCGTCGATCACGTGTCCTGCAGACAATCAGATTTACAGAAGTGACTGATTAATGTAAAAAATATATTAAATGGAATTTCGATAGTTTTTCTTTAAGTTTAACCAAGAGTTTGATACATATTTAGAACAAACCTGTTATTTTCATGCCTACACGCGTTTACCAATTTCCCCCCCCCCCCCCATCCCTTCAGTTATTTCGTTTTCCGTTTCAAAGCAACTTAATGGAGAACCAATTAAACAAAATGGTGCCCAAAGACGAAATTATATAAACATACAGTTAAAACGTTTCTTTGTAAATAATTGTTTTTGCGCGATTTTACAATTTATTGGTTTATACTCATCATGCTTCTCATCGTGACGTCTAGTGCTGATTGACCTGTCTGACCTCGGAAGTTCAAGTTCGCCAGCTCCGGTCAGACAAACGCGACTGCGCGGGCCTTAACTGGCAACATAAATATATTATGTACATTAAGTTCCTCAAATGTTCCAGGGCCTTAACTGACAACACGTAACAATGAGTAAAATCGCAATTAAAATTAATTATGTATACAATTACTTTACCCCTATAACAATGAGGTATATTTATGCATGTCGAGTAGGCTGTTGATTAAAATTAATACTTAAGTGACAATTCGGCTGTATCCTTCTTTCTATGAGTCCACTATGTTAAGTTTGTATTTAAATAAGAGATTCAACTGATGGTAAGTTGGGTACTGTTTTCAAACTTTATAATACTAAACATTCCCATGTAGACATTTATCATGTAAAATTACATAAAATAAATATTGCAAACCTAAAAATGCAGTGTTTTGTCTTATTTTGTATGCTGAACCACATATTAAAACATCCATAAAATAGCATATGGCTTTCCTATTATTTCACGAAAAAATAGCATAACTGACAAAGTAATTTCTGAGAGAAAATGTAAAGTAACGCATAAAACCAAGAATGACAAATTTTTTTATATAGGTACAAATACATAAAACAGCCAAATATTAGCGAATATTAAAATAAAATAAAGTTGGCACATGTGGAATTTTTATGTTAAAAGAAAGAGCGCTTACATACTAATCGTCGCAGAGCTAAAAAATTAATTCATGCCAATTATTTTAGAATAATCCAAACAAACGTTTGACATCAACAAGAAAACACTCGGTGAAAAACCACGTTCGTCATCTCAGTGGTGATGTCACCAAGATTCTTCGACAGTTCATCATCGTTCTGTATAAGAGTTGACCAATCTTCTTTCACGGTATAAATAATCATACTTTTGTATAATTCAGCACCGGTTTTAGTATCGTAGTCTTTACGTCGCATGGAAAATGGGACGCGTGTAAAAAGTGACGTTTCCAACGTTTTAGACGACACACGCGTGATTCCGGGAACGCAAACATTCCTCTCGAGTTGCGCTCGAAAAGTCGAAGTGATTCACGGCTTCGCGGTAGTTGACGGTGGTTCCGAGTCGCGAGATCGATTTAGTTCGCGTGTTTGGCCGCCTGTTCGACGTTTCAACGGGCGCTGCTGAAGCGGACGGTTCTCGCCAGCCGTTACAAGTTCTGGAAAAAAAAATACCAGACGTGCCGAGACAATAGCTAATGCCTGCGCACTATAAGTGCGTTCCGAAACATTAACCAGTCTAGGGACAAGGTTGCTGGTTTACTTACTACACTCTTGTCAAGATAAGGTGAGAGTTTTTTGATAGGCTAGCGTAAATTTTGATTTTGACAGCTGAATATTAGGGGGGTCGAAAAATATTACCTAATAAAATAAAAATTAAATGGAGTAAACATTAAAAAATGGATTTATATTATAAATACATTTTTTATTTTACAAAGTTAGTATTTCTCATTTCAAATTATATTTGTATTTTCTTTATTCTATTATTAATATTAACTATTATTAAAATATAATTGTGTAAAATAAGAAAATAAATTTTGATAAAAATCAGAGACTTTTTCGCAATTTTTACGAAAAAATATTATCACACAACAAATTTGTTTTATCACGTTAGTAAAATAACTCCTAAATTAGGCTACTATAAAATACGCATTGCATAGTAATTGTAGGTATTAAAGAAATAAATAATGATGTTCTTAATTTTTAGGTTATAGTACTACAAAGACTCCTTTTTCCACACAAAATCGAGGATCTAAAAAAATACTAAAAATATAGATATATATATTTAGAGAGAATAACAGTATAATATACACAACATTTTTTCCTAAACTTCAAATGATAGAATTAATAATAAAAAAACTGTTTGTTTATAGTTATAAGTTTTCACTTCTGTCGGCAGTCCTCATTACTGCTTTTTAATTTTTTTTGTACATTCTTATATTAGGCCTCCCGAAGAGGGAAACTCTCTCCGCTGCTCCACTCTTCGCTCTTTGCTCTTCGCTCTTTGCTCGGAACTCTCGCGGAGGCCAGCGTCGCTGCTTTTGTACTCTTACAGACTTTCTGGAACTGTCTTGGGGGGAGGGGGGGAGGAGGTTGGAAGTGACGCGTTACCTTTGGACCGATCCGTCGCCCGAAAAGTCCAGAAAAGCGGTGTTCATTCTCGCCACTATGCGCGGTCGTCCTCGGGAAACCCGCATAATTTCCAGGCCGCTGAAAGGATTATTGACAATGGCCTGAGGCAAGACGGTGTGAGGGGCGCAGAAGGGGAGTTGGGGTAAGCGAGAAGCCTTGTAATCAACGGACGGCGCGTGTGACGTCAGTGGCCCTGCGGGGCCGCCAGCCAGCTCCGAACTTGACGCGCGTCGCGGTCCTGTCTTCGTTCGTAACAATATTCTTGTCGATTGTCCAGGAAGATGCTTCCGGGAAGATACTTCTGATTTTAATCAACAATGGTAAAAAAAAAAATAATAAGTCTTCATAGGTGTGGTATTCTGTCTTTATACGTTCAAAACACGTAGAGATTTACGTTGAGTTATAAAACGTGATCGTGCGAGGCGAATACAGTGATTCACTCTAAGTTTTTTTTTTTTTTAATTTTTATCTTGGGTTCAAAAAATCTCAGCACAGTTAGTTTTCAGAAGCTGGCCGTGGAGTTGCTTGCCCATTCGGGCCAACCTGCATCTAACTCTTAGCATAATAGAGAAGATCCTTCTACAAGATTTCAATTGCGTCTCGGACGTTATGTTTTTTATCTGGGTTTAAGTTAGGTTGGATACAGAACATGGGCCATTAAAAATATTTTATTCTTTTAATACAAATGCGTCCGGATTAAAATTTTAATCAGTGCAAAACATCCCTACGTACTATTTTTCGAAGAAAAGCGCGAGTTTAGTAAAATTTGAAAACTAAAGGTATTAAACAACACGTACGTATTTAAAAATATAGTTTTCAAATATTAAAATGTTCATGTAACCCAATTAACTTAATAATAGAATAGTAGGTGCACAATGATTTTTTTAAAAAGCAAATAGTAGGTATCAATTTTTTTTCTCTTTAGCATTTACTTTTCACAGAATACTTATAAATGAAATAAGTATTTACTTTATAATAAAAGCGTGTAATATTGTAATTTTTTTCGTTTCTGAAATTTTGAAAAAATTTAAATTAAAAATAACTGCCTTACCCAGCTTCGCACAGGCGGATAAAGATTTAAAAAAGTACCTGCTTTTAAAAAAATCACTATTAAAAATACTTATATTTGGATTATTTTCATTTTCAAATTAATTATTATATAGTATTTGGTCTTAACATTCATTTTTATTTAAATAATCTACATAAATCAAAATGTAATTGTTTGTTCGTTCAAAAACTTAAATCTTCGAAAGTTCTTCACCGATTGCTTTGAAATTTTGATACAACATTGTTTCGAATACGTGCGTGTTTTTATATACGTATGTCATACCTGTGACAGGTAAAAGGATACAGAAAAAAATATAGATAAATAAAAACCTAGATTTTCAATATTTTCATTGCTTTAGAGTAACATATTTATAGATATAGGTATATAGAGGAGAGATATATAGATATAGGAGTTATAGATATATAGATATAGAGAAGTACATAGAAAGATGGAGAGATAAAGGAAGAATTATATGTATTTAGACATATAGAGAGATATAGATATCTAGAGAGATAAAGGAAGAATGATATGTAGTTAGAGATATAGAGAGATATAGCTATATAGAGAGATTGATAGAGATATATAGAATTAGAGAGAGTTAGATGCTTTGTATATGTGTACCTACTTTAAACGAATCACAAAAACCATTGATTGAGACATTGCAACGCATGCCGGGCATTAGCTAGTACTGTATATATAAATATTTATCGTGCGAAGCCGGGTACCGTAGATAGTATCAAATGTATGTATAATTATATAAGATAGAATAATCTTAAGGCAAGTGTGCACCAATCAACCAAAGTCTCATTGAGATAAATGGAAATCTTAAAACAAACTATCATTTCCACAACAAAAAGAAATAAAAAACAGCGAGAGAAAAGGTCCCCAGCCCCACTTTTTTTTCCTGCTGTTTCTAACGGTTAAATCAGCGTAAGCTTAAATAATAATAATTTCATCACATTTTCTCAGTTTTATTTATACATATTGTTATAATTTCGGAAACGTTTTTTTTTTAAGATTAAACATAGCCTATGTTCATTTAGAACAACATAGCGTTATGATAGTAAGTGAAGTTTAGAAATCGGTCCAGTAGCTTCCGAGTTTATTTCTTGCAAACAAACTGTAATACAAGTTCCGATTTAAATTTGTTATATATATTTTTTTTATTTGAAAAATCAGGAACGTGTTTGAATGCTGTCTCACGGGACCAGGAGTGGTTTGTCTCGACGGTCGAAGCTCTTTGACGCCTAGCAGCGGCGCTGCAAGCACCCCCTCCGCGGAAACCGGCGGGAACCAACAGGCGTGCTATGGAAAAGGGGGAGGAGGGGAGGGACGGTGGAAAGTGTCAAGTGTGAGCCTACCTGCGAGGAGGATCGTTGGTTCATTGTTGCTCCTGACTCCTGACCGCGTGTGACAGGTGCTGAAATGTTGGTGCGCGAGTGACGGTTCAACGTTAACCCCTTCTTGCTGAGCCGAAACGACTTCGAAAAATCGATCATCCCCCCCC
This sequence comes from Bacillus rossius redtenbacheri, assembly GCF_032445375.1. Classification (NCBI taxonomy): domain Eukaryota; kingdom Metazoa; phylum Arthropoda; class Insecta; order Phasmatodea; family Bacillidae; genus Bacillus; species Bacillus rossius. The sequence goes on from NC_086333.1 coordinate 56,777,869, forward strand.
CCCTCCCCCACCCAAAGTCACCGCGAGGCCAGTCACCGCTGGAAGTTGAACGACAACCGCGCGCGGTTTCGAAAAGTCATCCGCGATTCTGTTTGGACGGTTGAAGCCAGCAAGTGACGTGTGAGTAAAGCTGGTTGAACTATTTCCACCAATTCCGAACTGCACGTTTGGACAGCGTGTTGGGAATTCGGAAACGGTAAGTTAACTACCTTTTCCTTTATTATTATAAATTTTAGCTTTTGCTTGCGTCATTTTTATTTCGTACTTTTTTTGTAAAGGGTGGCGAGGGGAGGGTGGTGGAAATCTTATGATTTATTTTGAGAAGCAGTTACGAAGAAACCTCTTCTGAAAGGACTTGGTTTGATGAATCCGGGCCACATTTGTTTATTACTATTATTTTGTACCTTCTCGCAAACTGGGTAAAAATTAGAAGTAGCTACTTATTGGAAATGCTGAAGCCAAAGTGGGGTAAACATAACGAAATAATTTTTTTGGAAGGACTTTGGACGGAAGAAATTGTGGGTTTTACCAAATAAAAAAAATTGTAGATATTGATGGAAAGTTATTTATAGTCGCTGTTAATTATTTGTTGTAGTGGTTTTAATATTTTCGCATTCATATTTTCTTGTTTTCAATTATTTTTATTTCATAATATATATGAACTTAATGCCAACCTGCCTACTACGGAATATTCTTTTTTTCCTTCAAAACAACAAACGGCAATTGTTGGATAATCAAGCAAAATTAGTTGTGCTAACTCTTTCAGATATTTTTTTTTAAATCTGCTACTTTTATGAGATAGATTCACATTGGTTTCATTCCAATACCACCAACTTGCACTATTTAACTAACCGTACTTTCCATCAGCTGATTCTGACTAGTTTCAGGCCATGCTCCGATTCACAATCTTGTACAGATCGAAAGATTAATGGAGCTGGGTGGCGCGCTCACCTTCCAGAGGCCCCGGGTTCGAATCTCGTTCCAGCCATTTGTATCTCCTCGTCGGTTGCTGTTTCCCGAAATTACTCCATCACTTGAGGATGTGGATGAAACCTTTCCAAATTTTCTTGAATCGTGTTATTGAGTGTTTTCGTATCTAATTACCCGTTTCTCGTTACATACTGGATTTTAAGTCCAAATAATAAAAAAAAACTATCTAGGTTAGAGGCATGTGTGTAATAAATACAACACGAACTAAAAGCTAACGCAAAAGAAAATTTAAATGATTAAATATTTATATCTTTTTCGGATACTGTTACACCTTCACGTTAACCCCCAAAAAAGTATTAACAAAACTTAAGTGATTAAAATCCATATGTACGTTAGTTTTGTGCGCACATTTTGTCGTACTAGTAACTATTTAACATGTCTTTGTCTTGCAGGATTAATTCTTACGTAATAGTTTATAGCTAAAAAAAAAAAAAAAAAAAAAAAAAAAAAAAAAAAAAAAACTCCTGGAAAATCGAATTAGTGGCCATATTACATTAGAAAGATCCACTTGAAACAGTAACTTTTTTTTTTTTAAACGTTTCAAAAAGTTAGCAAAAACTCCTTGCAGAACCATCGATGCAGCCATTTGAAAACAAAAATTGCTCTAGTCCTCTCGTGTGCATTTGTTGGTTTTGATGGGTTTGTGGCGCTATTTTTTTTTAGTAGAAATATGACAGTAGTCTGTTGCTTAGCCAGTCAACTGATACATACACCGTTTTAGTGTGTGTGTGTGTGTGTGTGTATCAAAGAATTTGATATGAACGTCGAAACATTTAAAATTACAAATAAATTGTGTGAAAAATATGTGAATGCAAACAAATGACTGTCGAAAAAAAAGTATTCCTTTGTTCATGAACCTTGTTGCATAAGCGCTGAAAGAAATCGTATACCCTTTCATGGCTAGTTCCTCATTAAATGCAGCATTGAAACTTAAGGATAATTTGGCTAATTCTGCATCGGTAAAGACAAATCCTTACTATTCTGTTACACCATGTACAATACTGGCCCATGGCAGGAAGCAAAGTTCGGCTTTTCTAGTGATGTAGCACTGTTGAAATATGGGAAATATATTTTTGTTGAGTATTCTTATTTACCGTTGCTGGTATGGTATTTTTTTTAAATACTATGGGAAGTATAGTCTACAACCATGTACATTTGATGGGTGACTTCACACCTATGCGGTCACTCCCAAACCGCGGGGGTTTTTAAGGGCGACTCTGCAGAAATGGCGTGCAGTATTTTCGTCGGTACGCGCATCTATGTATGGGACTTCAAGCAGTGAGTATATAATTATATGTTTGAAAAATTAAGATAAAGGTTCCTCGCACGTTCATGTACCACCTAACTGTGTTTAGAATTTTTCATACCTTAAAAACTTAACGTGAAAAAAAAACCCGTTTTAACCTTTTTTACTGTCTAAAAAAATACACGCCATATACGAAACCATGAAACTAGTACAGACAGAGTAGTGGCATTTAAATGCTTTTCGTAATCAGACACTTTCAAGAAACCTTTATTTGTTTGTAAATGGCGCGTTGATACGTGAAGATACACGCAGTTTGCGGTCTAACCAGACGGCCACCTTTGAAATAATAATAATAATAATAATAAAAACGAGTCATTGCAGAAAATTGCTTAGAATAGAATATTTTGAGGTCTATGAACTCCACAACTTGTCACTTTTGGCGTTCGTTAGTTCCCAGACGATAATGAACTGCGTGTAGGTAGTTTCCTACTTAGAATAGGTATGTAATTATTTGGGTACAGTAAGAGCGTTGTTCAAGTCTACACTGAAACTAAAGTCACTCTCACACTGTGGTCGAAAGCCTTGGATATATTTGTCCATGGTTTTTAAAATTAAGTATGAATTCCATGCTTGCATTTAACATTTACTTATTGCTGTCGCATGCGAAGTGGTGTTATATTCCTGAGTTTTTTAAATGCAGTTCTCTAAAAAAATTCAGGATTTTCTTATGTGGCAAAGTAAACTTGAACTTCTAGCATGATAGAAAGAAAATGTTTATGAAATTTAATTTCACCCAGACAATGAACTTGGTTATTGAATTAATCCGTGATTTTGGAGTCACATCGGCGCGACCGACGCGACGCGATGGACACGATAGGGACAGCAAAAGATCGCATTATTATGAGCTTGGGGGTTTTAAAATAAACCGAAACAAGCAACTAGATATAATAAACTTTTCTTATAATCACAGTTTCACTACATGCTGTATACGACTACGATCAATATTTTACAGGTTGGTTTTAATTGACCTGCAAGTTTAGTGTTTATTCTGAAAAATTATTTTATCGGTACCTTTTTAAAAAAAGATTCCACGGACGAATCAAGAACACAAAACTACTCGAATGACAATATAAAAATTCACCGGTCGAACATTTTTTTTTTTTTATCGAAAACCAATGGTGCCATACGTTTCGATAAGGTCTCTGCCCGCGACGGGATAAAAAAATGTTTATAATCGGCTCCGGGCCATTTACAGACCGATAAAGATTTACTTAAAAGTGTCTGGTTACAAAGAGCATTTGAACCATGGCATGTTTCTCGTTTCATGGTCTCGCCTGTAACGTGTATTTTTTTGTACATTGATAAAAGGCTAAAACGGGTGTTTTCGTGGATATTTTTAGGTTTGCAAAATTCAACCCACAGGGACGTGGAGGGAGTTTTAATCTTTTTATATTCCGGCATGAAATGACAGGGTCACCGTTTCTAGTCTCGTGGAGGCGCGTCACCGACGCGAAGACTACACGCCAGTAGAGGTGAGGAGGCGTGTGATGCGCGAGCTAGTGTCGCCCTTACGGCCCCCAGCCAGGACGGGGCGTCGCGACGCTGTGAGCTTGACACGGCGGACCCGTTAGAGCCCGCGTGGTGGGCGCGTCTCTTTGCGAAGTCACGTGACCGGGAGGTGGTGAGTCACTTCGCAACGGGCCGAGTCGTCGGTTCTCCCCTTCTTCCTTCTCCCCTTCTCCCACGCACTCGAAGGACGTGATGTGTGACCGCGGCCATTCCTCTTCCTTAGTCGCGCCGATAGCAGGGTCTGGGTCGTTGGTCTGTTCACGTCGGGCGCAAATCTTTAGGATTCGCAAGGGGAAGGGTGAAATTCGCTGCGAATTTTGCGCGTGGGGTTAAACAGACGTGTCATCGCTGGATACGGTGCTCCATGTTTTATACTGCCCTATTTTGATCTATATGCATGCAATAAGCACAACAAATTTATAATGTACCTACAGCGTTTTTCCATTAAATATAGTTTTGGAATTATTATGTTAATCCCTTTTCATAGTCACAATTATGCAAGCGTAAGCGGGCTCCTAAGGAAGGGGGGGGGCTGGGGGGCTAACCCCCCATGGGATCAGCGTTCCCAAAGTGTAAATTCTTGAAGTGAAAAATTCTTACAGCTGGTAGCGTGAGTCGAGATCAGAGCGAAACGAAAAAGTAAAAATGTTAACGCTTGGGAGTGGGATGTTCGATGACGGAAAGGGGGAATGAATAAATTTTGTGATTCAGGCGGTTGTTAGAATCTTTGTGCAGGATTTTCGCCGCCATGTTTGTTACAGTTGTGATCCTACAGTGCTTACTTTATTGCAGGCGAATTTATGTATCATATTCTTAATACAATACAAATTGAATTATTTATACCCAAATGTAATTAAATAAATAAAATGAAGTAAAATTAAATGAAAAAGCTTTAGCTATCTTAATTAATATGCGAAATAACAGATGGCATCAGCAACGCTCGATGGCATTTTTTTTAATTACAGCACACTTGCACACATTCTTACAGTGGTGGACTCGGAATTTGCGGAACCCTGGGCCATTTACTTTTGCGGGGCTCTTGATATTTTGATATTTGGAGAGGACCCTTAGAATAAACTATCCCCCCCCCCTCCTCCATTTTCCAGAGAAAAAAAGGAACATTAAAAAAACTGTTGTTAACAATGTATTTAATAAAAAGAGGTCCCCAAATTTCAACGATGATTGTGGAGAATTATTTGTAAGTTTAAAATATAGAAAATAAATAACTATAACGATAAGTTTAGGATTAATTTATTCTGATAAATTAATGTTAATTTTACATAAAGAATAGTATCCTACAGTTTACTGAGTAAAAATACCTATATACTCTGAAACAATCGTATATCTGTGAAGTTTTACGCGCTGGTCATTCTTATATTTAGGCTTAAACTTTATGTTGACAGCAAGGTCGTTAGAGATTATGGATGAAACACACACAAAACTACGCAGAACAGGGAAGGAATCGCCATGCCATGCAAGGTAAAGAACCAGCCCAGCATCTTCTTACTGTTGTGATTTCGGTGGAAAACTGCGAAAAACGCTGTCGAACCAGGATTCGAACCTGTGTCCCGTGTTCCGTTGGAATGACAGTGACTGCGCTGAAATCCTTCTGTGTGTGAATGCAAACTTTTGACTCTTGTGTTGGCGGAGAAACAAGGAGAAACTACGTGTTTAATCACTTTATACACGAATTGCAGTAGGTATAGGTACATGCAAATAGTGCCTTTCTTAAGCCGGAATTACAATAGTCCGACCCCTCCGTCCGTATTACATCAATCACGTGACATGTAGTCAAATAAGATGGCCAGAAAAATTTCCTCCATTTGTCCGTCTAAAGTTTGGTAACTTTTGACTTACGAACGGATGAAAATATAAGCTCCAAATGTTAGATAGGTGTTTGCGTGTCAAATATTACTATATTAGAAGGTATTGAAGTATGTTTAATTGTTTAGCTGCTTCCATAATTATTTTTGAGTTCAACGTTTGAATGCATTTTAAAGTGTTTTATTTTTCAAACAAAAACTGTCAGTCACAGAAGTATAGTTAATTACGCACGATAACTCTGAAAATGTTTAATTAAATACCAGACTGAAAAAGATTGAAGTACAATTATAAGTACTTAGCATACATGATTGTTTAGCTAATACATACGAGAAATTTTATCCAAAATTTAATTTTCTCAATAGTTGGCAGCGTTGAAATGGAAAAAGTATTATCACGGACGATTGGGTTGTAGTAAATCGCTCGACTGCTAACGAGCTAGTGTAATTCCGGCTCTAATGAGGAGGCTTTACGGAGATAAGAAGAAAAAAAAAAACTTTTTTTTAAAGTGGGTAGGAATCGCGGTTCAGAATTTTAGAGTTTTGGTTTGCAATGGTCTCCGAATTCTTTCAATGCAAATACTTCCGTGGTTCCCTATTGTGGCCTATAGGTCATGGTTGATTCCTTCTCCATAGATATAAATGTACGGTACATTAGTATTTGAAAAATCTCAGATGTCTGGTAACCACAATTCTGAATTACACGTAACTTATTTGGAACATAAGTTAATCATCATCATAAAAGTTAAATACTCGAAACAATTTTTTTTTGTAGATCAAAAAAGTATGAACAATCATTTTTTTTTGCACTTTATAACTTTGGTTTTAAAACAAAAGATGCCGACTAATAATACAAAGCCATCATTTGCGAGGTAAACACTACCATAAGGCTGGACGTGGAACAACTTTCATCGGAGGAGGTCGGTCGGCTTTCTCTGGTCGGTACTCGAACCCACGGATACCGTGCCAGAGAGAGAGAGAGAGAGAGAGAGAGAGGGGGGGGGTGTCTGTGTGTTTATAATAGGGAGAATGTATGGGAGAAAAAGGGGAGGGGGGGAGAGAACTCGTCCCTGCTGGCCGAGAAAAGAGGGTTCCTGTCCGGGTGTCGAACTCGCGGGCCGCAACCAAGGAGGCGGGCAGGCGGTCCTCAAGACCACTTGACCTTCATACCTCCCTCGGCTCCTCCGCCATTCCTGCTTTTGCCGTTGGCCGACGCGACGTTCCACGGCGTCCAGTGTATGTGTGTGTGTGCGTGCGTGCGTGCGTGGACCTCCCGCACGCTGTCTTGTGTGAATCCTTTCGGTCAGGAGTTGTTCTCTGGAAGGGCCACCGTCACCGCTCGGCTATTTCCCGATTAGCCCACCCCCCCCCCTCACTCTTTCCTTCATTTTCACCGATTCCTTCGGCCCATTTATTAAATCTTTTCGTGGAACAGATGGCTTGCCGACTTTTTTCAACTGCCATAACATTCGTAGAAATTAAAAAAATAATAATAATAATAATTAGCGCGAGAAAGTCTTTCGGTAACTCGCCAGTGACGTGTAAACATCTGACGTCGGTAAAGAATCAAATTCATGTGTTATCATTTTGTTCGTGTTGCAAACAAACTTAACAACCTATAATACGAAACTCAGGACACGAATTTTAGGGTAGAATTCTTTAAAATAATGTTAGAGCGTCATAAAAGAAAAACATTCGCTTTTCAAGTAACAAAATTTCTGGACGCGAATCGCACACGTACTTTCTGCACCCACCACTAGAATTCGCTGTCTGAAAGGTAAAAGTTGCTTTCCTCCATTTTTAACTATTATTTCATTAATGTCAGCTGCTGTTATTGTGCAATTTACTTTGAATATTTACATCTAGATTAGAAATATATATATTTTAGTTTATAATTCTTAAAGAGAGATGACTCTTTTGTGACTCTTATTGGTTTCAATGAATTAAACATTTTTGGCAATGTTTATAGACACTAAATTGAAGTTGATGGGGAATTAACAATCCAAACATGGCAAATTTAATATGAATTTAACTTACACATTTAGATATATAAGAGATGCAATGCATTTGTGGAAAATATCTTCACCATTTATGATTTCTTATTTATCAAGTAAACATTTGTATTATGATCTTCGAACGATTTCTTACAGTGTATAGTATTTGAAAGCCATAATAATTTCTCACTTTTCTGAAGCCTACGTAGTTTAAATTAAAATTTTTGTGACTCCACCAAGATAAATGTCTTGTCGGCCATCGAAGTTTTTTTTTTTTACGTCGTCGCTCTTAGCTACGATACAAGGCCAAAACGAACTCCGTATACACACCCATATTTATTGCAGCCGGTAAAGTTATGGGACAAAATAAAAGATTTTTATCTTTTTTTTCTATATGTAGTTTTAATTGAAGTCGAAAGTCGTGTGGAAGAGTTGCCTAATGCAGGTTGAATCAGGTGTAAGGAAGTCTTTTGTTTATTGTTTGACTGGAAAGCTACCGCAGACTGCATACGCTTTTATACGACACACGTGTGTGCTGCGTCGAGATGGCTCCTAATAGACTGGTTGTGTGATTTTAAATCGGAAAGAAGAGAATTAAACTTTCTAGCTTCTGAAATCCAATAAATTATAAACATTTCTCCCTTAGTTTTGGCCGTCTACCAAGCTGTGTTTCACCTTGCCGAAATGCGAAAGTAGGGATAAACATTTTCACGTACCGTTAATGAGATCTGCTGCCCTAACACTTATGACTTTTCTTTTTTCTAACACGTTACTCTACATTATCAATACAAACAACGTGACAGTTGGGGGGAAATGAGTAACTCTAAGGCTACATTTGAAAAACAAAATGTGAGAAAATCTTTCAGTACTCGCCAGAGATGTTTAACATCCAAGTTAGGTAAAGAGCAAATTCATACGTTCTCATGTTGCAAATACACTTATAACAAAAAAATTTGACATGTAATAAAACGTATAATTCTTAAAAATAATGCCGTGCGTCAAGGGCGTCGCCGGGGGGGGGGGTAGGGGGGGCAGTTCTCCCCCCCCCTAGAGCAAATAACGGGAATCACACGTAATTTCCGCACCCACCGCTAGAATTCGCTGCCGGAGCAGCTACGTTGACTATTTAATCATTTGATTAGCAGACCGATTTTTTTAAACTATATAATGAAACGGCTCCGATAAGTGCGAAAAAAACATGTAAAAAAACTGAAATCTTATTTTGAACCTGATTTTCGACAAGAATTTTTTTTAATACTGCTGATCTTGTTAAAATTCATTAAACAGTTTTCCTTTGGCTTTGTGAACTTTGGTTCGCACCATCTGCCACAGATGGCAGCACCGTGGTTACAGATCTCCGTTCCATGCAACGTCCGTTCCTTTCCCGAAATTACTCCTACCAAATGCCGTATACTGAGAGCCAAGCAAGATGTTACGCATCAAACAATATTCTAATCGGGAAGTGAAATATCTTATTTGCATCACGCGTCCGCCGCTGGCGCCTTTGCGATCCCAGCATGATGCTTGCCGCTGGGCAGCCTCCGACTCTCTGTTCTTGTGTCGTTGGAAAGGAAGTGAGTGATGGGGAAGGGAAGCCTGGTCCATTTCGAGGCCCGAACAGTTCCGAAGTTCACCGACGTTCGCCGCTCGCTCGTGCAACTTTGGCAGCACGTATTATACGATATCTTGTACCTGCTTGCTTAATGTATGATATTTGATCCCCGCACGACCCGGCCCAGGGTTTTCCCCGTGTCTATGCAGGTTTTACCTGGGTCACATTAGTTAGCTTTTAAGTTAGACGTTCAATGGGGTGTCAGCCATGGCACCAATTGCTGCCATGGCTGGCCAGTAAACCCCAAGTAGCACATGATGCACGCGCCCTTGTCCTGCATGGTTAAAAACCCGCATGGTAGAGTGTATAGGCTCCAGCCTGAGACACACTTAGGTCCTCCCCTAACCTGGACCTTCCCCTTACACACTTAGAATAATTTAGGCTAGGAAAAAAAAAATTATTAGGCTATACGATAAACACGCGCGGGCAAAATGTCGAGATCGTTTTTCATATAGACTTTAGTGATGGAGAAATTAGAGAATTGTCAAGCTATATGAATAATACTTTAAAATAGTGTGGACGGTTGATTAGGTTAGCTACAATAAACATATTGTGAAACCGTGTGAACGTTTGGTTAGGTTAGCCACATTACAAATACTATAAAATAATGACAATGGGTTACGTTAAGTAAACTACATCTTTAATTGGTACTTCGTAACCAACCATTAAATTATTTACCGTGTTTGTAATGAAGCTAACCTAATCTAACCTAACCAACTATCCAGTATTTTAAAGCATTTTTAACGTAGCTAACTTTACCTAGCCAACCATCACCAATGTTTAAAGTATTTCTCACGAGATCACAAATTTGTAGTTTTTACACCGAACCATAAAACGGCAAATTACTAACACTTAAGAATTTTTATTTTTAATTTTGAAATATGTTACTTTCCATCAGAATTACCCGTGGTTTTTAACCTACCACCATTCAACTTCTAACAAATGACCTTATAATTGGAATTCAAAATTCAAATCCTGAACGTGTTTATTTTAGATAAACAGAGAGAGAGAAAAAAATAACCGAGGAGATAAATAGAAAACGACCATGCACGACGTGTCCACGGAATGGACTGGTGTGAATCTTATGTTTTCCGTTGGTCTCTTGGTGTGGTGGATGGGGGAAAGGGGTACCCGTTGGTCCGGCGCGGACCGCTGCCCGAACAAGGCTCGCTCCAGATACGAGCGACGCAACCCCACTCCCCCCCCCCCCCCCCCCCCCACAACCCCTCCAACCCTTCAGAGCCAGAGGCGAAGATTGGGAACAGCACACGTAACTGTCCAGCCGTGCACCAGGTGACTCAATACTATGTGGAGGGCGTATCGCCCGTAAGATTTCGGGGTTTTCTTGGGTGGCGTTGAATACATACCTGTTAAATTGGGAAGTCCGTAATATAGATAACCGCATCCTTTAAAAAAAAAAAATCTTAATCAAAATTTTTGTTTCATCACAGTTTTAAAAAGAACTTTTTTTTAAAGCAAAATTTTTTTTCACCTTTTCGAAGATCAGGTTCAAAACCGGTGATTAACTATTTAATGAAACGGCTCCGATAAAAACGAAAAAGACTTTACAATATTACCAAACATTTCGATTAGCTAATAAAACGTTTATATTCGGCAGCGAATTCTAGTGGCAATTCCGGAAACGTGCGTTTCGCGTCCAGAAATGTAGTTGAAAACACGATATTTGTATATTTATCACGCTTGGCATTATTTTGAAATCAAATTTCTACGTTAAGTTTCGTGTCCCAGTTCCGTATGATACCTAAGTGTATTTTACAACACGAGAAAACATGAATTTACGCTAGTTTTTTTTTTTTTTTTTCGTCAGCAGACTTCTTCTGCAGTTGTTGGAAGGATTCTTCTCTCAGCAGATGGCTTATCGCCGCCGCCTCGCGCCGCCGCCGGCTAACCGCCGTGTTCCGGTCGCGGCGGAAGAGGAAGGTCACGGCCGTTCACGCCGTCTGCGTCTCCCGTACATCTCCCATGCCTCCTCCTCCCGCCACGGCTGGCGCGGTTACTGGGGAAAACCCAGCATTCACCGACCTGGAGTCAGACGCCATGATAGTGGATGTGAAGTTTAGGTTAGGTTTGTTGCATAAACAAAATTATAGCAAAAAAAATTGGTTTGTATGTAAAGTCGGTTTACGGACGATAGTTTAACGTGACAACGTCATAACAAACCTTGATGAAATGATTGCATACTTTTATGAATAAAATTGAATCATTTTTATTGAATTATCACTATTTTGTGTGGATACAAAGAAGGAGTGAAATGAAATCTACAATTTAATTGATAAATTTACTTTTATTTGCACTCATTAATTGAAATATGTTTATTACTTTAACGAACAGATTATTTTAACTATAACTTTTATACATGTTTGCTATTTAACTTCTTCCATACAGCGTAACGGGACAATGTGCGTTACGGAACACTTTTTCGTGCGTGCAGCCGGCGTTCATCGATTTATTAGACGTTGTCACGTCAAAAAAATAGTTATCTAATTTTGTTTTCCCTGGGAGGATGATCGTAACCGAAATGAAAGGTTAGTTGTGTTAAGGGGATTGGTGCACCAGCATCGTATTAAAAAAAAAAACAATATATTTGGTAATTATTCAGCTGCTAGAGAAGATTTTAACCATTCTGGTGTAAAATTTTTATTTTATTTTTTTATTTTAATTAAGTTATTGCTGATTTTCGGGGATTTTTTAAATTCAAGCTTTATTAAAAAACTATAAAGAATTCAATGGTAAAACTTTCGCAGATAAATTTTCAGACACGGGAGATATGACTGTGGCCATTATTTTATCTGTAATCATTATTAATTTAACGTATTTACAATTTGAATTTTAATAAATGAGCTGCTACGAAATTGCGTGATATTCATTTGCGAATTTAATAACATTCGCGTTTTCATTTGTAATTCAAACGCCTACATATATGTCGGCTGAATGATTGACTTTATTTTAGTCTTTAGCTTATTGCAGTCGGACCTAAAGTAAAAACGTAGCTGTAGAAATTTGAGCAGCGTGCAAGCTCGGATACGAGGAATTATGGAGCGCGCTGGACAGTAGTGACACCTTGCGACAGTTTCTCTAACTTTTTGCAGCCTGCCACAGCTGTCTGCTGTTTACGAAGGGGAGATGGGATTTCGCGGGAAACTGATATGAAGGTCAACGTACTCATTTTCAGTAGATAAGAGAACGTGTTTGGTCTAGCTCGGCGTATAATTGAATGGTTATTCTCTGTTATTATTTAGCACAGTGATTTAGTTAGATGTTTTTTGTTGTAAGCGTGAGATTTATTCAGGAATAAAATGCCGAAGAAACCTCCACCAAGCAGAGTACACAAAAGAACAAAACTATCGAAAGCCATTATAGCACTTAGAAAAAAGAATAAAGAAAGATAAGAGATTATTTTATTATAGCTTTTTTTTATCATACATTTATTTTTCAGAGTTGCGTATGTACAACGCGATGGACGCGATGCGACAGCAGAAAGATGTGTAAAATTGTAAACATGTTTTTTTTTTTTTTTTCAGCAATGCGTGAACCATTCATAAACTATACTCAACATATATCCGTATAATTTATTACGTTTGAATTTTTTTTATGACAGGCATCAATGTTAACAAGTTTATTAAGCCACAATAGACTTTTTTCAGAAAAATAAGTGTAGCAGAAAACACTCAACATAGTCTCACACAAAATCAGTTTACATGAATGCAGTTTTAAGAAGTAAGCTACGTAAATAATAGTTAAACATTATTTAATATCTGCTGGTAACGTTTCCAAAGTATCAGCTTCGCCTTCATTCACGAACAATATTCGTGAGCTTATTTATTTATTTTGCTGGCGTTTCGTTGGTGACTGTTAGGACTGCAAAATTAGTAAACATTTTTCACCCTATCCTGAGTTAAATCTAAGTGTGCGCGGTTAGATGAGGACCTAGATATGTCTCAGGCTTACGCCTTTACACTCTACTCGTGCATTAACCATGCGCGTAAGGGCGCGCTGCCATTGACCTGTAGGATAGTCTCAACAATCCTCTACGGACTCGAAAAATGTCACCTGCTCATTGGCTACTTGACTTGTGACAACTGTTTGTTGTAATGCCTGTGATTCATCGTTGATTTTGTTGAGGAGTTTTCAGTGATTCAGAGCCTCCCATTTAACTGTGGCCGTATTGAAGAAGCAGTACACATGTTACATGCTTGAATTCATAGCGAATGGAAACCACAAATATTTACTGATGTAATGGTTGGTAAAAAAAAATATTATTCGTATCGCGTCCATCGCTTCGCACCATGTTGGCTCCTATATTATATGGATTTACAAAATATAACGATTTATTTACGACACTTAAGATAAGGTGTGTAGGATTTTAAGAATTCACTTGAATTGATATTTAAGAACATATTTCAGGATAACTTGTGAAGAAGCTCGTACAGATGGCACCGGTTGTGATGACTCATTGTCACCAGAGCAGGGGCCATCTCGTGTACACGAAGTGGTATGCGAAACCTCAACACAACTCGAAAATCAGTGAGTGTTACATTGAAATGTGTCCGCTACAAATGTTCAGGAATTATAATTTTGAAATCGAGTAGAAATATTCCTGCAATTAGCATTAGGTATATTTTAATAGACATTGAAAGCGAATCATTAAGTAGTTTCAAAAACCAAATACCGGAATACAGATAGTCTGTAACAATACATACCTCACCGACTAGATATGGTCCAGATTGTTAATACTAACACATTTAAAAAAAACTGACTAGTTAATGAATATGTTGAAATTTTGTAAACCTGTTACTTAAGATGATTGGTGATGTAATAATGTCTCTTGGAAACTACATAAGATTTTAACTGCTTTTATTTCTCCATAAATTCGCAAATCACCATGGCGGCCATTTTACGATCACGATTTAGTTCTTAAATTTTAAATTAGTTTATTTGTTGAGAGCCTGGTACAATGTATCTGACCACTAAAGCGATCCGAGCCGCGTAGTGTATACTACTGCGAGGTTGCCGAAGTAGGCTCGGGTCGGGACGAATTTCGCTGTGAAGAAACAAAGGTTTTTAATACATAGAAAATTATCCCAAAGCCGAAATTTGTACAGTAGTAGAATGAACATTTCTTAGTAACAAGTCAAAAGTTTAAGTACTGCCGCAAACCTTGTGTGTCACACCGAAAACAAGCAGTTAAGTCCAAAATGAAATTTTTTTGCAACGATCCACAATAATGGATATTGCAAATGCAGTTTATGGAGTAGACCGTCAGTATGGAACCCAAAATAATCTAGAAACATTGCCCTATCTGAGGATAGTGATAAAAAGCACAAAGTTTAAACATGTTCCTATAAAATAGACCTTTTAAATCATTAAAGTTAACGAATTCACTTTCATTCAATTTTAAGGAAATATAAATACATCTTACATAAACTTAAAGAGCCCAACGTGGAAATCGCTGAGAGTAATCGTTGTTGCATATTTATTCATCTTTAAATTGGTATATTTTTTTAAGTGTCTCATACAATTAGTCTGACCACTAAAGCGATCCGAGCCGCGTAGTGTATACTACTGCGAGGTTGTCGAAGTAGGTTCGGGTCGAGACGAATTTCGCTGTTAAGAAACAAAAAATTTTAATACATGGAAAATTATCACACAGGAAAAATTTTGTACAGTAGTAGAATGAACATTTCTTAGTAACACGTCAAAAGTTTACCGATGAAACCTTGTGATCACACCAATAAATGAGCAGTTGAGTCCTTAATGATAATTTCTACAATGATCCACAAAAATTTTTCGTAAATTTAATAACTTTAATACTTTTTTAAGTCGGTTCTCATTATGGCACCAAAGTAATATAAAAGAATGTCCTACATGGTAACTGTGATAAACACATCAAAGTTTAAACGTCCTATTATTAAATTGATAATTTTAATCATAAAAGGTAAGAAAAAAATATATTTTTTATAGAAATTTGACTACATGTTACATAAACATGTTGAGCGTAACGTCAAAATCACTTCATAAATATTGTCTGTGTGTTTTTTGTTTTTTTTTAAGGTTTAAATGTGTATAGTTTGAGTGTCTGGTACAATAGTCTGACCACTGATGTATTTCAAGCTGCGTAGTGTGTGGTGCAGCAGTGTTAAAGTCGCTCGTGCTGGGACGTTTTTTGCTCCAGAAAACTAAGGTTTTTAATGTATGGTAATTCCAGACTGAATTTTACTCTGAAAGAATAAAAGTTTCCTAACTGCAAGTGATTTTTTCTGCAAACGTAGATAAAAATCTTCCAGGATGCAATTTGCTTAGGTAAAAATGTTAGTATGATTGACTCTTCAATTTGTAAATTATAAATAAATAACAACAATAGAACTTCCCGGAAAGTTGTGATAAACTGACGATATTGCGCGAGTAGCAGACCCGTACGTGACTACAGAGAAAGGCTATTTTCCTTGACCGTTAGGATTTCTGGGACGAACACCCTCTCACAGCTGGGGTCATAAAATACGGTCAAACTCTTGCAAAAACATCCACCACCGCTCTTTGCCACTAGCAATTCAACGAAGTAAGCTAGGCGCAGCACTCCAATGAATTAACTTAGAAAAAAAAAACTAAATATGTAATTCTATCAATACATTTTACAATAAACTTATGTATTATTTATTTTCTGGAAAAAAATATTATCATACGAATTATGTTATAAAAGTGACAAAACTCAATAAGCACATTAACGGTGTATCGTTTTCTTCAATTGTTATACAGTAAACTTATTTCATACAATTAAATATATATATATATTTTATAATATAGGCTACATTATAATTTTGCACAGTTCTGATCTAAAATAATATAATGTATTAGAAAAAAAATCATATTTTTTGGTATTAAAATAATTTTTAATAATAAAATTTTTGTAACAAAATACGAACACACATATATAAAACCAGAGGTCCTCTAGAATTTTGATTTACAAGTTCCAAGCAGAAATTGTTTATTGTTAATTTTATTGTATCAAAAATCATTCATATTAAAAAAAAAGAATATGTACATCTCAATAGATGTAACATGAATACACCCTATCATATGCATTAAATATATTTTAAGTAATCCATAAATAAGACTAAGTTTATTGAGTGTCGCAGTACGCAGCGTGTTTCAAAGCCCGCCGGCCGTGAAAGATCAGTACGGCCGCAGTACACTGCAACGCTCGGGCAGCTTTAATGAGACAACTAATTATGCTAGACTCTTTATAAATATACTATATTAAAGCTAAAAGTATAATTAAAAACATTTATTTAGACATTTTTTCGCATTGGGCTCTTCAAATCGGTGTAAATCGTATTTTTATCTGGGTGGCAAAGATAAAAAAAATATGTCGTGAATTAATCGCTTTATATCATATATATTAAAAATTTAAATTTTTTCTAACATTAATGGGTGTATTACAGTTTCTAGATTATTTTGGTAAGTTTATGGACAGTCTAAATTAAAAACTGTATAAATGGGTAGCATTTTAATGGACTGATGCAAGTTGCTGTCACCTAGGACTTAAATGCAAATTTTCGGTGATAACGCACAAGGTCTACAGCGGTAAACTTTCGGTATGTTATTAAGCATAGTCAACTCTACCACAGTACAAAAATTCAGCTTTGGACAAATTGTTCACAGGTTGTCTTGGTTTCCTGGAGTAACACGAAAGTCTACGCGGGGAAGGGCGGCTACCTGATCCGAGAATGAAGGATAGGGCGAGATGGGAAGCGATAAGAGCTGGTTCGGTGTCCGTGTTGGAGAGAGAGAGAAAGGCGATATTGTGGAAGACCTTCGAAAGATTCCCGCTAGATGGCAGGCCTCAGAGCTGCAACATTCGACAACCTCCCTTCACAGAAGCTCTCTCGCCACTAACTTGCCAAATCTCACCCGCTAGCTTATATACGTGCTGGCTGGCCATACAGTAGTAATAAACAAGCATTTATGAAACACTTAAGCTCATTTCCAACAAATTCTGACGAATGACTGTTTTTTGTCCTGCACCAATCCCCTTAAGCGAGCGACATTTAGGTAAGACTGTCCAAAACTGTGAAAATGTATGGGATTTTCTCAGAATTACAGCGTGTTTTATTTCGATCGCGAAGTTGTTTCGTTCCGCGACTGATCCGGGTTGGGGGGAGGGGGGGGGGGTTTGTCAGTGAATATAAAGTCTTCGTGATTTCTTTCACGCTCACATTAAAACCGAGTCTACAGTTCTGTTTGACCAGTGGTGGAGAATCTCGTAGTATGAGGCATTACGGAGATTGAGATTTTAATTGTGGGGGTGGGGGAATGTGTCGATAGGTTTATTCTTTCCATTTTATTTTTCTCTCACAACTCACTCTGATTTAGGCAGATAATTTAATCTTCCGACCGAAAAATTACATCCAAGCATCTGTTTCTTTAATTATTAATAATGGTAAATTATATTAGTTTTAACGTTTCTACGAACACAACAAAAAATTATATCCAATAATAATTATTTTTATTGTTTGTTTACCTTGTTGAAAGTAAATTTTTATGGTTAATAAGTCAACGTAAAACACGTTGCAATGCATTTTGAACTTATGGAAATATTTATTCAGTTGTCCCGGGGGAAAATGTTTCAAAATTAATTTTTTTTTTAAATTGATTTTGTGAGATAAGACATCTCGTGGTGGCCATAAGTTTAGCACGGCCCCTGTTCTGTGTCTCTTTTAATGTATACAAGTAATGCATTTTGGCAAAGCTAAACGTAGTCTAACGTCAGACACAAATATGTTTCAAAGCAGCCTATAACTGAAGTGCGCGTAGTTAAATAAAATTAATTTAATGTAGAAAGTATAGTGTCAGGGTGTACAAATATTTCATGTTGTTAAAACAATACTACGTTTTAAACTAAAATAAAACACGTCTAGTCTGAATCTGATCGAAAAAAATTCGGTTATAAGTTAATCGCAAAAATATATATATATGTGACCGAGTCTTTTAGTACTCGCTAGTGATAAAGAACATCTAACCTCGCTAACGAGCTAATTTGCTTGTTCTCTCATATTGCAAACACACTTATATGAAACTCGGACACGAAATTTAACGTAGAATTCTTTAAAATAATGCCAAACGTAATACATAAGTATACGCAAATTGTGTTTTCAACTACATTTCTGTACGCGAATCTCACGTAGTTTCCACACACGCTGCTAGAATTCGCTGTTGGAGCAGCCACGGTGACTATTGAATAATTTGACTAGCAGACAGAAATTTTAACTCGGTAATGAAACTGCTCCCATAAAAGTGAGGAAAAAAAAAACTTGGAAAAATACCAAACCTCGGATTTGGACCTCGTTTTTGAAAAAGGAATTGTATTAAAATACTGCCCATGGTGTTAAAATTAACTAAACATTTAACGTCTAACTTTGTCTCTATGCATTTTAGTTCGCGCTATTCGCCACAGTGGCAGCACCGTGGTTATACATTTCCGTTCAATGCGACTTCCGTAACATTCATCAAAAAATTCCCCCTACTAATAACGTATACACATAAAAAAAAAGTTTGAAAACATTTAGGACTTACGCTCTGAAGTGTTTCCCATAGCTTGTATACGCCCTTGGTTGGAACTGAACCACTGGATTATTATTGCAACAACACAAAAGTATTTAATGTTAACACGGAAGCGTGTAGACAATTTTTAATAGACCAAAGTTCTACATACCCCCGCGCAAATCTTTGTTGTCGTGAAACAAATTTTATTTAAAGAATCATGGGGTGACGTCCTTGCTTTTAACATTAATTGCTGTGACTCTTACTGTGTGAAGGTAGTCTGCAGGGCCAAGGACACAAGCCACCTGTATGGTCAGCTGATTGAGGCGGGGGGTGAAGGTTGTGACAAAGGGGAAGCCTACGATTCACGCCGAGTATTCGACATGCCCGAATATTACCGAATACCTGCCTTCGGGTGACTTCGGAATTCTTTTGTTTAGGTGAAAAAACGCATTTTTTTTTATTTTGCCGTGTGTTCGTGAATGTCTAATTAATTAAAATGTTCGATTATGTCAGGTCAGTTAATTTATGAATACTTTCAAACTAAGCGGACATTAAAAATAATATGAATTATTTTTTATGGTTGTTAAGTTTTAAAGTATTTATAATGTAACTGACCTGACCTAACAAACAGGGACAAAGGATGAACAGTAGGAACTCACGTAATTTTTTTTTACTAATTACTTGCGCAACAATATCCAAACAACAAATAAATCTTAAGTTAGTTACATCGCATATTAATTTGATGACATTGCAATACGAATGTAAAAGATAAGAATGTTCGTATCTTTACTCAAATATTAGTCTTGGTTTTAATGGCTTAATTTGTATTATTGTTATGAAACATACTACCTCTATTCGTTTATATCCGGCATTTAAAACATACTTTTTTTCACCTAAACAAAAGAATTCCGAAGACACCCGAAGGCAAGTATTCGGTAATGTTCGGGCATGTCGAATATTCGGCGTGAATCGTAGGCTTCCCGGTGACTAAGCTGGGATGGGTAACCTCAGCCTCTGGTCATAGCCGGAGCCCTAACGCCTTTCCCGATTGTGTATATAGCGTTTCCATATCCGCGCCCATGGGAGCACCAGGGCGGAAAGGTTAACGCTAAGAGCTGGGTTATCAAAGAAAAACGGGGGTGGGGGGAAGTCCTTTGAAATGGTTTATGTATAAGGGTCATACCTACTACAAACAATCTAGACCACTGGGTACAAAACATGTAGGTACATCTATTCTGCAGTTATCCAGGCGATCACACGTGCTGTCTCACGTGCCAGTACTTGCTCCGAGGGCACCACGAACCTCACGTCGTGAACAGTCTTGCCACGAGGTCCAGATAACTAGCTTGAATGAGGGCATGTGGGTAGAAGTGGTGTTGCGTCGCCGGGCGCTGAAAACCTACTGTTCATTGACCCCCTAGACAAAGAGGCCCGAACAATCAACGTTCGTGCATCTTCAAGTAGCTTTAGGCTAGTATGTTGCCTTTTTTTATTTCTCGCAAAATTTCATTCTTTATTTTTTTTCCGGAAGGGTAGATTTTCGCATTTCTAAGAGATCGTAGCTTAAACTTTTAGTTAGCTTATGTCAGTTCAGTGAGACAAATAAAACGTAAAATCGTCGACGTCTCGCAAAAATCAGTTCTATCATTTTTTGTTTGTATCTTGGCTCTCGGTATACGGCATTTAGTGGGAGTAATTTCGTGAGTGCGACCTTTGAATATATATACTGTATAGAAGTCGCCAGCCCAGGTTAAAATTTCTAACACGGTTTTGAGGTAGTTGGTTAATTCACCGCCGCAATCGCCACCATCTCTAGGGCATCGACTTGTGGTGGTCCCTAGCGGACAAGTGCCGAACTCTTCAAACACCCCTTCCCCCTCCTGTTGAACGACCTCGAGCTGCAGTGAATGATGGATGAGAGGTGCGGGGAATGACAGCGGGCGACAGTGCTGCATTCTAACGTGTACACAACAACTAAGACGATACAGGGAGTTACGGCAGCGCACTGCAGCGGTGAAGTTCCCAAGCTGCTCATTTTACGCTCTTGAAAAACGTAGAGTAAATCCTATCCACTCGCGACTTCTATACTATATATATATTCAAAGGTGCGACGGAAGTCAAGGAACGTAAATGTTTAGCAACGATGGTGCTGCCATCTGTTGCGGTTGGTGCGAAACTATGTTAACAAATACAATAGGAGACTGTATAATACGAACTGTTTAATCAATTTTAACAGGATGGGCAGTATTTTAACAATATTCCTTGTCGAAAATCGGCCCCAAAGACGGGGGTTTAGTATTTTTTTTTTCAAGCCTTTTCCGGTCTACAAATCGTATAGTTCGATAGTCGACGTAGCTGCTCTGGCAGCGAATACTAGCGGCGGGTGCAGAAACTAGGAGTGATCCGCGTCCTTAAGTGTAGTTGAAGTCACGATTTCCGTACATTTATCACGCTCGGATTTTATTTGAAAGAATTAAACGTTGATTATACTTGTCGCGAGTTTCGTAATATAAGTGTATTTGCAACACGAGAACTCATGAATTTGCGCGTTTCTGAGGTTAGATGTTACACACCAGTACTGAAATACTCGCTCACATATTTTTATTATTATTATTACCGCATTGCTGCACGAGCGAGCGAGTGAGTTCCGGACGAAGAGCCTATGATGTACATTCTGTATTGCACAGACCCGAACAAGCCCGAATATCTACCTTCGGCCAACATTATCAGTTTTATTGTTTATTACTTTACAAAATTGTGGATGGCTGGTTATGTTATGTTTAGTATAGCTACATTAAAAAATACTGTCAAATCATTTTAATGCCGACGTTGGCCGAAGGTAGATATTCGGGCTTGTTCGGGTCTGTGCAATACAGAATGTACAAATTATTTTTTTTTTTCCTTACCTAACTAAAACTAAGTGTATTTTGGAGGGGTCCGGGTTAGGGAGGGACCTAGGTGCGTCTCAGGCCGAAGCCTATACGCCTAGTCATGCTGGGATTAGCCATGCAAGGAGAGGGTCGCATGCATCATGTGCTTGGAGGGGATTGGCCAGTCATGGCAGCGATTGGCGCCATGACTAACTCCCCTCACTCTTAAATCTAGACTATAACTAGAGATAGGTTGGGCCCAGGTAAAACCTGCATAGACACAGGGAAAACCCTGGGCACATTCATGCGGGATGCAAATTGGCATACATTACGTGTAGGAATTTACAGGAGACAGAGGATGGTCTGGTTGAAGTGGAGAATGTACATCGTAGGCTTCCCGTTCCGGACACGTTCGGGGAACGATTGAGGGTCAGTGAGTCCGCAGGCTTCCCCTCCCGGGGGCAAACAGGTAGTCAGTCTGGTTCTGGCCGCGGATAATTGGAGTAGATTGTGACAAGCTGCTACTGGCAACAGGGCGCGGCCCACTCACGTGCAGTGTGTGCGTGCGTGGCACACGAGCCGCGGTCGCCCCACCCTCGACGACATGGTTTCCACACCGCGTGCCATTTGCCACTCCGTGGTGACGAAAAACAAGATAGTTTATTTCACACATCGATTATGTTCTTTTACGAAAAGCAACCCAAGAATGCAGTCAAGTATAAGTCAAGTCGGAGGTTATGTTCAAATGTCACTCGCAACAGGGTAATTTTTATATGGCATGATGCCGGAATGTATGAAGAGGATAGTACCCCGGCCACATAAACTGTGTGTAGAGCTTAAGAAGAAAACAACGCGATTTGAATACTTCAATACCCTGAGGGGTGACGAGCAGTTATGTTTCCGTATGTTGTTGTTTTGTTTTTTAAAGTATTTTTAGAAGATAATTCTAGATGATAAAATTTTTTGGCGTGAAACATCCGGTACAGATTCTTGAAAGCACTCGCGGTAATCACATTATGCATTTTATCTTTTATTTCCCAGCCATCCAATGTTGCGGTTGCCAATCAAATCTCATAGTTTTCGTATGCACGACGAGAAGACCTCACGCCAATCCACAGCCTCGAGCTTAGAGGCGACACCGCGCTTGGAGCACCAGCGAGCTTCGCACTTATCATCACACCTCACCAAAACAACGCGAGAAGTAGTTTCCACAGGGACTGCCGGTCTTCTCGCGCGGTTGGAAAGCGTGACTCTTGTAGCGGGTTCGCTCGGCGATACGGGGTTTTCTTTCCTCCTTGGGGCTCGCGCCACCCGGCGACGGCTGTCTTTGTGATGCTGCAGCCTCGGCGGTGAATCCTGCTCCGGCACGCCAGCTCCCGTTCGTTAGCGTCGCTCGGCGCTGCCGTGTCTCGCCCGCGCGTCTGGAGGTTTCCGGACACCTGGACGCTTCCGTGGGCCGGAGAGAGCGCCGTCTTGGACGCGTTCTCTGGAAGCTTCCAGGCGTCAGATGGAAAACCTTGGTTAAGGCCCCCCGCCTGCCCGGACACACACACACGGTCCGCAGGGCTTCGGGAAAGACAACGCGATTTCAAAACCACTCAAGATATCCATGTGGGGTCTATGAACGAAAATACATTTAATAATGCGCTGAGAGCCGAAAAGTTGTTTTGATTCCGGTGTAAGTTTTTAAACTGTGTTTTTAGAAGAGTTGAAATGTCTTAAAAGTCGTGTTTTCAGAGTAATTTTTAGTCATAAAATAACCTGCACAGATTCTTGAAACACTTAAGGGACTTGATTGTGGTGTGGCCATGCCACTATTTTACTTCTTAATTATTGTACTACTTTTATTATTTTAGTAACGTAAGTTTTATTTAATCCCATTTATAATTTAGTTTATTCACTTTATTTGTTAATAATTAAATTTTATTAACTTTTGGTAAATTTTGGGTCTTAATACATCAGGTTGGGAAAAATGACTTTGAAATGACTGGAATGAGCTGGAATCTCGGAGAAACAGGCGTGGGGAGTCCAGCCGAGGCCGACGGTTGTGGCAGGGTTTCCAAGGCGTATTCGGCGCGATGCCGTGAATGCAATGTTTTATTAATGCGAGGATGTGTGTCACGCCTGTAACGAACTTGATCGTAGAATGTTTACCCATGTGACGTTTCTTAACTTAAGAGTTGCGCGAGCAAGGTTTCCGTGTCGAAATGTGAAGTGGATATTCGCCGGCAGAATCGTGCAGTCATCAACCTGCTCGGGAGTATTTAAGGGCGTTTTTGCGTCTTTATCACTTACTAACTTGAGGCATGAGTTACCTCATCCACGCGAAATTTGTTCCAAACTGGATTTCGCAATTACAAGCACGTGGGGGGGCCCCGTCTTCCTGTTTGCCGAGTTGCAAACCATTCGAACCTACACAAGTCCGTAAAGAGAAATGCATGGGCGTGACCCGTTTAGAAATCACCGATAACTGTGAAGTTTAAGAATTTTTGCACATGAAATATATCATGAGTCGCGACACACTTTTTCTTAAGTTGATTATGTTGGTATAACGTTTTGTATGACCTTTTCGTGTAGCAAATAGTTTAATATATATTTTTAAGCTCCCCAATTTACGTTGTACCTCAGAATGTTTTAATGATTTTAGTAGATATTTTTAAGGTGATTTAGAGTGTCTAAATAATTTGTACATATTGAAGCTACGGTATATATATATATATTTTTTTTGGTTATATGTAATTGCAGAATATTCTAGTTTGCGTATATGTGGAAAAGTAAACGAATAGGTACCTTTATAATTTTATTATTGCTTTGTGTCTCACGTGCGCTATTGAATGTTAGTTGGTAATTTATATTTGATAAATCCTTTGTAAATTGTTTTTAACTTGTTGCAATTTTGATGGTGTTTTGCCTCACTTGTTTAAATCTTTTATTTATTAAAATTTTAGCAACCTTTTCAGTGAGTTTAAATTCTGTTTACTACTACCACGCATCCTAAACGTCTTGCTTTCTTTTGACTTGGCGTACCGGTAATCTGCTTGCATGTTTGTTTTAGGCCCATACTCTGTTGCAGTCGAAGTCGCGGTAAATGGCCAGGCGGTGTTTTCAGAGTTGTATATAGTTAAATGGTAAATGAAGCCGCTGACGGACCTAGTTTCATTTCGGGGATGGGGACAGAAGTTTGTCGCTGCACGATACAACTCTGATTTGCAGCATTACTCTTTGTCCTCGTATCTCCGCCATATAATGTTACGGCAATAACTCAAATTTCATAGTTGTCTTATGCACGGCGAGAAGACTGCGCGCCAGTTGAGAGCCTTGCGCTTAGAGGCGATACCGCGCAAGAAATATCAAAGTGTCGCGCTTATCATCCCGCCTCACTGGTAAACATGTAGACTTTTTCAATGGGTTAACTTACATGAAATAATTTTTTTATACATCGCAGACTTTTTATATAATTAGTTACGTACCTAAGTTAAATTTTTAACGTTTTGGGCGTTCAAATAAAGAGAATAAACTGTAAAACCGTACTAAATCCTTTTTAGTTTTAACAGCAATGCTACTGGCTAATTCAAGAATTTTTTTTTTTTTTCAGAATTTATTTTAGAAATTTACCTTGGCCTTTCAAAATCCTCAAATTTGTAATTATTGTGACAGCTAAGCAAAATAAAATAAAATAAAGACATTCATACCCTTTAATGAAGTGGCCAGTATCATTGCTTTTAAAAATAAAAAGATTTTTCTAGAATCCATTTAATTAGTCATATTGATTTCTCCCGTAAAATAATACAAATATAACTTTAGCAGCTAATTATACAAAATGTATGCAATGTAAATTTTTATCATCTCTTAAACGTTAAACCATTTAAAAATTTTACAAGTTCATCAGTGATTAACATTAATATAAAATAATGTCTAGAAATGGCCGACACCTCTTTAACAGGAGAATCAGACAGTTACGACATTCTACCTTAGTGTATGTGCATCAGAGTAGAACAGTTTTTGTTGATTGCTAGGTCTGATATTTCGACTTATGTCGAGTTTTACATTAAATAGTTTAAACTTTGCTTGCCAGTGTAAATTATTAATTAGGCATTTATTCATCAAGAAGCCCTGGCCCCGATAATTCCAAATTGTTGCATGAAATAGTGCCTTCTCGAGTCGACGAGTCACGAATTGCCCGACCCGGCTTGCGACACCGCGGCACAGATACCTCGGGCGCGTGAGCTTCCAGAGCTCTGCCCAGCTGATTTCTTCTCGTCGAAGGAAGCCACGGTGTTGGGTTCTGCCCAGCAGCTTTCTTCTCGTCGAAGGAAGACACGGTGTTGGGTTCTGACCAGCAGCTTTCTTCTCGTCGAAGGAAGCCACGGTGTTGGGTTCTGACCAGCAGCTTTCTTCTCGTCTAAGGAACCCATGGGGTTGGGTTCTGCCCAGCAGCTTTCTTCTCGTCGAAGGAAGCCACGGTGTTGGGTTCTGACCAGCAGCTTTCTTCTCGTCGAAGGAAGCCACGGTGTTGGGTTCTGACCAGCAGCTTTCTTCTCGTCTAAGGAACCCATGGGGTTGGGTTCTGCCCAGCAGCTTTCTTCTCGTCGAAGGAAGCCACGGTGTTGGGTTCTGACCAGCAGCTTTCTTCTCGTCGAAGGAAGCCACCGTGTTGGGTTCTGCCCAGCAGCTTTCTTCTCGTCGAAGGAAGCCACGGTGTTGGGTTCTGACCAGCAGCTTTGTTCCCGTCGAAGGAAGCCACGATGTTGGGTTCTGCCCAGCAGCGTTCTTCTCGTCGAAGGAAGCCACGATTTTGGGTTAAAAATGTAGTATCAATGGTGTACGAAACCTCCTGCCACTGTTTTTCTGTCAGTCGTTTGCATAAAAATTTGAAAGAAAATATTGCGTTTTTTTAAATAATAATTACGGATTTTTCAAATGGCGGACGTGACGCCATAATGCATAATGGCGGAATTCAAGATGGTGGCCGGTGTCTAGGTCAAGGGTTACCGTTAAGGTCATCCAAGATGGCCGCTGTAACATATTTCAATATGGCGGACCGGCTCCGCAGCCCGAAGCATGTTCCCGGATGTACATTCCCCCCCCCCCCCCCCTCCGACATCTCTTCCACCGTGACCACCTGTTTCCCTAAACTCACCCTACGCAAATAACGTGATTTGAGGCTGGGTATCACACGCCATATCGATTTTTTCAATTTCTTATCCCTGCTTTATATTAAGGTTTTTTTAAAAAATATAAATTTCACAACAATACCTTTCTTTGTTTGCTTTGTTTTCAAAACTGCATGGTTGATTCGTCTATATTTGTTTCGTCTTCAACTGTATTTTCTTTAAAGTGTAATAATACGACGTGATTTTATGTCATCCAGAGGTTCCTTGCTTATCTTCGTCATCAGGTTTACACTTAAAAATTATGAGGTGGTCGCTTACAGCTTAACATAGGCGAGTCACAGACTTGACTCCTGCATACCAGTTGAATGACTAGCACGTAGGGGTAAATAGGCATGTAATGTGCGGGCCAGTGTCGCCCTTAGAGGTGTTGCGCTTTCTGACTTGGAACACGTCAAACATTACAGTAAGCAAACTTATATTTTAAACCTTTTATCATAACACTTCCTGCTTATAAATTATAAATGTTTACATGGGGTTATTTACTTTTGTTTATTAAGTTCTTGGTAAAGCCAAATGAAATGACAGGCATTTTGTAACAAGGCGTTTCCTTTTAAATATGGTCATTATACACGCGGATATGCGGTGTGATTATTCACCAATTGGCCTTCTGGAATAACGTAAAGACCTTGGGAAACGCAACACTTGAAATAAAAAAACCTTCAGAGATTTGGCGGCATATTTCTTTTTTTATTCCCGGTGATTTCAACGAACGTGTTGGAATGTAAAAATGCCTTGACCTTTCAACACCACTTTTGAATAGCGGAGAATCGTCTTGCAATACGGTCATACCGACTGCAGTTGTGTTGGCAATGGTGTGTTATGAAACAGAGTAACGGAACAGGGACTGACTTTCCACATGCAAAGCCCCATACTAAACTCTTGAGCCGTTAAGAATATTCAGTTAAGGTTTGCATGACAGAGTAAGGGCCGCTGGCAGTCAGGTAAATAAAATCCAAGCAAAAACTTTTGACGGTTAATCAATTAGAGAAATACTTTTACTTTGCCTCAAAGTCACAACAGTGCCACTTCATATGTATGGTTAAATGACCCAATTCAGTACGTTGTTTACTAAACCAAGTTCTCCCGTCGTGCCATTGGCAATATCTAGTCGAGACATTTTTTTCGCGGCAACTGAAGCCGCGGGAACAAGAAACTTCCGTTGGAGCTAAAGTGGTTTTTAATACTTAATTATTTAAAGATTTTTTGTGTGATAATATTTGCTGGATACAAGTGTAATTTTATATGAAATTGGGGAAGGGTGTGTCTGGGACACGGCCGCAAGTTTTTTTTTTTTTTTCCATCGTGAATTCGTCGTGTGATTGTGAAGTTATGCCTGCAATCGCAATAGTCCGGACGACGATCGCCATTTCGGCCTTCTCCCTCTCCCGGCAGTCTGGTCCGCTCGACCCCGATGAGTGGCGCTCTGTTGGAATCTTTCTTTCTTCTTGTCGTCGTTATTTGTCGTTCTTGTTGAATAATTCATCGTGTGCCTTGACAATATGATTTCTTCGCACTATTATGACTCAAAACATTTTTTTTTTTTTTTAACTTTTGAAACGTGATATGGAGTTTACTATTTTTGACGTGACAACGTCTAATAAATCGATGAACGCCGGCTGCACGCACGAAAAAGTGTCCCGTTATGCACATTATCCCGTTACGCTGTGTCCCGTTACGCTCATTGTACGCTTGCGCCGCATCTATCTCTCTTCCACTCGATTGGAAACAACCATCGATTTGACTTTTTCGAGGCACATTAAACTTGAAACACTCCCATTCGTTTCCTACTTTTCCTATCATCGTCCTATCCTTAACAGAATAACACAGATTGTAAGAAGTTAAATAGCAAACATGTATAAAAGTTATAGTTAAAATCATCTCTTCATTAAAGGAATAAACATATTTTAATTAATCAGTGCAAATAAAAGTAAATTTATCAATTAAATTGTAGATTAAATTTCACTCCTTCTTTGTATCCATACAAAATAGTGATAATTCAATAAAAATGATTCAATTTTAATTCATAAAAGTATGCAATCATTTCATCAATGTTTTGTTATGACTTTGTCACGTTAAACTATCGTCCGTAAACCGACTTTATAGACAACCAATTTTTTTTTGCAAAAAATTAATTTCTTTTGATTCAAATCGGTTACAGCGTGTGTCCAACATTTGCTCTGAAAGCAGACGAGTCGCTCGGAATCGAACGCTCGAGAGCCTTTCCTACTACGCGTAGTGACCTGCGGCACATGCGTAAACCCTATCCTTACCCTACCTGTGTGTATACACACACACACACACACACACACACACACACATATATATATATATATAAGTTACGTGTGTATATACCGGGTGTATACTTTATAAATTTTCAATATCATTCCTATTTTCTTTAAACTTTGCTTTTCAAATTGGCATCCCGATTTATAAGACGTCTTCACGTCAAAAAAAAAAACACATTGCCCGCAGACATAAAAATAACGAAATGAAGGGGCGTTGGATAAAGAATTAGCAACGGCATGAACTGTCACTTGCCAAGCATCACGTGACGATTGCTCACTACGAACGATGAAAACCACAATGAATGCGTTAACGAACGCCGTTGACAGAAAATAATGGCAGAAGGGGATAAGTAGACCATTGGCACTACTGTTTGGAACGGTCTAATTTAAGACAAGTTACATAAGAGAGAGGCACTGTTGGGTGAGATGAAGCGGTGTGGGCGGGTCACGATTTTGCCATCGACCGAGCTCCACTGGGGGGAAACCTGTTCCCGCGGCGTTACTGCAGACTATGGCCGCGTTCCAATTCAGCAGGACAACCACTCTTTCCCTGGCACCACCTCCGGCTCGCTACGGCTGGCTCTCTTCGGTCTGTCTGGGCGCGCACACGGCGTGCACAGCTTCACAAGGAACCACTGCTCGAGATATCCGAGTGGTTGGGGTCTGTTTACGAAACATATTTAAGAATCCTATTGAGGGCGGATGGGTAGTACTGTTTACTCATTTCGTTTTCAAACTGTATTTTTAGGAACTATGTGTTTGACGTGACAACGTCTAATAAATCTATGAACGCCGGCTGCACGCACGAAAAAGTGTCCCGTTACGCACATTGTTACGTTACGCTGTGTCCCGTTACGTACATGGTTCCGTTATGTTGTGTCCCGTTACGCACATCATTCCGTTACGCTGTGTCCCGTTACGCTCATTGTACGCTTGCGCCGCATCTCTCTCTCTTCCGCTCGACTGTTTATAAAGTGAAGTGAAAAGTTAATGTGGTTTTCATTGCTTATTACAACAATTTCGGCAATAAAGGTTAATTATTCTTGCATTTTAAAAATCTGGTTACTTGTATAATTTCAAGTATTTATTCTTTTATTATTAAAATAAAAATGATTCAATTTTATTCATAAAGTATGCAATCATTTCATCAATATTTTGTTATGACGTCACGTTAAACTATCGTCCGTAAACCGACTTTACAGACAACCAATTTTTTTGAACAATTTTTTAGACATGAAACGTCCGGTAAAGATTTTTGAGAGCACCCAACGGTTTTGCATTACATCCTTTATCTTCATTTCTCTGCCACGTAATTTAGGTTACCACTCGTGCACGACGAGAAGAAGACTGCGCACCAGTTCAGAGCCTTGCGGTTTACAGGATATACAGCGCTAGAAGAATCAGAAGAGCCCGCCTAGTCAGGGGCGTATCTTGTGTCGGTGAGGGATGATAAGTGCGTCGCACGCTGGTATTTCTGGCGCGGTATCTACTCTAAGCGCAAGTCTTTAAATTGGCATGCCGTCTTCTCGTCGTGCATAGGACAACTATGAGATTTGCGCGTTAACCGTAACATTACATGGCGGATAAATGAAGATAAATGGTGTAATGCAAGGCCCTTGGGCGCTTTCACCAATATTAACTGGGTGTTTCATGTCTAAAAACTACTTTGAAAACACGCGTTTTAGCCCTTTACACTCTCTAGAAAATACAGTTTAAAAATGAAATGCGGAAAACAGGACAACCTATCCGCCCTCAGCAGATTCTTATATGCTTTTCGTAAACACACCACTCTGATGTCTTGGACAGTTTACAAATCGCGTGCATTCTTCTGAAGTTTCGCACACGGTATGTCCATGTAGTCTGTGTACCTCACTCTTACTGCTCCCCACGACGTTTACGTTAAGAAAAACCCTAAGGCAACAAGAAATAACCACATTTTGCATGCGTCTTCACCTGCTATATTTCAAGTAGCCTATTTAGAAAACTTAAAAAGATAGGGTTGTTATTCATATAAATGACTACGATTTCCTTGTTTATTAAATGCATCTCGTATTCATACATTAAACTTTCGCGCAGTGAAAGCAAATACCAAAAGGGAGTCAAATGATTTAGAATATAATACGTACTATTTATTCGTAAACTTGTAAGTTTTCTTCTTGTAGTGTAGGTAACGTCTTGCGAATCTCGTACGTCAATAAATGACAGTGGTTTTGTTGTTGCATATTGCGTGCTTGCGCTGTTGCGTTTATTACGATATTTATTAACCTGGTCTAACAGATAACAATTCTGCCGGTGTTGGAAGCATTTCCACCAGACGCTTTAGCGCCAACAAAAAAAAAGTAATAATACTTGCGGGGTATTGAATATGCATGACATGCTTGGGTAGAACCTCATAAATAAAACCAAAATTTATACCCAGTTGTAGTAAATTCAAATGTCTCTGAGGGTTTCCATGTAGTTCATCTCATCTTTAAGTTATTCTCAAAATTTTTGAGAAAATAATTAGAAATGATCAAGTTCTAAGCACCATGGGAGTTCCATGATCTGCAATTTTAACATTTGTGGGTTAGTTTCTACACGCTTCAAATTTCGCCTTGGAGAAATAAGTATATTTCCAATGGAATATTACAGAAGAAATCGGTTTATTTACGGTATAGTATAAATCTGTTCAGTATAAAATAGTTTCAGGTATTTTACCTCCAGTGGCGTCTCGTCAGGGCAAGCAAGGCAAGCAGTGCTTGCCCAGGCAGTTTGCAGACAATGTATTTTTTAAATAAATATTTTATTCAGAATAGTATTTTACTTTGGCTCGTGCAGTTAGGTGTACGTATTTTTTACATTATCTTCTTGGGACCCAATACTGTGCGCTGTGCGCTATAAGAAAAGAACTCGTCGACACACAAAACATGCTGTTTAGAAGCGTTGCTAGGTTTAGAAGCGCTGGTAGGACCGCTTTCAGCAGGAAGGCTGTCGCAGTAGTTTCCTTTCGGAAGGGGGGTGGCATGGTACAAAGGTTCGAGGAGGGGATTGGCTGTAAAAACACGTGGTAGAAGCTACGAAGGTAGCGCTTTCTTGCCGAACTCAAGCGAACATGGCCGAAGCAGACGGTGGAATTCTTCCGCCGACTGCTTCGGCTATGTCCGCTAAAGTTCGGCAGGGCAGGTGGCGAGGTGGCGTTTCAGTCGGCGGTCGTCTCTCAGGGCGCGCGCATCTCTCTCGCGGGCTGTTGGCTGGGAGTTCCCTGCGCCCTATTGGGTAACCAAAGGCTGGCAGTGCGTGGGGGATTTGTGGGCGTACGGGAGGCGGCCTAGCAGTGCCAACTGCTACCGACCGCGTCCCGCGGGTGGCGGATACGGGAGCCCAGCTCGAGAGTTGCAATCTCGCTGGAGTGACTGTGAATAACCACGTACCAGTTAACAGAGTTTATGATCACGTATGAAGATAGTTTATTTTGTGTTGGTACAAAAAATACCAACATTTATTTTTTACTATTCTAGTACATTTTTATGAGCTTCTCTTTATTTTAAGTACTTACTTTGCCATGTGTTGTCTGTTTATATATTTTGTACCAGATATCGATGATACTACACTCCCACTTCGTATATAAATAATGTAGAGTAGGTATTTTATTATCAGAATAATGTATGCCAAACATTATTAGTTTTCAAAAATAGTTTATAATTAAAAAAAATGTCAATTTTTCTACCATGGAATAGTCAATGTTCAGTTAAGAAAACTACTTAAATAGCACCCTTTTGTACCTTTAAATCCATATTTTCCCGGGGGAGGGCCCCCGGACCCCCCCCCCCCCCCTCTCCCCTCCTAGGTGTTTTGGGGTGAACGGAGTTGTTGCTTTCCCTCATGTAAACCTCACGCCTCGCCACTGTTTACCTCCCTTTTCCCCCATTAAATATTTTTTTAGGAGGGTGTTATCACATTAACTATGATTTTTTAACTACTCAACATCAAATATTTTATTATTTAAGGTAAGATTCGGCACAATACAGGTGGTTTGTTGGGAAAGCAAGGCTGGACGATAAAATTTTGAGACACGTTAATTTTTGTTAATAAGGCTTAATGTATGAAGTTAGTCACTGAAAATTACCACCTCTTGTAAATTGAAATGATTTCTGTTTCCAGTAAATATGCTCCAAAATAACAAGAAAAAAATAACACGACAAACTGCGAATAGGTAACCTACTTCAGTAGTTGCCTGAATTTTTTTTTTTTTCGAAGCTAAAGCATTTAAAATGTTCAAGTAAAAGAATGATGGTTTTCACAGTCGTTTGGTTTTCTAATTAGCAGACGAATAGTAAAAATTCGTGTCATGATTCCCTCTCCCCTTTCTCATTCGTGAACTATCCAGGAATGTTTTGTTTTAGCTCATGTAATTTTTGATACTTTGACAAATCTTTTTTTGACATTTCATCATATCTGTAGGTCCACAATCCGTATGTAAACTCTCTTCTTTTTCTTTTTTTTTAGATGAGTTTGTAGTACAATATGTATCACGAATTAAGACATCCTTTATAAAATAATGTTTCTAAAATCGTGGTAGATGTTAGGGAATGAGAAAACGCTATTAGTCAAGCACAAGTACTATGCATGTTGAGAACTCCACCAGTGAAACGCTAGAGAAGGCGCGTTCCAGAAAACTATATAAACATGCAGTTTTCAGCAACCGTCATCATTTGTGTCGCGGGTCACCAACAAGATATGTGATAGGTGGATGTGACGTGTACCAAGATAAGGCCGACGTGCATCTCATGTACCGTCTTGCGGAATAGTGATGTGTCGTTCGTGAACGATTCGTTAAAAAATGAACGAACCTTTGAGTGAAAATTAAAGCATGTAATTCGTTCACTAGGTAAAGACAAGGTTCTTTGAGAGTCGATTACTCGAAAACGCAGAGAGAACGAGAACTGGCCATTATGATTCGTTCGTAAAATGACTCGTGACGTAAGAATTCAGATCAGTAGTCTCAGCGTGTGCGTGTTCACAACAGGAAACGATAGCCAACCAAAGAAAAAGACTAACATAAAAAGGGGGTGGAAGTGGGATTTAGCGACTCAACAAGAATCGCGTCACGATTATTATCCATGATTGTCTAGATTTTAACTAAATTTATCTGTGAGAGGTTTGAAATGTGTTCATGCACATATTTTTTTTTGTTACAGTCGGTAAACAGCTGGACATTTGGAATTCCAGCTATCCGAGCCGTCCAGATTACGGTATTCAGCCAAGTTACAAGGCCAGTCGCCTAGACGTAAAGAATACTTGGATGGATGAACGAGTAATGACTCTTTGAGATGAATCGGACCTCGTTGTTGGTGGTCAGAACTAAAAGAAAGAAATGAACGAATCTTTTGAACGAATAATTACACGGAAATGTATCGCGATTCGATCAATTGGATAGCGAGAACATTCCAGCGATCTCTGCTTAAAGGGGTTCGTTTGTAAAATGAAGGTGGAATGCCGGAGGTGCAAGAAGTTGTACCCTATCATCGTCCCTCTTCCATTCCTGTTTCTCATTGTTCCGTAATTCAGCACGTACCGCCGTCTAGCGATTCGCAGGTTGAATTATGAGTATATATTACGTTGTTTGTGCTTGAGTAGTTGTTATTTGCCACGAATTTTCAAACGGCCTGTTAAACAGATTTAAAGAGTTGGTTTTTGTGGTTACACGAACAACTAGAAGTGAAACATATTTTTCTAATTTCTTATCGCCGGAAACGTCAGAGTACGCATGGCCTGGAAGAAGTCAAAAAATCATTACAGCACAAACGGATAAAGTGGGCTAGAAACGTCGAGACAGTAGCAACAACAGAAAATGACGACAAAAAAAAAAACGAGAATTAGAAGAATTTTGAGTTAATTTTGGGTTTGTAGGCAGTGAATTCATTTAAGTGTTCACGCCAGCGCGAATTGGCTGTAGGACTTGCTGGTTTGTGAGGATTAAGTACTCAGGGCATGACGCCTGGAAAAAATGCAAACAAATTGGGTTGCTGTAATGAAAGGAAATAATGGTGGAATTGCTGTAAGGAAATACAACCCTGTTGCTATTACTAACGCGTGCCTTTAATGCAATTAAATTAAATGAAATGAGTTTTTTCTCAAGGAAATTTAGCTCAGTCATTGGCTTAAACGAGCGCTCGTATTTTGAGCCGAATGGTGGCTGGGTTCTAGCTTCTTTTTTTTAAAGGTTAATGTTGAAGAAAAGCTATGAGTTTCCGTCGCTAGAGTAGTGTAAATTTATTCCTAGTGTTTGTTTTGTGTTCCTTAGACCACAAAACAAACATCAACTCAAAATTTTATATACATACTATATTATCAAGGACACGGTAACTACTAAGTTTGTATAAATTTCTTCGACTGATATATAAAATATATAAATATAAAATATTCTGCAAAATCAGGTCATGGGGTAGAAAGAGGAAAACTTTTTAAAATGAAATTTTGATGACTCTCTTATCTTAGTATGAACAATATTGCATCCGTTTGCAGGTGTTACACCTTCTCATTAAAAATTTTTCATTAAAATAAACCTTTCCTATATCTACTCCATTGGTCAGATTTTGCTGAATAATCAAGTCGACCAGGTTTTTCTATGTCTGTGTTTTATGTATCAGTCTGGAAGTAATTTGTACAAACTTACGGCAGTTAATCGTTGTGCACAAAAGGTAGCTAGGCCCAGTATCAATTCCGATCAGACTTTTAAACCTTCTTAATATTACTATTTTTTTGTCTTAGAGGGGGTGGGTAGTAGAATATCAGTGCAACACCGTAAAATGTGGAAATTTAAGACAACCTCGTGCTCATGAATTAGAATCAGAATGACTATTTATTCACATCTTGAAACTGTAACGAATCTTGCGATACTTGCCCGTGAGATCAAAGATGGAACCAGACAGTCCACGAGCAAAGGGAACGAAACTAGTGGTAAGAAATTAATATTTTCTTTAATGAACCTTAATTTTATCTTTTGTCAGTTTTTATCACGGAAATAGGACGGGCCTTTTTTTATCGCGTTCAAAAGAAATCAGGACGTGCAAAGCATATTTCTTATGAATTTTTCACACAATAATATTTTTGGTAAGAGTAATTTTTTCCGTTTGTTGACAGAAAAAAAATTGTTATAAGATCTTTGGACTAACGACATTGTTGATTACACAAGAAAAGACAAAAAAGATAAGTATACAAACACACAGAAAAGCGACCAAAATCAGGCGATGTCAAAAAATGAACATAGCCCAGGAAATTGCGTGGAAGGAAGTAGGTTTTGTCGCGCAAATGTGGTCTTAGGAAGACTGTTGTGTCCGTCTGTCTATGCCGTCTCTGTTTGTTTTCCTCACATCACTGGGTTCCTCTTTGCGTCTCTGTGTTGTCGTTGTGTTTAGTTTATCTGTTTAATAGCTTCGTTAGGTTATACTGTTTGTCTTGGTTCAAGGTCATTTTTTGTCTTAATTTACTTTTCTTGTTGCTACTCTCTCGTCGTTGTTGGTCCACTGTGTCCGTTTGTGCTGTAATAGTTTTTTGACTAATTCCTTCCCTGGAATATTCTGAGATATTTTTTAAATTTTTTGACATCGCCTGATTTTGGCTTGTTTTCCTTGTGTTAACATATTTTAATTTTTTTGTCTTATTGAGGTTCATTAGTGCTATAGGCAGTGGCGTATGTACAAAATAACATCTCAAATCAACCTTCCCCATCGCAGGAAGCAGAAAACGTATAAATACTTGTACCTATTTCTGATAAGTTATCTTTTTTTTTTTTTCAGGTAACCTCACAATATATTTTTAAAAAAATTAACACGTAAGCGAGTATTTCAGTACTCGCCAGGGATATGTAATATATAACTTCGGTAACTAAAAAATTCGTGTGTTCTAATGTTGCAAATATAGCCTACTAATAATACGAAACTCGCACTCGCAATTTACTGTAGAACTATTTAAAACGCACTCGCCGCTTAGAATTCGCTGCCAGACCAGCTATGTCGACTATAGAATCGTTTGATCAGCAGACCGAAATGTTTAACACTTTAACGGCGGCACCGATAAAAACTAAATCGACTTTAAAAGAAATACCAAACCCTGGCTTTGGACATGATTTTCTACAAGGAATATTATTAAAACACTGCCGATTCGTTAGAATTTATTGAACGGATAATACAATAAAATTTTCCTTTGGCTTTGTGAACTTTGGTTCGCGACATCCACCACAGATGGCGGCACCGTGGTTATACGTTTCCGTACCGTTCACGAACTTAACTCCTACCAAACGCCGTGTCACGCAAAAAAAACAAAAAAATCTCGAAAGTTTTTTTGTTTGGCTGGAGGCGAACACCCATAGCACGGGGAACCGTTTTTGTGTCGTCGGGAGAGTGTTTGCCCTTCGCTCCCGCGTGTTAGGCCAGCATCCACAGGTGCGACTCCATCGTCGATTTCCCCGTCCGTCCAGCGAGCTGTCACCCGGGGGTTTTCTCGGCGGCGAGCAAACACGTCTCCTCCAGCTCTCTCTGTGACGCCCGTCTCTATTGGCGCTAAGTGATCGGCGGCATTTTCTCTCGTTCGAGCCATCTGCGCGCGCGCCGTGTAGAAAACTATGTAGCTGTAAGGCGCCCGTTGGAAAAAAGATTTTATCTTTCAAATTATTATTTTTGAAAGATTTGTGCAATGGGAGTGCATGACTTGATGTAAGCTTTTGGACATACGCCATTGCTAAGCACAAGCATGTCTGCAGAAGAAAACTACAAAAAACCCAAAAGACAAAAACACAAATTAAGCAAAAAAATGCTGTTGTCAACAAGATATAAATACCACATAATATTCCATAACAGGAATATGGTCAGCAAACAAAGAAAGACAAAGAAAAACGGACTAACAGAACGAAAAAACCCCCACAAATGATGACAGCACAAAAATATTGAACCCAAAAAAATTCAGCACAACAGTTGAAACGAGACAAAAACACGACAAAACAAAAAGACGAAACAAACACAATATTTTTCCAAAACAGAAACAAGCGACGTTTCTGGAACTGCTATCTGCTCCCGTCCTCAGGCAGAGACGTAGGGCCTACATGGTACGAAAACACAGTGCGACAAAAAAAAATTAATTTAATATAAATTAAATATTTATTAAAAATTCAAATGAAAAGAGAAGAAAAAAGTTTTTAATAAGAAACGTCTTGAAAAACTACATTGTGTGTTAGTTGTCTCCGGTCATTCAATAATCTTCCCTTGCTGTGGATTCGATTCAATATACACACCAGAATGGCATCAGTATTGACAATGCGATGCGTTACGAATAGAGTTCGCAGTAGCAGAGTTGTGATGCATTATTGAGCTGTTGGACAAAAATCTTAATTTTTTTTTTTTTGAAATTTTTAGTTTATTTAAAGATAAAAGCTTTTTTAGTTTTTTTTTTTTTTTTTAACTTAAAGCTTGTTTAGATGGAACGGCGAGGCGGCTGAAGCCACATTCTGTCACTGGACTGCCATTGCTTATCTCGTTGGGAAGCTACAGCGGAGGGAGGATTTGGAATAAATTAACTGGTTCTCCGGAGGAATAAGCTCTCTGTGTTTTCTGAGGAGTCCCAGTGATGTGATAAGACTTGGTGTTTAAGCGCCTTATGATAACTCTTAGGATGGGGACTCCTTTAAGCCATCCACAGGATAGCTGAATGAGTAAAGGGGACATGGGTGGCAATGATGCTGGGATTCTTATCCCCAGCCTCTCCTTGTAGCTCCTCCTAAAATACCTCCAAGTTGCGTTGAAATGGCGTATCTATTTCCCTATGGCTCTAGGTAGCTCGTGTTGGTGGTGATATAGCCCACCCCATTGAGCAGTCGCCATCCAAATCCAGCACTTTAAACTACCGTGCAACTGGAGCTGAGATAGTGTTAATATACAGATAATATTATAGTGTTAAATAAAAAACGTAGTCAAAATTTCTCTTTTGCAAATTTTTTATGTTATTAAATATCATCAATGTACATTATGTGGATTGGAGATTTGAAGTGGTTGTTGATAGCTAAGAAAAAAAGGGATTCAAAATTTGTAATT
This sequence comes from Bacillus rossius redtenbacheri, assembly GCF_032445375.1. Taxonomy (NCBI): domain Eukaryota; kingdom Metazoa; phylum Arthropoda; class Insecta; order Phasmatodea; family Bacillidae; genus Bacillus; species Bacillus rossius. Next base: position 56,817,054 of record NC_086333.1, read on the forward strand.
GTTTATTAAAAAGTAATATAATAAAATATGACATATATATGCTAAAAATGTTTTATCATTATCATTTTAACATTATTTAAGTCTTTTATGGGAGGAATATTGAGATTTTTCCAAATATTTAATTCAAGAGTATAATAGGTTTTTAACTTGGTATTTGTAATTACTGGATGGGCTCATGTTTAATTGCCTGTAAGCACTAGCTCAGTGGTCTGAGAACCCAAATTTCTTGTGAAACCGCACGGCTGGCTGTGCATATATAAAATGGATAACAATTTTGAGTTTTGTTTTTTAATTTTGAAAAGATTAACTGCATCGTGTTACTGTTGATATTCATGGTTTTTAAGTCTGCCGTTACCTAACTTTCACTGAACGTATATTAGAAGGGCATCTGACATAGAGAGATTGCGATGAGATGGGAATGGAGCATTGGATTGGAGAGTATCCCGAGAAAACCCATCTGCACACGTGCGAAAAGTCAAGTTACCCTGTTGGAGATCGCACTCGGGTCATATCTGTGGCAGGAGAGTGGTACAGCTCCACCACCATGATCCGCAGATGATGGATGCCTGAAAGTCAACAGCGCAGTACGGTCTCTACCAGCGTTGCCAAGTTGCTTCACGCGTCTTCCTATCCAAAGATAGGAATCATCTAAAGAGTTCTTCGACTCTGCTGGTTGTATGGTGGTTCGCGGATGGTATCGCTAGAAAGAGGAAAAAACAAGTTCGTTGTTGCTGCGCGAGCTTCCATGTAGAGAAACCTGCTTCTATTCGCTATCAGTCATTTCGTACAGTTTCGTATATTACCTCGGCGAACGATTTTTTTTTTCGTTCGTTTATCAGTGAAAGTTGTTCGGCGTCGTTCACTTCCCCGGAATCCCGAGGAAGCGAGCTTCGCTCGGCAAGTCGCGGCTCACCGTTGCTGTTAGCTATGCCATGTAAATCTCCCCGGGCGTCGCTTCCAGAGACGAGCCACTTAAAGAGCCAGTCTGGACTGGACTGGTGGCTGCTCTCGTTAAGGCAGCAGTGTTAATGGAGAAGCCTCAAGGTTCACTGAGATTGGGTCGGAGACGCCGGAGCAGTTCCGAGCGTATCCAAAGTTCGCTGTCGCTCGTGCAACTTCATGATCGGAATAAGAAGGAAAAGAAAACTATTTCCGAAGATTCATACGATTTTAGTACGTTTTAAATGTCGAACTAACATAACCATCCTTTCATTTTAGTTACCATCATATATTCTCCAGAAACAAAAAAGCTAGTCTTAAAGTAGGTACTCGCCAGTGATGTGTATCATCTAACCTCCGTAACTAGCAAATTCGTGTATTATCGTATTGCAAATACACTTATAATAAATACGAAACACGGGTAAGCACCAAATTTAACGTAACAATCTTTAAAATAAGGCCGAGCGTGATAAATATACGCCAATTGTGTTTTCAACTACATTTTTGGGCGCGTACCACACGTAGTTTCTGCACCCGCCGCTAGAATACGCTGCTGTAGCAGCTACTTTTAACTGTGGAATCATTTGATTAGCAGACTGAAATTTTAAACTATGAATATAATGAAACTGATCCCACCGAGAGCTTGCCCCCCCCCCTTTTTTTCCAAGACTACCGGCCTATCGAGGCCCTCCTCTTTCTCTTCACCGCTGGTAAAGTAGAGCATCACTATGCAGAGATTGCTATTTATTAATTCGCATTAAATTATTTTCATAGAGTTTTTAATTCAACATTTGCAAAAAAATATACATGATTAAAATACACATTTTATAACACGTAAGGTTTGGACTCCTTAAAAACTTAACATTTAATTTAAATCGGCAGACCTCGTTTGGCGATTGTCTTGTATTACAATCAAGTGAAAAAAAATGTATACCTTGTGGTTTTCGAAGGACGTTAATTTGCACTGCAATAGAACGCCAGGTTACTGAACCAGTCTTTTTATGAATATTTTTTTTATTATGTGTGACGACTCAGTTATTCCCTATTTGGGGGGACGGCGAAGGAATGAATTCTTTGTCCAATATATTTTAGTTCAAGCTTTCATAAACCATCGTTTTTTTCGTTAAAAATATTATTAATACACAATGTATTTTTTTGTTTCAGAACTTTTTTTAAAACCTTTTCTTTTATCGTGGGTACAGTAAAAGTCTTCTTATATAGACTACCAAATGCAGTTGGGTTCTTTCATAAAAAATTTAATTGTTTAAGTTTCGAATTGTAGAAACTTTAGGGGCGGGAGTGGACCTGACACTGCGGGGAAGATGATTGTCATGTCCCTTGAGGTGTCGGAGCTGTTGCCGGCTCTAGTATCCGAGACATGATCCAACAGGTTCACGGAATGGGTGCAAGGATGCGAATATATAGCCTCTCCGCACCAAGTGGCAATCCTCTGCCTCCACGTGGGCACCGCTGCTGGGGGCGAATCGTGGTGACTATGTTGGGATGGGTAGCCTCAACCTCTGGTCATAGCATCGCCTTAACAGAAGAGGACAATGCCGGGCGTAACCCTGCCGCAGTGCATCCTCAATTGCATGTATGGGACCAGAATTGGTGGATTGGCTGAATCTGCGGGCAACAGCAGATGCGATTGAAACCTTTCTGGGGGGTTCGACTGCCAAGCCCCGGCGTCTCAGCCCCAAAGGGCCCCATAGTGAATGGATCAGGCCTATGGTAATGGGTGGACCTTGAAAGGCACCCATGTGTTCGGGTGCACCCGGGCTTAAAAAAAGAGCTGTAAACCGCTCGACTAGGTGTGATACGTTCCCCTAGTTCAGTGGTCGGGGGAGGTACCGAGGCAACCCCGAGGCCCTCCTGCGCACGCACTGTGGTTGCATTTCTAGTCGGGGCTTCCTGCGATCGCCGCCGGATGAGTTCAGGCACTTCCGGGCCTTAATCGGCTGTAAATCTGCCGGGCCGAGCTACGGCAGGTCGGAGGGTAATCCGAGGAGACGAGGACATCCTGTGGAGTAACTCTGAAGAGTGGCAGTCGGTTAGCATCTGGCGAACAGTCTGCCGAATCAACGCCAAGTTGGTAGTAGTACGGGAAGAATCCATGAAAGATTGAACGGTGTCCCGCTGAGGTTTCCTACAAGCTGGTAGTGGTGCTTCGATCGCTTGGAGCAGGCTCCAAGGGTTCCCTAGCCCGATGCGGAGTCGACGTTGTGAGCGACTACACAGCTCCGGTACTAGCCTGGATAGCTTACAGAGGTTGGATAGGCCTCCACCGGACCACGGGTTCACTGGGTGTTTTGAGGGGTTCCAGTGTGTTGTGGGAGATTGGGTAAGGCGCCAGCAGTGCTGATAAAGTCTTAGGGCACAGGACACAGCCAACTGTCTGGTTAGCTGAGTGTGGTAGAAGGGCGAGGAGGCGACTATGCTGGGTTGATGGCCCTGGCCTCTGGTCGGCTCCGAAGCTCTAATACTCTCCCAATCAACAACAGGGAGTGATCCCTACCAATTCTGTATATTGAAAAAGCTCTGGAATGATTTTAAAACTGAACTGGAAGTTACTCCCACACTACCCTTCAAGGGCGCATATTGCGAGGGGAACGTTGAGAAATGCCGGCTGTAAGGTCGGAATATATCTGTAGAAACTTTAGGTTATCTTGATTATGCACCCGACAAACCCTTATGTAGTCTCCAAAAAGAGCTGTTTTCTCTTTACATTAATTAAGTTATTCTACCCTGTTTTTTTATTTATTTCTTTACGACTAAACATTTTAGTTTTTATTAATCAAAATTAGGGTACTTAAGGACACGGAAAAATACTGCTATTTTTTTTAAATTCATCATTCATTTTGTAATACTTGTAACTACTTGAAACCTTTAGAAGTGAATGCAGAAATTGACCGACAGTTATCGAAGAAGGCAGCTGTCCAAAATGACAGCTGATATGACGGGCTGCTGTCTGAAATGTCAACTAATAAGATGGGTGACTGTCTGAAATGACAACTGATATATGGGCGACTGTTTGAAATGACAACTAATAAGATGGGCGACTGTCTGAAATGACAACTGATATATGGGCGACTGTTTGAAATGACAACTAATAAGATGGGCGACTGTCTGAAATGACAACTAATAAGATGGGCGGCTGTCTGAAACGACAGCTGATGAGAGGCTGTGTGAAATGACAGCTGATAAGATGGGCGTCTGTCAGAAATGGCAGTTATCCGACAGGCAGCTGCTAGGAGAAGCTCGATGACTAGCTCATACTCCCCTGGCGGAAAGCAAGTCAGCCGTGACACGGATAAAGATGGCGCATGCGCAGTTCCCTCCGCCGCGGGCGGTTACAAAATGTGTTCGCGCATGCGTGAAGCTCCCGACACGTTGCAGGAAGAGACTGCCGTAAAAAAAAACTTGTGCCGCCAATCCCCTGGAAACCTCCGACAGGATTTCACTTTCCTGCGAAGAGGAATTTCTGTGTGTTTGTGTTGTGTTGTCAGGTTGTAATTTCGAACGTGGCAGGAAGTTAGAGAGTTACTAATTACCACAGTCGTGTCTGACAGTCTGTGGGTAGTATTGCCATCGAGGATGGAAGGTGTTTCCTGAGTTACGGCAAAGATGCCGGCTCGGAACCTGTGCGGTAGGGTGGTCAAACAACAGTGGTGCCAACAAACAAGAGACATACAGTGTTATCATAACAAGGAGAATAAAAAAACGCAAAAATTAAGGTCTCTAAAAAAATGGAAAAAACAACAAATTACCATCTTATTAGTTACAAAACAACAGGAATTTTTCATATTATTAGTATCATAATGTCTTAAAACATGTTTTTTTAAATCCTAAATTCGTTTGCCGTTCATAATCCGTATCTGTTTTTTAATAATTTTAATTATACGTAAGGGATACAAACTTTTGTGTATTAATTTTAATCACATTCAAATGTCGATAGTATTTAGCCTTATTCTAGCCAATAATTCATATTTTCAAAGTTCGTTGTAAAATATGATTTTTTTTTCACATATTTAAAAAAAAGACACCTAACAGTGTCAAATGTATAGAGTATTATGCATGAAAATATTTTTTAGTTATTTATGCATTTTTTATATTTTTGATGACATTTGTTTTAATAATATTTAATGTTACAATCTGTTATGTTGCCAGATACTTCACCTTGGCAAGGAATATAATTAATTGGAACAAGGTAAACTGGAAAACCTCAAGGAAATTCGATTGTTTACGTCCCGTTCCAGATTGTTATTTTATATATACGTTTAACACAGTTCAACTTGTAGACTTTTGGAGTGGACAAAACTCAACAAAATTAAGTATAAATTTACTTTAAATCTAAAACGTTACAGTTTTATACTACATTACATTCTTCTTATCTATACTGCAAAACACGTTAAAAATTTAACTTAGCCAGCTAATTTTGCAAAAATAAAAGTATCCGACACACACACACGCACATAACGCACGTTATTCTTGGATCACTATAGCGTGATGCGAAGGAAGTGATGCGACAGTAGAATATCGAGATATAGTGAACATGCAGTTTTCACCCGTGCAACAAACAAACAAACAAAAAAAGATTATACATTTGGATTATGTTTCATGCCATTAAATACGCACCAAACATACGACAGAGATCAGCATTTACATGTTTGTTTTTTTTTTTTCAGCCGACATGTTTGCAAGAACTATTTTAATCCAGATTTAACATTCTTTTAGACATAAATAACTTAACAAGACCTAAAAAAAATCAATGAATTATAAAAAATATTGCCAATGCATCAGTCGAACCTTCTTTGGAAAACCAAATTTTGGCGCTCATTTCAGTAAAGTTGCGTCCGCGATTCAATTAAAATATAAAACATTTCCAATAGGAAAGTCTGTCATGTACGACGTTTTATCTTGTGGAGCTATATCCAAACAGTAGGAAAGTGAACTAGAGCAATCCACTTCCTGATGAGAAAGTAGTCTCCTCGTCCTCTGGTCGAAGCTCCACTTGCCAGTAGCTGCTCTTCAAGTCCAGTGTCGAGAACCGCCTGGTGCCAGCAAGTGTGTCGAGTGAGTCGTTAAATGAAAGGGGTAGCTGTCCTTTTGGGTGATGTCATTCGGCTTCCTGTAGGTCCGCTCACAATTTCAGTTCGCCATCCATCTTTGCTATACCAGAACAACTCGAGGACGCCCGGGGACTCTTCTGATGGCTCGGTTACCCCACCCTTCGTTATATCTGTAATCATCTCTGCCTCCTCTTGCTTTGCTAAAGGCAGCCGTCATTGGGCCTGTCATATTGGTCCTTCATTGCCTGTGTTACTGTGATGGCAGACTAGGCATGTTCCTCCAACGTCAGAATCCTCCAGGGTGAACACATTCTGTTTATATATATATATATATATTTAAGAAAAGCAATAACTTATTAGCAATAACATTTTTTTAAATTATTCGCATCGCAGTCGTTGCAATATTGTGATTATAGCGCACCGAAATTTGTTCTACAGCAGTTTTAACAAGAGTTCCCACCGTCTTGCAGCATTTATTTGCGGTGCGGAACAAGAAACAAAACTCGAGCGATGGTCAGTATCGCCCGTCACTCGGGTGTTGGGAACCCTGATGAAATGCGCAATACCGTCGTCCATGGAGATTTATTTCGGCAGCAGTTGGCAAGGATTCTCCGTATGTGCACCAAGCCATTGCCTAACCAGGTAATGCGGCAAGCCCTCGCCTCTGCTCGAGCGAAACAAAACGTTGCGATTACACTGGCCAACTTTTGTTCAAGAAGTAACAGAACAAACCTTTTTTCTCTCCAAGGCTGTAGAGAAAGGTTTCCAACTATACGTTTTTTTTCCCCCTTCGGAAAGGAGCATTTATCTGCACGTTACAAGTTAAGTAAGTCTCCGCATCAAAGACATACGGAATAAAAAAAATTTTTATCGCGCGACGTATGTACTAAAGAACAGTAATAAGAATTTTTCTTCTGAAAATAACTAAACTATCTGCCATCATGCTATAATCTAGACCGGATTGGGTTTCATAAAATAACCACATACATGAAAAACCAAAGTAATCAAGTGTATCAGGATACACCAACCTATTGTTTATATGGTTTCTAGTTTTCACTTAAGGTTTTCTTTTCAGTACATCACTAAAACATATATAAATAAGATCCCCAAATGCTTGTAATTCATTTCTTTGACGTTACTCTGTATTTCCTACTCGTAGTTAACTTTTACATGAAGAAATGATGCGGTATTAGGACTACGTATGACCCGTTAATTCTTCTGGAACGTGATTAATGAACAATTTACAATATTTTAATAATTTAATTTACTTCGGCTAGTACAAACGTAGTAATTAAAAACCTTTTTTTAATCGATTAGATGATTCGAAGTTTGTAACGATTTTTACCAAAAACATTATATTTAATCCCATACACTTCTCTGCGAAACAGACCCACGAGAAATTTGCACCGAACAGAGAGTTAATATTTTATAGTGATAACAGGCCTTAGGTTGTTTAACCGGGAAACTAAAACAACTCTTTGGTGGGGATGTCTCTCGCGTGAAACTTATGCCAGTAGTTTTATGTAAACTATAAAAAAATACAATAACGTTACCATGACCGTTTCGGCTGTGGTGTTATTTTTAAATAATTATTTCACTTTTCACTGAATATTAAGTGCATAATTCAATGTTTCGTAATGTAAAAAAAATTGCATCATTGCATTAAATTAACTTGACCATGCATAGTTTAAAGAATTTTAGTTTTTTGCTTATGCGATATATATATATATATATATATATATATATATATATATATATAGATTATATATATATATATGTGTGTGTGTGTGTGTGTGTGTGTGTGTGTGTGTGTGTGTAATATATATCCCAAATCTACACTAGCAATAAAGTGATAGTGAGAAAAACTCCATAGTGTTGTAATGATTTCTTGCCGCCCCCCGATGCTTCGAAGAATCTGTTACTGAACACACTGTGCCAACGAATTTTCGCGGGCTTCGTCGGGCTTCCCCCGCCACACGTTTCTCACTTTCCGTGCGCAGCGGTTAGCTCACTTTGTTCCGGCACCGCAGCGGCGCTTCCTCCGACTCAAGGTCACCCCCTCCCCCGCCTCCCTCCTCATCCACCTGCCGACACATCCGCCACTGCCGTCACACACTGCCGAAAATACGTCCCTGAAAGCTTTCCCGGACTTCAGCCTGGTGGCAGATGATGCGTCTAAAACCAGCAGGGTTGCGACAATGGAAGAAAAATGGGCTCGACCTACAGGCGGTAGACCGAAAAGTCATTTTGCCGATAGGTCACTTTGCGGAATCTTCATTTTTTACCGAAACTTCATTTTGTCGAAAAATCATGTAACCGAAATCATCCTCATTGCAAGCGAGAATCATTCAAAAACGCAAGACCGCATATGGCTGGCTCAGCGAGTTTTTTCCAAATACAATTTTCTCAAAACTCCTAAGTGGACATTCGAGCCCCACTGCACGGACCGTGTGCTTAAGGCCTTCGTCGCCCGTGCCGAGAACGTCAAAGCCAAGGCCGCCCATATGAAAGTTTGAAAAGGGGGGGGGGGGGCAGAATTTGAGGGGGGAGGGGGGAAACCATCACAAATGACAAAAAAAATGGCCAAAAATGGCCTTAAAGGACTCAAAATTTGCCCAAAATGCTCAAAAACACCTAAAATTTTTTTCTTTGCCTGAAAGCTAGGGGGGAGCCACGGACCCACCCTGCCCATAGATATGGGCGCCCTTGGTCGAAGCAGATTGGCGCCTCAAGATGGGACGCCCACGGTGTCTCCAAGGGCGGCGGGGCGCGTGACTCATCCTGCTGGGGTTACATGTGCGGTCCTTTGCGCTCCCCCGGGCACGAGGCGTTTGGCTTATCTCTCTTCTCTCTCTCTCTGACTCTCCTAGACCAAGGAAGGAAAAGTGGGGGGGGGGGGGGGGGGGGGCAAGAAGGGAAGCTGTTCAGGGTCCCGCATTCCGACGCGCTGTGTTGCCCAATGGAACCACTCTGCCACGCCCGTCCCCCCGTCCCCCCTTGCTTGTCACGAAACCCAGAACTTACTCAAGCCCCCATGGAACAATGACGTTCCATTCAAGTTTCCCGAGCGATGCCGTCCGAAGCACACCGCGTTCCCGTACGTTAAAAAACACAACCCACTTATTAACGCGAGTTAATGTCTCAACCAGACGCTAGGAGCGCTGCACTTAACGTCGACTGCTTCGTGTGTGGCCGGGTGCTCAGTAATGTATATACCCTAAATAAAAACTTTGCTATAGACACAATTTTTTTAAGTGGAGTTTCGTTCTTAATGCACACCCAAGTGTAACAACGCCACTAGAATATAAACTCAACGTCAGTGTAGTTTCAAGTGTCCAAAATGAACTTCAAAATTACTTTGGTGTCACTAGAGTTCTCTCCTGTTTGTGACAAGTTTGACTGATCTACAAAGTTACAGACTGTGTAAATAAAAGTATAATATTCAGATGCGTCTACGTGCAACTGTGTAAAAAAAATAATTCATCATCGTAGGTAGTGCGGTAGTGAACAGTTTGAAATGCTGAACTGAAGAAGTCCATAAGCCTCGTGGTAAAACGCAGATCTACAGGTAAGGTGGATTCACTACGAGTTCCAAGTTTATCAGGAGTGTTCTGGCGTCTGTCGCAGAAATCAAAAAATACATTTACGAGAGTTTTATTTTCGTCCGAATTTAAGTTGCCACAAGGATTACGCATAGAGATAGAGATAATCTTGCAATTTGGCGTATTTTAATTCCTAAATAAATATCAATAGTTTATTAAAAATATGTTTATGACTAAAGTTTATTTTTAATGTGTAATTTCTTAGCTCTCGGTATACGGTATTTGGAAGTAGTAGTTTCGTGAATGGAATGGAAATGTGTAACCACAGTGTTGCCATCTGTGACGAATGGCTGGAACCAAAGATCACACAACCAAAGGGGAACTTTATAATATTAACTGCTTAGAGAATTTTAACAAAATGGGCAGTATTTTGATAAAAGTTCTTTTTCGAAAATAAGGTGTAAATCCGGGGTTTAGTTTAACTATTATTATTGTCTTTTTCGCATTTATCGGAGCTATTTCATTATATAGTTTACTACAATCTCGCTCTGCAAATCGAATGATTGGATGGTCGACGTAGCTGCTCCGGCAACGAATTCTAGCCGCACGTCAATAATTGTAGTAAAAAAAAAAACACAATTTGCGTATACATTTTATCACGCTCAACATTATTACAAAGAATAAATAATCCTACGTAAAATTTAGTTTCAGAGTTTCGTATTATAAGTGTACTTGCAGCACGAGAACACGTGAATTTGCTCGTTACCGAGGTTAGATGTTGCACATCTCTGACGAGTATTGGAAGACTCGATCACATGTTGTTTTTACGTAACACTTCGGCGTAGACGAAATCTTATTTCTATTAATCGTGATTTTATGATATCAAGTTTTTCTTCTAGTAGACTGGCAGCAAGTGCGATCACATGTGCAGCCCGTGACGTTCTTGCGAATTGACACACATCCAACTGCAGCGTTGAGAAACATACAGTATGTCAAGGTTGCACCGCTGGCCAAAAAAAAAAAAGTGTACCGAAGTTGAGTGTGTGGTCGTAATTCGGGTTCCATCAGACTGCCAAAATCCACCGACTTAAGTAATGTTATGTTTAATTTAAAGTTTTTGGCTTCTGGGTTATTTTCAGCTGGTTTCCTGTATCATATCAATAATTCAAAAGATTATGTTAAAAGTAAACGCGCATTGTATGCGTAATTCAGTTACACAATCGAAATTGGACTCTGTTTCCCAGAAAGGAACAGGAACTCAAATTAAAACCTAATTCAACACTGTATTATAATCATTTTTCTATTACTCTATATTATGCTGAAAAGCACAAACCCCTTTCAGCCTTATGCGGCCATATACGTACACGTTACTAGGAACTATTGACAGGAGATGATTTGTGTCTCAGTGTAGCTTGGAACTACTGCATTTTTCTTCGATTATTTTTGCACGGCTTTTTCTTAGTTTATTTTTGCGCGGTTTGGTTCATTTCTGCAAATTATAATCCGCTTAATCATTCAGGTGTTGAGCTTGAGAAGTTCGACTGATCCATTGTACCAGTTCTGCTTCGAATGTACGTCTGGTGCAGCCCTTGTTTATCCGTCTGCAGTAGGATGGCACTGTTCTCGTCGCTGTGACGAGCCTAGCTCGCGCGCGTGTGTGTGATTCGTTGAAAGAGGAGCCATGTCGGCTGCCATGTCGAATGCATTTTTGAGCTCTGAATCCACCCCACAGAAATAAATCGCATTGGTTTAATTAAGTCTGGCGATGGCGGTGGCCGTCTGCCCCACACCGCATCGTCGACCATCTCCCAGGGAAGATGTGTGTTGTAGGTGTTCACTCCACATCGCTTAACAGTTAACTGAGCCAACTGAAGCGCAAGCACGCACTTACTCTTCTGCTGTGCAGTAGGGGCTATTTAACACTAGCTGCTTATTAGTTTTGCCACGAACGAATCCGAAACATATGGAGAAAAAAAATCAGGCATTTTCTATTGACTGAAAGAAGTTTCAGATAAATCGTTCTCACCGTTCTAGTTTTTGTGATTTTTTTTTTAAAGTGGATTGATCATTTTTTGCTCAACTTGTATACGAGCGAAGTTCGGAGTGTGTTCGTATCGGGCTCGCGAGCCAGACTCGTGGGCTCGCCCCCCCCCCCCCCCCCCCCCTTCCGCAAGTGTCCTCTGGTTTGTTCGCGACGCTGGCGTGCCGCGAGCACCTGTGTCCACACGCCGCTGACGTGCAGACCAGACCTCAGTCGGCGGCACGAAGGTCGGCGGGCGGGCAGACCAGGCAACTGCACGACATCTTGGAGCAGGGCGGAACTCTCGTCTTCCGTCGACGTCTTGCAGCGTTCGCACCGAGGCCTGGTCTGTGAGCCACGCAGGAACGCAACATGCGAAATGTTCTGCAAAGCGCACTAACGCAACGGAAGAATTTCCCAACTTCCTTTGCCTTTTTGGCTTGAGTTCCCGACGGCCCATTTTCGGAGAGAGGTGTCCCGAAAACAGATGCATATGTTATGTGCATAAAAAAAACTCACGATTTTCTCATCATAAATAAACATCATGTTAACGCTCCTTAAACTTTTACACAGTGAATGAAAATAAAGCTTTAAAATCAAATTTATTGACGGTTTATTTTGTTTCCATGATGAACATGAAATATAAAAATAATTGTGGAGCATAAATTTGTTTTCTACTAATTTACAATTTTAGGTTATAGTGTTGGTGACTTCTTGCGACTTGCATGCTTTATAAACGACTGTGATTTTTTCTTGGTTGGTTGCGTGTTGCTCTGTTGTGCCGTTAATAAATCCAGCGTTAGTCCAGATGCTTTTGGTACGAATCGGTGGTGGACTGGCGAGAGCTGTTGGCGAACCGCGCTGTAGTTGGGCTACGGATTTCAGAAAGTTATCCGATGTTGGTACAGATGTCGCTAAAAGTTGGTGTTTCTAATTCAAAAAACTGGTACACTCATACTCATTACATGAATACCAAAGAATGCGTTTTATAAATATTGTATGATACTATGCCGCCTAACACGATGCAGTCTATGGTCGGGTTAAGTATTAGTATCACATTAATGAACAAATAACGTAATACGGTTTTCATGACTATTTTTATTTTATTTTATTAGCGTCGGAATTTTAATCTCAACTACCAAACATAACTTATATTATAAATATAATTTTGGCCTCTCCAAGTTTTTTGAGGGCAAAAATTGTAAATTTTCACTTAAAAAATGGGAATTTTACCCTCAAAAAAAGGAAATTTTACCCTCAAAACAGGGACCCGAGTGCCAGGGAATTTTCCTCTTGAAATAAGGAAATTTTGAGGAAATTTGATACCAAGATGGCCACCGTGACGTCACAATTCAATATGGCGGACACTGAAACCACACACCTACCCTGCGCTCGGAGGAACATTCATATATTACTTGTACAAACACATGGACTTGTGGTGACTATGATTCAGTTTGTCAAACAAGTCTGACAATGTAAAAAAAAAACATTATGTTAAACTACATATTTAGTGATAAAATTTGCAAGAAAACATAATATGTTCTAGTTGTGTGGTGGAAAATTCCTATAAAATTGTCGGCCGTGCTCCAAAAATAAAAGAGATGGTTTGAGACAGTTGGGAAATGGATAACTGTACTAACTTCGAGAACTTTCACATTTAAGAAGTTACGTGACACAGACTATCAGTCGCATATCCAAGTCTTGAGAGACTTCTGTCTCCCCCCATAACACTTTTTTTTTTTTTTTTTTTGCTAATTTCAATCATTAGTTGGTTTACTGGCGGGGGGAAAAAACTGAGAAAATGTAAGCTTACGTACTCGCCATTGGTTAAAGTATAACATCTACCCTTACGAGCTGTCACTGTTTCTAGTATTAGCTAAAGCGATGTATTGCCTAAATTATATGTTGGGCATTTGACGGCAGGAATGACTGTAAGAAGCTGATTCCAAAATGTTCAGAAGAGTTGGTGAGTTTTGAGTGTAGGTACATATCGACGGTTGGTCCGCGGGACCAACCTGTGCACAGGATGCCAACACCCATTCCTCGCGTTGGTCACTTTGGACTCTCCCAAGGGGGAGAAAAAGGGCGCATTCCTCGCGTATCTGCTTTGGAGCACGGAAATCACCGAAGGTCCTGTGGACGTGTTTGGATGACTTGTTTTCGGGCCTGTCCCCTGGAGAAATGTCTCCACCCCCACCCTCACCCCCCTGTCGCTCTCTAATTCTTCTCACGGCACTCAGATCTAAAAGGTCTTGTCACACTGTCAAAATGTCACTCCAACTATATTTGACTTCTAATACCTCAGCCTAAAATATGTTAAAATTTCGCTTCAGTGTATTTTTTTGTTACCTTTTCACTTATTTAGTAAGGTTCACGGAAATTAATGTCAAAAGTCCCGATGAATAACAAGTTACAAGAAACGTTTTTATAGAATGTTTTATATTTTTTTTATTTTGCATATAATTTTTTTGGTAGGATTGACAGTTTTCAAGATATTTAAAAAAAATGCGATTTTTGTAGGGATTATTATTATTTATTTTTTTAGTTTCTGACTTGTTTCCTCTCCTATTCATGAGTTACCTTTGATATAACGTTTCCAATTTCCTCCATAAAATAACCACATTAACTGAAATAAATAAAATTTGACATAACCTTAAATGTTTTTATAATCCTGCCAATATAGAAGTTTTACTCCTGGACTGACTCAGCTGAATCTTACTAACTTTAGCATACGGTAAAAATAAATTTAATACTGAATCACAATGCTATGAAAATTTAGAAGTTCATACAATTATCGTGAATATATTAAATTTTAGAAGATCGTCAATTTTAAATCTTAATAAAACTCTTGCATTACAAATAAATGGATGCTCTGTGAGCTTTAAAAGTTGTCACAAACACAGTTTTAACTTTCTCCAGCTAAATTACCTTACAGACGACATTCATTTGGACATGATTTTATTGTATAGCATTTTTAATTTCCCATTCGTTATTCGCAATCTTAAAGATTCGTTGCGACGGAAACGTCCGGAAAAATTCGTTTTCGCTGGTTGGGCACGATTCTGATTGGCTGCTTCCGTCAAACATCAAGACACGTTTTAAAACCAGTCCCACGGACAAAATATTTGATGGCAACTCAAGTTATCCAACGTGTCAGACAAACGCTGTTACGGTAGTGACAGTTTTCGGTGTCATAACCCTCCACTACGTGATTTGACCGACTTTGTTGGAAGGTGTTGGACACAATAGTTTGACAGTGTGACAGGACCCTTCAAGGCGGCCGGCTGAGGGAAGGCTGTCTCGAAGCAAGGCTGGCAGTCATGCCGACAAGCCCAACGCATGTCACACCCCCTCCCTCGCCATGGGTGGCAGGGGGGTACGGGACCCCCCAGGAATCAAAACACTCCTCACTGAGGGGGCAAGCTTGCGCTTGCAAAATCTTAACTGTAAAATGGGAATGACAACAGTAGTTTTACCTAGCCCTAGCTGGAAAACCCTATAGGTTTTCGCCCTTGCACCTCCTCTCCAACATCCTCTCCCCCACTCCTCTACCTCTACCTCCTTCTCTCTTTTCCTCTTCCCCTTCCTCACCCCTTGCCAAAAACCCCCTTGAACACTAAAATGTTTTACTCTTTTTGTTAAATCTCCTCGAACTGTCTGTATTCGGGAAGCCTTCTTTTCACAGACGAGAGAGCCAAACGCCCGATCGTGCATCTTCGTGTTTTTTTTGTTCATTGTAACTCATGATGACTAATGGTCAATTAGGTTAGGTTAGCTACATTATAAATGCTTTAAAACATTGTGGACGGTTGATTTGGTTAGGCTAGCTGCATTAAAGATACTGTGAAATCATGTAAACGGTTTCCTAGCATGAACTTCGGGGAACTTCAGGTGTGGCTCTCTCGTCTGTGAAATGAAGGCGTCCCGTCTGTATTCGTGATTGCTAGCGCGTCGCACTCTTGGGGGCAAGGGTCCTGGGTTCGACTCCAAAAACACCAGCGTGACTCAAATTGTGCGAGAGACCAGTCGGTACCGAAGTAGTTCGGAGCCCGCCACGAGAGCGCCGCAAGACCCAAATAAACAAAAAAAGATAGCTATCTCACAAATTTTCGGTTATGGTAAGGTATAATATATAAGGCAACCAAACAATTTAAACACTAACTATATTACTGAACTACGTGTGATTTGCATTAAGAAATATCTTTGAAAACCCAATTTACATATATTTATCACATTTGGCATTATTTTTAAGAATTCTACGTTAAATTTCGTTTCCGTGGTTCGAGTCCGAGTATTATAAGAGTATTTGCAACATCAGAAGAAATTAATTTGCTCGATACAGAGGTTGGTGATACATCAATGGCGAGAGCTGAAAGACTAGCTGCCTTTTTTATCGTTATTTTAATTCGAATGTTTTTTTCCCTGGATGTTTTATCACGATAGCTCTCTTGCTTTTTGTGTTTCGTCTCGAACTTTCACAACAAATATTCACTAAATATTATATTGCGTAATATTTTTTAGCTCAAAACAACGTTTAGTAAAAATCTTTTTGACCCAGCAACAAATGGGGGGGAAAAAACTAAAGAAACAAGTTTTAAAGAAAATATTGTAAGTGATAATAAAGAAGAGAAAAAATAACCAACTTAATAACCAATTCGGTGTGAGACATAGCCTTACCTGGAGCGTGCACGGTTGAAATAATATGTTATATATGATATAATCTGCACATAATCATGCCGAGCCAAGGAACAGGCAAATCACGATTCGTAGTAGAATCAACCAGCATATCGTCTATTTTGTTTTAGCAATGTACGTTATAGGTTTAACTGCAGTCTTTTTTTTACCGTAATAAACCGCCAGATACCTAAGATTCATTCTGGACTGCTTTATGAGCCACATTCACTGGAATACTTTATTTCTTACTGATTTGCGGGACATTTTTAACTTCTCCGTGTAAAGCAATGTGTTCTTGACAGAAAAGAGAAAATCTTATTCCTTAGGAAACCCCCCCCCCCCCCCCCCCCCCGTGGTTGCCTCGTTAGTGACATGTCACACTTCAGTAATCGACTTGAAGGATGAAACTAAACAAAAAAGTACTTAATGTTACAGTAAGGAACAGGGCGAACATGCAAACACATGGTTCGTACGCCTCCTTAATATCCTTATTAAAATTCCTTACTTTATCTTTAAGTAAATATGGGCCCTTTAAAAGACCTTAAATTTCACTGAGAATCCTTAAAAATGCCTAAATAAGGTCTGATAGCGTGCAATTAATGTAGGTATAAATGTGAGTATTTCAGTGTTCTTTTGTTTCCGACTTGGCAGTAAACAACGCTTTGCGCATACGCAGTACAATGGGCGAATTTTGAGAAAAGGGATTGTATTTTAGATTAAACTTTAGAACTTTTTTTTGTATTTGGTATTGTACCTTTAAACTAAAATGTGTGTTTTACTCTCTTAAATTGAATTTATAAAGTAAATGTAATTAGTGATCAAATTAAATAAGGGCTACAAATTTTACATAGACCATATGCTTGGGTTACTATATATGTGTTCTAGAGATAATTCTGTACAATATGAACGTATCTGTAAAAAAATTAACTAACCAAAGAAATAATTTTTTGTGTATTAACTATTTAACATTGTTAATTTCTTGAGAGATTTTTTATTACTACAAATAGTTTTCTACTTTCTTGATAGTTGTAAAGCCATAGTAAAGGGGTACTTAAAAACTCGGTAAATTTTTATTGCGCAAGAGGGTATGAAGCACGAAAGAGTCTTAAGCTTCGTACAAACTAGGTTGACCTTTCTTGTTAACACGTGTTACAGGATAAACACATCAATACTTATATATGGGAGTGCTCACATTGTTCTGACATATTGCGTTATTTGATGCCGAGCGCATCATAACACGGCGTAACACGCATCGGGCGAAGTTCTGGAATTCTCTATTATCGTCAGACTTTTTGTGCATCATACGCGACTAACAAAGGTAGTACAAGTGATTGAACTAGTGCCTACCTAAAATATTTGGTACGACATTTCAAACATGGACTCGGGAAGCAACCGTTAGAGAAATTGTAAATACGGTTAGGTTTTACATTTAAATTATTTACTCTGTCTAGAAGTAACATGACACATGCTACTGCTGCAGAACAGTATTTCTCCTCATCAAGTTAGTCTATAAGTACAAAACTTTCAGCAGTTTCAACCATTTCACAAAAAAGATGCACCCTGCGAAGTATTCACACATTGTCTCTCGACACAAGGAAACATCAGGACAATGTGAACACTGCCGGGATATGACATGACATGTTAACACGAAACTTCAGCTTTCTGACGTAACGTGTAAGCACGAAACGTCAGGGTAGTTCTTTTTAAGCAGCTTTACAGTTGTCTGGCTACTTTATACTTTATTCGTTACTGCCCATCTCCTGTCGTTGCACTCTTAGTTACGCCCTGAAGAGCGTGCTCGACTCGGCCGGCAGTAAAGCTCCGCCCCTGAGACGATAAGGGATGGCATGGCGTGCAGGTGCCTGGGGGAGTTCAGAAGACACCGTGCTGTCGTAAGAATGGGAATGAGACGGCGCAGCGGGCACCTTCGGTATTATCGAAGGCGGCGGCGGCGGCGCACCGGGTTGAACGGTCTCGGGTGAAAGTGTGGCGGCGAGAACCTGCCCGTTACAAAAGACCCGCGTTTATTGGTCCCGGCCGCACGTACAGCCCGCTCCGCTCGGCTCAGGAACTCCACCCGAGCCGCACGTAATGGCCCCGGGAGGAGGATAATGGTGATCGCGTTGTAATCTCCCTCCTCCCTCCAGGGACTTCTGGAAGCCGCATCTCCTGGCCCGGACAATGCCCACGAAGCTCTCTCGGGCGGCGTGACGTCATCAGCCTCGCGAGGTCACCCGCGGCCCCCGGCCCGTTTTCAAGGTCAACCTCTTCGCCGTCTGCGTTATGCCGCGCTCGCGGCGGGTAATTAGGCACTGTCTCTTCTCAGCCGGTAGGACGAGGCGAGTTTATTACTCATCTGAGATCAAAGAAAAAGTCAAGCGATCAGAATTGGGGGATCGATGGTCGAATGGGGGCGATCTATGGTCGTTTGATGAGAGTGAGGACGTTCGATGGTAGAGTGGGGACGTTCGATGGTATAGTGGGGGCAATAGATGTTACAGTGGGGGCAATAGATGTTACAGTGGGGGCAATAGATGTTACAGTGGGGGCAATAGATGTTACAGTGGGGGCAATAGATGTTACAGTGGGGGCAATAGATGTTACAGTGGGGGCATTAGATGTTACAGTGGGGGCATTAGATGTTACAGTGGGGCATTAGATGTTACAGTGGGGGCATTAGATGGTAGAGTGAAGCGTTAGATGGTAGAGTGGTGGATATTGTGTGCACCCATCTTCTTACTCATATTAATTAAATATTTGATTTATTTATGTTGGAAACTACAAAATATTTCATTTAAAAAAAATACAATTAAATTAATCTAAAATGTGAAAATTTGCATAAAAAAATTCTAATAGCGTTTTATGTTTTGTAGTATGTATTTGTATAATTTATTAATTAGTTGTATTGTTCAAGAATATAATAAGTGTGAAGTTTCACCTCTAGCACCCATTTTTATCCGAATTGCTCATTAGCAAACCAATGCTTCAGGGATACGGCAACTTTGGGTTAGGCACAGTACTAAATATTTCGGTTATAACTCTCTAAATTCTATGCGAACTCTGTGGGCAATTGCAGCTCTCGCACGAAATTTGTGGGAAATGGCAGCTTCCACACGAAATTTCTCGAACACTTTATGCGACGTTGTTAAATTCAGCTTCAGAATTGATGTTTAGAATATGGTTAAACGTGTGCATTAGTAATACAGTTACATTAAGTGTTATTATTTTTTAGATTTGTGAGTGAAATAGTTTTGAATACCATTACATACAATGGATTTTTTCCGAATAAATATTCATACCTATGGATAAAAGAAAAGTTTCTCTAAAAGTTAATAAAAACCAGCTAGTAAACGTTGACGGATGTCGTTTATGTAGTGCGAATGTAATGAGAAAATTTTTTGTATTTAGTTTTTTTTTCTGTTTGTTGAGCGGTTAGAAATATGGCATGTTCACAAAATGCTATATTTTGCTGTCGCATCGCGTCCGTCATGTGATTGTGAACTCATAATTTCCCAGAAAGAGTCGCATATGTCGCACGAAGAAGTGGAAACGAACATAATTCAGTTGTTTTTTATTATTCCGCAATTTCCGTTGCGGCGCGATACAATTGTATCAAAGTAGCTATTTGTTGAACTGGTCCGTGTAATCAGGATATCTTCACGTTTTGTTCCCTCCTTGTAAACCGGTTTCAGTTGGCCTGGGTTGTGATGTCTTCTCCATCGGTTTCTTTTAGTCTTGTTTGTTGCAGATTCACGATTGTCTTCGTATTCCGCGCTCACTTCCTCCTTTCTCCCCTCCATCTCCACGAAAATACCAACCCTCCTTCCAGGGCAAGCTCCTTTGTTTCATTAACTGGATCATATCCAGCGCAAGATATGCTGGGCTCTCGTGTTAAAAAAAAAGGGGGGGGGTGAAAGGATGACATGCCGCGAACTGAAAGCCTTCCTATTACTGATCCCCGATCAGTACCCCAACGTACCCGAAGTTCGACACTCGCTCGTGCAACTTCGCATTCAGAATTTCTATTAAAAAAAATTATTTAGGCACAGCTTACAGGCGTAGGTAGATATCAAATTACATATTTCTCCTGGGAAATTTTTGGAAATTTCTATAAACTCCTGGAACATTTAAGAACTTAATGTACGCAACATTCATTCTGTTCGCCAATATTAAAAAAAAATGATTGGTTTAAAATTTTCTCATATTTCATGCAGCTAAAATATTTTGTTGTTTTTAACTCAATGCATCAAGCAGTGAATGTCTTAACGAATTTCATATTATGCCTGGTAAGATAGTAATGCAATAATTTTTGACCTTCAAACACTATTTTACAACCCTTGCACTAATACGTGATCTTATAAAAAAAAATTTAACACAGTTTAAAGGTAATATTAAGAGGGTTAAAAATAAATTCCAACGAATTTTATTCTAAGGAAGTTTTAATTTTTATTTCACACCAACCACTGTTTACGGTAATTGTTCGTTTCATCAAAATTTGTTTCAGCCAAAGGTTGTAGTTTATTTGAGTTTTACAATATATTATAGAGGATTTAATTATTAATCTATTAAAAAAGTAATTACTTTTTTGTATTTTTGGTTTTTTTGATTCCACCCTTTGCAGTAATGGTTAGTCATATAAACATTATTTCAGACGAAAGTTGTTGGTAATAATTTAAGGTTTTATAATAAAATAGAGCGAATTAAATAGTGTACATGGTACGGAATATATGGATTATTTTATATTACAACATTTTTTTCAACCCCCTGTAATAATAGTTCGAATTATCAAAAATTGTTTCGACAAAGTGTTACATAAAAATTGTGAGATTTACAAACAGTGAACGGATATAATAGTGTATATACTAAGGTAGTTATGATTTTTTTAAATTCAACCCTTCAATTTTTTCAACACTTTGCAGCAATGGTTCGTTTTAGTCAAAAATTGTTTCAGACAAATAATTTAGATAAAAATTATGAGATTTACAAACAATCTGTACGAATTCATGTTGTGTCTACGAAGGGAGTTAAGCTTTTTTTTTGTCCTCCAAACCATGATTTTTTAAAACCCCTTGTAGTTGTGTTTGGTCATATGAAATATTATTCAGACAAAAGTTTTGGTATTGCTGCTACGAGTTATAATACTTTCAAACGGATGTGGCGATGGAAAGATACATCCAACAGCAACTACTGCGTGGTGGGAACGCTCCAGCTCAGTCCAAGCTATCAGTTCGGACTGTTCGGTCCGAACTTAGCACCTTGGCTAATCGTGTGTGCAGAGGGCCTCATTTCAGCCCAGACTGTCAGTTCGGGCTGTGTGGTGGTGGTGGTTTTTTTGTGTGGGGGTGTGTGGTGATGTTTGGTCGTGTGTGGTCGTGTGTTGTGTTGTGTGGGGTTGTGTTGTGTTGTGTGGGGTTGTGTTTTGTTGTGTGGGGTTGTGTGGTGTGGTTGTGTGTTGTGTGGTTGTGTGTGGTTGTGGTTGTGTGTGTGTGTGTTCGCGCGCGCCTCAAGCCGCGTCGCACGTCTGTGGCGCTGATCATTGTTTGGCATGGCTCCCTACTGCCGCTGAAACACGCTCCTCGTAGAAGGGCCAGCCAGCGTAGTTTGTGGCGCTCCCTGGCCCGTGAATTCGCGTGTTCACATCTCGCAAGTGCAGGTTTATGGTGACGATTACGTAATGGCCCGGCCACTCGTCGTCGTGCAAGTGGCAGCGTCTGCCAGTTCCAACACTGCAAGCTCTTCCCCACCGACCCTTTTCTACCCGGGCGCACATACGGTGTGAAGAGCTTCAAGGAAAACAACGCGATTTGAAAATTGCTCAAGATAACTAAGTAGGGTCCGTTTACGAAAAGCGTTTTATGAATTCGCTAAGCACCGATAAGTAGTATGGTTTCAGGGTTGAGTATTTAAACTGTATTTTTAGAAGAGTTAAAATTGGCTAAAAAGGCGTGTTTTCAGAGTAATTTTTAAGCATTAAACAACCGGTACATATTCTTGAAAGCACTTGAGGGACTTGCATTATACCTTTATTTTCATTTATTTGCCATGTAATGTTACGGTCACCGCTCAAATTTCATACATAGTTGTCCCATGCACGACGAGAAGACTGAGCGCCAATTCAGAGTCTTGCGCTTAGAGGTTATTCTGCGCTAGACTTGCCAGCGGGGGTCGCATTTATAAGATACAACCCTTTAGGTTCTGTATCATAACGTAATGAGGATCACTTCATTTCACTGTTATTGTTATAATTATTATTTAATGGCTGTTCCTGTATATTTATCCACGATAGCCCTCTTGAATGTTAGGTTTTGCCTCAGAAAACTCTCAAAATATATTTACTTAATGGTATCTAATTTATAATCATTTTCATTACCTTTTACAACTAAAAAATAACTTTTAATAAATTCTGGCAAGAAAACTTGTGACACAACAGCAATGCAACAAAGCGTTTGGAATAAATTTACAGGAGTCCCTTAATTACTAATGACAAGAAAATGGTATGACCAACTCGTCGCCAGAGACAGCTATCTGCAAAATGGAACTACTATAATATTGTGTTAACTATATCTGTCTTGAGGCTTATAGTTCTTAACAATGACATAGGAAGTTGAAATTTTTATATATAATATACTGCTTTGACTCAAAGACTGAAAATAATATTAAATAATTTAAAAGTACTTGCATGTAAAAAGTAAATTCGAAAAAAAAAACAGACATGAATGTGATATATAGTTGATCATAGCCCGTTAATATAATAATATAATTTTTCTCGAAGAGCTTTGTGCAGTTATGTGAGAATACGTAATAGATGGCATGTTAAAAAAAATTTCTCTGAGACAATTTTTTCTTTGAAAGAAATACGAAATTTATTTCTAGGACATACTCTAAAGGTTAGGCAATAACATTATTTACTTTTTTAAATTTATACCGAGAAATTCTAAGTGCGCGAGTCAAGACTTGAAAGTCCCAGTTTATTATCATAGTGACTATACTTACATGTAAAAGTTCTTTCGGTGGCAGTTTTGATCAAATGAGGCCGCAAGATTTTCTTGGCGTTGTACCAGCGTTGTCCTAATGCGGTACACGGTAACCTGTAGGGCAGGTGTTTTTTTTTTTTCATGCGTGAGCTCGGAATTGCAAGGCGTCAGACCGGCCATGCAAATAACCTCGATTGTAATACATAAATCCAGCGTTAAATTAATGGCCACATGTTCCTCGTTCAGTGACCAACTAAAGTAAGTGTTTTGTTTCACGATTATTTGATAGATCTCATTTTTTAAAAGTCATGTTATACTTGCAAAACTTAAAAATGTAGATTCAAGATTAAAAATTGACCTTAAAAAATCAAAAAATCAAGAGCCTGGTTGTCTCCCAGCATGGTTGTCCGGTTTCCATACCTTAAGGGTCATACATGATCAAAACTTGCTTGAAATTACTTAACAGTGCTTATTTGATAAGATCCATGGATGACTCGATTATGTTACGGTGTGATATTAAAGATAGAGGCTCCTTGCACTTTTTCCTATTCCATTTACATTACTGTGTGTAGCCTATAATTTTTCATACGTAAAAACATCCGTGAAAACAACCCGTTTTAAGCCTTATTCACTGCTTAAAAAAAGTAAACGTTTTAGACGGAACCATTTATCGAAACTTGTCCAGAAACATGCGATGGCTCTTAAATGCTGTTCATAACCAGACACTTGTAATAAATCTCTATGTGTTTGTAAATGGTGCGTTAACACCTGGAGGTCTGCATGGCGGACCACATTTTCTGTAACGCCACTGTATTTTGATCGCTGAGCGAAGATCATTGCGAATTTGGAGTTGAAAGGACATTCGTGGCGTATTGTAATAATGACCTCGTAGACTTAGCGTTAGCAGGCGTGTCCGAAATTTGTACGGACCTTATGGAGGTCATTATTGTAATCAGGCGTAAAAATAAGAGAATTTCAGATTATATAGGTATATTAGAGAGAAAAAAAAACCGCTTTTTCAAGTGTTTCAATTATTCCCTTTTATTTTAATTCTTAAATGAAACTTTTTATTTCGTTAAAATTACTTTTATATTCGATATAGACACTTTCGTATCGAAACATGAAACTTGTTTTGTTTTGCAGCCGCTTTTATGAACCAGTGTGTGTTTTTCAGTCTTAATTAAAAATCAGAGACGAGACTTTGGCCATATGAAATGCTATTCTGTAGCTACAATATAAACCACTTGCTTACCATGGCAACTGCATATCTTTCCAGCTCACTAATAGAAATGCACCCATCAAAATTCTATCAGTTGTAAGTTTCAATTCAAGAAAACACCGTGTCTCAATTTGACATTTTCGTCTCAGTCTCCGTGCATCTATTTTCAAATAAGCAAGTACAGAGCCCCAGATCACAACCAATTCTTTCATCTTTTTTTAATCAGAATGACGCCTTGTTAAATAAATGATTGCGAAAGCCCTTTAAAACGTTTGGATTCAAGATGGTGAATTTGGTTTATGCCTCTTATTGGTTATCCTAGTTCTAACAATTTTTTTAGAGGTCTATCAGTGGGGTACCCTCGAAGAGGGTGTCCACATTCTGGAAAGTCAGGGAAAAGTCAGGGAAGTTCGTATTGATCAGGGAAAGTCAGAAAATCTACTTTAAACCCTGGAAAAGTAATATCAATTCCTCAGTGATACTAATTTGAGAGGTAAATTTTGTGTGTTGGTATTCCATCACCCAGACTTTGAACACTTTTTTTTTCAGATGGTGTTTTATTTATTGCATAGTTATACACACTGTAAAATGGCGCGCGCAAGGTTCTGTTTGAACTAGAGCAGTTATAGGGATGGTTTAAGCTGGACTGTCTTTACTTCTATCACAAGATTACGAAATTGGTAAATTATTTTTAAAAACATTTCAAGAAAAAATTGTAATTGTGGTCGTGGAGGAGTCAGGGAAAATTTTATAGAGGTTCGCGTGTACACCCTGATAATGAGCAGTGTGAGAGCCTGTGAAGCACAAGTGCATCAGCTTTAGCGTGTCTCGTCCTTAAAATTTCTGTGTGCATTTAAATGGGAATTTACTCTCTCTTTTCAGTGCATGGTTTCTACCATTAGCGTTGTCCTTGTTTCAAAGTGTTCTGTGGCCAGATATAATCAATAGGGCACAAATGTTTTACACACAGTTTTCTAATGTAATGACGTTATTTTTAAATGTATCCGAAACATTGGATTTGTCAAAGTAAAAAAAAAAAATTCTATTGAAATTTTGGAAATAAATTTACTTGTATTCCATCAAGAGCATAATCTGATATTACTTTTATTTCTAAGGAGATGTAATTGAAATGTTTCAACTTCTTTCTTCGACATTTTTTTAATATAATTTTTGCTCCTTCGCGCATAACACATAGTTTTACGGGATAATGCCTTGTAATTAATAGGGACCGAATGCTACAAATGGTTTTTCCTGTGAAATAATAAGTGTTTCGCATTTAATTTTTTTTTCTGTCAAAGTGACTGAAATTGTAATTATATTGTCAAAAGCAATTATTTTATGGCCTCAGAAAAATCATCAAATAATAAAATTAAAAAATTTATTAATACAAATTTTAATGAACGATGGTATACGAAATAAACATTTTAACGTTAACAAGCCGGGTGGTATCATTGTGGCAACAGTGGTCGCCTTTTACTCTGTACTGCAAACCGAGCGCGAGACAGACTATAGTCTGTAATGATACTCAGGACCGTTACAGCTTGGTCGCCGCCTCTGTCCGTCCTTGAGTCGTCGACGAGGTCGAGACCAGCCTCTGGATCACCTTCAGCTCCTCGCCTGGTCCGCACGTCCCACGCGGAGGCTGCGTTCCGTTTCCTTCCCGCACCAGAGGACGATCCCGCGAAGCTTCGTTCCGTTCCCCTGGCCGTGCGCATCGCATCGTCGCGGGAGGCGAAACCCGAGCATCCGACACGCTTTTGTCGCGGGAAACTCAAATGGATGATGCAGTTTTAAAACCAGCTTTGCCCGCCACATTCTATTATTTAATTTAATTTTTTTTTAATCAGGCTATAGGATTACATGAAGTTTAAGTAACATACAATTCTCAGCTGTGGGATCACTGGGCTTAAATACTAGAAAGTGATCATTACGCAGCTTGTCAAATTTTTTTTAAATTATTTCATGCCTTTGCAAATAGCAGATAACGTCCATCACACGTCTGGCGACAAAATTACCAAGAAAACAAGATTTTGCAGTACGTACGTAGTGAATATTCTCCAGGAATATTGCTCAAAAACGGAAATGAGAAGTGAAAATACGGCAACATGCCAAAAAGGGGCCGAGAATTTACACGCATTTGTACGATGCTACATTTTGTAACTCGTTGTTAAGGGGCCAGGCTCGTTGGGGGTGTATGTGTTTTAGCGAAGGGGGATGATAAGCGCGACGCTCGCTGGTGCTTCTAGCGCGGTATCGCCTCTAAGCGCAAGGCTCTTAACTGGCGTGTAGCCTTCTCGTCGTACATAGGGCAACTATGATATTAGTGTGGTAACCATCAAATTAAATGGCAGAGAATGAAGATAAAGTTGTTTTCAATAATCTGTACCGGGTGTTTCATGACTAAAGATTAATCTAGAAACATGCGTTTAAACCATTTTTAACTCTTCGAAAAATACAGTTTTGTAACTAAATACGGAAGCAGAACTAATCATTCTCTCTCGGCGTATTCTGGAATGCTTTTGTAAACATATTCCACTCTGATAGCTTGAGCAGTTTTTAAATCACGTGGTTTATTTATCTGGAGCTCTGCACACACAGTACGTGTGCCCTTAACGGGAGGTAACGTGGTATACTTATTTATTAATTTAGTACGGTCTACCACCTGCATTACTATTTTTTTGACGTGACAACGTGTAAAAATCGATGAACGCCGGCTGCACACACGAAAAAGTGTCCCGTAACGCACATTGTCCCGTTACGCTCATTGTACGCTTGCGCCGCATCTATCTCTCTTCCACTCGATTGGAACAACCATCGATTTGACTTTTTCGAGGCACATTCAACTTGAAACACTCACATTCGTTTCCTACTTTTCCTATCATCGTCCTATCCTAAACAGAATAACACAGATTGGAAGCAGTTAAATAGCAAACACGTATAAAAGTTATAGTTAAAATAATCTCTTCGTTAAAGTAAAAAAAAATATTTGAATTAATGAGTGCAAATAAAAGTAAATTTATCAATTAAATTGTAGATTTCATTTCACTCCATCTTTGTATCCATACAAAATAGTGATAATTCAATAAAAAAAATCAATTTTATTCATAAAAGTATGCAATCATTTCATCAATGTTTTGTTATGACGTCACGTTAAACGATCGTCCGTAAACCGACTTTACAGACAACCAATTTTTTTTAGGATTTTCCGAGGTAACGGTCTATAGGTTCCTCCCCTCCACCCCTCGTCGACAAATAATCAATTGCAGCCGGTCACCGTTAGGAGGGATGTGATATTAGAGTGTGAGCTGACCCCCCTCCAAGGTTGTTCACCTCCTCCTGCCATGTCATTTGTTCCGCTCGAGCGGATATTACCGTCCCGACGCTCGTTAACCTTGGCTGACCGCCGAACAATCCTCACCGTGCGGTGACGACGATTGCGGACGTGACAATCGAGACGTCTCCTTCAACTTTTTTTTTTTTCACGTTTTCCTTTTATTTCCGCCCTTCACCATGTGTGTTTCACCTGTCGCTATTTTTTTACACCCGGATATTTAAAAAAAAATAACACATTTCAGGAAGGCAGTAGCGTTAAACTTCTTTATAGCAAACAAATATTTTTTTTACCGATCTGATGGGAAAAGAGGGATTTTGTGTGTTCTCATTTTCACTTCATTATTATTAACATGGGAATTATTGCATATACCAGCTCTTGGATTTCTTGAACTCGTGCTGCGGAACGGGAGTACCAAATGTCTCGTGCAGGCCCTCCCCCCCCCCCCCCCCCAGACACAAACACAACACGCCACAATGAGGGGAAGCATTCTTTTCAAAGACGAGAGAGCCAAACGCCCGATCGTGCATCTTCGGTTTTTTTTTTGTTCATTGTAAATAAATATGGCGGTGTTGATAAAAGGATACTAATTATCAATTAGGTTAGGTTAGCTACATTATAAATACTTTGAAAATATTGCGGACGGTTGATTTGGTTAGGATAGCTGCATTAAAGATACGGGGGAAAAAAAAGCACGAACTTCGGGTTTTGGGCTCTCTCGTCTGTGAAAAGAAGGCTTCCCCCACAATGGGACGGGCCCGCGGGGCTTTCACGTAACTCCCGACACGGCGACGGGATTCGTTGACGGGGAACCGCGAGCGAGGGGGCTCTCGGAGCGAGATGCTTGCAGCGTTCGTGCGTCACGACTGCCTCCTCCCCCCTCGTCCTGAAGTTAAGGCGGTGGTATCCAAAATTATTTTGTTCCCTAATGTTTCTTGATTTTGCACATTATTGCAAATTGTTTCTTGATGAAATCATATTTGATTACTTATAAAAGGATTTTTTTTTCTACAAAACAAGTCCTTATTTAATGTTGTTTTTTTTTTTTAATGAACTTAACAGGTGAATTTTTATCTCTGCGCTGAAATCATCTAAGCGTGTGGTGTTCAGTTTTGGATTAACCGCGTGTACGCAGCCTTCGTCTTTAAAATCTTTATTTTTAGTATATCATTCATAAATCAATTTTTAAAAACATAGATTTTCACAAAACTCTTGAAAAAAAAGTTTGTATGGTTTCGGAAAAACAATATTTTTTTTTATTTATGAATAACATACTGTTAATAAAGAGTTTTAAATTAATTGCTACACACAAACAGTTAATCCAAACTGTATACCACATGATTTCATGCTTTCAGTAAATACTATAGGACTGACATTAAAATTTGCCTTTGAGATCATAAAAATTTTAGTAGTAGAAAAAGCTGTTTTTATTGTGTGATTACGAACTGTCAACAAAATGAATTTTTTTTTCCAAGCAGTGCTTACAGAACAACAGTGATGTGGAATGATACACAGCCAATTGGAACTACTTGAGACCCCTCACATTTTTTGACAAGTTATGTGGCACAGACTATATAATATGGTAGCTTCGAGGAGTATGGTTTTCCCTCTCCAAGTCGTTTTAAACTATTTTTACGAGTGGGGAAAAAAAACGGGTTCGTAAGGTTAGACCAATCAATTTAACTCAGTTTTATTTGCTACTAATATTAACTGTTTTTAAGTAACCTTAAACTTGAAACTCTTTATTTTTAATGTGTGCCATTCATATCAATAAAAAATAGGGTTGCCACAAAACTGTGAAAAAAAAAACACTTTGTTGTATGATTTGTTGTAAATAGTCTAAATTAAACTGGCATAGAATACTTTTCAAAATTGGTACGTTCTTTTATGGCCATCTGTATTTGTGGCATGCGAGATGGGGTCCATTAAATCGTATGCCTATTGTTCTCAAACGAAGCCAAAAATATGTAAGTTACCCGTCTCACTAGCACAGACTTCTGTCTACGAACGCGTGCACGACTTGGCCGCTCGGATCTCCCTGAGACTGCGTGGAAGCCTCCTGCTCCAGAGATGAAAGCGAGGAGAGCGACGGCGCGCGGCTAAGAGGGTCAGGCGAGGCGGCCTCGATCGCCGCCACCTGTTCACCTCCTTCCGGCAGCCGGGGTGGTGCGGCCGGCACGTGCCACGCAGGGGCCTACACCCCGCGGGGGGTTGCTGGTGCTCCCCGCCGAGCTTTCCCCGGGCGCCGCCCCGCGCCCCGCGCCCTGCTCTGGGTCATCATTTAACATTTACATTCCACCGTGTGCCATAATGGAAAAATACCGTAAGGAATAAATACCGGGGGAATTCTAACATAATTGACCACATCATGTTTATAAACTTACAGTGCTACTTATTAAAACACATATTTGGAAACATTTATTTCTTCTTTCGCACGATCTGTTGAGTTTATTTATGATTGCAACTGCAGAAAGTCACTGTCAGAAGTGCTAAATGTAGTCTGCTAAGTTAACCTAAGAAACTGCTCCTGTTGAAAGTGCTACCTACCGACGTATTCTATGCACTACTCTGACAGCCGAGCCATGGAGTGTACACGAAACTATGGTGGAATAATCCTTGGTCCTTCTCCCATGTGGTAGTTTTCCAGTATCGTACTTTTTTTCCACGCGACCCCACCCGGACTGCCTCTGGTGACGAGGACCAGCGGCACACTATCCCCGGGCCTCGTGTCACACTGCTGCTCGTCCGCGGAGAGAGGCCAGCTGGGTGTCGGAGTACACTCCACTTGCCCTAAAGTCATTCGACCTAAAATGAATTTCGGCTGAATGCCTGTTAGGTCGAATGACTTTTAGGGCAACTGACTTTTAGGGCAACTGACTTTTAGGCCAAGTGACTTTTAGGTCATGTGACTTTTAGGTCAAGTGACGTTTAGGAGATATGACTTTAAGAGCAACTGACGTTTAGGCTGTTAGGTCAAGTGACGTTTAGGAGATATGACTTTTAGGGCAAATGACTTTTAGGGCAAATGACTTTTAGGGCAAATGACTTTTAGGAGATATGACTTTTAGGAGATATGACTTTTAGGTCAAATGACTTTTAGGTCAAATGACTGAAGGATTATTTTAAATTGTAGGCCAAGTGACGTTTAAGAGATATGACTTTTAGGTCAAATGACGCGCACCGGGGTGTCGGCCACCCGGTAGAGGACACGCGAGATCTTCCACTTCCCAACATCCTGACGGGATGCTTCTCTCAACTGCACTGGCCTCGTCGTGCCGTACCTCCCACCCGCGACCCCCCCCCCCCCCCTTCCCGCTTTCCGCCAATGTCTGCATTCTCAAATTACAAAAAAAAAAAAAAACCGCGGGTAGGCGACATATAGTCTCCCGCCTGCTTGCCGTGACATCCGAGCGCCGCCGACTTCCGCGTTCACGACTGCTGTTGAATGCTAGGAAATAGTGTTATTATTTCCCGCTTAACGCCCGCGAGACGAAGCGTTCAAGATGGCGGACTAACCTTGTGTGTGCAGCGCGCACACGTATATGTTCGCATTTGTGGACATCGGGAAACTTATCATAAAAATATCGGTTTGTCGTATGAAAAAAAAATAGTGGAACTACCCTGGAATATATTTCCTAAACATAAAGTCATTTAAATATGAAATAATCACAACTTTCAGAATTCGTGATTAAACTACATAGCTTTGTTACATTTATGATGTAAGGTCTCAAGTTTTTAAGTAATGTGTGCCTATAGAATGGTTTATTAAGATTTCTCAAAAAACTGAAGTTATACAACACGTTAGTAAGTTGACATTAAAGTAACTTATTAAAAAGGTATGACTCGTTGGCAAATTAAACTATTATGATTAACACACGTATTATTGTGGACCATCTCGAAATTAATGCATGTTATTTTACGATTAGGTGTATATCACAACCACCTTACATTGAAACTTGTTAAAATAATATTACGATTACATTTCTGAAGTAGCCCATTAAGAAAAACTTCATGTCGTTTAGTCAGGAGTTGGACAGAATTTTTTTTTTCAGCCAACGATTATTTTCTGAAAATGAAGTGTACAAGAAAAATATAAAAAATCAGTTCCGTGGGTGACATTTTTTTTAGAATCAATTGTTTATATATATTTTTGGGGTAGTTTTTAATATTTGTTTAAATTGAGAGCAACATGTTTATTTATACCTAGATATACACCTGCTATACATCAACATTTACCAAAGAAAAAAATTATATATACATTAAAAATGTATGTTTTCTTGCTTTGGCTTTGTTTGCGTACTAACTTGCTTGTGTAAGTAAAATAATTATTGCTTTGACAAAAGTATGTGAAACATATGTTTGCAAGCTATATCCTTTTTTACCTTTATACGTGGTACATCACTGAATGAAATGTTGCCGTGAAAACTTCATAACGACGCATGTGGTAATTCAGTCACGAATTCTGATCCTTTATCGTGTAAAGTGCCCAATTCGTCAGAGTACACTTTTGCCACGGTAACACACTCATCTCACTCTTTTCTTGGCTCTAAAGACAGATTTCATCACATCAAGTTTAGCAATGTCTGGAATACATTCGTGATCTGACACATTTAAAACTTCCACATTTCTACTAACTAATATTCCCTTGCAGTTTTTAGTCCCCTTTCTTGCAAGCAAACCCACGTCACAGCACCATCAGCATTGACACGCTTCTTTCGGTAGGCATGTTCACCATAAAGCACTGCAGGCTTCCCTTTCTCCGTTTCAATAACTTCCATCACAACGCTGTCGTGCGTCAACAAAGAAAGACCAGCGTAGACTGATTGATAAACAGTCTTCACGCTTGGTGTGCGGGAGGGGGAGGGGAGAGGGTTGTAGTGCGTCAAAAAAACCAACAACGTATTCTTAGTGCACGATAGGACACAGCCAGTCCCTTATTTTAAGGGAACGTATTTTTGTTTCCTGTTTGTATCTGTTGCCCAAATCCCGCGCATGCGTTGAGTTCACTTTTTCATTAATTTAATCCAAATGGTGTACCCGCATCAGGTGCCATTAACTCTTATATACAGTTATTTTTGTGAACATCGTGGGATGTTCCAAGCGTGTTTGTGTGCCAAATTAAACTTTATGATAGCGAAAATATCCTGGAATACATTTTGTACACTTTAATGGTCATAACAATAAAAAATTAAAAAATTAAAAAAAAAAATGTATTTGAGGAACTTAGAAAGGCGGTTATATTTTTGTGCCATGGTGCTGCTATCTTCAGATTTTTGCGTCAACATTGGGTCAGTTGTTTTGAAACGTCCACTGGAATTATTTGAATCCAGTTTCTAGCCTCGCGCAGGGCACCGTTTATTAAAACGGTGGCCGATTTGGTTTCTTACTGGGATTCGGTTTGGATACTTTCTGGAATACGGCCGAACAAGACAGTGCTTATTCGCTACCTTACCCGAACGTCTTGGAATACCCTACCGGCCTTAGGGATCCCAAGAACTCACCGTAGGGATCAGTTCTCTTCACTTTGATACTGGGAAGTTTTGATTTTTTTTTCCCTCGTCCAGGCTGACGCGGAAGGGGACAGTTAAGACTCGCGAGACAAAGCAGGGCAGTCGGTCCAGTTCCTCGGCTGGATCGCGAGGAATGTCGAGGCTGTTTGTTGCTGTAAGTTGGTCACCTTGGACACCTCTAGCGGTCTCGCACTCCCCCCTTCCCATATCTCCTTCGTTGACACCCACCTCTTTCCACACGTCTCCTCGCAGTACACACCCACAGTCCAATGGAATAATAATTTTTTTCAAGTTATACTTCTTTAGGCGCGTTATGAAAAAAATGACGAGAGTGAAATTTTAAGATGCGCGCGCATCACTGTAACCCAAAATTAACAGGTTGAAGCTGCCCGCTAAACCGCCATTAAGTCTTGAAAAAAAGCTACCAACAAAATAGAAATAGAACATCTATTAGTCGCGCATGTTGGCACGCTCGTAGCCTCTGATCACTGTTTTCATATTTATAATATTTATCCACATGTTTCTAGTTTCTACATTCACAACACGTGTTTTAGTTTCATACAAGTGCGAATTATATATGTGCTAATAAATTATATTCAGTAGTGATTTAAATTGAATATTTTGATTAATATTATTTACTATTCGTAAATATTAGTAAAAAAAATTGTGCCTTTATAGTTTTTTAAGTGCTCCAATATAATTGAGGTTAACTATCCGTATGTATTATTTATTGATATAAATTAAAATATTATTATTTAATATAATTAATGCTTAATTATTAAATTATTAATGTTAAATATTAATTATTGGTAATTTAATATTTACAAAATAAATAAATAAATTTAATAAAACATTTAATAAAAATTTGTGATAAAAATTAAAATCGAACATCAAATTATAATAATTTTTAATATTTATTATTAAATTGAATACATAATAAAGACTTATAAAAATAAATGAACAAATTTAATGAACACTTTTTTGATAAAAATTAAACGTGACTATTAAATTAAGAAAATAATAAGTATTTAAAAAATTTTAAAACTTAATTAAATTTTTGAATTTATTATTAAATTTATTTACTTTTAAAATATTAAATAATCAATAATAAATATTTAAAATTAAGTATCTTATAATTTTAGTACAAATTATGTCATGTATATTTATTATTCTTTAAATTTTATTTATTTAATTTTTCAAATTTAATCTGAACTTTATTGACACTGTTCACTATCTTTTTCCAGCCCTTTAATTATTTTACTGTAATTAATTATTTGCATGCAATTAAAAACTATTTTTTAATGATGCCAAATAAGTATAACTTCTCACGCACGTACATAAGTACACGCACCCATTTTTTTTTAATGATCCAGCTGAGCAATAATCCACCATTACGTCTTCGTCAGCTAGTGCTAGGTCACGATACAATACCCGTAGCTGTACTTCAATAGCCGTCATTCCAGATGCAAATAAATAAAAAATAATTGAGCTAGTTTTTCCAGTACTCTCCGGTGTTGTGTAACATCTAACCTTGATAAAGAGCAAATTCAGGTGTTCTCATGTTGCAAATACACTTGTAATGCGAAACTTGGATACGAAAATTAACGTAGATACAGCCGAGTGTGATAAATATACGTAAATTAATGTTTTCAACTACATTTATGGATGCAAATCACACGCAGTTTTCACACCCGGCGATAGAATTCACTGCAGGAGCAGCTACGTCGACTATCGAGATTTGCAGACCCAAAATTTTAAACTATATAATGAAACAGCTCCGATAAAAGCGAAAAAAGACTGTTAAAACACTAAACCCCGGCTTTGAACCTGATTTTCGACAAGCCATCTTATTAAAATACTGCCATCTTGTTAACATTCATTAAACTGTTAACACTATAAAGTTTTTTTTTGTGAACTTTGGTTTCAGGACTCCTAGAAAGTCTTTCTTGTGAACCTCTCCGTATGAACTTTCTAATGTGTAGGTACTTTTATTAGAAATAAAATTACTTGGCAAAAAACATAGATTGCAGCAGCAGCAGCACTCGATAGCATTTTTGCACTATAGCACACTTGCATAATTGTGCACTAAGCATAGCTTACTCATATACTTCCACACACATTATTATACACTTGCATACTTGCACAGTTGTAACGTGTTTAAATATTTGTGTACCCTCACACTTTTTGTGAAGTTTTACTTTTATACTTTTATATTTGAAAAAATAATTTAAACTATGTCCCTTATAAAAGTATTATTAAAGAAAAACCCAATTTCCTATGGAAAAGGTCAAAATTAAAATTACTGCCAACTAATAAAGTTAAAGCCTATCAAAATGATTATACTCCATCTGTTTAAAACTACGTATTGCAGTAGTTTGTTAAATTATTAGTATTCTTCAGATAAACTGTCGTGCTACATATGTAATATATAATTTATCAATTAATGCTTTACGAATACAGGCGCCTGAATGCACGGAAGCTTATTATCTGTACGTCATACACTTTTTGTTATATATTTTAATGTTATATTTGTTAAATATGTATTTTTTTAATTGATTGAAGTTTTTAAAATATTTTATTTTCAATGTGCGTACATTTCACGATCTTTGCGTTTCGCTGACGCAGGCCTAGGGGAAATATTACTTGAAAATAAAATAGAACTATTTTCATAACATAAAAATAAAACACAGAAGTGTTTACGAGTTTTTATCAACGGACGTTGAAACAACACTTTTAGTAAAGACTAGCACTTGAAGAAATTTCAGTTCTTGGCCTACATGAAACTGAGAGACTCGGAGCATGCAAATGTTCCCTTGAGGGGCCCTCATTGCTCAGGCATCATGCTTAAGCAGGAAAGGGTCGTTGGTTCGTGACCACTTATCGATATGACTCAACTTAAGGCAAGAAAGCCGGTATTGTATGTGTTTCGTGACCCACTATTACCACGTACAGTCCACCTTGTGTAGCCACCTGTAAAATCAGGGAAGCCTAAGATTCACGCCGAGTATTCGACATGCCCGAACATTACCGAATACCTACTTGCCTTCGGGTGTCTTCGCAATTCTTTTGTTTAGGTGAAAAAACGTCTGTTTTAAATGCCGGACATAAACAGATAAAGGTAGGAAGTTTCATAACAATAATACAAATTAAGCCATTAAAACCAATACTAATATTTGAGCAAGTATACGAACATTCTTATCTTTTACATTCGTCTTGCAATGTCATCAAATTAAAATGCGATGTAATTAACTTAAGATTTATTTGTTTTTTTGGATATTGTTGCGCAAGTAATAAGTAAAAAAAATTACGTGAGTTCCTACTTTTCATCCTTTGTCCCGGTTTGTTAGGTCAGGTCAGTTACATTATAAATACTTAAAAGCTAAACAACCATTAAAAATAATTCATATTTTTAATGTCCGCTTAGTTTAAAAGTATTTATAATGTAACTGACCTGACCTAATCGACCATTTTAATTAATTAGGCATTCACGAACACACGGCAAAATAAAAAATGCGTTTTTACTCCTAAACAAAAGAATTCCGAAGTCACCCGAAGGCAGGTATTCGATAATCTTCGGGCATGTCGAATACTCTGCGTGAATCGCAGCCACCTGTAAAATCATCGCATTTCATAGCGAGGTAAAAATGCGTGCATGTTATGCAGAGGTGCCAACCCCCCCCCCCCCCCCAAACACTATGACTCCCCCCCACGAACCTAATGATGCGCCCCCCCCCCCCCCCCCCCGAATTTTCTATGCCATTTTCTCAATGATTTACTCAATTATTTTATAATATTATACTTTTTTAGTATTATATTTTATCACATTTTGCATTAATTAAAACTGATTTTCTAATAATAATAATAATTTTGGTCATATCAGGTAATATTTCCATCCTGAACCGACAGATGCCAAACTGCTTTTGTTGAGGAAAGTGCGGGGTTGCCAATTTGATTTACAAGATCCCTTTCAATTATCAAAGCACCAGAAACGTATTTTCACATTAGAAGCTATAATTATGTAAATAATATATACATTTTTCTCGTCTTTTAACCCCCCCCCCCCCCCGAAATTTCAATGACGCAGTCTGCTTCGTTACCCCCCCCCCCCCCCCTTGTGGGCACCCCTGTGTTATGTTTGTTTTTGTGCCTGTGTGCGGCCGACCGGAGTCCCGGGGTTGACGTGCATGGCCGCCAGCCACCGCTTCTACTGATTACGTGATAACGCGTTGGCTAGCCCTTACCTTTTGACCTCGTCTCCTTATTCTCTTAAAGGTTATGGGTGTGTGTCCCGTTCCAGATCATTGTTATATTTTCGTTCCATGCTGTTAAAATTGTCGTGAGCGTCTGAACTTTAAATAAAATGGAGAGAAAAAAAATTATATATAAAATTAGTTTTGCATAAATATCTAGCAAAGTTTGCTATTCAAACGTTTTTGTGAGATATAGATAAGCAGAATGAAATATTATATCAAACTGGAAATTTTTTAGGTTTAATGTCAATTTTACTGGCATATGATTGACTGTGATATGGTTGAGTTTTATTTCAGAAAAAAAATATATTTATTATTCTCAGAACTTTTATGATTTTATAAGGCTGAATAAAAACTAATAAATTTTTCTGAAAATAATTTAAACCATACCTCTAACATTGCCAGTAGCCACTATCATTGCCTTTTAAACCCAAAAATCTTCATTTGTATTCAATTTGGTTCAATTTATCTATACTGCACAAAATGTTAAAAAATTCAACATTTCCAGCTAATTATGCAGAAAGTAATTTATATATATATATATATATATATAAATATATATATATATATATAAATTATTTTGTTGATTTTTGGCCACTCAAAAGTCTGCAAATTTAACCTTGTTAAACGTAAATATAAAATAATGACTTGGGACGGGGCATGCCCATTCATAGAAGGTACCCAGACGAGTAATCAATATTAAAGTGTATCATCATTTACACAACACATTTCTTTCATTGAATTTTATCCCATTTTTGGGATAGTTAAATGAAATACATTTTTACTCTGATTTTTTTAGGATGCCTGTGTTTATAATATAAATATAGTTTAGTAAAATGTACACTTTTTTTTTTCTTTGGTATACAGCATGCTTGTGTATTTGTTTGCAAATTATAAGGAAATTAAGTCTTCTACCTATTCAAGCTTTTGGCTTTGTTTTTAAACATTTCTTTCTGGGTAGTGTCGGCGAGTTCAGGGTTCCTGCAGGCAGGGAAAACCTGGAAAACCGGGAGAACTCAGGGAATTTGAAAGCTATCTCCAAAGCCTGGAAAACACAGGGAAATGTTAGTCACCGTACTGGATGGTTAATTTAGAATACCATTGAGTTCCCTTTATTTCTTAAAAACCAGCCTGTATTTTAATTACTAAATTCTGGGTATTCGTAAACCCAATTGTCTCCGTAAGGCCCTGTCCCACTGTCAATTTTACGCTTCCAAAACCTTCCGATATGTGGGTGAAATAAATTTGAAGGTTTATGACGTCACCGCAAAAGGTCACAAGCACAGCCATGTTTGTTTGACAAATTGGATGATTTGAGATTCCATAAAATATTTTGCATGTAGGATTAGTTCTAAAATATGTTGGATGTTGGATGCAACCGGCCAATTAAAATCGTGCAAAACGAAAACTGAAATTTTATCTGTTTCCGCCAAAATTGGTTTTTTTAAAAAAATAGCGAAGATCACATGGGCAATTAAAGAGGTTATAAAAGTTAAATAACTGAAAAGAGTTAATATGATGGTCTTATACGAAAAAATGTTATGTGTAAAAATGAAATTATATTTACATAACTTAAAAAAATCACCGATCAACAAATTAATTATGAAATTAATATTATTGTGATTTAAATTTATATATGGTCAAAAAATTTAAATAGGCACAAATATAATTAGTTAAAAAAATTACATCCAACACTCTTTAATTTCAAAATTAATTGGAAAATTGAAACGTTGGAAATGGCTCAGACCAAAAATAGACTTTGATAGTATGACATGATTTAAAACACATTTGATGTTATCTGTGCAAAAATATATATGATTGAGAAAATTGGAAGCTATTTTCCATCCAATATTATCCCTCCAATTCTATTGTCAAGTATATTTGGAGACAAATATTTGACAGTGTGACAAGGGCTTTGGAGAACAATCAATGAATCATATGTCAGTTAATTTAATGATTGGAGCACGAAAAAATATGAATTGTCATTCGCCTGGTCACAACCAGTAATGCATTAATTCAAAGTTTGATCAAAGATTATGGTTTTGTATTGCAGATATTGCAGACTCGTTCGACTGGTTGCATGACATTGATGGAAATGTTGGCAGAGCAAACTGTGTATCGTGCAAACAAAATTTTATGGCCAGTTTGACATGTTATGTGTGCACTCTTAGAAATTACATTAAACTTACTGACTTTTCAACGAAATTTTACCTGAACTAAACGAAGGTCCTTCGCAATTTTATAAAACTGAATCTTCGTATTGACTACGCCGTATTTCGACTTCCAGTTCCTGTTTTTTTTTTGTTAAGATGAACACATTCGTAGAATAAATAAGTGTTTTTTGCACGAGTCTTAACAAGTATTTGAATGTTTACATCGTGTATCAAGATAATTTTCGTGTAGTCACGTTCAAGTCAATAAACTTGGTGCCCATAAATTAACGAAGATGACGGTAAATTTACTAATATCCCTGGATAATTTGTAACCAGCGTTCTTCATAATTTTAAGGTGAAAATTTTTAACAGCGTGGTTTAAATTTGTTTTGATAAATGTTTCGATAGTTTAAAGTATGATTGTATTCATGCATGATTAAGTGATGTAATAAAGAGGGGGGAGGGGGTAATTTTCTTTGGAGAAAGGATGCAGGGAAAACTCAGGGAAATCGTCTGGAGCAAGAGTGCAGGGACCCTAGAGTTGTAAAAATTTATAGTACCTACTCTTTGAAGTTCGTACGGAGTGACAGAAAACTTACATTAACGCTGTGTTCTTAATTGTGTGTGTTAACCAATTAATGATTATCTAATGCCAATTTTTTTCCTCCTTTGCAGATTGTGAGCTTTGCCGTGCGAAGAGTTACGCCAGTTAAGATAAGGTGAGAACGCCACCAGATAAAATCATTATAAGAAATTTGGACACATGGCAAGACGTTTTCCGTTCTTCCTGGAAAACATTAACCGCAACCAAAGCAATGCGATTTCTGTTTGCGTACAGAACCTGCATGGATACTTATCACCATTGAATATATATATATATATTTTTTTTTTATATATATGTATTCAATGTTATCACCAACTAGACTTTGATGAAATGCTATATAGCTGTAGTGTATTTGATTATATGTCAAGCTAAGACAATTTAAATTGCATATGTGGAATGTGACTCATATTTAATATAAGTAAATTAAAACCAACAATCTTAATGTTTTGAATTGAGTGCATATATTGTTTGATACATACATCTTTTTTGTTCCTACGGTTATAAGATAATGCTGCGAGATTTACCGACTTGATAACGAGTATGATTTGGCCTGAGTTTCTGAACGTGTCTTGCAATGTGGGTTTGAGATAACCATTACAGAGATAAACTTGGAATTTCTGCGACACAGATCAAAGCTCTAAGATGAAGTACGTATAATATTTTCTATCTAATAAAAATGAGCCATACTTGTAGATGTTTCAAAGTGTGCCTCAACGAACAATTCTGTGTAAAACATCAACATGGTTTAGGAAAGTTATGAATGAAACATCGATTTAGATATAAAATTATGTGCCAATTTTCTTAAGAAATACTCAGTATTAGCTCAATTAACGTATTTCATATATATATATATATATATATATATATATATATATAAAATTCTCGTGTCACAGTTTTCGTTGCCATACTTCTCCGAAACGGCTTGACCGATTTTGATGAAATTTTTTGTGCTTATCCGGTATCTATGAGAATCGGCCAACATCTATTTTTCATCCCCCTAAATGTTAGGGGTAGTCCACCCCTAAATTTTTTTATTTTATTTCCAGTTTTTGGTAGGAAATCACCATGGCAACGGCTGTTGCTTTGTTGATGCTTCATTCGTCTCTATGGCAACGGCTATTTCATTGTTAGTGCAGTCCTCATCACCGTTGAAATTTTGCAAGTGGTAGTGGGAGGGGGAGGTGTGGTGGTAGTGGGAGGGGGAGGTGTGGTGGTAGTGGGGGGTGGAGGGGGAGGTGTGGTGGTAGTGGGAAGGGGAGGTGTGGCGGGAGTGGGAGGGGGAGGTGTGGTGGTAGTGGGGGGTGGAGGGGGAGGTGTGGTGGTATTGGGAAGGGGAGGTGTGGCGGGAGTGGGAGGGGGAGGTGTGGCGGGAGTGGGCAGGGGTAGGGGGAGGGTGGGAGAGGGACCGCCGACGCCGAGCAGATTTTTTCGCGAAATATGCCTGCCCCTAATGTTCCTTATGTTACGCAGGATGACATTTTCCGAAAATTAGATCTAATGGGTGGTTAAAACCAGGCAACAGTGGGTACTTTGTCTGCATGAGAACAGTATTTTGCATTGTTCATGCCTTCTGCGTCTCCATGGCAACGGGCATCGCGCGGCAGTGGCGTACCCACAACGAGGGGCATCTATTATGAGCGGCGCAAGAGTGATCTGCCTGTAGACTGCCGTAGCGAAGTACGG
The DNA here is from genome assembly GCF_032445375.1 of Bacillus rossius redtenbacheri. Taxonomy (NCBI): domain Eukaryota; kingdom Metazoa; phylum Arthropoda; class Insecta; order Phasmatodea; family Bacillidae; genus Bacillus; species Bacillus rossius. The sequence continues at coordinate 56,859,022 of NC_086333.1, forward strand.
GTACATCAGTTGTACGTTGCGTGCACGAGTCGGGTAACCATCGGTGCTATTCATTTTCTCTCCGGTACATTATACAGCATTGTAATAAATTTTCACTGAATTTTTTTTTTATTTACCATTACTATAAATGGGAGATGTGGCTTAATTTTTTTCCATTAGTACCTATAGCCGTGCGAAGCCGGGTCGGGCAGCTAGTATATATATATATATCCATAGCCATGTATTGTACAAATTTACAATATATTTCTTTTAGTATTACTAACTAGTTCTTGGCTACTGGTTCCCAAAGGAATCTTTTGTGAAAGCACAGAAAAATGTAATGATAATGTTTTCTGTGCATTCTTCTGTAATTTTGACTGTGATCTCGGAACAGTGTGAACGATTTCTTTGGAACAGGTGTTTAACCCCCTGCTCGCGAGTGTTTCTAGGTTGGGCAAATTAACGCGACCAGAATGCCACAAATCAAGCTGAAGGAGGGGTCGGGCGGGAAAGGCGGTAATCTGCTCCTCCGATGATGCTGGGTTGGTTGAAGGGTGGAGGGGAGGGGGGGGGGGGAAGCGGGGAGTTTCAGGAAACTGGACCGACCGAGCGAGCGTCAGATCTCCTGGAAGCTGCCGCCGGCTCCGGAGAAAGCTGCCCACGTGACGGGGAGGTCCCTAGGGAGATACTGATTCCAGGGAGTTGGGCGGTGTGGTAGGGGGAAAGGGGAGAGCTCTGTGAACAGGTTTGTCACCCTGCGCGAGCCGACAGGTAGCGCGGGCCTCAGTGAAGGGGCGTTGAACAGGGAGGGGAGGGCTTGTGTCACGTATTGACTAAGGCCTTCTTTATAAACTACGCAAGTTTTATTTTGTTTCTAATTTCAACTTTCCTTGTGTTTTGGCTTCAGTTTTCGACGGCCGTATAGGACGAGAAGCGTGTCGAAATCTTTTAAAGACGCAGACGTTATGTGCATAGAAGCCCACGGTGTTTAACTTTCACGCAGTGATAGAAAAAAAATTGTTTTACATTTTTCTATGTTTTCGTAATAAATATGAATTATCAAAAGAAGCCCGGGGTGAAAAAAATATGTTTTCTAATATTGTACACTTTAGTTAGTATTGGTGATATCTTGTGACTTGCTTGCTTTATCAATTGATTGCGTTGTTGCTTTCCTTGGGTAGTTTATTTAACACAGCATAAGGCCGCATTTATGAACTACGCAAGACACAAAAAAAAAACTCACCCATCGTCCATTTTTATTGCGCTTCGGCTTGCCATTATGCCTGTCATACTTGAAGAAAAATGTACGAAAAACATTTTAAGACGAAATTGTTTTATTCATAGAAAGCCAAAAATATTTTTAATGACACACATCATTAGGTTTTTGCGTGTTATAACTTTAGCACAGCGAAAGAAAAAATTTGATTCGAAGTATTGACATGTTCATGTGTTTTTATGATACAAGAATATTTTTTTTAAAATAAAGGGGGGGAAGAAGAAATATGTTTTCTATTATTTAACAATTTCAATTTTTTGCTTGGTGAAGCCTTACAACTTTTGTGATAAGTAAGTCTGTGATTTTATTGAATTGGTTGCGTGTTGCGTAAGCCTAAGCCTTTATGACACGATGGAAGGTTTCATTCAGGTAGAAGCTTCTAGCAAAAGCCTTCTTGGCAGCAGGTATGGAAGAAACTACCACATGTAAAATTGTGGCTAGCGTAGGCCTAGCTTGTCCGAATGGTTTTGTTATGATGGTTAATACTTTTTAATTTTATAAACATGGATGTTTCTCATAATTGTCACATAATGCTGTAACTGCTTCAACAGACCATATGTTCACAAAGTTTCAAATCAAAAACCAAGAAAACTTCAATCCCTCTAAAATACATTACCTTTTTTTTTAACACCAGGGGCACACTAGCACTCAATTCAGATTGGACAAAATTCCAACCTTCTAGGAAGCCTTCCACAGAAATTCAAATTGTTTCAAACAACATTTTTTTTTTTTTAAATCCCGTCTGAAACTTAAATTTCGACAATGGTTTTGCTAATTTACTTTTAAAAAATTTGATACTACTTCCTGCTAAGTTATCATCGGTCGCGGGGCCCCGGGCAGTTGCCCGCCGTGCCCGGCCCTACTGGTCAGGGAAAGTCGGGTTGAAATCATGGTAAATCAACGGAAATTCCCCGGAAAACGCCATACTGCAGTCTCCCATCACCGACTCTATCAAATCAATTATCCCTCCCTCCAGTTGGGATTTTAGTGCTAAGTCATAAACACTATAAAATCGCGTATGCAAAGTTCTGTTACATGTAAAAAAATATATAAAGAAAACAAAAAAAAAACAAACATTAGGCAGCTATGGGAATGGTGGAGGCTGGATTTTATTTATTTCTTCCAGAAAGTTACAAAAAAAACGGTAAAATATATTTAAAAAATAGCCAGGGAAAAGTCGGGGAGATCGTATTAAAAATTAGCGTGTACACCCTGTTAAATCAAGATACTATGCCGTTGGTAGGCCTACTTGACGGAAGTCTCAAGACGAGAGGTGGTACCACGCGCCGAGGTGATCTGGTTTAGAACCCGAATCTCTTCGGCAACAGGGAAACGTGGCGGAAGTTACCATAGCCCGTGGGGTTTCCTCGGGGTGCTCCACTTCCTCCCAACGATTCATTCCGTCGGTGTCGGTTTCAAGCTCCTTTTTATTTTGGAATTTTTGATACATTTCGTTACGTTTGTAGTAATAGTACAATGGTACAATGTTGCAATAAAGTACATAGTTTTTTTTGGTGTTTTTTTGACCTCTTACAATGTCATTGATATTATATTGTCTTTGTCTTTTCTGACACAATCACATTAATTGTATTTCAGGATAATATTTGCACGGACAGCTCTAAGGGAAAAACTAATACAAGACAAACCTCTGTTGTGAAGTTATTAATGTTTTACAATGATTGCCCGAATTGTAACTATGATTTTAGTTTCTATATGAAAGATATTAGGCTCCACTGTTCACTGATGCACGGTGTTCTGAACCTTTTCACAATTTCACTGTTACACGCCTTCACTTGTTTGGTGTCATACGGGACAGGTTATGATGAAAGCTGGTGAGGCATATAAAAAAAGGAGGAGAGGTTTGGTAAGGGAACACACTTTGAAAAATTTATTCTGGATGCACCATTCACATATCACCGTCTTTAAGAGGGAGTAGGTCCCATTCCAGGTAGTTATTTTATATTTACGTTACTCACGGTTAAACTTGCCGCCTCTTTTAGAGGCTGAACCTTTACAAGATGAATATAAACATGAGTGGTGTGTGTTGTGTGTATGTATAGTCACATTTTACATGATTAGCTAGCAAAGTTGCATCTTTAACCTTTTTTTGTGCAGTATGGATAAGGAGAATGAAATGGAATATAAAACTGGAGGTTTTAATGTTTAAAGTCTATTTTACTGGCTACTATGGGATATTATTTTATTTAATTTATAAACAAAAAAAATTTTTATCTAGCCTTTTAAATTCTTAGAATGTTTATGATTTTAAAAGGCTAAATAACATTAAAGAACTTTTTCTCAAAGAAATTAAAACCTACCATGCAGTAGCCACGGGCATTGCCTCTAAACCCAAAATCTTATCAATTATTTATTTTATTTGGTTCTCCTTATCCATGTTGCACAAAAATGTTAAAAATTTAAATTTCCCAGAAAATTATGCAAAACGTAAGCACTATATACTCGTATTATATAATTTTCCATTGTGTTGAAGTTAGGCCATTCATAAAGTCTACAAGTTTAACTTTGTTGAACGTAACTATAAAATAATGACCTGGGACGGGACGTACATAACCCCCGTAATGTCTGGAAATGCCGAAGCGACGTTAAGCCCATTCTAACGTCGAGTAAGGTCAGGTGAAAGTCATCGTTGGTTCACCGTCCTACGCTAGCGTGAATCCATCCTTCTTGGCGATCACAATCGTCGAGGAACCAACCGGATGTTTTCTGCCCAGTGATAGCTGCGACCTCGGCTAACCGAGTCATTAAAAAACAATAATTGGCCGAGGCTAGCGTCTATCTCAACCTTGGTGGACGTTACAGTTTTAGATCTCGCCTGCCTGGCCCACTTTTTAAGTTAGTGTTTCAAATCAACACGTCACAAAAAATAAAAGTGAGCGAGTATTTCAGCACTCGCCAGAGATGTGTAACACCCATCTTCAGCAGATGCATGTGTTCTCATGTCGCAAATACACTTATAATACAAAACTTGGACACGAAATTTAACGTAGAATTCTTTAAAATAATGCCGATAATGATAAACATACGCAAATTGTGTTTTCAAAATATAATTCTTAATGCGAATCACACGTAGTTCCCGCACCCACTGCTAGAATTTGCATTCGTCGACTATTGAATCATTCTATTTGCAGATAGAAATTCTAAACTATATATCGAAACTCTTCGGATTAAAACGAAAAAGACTTGAAAAAAAATACCAAACCCTGGCTTTGAACATGATTTTAGAGAAATTAATTTATTAAAATACTGCGCATCTTGTTAAAATTCAGTAAACAGTTAAAACTATAAATTTTACATTGGCTTTGTGAACTCTAGTTCGCGGCATCCGCCACAGATGGCAGCACCGTGGTTACAAGAGTCGTTAGAAACTCTGGCCCGTAATCAAGATGTTAGGAATTGTAAATCGCCCTTTCACTTACTCATGATCACATCCTTCGAAAAACCCGTTTGAAGCAGACCGTGGTGCAAACAAAGCCTTTGGAAAGAAATATGATTAAGTTTCTTGGCAAAGAAGAAAAACAACATTTACCTCCTGTTTTGTTGACTCTTCCATTAAATATTATCTTATACAATATTTTAATTCACATGATCCATTATGTATTGTTAAGTATGCCCTCAATCTATAATATAGTATCTTTATTTTGGTGTCTGTTTTCTCAGTCTTTTTAAGAATTTCGACATCAAAATTAATATAATAAATTCTTTTAATTTACAAATATTAATACGATACAAACCAACAAAATTGACAGAAGACGTATTTCATATCCCAAGTAATTAGTACTGTGACGAGGATGCTAGAGACGAGGCGACGGGGCAAGCGAGTCGGCCCGGCGCCCCGGCCAGTTGGATTGGGGGGGGGGGGGGGGGGGGGGGTCAAGGGTAGGCCCCACCTCCCGGACACAGGTAGTGTCCGTCACCCCGATACATGGTGGCGCCTTTCTGTCCCTCTCGAGTGTTCGGCTCGCACCCCAGAGTCCAGACATCGCGAAGTGGCGCAGCTTCTGCTGACGTGGCACTCAGAAGGGCTACGAGACCTTTCCAGAGCGGGGCCGAAAGGTGTACAAACGGCGAGGTTGACCTGCGAAGTGAGTGAAGTGAAGGGCATGAGTGACTCCTTGGGCGAGCGATGAGCGGGGTTCGTGTGCATCGGAACGGTGTCACGACGCGGGTGAGCGAGTGGTCAGAGGCAGTGTGTTCGTACCGAGGTTCGCGGTAAGAGACGAACAGTACTGTGGAACCTTACTCCAGTGCGGAGAATGAATAGTTGACCTATTAAAAGTTTAATTTATGGACATACAGTTAAATTGTTATAATTTAATTTATATTTTAAACGTTGTTAAATAAATTGAACTCTATCTTAATTAATTGGGCTATCACTTGGGACCTGTTCCCCCCCCCCCCCCCCCCCACTTTTGTAACAGTATGAGGCATTTTCGCCCCTACTTAAAAAAATTGTTGTCATGCATGGCTCAGCAACGCAGGAGCCTCGGAGATAACAACCTGAATTTTTGTTTTATGTTAACACATTTTGGAGCACGACTGGAAGTATGCACTCTAATGATGTTCGGTTCAAGCGATTAATTTCTTGTTCACAGCTCGGTTAAAATTCTTCACCCGTGAATTTGTGAAGAAAGTTGGTTACATATTAATTATCAATGGATCTTCGTAAATTCACAAATATGTATGATAATTTACAAGCACAGACTTTATTTTCTATGATTATCAACTCACAAAAATTACCTTATTAAAGTTATTCGAAACCTTGTCAAATTTAAAACAAAACCCTATAATTTTTTTCCTTCCTGGTACATGTCTTCCTTATTCACATCAGAAAGTAGATCTCGGAAGTCGTTAGTTTCCACGAAGATCAAGTTATCTGGAACTAGAAGGAAACCTTCGTTTATTTTTCCTACATGATTCTTTGAAAAGTTATTAAAATGACTGTGATTTCGAACAATATAACATTCTTATATTATTATCATAAATATTAAAAAAATTAAGATGTGGTGTTTAGGCATGGGAGTAGATTCTCCCCCCCCCCTCCCCCCCCCAAGATGGTGGCCCGATTGCGCTTGCAAAATCGTGACTGTAAACCGGGGTTGGTAAACGTAAACGTCACAACTATGTTTTATTGATAACTTTCTGTATATTTAAAAGTCGTGTGCTTATTGCATGCAAAATAAGTGCAGTATAGCTATAACATATGAGCACCCTATCCAGAGATGACATGTTAGTTACCCACGCGCAAAACTTTCTGGGGATACGCCCCCCCCCCCCCAACCCACCACTCTTTTTTCGAATTTCCACAGGCCCCACTTGCACATCATTAAAAAATTACGTCCCTGTGTACAGGTCACGAAAATCCCTAAAGTCCCTAAAAAGTAAATAAACCAAAGGACTGGTCACGAAAGTAACGAAAATGTCACTAAATAAGCAACAATGCTGCTGGATGACCCGAAACTTAATTTACAGCAACATTGCTTACTCGCATACCTATTTGTTTTTGTCATCTCATTTCAGTTTATAGTCGCACGTTTGAGTATAAATAGTTCGACACTGTTCACTTACCTCAGAAAAAAGAACTTACAAATGGATCCTTTATTGTGGATTGTAGAAAATTAAGTATTAATATGATTAACTTATTTTTAGTTGCGGTTGTGTGCATGTATTTAAAAATCACCCTTTGATGAAACAATTAAAACCAAACATTTTATTTAAAAGTCCTGAAAAAAAAAATCTTGAAATGATATTTGTTCACAAGGTATTTGTAGACATCCTTTAAAAATACAGTTTTCACGTTTGCCATTTACGTTGCAACGGATCCATTACTATTACCTCTCATTTCGTGAGCTAACTTCTGCTATCTACGGAGTCAACAGTTGACATTCTATCGTTTTCCTTAGGGAAATTACTGGTACAACTAAAAGTGATTTCTTTATGTTCACGTTGGTAGTCCTGGAGAGTGTCCATTCGGAGCAGCCGAGAAAGTTACCTCAACCAGCGGAGGACAAACATTCATTTATTACATACATTTATTTACATTCATCCTGCTGGCCAACTGCTCAGACTTTCTTGTGGTGAATGTTTCCTTTCACTTATTAGATATGACCCCTTAATTCTTCATCTGGCCCAGTGGGTACCCGAAAGTTATTTTTATTTTTTTAGCTTAGGTGCAAGGCTTATACATTTCTGTCTGCCAGACAGCTGTAGTTGGAAAGTCGTGTCTACCAAACTCTCCCATTCGGAAGAGTAATGTCACAAGGGGGTTGTACCTTGTGAAGCAGGTAGTGTGAAGTTGTAGTCCGGGGACTAGATCAGACAACCGGGTGTTTCCTAAAAAGAAATGCTATTAAAGTAACTTCATCATCAAAATCATTAACTTCTTACAGCGTGTGGCCGGGTCAGAAAATTAAAATGTCTCAAGTCTTCCTCGGTTACTCCTGTTTGTCCTCCTCCTACACTCTCGTTCCATTTATCAACTCTCTCCTGCACTCCTTTAACTATCCGCTGTTCCCACCTCCTACTAGGTCTTTTTTTGTGGCATTCTTAACTTAATAACTATTGTTTCAAATTTTTTTTTAGGTCGTGAAGATTATCTAAATATTCATGTAAAATAATTTTATTTGATTTATTTGAGTTTATTCACTTCCACTTTGAAGTTTATTAACCCTATATTGCACACAAAAATGTCAAACGATTTATATACGATTCTGCCCATCAAACATATTCTAATAGTAGCCTACCCTAATAATAGGTAGGCATGATCAACCGCATGAATCCCTTAACCAAATTATAGCGATCTCGATTACTCTACACTTAAAGAAGAGTGACGTCGGGGACGACATACTTGAGTCCGCACAGGTGGTCTTTCAGGTCGCCTATGCACTGGCACAGTCCTGTCCTCTTATTCTCTCTTCTTGTCTCTCTTTAAACTCCTACAAACCGGTAACTCTCTCTCTTTTTCTCTCAATTTCCAACCCTACATTTTTTTCTCATCTCTTTTTATCTCAATCTCTCATTCTCTCTATATATATTTTTTTTTCCTCTGTTTCGCTCTTCGACTTATTTTCTCTCTTCTTTCTTTTTCTCTATTTCTTTTCCAACCATTCCTTCTCTTTCTTTCGCTTGGTTTCTCTCTCTTTCTCCCTGTCTCCCTCCCTCTCTTTCGCTCTCTCTCTCTCTCTGGAGGGGTAACTGAAGGAGTGACTTCAGAAATGGCGCTACGGACGAAGTGGTATGGGGTCAGCACCGAAAGAGCGTTTCGTGAATGCACGCGGTGAAGGGTCGAATATTTGCGGGACGATTACAGTTTTCAAACATGCCTACGAATGTATGAAGATGTCGGCGATGTCCGTGTGTGCGACTAGCACAATTAGGGCTGCATGTGCGCCTGCTAGACACGACTGTGTTTGGGTTGCGTGCGAACCTAAAGCACCAATTTGCGCCTTTGTAGTCAATGTACTTTGCAAGTAAATGAAGACGTCCCTATAATCTGGCCCACGCTGAAGATTTAACGCCCCCCCATGTCTATGTGGAAATTACAGCTTGAAGTTGCAGTATGAAACGTTCGCGAATTGATGATACAAAACAGTTACTGGCAGCTACTTTAATTTTACGGTCACGTTTTTTGAAGATCCCTCCCTTTGTAGACTGGAAAGTTTTCCAAGTACTGCGTTAATGGTCGTTTTTAATTTTGATACGTTATAGTGATGATCAAGTTTTAACTGCGTAATTTTCTGGAAAGCTCAAATGAACTTTGAGCACACACTTTTCAAATGAACTGTAACTTTGCGAAGAAGCTCAAAAGCCCTGGCTATGGAACTTTATTCATATTTGAATAAGTCATTGTATGTTGGTATTTACGTAAATTTTTATCAGTTTTTACCTTTTTGTCTTGTACGTATTATTTTAGAATGTTAGGTAAGCGTGCACGCGGTTACTCCAGTTTTTATTTCGGCGTATTTTTATTAGTAGGTATGTTTTTTAGCGTTAAGTTTTTTACCTGAACCAGTTCAGTGCCTTTGTATATTCTGCATTTAAGAAAGGGATTTATATTTTTTGGTGATTCTATTTAAAAAAAATAAGGTAGTCAACGCTTACACTGTTATTATAATTTGCCCTCCATCAAATTTCGTTTGTAAATTTGAAAGATTTGGTTTTAATAAAACCCGTAAGGTGTGAGAGTAGGTCAGAGATTAAGTGCGGGTTTTAGTTATTTTAAATTTTGTTAATGATAGTACCGCGAGTCGTAGACGCTGTTCCTAGCGCGCTGTCTTGAGATGCATTCATTGACTTGCAGTGTGTCAGTACAAGTACAAACTTCGTAATGTAACGAAACAAATTTTTATCGTAAAGTATAAGGAATAAGAATTTTGGACACACATTTTCCTTTTGTATTTCATCTAGAGCATTATCTGAGAAATTATTTTTTTCTTAGGAGACGTGCTGTTGAAAGACGCCATGTTGGTTTCAACAGTTTTTGTTGACAATTTGTCTACATATTTTAATTTTAAAAACATTTTTGGCTTTTTGAGTATAGCACATAATTTTATGGGATGCCTTGTTATCAATAGGAGCCGAATTATACAAACAGGTTTTCGTGTGAATTAATAATTTTTTTGCATTTAATTATTTATTTTTTGTCAGATGAACTAAAACTAGAGTATTGCTGTCAGTAGACACAACAAATATTAAAATTAAAAGTTATTTAAACTTATGATTTATGACTATACACAAAATATGTTTTATGTTAACAAGCCTGGTAGTATCAATTTGGAAACAATGGTCGCAATTCACTCTGTACTGCAAACTAAGCGTCAGACAAGACTACAGCAATACACACTAGCCCAGAGGAGAAAATAATTCACACCAGATCGAAGCATTGTTTGGAGATGCTAGGAGAAAGATACTGTATGAAGTCACCCTTCGCGCTCTTTATACTTTTTTTTATCATCGAGTGGTCGCGATACCTTTTTCCTTTGAGATCAAGGCCGCCGAAGAGCCCTGTCGCGTGGCCCTGGCAGCGTGGTCGGTGGGGCGGGATAGGGTGACGGGAATTGCAGCCAACACACAGGAGCTGGCTGCAGGGGAGACTCGGGTTACCCTGTTTCTCAGGTGGCGACGGTTTCCGTCAGCAACCCGATCTCCGTCATTCCAATTTCCCTCCCCCCTTCTGCGTGTGCCCCTTTCTCCGAGTGGCACTTCACCTTGCTGTTCTGCGGCTACTCAGGGACGTCGGAACAGGGGGGGGGGGGGGGCAGCAGGGTCGAGTCGCCCCCGTGCTGTTATGCATGGGGGGGAGGGCGAGAGTAGCATTTCGCCCCCCCCCCCTCCTTTACCCAGAATAAAATTTTTGGTTCGTAGTGGTATTTTTCTCAACCAGTAGTTACAAACGTTGCATTGGTGATCACATTGATTAGAAAATTAAATTTATGATAGTCAATATACTGTAAAATGATTGCAAATTCTTAGATGGTATTTTATTTAAATTGTACTACATCTACTGTCAGAGTAGTATTTAACACATACTACGTCATCAAATTCTTGAAATGGTACATTTAATATGCCCCGGACCCCCCGCTCTAGGACTGAGGTAAGAGTGATACATCTTTTCGCCCTCCCACTCATGAAAACGTTCCGACGTCCCTGCGGCTACTATATTCCTTGTTTAATTAAATACATTCCTTGCTGACGATCAGGAGTTCACAGTACAAGTTCCGTTTTGCTACAATAAAGTGAAGATTTCAGGAGGATTAATTACAGCCAATTTAGATTTTTTCAATTTTGTGGTATAATTTCAATATGAGCTATATAGCTATATGCCTGACATTGTAAGCCTAAAATAATATCAAATATTATATAAAATATGGTCTCAAAATCACAAGATCCATTTACAAGTTCCGTAAGAGAATGACCGATTATTATTGATGGTAACTTAAACTGACATAATGTCACTAATATATATATATATATATATATATATATATATATATATATATATATAAAGTTTGTTTCAATAAAAAGTTGTGGCAAAATATTTGAGACTTCAAGAAGGCGGGTTTTAAAGGTTTTAAATACGATAGATGTCATCTTACATTCGCTGTTGTTTTAACTATAACAGATTTTTTTAGATAATTATACTTGTTTTGGACATCGGTTTGTCTTAACACATTTAAGTTTTTGAATCCCCGTAATCGTTGGTACTTGGTTGCAGTCAATATTTTCCTACCTTAAATCAATAACGAAAAAACGTTAAGTTTTTTTTTTTTTAATTATTACTGCAGCCGTAAACTAACACACTTTAATACTCTTGAGAAAAATTTTTAGTGTCGTTTCTTGCGAATTAACGACAGTGTATTCTTAATTATCGGTGGTAGAAAAGAGTTTTATTGTAAAGTCTATTGCTTTAAAATGGATAATGTTCTCTTCCGCGTAATGACAAGCGGAAAATCAGTGGAAAAATATACATATTACAAGTTGTAATATAATGTAATGCATGTTATTTATACATTACACATGCTGGTAACTTCCGAATTTTTCACTGGAATTTTTTCGCCACATAATAATAATAATAATATTTCTGAGCAAATTCTTTTTTTTTGTGCTAGTTGTCATTATGAATATATGTACTCTTTAATCCGGCATTCTTTTTTCGGGACATTCTATAATTTTATACTGATGAATCTTCTCACGATAATTTTGTTTGAGGTTGATTAGGCTCTTTTTAGACACTGCCGTCAGATCACGCCACTGTGCAATGTGATATAAAAAAAACTTTTTTATAAACAGTAACGCTCGTGTGCGTTTTTTCTTGCCATATAGCAAGTTATTTCAACATTATTTTGAATATCATTGTGTCATACGTATTAAAAAAATGTTGGCGTTCCCGTTTAAACTAGATTCACGGTCGATAATCTGATAATTTTTTCAAAAAAGCTCCCGAACGTGCCTGATTTATGAGCCTGCGCTCCTTTTTCAGGGTGTCTACGTTCTGAAAGGTCAGGGAAAGTCAGGGAAACGCCAGGGAATTTAATTTAAAACCTGGAAAAGTCGTAGGAATTAATCAGTGATAGTAATTTGATGGGGAAATATCATGCTCCAGTATGCCATTACCCTGTCAGTAAAATGGCGTACGCAAGGTTCTGCTTGAACTAGTACATACAGCTGTAGGCTGTGGCGGCTGGATTGTTTTTATTTCTTTCAGAAAATTAGTTTAAAAAATTGTTTGGGAAATTTCTCATTTGGGTCATGGAAAGTCATAGAAAAGTCTGGAAAGTTTTTAAAACTAATTGGGAAACACTGTTTGGCCTCTTTCTGAATAATATACCCATTCATAAATGTTCTGAAGATTCATCACTACACACCCACCACCAAACCCCCCCCCCCCCCACCCACCACCACCTCTCTTCAATTAAACTTGCATATCAAGCCAGGAGTTTCTTGGCTTCTGGTTTGTAGCTACGTCGAAGGCAAAGATTTCACCGAAGTTTCTATCGACCTTCAGTCGCCTTCACCAGGGTAGGTAGGAGTTAACTGCAGAGGTTCTCGGAAATTCTCCTGCCTTTTTAAATACTCCCGTAGGCATCGAGATCGTTTAAGAAAATGATGGTTGACGAGAGGAGGGTGGGATAATCGACGGAACAAAACAGGAGCATCGCGAAGGACCAACACGGGCTCCAAGCAACGTCCGCCACGTTCTCCCACTTGTGGGAAGATCATGGTTCGACCCCGTGGGGGGAATCCATCCCGGGTCGTTGTGGTGGGAGGTGAAGTGACCTCCTGAAAACTCAAAACATCGTGGTCCCGCTAAAATTACGTAGTTAACTTTGAGCTAAAGGTTTCGCGTGTATCTTAGATCGAAGTCTCCGGTAGGCCTGGCTACGTGAGCTGGAGATACGCGCGGGATATCACTCGGTCGCCGAGCGACGCGCAGTGCTCGGGATGTTAACGCGCCATTTACAAACCGATCAAGAGTTATTAAAAGTGTCTGATTACGAATATCATTCAAGTGCCGTTGCACTTCTTTACAAGTATCGTCCCATGGTTCTGTCTAAAACGTGCAATGTATAGAGAATAAGGCTGAAACTGGTGTTTTCACGGATGGTGTCTAATTATGAAAAGTTATACACATAGTAATGTAAATGGTATAGGTATAGGAAAGTTGAAGGAGCCTTTGTCTATAATATTCGATCAAAAATGTTTAGGGTCACCGCTAAAAATCCAATACAGGCACTTTACCGACGTGAAGACTGCACAACAGTTCAGTGCCTAGCGCATATAAGCGAATAGGCGTGTTATGAAAAAATCAGTTTCGCCCTTAACGTCTCGTAGCTTTTAGAGTTATTGCGTCCTGCCAGGCGGCTACTTAAGTGATCAGAATCATCAATCATTTTACTTCTATTATTTCGTTTTTTGCTCATTATTATAATAAATTCATAATATTACAATCGTTGTTTTATATATATTTTATTTTAATAAGTAATAATGGGTTGTAGAAACTTACAGGCCAATTTGTATGTCAACGCTGACATTACTAAAGATCATTCGTGTCGTTTAAAGTTTTAAATTAATCGTTAGTGTGTACTGTTCTGACATGCTTTGCTTGATTTTTTTTAAATATATATAATTCATAAATCAATTTAAAAAAATTGGGACTTTTCACAATCCCACAGACCAGATTTTTTTTTCAGGGTTTTGAGGAATCAAAACTATTTTTTTATGAATAATACACAAAAACTTTAGTACGTGCCAAAGGCTATACAAAAAATAATAATTTAAATAATATAAGTAATATAAATATAATATAAATAATAATTCGTGCTAGGTTGACAAAAGTTTCTAAAATCCATTTAGTGAATACTAATTAATTTTGTAAACAATATACGATAGTGATAAAAGTTATTTAAAATGATTAATGAAAACACAAAATTACGGGAAACAAAATGACGCGCAGCGGAAGACCGGGGCACGACCGTTGCGGCGGCGACGAGCCCGCACGCTGCGATCGGGCGAGCTGGCGCGCCGGGCGCCGACGACCTTGAACTCTCGCTCCGGGAGGACGCTCCGTGCCGCGGCGGACCGGCCTCGACGCCCACCGTCGTCGGCTCGACGCGGCGTCGCGTGCCGCAAGGACGTCGCCGGAGTTCTCTTTACATACTTAACCTCTGGTCTCTGCTGTGAAACATCTTAGCTCTCGGCATACGGCTCTTGGTGGCAGTAATTTCGTGAAAGGAACGTAAGTGTTTAACAAACGGTGCTGCCATCTGTGGCGCATGGTGCGAACCAAAAGTTCGCTAACCCAAAGGGAAACTGTAAAATATTAAACTGTTTCGTGAATTTTAAAAATACGGAGGGTGAATTTGAACAAAATTACTTTTCTAAAAAAAAAAAAAAAAAAAAAAATCAAAGCTGAGGTTTGGTATTCTTTAAAGTCTTTTTTTCTCTTTTTTTATCTGAGCCGTTTCATTATTTATTTTCACCTTTCGCTCTGTAAATCGAATGATTCATTAGGAGACGTAGCTGCTCCGGCAACGAATTCTAGTGGCGGGTGCGGAAAGTACGTGTGATTCGCGTCAAGAAATATGGTTGAAAACACAAGTTACTTGTATATTTTAACACGCTTGGCATTATTTTTAAGCCTTGCATATTGAATTTCGTGTCAAGAGTTTCGTAATATAAGTGTATTTGTGTTATGAGAACACTTGAATTTGCTCGTTACTGAGGGTAGATGTTACACATCTCTAGCATGTACTGACAGACTCGCTCACATTTTTTTTTACCGATGGCTTTCACTTCAATAATTTCCTTCTGAAGTATGTTTTCAATCATATGACTTCCATTAAATTATGTCCTGTCTGAAGCAATTTTTTGTTCAATATTAAACGGTAAAAAATATGATTATGGTCTAAAAACATTTTCAGTCAACATGACGTTTAACGGTTTCTATATCTCCCCTTTTAATTCGCGTCGTAGTTGCCTTCATGAGTGTGGCCACGCTTCTTGAAATCGTACCTTAATCTGTTTTGAAGCTAATGATACAAAATACCAGCCAATTTACAGCCTCTAGGCGGTTGGCCTTTGTTTGACGTGATTATATCGGTGTATTTGGCACAGTTCCTAGAACTGGTTCAAGGTGATACCAAGTCCGGCTACCTCCCTCCCCCCTCGTGTTTCTTCTTTCCTCGAAATTCAAGTCGGGAGTGTGACCAAGACGGTTATTACGATTGCGTGTAGGACTTGAGTACTACCCACGACAGTTTTTATTTCACGTATTTCTTTTCTTGTATGCTTTCATTTGTGTCTACTTCGGGCGGAAAGAAACTCCAAGGTTATTTTCTCCAGTTTGCCCTTCTTTTTTAAAAAAAATCCAGCTGCGATTATATATTGACCAAAAAATAAAATTTTGGCTAACAATTCTTAAAAATTTAATCTTTTTGGTGTGATTATTTTTTTATTTTAGTTTCTCGTATCTTTTACAGCGAGATGATTATAGATACACTTATCCATGTTTGAAGGGATGATTCGGCCATAATTTATTGTAGGGAAATAACCTTTTTTTTGCATGGAGTGATCTCGGGAACCAAAATAACTGATGGATGGAACTATGAAGGACATACTGTATTGATATTAACTCTTTAAAAAAAATATAAAAGACGTGTTACACAACAGCTGACGGATCCGCCTCTCAACATAGTCTCCCTTTTAACTGCATGAACTTTTGCCATCGGTGTGTCTGGTTTTCCAGACCCTTCTGGAAACCATTCTTGGACAGTGGCCACTCCAGTTCTTCAAAATCTGTAAAATTGAGTTTACGCTTTGGCGCCAAACAAAAGATGGTCACTAGGTGCCTGACTGGAGAGTGCACCATTGTGGGTGCACAAGGCCCAAGTTTTCCACACACAGCCACCAATTGCCCAAGGATTTCTGCAGTGGCCACTTCCTCTTTCCAGAGGAATCAAGTCTGTCAACGCTGTCCTTGATGGTTGCTCTCTATGGTGTCCGCTAGTCCACGGGAAGTTGTTTATGGGCTGCAGTGTGCCAACAAGTGGTTTAATACTGTACTAGTAGCTTACGGCTGCCTTCACAAGTCCAATTTTGAACCATAATCTAAGGGTAGGGGGAGAAAAATAAAGCATAAATCAATTGTTCCGTGTCTTTGTATAGAACAATATTCTTGAATTATGGCTTTCAACTCACATGCAACGTCGTCGAAACAAATACGTAATTGGCCTTGGCTTCACTAGGAGGCACCACATCTGCATTTTCAGTGTATGGAAAACATTCCTGACCTTCCGCCGAACGTAGAATCGTAGCCAAGCGCTGGTACTTTGGCTGTTGGTGGCGATTTTGGAATACAGGTGCAAGTTCTCGAAATTAATCGCATGGTTTCTTCAAAAAACTTGGTGGGGAAGGGGTGGAAGGGAGGAGGTAAAACGAACTAGTGCACTCCTCGTAGATTCGAACCCGTGTCGTCCTTAATGCGGTTCCAACTTTTTAAGGGGCCCGCCTAGTTAGAGGTGTATGTTTTTTTTATTGAGGCGGGATGATAAGTGCGACGCTCACTGGTGCCTCTGCGCGGTATCGCCTCTAAGCGCAAGTCTCTGAACTGGTACGCTGTCTTCTCGCAAATAAAAAAAAACCGAGATTCAAGCGGTAACTATAACATTACATGGTGGAGTGTTGAAGATAAGGTTTTAATGCAAGGGTCTTGGGTACTTTCAAGAATATTTACCGAGCGTTTCATGTGTAAAGCTTATTCTGAAAACACTCGTTTTCAGTCCTTTTCACACTCCTGCAAATCTATATATACATAAAAGTAGGATGTTGGTATGTATGACGTTGATAAACTCCGTCACCATTTATCCGATCACAATGAAAGATGGCACATCGAAGTGTTTCTTTTCATGTAGAAGTTTTTTATGCTATCAATTTTTTTGAAACTCGCTGCAGCGCACCAACTTCTAAACCGTTCAACCAATCGCCATGTGTAAACGGAAAATCATAGGTCATAGACACACAAACAGCAATTATGTGTCATTTCTCTATGTCCACCACACAGGCATATAGCGTTGTCCTTTTAGTTTTAACCCACCCTGTGTTCAGCCCGGGCAACGCCGGGTACTGCAGCAAGTACAGTGTGGCCGGCAGGGCCACATTTTTACTTGTAATTTATTTTTGTTGCTGGTCTCTAGTTTTATATGGTTTTTTATTTCACGTATTTTTACGCTTTTTTAATAAATGTTAATTTATCTGTAAATTTTTTTTAATTATATTTGTTTCTGTTAATTAGTTGTACGCAGTTTGGTAGCTATCGATTATGAGTTTAAGAATATCGATTGTGTTTCACGTAAATACCACTTGGTGAGCGCCCGGCGGTTGGCTGATGACGTCAGACATTCGGCTTGCCGGGAAGAAAAATTCAGCTGGGGCCGCGGGAGTTGTGCCGAGCGACCGTCGAGGTCAGAGCCATGTGACGGCGCGGACTGGTATGCCGGACGGCAACGGGCGACGAAGAGTATTGGGTTGGAGGCTCCACGATGGGTGACAGGGCAAATGGATTGCCCTGTGGTACAGAAGAAATCAAGGTAAAGAGAGGCCGCGATTTTGATTTTTACCCTCGTGGTGCTGCACTGGTTTTTGGCAAACCTAGTGAACTGTGTATTTTCCCATACTAAATTTTATTTGGACGGAACTTTTATTAGCCTGTTTGGTGAAGAGGCCCATTTGTTTCACACGTTGTTCCAGTGTGGGATTTTTTAATAAGGTCGCCCGTTTGCCTGTAGTTGCCATAAAAGTATAAGTTTGGAAGAAACGAACATTTTGCAATTTGTTTTTGAGACTTTGTCTTCGGAATTAGCATACTTAAAGTTGGCTTTAGCTAATATATCAGCTTGTGCAGTATTATTAAAAGTATGCGATCGGTATTGGACTACATGCGCAGCCTGATGTTGGTTGGTGCGGCCATTCTACGTTTTTATAAAATCATTGGCAAGTTAATAAAGAAGTAAGACTTTGTTTGAAGCTGATGATAAATACTTCTGTGGTAACATGGTTATGTTACGTGAAGAGTTTTTGCTACATTTCCCTTAAAAATAAGATATTTTTTTTTCGATCATCGTTCACGCCTTTGTGAATTCGTACCTATGGCCCGGCGTGGCATTAGACTCTGGAGTTGGTGAGGAAGGTCAGGAAGCCAGCGCACGCCTAGGATATTAACTTTGTTTTTTTGGCAAGTCTTTAGCAACGAACATCTGAAGAAAGACTAAACCGTTGATTGAGAGTTTAAGAACTTTATTTAAATAATTTTTTTGTACTTCAGTTTTATTATTGTAATATTTTTTTATATATTTATATATTATATTGATTGTCTTGTTTGATTTTTGGTATTAGGGCAGTCAGTATATTTTGATATTTTATAGTGGCCACGCCTCACGCCCTTATATATTTTTATACTTGTTGTTATCAGTATTTATATTTTTACGATTTTTTAAAGGTTATTGTTAGTATCGCAAATGGGGATAAGATGCTGCCATTATTAACGTCAGCTTTTGTAACTAAGCTTGTATGGTTATGTATAGTAAAAATTATTTTTGCAAATTTCTATTTTTTAATAACATACGTCCAAAGTCTTGCCTCTTGTTTGTTTAATGGTTACTCTACTATTATATCCTTTGAATTTTTTTGGCCTGACCCCTGGGCAGTGGTGTGGGGAATTTATATTGTTTAGCTTTTTATGCCTGGTTTTTAATATTTATTTTTTCCCTTCGCGCCCAGAGTGAGTCGGGGACGCAACCCCTCTTCCAATTAAGGAGGGAGAAGGGTTGCAACCTGCGCCACTCTGCTTGGCAGAGACTTTGGACTTTTGCGATTTTGCTGACTTTTTTGATTTTTTTAATAATGGCAGTTTCTTGGATGTATAAACTTCTTAAAGAACAGGTTTACGCTAATTTGCAAGCTGCGGGAGCAGGATCAGCACCAGGAATTTTAGTGGTCTTTTAGATTTCCAGTGATGGTTTTGATTTTTTTCCTGTGAGGTTATTGTTTTTATAGTTCTTTGCTTTAGTTTGCAACCTTTAGTTATTGATTATTTTGAGAGAGAAGGTTTTGTCTAATACGTTTCGGTCTTGACTTTGGAGCTTGTTTGTTTTGTTTTGGCATACTTAGATCCCGTTTGTTCGGTTTGTGAGTTTAGTTTGTCTTTTCCGTTACTTGTTGGAAAATCCTTCTCTTGTTTTTTTTTTTTTTTTTTTTGAGCGTTGAAATTTTTGACTGAGGCTTTGGAGGCAAGTTTTCCTTGTTGCAGGTTTGTTTGTTTGAGTTTGGGCTGGTTTGTTGGATTAGAAGTTTTTGAGAATACTTTGTCTCCAAGTCCAAGGTTTTTTTTTGACGTTTTAGTTTTTTAAGGTTGCTGTTTAAATTTTTTTTTGTTCAAGGCGGAGGTTGTGGCCGGCAGGGCCACATTTTTACTTGTAATTTATTTTTGTTGCTGGTCTCTAGTTTTATATGGTTTTTTATTTCACGTATTTTTACGCTTTTTTAATAAATGTTAATTTATCTGTAAATTTTTTTTAATTATATTTGTTTCTGTTAATTAGTTGTACGCAGTTTGGTAGCTATCGATTATGAGTTTAAGAATATCGATTGTGTTTCACGTAAATACCACTTGGTGAGCGCCCGGCGGTTGGCTGATGACGTCAGACATTCGGCTTGCCGGGAAGAAAAATTCAGCTGGGGCCGCGGGAGTTTTGTGCCGAGCGACCGTCGAGGTCAGAGCCATGTGACGGCGCGGACTGGTATGCCGGACGGCAACGGGCGACGAAGAGTATTGGGTTGGAGGCTCCACGATGGGTGACAGGGCAAATGGATTGCCCTGTGGTACAGAAGAAATCAAGGTAAAGAGAGGCCGCGATTTTGATTTTTACCCTCGTGGTGCTGCACTGGTTTTTGGCAAACCTAGTGAACTGTGTATTTTCCCATACTAAATTTTATTTGGACGGAACTTTTATTAGCCTGTTTGGTGAAGAGGCCCATTTGTTTCACACGTTGTTCCAGTGTGGGATTTTTTAATAAGGTCGCCCGTTTGCCTGTAGTTGCCATAAAAGTATAAGTTTGGAAGAAACGAACATTTTGCAATTTGTTTTTGAGACTTTGTCTTCGGAATTAGCATACTTAAAGTTGGCTTTAGCTAATATATCAGCTTGTGCAGTATTATTAAAAGTATGCGATCGGTATTGGACTACATGCGCAGCCTGATGTTGGTTGGTGCGGCCATTCTACGTTTTTATAAAATCATTGGCAAGTTAATAAAGAAGTAAGACTTTGTTTGAAGCTGATGATAAATACTTCTGTGGTAACATGGTTATGTTACGTGAAGAGTTTTTGCTACATTTCCCTTAAAAATAAGATATTTTTTTTTCGATCATCGTTCACGCCTTTGTGAATTCGTACCTATGGCCCGGCGTGGCATTAGACTCTGGAGTTGGTGAGGAAGGTCAGGAAGCCAGCGCACGCCTAGGATATTAACTTTGTTTTTTTGGCAAGTCTTTAGCAACGAACATCTGAAGAAAGACTAAACCGTTGATTGAGAGTTTAAGAACTTTATTTAAATAAATTTTTTGTACTTCAGTTTTATTATTGTAATATTTTTTTATATATTTATATATTATATTGATTGTCTTGTTTGATTTTTGGTATTAGGGCAGTCAGTATATTTTGATATTTTATAGTGGCCACGCCTCACGCCCTTATATATTTTTATACTTGTTGTTATCAGTATTTATATTTTTACGATTTTTTAAAGGTTATTGTTAGTATCGCAAATGGGGATAAGATGCTGCCATTATTAACGTCAGCTTTTGTAACTAAGCTTGTATGGTTATGTATAGTAAAAATTATTTTTGCAAATTTCTATTTTTTAATAACATACGTCCAAAGTCTTGCCTCTTGTTTGTTTAATGGTTACTCTACTATTATATCCTTTGAATTTTTTTGGCCTGACCCCTGGGCAGTGGTGTGGGGAATTTATATTGTTTAGCTTTTTATGCCTGGTTTTTAATATTTATTTTTTCCCTTCGCGCCCAGAGTGAGTCGGGGACGCAACCCCTCTTCCAATTAAGGAGGGAGAAGGGTTACAACAGTTTAAAAACTAAATACGGAAACAGAACTGCCCATCCGTCCTCAGCACATTCTTAAATGCTCTTAGTAAACAGACCCCACTCGCATGTCTTAAAGCTGTTTTAAAATGGCGTGGTTTTATTCTGAAGTTCTGCATGCCACGTGTGTCCATGGATAGGCGGGTTCCTTATACTGTAAAAAACATTTTTTTACTTTTATAAGGAAACTCTCTTGTAACTCAGTTGCCAGCGATGTAACTTGTAAAACTGCAGTGGAGAGCTTTGTAAAATTACAAATGGTACAGAGTTCTGCCTTGTAGTTTTATGACAAGTGATATCGTGGGCACCTGATTTTCAAAGGGCAATCCTTGCTAAGGTTCAAAAAAAAAAATTCTACCGGGTAGCCGAAGCGCTGCCACCACCGCGCTCGAGGTGTCTAGATCCGTCGATCGTGCCTCGTGGTCGCTGCCGTTATCGAACCCGGAACTATTTTCCCCTTCCCGCCACCCTTCTCCACGGAAGAACTGGAGCCCACTCTTCCGCGGACATTCCGCGGAGCGCGCGTTGCGGCGCGGCGCTGGAGCGCAGCCGAAGACGGAAGGTTCTGGAGCCTCCAGTTAGGAGGAGAGTGTGTGCGAGAGAGAGAGAGCGAGAGAGGGTGCGGAGAAGGGAGACACCAGGCCCGTGCCAGCTGCTGCATTCCCCGGCAGTGAAAGTGCCCTTTCGTCAGTCTCCGCAGCCAACACCCTCTTACTACGCCCTCGCGCAGTGGCTGCCTGGGCGGCGCTACACAGTAAAAAAAAAAAAATGGTTGTCCGTAAAGTCGGTTTACGGACGATAGTTTAACGTGACGTCATAACATAACATTGATGAAATGATTGCATACTTTTATTAATAAAATTTAATCATTTTTATTGAATTATCACTATTTTGTATGGATACAAAGAAGGAGTGAAATTAAATTAAATTTAAAATTTAATTGATAAATCTACTTTTATTTGCACTCATTAATTCAAATATTTTTATTACTTTAATGAACATATTATTTTAACTATAACTTTTTGGAAGAAAGTAATTGTTTAATTGGAATGTTCAATTGGCTCCATAAAATAGTATATTCCCTTGCACGTCGGTTAGGCGGTTCAACTCGATATTAAAATTTCAAAATATTTTTTAAATTCTCTTTTATATTTCTTTAATGTTTATTGCTCTTTATTTTGGAAAAATGTAAAATGGACAAATAACCAAAAAATAATTTAAAAAATAGTATAGTTAAAGTACTAAATTTAAAAGCTACTTTTGAAAAGCCCGCCTTAACCTATTTAATATAATAGTAGATTCATAGGCCAATCGAGTTGAAAATAGATGCTGCGCAAGCGTACAATGACCGTATCGGGACAATGACCGTAACGGGACAATTAGTCATCCTTTTTCGTGCGTGCAGCCGGCGTTAATCGATTTATTAGACGTCACGTCAAAAAAAAAGAAAAAACACGCAAGCGATTCTTTCGGTACTTGCAACAGATGTGCAACATCTAACCTCGGTAACGAGCAAATTCACGTGTCCTCATGCTTCAAATACACTTATAATACGAAACTCGGACACGAAATTTAGCTCAGAATTCTTTAAAATAATGCTGAGAGTGATAAAATATGTAAGTAAATTGTGTTAAAGCTACATTTATCGACGCAAATCATATGCGATTTCAGCACCCGCCGTTGGAATTCGCTGCCGGTGCAGCTGCGCCGACAATCGAATCGTTCCATTATTAGAGCGGATTTGTATAGGTTACTATATAATGAAATGGCTCCATTAAAAACGAAAAAAAGATTTAAATAAATACTAAATCCAAGCTTTGGACTTTTATTTTCGACAAGGAATTTGGTTAAACTAATCTCCCCGTGTTGTTAAAATCCAGTAAACAATTAATACTAAAAAAGGTTCCTTTTGACTTTGCGAAATTCAGCTAGACTTCAAGACCTTATTTTTTTGTCAATTGATATTTTAGTGCATATTGGTACTGTTTTAACGAGGCTAGATATGGGGGTGTTGGAGGCTGGATATTATTTATTTCTTTGAGGAAAATTGCATAATAGTTAATTATTAAAAACTAATTAGGAAAATTTGATTTTTTTTTGTAAAAGTTAATAAAATGTTTTGTGTACATCCTGCAACTCTCTGACATTTCACAGTTGCGCCACCTGGCTCTGACTCGCTCGCGACCTCCGGGAGCCGGGCCGGGCGCGGCGCCTCTGCCAGGAGTCGAAGGTCACTCTCGACCGAGGAATGTCCTGTGTCCTTCGGCGGTCCACCGGCGCCCGGACGCGCGCCTCCGCAGTCCGGGGTCTCCTCTCGAAACAACAGGGTCGTTACCACGACGCCGAAATACCGTAACGCCGAATGTCAGAAAATTGACCACAACGCCGACAGCTAGAAAACTGCTGTGTAGGTACCACAACGCCGAAATAACAACTGAATGAATTTGTGTGTGTTTCTTAAATGTACCTTAACGCCGAAATACCACAATCAAACCTAACCTTACCTAACCTAATCTAACCTAGCGTAATATAACCTAACCTAACTTAACCTAGCCAATCATAGCCTAGCTTAACCTATCCTAGCCTAACCTAACCTAACCTAGTCTAACCTAACCTAGTCCAACCTAACCTTTGTGGCAGTCCTGCAATTACATTTTTCGGCGTTAGTGTATTTCGGCGTTGTGGTAATTCGGCGTTGTGGTACACAGCAGTTTTATAGCTGTCGGCGGTGTGGTCAATTTGGAATTTCGGCGTTGTGGTATTTCGGCGTTGTGGTCAATTTGGCACTTCGGCGTTGTGGTATTTCGGCGTTGTGGTGCGTCCCCGAAACACACAAACACCTCCTCGAGATCGACCGGAGTGCGAAAGCTGCACAGTCCCTTCTGGCACCTGAGGTTTGCGTAACTCTGCCACCCAGGAATGAAGTTGCGGGGGTAAAACCATCCGCTAAGCTCCCACGTTCGACGTGTGACGCTGAAGTTGCAGTAGCGCGACGCAAACGGGACACGCTTCGCGAATGAAATACTGTCCTCAACAATTCGCGTTCGACGTATCTGTGACGTCACCCTGACAAAGTTTCATCAATGTGAAAAAATCTCTCATTTAAGGGCGGGAAAGAGGAATGGTGGATAGTTTGTTGCAAACCCATGTATTCAGTAAACTTATTTTGTGAAAATTATATTTAGACAATAATTTCCCTCCTCTTTTGAACGTCAAGTGTGCAAAGCTTTGAGTTGTACCAATACTATACAGGTACTTAGTGGGAAAGGTAGATGGAGTGGTTTTTAGACTTTTCATGTAGATAATTTGATGGGGGTAATTTTTTTAAAATAAATGTGGACAGTTAATTTTCTCTTTACTGAACGCCAAGTATGCAAAATTTCATCAAGAGGTAACAAAATGCTGCTTTAGGGTTATTAAAGGGAATAAGGTTTTTTTTTCTTCGAAATCTCAAGTAGACAGGGGATAGGAGAATTCTTTTAAAGTCGGAAATAGACGGTTATTTTTCTGTTAACGTTAACGCCAAGTGTGCAAAGTTTTATAAAGAAATACCAGAATTATGTTTTAAAGGGTGGGAAAAGGGGGCTGGACTGGTTTTTGAAACCTCATGTGGACAGGAAAACGGAGGTGGCTTTTTTGAAATCAGATGACGCAATAAATTTTCAGTTGTTTTTTGGCATACACTTTGCGAAATTTAATTTATATGTACCATCATCACGCTTTAAGGCATGGAAAAGGTTGAATGGGGTGGTTTTTCGAAATCTCATCATATAGAAAGAAAGTGACTTTACTTCAAAGGTAAAGTGTGCAAAATTTTCATCAAGCTCTGATTAAAACTGTAGATTTGTTTACAAAACAAACAAATTGACACTCTTATTTATACTATAGATGATAGTGAAAGCAATTAAAATAGAACACTGAGTATCTAGATTTTGTCTTATTTGATTGAAGTTGTACAACCACCGCAAATTTTGTCGCCGTGGCAAATTATTTCATTGAAGTAATTCTACTGACACCTTTATTATCCACATACTTTAGTGACGTTTTAAATTTTTCTGCAGCTACAAAATTCGTCTCCAGACGGCCAGCGTTCAATATTTTTTACTTTGTCTATTATTTACAATAAAAAAAAGTTGTTCACCCCCAGCTTCAAAGAAGTATGCAATACTTGTGAAGCACTTCAGGCTATAAGCCGTATAGAGGTTTGCAACTTATTTTGTTGTGATGAACCTGTAGCCAAAGTAAGCTTGTCTGTCGAATTCAGACTCGTTGCATTGTGCTTATGAGTACGATATTTAATAACTGAATTTCTGACGTACAAACGTACTATATTCGCTCGTTACAGTGAAAATCGGTCGAACTTTCTTGTGTGACAAAATACCGTCAGATTAGAATGGCCAATAATTACGAGACTAATAATTTGTAAACAATGGTTGAGCCCACAACAGATAGATCAGGTCTGTAGGTGTTTTGTCTTTGCCTGTGTCGTCATCATACCAACATGAGCGTGATTTTTACGAAATAGCTTCATGTAAAGTTATAAATTTATGTAGCGTGGAAACGTGAGGACATATTAGGGTGTAGAGCACTGCTAGGATCCAAAGTGAGACAATAAAAATAGTTGCCGGAACATAAGTGAAAATCTGTATTAAATTGAAAATTACAAAATGATTAAAGATGGTCGTCTCATATGACTCGTAAATATGCTCTGAATGATAGAAAATGGAAGACGGTGAAAAGCTCGTGTCGAAAGGAACCCAAAAAAAAAAAAAAACCTAAAAGGTCCAGTACCGAGCGATTGTGAAAGCTCGTCGTCGAAAACAAAATGAAATATCCCGGCGTTTTCACGAAAAATCTATGGCATGGACCCGAACTGCTTATTTCTCTTGTGTTTTAAGGTCCGTCTACTACTAAAATGTCTTAAAATTTGTTCGATGACACTGATCCCTGATGATTGGCCCATGTGACCCTCTGACGTCATGCGTGGTGTGGGCGATGGTACTTAATCTCCTTGGTGCGAATACATTGGTCAAATTGGATTTTTGTTCCAATCTGTGTCATTTGGTATAGAACAACGACAGAGAACACTTACGATAATTGAGTTTCCTGTTACCGTTTATATATATATACATACATGAAAATAATAAACAAAAAACAACCGGAAAAACATTTACGGCGTACTGTCGACTACTTAAGAATTCAGGATATTCGGACTTCGTACATCACAATAGTAGACAGGGGCAATTTCCCGTGCGACATCGTGACGTTCTGCGCATTAGGACGAGGACACGGATCGCCCACAGGCTCGGACTGTTGCAAACTGGCCTTTGACGTGACGACAAAAGAATGCGCGAAATTTGCGGGTTTCCTGCCCGTGTGTCTCGACAGCCCGTGGAAAGCCTAGCGCACGCCGCCGGTCTCGGAGACGCGGAAGCATTGGCCGTGTCCCCTCGCCCAATTGCGGCGCGGCGGGCTATGCCAATTGGACCACTCGGAGCGAAGGAAGTATACCACGGGGGTACGAACTGCGAGGCCCGCATTGTTCTTCCCCCTTTTCCCCGCCCGCTGCGACTGAAGTATCGCGAGCGCCCGGCTTTCCTTCCTCTCGTCATACTTTCTGTTTCTTCTTCTGTACGTCTCTGTCCGTGTCTGTATGTCTCTCTCTCTTTCTCGCTGTGATTGGGAATTCAGAGCACGACACGAGCAGAAGCGCTCCTCTTGAAAGCAACGCTTCCGCATGGACAAAGGTGCTTCCCGAATATTTCGACGGCTAAGCTCTTGTGTGGCCGCTTCTTCCGGGGGAAAAACAAAAAAAAAAAATGTATGAGCGATTTTTTCAGTACTCGCCGGAGAAGTCATCTAACCTCGGTAACGAAAAAATTCACGTGTTCTCAAGTGGCGAATAAACTTATGAAACGTAACTCGAGGTACAATATTTAACGTTGATTTTTTTTTGTAATAATGCAGAAAGCGTTAAATATACGCAAATCGTGATTTTCCGAACGAAATTTTAAACTATATAAAGAAACGCCTTCGATAAAAGCGAAAAAGACTTATAAAAAATACTGAACCCCGGCTTTGGACCTGATTCTCGATAAGGTATTTTTATTAAAATACTGGCCAACTGTTAAAATTAATTAAAAAGTTAATACTTAAAAAGTTTTCCTTTAGCTTTGTTAACTTTGGTTCGTGCAACCGCCAAAGATGGCAGCACAGTCGTTGTTACACATTTCCGTTCCATTCACGAAACTACTCCTTCCAAATGCCATACATCGAGAGCTAAGATGTTGCACAGCAAAATGTCTTTACTTTTACTACATTTCCTCGTCGGCACAAGTGTTTCAGACGGAAGATCAAACGTCTAGACAAGGTAATTTTCAAAGGAAGTTCTGTAACCACATCTAATCCTGTCGCTGATATAAATGATTTCATTGGAATAATCAGAGGTAACAACACGTCAGAACATTATGTGGAAAATATTTTTTATTATTATTCCCCATTATTTAAAAAAAATATTTACGACGGCGGGGTTAACAGTGTTGTTTTTTTAAGTTATCCAGTTGCTCAGAGTTTCTGCTTGAATACTTCTTATATTATTTGAATCTAGCTGATATACCCGTGCTTCGCTACAGAAAGCTACACGTAGAAACTTCACGCACTGGTAATTGTGCATGATTGGGACGAAGTATTCATATTGTTGTTACAGTGACTCTGTGTACCTATGTTAGCTATTGAAAACTTTTTTTATTGAGACATACTGGATCAGTCAGTGGGTGACTGCCACGCTATTCAAGTCCACCTCTGTCCCTCCTCGTGGGTACGCCACTGCCCATCATGGGACCGCCACTATAGCGCTACAGTAGTCTACCTCTGACCTTTCTTAACGGGAATTATCATTAATCATAACATTTGGCCTTCTTGGATGCAACAATTTAAGGTTTCAAGAGTATCTAGCTATTTATATTGTACATTCACCTTTGATAAGGCAGGAAGGATGCATTAATAATAATTTACACAAAAATACCACAGAGAAAGTATATATTAAAATTCAGATTACCGCTTCGTTCAAGTTTTGGAGTAAAACATGTTGACAGCCACACACGACTACTGTAGAGGGGAAAAAAATGCATTTTTAAAAAGAAATATGGTTATAAAAATTTACGTTTGGACAAAACAGACAGACAGTTGTTTCTCTACTTAAATACTCGCACGGAATATCGTGGGGCGATATAAGATATTAATGGACAAAAACTTAGAAAAAAAGTAATTAAAAATAACTAAACTTTGAAAAAAAAATAGCTTTTCGGGGAAAATGGAAACCTCCCCCCCCCCCCCCCCCCCCCCCCCCCGAAATAATATAATTACCTACCATATTTCACAGTTCCCGGCTTTTCTGTCTCTGCGCTACACGAACGACAGACTGAAAAACTATCTCCTTTATTACATATGTTCACCTCCTACTTTAAAGGAATGTACTAGCCTTAGGAAGCGCCATCGACAATACGTCGTATAAGTACATGTGTTTTAATGTATTTTTTCGTGATCGAACCTGCTGTTCAGACTCATTCTGTATATACATAATACCAGCCGCGCCCCGACTTGGTTCTTGTGGAATAATTTTATAGCAATGCGCGCGAAAACAAAATAGTGTGCATACTGCGGGAACTACGTAACTTTTTGGGATGAAAAAAAGTATAAAATTTTACTTAATGCCACGTATAATCGTGTTAATTTTCACTCAAATTGAATAGTTTGTTTCATTTTGATTTTAAATGGGTTTTTGGCCTCTGTGTCAATTACCATATCTACCGCTATTTTAAAAATGTATCCAATGTACAGACAAAACAAGTTTCAGTTTTGTCTTATTGTTAAAAGTACATTATTTTGAAAATTATAGTATTCATAAATCTTAAAGATCGTTCTTGTTTGAATATTGAAATTGTGAATTATAAAAGTGAATTCATTTATTTGACGTGTTACTTCTTAGATCTCGGTACAAGGCTTTTGCAACGGTGCTGCCAATGCTGGCGAATGGTGCGAACCATAGTTCACAAAGACAAAGGGAAACCAATTTTTAATGAATTTTAACCTGGTGGGCGGTATTTTTAATAAAATTCCTTGTCGAAAATCAGGTCCAAAACCGAGGTTTAGTATTTTTCTAGGTTTTTTCCTTCGCTTTTATTGGACCTGTTTCATTATGTAATTAGAAATTTCGGTCTGCTAATTAAATGATTTCGATATTCGACGTAGTTGCTCCGTCAGCGAATTCCAGCGGTGAGTGCGGAAACTACGTGTTTATTCGCGTCGAGAAATGTAGTTGAAAACACAAGTTTGCGAATATTTATAAAATTCGCCATTGTTTTGAAGGATTCTGCGTTAAACTTTCGTGTCAAGAAGAGTTTCGTATTCATGAGCGTATTTGCGACACGAGGCCACGATAATTGGCTCGTCACCCGAGGTTGGATGTTGCACGTCTCATGGCGAGAACTGGGGGGACCGTTATGCCGCGGCTAAGCGCACCCTGCGACGCGACGCGCCCAGCTGGGGACAGCGGCCGAGGTGACTGACCGTGTGGCGGGGAGCGGCCCCGGCCAAGCCATAGAGCAGCGAGGACGTAGACCCGTGCTCGGTGCTCTCGCCCACGGTACTCTTTGGGGTAAGGCTGACTCAGAGCTCGGTTACACGCCGCAGTTTCAACTGGTTTAAGGAACAGCGATAGAAACCGAAATCTACCTCCTTTTTTTTATTCTTTAATTTTAGAAATTTGGCTTCGTCAAAGCTTCGCATATAAAAAATGAATGAATACCTGGAGTTGACAGTGACTGGCTGCTGCAATTAGTTTCCGCTGTGAAGTCATTGGCGTTTCGTATTGCATTTATTTTTGGGAATTGCTAAAACTGTGATGATACTGTCAATAAATACTAGATCGGGCTTTTAAAAATATTTACGCATGCCTTGCCTGTGCTTATAATTGGGATAGATATTACAAAAACAGGAGTAATAACAAAAAGATTTACCTCATCCAAGACGGCTTGTGTTATGAGACGGTACCTCTGAAAAGGTTTAGTGGGCTCCGAAGACACTTAATAATTTACTCGTTACCCAAACCGAACTCAATTTATGGGCGATCTGTACAAGGATCCCACTATGACCTTGAAGAGGACCCGTCGCCATAAGTCTCTGAGTAAAACTGTGAGACGTAAAAATCCTTCTTGAACTTTACATTCTACCACTTATGGTCCGCGTGGCCTGGGTTCAAGTCTTATCTCAGCCTTGATTGGTTGTGTTTATATAGTGAAGTATGAATATATATAATGAAGTATGAAGTATATGAAGTATGCACTTATTGTATAGTTGGCTAAAATGATTTCTCACCGACAACCAAATTCATCGTCCATGAATATTTTTGGGTGCAAACAATTGTCTGGGGTGATATTGGGAAAACGTGAAAAATAAGAACGAAATCTGGATGGACTGACTAGGATTAACCCCGGTATTTGAGGAGTGTGAGCCCAGTGTATTTCCCCCCCCCCCCCCCCCCATCACGGTGCTACCTTAGTTATTTTGCAAGCTTATGAATGAAAATTGATCTTCCCTCGACGTTTTTCTATTTAAAAAAAAAACTCAATTCCATCGAGATTAATTTGTCACATGCCGCCTTGCCGGATGAGCAAAGACTCCGCGAAGAAATACTGTTCAAGTCACGGAGTAAGAAGTTACGGAGAGGGCAGTTTTTGTCATGTGAACAATTGAATTTAAAAAAAAAAAATAATGAAGAAAGGCGCAGTTCATGTCCGCGTCGTAAGAACTTTTCTTGGTCCACGCCTTAGGTTTTTTTTTTTTTTGTGAAAAAGCCGGGATATTTCATTTCCTTTTCGACGCTGCCGTAGCTCTCTCATTCGCCCGGCACTGGACTTCTGAGGCTTTTTGGATTCCTTTCGACGCGAGTTTTCCTCTGACTTGTATTTTCTATCATTCAGAGAATATTTACGAGTCATATGAGGCGAAATCTTTAATTGTGATGATATTCAATTTAATACATGCCGATTTTTACTTATATTCCTGCGAATATTTTTATCGTCTCCACAAGCTCTTACCAATCACACCCGAATCAATGTCCTAGATAAACGCGTTTCCAAGCTATACCCATTTATAACTTTTCACAAAGCTAATTCGTAACAATCAAGCGCATGCGACTACAATATTTACGATGACGTGACAGGCAAAAAAAAAATACTGTGCGAGAAAAACTTACAGAAATTATTTATCCGTTGTGGGTTCAACCATTGTTTACGCATTATTAGTGGCGTAATTATTAGCGATTCAAAACTGACGGTATTTAGCCACTCTAGAAAGTTCGGACCGACTATCACTCTAGCGAGCGAATATACGTTTTCATGTCAAAATGAGAACGATTAGCTCCTCCTCCTTTTCCATCCAGAAAGTAAAATAATTGTTGTTTTTCATGGAGTTTTAGAGCTGATTTCATGGTTGATTTGTTGCTGTCGCGTTAGTGTAACGTTACTCGCAGCATGTTGGCATTTATATGATTTTTCTTTTATCCTAGCTAGTTTATTTCAAGCTATTAAACTTTCCATCATTAGCCTCCATGCGACCACAGCTTGTTTTACTAATTGCTAACTGGAGTGACTTCACCATTTGTGTCGTGCACCCACGCTCCATGGTTCACGTGGCCTCGGTGATTTGACGCGGATGTCGAAACGCAGAAATGCAAGCTTCCATTCCCCGGGTTCGGAGAAAGTGTCCCCGCAGCAAAAAAACCACACAGCTTCTCGTAACGGCTGCAGTTTAATGGCTGCGGCAGAGTCGTTGCGTTACCTCGTATCCCACTTGCCGGTGTCTTTAAATGTAGTCCGCTCTTTGCGTTCGTCGTTTCAGAGACCTCTGAACTGATCTATAAGTATATACGCGATAGTTTATTTTGATAGGGTTTCAGGCTGGGTTTGCTAACTGAAGAAACGCAAGACGCGAAACGACAAACTTGATTTTTTTTTCTTTTCGGCTTGCGTTTCCGCCTTCCATATTTGAAGTGAAGTGTTTCGAAAACTTTCAAAGATGCAGGAGTAATGCGAACCTATACTGTAGATAGCAACAATTTCTTTTTTATTGTAAGCATCACGTTTTCAATAATTAAAATATGGCATAGTGAAAAAATAATCACGCTTTTAAATCTAATTATTAAGAAGGCATAGGTTTTTATGTGAAAAAAAAAGCCATTATCCAAATAAATCGAATGAATACATTAAATTTTGCAGTTGCATTTTCCAAATTAAAGTTGTAGACTTGGTGACGTCTTGGGCAAGGAGAGTTTTATAAACTAAGTTATTTTCATTGTGTCTGTTGTTGCGCTCTTGTGTTTCCTGCGAAGTTTGTAAACCCAAAATTAGGTTGCACGGTAATGTAAAAGAGGCTGAATGCGACAGGATATCCAAGATCGTAGCGGGCTTGGATATAAGGTTTAGTGATCGTAAGTGCGAGTCTAATCGAGGTTGCTGGGATTGAACACGTGACCCTCGACACACTATTAGCATTGAATATATATAATGTATAGAAGTCGCGAGCCCAGGTTAAATTTTCTGTCCGGTTTCTCAGAAGAATTGTTGTAGTTCCAAGCTCCGCCGCTGCGATCGCTTTCATCGCTGTGTATCGGCCGTATACGCCCCTGGCGGTATTTGGCAGAACTAGGTTAACCAGCCCAGTCGCGACATCCTTCACCCCCCCCCCCCCTCTTCGAAAATACCAGACCAACGATTCAAATTACCCGGCAGGTCTTATCAGCTCGTTAGGCGACCTTGAAGAGGAGCTTCCCTTACCGTCGTTTGAGAATAATGAAATCCCAAAAGAAGCTAGCCACGGAAATCACTGAATGATGGGATTCTGTACCCGAGTGAAGTGAAAATTAGCTATTAAAACTTTGTATTGAGCCAATAGCCAGTGTTCCGTTCAAAATATGGTTTAATTTTAAAAGTAAATTCTTATTTAAACTATATTTCGCGTTTGTAAAAATTTACTTTTAGATATTGGCAAGGAAAATCAACATACCTTAAACAACCTTCTCTTATTTAATGTTATCTATTAAGTAGTAAAAGGGGTAGATATTATTTTTAAAAATAAATAAAAAGGAACCCACTAAATCAGTATTGGCAATATATATATATATATATATTAAAATACGCATATTAAAATTTTTTGTATTTAACTTTTTTCGGTAATAAAAATTCAGGATGATTTTGGTTTAATTGGTTTATGTATATTGCTATATTTTCTAAATCACATAGAAAAGTGAAAAGAGTACATCAGTGAAAATTCAAAAATTTAGTTTAAGTAATACTAGCCATACCGAAAAATCAATATGCGAGATAAGAAATTTGGTAACTGCTCTACATTTAAAATAAAAATGCATTGGTTTCATGAATATTGAAATGTATGCGTAATAAGGCATATTATGTTATTATCCTAAGCATGACTATAACGAAAAAATTACAGTAATTTAAAACGATGGCAGTTTTAACATACAATAAGTGCGCGAGTCTTAGTTTATTTTTTAATTGGCTTCTTCGTCAGATGGAAAAGAGTTAAGATTTCATCAAGGAAAAATATATTCTCAAAGTCACTAAACCGGGAGATAGAAAATAAGGTAGGTTCTTAATTTTAAATAAAAGTTAAAATAGGCTTACGCTAAACCAATTAAAAATAAGCCGTAAAAATATTTTTATTTATTAAATATGTTCTATACTTGACAGTTCTTTGTGTATAATTCTTCAATAATCTTTGGAATTTAATACATACTTTTCTTAAAATGGTAGAATATCAGCAATACCCGTAAATTACGTGAGCAAAGCCACGGGTTATTAGATACACTTTTACTATAAAATAAAAACAACTATACATTTGTAGTTCACGAATGTGATATTTTGTTTATTGCTTCACAACATTAATTTGTCAGTCTCAAATTTCATCGTACCACTTGTCAGAAATGTCACCAAAAATGAGAGATAGATTTTTTTTGACGAATTTCAATTACGAGGAAACCTTTCGCAAGACTTTTTTCTTCGCAGTAGTCACTGGGACACCATTAATTTAAATCCACTAAGATAATAAAATTGTATGTATAATGATTTGTTTTTGTATATTTATATAACTTCCCAACCAATTTTTAATGATTTTCATGTGAATAAAAACTTGTAAAGCAATTTAATTAACTGTGTCATAATACTTCTGATTAGATGGAAATACAAACTTTTCATCCGTAATATACGATGATAAAATATATTTATATTGCAAAATAATATTCACTGTTCAAATGCAAATTTAAATAGATTATTCATACATGTTTCCTGCTAATTAATGGTTTAACATAATAATTTTTAGTATAAAATCCTTTTTCTCTTGTGTTAAAATGGGTTGCTAAAATGAGGAATTATAAATATATCACTTA
Source organism: Bacillus rossius redtenbacheri (assembly GCF_032445375.1). NCBI lineage: Eukaryota > Metazoa > Arthropoda > Insecta > Phasmatodea > Bacillidae > Bacillus > Bacillus rossius. The sequence goes on from NC_086333.1 coordinate 56,893,904, forward strand.
CAAAGTCCGTGCACAGATTTACACAAAACAGCAACGTAGATAATTTTTTTTGGTAGTTTCTAATTTTCTGCCCTGAATAACATGAATTTGGTTGAATTCATACCAAAGTGAATTTTTTGAACAACTTAAATTGATGTCATAAATAAATATTTATTTTATATTAAAAATCCACAAACTGTTTTTAAAATATAATATTTATCACGCCAGATGGAATAATAAACAAAAAATAGCTCTTATATGTTGTCTGTGTTTAAAGTATTGTATTATATTTCATGGAAATAATATTTACCTTTCGGTTATTAAAAGAAAATATATTTGTATTCAAAATACTTGCGCATCGTTTTTACGAGCATAACTTGTGTATCTAACCTCAAAGCAAGGAATATAAAGAGTGGCAACTCAATGCTCTAACACAAACTCTTATTTTCTTTGGAGATCCGGGAAATGTGCGTTATTTATAAGCAACTTAACATAGTAAATCGTTAACTTTTTAGATCTATGTTGGCAAAATTGATTTTTTTTTGTGGTCATTCGTTACTGGGAATATTCACCATATAACGTTTAAGATTATTTATTTTGAATTACGAAACAGCCAAAACATTATGTAAAAAAGCTTCATCTTATGTTAAAAAAATTATAAACTGCATAGCCACAAAGTATGACATCATACCATTAGTTTCAGTTACTAATAACAACACGTGCACGCGTTTGAACAGTCATCGCAGCCATAGTTGTTTCATAGCTACCAAAATCATTCAACGTTGTCAAGAATTATTCCAAATTATGTTTTGCCATTTTACTCAATGCGCCACTCCGTTAACACATTTTATAAATTCTGAACTACGAATGTCAGTATTTTTTTTTTACGTTATTACGTTTAAGAAATTTCTGTAGTTTTCTTATAATTAAAACTTAATTTTTGATGTTGGCATCTTTTAAACGCACTTTTTTTTCGGTGGCCGTACTCCTCCAATTCAGTTGCGCCCGCCCGTATCTAAGCGCTCGGATTTCAACAAAAGGCACCGCCTCTCGATAGAGTGAGACAGAGAATTACGCGCACGACCTTGAAAAAAACGACGCTACAGCGCTCTGGCGTGGAAGCTGGTAACTACGAGTACCCTCTTGTGGAAAGAAGAGCTGTCTAGCGGCGGAGCTAACAACTACCACAGTTTTGGATCCGAAAATTGGAATAATAAATCCTATCCCCTCGCGACTTCTATAAGTTATATATATTCAATGCTATTAGCCACCGTGGGACCCTACTTACAATATGCTTACAAATGTAAGAAAAAAATGTGAGCGAGTCTTTATACGAATATAATACGAAATTCGAGACACTAAATTTAACGTAGAATTCTTTAAAATATTGCCAAGCGTGATAAATATACGCAAATTGTGTTTTCAACTACATATTTTACTAACGTGAATCGAATCCATCCTGGTTAGCCAATTGATTATCAAAAGACACTGTAGCTTTATAAAGGTTAATACTAGAAGGTTGAAAGGAACTCGCCAGGGAATAATTGCAAAAATGACATCACGAAGTGAGAATTGTTTTAAACCAAAATTATTAATAATTAGTCCTTCAGGAAACAGCATTAAACTCATAGCCACAATGTTTTGCTTTCCATAAGGTGGACATGTTGACATACATTATTAACATTACAAAGATTTCACCCACCAGCTGCCAAAGGTTCTTACCTCCATGATACTATTTCCAAATTCGAAACTTATACTTAAAAAAATCGCTTTTGTAACATTTTTGTTGTTGGTCAAATGTATCTCAAATGTATCTAATGGAAACCATCTCATGTCCAAAAACGAATTAAAAAAAAAAGCTGGTTGGCTGTTGGTCTACACGTGTTTCACCGGTTTTTTTTACCAGCTTCTTTTTCGAGAGTATACTACACTCTTAACTCGAAGAGCCGTCGACATTACAGTCCTAAATGTTCACAGCTAGCCTGGGCTGTAGCGGAGCGCTTTGTGTCTGCCCAGGTGCTAACAGCCCCCAGCTATTGCGGCACGCCTTCTTTGTCCGGGCAGTAAAAACACACACGAATACAAAATAAGTCGGAATTCCACTAACAAACTTTGGCTGCAGGTTCATCGCGACAAAATAAGTTAAAAACATCTCTTTACGACTTACGGTCCGAAGTGCTTCTCAAGTCTGGCATAGGTCTTCGAAGTTCGAGTTGAACCACGCGTTTATTTTAAATTCCGGAGAAAATATTTAATATAGTTTTCTGAGCGTCTGGACTATTTTAAATTTAATTAGGTTCTACAGTCACCACGAATTTTGTTGCGGTCGTAAAATGATTTCATTGAAATAATTTGAGGAAAGTAACTCGTCACACTAATATAAACAAAATAAAGGCGTTAACCCCTATTTAAATTAAAACGTTAAACTAAAGCGACAAAGTTTGTGGTTGTAGAACTCTGTTCGATTAAACAATCCAGGCGCTCATATTTATAACTTAAATATCGTACTTTTTTATTTGCAATACAAATGTTGTTCAGCTCCAACTTTAAAGACATACTATAGCCAGCTTTGGGAAGCACTTTGGACCATAAGTAGTAAAGAGATGTTCTTTCCAACTTTTTTTTCGGACGTTTTTCTGCCGAATTCAGACTCATTCTGTACATACGATTATCTAAACAGCTGCCCATTGTTGGTGAACGTCTTTTAAAGTCTTAAGCTGAAAATATTCGAAGTGAAATTCTTTACAGCCGGTAGGGAAATTCGGGGCAATGACATCAGAGCGTAAAAACAGTGGGTAACGGAAATAGCAACGATCAGGAGTGGGGATATCGATGGCATGTTTGCATTGTAGTACACTTGCATAGTTAGTCACTCGCATACTTGCACACATTCTTATACATTATCATACACTGTCAGGAACTACAGCAAATTTATGGACTATTAAATACAGAATTTAATTCAGATAAACGAAGCGTTCTTCGTAATTTAAAATAACTGAATCTTCGTTTAAACTCTGCCGTATTTCCAATTCCGAGTTGTTATGTTTCGTTCTAAACAAAGGTGAACGAACACTTGGACAAAAAAAGATTTTTTTTTATTGTTAACTTAACCAGATTTAGACCTTCTTTTTAATATGCCAAGAATATTCTATTTGACTCATATTCAACGTAAGTGAACGCAGTGTCAGTAAATTCACTAAAATCCGCAAATTTACTACGAATTTTCCTGGCCAATTTTGTAACCAGCGTTCTTCGTAAATTGAAGGTGAAAATTTGTAACAGTTACTTCTATCCGTGAAGTTTCACGCAGCATTTTTTTTTTTTTAATTTTCAAATAATGGAGACAGTATTTAAGATGCAACACTAGGCGTCTGGATAATTTTTAATCAAACAAAATTCTAGAATCAGCGCAAAATTTGTCGGTGCAGTAAAATGATCACATTTAAATAATTGAGGCTAGCAGCTACATTTTCCGTACTTTATTTTTTTTATTAATATATTGTGATCCCAAATGATTTCAAAGAATCCATTTTATGTCAGCAACCAGTTTTGCGGTGGTTGTATAAATGTGTTACATTAAATAAGGCCTTGGGGCGTACGTTGTACCATATATGTTGTATGTTTGCTATCAACTTATTTTATCGTTGTGAACATGCAGCCGGAAATTTTTTTACGTCTGAATTCCGACTCACTCTGTACATAATTCGCGGGAATCATGTTTGTGGTCCCCCTGGCCGCGACGAAGCGGAGACCGGCAGAGCTCCAAGAAATAATGCAACGCGGACGTCTTCAAGTTGTTACGTGTGACAACACGCGGCGTCAGCGGTTGTGTTGTGTTGTGTTGCGCAAGCAGCAGTCGCTGGCGCTTCCTTACTTCCAAAACACCTGGCATTGGCAGTATTTTAGCTCGTTCGTCCTGGTGGTACACGAGTGCTTTTTTTTTAAGTGAAACTTCTTGAACAGCTGGTGGGGTGAGTTTATGCGATGTCGTCATCATCATGGCGTAACGAAATTCTCGCAGGGCAACTAAAATTACAACGATTAGGAGTGCACTGCTCAATGACTTTTTTTTGTTGCGTTTCAGCATACATGCATACTCGTGCACTTACATAACTGCACACTCAACATGCTTGCGCACAGTGGAAAATGCAAACCGGTTTTTGGTGGGACTGGGGGGTTCAAGCACGGGTTCTTCAGATTGCGAGAATTCAGTTTTTCCCGTTGCGTCTTCTCGTTCGATTGCGAGTATTCAGTTTTCCCATTGCGTCATCTCGATCGATTCAAAAATAATACTGAGCCCCGATATACGTAAACTGTGTCTTCAACTTAATTTCTTGATGCGAATCTCACGTAGTTTCCGCACCCGCCGCTATAATTTGCTACCGGAGCAGATACGTCAACTATGAAATCATTTTATTTGCAGACCGACATTTTAAACTATATAATAAAACTGCTTTTATTAAAGCGGGCGGAAAAAAAACATATAAAAATTATAAACAATGCTTTGGATCTGTTTTTCGAAGGAAAAAAATATCATAATGCTAACACTCATATTAAAATTCATTAAACAGTTAGTACTATAAAGTTTCCCTTTGTATTTGTGAACTTTAGTTCGTGCTGTCCGCCACAGATGGCAGCGCCGTGGTTTGTGTTTTACATTTCCGTTCCTTGCCTTCCGTTGCATTCGTGAAACGACTCCTCCCAAATGCCGTGTACCGAGAGCTGAGACGTCGCACGTTGAAAAGCGGACCAGGCCGTGTTACGGGCATCAGTACGTAGCGCGCGCGCGCACTGTAATAAGTTGGAGTGCCCCGAGGTGGGAGTAGTTTTCGTGTCAGCGCGATGTCGAGCGGGGAGAAGTCTTCACGTGCAAGTGTCGCAAGTGTTTTCCTAGTTCACGGCAGAATGCGCGCGCCGCGCCGCTAGCGTGACTCTTTCGGATCAGAGACGCTGTCGCTCGCTCGGACAGGCGTCGCCAGTTGCATCATTCTCTCCCTCCTCCACCGCTTTCGCAGTCGAAGCCACACGTGGGAGACCAAGCGCGGCGCAACACACTGTTGTTGGAAATTGCCAGAAAATTATCAGCCGGGTTTTTTCAATGACGAATACATGGTGCATGTTTTTTTTTTTTTTTTTTTTTTTTTTCCCCGCGAAAGATTTCCAGACCAGATGTGTGTTAAAACTTTGTAGTAGGCTACTGTCTGTTTTTCGTGGCAGGGACGTAGCTAGATTAGTTTCCACCCGGGGCAAGAACTCATCTTGGTGCCCCCCCCCCCCCCCCCTTTTTTTTTTTTTTTTTTCAAAATCAACCGAACCAAATTCTTACACAGCAGCACCTCGTATCGCCACCACACACTAATAACACAATTACGAATAATTTTTATTCAACTTTGATGGTAAACACACAAGATTTGTTTGCAGTCATTTCATTTTTAATACATTGCAAGTTGGATAGTGGAGCGAAATTTACCAGTTTTTTTTTTTTTTTTTTAATATTTGACGATATACATTATATCTGTAACCTATGCTTGGGCGAAAATATTATCTTAAAGGTTAAAGGAAGTTACGATTTTGCAAGCTTAAGTGGACCCCATAAAAAAGGGGCCCTTTTTGATTCCACCTCTCCCATGAGATTTACACTGAATATTTATTTCAATACAAATAATGAAGTTCATCTACCCTCCAATTTTTTTTTTTGTTCTATCACTAGGACGTCTCTGTATTTGTGGATGTCTGGAGTTTATTTCAGGTGCATTCCTCTTGGCAGCACACCAGTCGTAGCCATCCGGAGAGGAAGCGAACGCGTCCTGAGAGTCCCGGTTAAACAAGGCGATGGCGTCTCTTGCAGACGGCCGCCAATCCCACGACAGTAACCACTGGCGTAGACATTCAATATCGCAGTCTAGTGAGCGTTCAGATTTTTTTCGCGATAAATGCTTGCCCCTACGAACGAACCTGAATTAAACGACGAGTTCTTAGTTATGGTTTTTGTGGAAGGTACGAATTCATAAAAATGCTTTGTCTTGAACTAACGAAGGAAAAAAACATGAACTACCCAAAGGTCTTAAAATTAATTGAAAACGAACTTACTAGAATTATCTCAGGAACCGTGAGATGTAAAGCCATGATACATTTCCGTCGTTTGGATTTCAAAATTTTCCTTCGTTAAAGAATAACATGAATCATAATGGAATGTCTTGAAGTTAATAGTGAGTGACTGCGACATAAACATTACCCTGTAAAATCATCTGCGTCTAGTATTTTTTTAAATATTTTGTTTATATGACTAACACTGTAATATAATATCTACTGTTAATAGAAAATGTGTTGTGGTTTTTGTAGAATCTTTTTTTACATAGAATCTTCATCTAGTATTTAATTGTTTGAAAATGTGTTTTTATTTCCAACTGAAACTTTCGCAGTTATTATTTGCCCCCCCCCCCCCCCCCTCCCCCGCCGTGACTAAGCATTTACCCAAGTTGATTTTCGTGAATTTTCGTTCAAAAGTAAGAGAACGCAGTAACCAGTAATTGACAAAAATATGCGTAAGTTCACGGAGATGTCTGGATAATTTGTAACGAGTATCCTTCTTAAATTTAATGAGAGAATATTTTAACATTGTATAGATGGCCGCGTGGCGGAACGAGCAGTCAATCCTGCAAGATTTTTCTTTTTCCTCTTAATCGTCGGACAGTTTCCCCACCTGCTTCGCGCGGCGACCACCGCCCGGTCGTCTTACGTAACGTATCGCCGAAGGTGACCGAGGACCTGGTCGGAACGGCTGACGGACTTGGAAAGTGTCAGGGTCGCTGGGTTCTTGCAGGCGGACGTTTCCCTCCAGTTCCTTGAATCGACGAAGTGGGTCGAGAAATCGAGTCTCCGGGTTGCTTAAACACTTTTATACCCGCGATCATGCGCGTTCAGCAACGTTTACATTTTGAAAGCATAAGTAACATTTTGCCTTATTGTCCGCAAACTCCAGGAACGAAATTAAAAGAGACTATGCAAAACTTATTGTACAGTATAACAATTGCCAGATTCGTTACTAAAGTACGATACAAGAGAAAATACGTACATTTTCTGCTAAGCCATAAAATATTATATTACAATAATATTGGTTGCCCAAAAGTATTTAATAAATTATAGTCATCATTATCGTCAACTGTTTCCAGCCAGTGGCCGGGTAACCCAAGTAAAATGCCTCCATCTATGAAGCTACAACTTGCTGCAAATATCTTGTATTGTGAATGTTCGAGGTGAAATGTAACTGATGGATTTTTTTTTGTCGTTGGATGTTGAAATCAATTTTTTTTTCCTTCAAGCATAATATTTTCGGATTATCCCTGAATGAACGTAACATTTTAATAACATATATTTCTCTCCAACATTGATGTCTGTCGTATGTGTGGCGCTTATGCAACGTTCAGAAAGAAAAATGTATACATTTATAAAATTTTTTGTCGCGTGGATGAAAAACTCTTGTTTCACAATGGCGCTAAATGCCGCTATTGTTAGTAGGGTGCGAATGCCCCGCTATGAGTGTCGGTGATGAATAATGAGGGGGTGGGAGGGAGGGGGAGTCCTGTAATCTCTTCACAGAGGGTGTGCAGTTGTTGCGGTGGACGTGGCTTAATAATGGACTTCATAATCGCCCGGCTCGCCTCTCTCTTGTTCGTGTCGCAAGAACGCGTGCCCGCGCTTCGTCGCGTCGTGTGAATCGTTCCCCCTTCCAACCTAACCTTTTTTTTTCTTTTCGAGAACGCTGTACGCTGAACTTTTGTGGCAAGTTGCACCATTCAGCGATCCAATGACCTTAGCCAAGGACCATTCCTCCAAATGTTGCTCCCAAAACGTACTGGAACCACGCGATCTTCGTTCGCGCGAACTGGAGTTCACACAGTTCCAATTTACGACAACAGGTAGCAGCAGTGTCGAAGAAATTTTACGTGCGTTTCTGTTGGTTGATGTGTATCGCTACAATCGATTTTGACGCGGCGAGCAAAAGGCTCATGTGAATTGAGCAAGTTAAAACAGCAGCACATATGGTCGCTGCCTTATATTTTGAATTTTAATAACGACTGAAAACACATACTGGTATTTAAGTATTGATACAAAACAAAGGATTCTGAAATTTGAATAGGTTTTGACTATTAAGCGCCTCTATTTAATACGGAAAATAATTATGGTTGAAATAAAATATTAAAACATTCACTGAAATAACAAGCATTTCAAAAATTATAAATATGGTTATTTTACGTAAGAAGAGGTCGTAACTCTAGAATAAGTAAGATTTTTGATCGTGTTACATATATTATCTGAAAAAAATGTAATCAATATTATTATATTTACGTTCGATTAAATTGATCTGCATGAAGTCCGTGAAAATGCTCGCACGGTGTCGATCCGAGATCACTGCAATGAACCGACCCGAGAGTCTGTTCACATCGAATTTCACAATGATCTGCGCACAGCGCTCTCGGCACAATGGTGCAACAGTAAAAGTGGTGGAACGATGATCAAACCTGCTTATGATTCGAGATCACGCCTGAACTCCAATGGTGGAAACTGGTCATTAGATTTGGGATGCATAACTCTAACGTGCGTTCATGGAACATTTTTTTAAGTTTTTTGAAGCGAGAATTTTTTTTTTGCAGCCGTTAGATTAGGTCGAGGCGATGACTCATCAGAGCGTAACGAAAAGTGTAATGCTCAAGAGTCGCACTCGGCGCTACATAGCTGCAATTCTTTGCGGTGGATACGACAAAGTTGTTACGAACAATAAATCTAATTAAATTATTTAGATTCGTCAAAAGTTTTATAGGCTTGTCGTAGTTTTTATCATTTGTTTAAAACATTTGTGTACCCTTAACATCTTCTATTCCTCTATCCATCTATCTATCGATGTCCCTTCTTTTTTTTTTTTTTTTTTGCTCGTAAGCCAGTTTGCATAGTAGAATGGGTCAAAACAATCACTTTTTTTTCTTATTGCTGTAGTGCGGGAAAGTAGTATCGTATAATAGAAAGAAAAAAATACTTAAAATAATTAAAAATAGTTAACACATTCCGGTCGCCCATCATTCTATTAAAATTTTATATAAATAGATGAATAGGAAGTTTTAATAATTTTTTTTTGTGTTTTAGGATAAAACATCTATGATTGACAATTTCAGTTTGTTGTGCCAGTTTTTATCTATTCTAATAATAAAACTGTTCGTGGTAAAAGAAAAGTGTACATGGGATGGAATTGTGACAAAAAATAACTATTGAAAATAGCTATAAAAATTATTGAAACTCTAAATAAAATATTGTGTGTTTGCCTCTTGGTTCCATCATCAATCGAAAACTACTTTATGGATTTTGATAAAACTTGTTTTTATTAGTAAGGTATTTGGCTAACTTAAACAGTAAACCATATATAATTACATAATTCCTCTCTAAGAGAGTTAAAAAAGGGTAAATATGGTTTTAAGATGGTAAATTATATCTCCTAATCTAATCAAGCATTAGAAAATATATTGGCTATCAATAATAAGTATACGAAAATTATCAACCACATATTTACCATTTTGAAAAATTTGTACTCATGTAAACGAGGTGAGAATGGTATTAAAAAGAAAAAAATGAAAACTCTGAATCTATTAGAACTAGAGGTAAGAAGCTAAGAAAGAACAACCTGCATGAAGGGTTACGTACCCTAATTTATTTATATTTATTTTTTCATTCATTCCTTAGGGGTGGGCAAAAGGGGGTAAACTTTGATTTATTTTATATTTAAGGAAAACGCAAATGATTTGATAAAATTAATAAACCACAAATTATTATTTTACCTCTTTGCAAGATTTTAACCTTTTTATACAAAGGGTAGGTTTGGTTTTAGAGAAAAATGCATACTTGTTAAATCTGCTAGATCAAAGAATAAGAAATTAAGATGGAAGAACAAGCGTATAGAGTTATTAATTTTAATGTTTAGTTTGCTTTTATCACGAAGAAAAACTCATCCCCATATCAAACAATGTATGTATGAAACCTAGTGATGTATAACTTAAATAGTTAGCTACGAAGGATGATATTACTATTTTTCGAAATTCGACTCCAAAGGCAGTGAATCGGGGGTTAGTTCGTTTTTATAGTTAAAATTATAGTTAACATATACCCAAGAAAATTAAGCCGGAGTTAATGAAATGAGAAAACAAACGTTCGTTTTATTATATAATAGCTTGTTTCTAATATTAACCATTTGTCTATATCTGACCGCAAAGGGGAGAGAAGGTGATGAATATTGTTTTATTATAGAAGTTCTATCCCTGAAGCTAATCAAGCGGAATTTAAGTTAAACGTTTTTATTTATAAACTTGCAAAATCTACTATTTTTTAATAGGTGCTGAAATTTTACTTCTAAAGGGGAGAAAGGTGGAAATATTGTTTCAACATTAAAATATATTTTCTTATACAATCAAAGATGATTGAAGAAATTCATAATGATGAACAAACATACCCTAAATTAGCTTCTATTATTCAACTTTCTTCCGAGCATCACCTCTTAAGTTGTCAAGGAGGTTAATATTATTTTTAAAAATGTTAAATTATGCAATCCACTAAATCAATATTGAGAAGATAATTTAATTTCAATGTTAATTAAAGTTTACAATGCATTTATAAATTTCCAAACTACGGTAAAAAAAAACAGATCAGTTTCATTTTATTTGGGTAACGGATATGACCATATTTGATAAATTTGTAGTTCTGAATTTTACATAAGTCACCCTGTGAAAAAGAGGAGAGAGGTGAAAATTTTGGGAATTTTGTTTACGTAATACTCAAGGAAAACTAAGAATGAACTAATACTTTTGATAAAAATTTTGAATTTTGAAATCAGTAATGGTGAGATTATTTAATTACAATAAGCATAACTGTGAGTGTGACCAAAATAATGAAAATGTGAGTGTAAATGATGGCATCATTTTAATTAAAATGAAATAGGCACGTGTTTCACAATTTTTTTAGTTCGCTATCTCATGAAATGTAAAGGAGGTAAGGGTGATTTCATCAGGGTAAAGTGTATCCTCAAACACACTGAATCGGGAGTTATAATACCAGATATTTAAACTATACTAAAAATTAAAAAGACTTACGCAAACCACTTTAGAAAATATTATTCTTAAACGGTTTTGTTATCTTTAAAAGATTTGTGCAATGGGAGTGCATGACTTGATGTAAGTTTTTGGACATACGCCATTGCTAAGAATCTTCTCTTTGCACTGTAGAGACCTCTTTTGGACAAGATTCGTGATGGACTGATAGATGCAATTGAAATCTTCAGTATTGAGAGTAGACTGAATTTCAAGCTGTAGTGCCGAAATTTCATTGTTCAAATGTGATTTTTGGTAGTGATATGCGGCAATTCTTTCACTCAGAAGCTTTTGGCTGGCTTTCCGGGTTAGCAATGCTTTTTTTTATAGACGTTTCATGATGTTTTAACTCCATACTTCCAAACTAAACCGTGTTTTATTTTTAACTTGAACTGTACTACTCGGGGACAGAGAGTCGGTAATGACGAAAAAAAAGTGAAAATATTTGGAGAGTACATTCTTTAAAAATGTTTCTTCAATGTGAAACATTGATTGAAAATAATTTTATGGACATGCACCATTTAACAAAATCATAAAATATAGAATCCAAAATTCATGCAAGAAGTAATTGCGATAGAAAACACGTGATTTTAATTTAAAAATTGTGCATTTATTGATTTGTGAAGTATAGAGTATAGGGTTATATATGTAATAACGTCATTCACGCAAGAAGTAACTGTGATAGAAAAAAACAGGTTTTTAATTAAAAATTGTACATTTTTACAATTTAAAAACTTGCGCGAATTTTGTGACCACCTATAGAATGAGAGGAATTTGCAAAACCATATTTATAATCCAATTTTTATTATATCAGATGAGTGCCTTTTCGACGAATTTACTGAAAAATAAAATCTTTATGATTCATAAAACACGTTTGGTTAGACAAGTTTAGTTATTTTGCAAGTTCACCTTGTCGACGTAATCATGGCGGGCAGGATCGTATACAGTAACGATTAGCGGATCGTTATTCTGCTTTTTTTTCGATACTGTGGAAAAACGCGTGACTTGTGTGACCTTGAGCGTTACACAAGTTTCTCCTACCAACAAGTGTCTTAAAGCAATCAGTTGCTAAAACAATTACCACCTTGCGGGGTGAATCACATCGACGTATTCAGCTATCTATATGTCTCGTAGAAAGTATCAGCGCATAGTTCACTTGAGGTCAATTTGAGGTAGATAATTTACTGGTGATAGATGGAAACCGAAGTTCGCTAAGATGTTTTCAACATAATTTACGTTATAAAGGTTTATTATCGTTTATATTGAAGGTTTGCCTTCTTTAAGGTAGATATCACGTGGTAGGAGATTATCCGAAACTATAAAATTGTGTCTGCCGACAATGTTTTTGCAGTTAGTCTTTCCAAAAATGAATGCAGTTTTGAACGTCAGTGACTTCACAGAGGAAAATATTTCAGACCAGACTTAAGCCCAATTTGTCATGTTTCCATAAAATCAGTTACAATGGAAATTATTTTTTTGGCTATCGTGACAGAAATTTCTGTTTCGATTACATTCGCCTGGTTTGCTTTAGCTAGTTCAGTCAGCGCGCACTAGTTAATTTACCGCAAGCTTTGCTTGAGCGAATTAAGTTGATTTGTCAACTTGACCTTTTTTTATATATATATATAATCATATACTGTGAATGCCTGAAAAATCAGCTGAATAATTATTTTGATTTTTGTTTTTAATTTTTTGTATAAAACTGTCAGTCCACTTGTTCCAGTGGCTATTTCTGGCTGGTGAACCGAGGGCCTCACGATGGCTCGCGACGGTTTGGGACGGCCTGGGTCGGCACAGATTGGTTCAGGATGGCTCGGGACGGTCCAGGATGGCTCGGGACGGCTCGGGACGGCTTTGGACGGCTTTGGACGGCCCGGGTCGGCTCGGATCGGGACGGCTCGGGACGGTTCAGGATGGCTCGGATGGGTTCGGGATGGCTCGGATCGGTTCAGGATGGCTCGGGACGTCTTTGGACGTCTTTGGACGTCTTTGGACGTCTTTGGACGTCTTTGGACGGCTTTGGACGGCCCGTGTCGGCTCGGATCGGGACGGCTCGGGACGGTTCAGGATGGCTCGGATCGGTTCAGGATGGCTCGGATCGGTTCAGGATGGCTCGGGACGGCTCGGAACGGTTCAGGATGGCTCGGATCGGTTCAGGACGGTTCAGGATGACTCGGGACGGCTCGGGATGGTTCGGGACGGCTCGGGACGGCACGGGGTGTTTGTAATGCGAAAGGCAATGGAAAGCCACGGAGGGATCATCCTTCCTTGGCAAGCATAGGCACGTCACTGTCATCACCGTGGCGTTGCCTGTACTCACGATACCCAGTCATGGGTAAAACTACACATCATATAAAAATTTTTTTTAGATAAGTCAGAGGAAAATTCATATTGAAACAAAATTTATTGTTGGCGAATAAGTAGGATAAAATTCTTTCCGTGCAATCATCACTCGCCGAGAGAGTGATAATAATCTGTGGAAGAACAGAAAATTTAACTTCTGTAGCGAGTTACCAAAACTTCATTAGTCAGGCAAAAGTTTTGATGATGAATATTTGCCGGATTTCTCAGAAATTACAGGTAACATGTAGAGTATAGGCTATCTGGCACGAAAGAAAAAAAATTAATATGCAATGCTGATTAAATGAAAGATCGTTAAAATGTAACGTTCTTAATTATTTTGCTTCTAATACGCCTTTTTCGTGTTTTACGCAAGATTTTTAGTCAATTCATAATATAACATTATTTAATTGTTAATAAAAAAAGGCTTTTTCTACTACTACTACTACTTTTTTTGGCCGCGGCAGTCATTTGTTACCAGAAAAAAACCTTGTGTGGTGTGAGTGTTAGTACGGGTCGTTCATATGTTTTGTATAATAAATTTTGAGGTTCTTAAAACAACTCATGTTCAAACAATCTAATCACGACTCTGAATTTTTCAGAGGAATTGTTGATACAATACGCACATAAAAACCACATCAGTAGCAAATAACATCTATATAAATCCCCAAGGGAAAAATATTGACTGTTGGCAGCACTAATATATTTTAAGGTGAAACCCTTCTTCCTCCTTAATTGGAAGAGGGGTTGCGTCCCCGACTCACTCTGGGCGCGAAGGGAAAAAATAAATATTAAAACCAGGCATAAAAAGCTAAACAATATAAATTCCCCACACCACTGCCCAGGGGTCAGGCCAAAAACTTCAAAGGATATAATAGCAGAGTAACCATTAAACAAACAAGAGGCAAGACTTTGGACGTATGTTATTAAAAAATAGAAATTTGCAAAAATAGTATTTACTATACATAACCATACAAGCTTAGTTACAAAAGCTGACGTTAATAATGGCAGCATCTTATCCCCATTTGCGATACTAACAATAACCTTTAAAAAATCGTAAAAATATAAATACTGATAACAACAAATATAAAAATATATAAGGGCGTGAGGCGTGGCCACTATAAAATATCAAAATTTACTGACTGCCCTAATACCAAAAATCAAACAAGACAATCAATACAAATATATAAAAATTCTACAATAATAAAACTGAAGTACAAAAAATTTATTTAAATAAAGTTCTTAAACTCTCAATCAACGGTTTAGTCTTTCTTCAGATGTTCGTTGCTAAAGACTTGCCAAAAAAACAAAGTTAATATCCTAGGCGTGCGCTGGCTTCCTGACCTTCCTCACCAACTCCAGAGTCTAATGCCACGCCGGGCCATAGGTACGAATTCACAAAGGCGTGAACGATGATCAAAAAAAAATTATCTTATTTTTAAGGGAAATGTAGCAAAAACTCTTCACGTAACATAACTATGTTACCACAGAAGTATTTATCATATACTTCAAACAAAGTCTTAATTCTTTATTAACTTGCCAATGATTTCATAAAAACGTAGAATGGCTGCACCAACCAACATCAGGCTGCGCATGTAGTCCAATACCGATCGCATACATTTAATAATACTGCACAAGCTGATTATATTAGCTAAATGCAACTTTAAGTATGCAAATTCCGAAGACAAAGTCTCAAAAACAAATTGCAAAATGTT
Organism: Bacillus rossius redtenbacheri; assembly: GCF_032445375.1. NCBI lineage: Eukaryota > Metazoa > Arthropoda > Insecta > Phasmatodea > Bacillidae > Bacillus > Bacillus rossius. The sequence continues at coordinate 56,909,067 of NC_086333.1, forward strand.
CGTTTCTTCCAAACTTATACTTTTATTACAACTACAGGCAAACGGGCGACCTTTTTAAAAAATCCCACACTGGAACAACGTGTGAAACAAATGGGCCTCTTCACCAAACAGGCTAATAAAAGTTCCGTCCAAATAAAATTTAGTATGGGAAAATACACAGTTCACAAGGTTTGCCAAAAACCAGTGTAGCACCACGAGGGTAAAAATCAAAATCGCGGCCTCTCTTTACCTTGATAACTTCTGTATCACAGGGCAATCCATTGCCCTGTCACCCAGCGTGGAGCCTCCATCCCAATACTCTTCGTCGCCCGTTGCCGCCCGGCACACCAGTCCGCACCGTCACATAGCTCTGTCCTCGACGGTCGCTGGCCACACACACTACGCGGCCCCAGCTGATTTTCATCCGGCAAGCCGAATGTCTGACGTCATCAGCCAACCGCCGGGCGCTCGCCAAGTGGTATTTACGTGAAACACAATCGATGTTCTTAAACTCATAATCCATAGCTACCAAACGGCGTATAACTAATTAACAGAAACAAATATAATAAAAAAATTTTACAGATAAATTAACATTAATTAAAAAAAGCGTAAAAATACGTGAAATAAAAAACCATATAAAACTAGAGACCAGCAACAAAAATAAATTACAAGTAAAAATGTGGCCCTGCCGGCCACAAAGGATACATTCTGACGGATGGATGAAGTCCAAGTTGTAAACCGCTAGGATAAATGCGTGGCGTTGACGGACGAAAAAGTGACGGACACACGGATGGACGGACGGCTATTGAAATTCCGCCTTAAAAATAAGGGACTGGCCGTGTCCTGTCGTGCGCCGGGAACATGGTTAGGGTACAGGTGTGACATATTCAACACCCGAACCCTTTCTTTTTATTTTTTGTCTTGGAATGCCGGCCTTAAAACTCGGGTTTGGATAGGCGTGTCCCGTCGAACCCGGGGATGGATCTCCGCTGCTTGTGCATTCCGGGCGTCGACTCTCGCCGACGGGAACTCTTCCCCCCGCTGTGGGCCGTCGACCCACAGCCCGCAGCGAGGCTCGCTGGTTTCTGGTGCAGTCGACTCTGCAACCTGGACCTCTTTCTCTCTCTCTCTCTGTCTCTCTCTCTCTCTCTCTCTCTCTCTCTCTCTCTCTCTCTCTCTCTCTCTCTCTCTCTCGAGTGGCCGCGAAAGTTGAACCTGCGAGATGAAATATCGCTTGCCGCTTCTCTTTCCCCTTTGGCGGCATCCTCGTTTGCCCGCAGTTTCGGGAACCACTTTGCTGTCCTTATTAACGCGGTAGTATCCTAAATTATTATTTTTTTTTTGCTTTTTAAATTTATGAATATTTTAACCATATTTAATTTGATACAATTCCTTGGACTTAGCACCATTGTAGTTTTTGCCCGGTTTGTCAAGGGAAAAAAAAATAATTAGTGACAATAAGAACCACAGAAAACAAGTCTGTTCTGTCTCTGCCTGATGATGCGAACAGATGCCAGTTCCCGAAACGTCACACTTTTTTTTTGTCATAGGAAACCTACTGTGTTCGTCGGTGTTGTCGTCGTTGTGTTATCTATATTAAAATGTTTATCTTCATCGTTGTGTTTGTATATTTGTTGCGTTGTCTAGGTTTTGTTGTCTGTCTGCATTTACTGTTATTGTTGAAAGTGTCTCGTCGTTGTTAGCTCACTGTGTTTGTCTGTGCTGTTTTTTTTTTTTTTTCACTACGGAATTCCTTCCACGGAATTCTTATGCCTTCTGATATTTAAGTTTGAATTTGTTGATCTGTGCTGTCGTTTGGTTGTTCACAATACCTGTTTAGGTTCATCGTTGGGTACATCTGTTTGACTGCAGATGATTTAGGCTTGTTTTCTGCGGGCTTATGTTTTCATTTTTATTTCTTATTTTCCATTTATGAAATTTTTTCCGATGGAAAACAGTGCAAAACTGCAATGACCGCTTGTCCAAGAAATTGTATGAAATCCAAATTCCTCAATGCATGGATCATTTAAAGAACAAATTTTTATAAAAGGCTTTTTTCTTCTAGACAAGTTCTTAATTAATGGTTTCATTATATAGTTTAAAATCACGGTCTTCTTATCAAATGATTCGCTGCTCTAGACAACTAATTCTAGCGGTGGGTGCGGGAACTACGTGTCCATTTGCGTTCAGAAATATAGTTGAAAACTCAGTTTACGTATATTTTATCACGCTGGGCATTAATTTAAATAATTCTTACGTGTGCGAGAGTTTCGTATACTAAGTGTATTTGCAACCTAGTTACCGAGGTTAGATAGTTACACATCACTGGCGAGTAATGAAACACTGGCTCACTTTTTTTTTTATTATTTTTTTAAATTCCTACCTCTTAAGTTTCACGGGTGAGCTGTGAACTCAGGTTAAGTTCGGGAAATGATCGGGCGTCAGTGAAACGTGTGGTATCCCGGACTCGCGCGGTGGTGGCACAAAATATTCGTGACCAAGGAAGTTGAGGAGAAAACGGAATGTCCCTACCCCCTTCTCCCGGGCTGCTTTTAGAAATCCTTGGCAGGGTTTGGCCGCAGTGTGCCGACGTGAATACGAAAACACCCCCGGACACCCGAAAATTCTTCACGTTCTTTTTGGCGCGCGTAAACAAAGTACGCCAGTTGAGCGCCTACGTATTTCCTACATGAACGCACGAGAGCCGAGGTGCAGAATTTTATGTCGCCAAGACTCTTACGTAAATAAATGTGGTCTGGTATGATAGCTGTACCATTGCAAGTCTGTCCAACCTTACACTATTAAAAAATGATTGCACTTTTTACAAGGAAAACTCTTTGGGAACCTAGTTCCCAACGACATCACTTGTAAAACTGCAAAGCAGAGCTTTGTAAAATTACAAATGGTAAAAATCTCTTGACTTGCAATTTTACAAGTGATCTATAGTTGCCAACTGAAGTTTCTAAGAACTATCCTTGTAAAAGTACCATTTTTTTACAGTGTATAGAGTACAGTGCTATATTAAAAGTGCAAGATGCGAACATTAATTTAACAGAAGTCAGTTTATATCAATGCAATGTGTAATAACCTTCAGACATTAAAAAACCACCGTTTTATAACTAGGACTACGGTTGAATAATCCGTACACTTTGCTATGAAATACTTAATTGTTCCTACTATCAGTTTTGTACTAATCTGTCACGAAATATCCAGTCACGAAATAATCAGGGAAGTAAGTACAGGAGCTGTTCAAATGTAATTATAAACCAGTACTTACTTAATTCATGGATATCTAAACCAGGTGCTCTTAAAAGTCTCTAGGTACGTATTACATACAAATAATACTCTCTGGGAATTAAGTAATACTATCATGGGTTAGATTAGCATGTAAATAAATTATAATATGTAACAAGAATGCAAATAATAATATGAAACAAAAGTAACATTAAGTTCAAACTAAGATTTATAACTAGAATAAAAAATATTAACACCATTAAAACTAATTATTGAATCACAAATCTCCAGATAGCCTACACTAATTGTTCCAAACCCTGCATCATTGATTGTTATTAGAAAATTGTGAATATTTGATTTCGGTATCCGTTTAGCGTAAAAGTTATCATGAAGGTGAGTAAGTTTAATACTTTGTTAAGCTGTCGGGATTATCATACTACCCAATAAATGTTTAGCGTTTAGCGTCGAATCTCAACGATTTGCATGCAAATGACAAAAATAGCAACGAATTAAAGGAAATTCTCAAACAGTTGAGGGGTGATTAAGGCTTTATCTCACAGGCTATATTGGCTGAATTCTAGTTTTTAAGGGCTAATCCTGTAAAATTGCCACTGTAGATTTTTGTTTGTATTTTTTGTTCGGTTACAATTCACATTTTGCGAGAGTTTTATTGCAATTATATAACACGTACTAACTATATTGGAACCAATTTTCAAACAAAAACAACAAATGATGTAGAGCTAACACGCGGTAAACTTACAGAAATAGCCCTTGAATTAAATTAATAAGAATTCTGTCTTGTACGACGTATATATATTTCCTTTTTTTTTTGGCATTACTATTATGTGAGGGCTAGTTCTGTAAATTTAACACGATATCTCACTAGCTTGTTATTGCTCTGTCACGAATATTTTCAAGATATATTCACTAAGTGTAATAAATGGTCTAAAAAGTGGTGCAAGTTTTTGTAATTATTATCAGTCGCGCGACTCTTTATGTATATTGTATTACACGTGGTCAATATCTGTTGAACATATTTTGTGAGAGAACAATTAACTAATTCATGATGACCGGGGGGGGGGGGGGGGGAGAGAGTTCATCGTTAAAAAATTTAAAAACTTCCAGAAATAAACTTTAAATAATAGTAACGACGAGAAAATGAAGAAAACAACATGGTTTGTGAGCTCGAGCCGTAGTTATTTTGTAGTTAACTTTGATAATCAGCTTGGGATTAAGAAATTTACGAGATATAGAACGTGGTCGGAGTTTGCGCTAATAAATCGTGAATAGGGTTATTTTTTTTATAACCGGTAGCTATCCGATTGCATGGTTTGTAACCATTTAAGGGGGAGCGGGATGGTTTTGGGCCACTTTAAAATCGATACAAATGCATCCAGTCGCCGCCTCCTTGGTATCCCATATAAATGGATCAAATCAGAGAACCCTCCCTTCTCAGGCGTCGTCTTCAGTGGGCCGCCATCTTGTTTTGGCCTGCAGGTGGCGGCCATCTTGGTTCCGATGCTTGAAGATAGGAATACCCGGGGTCTCTGATTAATTTTATTTTGTACAAAAATTACAACTGAAGTGTCTTGGGATCGACCTCGAGAGATGCCAGCATGTTGAATTTTGAAAACAAAAGAGTCCTTAGCTAACAGATCAGTTAGAGAATAAAGAAATAAATACGAATTATTTGCTATAGTTGTAGCAACGCATATAAGGGAGCAGTATGTTTCATTTTCAAAAACAGTTGTCCAGAGGGTGACATCTTTAAGCTGGATGCACAAAAATAACAGTAACAGTAGGTTGTGCGCACAAGATATTAATTGCCTTGTTTTCAAACCTACTGATTCACAACCTACTGATTCACAATAGCGCATAGGATAGTCATGTGCTTGGAAGAGATGTCATGCGCATAGGAGGGAAATGAATATATTTGATTTCTGTTACGTACGCATGGCGCAAGTGAGAGTATAGTAGGAAGCGATTTTGGCGGTAATAGAGACCTGTTTATATTTATCAATCATATTGGGGCAAGAAATGGTCGAGATATTACAATGCTCAGGTATGATTCCTGCTTTAATAATTAATTAATGATATTACGTATAAGTGACTAACAAATATTGTAAATAAAAAATGATTAACGTTTAGATGGTTTACTAAAAGTTTTATGTAACTCTTATTTATTTATGTTTAAAACCTATTCTCACAAATTGTTGGTAAGATGTCTCGGGATAATAATTTGGTAGTTAATATAGCTACTTACTGACACTGCCAACAGATGTCGGATACATTGCGAAATTACATTGGCTGAAATTAACAGCAAGATTTAAATTGTGAACCGATTTCGCACAGGTCTTGTACACAGTCGTGCGTGCGGCCTGCCTACGTAATTGCTGGTAGAGGGTGCTAGCTTTAATTACAGTCGATTGTAGCGACTCATATAGTTCCAGCCCACCAAATGAAATGCGCCTAACATTTATTCGACTCTGCTGATGCCCGTTATCGCAGATTGGAAATGTATGAACTTTAGTTCCGCGCAAGCAATAGGTATATTTTAGTCCCACTATGTGTTGGCGCAACGCTTAGAAGAATTTAATTAGATCATTCTCGGGCCTTAAATGATTGATTGCGAATCGATGACAGGAATGGCGCAACCACAAAGCAAGGAAGATAAAGAGTCGCGACGCAATTCTTTAACTAACGCTCTTATTTCCATTGGAAATCAGCGAACTGTGCGGTATTTATCGGCAACCTAACAACCTATAAGTCATTTAACTTTTCGAAGTAAGTACCTTTTATTTTTTGTCGTTCGTTGGATGGGAATAATTCACCATAAATGTTTCAGATCATCTATTTTGCAATACGTAACTACCAAAAAAAAAAATCACTATGTCAAAGTGCTTTATCTTTTATTTCAAAACTTATTAAGTTTTGGAAATCATAACTTCAGCTTCAATTGCAAAAAAAAAAAAAAAAATCTCACGTGTGCGCATGCTTATTCCAGTGCTACCAAGATAATTCAACATTGTCGAAAAATTTCCCCCCAATCCGTTAATATACCATTCCTTAAATTCTGAACTAAAATTTCTGTAAAATTGCTTTTTTTTTATTTAAGTCATTATGTTTAAAAAATATTGTTTTTTTTTCTTTGTATTTAAAACCGAATTTTTGATGATGGAATTTCTGAACCGCACAGTTGTGTTCCGTGCATTGAGCGGCGCCCCGCGGGCGCGACTGGCCACCGGTCAGGGCCGGCGCGGGGAGAGGCGGGGGACGTCACAGCAGCGGCACGCTGGCCCGTCACGTCCGCGACCACGGCCGGCGAGGACAGCCGGGGACTGGCGCTGAAGGTCGCGAGCCGCCAGCTCGTTCCTCCGGCCTTTTCCCGCGACGATCAGCACGGACAGTTCGGCGTGGACCACGCGGGGACGTTGCGAGCTGTGCGAGGCTCTACTGCAACGACTCAAAAATACCCGGCGGAACAGGTAGACCGCCGAATTGTTACAAACCAAATACCTACCAGGGGCCCGCGGTAAAGCCGGCAGTCTGCATCGCGCAATTGGGGGGGGCAATTAAATTTACGTCGCGTGAGGGACTTGCCGTGTAATTGTGATGAATCTCCAAAGAGGTTACTTTCTTTTTTCCGTTAACAGACAGCATTAAGCGAAGAACCGTGGCTGGGCCAATTAATAATGGTTCTAAATTTAAAACAATAAAAAAAAATTAATCTTAGTTTTCGAGTGCTTTTTTTTTTCTTCAGGAAGTTCTAAAATCCCCAACATTTACCAATTTATTATTATATTCTGTGAATTTTCGCTACGCAATCATAAATAAACAAACACTTTCTCGATAATTCAAAATGAAATATAACACGCTATACTTTTTTTGCTAACTTAGGAAGTTATTTGAAACTAAGGCTAACTAAAGCAAATAACTTGCTAATTTAGCATAGTACTTAATTTTTTACAGTGTGTATAGTTGAATTTACCTGATTAACTTTTCTTGAAAGTCTTTCAAATTACCCCCCCCCCCCCCCCCAAAAAAAAAAAGTCATAATTTTTTTTAATTGTTATCTATAGTAGGGTTATTTGAGATTGCGTAGCAAAACCTTTTAGTCCCAGTAGAGGTATAATAATTTGTTTCAAGGTGAAGATTTAAAAACTTTTGAAAAATGCCTATAACTCGAAAACTATGACACTTTCTGAATTATTGTTTTTTTATTAATAACCGTGATTAATTGGCTTAAGTGTTCTCGGCTTGACGTTTTGATTTACAGGACATCCCGTGTTCTCGCTACGTTCGTGCACTTGTATGGTATGTTTAAGAATATTTTCTTACTATGTTATGTTTATGGCGGAAGGCTTTGGACTGATTTGTTTTATTTTATTTTTAGAAGAGAATCTGGGTGCGTCGCTCTCTCCTTCGCGGCACCTAATACACGCGACCGCCGTCCTCGTTACCGCTGATGAGCGTAACGAAGTTTCTCCCCGCGGCTACGCTGCTGCACATTGCAGCAAAACCTTCCGACTGTTCAGCTTTGTCTTGCGGAGGTTTCCCCACCCCCCTCCACCTTTTACTCGTGGTTGGACGCAAACATCTTCACTTCCGATGTGCCGCGACGACCGATGCCACCAAATTCACCATAGTTTAGCCTAGCACCGGACAGCTACAAGTTTTTTTTTATGATGAAAACCTGGCGTTGTTTTCACGTTCAGTCCGATAGATTGCAGACGGAATGTCCGGAGTGAACGGGGGTATCTGTTTAATGCATATGATAACCAACATTATGACAACGAAAATAACTTTCTTATCTCTTAGAGAAACGTATTTAAAAATTATACAGATTTATGAGGGGAAATGAACCTACAGTGCTTAAAATTTCTTAAAAAAGAAACTAATCGTTTTACTTATAGTTTAACAATTTAGCTATAAAATATTTCTGTAGTCACACCTCTTGCCGCTAGCTTATTTTCCACTCTCTCACCTCTGCTGCTAGTATTAGTCTCTGGTTTATTTGGTGCCACCGATTGTTCCGACATACGGCCGGCATTCTCACACTACCCTCCCACATATGCGCCCTCTCAGGGTAGGGTGGGAGAAACTTCCAGTTCGTTTTATATACATTCCAGAGCTTATTTAAAACATAACTGTTAGGGATCACTCCCTCTTTGTTTGATCGGGGAAGGTATTAGTGCTTCGGCAATGACCAACCCAGCATAGTCGCCTCCTCAGTCTCACACCTCACTGAGCTAACCAGACAGTTGGCTGTGTCCTGAGCCCTGACTTTATCAGCACTGCTGGCACCCACCCCAATCTCCCACATCACACTGGAACCCCTCAAAACACCCAGTGAACCCGTGGTTCGGTGGAGGCCTATCAAACCTCTGCTAGCTGTCCAGGCTAATACCGGAGCGCGAACTGAGCGTTCTGTTGAATGGTCCACGCTCTTCCACGCTCCACATCACTCTAAGTCTCTCAGCTCGACACTCGCCCCCCCGCTCGTGAGTTTAGTGAGCCTCACTATCACACTGCAGTGCTGCCAACTTACAGGCACGTCCATCAGTGATCAAATCATTGCAAACAACGAAACATGCGGTGAAAAACAAATGTAACACATTTTATGGCAGTTATTAGAATCCAAAAAATAATATCCACCCTTTCATATACATTAATAATAAAAATATTACACAGGTTTATAAAACACTGCAAATTTAAAAACTCAAAATAGTTTCAAGATTTATTTATGTCAGTTACTTCATAAAGGTTTATCGTATTGTTACGTGGGCTACATAAGCGGAATTCACAGTACTGGACGCGGATACACACGATATTTCAGAAATTGCATTGTGTTTCTGTTTCCGGTGTAGTGAAGATAGATGATTCTCTTTTATTCTATAGCTGCATCACTGGGGGAAAAAATGTAATACTTGTTGGCAGTACTACACCAGGTCACACGAAAACATTTACTCATTTCTGTTTGGGATTCGTCAAAAACATCGTGTATGCTGAGAACATAACGAATATCCAGTGAGTCGCTGCAGCAAATGCAGCTGTAACTGTGAACACGATTCAGGAAGAGAGGCAGGAGATTGAATTTCATTCAGATTTTGCCAGAGGTAAAATGGTGCACACAGCTAATTCTGAATGGCTAATTTCACATCTTTATTCATTTCTGAATATTTTAGGACGTGATACGTTTTTTTTCAAGAAGAATTTATTTTGCCATAACACTTCAGAATCCCGCAACAAACGAGGGGTTCATCGAAGTCCCATAAAATGAATGGAAAACTCGTAGAAACCGCGCAGTTTTGCGGCTATAATACAGAGCTTCGTTATGATTATGTACCCAGGAACATGATGGGCTCTGTACAGAAAAAAAAATATCTGTGTTTTCACAAAAGATTCCGCTGGAAACCAGTTGCCAAGATATAGTTTTTCATATTACAAGAAAGATATTGCAACGTTATACAACACATGGCAATAGTAATTTTTACGTATATGAAATACGTTTTTCCAGATAATACTGAGTATTTCTTACGAAAATTGGCGCATAATTTTATATTTCAATTGATGTTTCACTGTAGAATTTTTTTTTAAACCGAGGGAAAGATAATGAAATATTTAAAATTTGAGTTTATTTTGTTGTATTATGCTTATTATGTACGCAGATAATACTGGAAAGATATTCAGGAAACAGTTTACAAATAACTTTTAACTATTGGAGGTACTACGGCAACACAGAGCATAAATTCCCGAGTAAGAATATGAACCCAGTATTACTGCGAACACTGTTTTGAAGTGATGCAGTTCTTTTCATGTAATGTACAACTTTACAAATAACTGTAATTTCACATGGTTATTTCTGTTCTCTTTAATTACCCAATGCAAATGTTTTTTTTTCTAAACTCAACATATTTGTAAACATGGTGGGAGTTGAAGTTCTTCTTGAACAAAGGCAACATATTTTAGTCAATGTTATTATTTTCTGCAGAACAGCTAAAATATTCCAAGCATTCAAAAACTAATATTTTTATATTAAAAAGCTAATACTTTGCCATTTTTTAAGTGTGGTTTTATAATTCACCCAATCTGGCATTTATACGAGGCCTACTATAGCTCTATCTCAAATGAGAAAATTCTGTTATTTTTCATTGTAAATATGGTGCAGGATTTTTTTCCTGCATGAGACATGAGTTAAAAATACAATTATTCGGATAATCGGTTAAATTTTTATCACCTACAGAACGGTTAAATATTTATAAATATTTTAATATTCACGAAAACATCAGACTTTGCGCGTGGTATTCAACTGACTGGAAAAATAAATGTTTCAGTAGAAAATCCATTAAAAGGCCCCGGTTTTTGCAGTGAATTTTGTTATTTTATAGAAAACTGTTACTAAGTTTTTCACTCAAAAAATAGAACCTTGATAAGAAGAAAAGTGTCAGTCCGTGTTCCAAATAAGTTTGTTTCAATACCCATAATATAATAATGGATCATTTGTTGCCAGTACTTTAACGAATTGACGGTAATTTTTTTTGGAAGTGGAACTTGTTTACAGCCGGTACGATTAATTCGAGGCGATGACTCATCAGAGCGCAACGAAACGCGCGAATCTCAGAAGAGAAACGAGGGATTATCGAGCGCCCCACTCCTCTCTCTCGGGCAAGCGTTAGTGAAGCAACACTATATGTGCTGGATTTTTTGTTACTCTCGAAACGTAAAAAATAAAATTAATCAAATTAATTACAAATTAATTATAGTTTGGAAATATTTAGACATATTTCTGATAGTGTTAGTGTTTTTTTTTTTTTTTTAATTTTCATAATATTACTATGCCCAACATTTTCCATGACAGTTTACTGCTGAGACAGCTTCGTTATCACATACAAAACGTTAAAGGAAATATGAGACACACTCGTTCTGCTGACAGCGGCTCCGCTTGGACATACGATAGCCTCTGGAAACACTGTCTCCAAGCTTTCGTACACATTATGAGGTATTCAGTACGTGATTTTTTATTTGTTTGGTTTCATCGTTCAAGTTAATCATAGAATACACAGAGAGTGACCTGGTATCCATGATTACACGATAAGTGTGTGAAGCGGTTTTTTTTTTCTCTCCTTCAGTGAATTGTTGGGCCGTATTGGTTAGATGCCCAAAACATTGGCTGAATTGTAGAGTTTTCACTATGGAAACGGTCTTCAGTGAGGGATTTTTTTAAATGAAAGTGGCGGTTTCTAACGATGGAGGTTCTAATTCATACTTACTAACCCTAATCTGACGTTATCAAGCATAATTTCCACACTGTTTTGGCCGAAACAATATGGCGATTGCGAGGTCACAGCATGTCGTCTCCTGACTTGTTTCCGTACTCCATGTGAGCATTTAGTTCATGTGGATAATTAAAGTGTGAAGTTCCACAATAAACGCTCGTAGCGCCCACGTATGATTTATTATTTTTTTAACAGTGTAGAATGCAGCACACAGCCGCTCCACATTCGCCGCAGCCCTGAAAGTGTGTCTTGTTACGCAACCCACACGCGCGCGCTAGGCCCAGTTTCCTATATCGCACGTTCTCTCTTGTTAGCTGGCGCGCGTGCTGCAGGGAAGTGTTCCGTTTCTTTCATTATTCTCTCCTTAACTCCCCCGCCCACAGATATGAGGCGTTGGTTTCCGGAGCCGACGCTATTCTTAATTGGCCTGGCGTAAGGAGAAATTACGGATTCACTGAACCCGAGTGTTCGTACATCTTCGTATTTTTCAAGTGAAACTTCTTTGCTGAGGGGGTTACAATTATCGAGCGTTACGAAAATTCCGATCGCATGAGGGGAATAGTTAGGTATGTGGTGGGGGAACCAGTAGAGGAGGAGAGTGCGTCAGCGGCGACGGCATTACAAAGCATGCACTAGTGGTCGAATGGGGAAAAAAAAATTTCACACACTTATAGTGTAATCATGCAGACCAGGCCACACCCGGTATATTAAATGATTAATTTTAACGATAAAACCAAACAATAAAGTGCGCAATTACCTACTGAATACGTCATAATGTGTACGAAAGCTTGGAGACAGTGTGTGTTTCCAGAAGCTATGTCCAAGCGGAGCCGCTGTCAGCAGAACGAGTGTGTCTCATATTTCCTTTAAAGTTTTGTATGTGATAACGAAGCTGTCTCAGCAGTAAACTGTCATGGAAAATGTTGGTCATAGTAATATTATGAAACTTTTTTATAAAAACACTCTTACCTCATTAAATGTCCATATTTTTAAGTGTCTGAAATGCTATTTTTTTTTGTTTGGAGCTTAAATACATTTTTATGTAGATTACTATTAATTTTAATAAAGGCCTTTTTAAAACAATACGCTATTCATATTTCAGATTGCTCCGTTTTTTAATAACTTTTAAAACCAGAATGTGATTCTAGTAGTTTTCAAAAATCCACGGATGAGGAAGCGGCCGCATAAACCAATTTGCTTACTGTGTCACACTTGATTGCGACTTCATATTGTTCCAGCCCACCAATAGCAACGAACCTAACCTTTCTTCGAAAACTGTTGCCGCTGACTGCCGCAGTTTGAAAATGTATGAACTCCCGTTTCACGCGAGCCAGTATTTTTTGGCACAACGTTCAGAGGAATGAGCCAATGATCATTCTTGGGCGAAAATCATTGGATCGCAGATCGGAGGGCAGAATGGTACAACTGACCACATGAGAACCTCAGCAGGAAACTTTCACATCATGGGACAAGGCCCATTCTACGAGAGCTGCTTTTTTTAAACCTCCGATGTACATACTATTCAAAAAGGACAAATTTACATAACATTATAATTTTACTACCAAACGTACAGCAGGGTCTTACTTATTTTTTTACATAACCACTAAAAGATCGAGGCATTTGTCATATCGTAACTCAAGATTCTCGATGCCTTCTTCGAAGAAGTTAGCCGCCAGTGAATAGAGGTACAGGGCCAGCGCCTGGATCTCACTCTCACGCACGACGCCGCTGTGAGGCGGGTGGACTAATCGCACGGCGAACTGGCTCCTGCGTCAAGACTTGTCGTAAGAGATGCTAATAGTGGGTACAGAATGCGCCGCACTATCAGTCCACCCGCCTCACAGCGGCGTCGTGAGGGAGAGGGAGATCCGGGCGCTGGCCCTGTATCTCTCTCCACTGGCGGCTAACTTCTTCGAAGAAGCCATCCAGAAGCTTGTGTTAAGACATGACATACCTCGAGGACTTGTGCTGGAACTCTCCCCACTCTCTCTGCAGCAGCTCGCGGGGGTCAACATGTACCCGGCCAAGTCGCCCAGAAGCGCATGGAAGAAGCTTCTCAGAGCTTCCTCAACCGTGGCAAGAATTCAATTACCAAAGTCACATGACACGAGCAACACTTTTTTTTTGGCAAGCAAGGCTTTTTTTTTCTCTCTGCAGCACTTTTTTTTTCTGTTGAGGTCTTGCCAGTTGCCTATCTCCCAGGGATGACGCACAGCACTAGCCACATTATAAATCATTCAGGCCAAAATAAAAGACAAAAATTAGGAAATGACTTAAAGGGGCTGGACCAATAGGCACAACATATTAATCAAAGGAAACTACAGAGTAATAATATTACACTAGATATTATTTTACGGAAACAATTTTTAACGTATTTAGAACGTAGACAAATGTGTATACCACTGCAACCAAATACTCGTTTCTATTGGTCGCACGGAGCGACGTAAACGGAAGAGTTTGGCATTGGCGAGCTAATCCGTATGGGTCCGTCTCCGTGCTGTTGTATAAACTCTTTTCCCCCGAGATGCGTCTCCGTTTACGTGGCCCGTCTCCACCTCTGTGCCATCCCAGAACGGGCCTAAGTGAATGCTCCAGCCCGAGCGTGTTCTCGGGTCGCGCTTGCGGCGTGTGGCGGCGGAGACACACACACATGGGGAGGTAATTTGGTATCTCTGGGCAGACATAATTTAGAGTTTTTTTTAATTGATCACGACCATTGCCACACAATAAATATTAACAATACCTGAATAGCGAGATATAAATAACGCAATAAAACGAGATTTTAATTTTAAAAAAAATATTGCGTGGAGTCCCTCCGTGCGGAAGAAGCGAAACTTCACTATTTACTTCGCTGCATAGCAAGAATAGCACGCGCATGTGCTTGGGATCTACCGACTCACTCTCTTTCTCTCTCATACTTTTTACCTTTGTGTATCTTTCTTTCTCTCTCCCTCTTGCGTTGGAATATTGGACGCTACTCGTTGCTAACGCTCGCGCTGGCCTGTAACGGGTATACTACGCGCATGCGTTCGAGTGCCACGCATTCACTCTCGCTCCGTCTCTTTCTATTCCCCCTCCCCAGGAGCGTTGAACGTTTAACGCAACCTTGTTGGAAGTCGCATTAGAAGTTTCACTTCAAAAAATAAAAATTGTTTGTTCTTCCAGTTTAATGGCAAAAAAACACATAATTAAATATCAGACATCCACGTTCATTAAAAAAAAAAGTTCTGTTTCGATGACCCTCCATAATATGCCGTTTGAGAAGCTTCGGGACTACAAAGTCGCGGCGACTTGGCCCTGCGACTGTCGTGTCACAGGGATGGCATTTGTCGCTGCCACCACCACTACATCCACAACCCCTTCCCCATGAGCCGTCGCCAACCTGATCACCTTGGCTGGACCGAGGGGACACGGGCCTGGACCGTGCGTGTGACCCCTGACCTTGAGCGGGTTTCCCCCCCTCCCCCCTCTGCCTTTCGCCCCGCGGGGACCCAACTTTCTCTCCCGGCGGCCCGCTGGCAGGTATTCCGAAGATGAACCGGTATCCGTGGGTACCAGCTCTTCCTGATCCTCCTCTAGTCTTCGGATTTATCGTTATCTGCTATCTCTATTCACGACGGCAGGCCCTTGACGTTCGATTCAAGCGCGCCCCCCCCCCCCCCCCCTTTTCTGTCTCACACACACACATACACACGATCAGTCTGACTGACAGTTCGGACTTATCGGTCGTACTTTAACAGTCGGAACTGATGAACTAACGAACTGATGGCTCTCCCCCATCAAATCATCGGACTGTGGACTCGAGAGAGCCTTCAGTAAGAACTGCCGTGTGTGTGGATACAGCATCTCGCCAGTCCAAACCGTCAGTCCAACAACCATTCAGTCCCGATAAGCTGGGTATCGTGGCAGACATCTTTGTTTATACTCTTTGTATGCTTTCCTTTTTTTTTTCTAACTAAAAGTGCAACTGCAACTTCAACTGCAGCATTCATAATCTGCGTTGAAACGATACATCCAACAGCAACAGCAACTAAAAGACTGACGTGTGTGGGAAAGGCTTCAGTTCAGTTCAGTTCAAACTGTCAAACTGTGGGAGCTGGACTGTTCGTGTGAGGGAGGCCTTTACACACGGGGCTGGAAATCTTTACTCGTGATCCAGAAGGCGTCTCGATTACGTGTTATGGTCATCAGGAGGCGAGTGCGCCCTAAGAAATAAAAAATAAAAAATCTATCAGCTTCACCAACAAAAGGAAAGAATTTTTTTGAAAGCAAACGGAGAGAAAAGTGGTTCTATAACCTCCCCAGGAAATTAATTTCTGCTCACGCTCCTCGTCATCAGATACGATAAAAGGTTGTGGATTCGCATGGTGCATTCCCGAAATACATGGGAAGGGAAAAATAGTTTTTTTTGTTTTCGGAAGAGGAGGGGGATGCAATGTCAACGCCCTTCATCATGTTTACCACTCACTTTCAAAAAATCCGGGTTTGACTCTGGCCCGGACATCAAACTTGGATTGGCTTGATGAGAGTCGAGTGATGTGTCCGCTTTTATTTTAAAAAAAAATTATTGTCTCAATATTTTTTTTTATTCCCAGAGTCCTAAACCATTTAACCCCCCCCCCCCCCCCTCCCCGGCACACACACACACACACACACACACACACACACACACACACAACCCGGTCCTGAATTATTGATTCTTTACAAGGTTAAGTTTCATTTTGACAATCTCACCGACTGTGACGAGGGCTGTGACTGACTGAGAGAATGGCGTGTGCTCACCCGTGCCTTAACCCAGGACTCCCAACCCGGAACCCCTCGCGCCGGCATCCTAACTGCGCTTCGGAGGACGTCCGCCGCGCGCTACCACCATGGAATTAAATTATTCGTTGGGCGAATCCTTTCGGGACGTTTTAAGGCCGCGCTCCCCAACCATGCGCGGCGTCGGGTCGACTGCGAACACTCGCTGGCACGTGCGGTGTCCCCCCCCCCCCCCCCACTCCCCGCGGGTTCTGCAGAAACACGCGCCGCATTCGGTGACAACGAACCAACACTTTGTCAGCTTATATATGAAAATTTAGATTCTCCGATGACTAAAATATATTTTTTTTTAGATTTTTATTGTTTTATTTCAAGCATTAAAACTATCTGTGGAGTGAATTAAATTTAAGTCGCCAATGTTGCAGTATCTGTGTTATGCCATTGCAAAATAAATCCGTAGATAAAAGTACTGCAGTAACCGTTCCTAACTCCAATTGTTTACGTTAAACTTCATTGTCAATAGGTTTGCTCCTTAACATTACCAGCTATGTTAAAATAAAGGCCATTAAAATTTCATACAGTTGTATTTATTAAAGTTCATTCGTTTAATTCGTTTTACACAACCAACTGACGCACACTTGGTATGTAACGTAGCACGTGTGCTGAATGTGTTCATGCTCATAGATTGCGGTACATACGGTCACAACTTCATCAATAGTCTTGCGTTTAACGGAAAACGTGTTCGTAAATGACGCAGCTTCTTTCTACGGTGATAGCCATGACCTTCGTTGTTCACGGCGTGTTGTATTGCAGAATGTGTGTTCATTAAGGCATTGTAACACTTTCGAATTTTCGCTTCCAACACCTTCCAATAAGTTGTGTATCAAATAAAGTTGGAAGGTTATGACGTCACCAAAAAGTCACTAGCAGGGCCATGTTTTTTTTTACAAGTTGGATGACTTCTAAAATATATTGAATGATGGATGCAATCAGCCAATCAAAATCTTGTGTAGCGAAAACGTAAATGTAAATTACATCCGTTTCCGCAAAAACGAATATTTAAAATGGTGAAAAACACATGGGCGATTAAAGAATTAACAAAAAAATATATATGAATCTCGTGTGCGAAAAAAAAAATGCGTGTAAAGGAAATTATGTTTCTGTAACTTAAAAAAAAAATCCTCACATGTATGTCATTGTGTAACAAATATTGTAGTGAATTTAATTTATACATTATTAAAAAAAAAAAAAAAAATACACAGATAGCAAAAACAAGTTAAAAAAAATTTTCCATCCACCACTGTGATGCATTATTTAATTTCAAAATTGAAATTTAAATTGAAAATTTTTGAGATCACTCAGACCAAAAATAAACTTTGATAGTGTGATATGATTAAAATCATATTTGTGGTCAACTGTCCAAATATATTTGATGTAGGAAATCGGAAAGCTATTTTCCGTCCAATACTACTGCTCCAGCTCTATTGTCAGAAGCAGTCGGGAGATAAATACTTGACGGCGTGACAGGGCCTTAATCGCGCGCGTGCAGCGGCGCGGCGGTGGGGATATTGCGCGCGGTTGCTGCAACAACTCCCAGCCAGTCGTCGTCCTTGGACAAGGCTGCACCTCGCCGGCCGCGTTCACCGGTTGCAACACCGACCCTGCCGAAGACCTCGCCACACTGTGCAGTTCTCGCTTCCAACACCGTCCAATAGGTGGTGTCAAACAAGAGTTGGTCGATTGTGACGTCATCGGAGACGTCACTAGCGCAGCCAAGTTTGCTTGGCAACTCGGATGACTTGAGATTTTCCGTAAACTGACGGGGTCCAAAATATGTTTGATCCAAACGGCCAGGTAAAAAAAAGTGTCTAGCGTAAACGGAAATAAAAGTCCCCCGTTTCCATCGCAATCGATTAAGGAGCTTATGAAAGTGAAACGACTTAAACTAATGTTTATATGAATGTCGTATAGTTTAACGTGAAAACGTCATAACAAAACATTGATGAAATGATTGCATACTTTTATGAATATAATTGACTCATTTTTATTGAATTGTCACTATTTTGTATAGATACAAAGAAGGAGTGAAATTGAAATCTACAGTTTAATTGATAAATTTACTTTATTTGCTCTCATTAATTCAATTATGTTTATTACTTTAACGAAGAGATTATTTTAACTATAACTTTTATACATGTTTGCTATTTAACTTCTTCCAATCTGTGTTATTCTGTTAAGGATAGGACGATGATAGGAAAAGTAGGAAGCGAATGGGAGTGTTTCAAGTTTAATGTGCCTCGGAAAAGTCAAATCGATGGTTGTTCCAATCGAGTGGAAGAGAGATAGATGCGGCGCAAGCGTACAATGAGCGTAACGGGACACCGCGTAACGGTACAATGTGCGTAACGGGACACTTTTTCGTGCGTGCAGCCGGCGTTCTTCGATTTATTAGACGTTTTCACGTAAAACATAATGAAACACGTGTTTTTAAAGAGTAACTAACAACATTTTATATTTGTAACTTAAAATTTTTTTCACACAAATTTACCACTCTGTTACAACCCTTTAGAGTGGAATTTCGAAAATTCTCTCAGTGCACATTTAAGATACTCGAGGAATATTTTATCCTAATTTCAAATCTCAAGGTTCACAGGTTTAGGCAGTGTCACTCATTCAGCTATAAGAGATTTATTAAGTCTTTTCTTTTAGTGGGCCATGGAAACGGTTGTATCGGGCCTTCACTGGGCCAGGATTTGTTTCATTCGCGTCGCGGTCCTGGCGCTATCGTGGTTACAGGTTTGTTCGAGCGGCGCCTCGGGTCTCTCTCCCCCCCCCCCCCCCCCCCCAACAGCGTCGTGGGTGGGGCGCCTCCAGCGAGTGCTGAGCCCTGCTCGGAGATACGGGACGCGCGCGGGATAACTGCGCCTCTGCTCCCACGATGCCGCCGGCTCCGTGGGAACACGCCGTGCGAGTTCACGTCTTGATGCGCGTGTTCCGCGGCGGACTCAAAGGGGGTAGCAGAGCTCCGAAGATATAAAATACTCACTAGAGATTTGTAACATCTAACCTCGGTAACGAGCACATTCGTGTGTTATTGTGTTGCAAATATACTTATAATACGAAACTTTGGACACGAGGCTCGACATAGAATTAATTAAAAATAACGCTGATCGTGATAAATTTACGTAAATTGTGTTTTCAACTAAATTTCTGGACGCGAATCGCACTTAGTTTCCGCACCCGCCGCTAGAATACGCTGCCGGAGCGATTAGATTTGCAGAGCGAAATTTTAAACTACATAATGCAGTGGCTTTGAACATGATTTTTCGACAAGGAATTTTATTAAGATACTACCCATCTTGTTAAAATGTATTAAACCGTTAATACTATAAATTTACCCTTTGTCTTTGTGAACGTTGGTTCTCGCCATCAGGCCCAGATGGCAGCACCATGGTTACACATTTCCGTTCCAGGAGACTTCCGTTCCATTCACGAAATTACTCCTACCAAATGTTGTATAACGAGGATTAAAATTATTGTTCGCAAACAAACATTGCTTCATGCTTTTCAATTGACAATTGGGGTATAGTGGTACCATTAGCACTTAAACTACTTTTTGAGAACTGTTAATTTCATAAATGTTGCATGACACAGACTAGCCTATATAATAAATATTCTCGAATCTATAATATTAAATCAAGCAACAGCAATGTGTGTTTTTATACTCATAGAGTGAACCGTTTGTAGAGACTTCAACGAAAGATGAAGAACGAAAACTTGTCATTATCTTTACTCGTCGCCGCTGTATCAAAGAGAGTGATGAATTACACAGTACATAGATAAGTGAACTCGGAAAAATGTGATCGAGGCTTTTCACTTGTTACAGCTCCCCCCCCCCCCCCCCCCCCCCCCCTCCTTGCACACGCACACACACAACTTGCTCGGAGGGTTCTGATTCATGGTGGACCCCTACCCACCCCTCACCCGGATCACTGCTTCGTCGAAGTGGGTCATGCAAGCCGTCAGTGCGGTCTCGGGGAATTCAAACCATTTCCCCCCCCCCCCCCCCCCTTCTTCATCACATGCGAGGGCATGACGCGAGAGCCCTGGAAGCAGGTTGCAGCAGGTAAAAGGAAACCGCAAGGCCACGTGGTTTCCGGTGCTGCGACGGGGCCTCCCGTGGTGTTAAGTTAGTACCAGCGCACTTTACTGGACACTTTATGATATTGGATATTCGTAGTCGCTTTATACGATCGGAAACTTGACAAACGCGAAAACGGTTGTGTCAGGGTTATAAAATATGACAAAAAAAAGCAAGTCAATAAAATGTTATCAATAAATAAGACTAAATGCTAACCTGATGTGCAGGTATGCAATGAAACGTCAATATGTGTATCAGATCTGTGTGGGATAGCTAGGGTTTTGTTTCGTTAGCATGTGGGGTAGCAGCCTTGATTTTTTTTTTATGGCTTCGTAACGTATTTATTTAACCAATATAAAAACGATGGGAGATTGATGAAAAGACTGTATATTTTTTTTTTATTGTTCTGCCCTCGTTGTATTTATAACACACGCTGCATAAAAAAAATAACTCGTATTTTACAAAAATCCCGACCACTGAATGAGATTCCTTTGCGTTACTCACGCCGGCCAATGTCACCACGTCACGACGTCTTAGTTTTTCCAAGTTTCCGTATGCGCAATGTGTGATAAAACATTAAAAATATACATATTTCATATTTAAAGGAAATCAAATTTTAAGGGTATCGTAAATTTTAAAATAAGCAAAATAAATTACATAGTGTCAAACAGTGACTTGTAATTCTAATAATGCATTGTAAAAATCCTGATAAACATCATTTAAAAACTTTGGTTGGAACAATTTTGATGAGACGAACTATTACCGTAAAAACGTGGGTTTAAATAAAAAAAATTCAAAACGCCGCGACTAACAAATTCGTTTGAATTTATTTTAAACCATCAGAAACATTATCTTAAATTTTGGTCCAAAGCATGGTTTTATACGACCACGTTTTAATGCAAGGGATTGAAAATGTTTGAAGCTAAAAAAAAATGCATAAAACTACCTTAGAAGCCATTGTGTGAAATTAGTTTCAAACTGTTTAATGCTTGATACACTGAGTTGAAAACATTCGAAACATTTTCACTGCCTGGATTATGAGAAAATGTTTAATCGGTGATTTTACAATATTGAAGAAATTAGAATATTATGTAAATTTATTTATTAAAATGTTCCAGAAGTTTCTAGAAGTTTTCAGAACATTTACAGAAGAAATAGCTACTTCGAAATCTTCCTACGCCTGTAAGCTGTGCCGAAATTGATTTTTATTTTATTTTCCCAGGGTCCGATTTAGCATGTACGTAGTAACTGTTAAAACAGGCTTACTCCACCCTGCAGTGTGTCACTCTGTGTCGATCATTTCTACCGGCAACGAATTGAATTTGCCTCTTCCCCCCTTTAAAAAAAAGTGAGCTAGCCTTTCAGCACTCGCCAGTGATGTGAAAAATTCAAACCTTAGTAACGTCCAAACTCATGTGTTCTCATGTTGTTTATGTTTCAAATAAATTTATAATATGAAACACGGACACGAAATTTAACGTGAAATTCTTTAAAATGATGCGCTACAGTGATCAATAAATTTATAAATGAAATATTAGCTTTTCAAATACCAAAATACTTTCTACGCTTGCCGCTAGAATTCGCTGCCTGAATCGTAAATGTTGATTGCCACCATCAAACGCAGATAGAGATTAGCAGCACGAAACAATCGGAAAGTTTGAACCGTTATAAACGGCTCCGATAAAACATCGGCTTTAGACCTGATTTTCAAGTGAATTTTTTTAAAATAATGTCCATGTGTTAAAAATTCACAAAACAGTTAATGTTTTAAATTTTCCGCACACGTTAGAAGTTGTACTTCTGTGGCATTACTAAATTATTAAACTGAAACATTTTAAAACCTACATTATAACACTAAGTATATTTTTCTTTATATGTTTTTGCTTAAACGACTGAAATCTGTCTGTAACATTCTTTTTTAAAATTGAACCCTAACATTATTGAGCTTATTTAAATTCGAACTACGCCCTTTTAGTTTACCAAGCCCGTGCTCTACCGTTGTGCTACTAAGCCTGTTAGGAATCCAAGAGGAAATTATGTATTATAATCATTGTAATGCCAGTTTTTTTTTTTTTTTTAGGTATTTTAAAACTTGTGATTACTTTTTACTATGACTATTTTAGTTGAACAAATATATTCCAGGGTAGTTTCACTATAATAAAGTTACATTTGGCACACCAGTACGTTTGGTATGTCTCCTAATACTTAACGGAAGTGACTATATACGGGTTTATGTTGCTACACGTGGGTCTGCCATCTTGTTTACACATTTATGTCATCGACTTCCGTTCCATTTTTACGAAATTACTCATACCAAAATTGCCATATAAAGAGAGCTAAAATGTTTACATTCCAAAAAAAATAGTTTTGAAAGTTACACCACTGGTACTACATTTTGAATATTGTGAAGTCTTCGAAAATTGAAATCGTACATATTTTAATAACTAGGATTACCATTCGGGTGTGGTGCGAATGATTCTAAGGACTTAAAACCACTAGTTTCCTAAACGATTAACTTATATCGTCTAACGAGCACTTCGGCATGACACTTGCAGGGCGACGGTGAGGTGTGCTTCAGGTAGAGACTACAGTGCATTTCAAAGGGCATTCACTTTCTCTTTCAAATGCATGATTTCTGCCACTGGCGCTGTCTTTGTTTCGGTGTGCTCTGTTGCCAGACGCACGCCATAGAGCGCCAAAGTTTCAGACACAACTTTGTTATGTATTGAAAATTTTTTTAATGTATCGGAAGAATTGTATTTTGTAAGGGAAAATTTTGAATGATAATTGTGGAAATACATTTTCCTGTTGTTTTTTTTTCGTCAAGAGCATCATTTGGTGATTACCATTTTTTATAACAAAATGTAATGGAAGACGCCATCTTTGTTTCAACCATTTTTGTTAACATTTGGTTTATATCATTTAATTGTAAGAAGTTCGGCTCTTCTCAGCATGACACACACTTTCATGAAATACCTTGTTATTAATAGTGAATTTTAAAAAAATATTTTCTCCTGTGAAGTGATAATTGGTGTTTAGCATTTTTTTTTCTGTGACAGAATAACTACACCTGTAATAATACTGTCAGTAGACTCTATTTTATGGTCTCAGGAAAATCAGTGATTAGTATAATTAAAAAATATATATTATGATTAATGATGGTAAATAAAATGAAAACTTTTAATTTTAACAACCCGTGTGGTATCAATCTGGCAACAGTGTTCGCCATTTCCTCGGTACTGCAGTCTAAGCGTGGGACGGACTATAGCAGCGAGGTGGTTGACGTCACCGGGCTCGCTCGGTACCGCTGCGAGTGCAGGTACCGAGAGCCACCGGTACCGCTGCGTCGCGTGGCGGCCTTGGGAGCCGCGCAGTAGGCGGCGTTCCTTTCAGACTGTCTCTACATCCCCAGTCGCCTCCAACGGGTTTGAAACGTTTAGTATCCTACATCCTAAATCTAAATCCAATCTATTAAATAAATTAAAAATATAACCATGTTTAGTTTTTAAAAAAAATTTCCTACTGAACAAGTACTTATTTAATTTTTTTTTAACTTTCTAGGAATGACATTAAAACCATTAAATAAGGAATTTTTAAGTAGAAAAAAATAATTTTACAAACAATTAAATGCGCAAAAAATACGAAATATTTGAAGGAAAATAATTTATGATACTACACTCTAAACTAGCTCTGCCCGCCTGCGTGTTCACTCGTTACGAACGAACGAGCCCACTGTAATGACACCCGACTAGCTTACTCTACTTTCAACTTTCCACGCCATTTCTGTGTTTCGAATGATCGACAAAAAGATGTATGCGAATGAATTTCTCGTCGTCGTAGAGGTAATTCGTTATGCACGACAAGGGATGATGGGGATATGATTGGAGCGTTTACGGATTACGGTTTGATTGGGACGGCGGAAACGGAAGTGCCCTTGGAAATCCTACGTTTACGTCTGGGTTCCGCCCCCCCCCCCCCCCCGAAAAACTAATCCGAATCGCCTTGGTGGTAAGTGATGAACACATCACTCAATCACCATGGGTGGTCCTTTGGATTGTTGTTAGTCTCGTTGAACAGGTGAAGTACGAAATTTTTAAAATTGACCAATGTAAGAAATGTTAGGTTTGAGTTTATTTTAAAAAAATATATAGAAAGCAACGCGATAAAAGAGCCTCTTTTTTTTGTGAGCGAGTTAAGGAGTAAAAGAACTGGCTACGTCATGCTCTCACACAAACGAAATTGTGATTGTTATTTTATTTTTTTTATTATTTTTTTAACCACTGTCGGAATCTGACGTTGCGTTTTGGAATATTCGACTATTCATTCCCCCCCCCCCTTTTTTTTTTTCTTCGGAAGCCACATTAGGGTTTGAGAGCAGAATCAGTGCCAAAGTGGCTCTGAACCTAGCTTATAGCGGAAACCTTGTGCATTTCAAGCCTGCGAACTCTTGTGAAACAGTCGTCTAGTAACCGAAAAAGGCCACCGTCAGGACATTGCACACATTAAATTTCGGAATGAATACCTACTTAAAGATAAAAGAATAACTGTCCCAATACGTTTATACGTTTCTAGAGTGTTTATGTAACAACTACGCTTTTGTAAGTTCAGGCAGGGTCCCTTCCCCCTCAGTGAGGGGAAACCGGGACCCCCATTGACACTGGAATCTGCGGTTCATGGACCTGCAGACATGAGCGCAACTTGTGGATCGTGCAAGAGGCTGCAAGAGGCTGCGAGAGGGACAGCAGCGGTGTGTCGCCTCGAAGGTGCCGGGCAAAGGGGCGCCGCCCTGCCGCCGTGTTGTCGCCGGGCTGCACGTATTGTTTGGTCTGGCCGCAGCGCCTCGCCACACGGCCGGGCTGCCTGCCGTGACGGCGCGACCCACCTGGGACCACACCTCCCTCTCCTCCCTCGCCCCCCTCGTTCTCCTTGTCCGCGGCTGTCCGGGCGGGGTGTGCTACACCTCCATCATGTTGAACACCAAGTGTCTTTTTCAGCGTATTTCTGGCGTCATGAAACTCATTAAAACAGCATTTTTGTCTGATTACAAAATATATACACTTTATTAACCCTAAAAATTGTAAATTTACATATTTACAAAAATAATGCAATCAACTTTGCAATATATCCAGTTTTTTTTTTTTTTTTACTTTTAGGGGTTATTGTGGGAAAAAAGTGGGGAGGGGAAGGCAAACCATCCATATCCCTTCCATTGGACCGCCTCTGGTATACTCTTTTCCTCATGTTCTCTCGTTTTCTGCTACTCCATCTTTTTATAATCTCTTGACGTTCATATTTCTTTATTTTCTTTTCACTTACATAGTTTTCTTTTCATTTTCATTTTCTTTTCTCTTTCTGTTTCAGCGTTGATATTACTCTCCATTCCTTATTTTAGTCTTTTCTCTTAGTCGTCTCCGTGTCTTTTCTCTCAACTTAAATTTTACTTATGACATTCAATATTTGTCGCCCTTTTCAGTATGGAATCTCCAGTCAAAGGATGGATTGGTATGCCACATTGGTGAGGCACTTAAGACTTTCATTTCGAGGATGCTGGTTTGAATTTCGGTCCGAACTCCATTGTTTCTGTTTCGAATAATTTCCCGCAATTACCCCAGGCAAAAACTGGGATTGTTCCTTTTAAATAGGCCACGGCCGATTGCTTCCCCAGCAGCCCTTATCTGTGTAACGGGATACTGTCTCTTGATGGACCTTGCAGCTGATGAGACGTCAGCTCGTTAGAGCTGCGATTATCGCGCGGATTCATTACACCCCAGGTTAGACTAAACATAATCGGACTGGATTTTTTCACTTTTTTATTCAATAAACTTTATGATAGAATCTAGAATCCTTACCATACTCGAGCAAATGCCTCCTGTTCATTGGCTGCTGGCTTGTGACACCCCTCAACCGGGTAAACCCGTTATTAGATACTTCTTTGGTTGAAAGTTTTTTTCATTGGCCCAGAGTTATCTGGACAAAACTGTGAGCTATTACCAGAAGCAGCACCAATGTGTGTGTGTTTCGAACTTTAACCCAACGCGAAACGAATCCCGCAAAATTGCAAGTATCTGCACATCCTTTAGCGGGGTTACACGTGATTGGGTGACCACGTCTTCTCCATGTTCATAACTGGTCAAGGACGCGTCACGATCCCTGTGGTTACAATCAGCAACGTGAATCAGATGGGAAGCCTTCTTTTCACACACGAGAGAGCCACACCCGAAGTTCCCCGAAGTTCATGATTGGTAGACAGCAGTGCTAACAACACAGCCACGAGGCCAGCTTGGAAAAATAATTTCAGATGTTGTATATATGCTTATAAAAATTTGTTTTGTGTTGTGGAAGTTTTAAAAACGTATGTAGCTATCCAGCGCTAGGAAACAGTTTACATTATTTCACAGTATCTTTAATGTAGCACCGCCA
Organism: Bacillus rossius redtenbacheri; assembly: GCF_032445375.1. Classification (NCBI taxonomy): domain Eukaryota; kingdom Metazoa; phylum Arthropoda; class Insecta; order Phasmatodea; family Bacillidae; genus Bacillus; species Bacillus rossius. The sequence continues at coordinate 56,935,878 of NC_086333.1, forward strand.
TATTTATTTGCAATGAACAAAAAAAAAAACCGAAGATGCACGATCGGGAGTTTGGCTCTCTCGTCTGTGAAAAGAAGGATTCCGTGAAGCAGATAGAGATGTGCTTCACGTCTTCTTTTTCTGCCCCCCGATGAATCCAGCGATGGCCGCGCTGTGTGGAGCAGCGCTGGGGCATCGTCAGCGGACTGAGAAGCTGCGGGTCCCGCGGTGTCGGTGGGGGAAGGGAGGCGGTAGGGTAGGGGAAGGGGGGACTGGGCGGGAAGGATGGAAGGATGTTGTTGGCCTTGGCTCGACCGGACCGCTGGGCGCGCTCACAATGCCCGCCTTCCAGCAGCATCGTCGTCGTCACCCATCGATACATATTCAAAACACCCAGACGTGGCCATGTTATACGCCGGGTGAGTCACCGTTATTTTTTATTCTTTTTCATGACTTGCAACACTACTTCAGTCCAGCCCTACGTAAAAAAAAAAAAAAAACCTTACATATTTAGGGTCACTGTATGTGTATGAATAAGTGCTTTGAATCAGTGAGAAAAATATAACTGAAAATACATTAAAAATGTGTCTGACGACTGGCAAATCAGTGGAATTTGCAACGAATCAGTAGTCAAGGTTACAAATATACGGAAAAATCGATGTAAATTACTGAGAAATCGGCGAAAAAGACTGATGAATCACAATTCTTTTGTCACCGATATAATCACTCGAATTTCGTTGGTTTCGATTTAGCAGTTTCAACTGAATTTTTTTGCTGTCTACTTTTTTGACATGACTATTTTTAATGTATATTCGATTGTATGTAAATAAATGCATTTATGTTAGCTGATATAATTATAATGATAAAAAAAGTATTTGACAAAAAATTGTTTTTAATGAAGAACCATTTGAAAAACTTCATTGCGTGTGAATCGCCTCATTCCATAATATTTAATGAATTATAATGACATACTCACGTAATCCATATTTATTTGCAGCTATAAACTGATTATTAACTAATTATCGATGTCAATTATTCAAATTATAAAAGTAAAAGAATGATTAAAATCTCACATTAAATAAAAATGAAAGCTCTCCTTTGCCTTCTAACGCCATCGTTTGGTGAAAAATTCGAATGCACTTCTTAAAAGATGTAAAAAATATGAAGGTGTTGCTGTGTGTGAAACAGCAAGTGCGGCTACCTGCAGATTGCCGGCCTCGGACTTCTGGTGGGCGACTTTCCGTCGCACGCTGGCATTCTGCAGGCAGGCGCTATCTCACAGCGTTACGCGATCATTAAGTCAGTGATGAGCGTGACTATACATATATAGGATGGCGAAGAGCACGTGGACGATTAAAAAGGTTATAAAGGTGAAATAACTTAATTAATGTTAATATGAATGTCGTATGCGAAAACTTATGTGTAAAAATGAAATAATGTTACTATAATGTAAAAAAAAAAATAGAATGAACATTTATTTCATTTTGTTACTAATATTATTGAGAAATAAATTTGTGTTCAAAAATTTAAAAAAAAAACGCACAAATATGATTAGTTCAAAAATTACATCCAGCACTGTAATGTATTATTTAATTTCAAAATTAAGATTAAAATTGAAATGTTTGAGATAGCTCAGACCAGAAATAAACTGGCAGGTGACATTTTTGAGGTTATCTGCAGAAATATATTTGATGTAAAAATTGGAAGCCCTTTTTCGTCCTCCCACTCTGTCAAATATGTATATTGGAACCAAATATTTGACTGTATGACAGGGATTTTAACAAACATCATGTGATACTTTGCAAATGACATTCGGAAATAGGTCCCACTAATACTACTCTTGGAAACTATGAATTTTTGAGCCCAGTTACATGGCGGTTCCGTCTATTCATAACCAAGTGACATAATAATATTATTTAATATTTTGAATAGTCTGTGACATTATGAACGACAGTCCTTGTTACGTTACGGAAACTGTCATTGAGGCATTAGTATATGTAGTTAGAAAAACGAACAATAATTGCATGAAAACCAATGCTTGATAGAATCTGAAAATCACTACAGTTAACGACAGAAAGGTTTTGCTATCTTGACTGGAAAGCGGAGATAGTGGTGGTTCTCATATTGACTTTCAGTTATTGTCATGCCAAAGACTGCATACACCAACTCCCTTAACTTTTCGACTCCTTGGAAATTCTCATGAACTTGGTTGCTTCCAAGCGGTACGCTTCAAGAAATATTTTATCTTAAAAATATATATATATGTATTTTCGCTTTTAAACTATATCTAACTAATTGCTCACTTCCCCCTAATTGTGTTCTACATTGATTCCATATTTTATACTGGTTTAATTTTTATACTTATCCCAAACTCGTTTTTCGGTGATAAAGTTTCCTCTTAGAATTTTTTCGCAATATAAAATTTGTTTTATCTCACGAGAATGATTAAAAAATGTAATTAAATTTCCAAATACCTTTCAGAACCAAGTAGTCAGGCTAAAACATTCAAACTAAAATTAAATTTAGTACTAAATTGTTACTAAACGTCGATGTGTGTGTGTATATATATATGTAATATATAAATGTCACTAAAGCTGTATTAAACTTAGGTTTCAATCAGTATCGATAACAATAAAACCAGCCTTTATTTTTAACGAAAATTACTTTTGGGGACCACAACACGTTGTCACGACATGTACATTAATGCTAACATGAGCAGTCACCTAAATATATGCGTAAATTTTGTGTTCAACTTAAAGATTAATTTATTTGTCTATGAAAATATTTCAGCATTCATTAATGCATTGATCATATAGTTTATTACATCCGATTTTTTTTTACTGCTGTGGTTTTAAAAATCTATTTATTTGTTTCCTAAAGTTACATTTTTTTGTCTTAACACTTTATCTTTAGTTAGTTGTTTTTGGAACGTGATTCTAAATATATTAATAAAATTATTTTTATGTGACACCAGTGACAACTATATGATGCAAATAATCGTTTAGAGTTGTTTTTCACAAGCAATGTCGAAAACTCTGATTAAAACTTAAAACTCGAATCTCGAAAGGCATTTCGATACGTTCACGGTGACTTTCCATTTATCCTCTGCCAACGCTTGCGTGCATGAAAGTAAGTTATCACCCATCATCAGTTCAGTGCGTCAGCACTGTTGTGTCTGACAGCTAAGACATGTACACATGCCTATTTCTATTAAAAATTACGCCTAACTATACCTCTGTCTCGAAAATTTAGTAGCACAGTTAAGATTTAATGCGCAATTTAAAGGGAGATATTTTAGCATGCGTTTGCCATATCTCGGCAGTTAGGCCGGTATTCTAAGAGACAAAAATATATGCTACAGCTGTATCCTAACCGTAATTTTAGGGAACGGATTTTGGTTTTCTATTCGTTGCCGATCGGTTGTCCAAATTCCGCGCATGCGCAAAGCTCATTTTTTTCATTGATTTAGTCCAGATGGCGGACCCGCGTCTGGCGCCATTAACTTGTATATAGTCATTTTCGTACCAAGTGCAATGGTGTGCCAAATGAAACTTTGATAGCGAAACTATCCTGCAATACATTTTTTTACACTTTAATGGTTATAACAAGAAATAATCGCAAATTAAAAAAAAAATAATTAAAATTAGAAAGGCAGTTTTTTTTGTGCTATGGTGCTGTAATCTCTAGTATTTTTGCCGTAACAATTGTTTAGATTGTTGCGAAACATCCTCTAGAATGCGTTGGAACCAGTTTTTTTAGCCTCGCCCAGGGCATCGATTATTAAAACTGTTACTTACAGGGACTCGGTTTGGACACGTACTGGAATACGGCCCGCGAGTTAGGTTACGGTTGTGTCGCAACAAGGCGGTGCTTATTCGCTGCTTTACCCGAACCTCTTGGAGTGCCGCCATTAAGTGTTTCGAGGAAGGCCAAGGTCACGCGGTATGATTTTTGTTCGTCATGTTTGTCTTCTTTGCAAGAGCGACAATCACGGGTCTCTCTCCTTCGCATCCGCGGTCCACTGCTGGGCGCAGAAGTCCCGCGCAGACTCTGGGTGTGTAATTTTGGTTCATTTACTGCCAACTCGTCCCCCGCAGGCAGTAATTTAAAATGCTTGACGAAATAAAACCACCAAATGCTCTTGAGACATCCTCATTGGTTCATTGTGGCTGCAGATAAAAGGTGGTTGAAGGCAATAAGGTGGAGGGGGGGGGGGGGGGGGTGAAAAGACCATGGAAGGCAAGTACAAGCACCCATTTTTTTTTTTTTTTTTTTTTACGTTTTGGTACGAATAATGTCACGTGTGTAACCATTCAAAATGTTTACATGCAGTTGATTATGGTTATTTTGCAGATATTTGTTCATAAATTTTAAAATTTTAATTATTATAAAGCTTCCAACTAAAGTCATCCGAGTGTTTATATATCTGTCTGTCTCTCTCTCTCTCTCTCTCTCTCTCTCTCTCTCTCTCTCTCTGTGTGTGTGTTTAGGTGTGTGTGTGTGTGTGTGTGCGCGCGCGCAATGTTATCCTGACTTCTACAATAGTAGCTTTATCTCATTCCATATCGCTCTAGCTGACGTTGCCTGGAGACTATGCCGTCCGCCTAGAGGTCCTGTCGACGAAGATTTCGCTGCACTACCGAACACTCAGTATTTTACAACGCATTGGTGTGGTGAAAGAGTGTTTGAATGTTGATACACACAACCCATAAATTCACTTGTAAATTCTTGAAATAGTACAAATTATGAAAGGGTAGCTCAATTAAATATTACATTTTACGTGAACTTAAATTTCAACTAGTTTTATAAATGGATTTAAAAGTATCGCTATTGAAAATGAAATATTTTAAATATTGTAATAAACTATATGTGTGTGCATCCTATTTGAACTTTCAAGTAAATTTATAATCATTTTAAATGTGACTTGTGTTTACTGGGTTTATGTGTGTTCATCATGCGATATTGTAATTAGTTTTGCATACACCATTCTCAACACACTACCTTAACATTTCATCACTTGATCACAACTGTACGTTCTGAGAGGCTGGTACAGGCACATTTTGAAAGAGATTCTGCATTTAGCACGGGCCGTGCCACCAATCCTGCACACGTGTAAAGTTATTATTTAAAATAAATGTTCATAAACATTTTGTAGCCAAAGAGTGATATGTGGAAAAAATAAGTTCCTTGAGTTTATATGTGTTCACAACCCGTTTCTCCCTTCTTCTGTAGAATATTGGCAACCCGCTCCGGCTTAATCTTATGTGACGTCATTTAGATTATATGATTATTTTTTTATAAGTATTGAGTTATCGTAAGTGTACGGTTATTCAAAAAGTATATACACACTAACACTTACTGCCCATAACTAAATAATTTTCTTTCAAAAATTAGTTACAGTGAGTCACCCTCAGAAGATAGACATAGGCTATCACGGACATTTTTTTCTTTTTTTTTTTCTATAATTCTGCAGTATATTAATTTGACGTATGTATTTTAAAAAAAATACCCCAGAAAGGAGGTACGCCTTCGTCAAAATAATGCACGAAATGTAAACTAACACCTTCACCAGCTCACGGTTCCCACAACTCTGAACAAATACGGTAGTTATTCACGAACGCCTGCAAAGTGCTGCTACCTAGTGTCAGAAGTGAGAACGAGGAATGTTCGGTACTGTACGACCTTCCCCTATTCGTTTTAAGTTATTATTAATTGTAAAAGTAGCACCATAAAGTTTGTTCGAAAGCTTTTTTTATTTAATTTTTAACTCCCTTAGAAGGTGCAGTATAAAATCCGTTCAAAGTGATTATACATACGCCTTCTGAATTGTATCTAAAACTTTTGTCTCTAACAACACTTGTTACGACCAACCCTTTGGGCCTTCTTGCTTGAGCGTACACAAGCAAGAACTTTGAGATATACCTACAGTAGGCCAAGCCGAAAGTCGCACCTGTGTTTCCGTACCATGTGCGTCTCTGCCTGAGGACGGGAGCAGATAGCAGTTCCCGAAACGTCGCTTGTTTCTGTTTTAGAAAACTGTTGTGTTTGTTTTGTCTTTTCGTTTGGTCGTGTTTTTTTCTCGTTTTGACTGTTGTGCTGAATTTTTTGGGTTCAATATTTTTTGTGCTGTCATCATTTGTGGGTTTTTTTTTTCGTTTCTCTTTTTGTTTTTTTGAACAACTATTTTGTTTGTTTCGTCTTTTCGTTTTGCTGTGTTTTTTGTCTCGTTTCAACTGTTGTGTTGAATTTTTTTGGGTTCGGAATTTTTGTGCTGTCATCATTTGTGGGGGTTTTTTCGTTCTGTTAGTCCATTTTTCTTTGTTTTTTCCTTGTTTGTTGACCATAGTCCTGTTGTGGAATATTGTGCGGCGTTTAATCCTGACAACAGCAATTTTTGCTTAATTTGTGTTTTTGTCATTTGTGTTTTTTTGTAGTTTTATTCTGCAGACATACATGTGCTAAGCAATGGCGTATGTCCAAAAGCCTACATCAAGTCATGCACTCCCATTGCACAAATCTTTCAAAGATAATAGGAATTTCTTGAAACTTGTACTTCTATTTAGGGACCTCTCGCTGCACGAATCGCGCAGCAACATAAGGATGTGTTGAAACTTGGTTCGTCTCCTAGGCAACTGAAAAGTGTACGCGCCCGCGTGACTTCATGAACGCCGCGTAGACGCGAGTAGGCGAGGAGAAAAAGGGTTGAAGCGACGTTTATTGGTGAGCGAGTCGGCTTTCTGCGCCATTTGCGGCTGGGCGACTTAGGTGGGCGCCAGCCTCTGTTTGGAAACTTGAATGATTGCGCAAGCCACAAACCCACTGACACACACACGCACATGCAGCCAACCACGTTCCAGGAGCCCACCCAAGTCCGAGACCTTCTTGCTTCCTTGTCTTGAGACGGAAGCTCAAATAAGTCGTTCATCACACCTAAAGAAAGCAGCACTGACGCATGCGCTTATCTAAAACTTGTTTACTCTTTAATCGTGACTTTGAACCAAACCTCTACAACAATTACAGCTGATACTGATACAATTTACAATTGGGACGTTCTTATTGGACATACTGTAGATTAGGTAAATATACTATAGTTTTTAAGTAGTTCTCTTACTAAACTGTTTGGCGCCAAAATCTTCAAGTGCTTTGAGACGCAAACTTCAAGTTGTGAATTAAAAAATTGGATTGGCGTTTTTTTTTAAATGAAATTTTTGGTAACCCTGCTTAAAATCATCTTTCTTGTTTTCGTCCGCCACGGGTCTGAACACCATCACCCATGGGCGCAGTGAATTATAAACATGCGGTGAACAATAAAAACAGAAGGGTGTCGGTATAAAACGTAGACTTTTTATAAAGACTTAATGTCGAACTACTTTTCACTATGTGCCGCCAATGTATCTGATTGTGAAATATGCAAGTGATGGGCAACTTCATTCTTATAAATGGACAGATATCAGTTTTTGAACTAAACCTAGAGCCAGACACACATGAATAAATATTAAATTTGTTCTGTAAGATAAAAAATACTTAATGTAGCAGTTCATTAAAAAAATACGAAAAATGATTCTCTTATAAATAAAATTTACAACAATTAAACTTTAAGTCAAAGAAGAATAACCTTGGAACAATAAATGGATAAACAAATATAAATACAATTTTTAAAATATTTATGGGAGAATTAACGGGCTTACATCAGTATTTTCTGATATATTACTCTACAAATGCAAAGTTGATTTTTTCAAAAAAAAATTTCCCTGACATTACTTTGTTGAAAGATTATTAAAACATATTAGGCTTTACCATCTTGAATTTACCAAAACTTCTATACCGCTTGCAATACAGCTTGTTTTTGTTTCACATAGCATAGAGTTTAGCACTGACTACTTGTTGAAGTTAACACTTGTGAACTGGCGTGACTATCATGAAAGTTGTAGTCGCCCGCGCGAAATAATTAGTTATTTCCTCGCGGTATTTGCAGACTAGAACCTGTAAGTAAGTGTGTTGTTGCAGCAAGGTACGGAAGGTCTAGGAGATAGGATTTATGCCTTGATATGTCAATAATTGGGATAAATAGTAAAAAATATATAATTATAACAAAAATTTGAAGAAAAAAAAATAAAAGATGGTGGGTCCCCTTAAGTGGGCCGTACTTAAATACGTCGCGTGCCACCAGTTTATCATCTTTTTAAACTAGACAATGAATACGTTCGTTCATTCGTTCGTAGTTCACGGGCATTGATTTGTTTTGTTCAACTGTGTTCAGATGAGTGTGAATGTACTATGGCGTGGACTTCTTGCTCTCAGGAGTTCTCCTATCGCCATGAGCTAGTAAAGAAGCAAAAAAACATGTCATAGTCACCACGCGCGATTCCGGGGGGGTTCCCTTCTAACGAACCGAGAGGCCTTCGAAGCTAATTGCACCTCGCGCGTGCAGACAATACTTTTTACATGTGTGAGTCTGCAGTTCGCCATTGTCTCTGGAGGATATCACACCCTCCTCCTCCTCCCGCCTCCTCCCTTTTCCATGCTTTCTCACGTTCCCCTCTCTGTGCCTTCTAGGGTCTCTCGTCCCAGATCAACCACCAGTTATTTTCGTAGATTGGCTACCCTACTTCTCGCCTTCTGTTCTTGTGGCTTTTTTTTTTTTCTTCTTTTACCCAAGTGAGTTTTAGACAAAAGTTCGAACATTGAAAGCTAATTACCATAGACCCACGATTATTTCTCGGATCTGTTGCACTCCAGGCTTGATTCAACTTGCTTTATGTAATCAAGATTTTTTTCGAATGCTCATTGGTCGATAACAAGGTCAACATCCTTTAGTATGTACCAACAGTCAACGTATACTTCGGCCACTATTCTTTTCTCAACAGTGTGTGAAACAACTTCATGATTTGTAGAGTTCGTAAACCAACATCTGGAGATGATTTGCAATAGAGATGTGGGAAAATGGGCACCATTGCACTGGAAATGATTTGCAAGAGACATGTGGGGAAATGGGTACCATTTCGTGAAAGGAATTTAGTCATGAAAAATTCACAGCACAGACGAACACAGTGGATAAAGACGACGACGCAGTTATGATATTCTGTCTGATATTTTAAGTTTGAATTGGTTCGTCTGTGCTGTTGTCGTTGAGTTGTCTATAATATCCGTTTAGATTCATTGTTGGGTCCTTCTGTTTGACATCAGCTGATTAAGGTTTGCTTTATGTGAGTATTATGTTTTCAGTTTTATTTCTTATTTTGCATTTTTTTTCCCCATGACAAACAGTACAAAACTGCAATTGCGTTAGCCCAAAAAATTGTATTAAGTCATGCAATATTTGTTTTTAAAAATTTGTTTGTACTTTTTCTCTTCGTGCTCCTTCTGGATACGTCTTTTAAGGTTATTTCTTCTGAGAACAGACTTTAAAAGCCGTCAGCTGACGTCAACTAAGGTATACATTTCGTTAACCCAGGTTTCATTACGAGCGTGAAGGACGAGTCGGCGAAGTGTGTTCGCACGTGTGTGCTCGGTGAAGGTGGGCTCAGTGTTTGGTCTTCACGTCGTCGAGAGTGCTTGAGCGCGCCTTCGGCTTTCTCGGCTCGGCCGAAGATGAGTTAATGTTCGCTGGACTCGCGGTCGGCGGGGAAAGGAAAATTTTTTTTCCACTCCTGCGTTCGTCGCTCTGCAGAGGGCAAACACTGGCGTGGTCCTCGTTTGCCGCTCCGTGAAAGCGCCGTCGCGCGACGATTATAGAGTTCCGTCGTCTTCGAGGACGTCCAACGCGTCCGCTCCTCGGGGCGTCCTGCTTGGCGAGTTTCTCTGACTCTCTCTCTCTCTCTCTCTCTCTCTCTCTCTCTCTGTGTCTCCTCTCCCCCTCTATCACTCCCTCCCTCTCTCTACTCTCTTTCCCCCTCTCTCTATGTGAAAGGACGGGTTACGATCTTCGCCTCCGAGCGAAGTGACGCAACTCAGCAAAGCTATGGTTTCACATCCGAGTGGATTTGGATTCAAATCCGGGTACATCTTCCAGATTTAGGGTTTCGATGTTTTCTCTAAAGTGGTTTAAGTAAATTCTGCGTTACGTGTATATGTGTTCGTTTAATGACCACCCACGCTATATGTCTTTGTTTGGAAGTGATCTGGTCTGTTCTGAAAGTGATAGTCTGATCTGATCTGATCTGGTATGTGGCGGATAGAGTATTTTTTTTATATAGAGGGGATTTCGAAAGAAAACAGGAAGAAAAAAAATTGTTGTACACGTGTGTTAAAAAAAACTTACATTACTATTGGCGGTAACTCGCTAACATATGGGCCTATACCAAATAATAACTTTATCTTTAATACCATGTTAGCTAAATAATTGTTTATATGACCAATGTATTATTATTTAAGTGTAAAAACAGGAATAATTTTTTAGCTCATAAAATAATTTGAGCTATGATGGCTATTTTAGCATTGAAACGTTCGAATATTTTGTGTTTTGACGAGATTGTTTTTTATAATAGATATAATGTTATTGCCAGACAAAATTAATGTGAGTCAGGAATGACAAAAAAAGCAACTCTAGTAAAGGAACATTGTCCGGAAAAGAACCATGCGAAGTCATGCTACAAGGATGAGTGCTCGGCCTGTTGCAGCCCCATGAGCCGGACGGCGGACAGCGGCTGAGAGGAGAGGACCCCGAGGAACCGCGATGAGCTCGACGGGCGCCGCCGACAGCGCCGCCCTGGTGGCGGGCGAGCGAGAGGACGCTCAGCGACATGAGGACCAGCACCGCCCGAGGTCGCCGCGCGACGGGCAGCCTCACCTCGAATACGAGCACGAGCTGCCTGGCGTCGACAACCCTGCCTTCCAGGATACCAGCGAGGTGCCCGTGCTCCACCACAATGGGTGAGAACTGCTCCCTTTCTCTCGCCGGAACTGCTCCCTTTCTCTCGCCGGAACTGCTCCCTTTCTCTCGCCGGAACTGCTCCCTTTCTCTCGCCGGAACTGCTCCCTTTCTCTCGCCGGAACTGCTCCCTTTCTCTCGTCATAACTGCTCCCTTTCTCGTCATAACTGCACCCTTTCTCGTCATAACTGCACCCTTTCTCGCCAGAACTGCTCCCTTTCTCGCCAGAACTGCTCCCGTTCTCTCGCAAAAACTGCACCCTTTCTCGTCATTAACTGCACCCTTTCTCGTCATAACTGCACCCTTTCTCGTCATAACTGCACCCTTTCTCGTCATAACTGCACCCTTTCTCGTCATAACTGCACCCTTTCTCGTCATAACTGCACCCTTTCTCGTCATAACTGCACCCTTTCTCGTCATAACTGCTCCCTTTCTCGTCATAACTGCTCCCTTTCTCGTCATAACTGCTCCCTTTCTCGTCATAACTGCTCCCTTTCTCTCGCAAGAACTGCTTTTTCTCGCAAGAACTGCTCCCTTTTTCTCGCAAGAACTGCTCCCTTTTTCTCGCAAGAACTGCTCCCTTTCTCTCGCAAGAACTGCTCCCTTTCTTTCGCAAGAACTGCTCCCTTTCTTTCGCAAGAACTGCTCCCTTTCTCTCGCAAGAACTGCTCCCTTTCTCTCGCAAGAACTGCTCCCTTTCTCTCGCAAGAACTGCTCCCTTTCTCTCGCAAGAACTGCTCCCTTTCTCTCGCAAGAACTGCTCCCTTTCTCTCGCAATAACTGCACCCTTTCTCGCAATAACTGCACCCTTTCTCGCAATAACTGCACCCTTTCTCGCAATAACTGCACCCTTTCTCGCAATAACTGCACCCTTTCTCGCAATAACTGCACCCTTTCTCGCAATAACTGCACCCTTTTTCGTCATAACTGCACCCTTTTTCGTCATAACTGCACCCTTTTTCGTCATAACTGCACCCTTTCTCGTCATAAATGCTCCCTATCTCTCGCAAAAACTGCTCCCTATCTCTCGCAAAAACTGCTCCCTATCTCTCGCAAAAACTGCTCCCTATCTCTCGCAAAAACTGCTCCCTATCTCTCGCAAAAACTGCTCCTTTTTTTCTCGCAAGAACTGCTCCTTTTTTTCTCGCAAGAACTGCTCCTTTTTTTCTCGCAAGAACTGCTCCTTTTTTTCTCGCAAAAACTGCTCCTTTTTTTCTCGCAAGAACTGCTCCTTTTTTTCTCGCAAGAACTGCTCCTTTTTTTCTCGCAAGAACTGCTCCTTTTTTTCTCGCAAGAACTGCTCCTTTTTTTCTCGCAAGAACTGCTCCTTTTTTTCTCGCAAGAACTGCTCCTTTTTTTCTCGCAAGAACTGCTCCTTTTTTCTCTCAAGAACTTTTCCGAACAATTTTACCATCAAGAACTCTTTCCTTCCCCCCGCAGAAACGCTTTTTTGCCCTCTACGAGAACTATTTTTTTTCCCCCTCCCATAAGTACTATTTCCCTGTCTCACGCACACAAGCCCTTTTCCTGTATCTTAAGAATCCCCCCTCACTCGCCCAAAAGCAATGTGTCCAGTGCCAGCCAGCTGCTCTGTCCGGCAGGGTGGACGGCGCCGCGGCGGTGCTGGGGTCGCCGGGCGCGCTGGTCGACCTGCGCGTCGACGCCCGGTCCGACGACAAAGGGGTGGCGGAGGCCGTGAACCTGGAGCTCGTCAACATGAACCCGGGCAACGGCGGCCTCAACGGCATCCCGGCCAAGAAGGAGGGCGGCGAGGACGCGGCCGAGGGGTACGCCGACCCCTACGACGAGTACTTCGTGCCCGTCAACGAGCACCGCAAGTACATGAGGTGAGGCAGGCTGCACGGCGGCGGCGGCGACGACGACGACTAGGAGTTCCGCGGCCACGCTCTTGCGCAGAGGATTTTGTTCCGTCATAGCTCGTCAGAGGCACAAGTGCAGGCCTGCCCTTTAGTCACACTGACGACATCATATTTTGGTGCTCCACCACACAGAATGGGCATCGGCGTAGGCCAAACTTTATTAAGGTTTAACACTGTTTCAATACTCATGTGCGCGATTCGCAGAGGACGTTGTTCCGTTATAGCTCGTCCGAGACATCAGTGTTTAGGTTGTCGTTCACTTTCACAAGCGATTATCAGGGTTTGGTGCGCAGGAGTAGTACCTTAGTATGGGCATCGGCGTAGGCTTGCGTGGCACAGCCTATGTCATCAGCTCAGTTGCCACATCCGTTGGTCCGTCATACATCGAAAGAGGCATCGGCGTTCCTTTCTGTTGCGCGGAGCCGTCGTTCTTATAATTTCAATTCGGTTGCCGCAAGTTCCGCATCCTCCAAAAGAGACACCACCAGCAAGGGTACCATTGCACGGTCGATGTCGTCAAGGTTCAGCTCCGTCGTCACATTCGCGCGCGCGATGCGCTGTAGTTGTTCCGAAACTTAAAACAGCAGGTGTTGCTGCGACATTCCTTCCACGATTGCAGACTCACGCCCCTTCTTTATCCAGGTCTGAACGAGCTGCGAATAACTCGACAACCACCAGTAACGTCTGTTTAAGGCGCGGGTCTCAGTTATATCTCGTTATACACGTCAGTTATACACGTTGTCTGGAACGTAAGTGATTTACGTGCGTTCGCAAAAACAGCAGGGAATTGCTTGCAAGGAAGTGCCGATCTTTATATTAGCAGTTTAATTGATCGTCATAGATTTCCTTAATCAGGTGACTCTCCGAAAATGCAAGGGAGTAAACTGTGAAGTAGAGCCTAAGTATTGATAGATGCTGTGTTTTGAGTTTCTCGAGCACGCCAGTTCGTTTACAACGTTAAAAATAAGAGATAGTTTCAGTATGCGTTGTTTACCACAAATTCAAGGAGAACTTGGCGCCAGACGCCGCGATTTTCGCTTGCCCGTCGTGGAGCCTGCCTCCAAACGTGCGCACTGTAAAAATACGCACCTGTTTTAGCATCGGCGTTCCCCGATCCGGCTCTTGTGCTTGCGGCAGCGTTCCGCGACCCGGAGGCACTGTGCTTGTTCCTGCGCGAGGATTCGCCGGCCAGCGTACTGTAAAAATGTAGTAAACACTTCGGGGGAGTCTCTTTTTGCCAGTGAACAGTAAGCACCAGGCCAACACAGTTGTTCTTTGAACGATTCTTGCAACGAGGAGGATTTATCCATAAACATAATTTTTGGGCGTAACGCTGTTGCTACTTTACACTGCATCTCTGAGAGAAACCCTGTTGTAGAACTGACGAAAAAAGATGGACGAAGCCGATGTCAGATATTAAATGCATAGACAGCACAGATAATTCCCTGGAAGGATATAGAACGATATCACACCTCACAGACGAATCCAATGGGCTGAAAAACGACGAGATAGTTGCGAAAATAACATTAAATACTGACAAACAACCACCTTGGGCAACACAATTCCATGAAATTCTCTGTGCTGTATATGCATTTAGCATTGTATTATTTTGTCTTCTTTTTCTGTGTATTTGTTTGTACACCTCTGTTCGTTCTTCAGGTTTTATCTGACACACAGTGGAAACTAGCAATGATGTATGTCCAAAACGTTTTCAATTTACGCATTTGTACAGAAATAATTATTGGTCCCTCCCATACTGCGTGATGTACATGATGTTTTGGAAATTCGCGGTACGTATATAGGTTAGGATACAGCACAACTAGACAACCACAAATCGCCGTACAATATATGCTCTAGTTATTCACCGGTTGAATTAATTTTGCATGTCTTGTAGCGAAGTATCACCATCTATCATGAATATACCACTGATTTTGAAACAATTTGTACATTATTTGAACTGCACTATATTAGCTTAAGTGGTTTCAAGTAGTGTTAAAGTGTAAATATGGATGCACGCATTTGGTTTAACCATCAATTCTCTAAAATATTGAGGTGTGTGATAATAATTTTTTTTTATTTTCGTCAGAGTTGTATAAATAACTGTTTTGGAATCAACTCATTTAGCAAAGCTTTTATTGAAGATCTCTCGTCGATCACAGTTTTCTGTTCATTGTTCATATTATAACACACATAGACTTTCAAAACTTCACTTATTCTACTTGACAGATGTACTACTAGCACAGCATAAACTTAGACATTACTTGTAACTTAAATTCAAAACTTTCTTAATCATTGTTCGGGCAGAAATCGATAAGAGTTTTTTTCACAAACCATTCAAATAACTCGAGGGTACCCTAAAAAGTTTCAGGTATGGTAAATAGTTTGTGTTTGGCAAGGAATATAGACTTACCTAAACCAATCTTACATAGATACAATACATTTATACAATCATGCAATCTTGTCTTTATTGACTACTGTTAATGTATTTTTTACTGTTATGAATTAAAACATTGGTAAGGAACGAATTGATTCAGTGTAACCAATTCCTGTGTGTACTTTCACTCTAAATGTTTGTTTATCTCACAAAATACTGTAGAAGGTAAACACCTTTACTAAACAGCGTGTTTTGTTATATAAATAAATTAAAAATTGGTGATGGGTTACTTTATTATAGCATTTCACAGTACAAACCCAGAAGTTCACATTCACAGTGGCACGAAATAGAATATCTTGTGTAAATATTAAATCATTTTTATCACTTAAGCATGCCAAGCATGAATATTTCTTCGCAAGGTGTAAATATGAAATAGTATGATAATCGTATAAATGACCTTCTGTTCTACTGTTGGAAACATGTTCTAATAATATTTGTTTAATGTGATCAATTCAAAACTATTCACCTATAATAACTATTTTCTTAATAGCCAACGAAACAGTTTTACTTATTAATTCCAAGCACTTTTTGAAATATAACTGGTGGACCGTTGAATACGTGATTTCAGGGACTTGAAAGGATCAATTTGTGGTTGGGTACTGCACTAAGTCATGAATGTAATAGGAACTTATACAGTAACTATACAAACATTGTTAAGTTTTGCAACACTGTTTGAACCAAGAGTTATTTTTCAGACAGAGGTTCCATTTCTTGTCTTGGTTTTGACTAAAAAAGAAAAAGAAAAACACTTTACTTCAAATGAAATACAGACTGAGAAGATTTAACTTTTATAGTGGTCTTTCATGCTTATTTTACAAAATTACTGAAAATTAATTTCTTAAAAAATCTTTTTTTTTTCTGTGTTAAATTGCATATTATTGTTTTTATCAAATTTAATAAGTAAAAATTCACCTTACCAAATAAGTTAGCCTGAAACTTTTGTGGTAGCTTTTGCAGCCACGTTATTTCGGTAAGTTGTTTTGCCTTCCTAGCCTCGAAATAAATTTAACTTTAACATGAAATTACGAGCATCAGCGATGAATTTTTTTTTTAAGTCATGCGAATTAGATAGTAGTTATTCATTACAATTAATTAAAGCATTCACCTTTGTTAACGTTACATTTCTCGTGGGTTTTTAAAAAGGGCACTGAAATTATCTTTCTGTATGTGTATATTGTCTTCTGTTATTTTTGTTTACTCTGCTGGAAAAGTCACACAACTTGCACATACACAGCATGTAACACGTAATATTGCACTGCATCAGTTGTGTGTTGTACCTCCCTGCATCTCGGTTCAGCGTGTAGAGAATGTTTCATGACAGTGCGATGCGTTGCGACGAGCCAACCGTAGAGCTTATACGCATGCGATGCGAACGGATAGCAGTTTTGTTTACTTTCCACTAATAAAGTAAAAAAAAAAAAAAAACACGTGTAACTCAGTACACATGATAGTGAAACTTCTTTGTCAATTTAAACCTCGACTCGTAAGTATAGTAAGGGGTAAAACAGCAGAGAGAGAGAGAGAGAGAGAAGACAAATTCTTTAAAAAAAACACACACACAGCGCGGGTTTTTTGGCTTTCATTTTCAAGTATTTAAAAGTCCTTACCTTTATTTGTATTAAAAAATTAATTAAAATTAAAATAAATCAATAAACATGAATTAAAAATAAAATATTATTAAAAAATAACTGCTTAGGATAACAATTATTGATCATTCAATAATGATTAATCAACAATAAATATTACTCATTGTTGAAATACACCCCAAAGAGAAATTGTGCCTGTTACTGTTGCTTCAAACATTCTGCCGTTTGGAACACGCCAAATCTCTGAACGAAACATGATGTTCATAACAGGCGGGAAATGCAGGGACTGTCTCAACGCTGGTAGCAAACATAAAATTCAAGGCATTCACAGCTGACTGTATGTATAGTGCACCCATATCTATTTTCTGAAACAAGCGCATGCGCACTCTATTCTTTCTTTCATCTATCTCTTTTTTTTTCTTTTTTTTTTTTTTTGTGGCGGACGAATCATCGCATCAAAGATGCGAACGAAAACGAGCCCAGCAACGTAAATAGCGTTTTGCTCTCTTTATATCTCTTTGGCCAATTACCTATTCTCTGTCCTTTCCGCGTCAGAAACGTTTCACAACAATGTTTCACGGAAACGTTGCGTTAAAATTCGGCCTTGAAATTTTACTCCCGTCGCGCCCAAAGAAGTTTCACTTCAATACCCCTCGCTTTAATAGTTGAGGTTATTAAACAAAAAAAACACGTAATTTAATGTAGTTCTCGGGTGAGTTGATTGTGGGGTCGTTATTGATACAATGTTGTCGCATATGCTTGTAGCGCCTTTCCGCTGTCGTATTTGTGTCCCCGATTGTAAAAGTTTCCAAGAGAGTGTAGGTTCCAGCCTACATTGTCGCATCGCATCGCATCGCATCGCATCGCTGCTTGTGAAACGCTCACGGTGTGTTTCGCGTCGTTATCACCCGTGCATGCCCGCGCTGCTCTTCCTTCCTCCTTCTTTGCACCAGTGTTGCCAGATCGGGCGAAAAGTAGTGGATTGGGCCATCAAAATGTGCTGGTTTGCGTCAAACATTCAAGTGGATTTTAAAAACGTTTTTTTTTTATGTGTAACATCTTACTTAACTCTCGGTAAACGTCATTTGGCGGGAGTAATTTCGTGAATGTAACATGTCTAGGACGGAAATATATTGTGTGATGGATGGCCCGAACCAAAGTTCACAAACACAAAGGGAAACTTTGTAGAATTAACTGTTTAATGAACTTTAACACAATGGTCTGTATTTAAATTAAATTCCTTTTAGAAAATCAGGAGAAAAGGAGTGGTTTAGTTTAATTTTTTCAAGGTTTTTTTTTCTCGTTTTTATTAGATCTATTTCATAATACAGTTTAAAATTTCGCTCTGCAAATCAAATGATTCTATAGTCAACGTAGTTGCTTCTGCAACGAATTTTAGTGGCGGGTGCGGAAAAAACGCGACGTATGATTCACGTCAAGAAATTTAGTTAAGAACACAATTTGCGTATATTTATCACGCTCGGAATTATTTTAAAGAATTTTACGTCAAAGTTCATTCCCGAGTTTCGTATTATAAGTGTATTTGAGAATGCATAAATTTTCTCGTTACCGTAGTTAGATATTACACGTCTCTGCCGAGACGTGTAATATCTCTCCTATCTTGTGGCTACAGTTTTAGTGTGGTAACCTTCCACAATATTGTATTATGTTTAAAGTCAAACAATATGTTGACCAGTCCCAATTTTAGTATGTAACGGAACAAGGTGTTGTTCCCGGCTTCGTTACGGGTACACAAAGATTTTTAACATTGTAAATAATTACTTTAAGAACCACTATAAAAATGTCTAAATAATTTGCCATTACAATTTTTTTTATTCGTATCTGACTTTCACAAGCATATTTTTTTACCAAGCATTGAGTTGATGTGATGGCAAAAATGCCAGACAAACATCCGAAAGAAAATTATGTTCACTTGCAAGATATACAATATGTAAGGATATAAAAGGCACCACGTGCCAGCTCGTAGGCGTTGCGTGTTGACATGGTTTGATGTCTCTCTGTCTCTCTCTCACACACACTCTCTCTCTTTCTCTCTAAGTTTTCGTTACAAATATTGCTATATCTTAAAGCATCATAATTATAAAAAAATTCACGTGAGTCATGTGTAACATCTAACCTCGGTAACGAGAAAATTCGTGCACTTTCATGTTGCAAATACACTTATAATACAAAACTCTGGCACGAATTTTAACGCAGAATTCTTTTAAATAAAGCCGAACGTGATAAATATACGCAGATTGTGTTTTCAACTGAATTTCTTGACGTGAATCGTACGTAGTTTACGCACCTGCCGCTAGAATTCGCTGCCGGAGCAGTTACGTCGACTATTGAATAATTATATTAATAGACCGACATTTTAAACATTTTATGAGACGGCTTTGATGAAATCGGAAAAGACTTGAAAAATTACTAAACCCCGGCTTTGGACCTGATTTTCTAAAAGGAATTTTATTTTAAAGAAAATTGCCCATCTTGTTAAAATTCACAAAACAGTTAATACTGTTAAGTTTCTCTTTGGCTTTGTGAACTCTGGTTCGCGCCGTCCGCCACAGATGGCAGCATCGTGGTTGTTACCTACACATATCCGACCTTTGACTTACGTCGCATTCACGAAATTACCCATTTTTAAAATGAAAGTATTTTTGAAACCTGTTCAGTATAATAATACTGATAAAAATGTGTCGCACATTTGCATTTTTTTTTTTTTTGTTCATTTGTTGGCTTTAAAAAAAATCAGTTGGTTGACTCGAGTTCCATTTTCGCGGGTTGTCCGGGTATTTTTTTTTTTTCGTAAGCCATCTCGGGCCTGGGTGGGACAGGGGTAGATGCAGCGATCTGGCAACACCGCCCCCCCGCACGACGCAGCACTTGTCGCACGGCCCCGCCCCGCCTCTTGTCCACAGCGACCGGCCCCGCATCACCTTCGCCCTGCCTGCGGAGGGCGCGAGCTCCGGCGTGGACCGCGCCGGGCTGTCGGTCTCTCCGCCGCTGGAGGGCGTCGTCGAGTATCGCGAGTGGATGACAAAGTCGGCGAGGTCAGCGGCCGTCTGTCCCCCTCTCTCTCGACTGCCTGTCTCTCTCTCGTTCTCCCCCCTCCTCCCTGGCAGCACGCGGTGTCTCTTGGGGGGATCTCGTCCGCGGAGTGGACTCGGAGGTGGAGCACTGCCCTCGACTCATTGACTACGGATCAGGCCCCGGACTTCGCGGTCGGAATAAAATAAACGGGTGCGCGCATTAGAAGTTGTTATACTTACTTGGCGTAGTAAAAAAAAAAAAAACTAACTTCCATTTTGCACGCGAATAATAAATAGAAATGAAATAATAAAATCACTGCAGTGATATTAGAAATACGGTTGGTAAAGTACAAATTTATCAAAATTAAAAAATTTAAATAAATACTCGGGATTCAGTATTAATATAAACACGTTTTTAAAGTTAATTATTTAATGTAAGCTTAGTAAAATAATCGAGATGAATTTTGATTAATAATAAAAATCAATAAATATGCTGGATATTTATTACAATTTATTAGTTTTAATTATTTATTTAATAATTTATAATGCAAATAAATTATCGTTACCGGAACACCTCACTCGATATAAATACAATTGAAAAAGTTTATAAACACAATTTCTATCACTAATATTCACAAAACAATATTTTTTATTAATTATATGGGCCAGTATTCAATATCAGTTACTAAAGTATAATATTTTAAAGCATATACATATAATTTTTTTGTATGTAATTTTTTAATTATTTTTTTTCATCCTATGGTGCGCGCGCATTGTAAAAAACCTCTCGTATTTTTTTTTCTTCATAACGCGCCAGAAGTATCTATTAACTTTAAAAATGCTCTATGTTTTATTTAGTCAACCCTTCGAATTCATTTACCATCAACTTTACGCGCAAGGAAAAAAAAAAAAATTACGAGGGTTTTATTCATGTAATACACCTAACCTACATTTTTACTTTGACATAGACAAAACGCGCGGACTCGTGGAACGTCGGACTAGGGGTGAGCATGACGTATGCTTCCCTCCTCTCATTTGAAACAACGTCGCCCAGGTGCCCCACACGCGTTCGGTTCGAACTGACGGGCTGCACCGGAGACAGTTCCGTCTGTTGTGGCTTCTCCCCCACACAAGCCTGCGGTTTCGGCCTGTGTAGTGCCGGCACTCCACCTCTGTGTCTACCCTGCGGGGGTTCACGTCTGCTTGGGCGGGGGACTGGGGGAGTCCGGTCGCTGGGGCGCATGCGCGCTGCGGTCACGTGCTCACTAACACCGCACCCTCCTGCTTGCTGCTACTAACCTCTTGTCGGGGGAATCCTAGGCGGTCGCTGCCCGCTCTGCTCAGGAGACATTCGCGTAGAGGGCGAAAGGGGCAGAATGTTTCCTGAACGGAGTCTAGCGTCGAGGTGGAATGTTTCACGAGGTGAATCACAAACTGGACGCAATTTTATACATAAACGTGGGCGGAATGCGCTCAAAAACGGGTTAATTTACTTGCAGTGGTTTTCAACCTTGAACTGTATTTCTGGGACCATGTTTCCAAATGTCATCCAACAATGCGAAGAGGTAACTTCCATACTAGTATTTAATTTTACTGCAGACCTGGTTGTAATGAACTCCAAGAACCAGGTTCTACAATGATAAAGTTTTTTTTTTCCTTTTACCTTACAAGCATGCCTTTTCCATAATTTTTAGAAACTGAAACATAATGTTTGTAAAAAATTAAGTTATTTTATGCACTTTAACATAATCGCAGATGCTTGTTTTTATAAAAAAAACTCTGTTAATAAAAAAAGTTTAACTTTAATGTGTGATATGCAGTAAAGAGGTCAAAATTTTTACTCTTTTCAAAATATCACTGTTGAGAAGAGATATATTACAGCAAAGCATTCTTAGTTTGAATCCCGAGACCACTTGAAAGACCTATTGTTACTAATATAAAGCTCGGAATTGTAATTCTAAGTTACCGAATGTCATATTTCTGTAACAACTGTTCATTGCTTGTGCATCAGCAGAACGTTAGTATAATGCAAGTAGTGGGTATTTGTTGGATGTCATGGAAGAAGTTCGTCGTAACGGCCATTGCAGTCTCTCGCAGCAGCGCGTTGGCGTCCGCAGTTTGTGATCTCGCCCAGTGAGTGAGTGAGTGTGTGTGTGCGTGTGCGACGTGTCGAGGAACGCGGGCCAGTGACGCGGTGTCTCGCTGTTCCTCCGCCAGGGGCGAGAAGCTGTACGTGACCAAAGACAAGAGGAGGTCGCAGTCGTGGGGCAGGATGGTGCTCATGGGCATCTGCTGCGTAGTCGTCGCCGCCGCCGTCGTCATAGGCGCCCTCGCCGCCAGTGAGTACCAGCGGTCCCGCGTCGTGGCTAGTCGCAGAGGTGGAATATAAGTGAAGACATTTCCAAGTGAAACTTTGCTCAGGGGGCCACAATTTTCGAGAGTTACGAAAATTCTGATCGCATGAGGGCAATAGTTAGGCACGTGGTGGGGGAACCGGTAGAGGAGAAGAGTTGCGTCAGCGATGACGCACTAGCGGTAGAATGGGAAGACGAGAAAAGGGAAAAGGGGGGGATAGGTACGTAGCGGAGCATGCTAAATGCTAGTTGTAACGGCCCGGAAGAGTAGAAGGCAGGGGAGAGGTATAGATGACGTAGCAGTGATGCTACGGAATTTTCGTAACGCTGCTTACATCTGTATACTCCACAGTTTTCCTAACGGCTAACTTGACGCTCCCATATATTTTTTATTTAATTTAATGTATCTACAACTTTTTTATTTGTGTGTAGAAGCAAAAAAAAAAAGGTGGGGGTTAGAGGTCGTTCTCATTTTGACTTTAAGTATTAAAATGGTAAAGATTGTATACACCAACTCACTTCTTACCTCCATGTTTAAAACACGAGTAAGGTCACTGTTCAGGTGAGATTTCGATAAAACCAACCCTTAAAAAGCAAAAATTAGGGAAGCGCGCAAGTAATACTTAATGTCAGTTCCTATTTTCTAGGGTCTGAATAATAATGGTGGTGTGCGAGTCGAGAGAGATAGAGATATAGATAGATATAGATATAGAGGAAGTGAGAGAAATAGTGTCGAAGTGAGATAAAGAGTGATAGAGAAACAGAGTGATATATATACATATATAAACATACATACAGAGAGGTATAGAGTTAGAAAGATAGTTATGTAGTTATTTATATATATATACATATAGATTAAGAAAAATATAAATAAATATATATAAAGAGGAGATATCTAAAGATATAAAAATAAAGGGTAAGAGATATATGTAGTATACAGATATATATATATATATACAGATATATAGAGATACATATAGATAGACATATATATGGATAAATAGTGAGATATAGATATATAGATAGGGAGATTGAGATATATATGGAGTGATATGGAGAGATAAATATAAAAAGATAAAAAGCTATTAAGAGACATGAGTTACAGAGAGATAAATAGATGGATAGATGGATAGATGGATTGATGGATAGATAGATCGATCGATCGATAGAGATGCTTTGTGTGTGTACAAACTTTAAAGAAATTACAAGAAATCACAAAGCGGCATTGCAATGCATGCCGGGTATTATCTAGGTGTTTATAAAATCAACCTAATATTTAATATGAATAGTGTATTTTTCTAAAAAAGTCTTATTTCAAATCATAAATGTTGAAGATGTTGGGTGGGCCCGGGCCACTGGGGCTGGGGACCCTCTGGGCATGACGGGAGTCCGACAGTGCGACAGTGCGACAGGGCCCCTCCATGCAGGGGAAGGGTGCACGGGTCGTGACGGTCGCTCCCCGCTTGCAGCCGGGGTGATCCTGAACCAGCAGGAGGCCATCGTGGGCGACGCGGCGATCACCAGCCGGCAGTTCAGCGGCTCGGCGAGCCCCGTGCTGGAGTCGGGCGCCGAGGACCCCCCGCAGGAGGCGTCGTCCTTCTCCCCGCCGCCGCCCATGTCTCGCGAGCCCGACTTCCCCCCCAGCACGGAGATGAACCAGTACTACGGTGAGAGCTGCCACGTTCAAGCTGCCCTAGCCAGGGGCGTAGGAATCGGGGGAGACAGGGGGGACGTGTCCCCCTGAACTTTTTGGGTGGAGGGGACTGTCCCCCCCCCCCCCCAACTTTCTAGACCATGATATTTTTATTTTATAATATTATTCTGCCCAACTTTATTTGTAATTTCTTCACTCTCAAATTTTATCTTAAGGAAACAATAATAATTTTAACATCGATGTATCCAATGGTTAGATACAAAAACTGCTTAAAAAGCGCTATTTTGCACTTTTAAAATCAAAATTTTCCGGTGGAGGACCCCCGGACTTCCTGTCTTGGTAAGAGGGGAATGGGTTTACATGACATCAAAATCATTATTTGTCCCCCCCCCAACTTTATGAACACAGCTACGCCAATGGCCCTAGCGCGACTAGAGAACAACTCTGTACCTCGGCTGGGTTCACAGTTAAAACACACGAGCGAGTGCGTAGCAGGCCATGTGCTATGTCTGTTCACAATTGAAATCATACTGTTAATTTCGGCCAATGAAATTTCTCGGTGTATCCGACATGTTGTGTTGGCAGTGTCAGTAAGTAACTATATTAACTACCAAGTGTTTTTCCCGTGAAATCTGACCAGCAATTTGTTGAGCACAATTTTTCAACTCATAAATAAGTAAGGGTTATATAACTTATTTAGCTAACCATTCTAACCATTACACATTTTTTATTTACAATTTTTATTATGAGTTATAAGTAATAGCGTTAATTAATTTTTAAAGCAGAAAACAGCTGAGACTCGCAATATCTCAACAATTTATTGCCACAATATGATTGATAAATATAAACAGTTCTCTAGTCCAGAAAAAATGGCTTCCTACTCTACTTTCATTGGTTGTTGCCCTATGCGTTCATAACGGTAATAAGATATATTCATTTTTCTTCTATGCACTCGACCTGTCTCCCATGCACATGGCCAAACTATGCGCTATTGTGAATCAGTAGGTTCGAAAACATGGCAGTAATATCTATGTTACTTTTATTTTTCAGTTGTGCACCCAGCTTAAGACACTATGTTCAATTTTGGGCAAAATGCACTTTTAACCATAAACTTGACCACCGTTTGAAGTTCTTTCTAGTGGTATTACAACAATAACACCTGCGATATACCAAAAATTCACATATTTTGTGTATAAAATAGTTGAGTACATAAGTGGGGTACTATTTAAAATTATTTAAACTGTTCTCATAAAAATATATGGCTCATGTGGTAAGGTGTCTTATGCCTTCGAGGTATAGAACTGTTGAACAAGTGGAACTTGTTTGCAGCTAATAGGGTAAGAAATCGACGCCAGAGCCTGCAACTTAAACTATCAGGAGTATGACGTGGAATGCTCCACTGCTTGTTTACAATATGGCTAGGGACAATATTATGTGGTGAATTGCGATAAAACAGGACTAACACAGACAAGTAGGTCAATACACCACTTTACACCAAATTGCAAGTTGATAAACCATAAAGCACTGTAATGAAATTAAAATCTTTCAATTATTCAACATTTTTAATCAAAACTTAATTTGAATCACAAAAAAAAACATAATCTTTTAATATTGTTTTAAATTCAATGAATGTAATTTATTTAGCATGAAGTTTCGTACCAAAATGTATGCAAGCACTAAAGAGATTGGGAAAAAAAATACTTTTTTTTTTGTTCTTTTAACTGTATGTATTAGTAACTCATTACAACATTGGTACATTTTGTAACTCATTATGTCATTGGTACGTTTTTCAAACACACAAATACTTGAAAAAAATAATATTTGAAGTTATACTTCTTAAGGTGAATTATGAAAAAATTATGAGAGTGCAATTTTAAGATGCGCGCGCATCACTATAACACATAATTAACAGGTTGAAGCTGCCCGCTAAACTGCTCATGAAATCTCGAAAAAAAGCTACCAACAAAATAGAAATAGAACCTCTATTAGTCGCGCATGTTGGCACGCTCGTCGCCTCTGATCACTGTTTTCATATTTATAATATTTATCCACATGTTTCTAGTTTCTACATTCACAACACGTGTTTTAGTTTCATACAAGTGCAAATTATATATGTGTTAATTAATTATATTCAGTAGTGATTTAAATTGGATATTTTGATTAATATTATTTACTATTGGTAAAACTTAGTAAAAAAAATTGTGCCTATATACTTTTTCAAGTGCTCCAATATAACTGAGGTTAACTATACGTATGTATTATTTATTGATATAAATTAAAATATTATTATTTAATATAATTAATACTAAATATTATTAAATTATTAATGTTAAATATTTATTATTGGTTATTTAATATTTTCAAAATAAAGAAATAATTTTAATAAAAATTGTGATACAAATTAAAATTGAACATCAAATTAAGATATTAATTTCTAATATTTATTATTGAATTGTATAAATAATAAATATTAATACAAATAAATGAACAAATTTAACTTTTTGATAAAAATGAAAAGTGAATATTATGTAAATTAAGAAAATAATAAATATTTAAAAAATGAATAAACTTAAATTAAATTTTTGAATTTATTATTATATTTATTTATTTTCTTTTAAAATATATAAATAACCAATAATAAATATTTAACATTAATATATTTTTTTTTAAATTTAGTACAAATTATGTCATATATATTTATTATTCTCTAAATTTTATTAAATTAATTTTTCAAATTTAAACTGAACTTTATTGACTGTGTTGACTATGATTTTCCAGCCCTTTTATTATTGTATTGTAATTAATTATTTGCATGCAATTAAAAACTATTTTTTAATGATGCCAAAGAAGTATAACTTCAAATTTAAACTGAACTTTATTGACTGTGTTGACTATCTTTTTCCAGCCCTTTTATTATTTTATTGTAATTAATTATTTGCATGCAATTAAAAACTATTTTTTAATGATGCCAAAGAAGTATTAGGTACTTCTCACGTGCGTACATAAGTACACGCACCCATTTTTTTTAATGGTTAGATATGCTTTATTATATTGTAAAAGTGTGAAATTTATTAGTATAAATGATATAGTTTTTATGAAATAAGTATCACAAAACATTTAAGTGTCATATTTTTTTGTGGAATAATATGATATCATTATGAATAAACATACCTAATTCAATAAAACAAAATAATAAAAAAAACACCAAAAATACTTTTTTAAAAATGAAATGGGCCAAAAAAACTTATCAAAACTTGTATCTTTTATGGCACACATTCATTCTTGTGCATTTACATACTTGTTCTCTCTTATAGTTGTACACATTATTATGAATTCTTATAACTCTCTGTGAAGTTTCGTGTCTAACATTTTTTGCTGCCTCGTGCCCATGTGTTATTTTTTTGTGCTAACTATTTCAGCTATTTTTCAAGACATGATTTTAGGTATTTCATTTGTTTGCTTAGTACTTATGGCGGAGGAACGTGCTTATGCCAATGTACCATACATATCTTTTTTTTTTCGATACTATTTTAGCTTAAAACTTACACATAACATAATACATTATTAAAGTTTGTTTTTTTAATTCCAAGAGCAAGACAAGCTGCTATTTGTTAAAACTGAAGCAAATTGGCACAGTGTTGAAACCTTGGGACTCACATTCCAAAGAACTCTGGGTTCAAACCCCAGCCTGGCTATCAGTTTTCCATGAATGCCTGAAATATCTCCAATAAAATGCTGCTGTGGTTCATTAGTGTAGATCATGGCTGATTGGTTTCCCAATATCCTTGTCCTGTGCAATGTGTTATCACATCATTTTTTATGACCTCACCATTAATCAAAAGTTAAGTTAAACACATGTATAAAAAAATTAAGATTGGTAACAAACACTTAAGCATATGCATGTCTTCCAGCTGTTTGTGAATTTTTTTTCTTTTTAAATTTTAAGTGGATACAAACAATAATCAAATAAATCAAGAAAAATATTTCACAATGCAATGTTTTAACATTTAATTTAAATTCAGCATACAATACACATGTTCGATTTGTATAAACTTTACTGTACATGGCAAAATTTAAAACAGATTTTAAGAAACTTCTAATTTTTTTGTAATAGATACAGGTACCTAATTATTTACAGTATTGTTGCATTTACGGAAGGGAACACTTATTCGTTTACCTCGAAATTATGTTCTTTCACATGTCACTCTGATTTTTTTTTAGCATCATGTTTGCTTAAAAATGTTTTTGACAATTATTTCCCACAGTGCCGAGAGTGCTCGATGGAGAGTTTGTCATAGACAACATGGAGTTCGAGCCTGAGCTGGGTCAGCAGGACTCGAGACAGTTTCAGAAGTTGGCATCTTCACTGGAGAAGGAGGCGAGTAAAACATATTGTTCTTACCAGCAGTATGTTATCAGCTACCTACTTAAATAACTTAACAAAACAGAAATAGCTTTTGTTTGCAACTTGAGCATCTTGGTGTGGTGCAAATGTTTTAATTAAACAGCGTAAGTTTTAACATTGAAGTACAATTGTTATTTCTGATGAACAGCTTACAAAATTTACATAAATGTGACATTTCACTCATCAAATTTAGTTTTTTTTAAAATATCAGTTATTGTAATTATGAACCTGTTTAGATAGTTGTTGTACCTTGTTATATGGGATCTATAAATCTTGCGGCATAAATTTTTCTAATTTATTCAAAGTCTATGTACTGCTGCAGAATTCATCTTCACATTCAGTTAGATTTACTTACGCTATTTTACAAGACCTGAGTCCTTTGAGAGTTTTGTATTATGACATAAAATACCAAAATCATTTAATGTGATACCATATTGTAGTATCTAGTATAATGTTAACAGCACAAATTTTGAGTGTACCTTATCATGAAATCTTTTTTGGTTTCAGTTGGAAAAAGCCCTATTTGACTACCAGTCCCTGCACTATGGCGCAGCAGACATCAGTACCAAAGTCCTGCAGTTTTCGTAAGTACCGTTGCTTCAAATGAAATCCAGGCGTTCATAGACTAGGTTAGCAATCATGAGATATTAATTTTGACTCACTTTATAAAAAGTAACATTTTGTTACTCACTTTTACATTGGGAGAATCTCTGATTACAACTTTTAGTTTGTGCATTTGAGGTACCGGCAATAAAAATGCTCTGGGAATCAGACTTTGAAAAATCAACTCTCAGCTTACAAATAAACTTGTTAGACGTGCAAGTCTAAATTTTTCTTGTAACTCACACAGTGAGGAAGGCAAGTTAATATTAAGTAGTTTAATAACTTTAGTACAAAGCTTCGACTAGCTCAGATTGGTCCGTCTGTTGCATGTGTAAACGCTTGATGAAATTTTAATTGAAGGTTGAAATATTATTTATGTTTCAGAAAAAAATGTCGCTGTCAATCATTGATCACTGAAATAAAGTCTCTCAGACACAGATTTTTAGTAGTCACAAGTCCCAATGACCATCATCTTTTGATCACAAAAAACAAATATACATGAGGAAAATACAAACTGGTTGCACAAAAACATCTTCGCTGGATCCAAAACATAAATTTACTGTTTTTTGGTACAGAAAGTTAAAAAACATACCTGTGCATTGGTAAATCTTCTGGTTGCTTGCAACTCACGGAACAAGCCAGACACAAGTTACTCTATCATCATTGTGGGCTGTTACCAAAACTGTGACAAAAATCTCTAAATAAAAGTACGAAAACACTAAGAAGAAGTTTAAATATACACAGTGTAGCCCCGATCACAGCCATGAAATTCACAAAAAATATGGAAGTCTTAGTGAAATGGGCATTTTAGTTCCCGTCAATCGAACATTGTCGTACTGAAGTTTTCAAAAGACATAGCAGATGAACACAACTAGGTTACCAGTAAAAAATAAAAATAAAAAATAAAAAATTGGAGCGAGTCTTTTAGTAGTTGCCAGTGATCTGTAACATCTAACCTCGGTAACAAGCAAAATTCATGTGTTCTCATGTTGCAAATACACTTATAATACGAAACTTGGAGGACAAAATATTTAATACAGGATTCTTTAAAATAATGCAGTGCAATTTAATTTTGTTTTCAGCTATATTTGTTGATGCGAATCACACTTAGCTTCTGCACCTGCTGCTAGAATTTGCTGCTAGAGCAATTATGTTGACTATTGAATCATTGATTTGCAGAGCGAAATTTTAAACTATATAATGAAAATGCTCCGATAATAGTGAAAAATACTTGAAAAAATTACCAAACCCCAGCTTTGGACCTGTTTTTGACAAGGAATTTTATTAAAATAATACCCTTCTTGCTAAAACTCATTAGGCAGTTCATGCTATAAAGTTTTCCTTTGGCTTTGTGAACTTTGGTTCGTGCATCTTCCACAGGTGGCAGCACCGTGGTTACCCATTTCTGTTCCATTCAAGAAATCACTCCAACCAAATGACGTATAAAAGAGCTAAGATGTTTACACATCAAAAATACATAAATATAATGTTCATAATACGTTGAAATTAAAATAAGTAGGCCTACATCAAAACAATGCCCATAGTTTATAATGTTGGAAAATTACATTAAAATGAAGTTAAAGTGAAATTTTTTAAAAGTGGTTATTGAAATGGGTTTGTGTTTATGTACTTTGGACTAGGGGATTATGTGTGATTGCAACAAACATTTACAAGAATCCCTTTAAAAAATTATTTATATTTAGAAAATTTTCTTGCTTGTTAATTATAAAAATTTTTAATATCTCAACAGCGTTTGAGTACTTTTTAACTGTTCCTCAAACAAATGTGATTGGTACAAATTGCTAAGCTCTCTGCACGTGGCAAAGATAGTGCACAGCAACGTGATGGAAGGAGAAATTATGTTGGACATTAATAAGTTCTCAGTTCAGTGGCACTAACAGCAATTTATTTTGGGGAGAAGCTGCAGTTTTCCGAAGATAAGACAATAAAAATTAGTCTTAAAAGTTTTAAGTGTTACAGTCGAGCAAATTGCAGTGTGGGATAATTATGAGGCTTCATAGGATTGGTACAAATTTAAGTATTTTATATATTTACAGTAGAGTCCTGCTGATTCGTATTGCATGGGACTGGACTCTGTACAGATCGCAGAAAGTTTGTATTATACTGAATTTATTTTAAAAAACACATTATAAATTTTTTAATGGGTTAAATTATTGAAATCAATTATTTTCCTTCCTAAATAAAACCTTTTGTACAGCTTGATTTTAGTTTTAATACTACTGTTTATGTAGATATAAGTTTTTATTCTACAAATTGATGTAGGATTAACGAAACAAATTTCTGATTAAAATGATTTTTTTTTTTTAAATCTTGTCTGGATTTACTGGATGTCCAAATGAGCGGGGCCCAAATTACCAAAAATCTACTTTACTAAATCAATAAAAAAAAT
Organism: Bacillus rossius redtenbacheri; assembly: GCF_032445375.1. Taxonomy (NCBI): domain Eukaryota; kingdom Metazoa; phylum Arthropoda; class Insecta; order Phasmatodea; family Bacillidae; genus Bacillus; species Bacillus rossius. The sequence goes on from NC_086333.1 coordinate 56,967,089, forward strand.
TCTGTACAAAACATATTGGTGAAATGTTGCTCTAAGTTTTGGGCTCTTGTAGTTTTTATTTTAACTACAGCCACTCAGGGCACGATGCTCGCTATGTTTGCGATGTTCATTATGTTAGTAAAATATAGCCAGCCGCATCTCAGGTGACACTGACCACACAAAGCTGTGTTCGCTATGTCTGCAATTTTGGTGACGTCGCCAGGTGTTTGGTTCTCGGCTGTTTTTCTAAAACGTCGCTGACTTCGTGCATGCACAGATAAACAAAAACATTTGTTTTCGCACAAAATTGTGCTGTACTTCTGTGTTTGCTTTAAATTAGTATCATGTCGACAGAAAATTTAATTGAAGGAGTACGAAAGTATCCATGATTATGAAATAAATCAAAAGAAAACCATAGATAGCAGGATATGCTGGATAATACCTGGGATTTGATTTCAAAAGAATGCTATCAAAAAGGTTTTTATTCTGAAATAATCCATAAATTTGGCTCCGTCCCCATGCAACTGCTTCATCAAAATGATAAAATTGTCCAAATTAATATTTTTCAGATTAACTTATTGAACCCCTTTTTAGTATTACATTTACATATTGAGAGCCAGCAGAATACTATCATCGTCGGAATCATTACTTGAATCCCACAGAATGTGTCACTCCGACATTGTGAACTAGACTATCCTGTTTGGCCACCTGGCGCAGCGAAAATAGCAAACATCGCAAACATAGCATAGCTGTCTGTGTGGCCTCGGCTTTAATGTCTCGTCTAATTTAGATGGTTAACACACAAATATTCTGATCAGGGAGATTGTAAGGAACCAACCAGCATTCGTCCATGAAAACTGATATCAGGATTGTCCCAAGCACGATTATTACTGGAATGCAAATGCGTACCACTGCGCCATCTCGCTCCTGCTTGTCCAGTAATTCAGTGATTATTGCAGGGAGGGTCCATTCTTGCGAGCGCCCCATGGCTCCGTTACTCAAAGCAGCCCGATGACGCGTGTCCCCAGGCCCGGCAGCGTGGTGGTGAAGTTCCGCATCGGCTGGCTGTTCAAGGCCGGCCTGCGCAACCCGCCGGACCCCATCCAGAAGGACGACGTGCGGAGGAGGCTGGAGGAGCACCTGGAGCGGCACGGCGGCTTCCTTGAGTCCTACCACCTGCCGCCGGCGTCCATCAGGGCCGGGTGTAAGTGGCGAGCGACGTCGACTGTCGACTGCTCTGTTCCTGCCCCACCCCTCACCAAGTCGTGCTGATGTGCTTCTGTGCCTCTGTGCCTCTGTTGTGCTTGTGCTGCAGGCCCGTCGATAGGGGACAGGGGTGTGTAACCCTCAGGGTCTGAGCATAAAGGCAGAGGCCCCGGTTGAGTTATGTTTTTATTCTTATGTTTACCATGGTAGTAGGCCAAAAATTAAGATCCTGTTGCTACTAAAATTCATTGGAAAACTTACATGTTGTGCAGTTTTTTCCCAGAACACTTTTGCAGTTATGGGCACGGTAACTTTTAGTCTTTATATATATATATATATATATATATATATATATATATATATATATATTTGCAGCGTTTGAATTTTTTTAAAAAAATTGCACATCTTCAATTGTAGGGGCCAACAAAACTACTTGCTACTGGGCCCTTAATTTCTCTTTACAGCATTGTAGTTGTCAAACTCGGATTTATTCTCAAGTTGACACTGCCGTGAGCCAATGGATTTTCTTGAGGTGCTCCATTCCCCAACCCCACCGAATGCATTCCGTCTCTGCCATCCTTTCAACCCTCATCTGTCCCTGCTTACTTCAATGTCGACAAGATGTTATATCCTAATTCATTAATTAATCTAATCATTCATTGTATTCCTGAATTCATATTTTTTTTCTGAAGGAAATGTGTATTAGGGGTCGTCCATTAAACACGTGATGTTTTTTAGCAAATTTTTAACCCCCCCCCCCCCCCTCCTACCCCCTAGTGATTTGTGGTGAGGTTTCAGACAAACAACCCCCCCCCCCCCCCCCCCCAATACATCACATGTATTTTTTGGTGCAAAATATTTTTAAAAATTTCAGAATATTATCTTTAAATATAGGTATAATCTAATTTCATTCTGGAAAATTAAGCACAGTGATAAAAATGTCCAGACACACATTTAGGTTGCAGGTTTATTCTCACTGGCATAAAAATAATAAAGGAAAGGCTTATATGTGATTTACGCATGTATTCGGCGCCGAAATCACAGTCTTACTAGCGACTGGCAAGCCGAGCCGGGTGGTTCATGTTGCGGCGGGCGGGGATATTGTTGCCTGGCTACGGCGAGTCAAGGTCACGCGTCGCTTTTCGGTTTAGTAGAAATCGGACGAAAAAAAAATACACGTGATATCTCTCTACACCCCCTCCCTTGTGATATTTGGTGATTTTTCCTGACCCCCTCCCCCCCCCCCCCCCCTCTTTCGAGCCTCACGTGATTAATGGACGATCCCTTACATGCATGCTACTTTACATATTTGTATAAACTTTATCTTCCAAAAGAGAAAAAAATAACAATGTTGTGTAAATGAATACTATAGCTCTGAGATCAACATTACATGTTTAAGGTTGCTGAAATGGTGTAATGCATTTCAGAGATTTTTTTCCCTGAAAATGTCTTCTTTGCTGACAAGATAGTTAATTTACCCCCATAAATTCTCATTCGTGGTCTGTGATGTTGCAGACACCCCTAAAATTATTAAATCTCCATGTATTATTCTAACAGATGTGATGTTAGTCTTATTTTATTGCTGTCTCAAGCAGAGAGTTGGGCATTGGTTAGACCATGCGTTGAGAAAGTTGAATGATATATATGTTCAAAACCTGCTTTTTTTTTATTACATGGACAAGAGCAGTGGTGAACCTAGAACCGGGGGGAGGGGAAGCGTGTTTCTCCAGAAAATATTATTTTATCATTGTAGGTAAAAGTAAGAATGGATTGGTAGGGATTACAGCTCCTATCCACCCCCTCACCAAAACATATTTTTTTTCTCCATAGATCAACCTCTGGATCAAATGTACACCCGTATACCCCCCCCCCCCCCCAACCGTGAAGGAAAATAAAAAGTTTTTGTAAATATAATTGTAATCTAAGCTAAGTTTTAACGTATCTGTAAGGTCCAGCGGTAGATAAAGAATTTTTTTTAGGGGGATACTTGGAAAAAAAATAGGAGATTAAAATTAAAAGTTTGAACACGTGTATTAAAAAAAAATTACATTTCTATTGAGACTAACATACTGACATATTGATCTACAGAAGGAGCCATGGGTGGCATGGTGGGTTTCACAGTTGTAGTTGCAGGTGATGCGTCAGCTCACCTTGCATCACAGAGAACTACAATCCATTCTAAATTTTTTCCCTTTATCTTTGGGAGGGATTTATCCCTCCTATCCCCCTCCCCCTTGCTTCCACCACTGCTGTAAATAATAAATTAGTAACTACTTTATAATTTTTTCCTCGTGGAAAGGAGGAAGCTAGAGCTCATTCTTGCTTGCAGACGTGATCGACATGTGCCAGTTCAACAACGGCCAGTGCTCGAACGATTGCGTGTTCGACCGCCGCAGCTTGGACTTCGCCTGCGGCTGCCCGCCGGGTCAGGCGCTGGACGCCACCGGGAAGAACTGCTCTGCGGAAAGTAGGTTGAGCGCTTGTGGCGTGATGGACGCCATTTTTATTCATGTAGGGGAATACTGCGCATCGGACATCTGCAATCTTGATCACTAGGGGCTTCGGAAGGGATGAGGGGACAAAATCCTGGAAAGAAAACAAATTAAAAAAAAAATAAAACTTTTAAAATATTGCAAATACAAGTATGCTTCCTTTGATTTTTGGTTTTAAGTATCTTTTTGGTTGAGAGATTTTTTTTTTCTCAAAAGAGTTCAGCCTATAATGAATCACTACAAGCTTTTATTTGCTGTTCTTGAATAGGCCAGCTCTTATCCAAAAAAAAAATATTTTTATCTAATTTGAGTGAATTGGTGTTAGAAAAATATATAGCATATCCTATATAGATACTGTTTTATTAAATATAATGTTGTGAAACAATTTGTTTAATATTTAGTGTAAGATACCTTTAAGAACAATATTGCTGAGCAAGTAAGCAGACTAAAAAAGCAGATAGTTTTATATTTTAACTGTGTACTTTTGTGTGTGGTTGTTATGACAAAATTTAAGCAGATGATTGTAAATGGATATAGCTGGTTAGGTAATATTATTGACTTAAGTATTTCTTAAGACATATTTTAGTGTTAGTGTACTGGATTTTTCTTACATACAGTCAAACCTTAATAATACCAACCTGAAGGGACCACAAATTAATCACTTAAAAGTAATAAGTTATTAAATAATTACGTAATAAAACAAATTAAAATAAAGTTAGTAATATTTTTTCTCATTTAGTACCTGCAAAACACACCTAATAAAATATAATTTGCTCCAAGGAAACTTGCATACAATTTTATACTGCGACAAATGTAATTTTTTAAGCATTGTAAAATACATTTTTAAGATAGCTATACCTGTGGCTGAAAACCTTTTGTACATTACTACTTTTTAAAGGGATTCAAGACAAAAATAACACAAAGGTTTAGGAACTACTACCTGAAAAAAAAATTACCATCATTTTGGAAGATTCTGTAATTTTTAAGCTTTTCCCTAACCTAACTTACACTGAACTAAAGCAAAGGCATCAGTAATATTTTAGATTACTTTAGAGTATTTTATATTACTATTATTGATGTGAAAATATCTTATCTCTCGGTATACAGCATTTGGAAGCAGTAATTTCGTCAAAATGGAACGGAAATACAGAACAATGGTGTTGTGTCTGAGCAGAAGTCTTGGAAACCTCAAAAGATGGCAGACGTACGTTTAGTCATATAAAACCCATATATCGTCAATTTGGTTTATATTTGGGTACATACCAAACATATTGGTGTGCCAAATGAAACTTGATGGTAATGAAACTACCCTGGAATATATTTGGTAAACTAAAATAGTTATAGTTGCTACCACAATGGGGGTTGAAGTGTTCGTCGAAGCTTAGGGCGCCACCACATGTATAATGGGCATGTGGACCCGGTTACTCTGTTCTCAGGGCGGTGACGTAGCCCGTGTGTGGCGAGGCCCGTTTCCTCCTGTATCACTAAAAAGCTCCAAAAACTATGTCAGGTGCGTGAAGCTCCTTCCTCTAACAGCATTCGCGACTCACTGACCGTTCATCCTCGCTCGGCAGCGGAGCAGTGACGTCACACCGGTGGGCGCGGGCTGACACACACACACACACACACACACATCGGTAGCGGTTAAACGCCGGGGTTGTAGAGGGTGGGGTGGTGGAAGGAGTGGGCTCGCAGCTTGTAAGGGGGAGGTGGTGGAACATCGGGCTCAGAAGGGCGCAGCCCGGGATGATATCATAGTAAAAAGTAATCCCAAGTTTTAAATTATCTAAAAATAACTGACTTTACAATGATTATAATAAATATTCTCCTTATTGTTTCCCAACAGTCTTGGTAGCATGTTAGTAAGGTGTGAACTTCTTAAGAATGAGTTACACATGGTTCTAATCTTGTTGAAAGAAGAAATCTTTTTAAACTTTTTAATAACCTTATGATATATTATCATATAATTAGTTATACTGATTCAACTCGGTACAATTAAGTTGGTTTGTAGTGAGTATTTACTGACTAATTTCAGCCGTTCAAGCAAAAACAAATACACAAACATATACTTAGTGTTATGTGTTTTAAAATGTTTGAGGTTAATATTTTACTGTAGAAAATTTAAAGTATTAGCTGTTTAATGAAATTTAACTAGATGGAATGTATTTTAATATAATTCCTTGTCGAAAATCAAGTCCAAATCTGGGCTCTATTGGACTGCAACTTTTAAGTTTGAAAAATATTTCAAAGATAGCGCCACGTTCGTAATTCTTTAGAGAACCAACAAAATGTTAAATAACATTGATGCCATGTTCATCCTAACACAATTTTTATGGTTAATAAATTATACATATTTCTTAAGTTGCTATTATATTTTGTTATGACTTTCAAGTTTACATAATATACTCCAGGATAGTTTCACTACCATAAAGTTTACTTTGGCACACCAATACACTTAGCACATACCCTGTGGGTCCACCATCTCGATGACTTCAGCTCATTGCTATAGCAGTTTCTGCGTGCATACGCATTAGACTTTCAACCTGTCACAATTCCATTGTGGAATGTGTGCTTATTTTCAGTTCATTTCTTTTGTGTACTAAAATTTCAACCCTCAATGCACCAAAATAAGTAAGTATAACCTCTAAAACGATAGCACCATATTGTTTAAACAGAATTATAGTCAGGCTTTAAAAAACGGGAAAGAGTTTTACAGGTTTAACCTGAAATGAATACTTTTCATATATTTATCATGCTCTGCATTGATATAAATTATTCTACCTTAAATATTAGGTCAGAGTTTAGAATAATAAGTTTATTTGCAACATGAGAACACCTAAATTAACTCGTTTCCGAGGTTAAATGTTGACCTTGGTACTGGTGAGTACCTACTGAAATCACCGCTCACAATATTTTTTTTAGATTTTATACTTATGTATTTAAAAAAATTACTTAATACTATAAATATTATGTAGTATCTAGAGACTGTGAAAACACTGTATAATGTTAGTTTATTATTAACAGTTCTGTTATTTATGAGCTATCACTTGTAATTATAGAACTTACAAATTTTAAATTTTTATTGAGTTTCTGAATTTTTTTCAAAGCAGGCCAGGAAACTTGAAGGTATGAATAAAATTTTATATTGGTTAAATAATTTGGGTGTTACAGTTACCCCAAAACCTTTAAAGAGTTAGTGTATTTTAAAAACCTCATTTGTGTTCAATTGTATTTCTGGCTTACTGAAACTATTATCTTAATCTCTTGTTGCCACCAAACTCCACATTAGAGCACAACTCTATTTTTATAGTGGTTTTATCACTTATGTACGAAATTATTTCCTTACTCTAGCATCTCTCCTTCCCCTACTTCCAGCTCTATTTCTATTACCATCTTTTTTCTCTTTCTTTGCCTCCTCTTTCCTTCTCTTCATCCCTCATCACTACCCCATTTCTTTTCTCAGTTTCCACCTCTCCTACATTTCCTCCCTTCTTTCCCCCTATTTCATCCCTTCTTTCCTCCTCTTTCATTCCTTTTTTCCTCCCTTCTTTCCTCCCATACTAAATAATATTATAAACATTTAATTTATGGGAAAGTTATACTTGTTCATAACAGTTTTAGTGTCTTCTACACTTCTAGTTAACTTCCTGTCAGCAATAAGCCTTTTACTAAGTAAATATTTTTTTTATTTGCAATGTATTTGTTTAGGTAGATAAATTGTAATAAAATTTTTCTATTACAGATCATGTTCCAGAGAATGAGATTGAAGAACATGAAATAAGAAAAGGTGTTATTCATACTAATACAGAGGTACAGTCACCTGAAATTAGGCCACACACAGAATTACCAATCCCTGAACCTCAGCCTGGTACAGATGTTCCGGTGTCGGAGCCAGAACCACATACAGATGCACCAGCAGCCGAACCTCAGCCAATCACAGATTTGCCAGCCGCAGAGCCTCAACCAATTACTGACATGCCAGCAGCCGAGCCTGAACCAGTTAATAATGTGCCAGCCGCTGAGCCTCAACCAATTACTGACATGCCAGCAGCCGAGCCTCAGCCAATCACTGAGGTGCCGGCAGTCGAGCCTGAACCAATGAAAATTGTGCCAGTAGCCGAGCCACAACCAATTACTGATATGCTAGCAGTCGAACCTCAACTAATCACTGAGGTGCCAGCAGCAGAGCCTGAACCAATTACTGATATGCCAGCAGCCGAGCCTGAACCAGTTAATAATGTGCCAGCTGCTGAGCCTCAACCGATCACTGAGGTGCCAGAAGCCAAGCCTGAACCAATTAAAAATTTGCCAATAGCAGAGCCTCAACCGATCACTGATGTGCCAGCAGTTGAACCTCAATCTATCACTGATGTGCCAGCAGCTGAATCTCAACCTATCACTGATGTGCCAGCAGCTGAGCCTCAACCAATTACTGATATGCCAGCAGCCGAGCCTCAGCCAATCACTGAGGTGCCAGCATCTGACCATGAACCAATGAAAAATGTACCAGTAGCCGAGTCAAAACCAATTACTGATATGCCAACAGCAGAGCTTGAACCTATCACTGATGTGCCAGCAGCCGAACCTCTACCTATCACTGATGTACCAGCAGCCGAACCTCTACCTATCACTGATGTACCAGCAGCCGAACCTCAACCTATCACTGATGTACCAGCAGCCGAACCTCAACCTATCACTGATGTACCAGCAGCCAAACCTCAACCTATCACTGATGTACCAGCAGCCGAACCTCAACCTATCACTGATGTACCAGCAGCCGAACCTCAACCTATCACTGATGTACCAGCAGTCGAACCTAAGTCTATCATTGGTGTACCAGCAGCCGAACCTCAACCTATCACTGATGTACCAGCAGCTGAGCCTCAACCAATTACAGAAGATTCACTTTCCAAACTATTGTCAAGTACAGAGCTCTTTGAAACTGAACTTGGTCCTAGTAGTGATCCATCAAACATCGAAGGTTTATCAAATACTGAGATAATACAAATGGGCCTGCAACCGATGCTAACTCTGCAGCACAAAAGTAACAAATCATCTGAAGCAGAATTATCACCAGGTACAGAACTACCTAATGAGGTACCAGTTGGTAGAGAGTTTAGCCAGTACCATGCTTCAGTTACAGAATATCGGCCAGCACTGCCTGTCACGCCCAATGAGTTAGAGAGTGAAACAAATAATGCATTACATGTGTTGGCTCACAGTGAATCTCACACAGAGCACACTCAGTACAATAATTCTAACAGTGTGACTAATAATGTAGATGATTTCAGTTCAGGAATTAACATAATTCCAGAAGAAGAAACTGAAGTATTTGGTGAACATGTTAATGAAACAGACATTCAAAGTACAGAACATCAAAACTTGCTTCTCACCGAATCCAATTCTTCAGAAATGTCAATCTCGGATCAGTCGATGACCACTGAAGAACTACACAGCTCAGAAAATAGTACAGAAACTCATCCACACGAAAACGAGCTTTATATGGACTATCGTACTCACTCAAATCATCAGAATGAATTGGCTGATTCTTCAGCACATTCACGATCTGAAATGCCAAACTTGGATGTGCAAGAAATGACTACGAATGTAATGGGAAATTCAGAAATAATCAACACTACTGAGGAGCTACCTGGTACAACAGAAATTTTACATTTTCTTGGAAATGTGTCTGAAAAAGTGGAACATGGTAGAGAACATGAAATGCTGGATAGCTATCACCCCATGGATCCGTTTTTTAACATTACAAATGAAGTTGATGGACGACGTAAACTCTCAAGAGTTGAGAACGAAGTTACACACGGTGACGTAAATACCACCCCCTTGGTTGGAACTCCTGACATAAGAGAAGAACATAACATTTCGTCTGAAATGTTTCCGACAAATGATGAAAGAACACAGCTAGAAAATAATATAAATAAGTACAACCTTGATATTAATGATGAAACACTTTCAAACTTGGGTGACATACTAGGTCACAATGAAAGTGATAACAATAGTTTAAGAAATCAAAGTGAAAATTATTTTAAATCTGGTAATGAGACAGCTGCTAAAGATATAATTTCCTCCATACAAAACAATGTGACGCTGCTTACAGGTGAAGACAAAAATGTTCTTGAAAGAAAGACACATCATGAAAAAGATCCATCACTACAATCTATGCACACATTGGTTTATGGACAAGATTCAGATGAAACGCTTAACGACACCAATGAAAATGAAACAAGCACAGAGTTTGACGAAAATTTTAGGAACATTGTAGAAGAACCTGGGTTTGTTCTCGTAAACCTGACCAAAGTAAACAACCTGTCAGAGTCTGTTTCTGCAACAACAAATTCTAATGAGGTGAATGAAGAGCCAACTGAAATCCATGAACTTGAATCTGATGGAAAGAACATGTCAAGCGGTAGCGCTAATGCCAAGCCAACCGTTGATGTGTTGCAAAATAATGCCACACAGAGCCTAGATACCACAGAAGATTCTGAAAATCATATTAAGGAAAATTTGGCTTCAGAAAAAGATGCACATAACTCAACGTTGAAGGACAACCATAGTAATTCTGTTTCTCATGAAGATAATTTTAAGAAACGTCCTAGGCTTGATGATGATGAAATGTTCATGGCGAATCCTCGTGAAAACAACAGGACAGAAGTGATAGACGAAGATGAAACTATGTCTGTCTGGCAGCCTTCTGGGGAAATGGAACATTCTAATATTGTGAATGATGATGTACACAATGCTTCTGAAGTACTAAACCCTTCAAAAATTAATGAAACATTAATCAAGGATGATAAAGGAGTAAAAGATGAGACGGGACCACCAAATGATGTACTGAGTGAACAGATTAATTCAGGAATATCTCATGGCCTGATCGATAGTAGACAGAATGATTTCAATACTACAAATCCTGAGATGACTGCTACAAGAAATGAAAATGGAGTGTCTTCAAACGGGGGTGCTAATGTTTCATCACAGGAAAATGACATTGATGACATCTGGAATGATCATTCTAACATGACTAAACAAAATTCAGGGAATAATGCCACAGCCAGACTTTCATCTCAGATCCCCATGCAACAAGATTTTCCTGCAGGTGTCGAGGAACAAGAAATTAATGCCAGTACATCTCCGAAAATTCCAACCAGCTCAAGTGAGACTTTAGCAGCTGATAATGACTTGCTTCCAATTAGTCAACCTTCAGAGGCTGATCAGGGATTGGATAAACCATTGTCTGTAATACCTCTAGAAACATACCAAGGAAATAATTCTACTGATATACATGAAGGAACAATTCCCTTCAAAGTAAGCAACATGACAGTTAACTCTGTAGCAGACAATGCAACAGAACTTCCTGGAACCGTAGGGATTGTGCCAGAGGAAAACCCACATATGCTTGCAACTAATGAAACGAGAGATACAGTTTTGCCAACCATTTATTTGGCTAACAGTAATGTGACTGCAGCTACCGTACCATTGAAAAGTCCTGTGGAAAGTGCTAATATTACAGAGAATAGGAATACAATCGCAAGTTCCGGACCAGAAAGCATTAACATCGTTTTTCAACCTGAAACATTAGCTACAGGCTCTGATACAAATTATGGAATTGTAAAAGAAGTTACAGAGCCAAAAGTTCAGGGAGGTGGGAATTTTACATCAGCTGGTAAAAGTGACGACTTGCGCACATTCATCTCTGAGGATCTAGAGAACAAGCTTGTGAATCATGTTGATGCAAGTCATACAACGCCTTCAACAAAAGAGCATTTTGTTGAGGTGTTGCGTATTCCACCAACAACAGACGGGAACACAATCCCTCCTACTTCGCATGGTGTTTCACAGTTGGGTGGTGACTCAGTCATGGAAGACATGGCATCATTTAATTTGAGCAGTTCACAATCGCCCATAGATGAAACGGTACTTGTGGACAAGGTGAATTCAGAAGTACTCATTGATAAAACAGAAGTGAAGAAAAAGGATTTGAGCAATGTCAACAACAGTAAAAAAACAACTAAGGCAACCGAAACTAATTCATCTGACGATGAAGGAACTTCCACGGGAAAATTAACTAACGGCATTTTTGATAAGAAAGGAAAATATGATAAAGATCCAAATAGAAAGGTTGAGAGGATAGCCGTACTTGAAACTAATGAGGAAGTGCTTAATAGCTCCAACAATTCAACGTCATTGTTAATGACTTTAACAAAGGCAATGACAACAGAAAAAATCCCTGAAGATCAAGATGCTTTAGATGTACAAGATGAAAATGAAAACGCTCTGCACATTATTTCGGATCCTAGTGAGGAAATAAACAATGTCAGTGAGGGTAACGTAAAGGAGAGCAAGCGAGAAAAGAAAAAATCGGACAAAACAACTATAAAAGAAGCAGTGACTGAGAAAGCATTGAAGACATTAGTTCTGAATTCCAAAAATAGCAGCACCTTTGACATGGCTAACGAGTCTGTAATACCTGAGAGAGAGATTCCTATCATTGGTCAAGAGTTTCTTGAGAATACTTCTTCAAATGTATCTTTTGAAAGAAACAACAGTCATGATGTCCAAGATGTCAAAATCCATGTTTCAACTTCAGCCAAGGAAAATGTCATAGACGATCAGCCATCGGCCAACGGCAGGTTGGAATTGCTGCCAGGTGACGGTGGACTGCCAGAGAATGTGGTGGCGCAGACCCTGAAAGTGGAGGGGGAGAGCCCCAGGCAAGACGGCACAAGCATGAACGTAGCTGCGAACTCCTCCGGGTCCGATCCTCCGATGGAGCACCCCACAGAGTCTCTGCTCAACGACCCTGTCACCTCCGAGGTTGATGACACACCTGTTAGGACAGTCTCAACGATGCCCACCATAACGGCCAATGACTTCACCAAGCTGCTGGCGGCCGTCGGAATTTCCCAGATGAATGGCAGCACCCAGGATGTGGCGTCAGTTACTTTCTCCAAGTGCGCAGCGGGTATGTATTGTACATGATTAAGAAACTTGTATGATTGTTTTGTACCATAGATAATTTAAAATCATGTAATATTTGTGGGTTTGGTTAGTTTAAATAAATCCGAAACATTCTCAACCGGTCAATACATTAATTTACAATCGTGGAACACACAACTCGTTCAATAATCACAAGAAGATGTTTGTTAACTTATTTACATAACTTGGGTTGTTACTCATGTCCATCTTAGAACAAAATCTTTTACATGTGGTTTAATTATAATTTTTCACTAATGCAAACTAAATCGCAACAAAATTTACATAGTGAAAACTAACATAAAGGCAGGCCACTTTGTATGTTCATGTGCTAATGTCAGAAGAACACGTCTGTAGTTTGTCCAAGTTGTACTCAACGTCTTGAAATCAACTTCCGTCATTCTTGTAATTGACCACACAAAATAGAATCTTGAACGTAGCCTGTCTCACACATGATCTGACAAAAAAAAATATTAGGATAATAATTTAGAATATTAAAGGCCTTCTCAACTGAAAGAAAACAATTAGCCCCTGATTTCATTTCGCTTGAACTTGTAAACTCTACTGTGAAGTTTTATAAAAAAATGGTCTTATCTCCTAAGACATGAGGGTAATTGCTCAATGATTTTTTGTTTACTTTTTCCAAAAATTTATTCAGAAGTGCCATAAGATAGAGTAGGTACAGGAAGGAGTGTGACCTGAACACAACATGGTAGATCTCGACCAGTGGCGTAGCGTGCCATCTCGGCGCCTGGGGCGGGAAACCCATTTTGCCGCCCCCATTCTATAGGTGCTTAGTTAAAATTAAATTTCACATGCAATGAGGTACCTTTTATTGAAGTTAAAATAGGATGAGCGGTTTTACAAGCGGATTCTACGGGCCTTATGAGCAGCGAAGTCAGAAATAACTTTGTCAAAATCAATATTAGCAGCCAATTCTTGTTCAATCGACAATATAGTCAAGTTTGATAGTCTATCGGAGTTATGTTCTTATATATTTTTAACGCCTTTTTGGTAATTATATTTAATTTTCGGAGCTCCGAAGTATATGATCAAATTATAATTTTTCGGGGGAATTGTTAAAGTATTTTTTTAGTACTATTATATAGCTATTTTTTATAAGTAGTAATAGGGTATGTATTTTATGATGGATGCACCGATTTGTGATGAAACGATTTTATGATATATATATATTAAATGTTGTCATATAAATTTTGTGTCTTTTTAACTTGCTGCCTCCTCTCACTGTTCGCAACCTTATTAGTATTTTTTAAGCCTGCTATTAGTTTGGGTTTTAATATTTTTTTGGGTTTACCTGCGCTCGCGGTACGGGGCAATATAGGAGTTTTACTGTGTCCCGGCTTGCGGAAGTTGTTTGGTTTGCCCTGGGTTAAGGTCAAACTTTACAGTACAATGCGTAGTACTAAATTCAATGAGTGCGAAAGAGAGGCATCGACACGGGCCGATGCGTGAAACAAAAGATTTTGTATGAGTAATTAACATAATAAGGAGTGCCGCTCAACTCGGCACGCGCGCGCCGGGCGGCGCGGCGTGATGCGATGTTGCTGTTCGTATGTAAACAAACAAACGTTATAAAGAGCTCTGTCAGTGATTTCGCAGTTTTTCTTTTAAATAAATATTAAAAAATAGTTGGTGCGCAAAATTTTAGATAAAAATGGAACATTATAGTGTGTCTGACACATGTAATGAATGAATCATAGATCAGATCTCAACCCGCTTCACCGGCGACCCGCCCCCGCGGGCTGCCGCCCGGGGCGGGCCGCCCCCTCCGCCCCACCCACGCTACGCCACTGATCTCGACCGAAGTGAAGGTTGCCTTGCCACTTTCATCATTCTTGAAGTTAGAAAGGGGCCATGGTTCTCGAGTGTACGTATCACTTGCCTACCAAAGGCGATCCTGGTTCAAGACCCGCTGGGGTTTTTAGATCTTTCACAAGTGGGGAACTTGGCGGACTTCGCTTTAAGCCAATGAGTAGAGACAATATTTTATGGTTTTATTTTTAGGCCAATATCGTTTATGGAACAGGGGATTTTGGTGTTTTTATTTATTATTCTGTTTTATTCATGAAGAAAACATTTTATTGAAAACATATAATACTTATTTCTCTAAAACAGTGTCATTTTAAATGATAGATGATGCACTCGGAACAATAAAAATAAATCTACAAGTACTTGTTCAAAAAACAAAAAAGTACCTACGTTGTAATGTACAAAATAAATTACTAATAACACAGTCAAATAATTTTTCTAATCTACTTAGTACATATATTATTGTAAAAACTTCATGCTAAATACATTACATTCATTGAATTTAATGATTATGTTTTTGTGATTAAACTTAATTTTTGATTAAAAATACTGATTAATTTCATGATACCATTGTTTTATAGTGTATTAACTTACATTTCAGTTTTTCATAGTGTATTGAAGTGATTTCGGTGTTATTTTGGTTTTATCGCAATCCACCATATAATCTTGACCCTAACAATGAGTTATCTCAGGTACTTCCATTTTATCCAACTCATTTATTATGTCAGAATTCTGTTGTCATGTAATCATACCTCATTGTTACTTATGGTTTTAATGACAATGAGATATTCAAGACCTAAATAATTAATTATAAGACAAAAACATGCACTTTGCACATGATTTTCAGTTAACTGTAAATTACCTTTTTTAAAAAAAAACCTCATTAGAGTAGGCCATAATTTTCTGAACAAAATCATGTGAAAAATGGATAGGGTCACAGTATTGTATTGTATTTGTTTTAAAGAAAACTATCTGTAAGTCTCATGTGAAACTTTGTACAGCAGATCCATTAATTTGTAAGTTTTGTGTGCTAACATAACAACCCTGACCTTGAACCCAATGGAACGCTAATAAATGATTGACTTCTCGAGCTGAGCTCCAATTGAGTCACCATCTGTGTAGTTGACAAGGACTACATTATTCATCTTTATAATCTATAAAAGTAATGATCATTTTTTTCAGCAATCTACAATGATGCTGTGAAAGTTTGTTTAACACTTCAGGGAACACATTTCACACCAAAAGAGATTGTTTATTTCAAAAACATGTAAATAGCATATATATATTTTTTTTAATGTTAAATTTTTAGTGGGTTGAAATATTTTTTTTTTAATATTAAACTTCAGTTTTCTTGCACTCACATTATTTTATTTTTGACATTTGAATTTATATTTATTTTAAGCACTCTTCTAAGAAAAAAAATTTGAAATTCAGATTCAATAAAACATGGATTACATCCACCCATAATTTGTATGTCGTTCAAGAAGGCATTAAGGGGCCCGCCTCGTCAGGGGTGTATGTGTCTTAGTGAGGCGGGATGATAAGTGCGATGCTCGATGGTATTTCTAGCGCGGTATCACCTCTAAGCGCAAGGCTCTGAATTGACACGTAGTCTTCTCGTCGTCACAGGATAACTGTGAAATTTTAGCGGTGACCGCAACATTATATGGCGGATAAATGAAGATAAAGGTGTAATGCAAGTCCCTTAAGTGCTTTTAATAATCTGTACTGGTTGTTTTACGCCTAAAAATCAACTCTTAAAACATGCGTTTTAGCCATTTTAACTCTTCTAGAAATACAGTTTAAAAACATGATCCGAAATTAAAAGTACTTTTCGGGGCCTCAGCAAACTCTTAAATGCTTTTCGTAAATATACCCCACTCGGATATCTCGAGTAGTTTTGAAATCGCGTTGTTTTTCCTGAAGCTCTTGCGCACCGTCTGTGTGACCAGGTAGGCGGAGCCATTAAAGTACGAAAGTTGTGGTCTGATACGTTGTCTGGGGTTGGCTCGCCGCGAGCAGGTCAGTTCCAGTGCGCCAACGGCACGTCCCGGGAGGGGGCGTACTGCGTGGGGCTCTCCGCCAAGTGTGACTCCGTCAACGACTGCTCGGACGGCAGCGACGAGGTGGGCTGCGTGGGGGACGGCTGCCCGGGCAACTTCCAGTGCGCCAGCGGGCAGTGCCTCAAGAGGCACCTCGTCTGCAACGGCATGACCGACTGCGAGGACGGCAGCGACGAGGCGGACTGCGGTGAGTGTGCTCGCTCCTCGACGATCGTCCCTTGGCGCTCCGTCCGGCGTTCGTGTTCAAGACTGTCTTCCCGAACTTCACTCGGACATAACACATCATAAAATACTTAGACACTTCCTTATTTTGACCCTTGAATTTTCTTCAAACATTTTACGTGATACTTCTGTGTTTAAGGTTTAGTCTCGCATACCTCATCAAAATTTTTCTTTCATTTTTTTTTTGTAAACCTTTAATTTAAGGGATATTTATTAACTCACCACCTTCTTGCATTTGTTATTCGTCCCAAATATTTAAACAGATATTTACTCAGTGTAGTAATATTATGGGTGTAAACAGTTGTGCAAGTGGTGATGATAATTACGAAGGCTTGTGTGCCTTTTTACACCAATGATATTACACTAAGTGAATATCTGTTGAAACTAACCGTGGCAGAACAAAAAATGCAAGGAAATTTTTGAATCAAAATTTTAGAAATGGCCCTTTTATAAAAAACAAATAATAAATGAAAACAATGAACATGGCGTGCGAGACCCAAGCCTTAAGTGACTTATTTATTTATAACCTGTGAATGGTGATAATGAAGCAATAGTTCTTTCAAATTCATTGAACAACTACATGAGGGAACTAACTTAACCTCGCACACCTCAGTAAGTTGGAATGACGAAAATTGTAAATGTTTCACCGAACGTTCCTGTGGCAGCACCTGCACTTTTTTTTTGTTTCTTCTTCCAGACCAATGGAAGTGCTTGTTCGACGAGTTCCAGTGTCCGTCCGGCCGGTGCATCCCGGTGCTGTGGCAGTGCGACGGGAAGCCCGACTGCGCCAACCACACGGACGAGTACAACTGCCAGAGTGAGTACGACCTCGTTCGCAGCGCTCCCAGGCGTGACTTTCAGTACTCGCCAGTGATGCGAAACATCTAACCTCGGTAACGAGCGAATTCGTGTTTTCTCGTGCTGCAAATACAATTATAATATGAAACTCGGACACAAAATGAACGTAGAATTCATTTATAATATTGCAGAGGTTGATAAATGTATGAAAATTGTGTTTCCAAATACATTTCTTGATGCAAATCACGTGTAGTTTCCGCACCCGCTGCTAGAATTTCTTTGCCGGAGCAGCTATGTTGAGTATTGAATCATTCAATTTGCAGGACGAAAGATTAAACTCTATAATTAAACTGCTCTGCTAAAGCAAATAGACTTGAAAAAATACAAAACACGGCTTTGGAAGTGATTTTCGACAAGGAATGTTATTAAAATACTGCTTAGCGTGTTAAAATTCAATAAACAGTTAATACTTCAACAATTTCCCTTTGACTATGTAACCTTAGGTTCGTGCCGACACAGATAGCAGCACTGTGGATACACATTTCTGTTCCATGCGATTTATGTTTCATTCATGAAATGCCATATACTAAGAGCTAAGATTTTGCACGTCAGAAAGACAGCTATTGCAGAAGCATATGTCAACAACGAAGTGTAGAGCATTCCCATTAATCTGAAAATTTTTAGAATCAACTGACAGTCATTGCTGTCAAGAACAAATAAATAATAAATAAATGAATAAAGACAGTCTTATGATTGTTCCAACTTTCAACGTATTGGAACAAAAACATTTATATTTTAATGCCTTCTTGAATGAAAATAAAAAAGATAATGAGGCATTGAATCCAATTTTCCTCAAATATGAATAAAACATTTGATTCTTAATAGAGTGCCTCAGTCCAAATATTGATCTCAAAAGTTATGAATAAAACAAGTATCATAGTTATTTATTATTTAAGGAATTATTCAACCAATTAAATTTCAGTAATTAAAATAACAAATGATGTATTTTATATGTGTATGATAAAACAATTTATTTCATAGGTAGTTTCTGTAGAGATAATATATTTACTAGTCCTTGTCAACTTAACAAGGCTAGCATTTCATTTTCTGAATTTTCCTTTCTGAAATATAATTTTTTTAGAATCTTTTTATTTGAATAGGAAATCTTTTGAATACAAAAGATTTAATGGTATTTGAAAAGTCAAGGATTTTATTAGCCTATTGCTAAAGAAAAGACTTGGCAAGAGTTCAAAATCATTCAGATCAACTGGAATTCGCAATAAGAAAGTGTAAATGCTTAAATCTTCCACACCAAACCTTTTTCTCAATTTTTTATACTTAAAATTTATAAGCGAAAATTTATATACGTATATAATGTTGTGTTTTCACCTTGTTTAAATGGACATCAACTCATTACACTGTACGACTATCACATATTTATTCAAAATCGCTCTACTCATTATGTTACATTCACTATCCACCATTACATCACGATCCACTGCCCGCTCTACCACTTCCTTTCATAGATACCAACTCTCATAGATGCCAACATCACATATCACAACACCTTCCCTTTTATAGCAAATACATCCACACTCTTGACATATTACTACAACCCAGAAACAGAGCAAAAGTTAAAACAGTCATCAGTTTGGGGAATCATATTATTTGGTACTCACTAGTCTTTGTATCTTGCTGGCACTTTCACCTCACGTCCACTTTTTGTACGTCTCGACACATTGACCTTTTCCTTACCACTCATCAGTGCTGGTGGGCACTCTCCCTGCCGCACTCTTGACCCTGCTCCCTGCGACTCTCCTCCTGCCTCGTCTTCTGCTGGGAACCCCCGGAACTCATCATCAGAGTCCAGGCTGGACTGTTAAATAGAAACAATCAGTGGAAACCAGCAGAAATTGTACACAAGTCTTCGACTCCGAGATCATACGTTGTCCGTGATCAGGATGGCCAGCACGTGCGGAGGAACTCCCATCACTTGAGACCATCCAGCCTTGCTCCTGAGTTGCATAGGAGAAGGTCCAGCCTGGACTCTGATGATGAGTTCCGGGGGTTCCCAGCAGAAGACGAGGCAGGAGGAGAGTCGCAGGGAGCAGGGTCAAGAGTGCGGCAGGGAGAGTGCCCACCAGCACTCGATAACCCAAATGGGAGCCTGAGAAATTTATAACATCCAAATGGTGTGCTGAAAGTGCAGTACATACTTGATTCCTCATCTAGTTCCACCTGGTAAAACCCATCTTTCAGGTCCAACACTGTGAAAATGGACTTATTGTTCAGCTGGCAGCTCAACTCCTCTAATGTTGGTATCATGTGATACTCCCTGCAAATTGCCTTATTCAGGTCTACTGGATCTAGACAGAGTCTGAGACTTTTGTCGCCCTTTTCAACAACAGTTAGGTTGCTAACCCATCCAGTTGGCTGATCAACCTTGGCAATAATTCCTAGCTTAACAAGCTCGTCCAACTTGATTTTTAATCTATCTCTTAAGGCAAAGGGCACTCTTCGAGGTGGTTTAGCAACTGGCTGAACAGATTTATCTACTACCAATGTGCACTTGTTCGGAATACACCCGACTCCCTGAAATACATCTGCAAATTCTGAGAGGAACTTATCTTCCGATAAAACGCTACTGTGTAAGGTGTGGACAAAACTGCGAGAAACTAACTTCAAACACACGCATCCTGGCAGTCCAAGAATGGGCATTCTGCAGCTACCATCTTCAACAACAACAAACTCCAGGCACTCTTGAGCACCATCTGCTGTATTTACTCCACACATTAGCTTAATGACACCCACTGGTTTCACTTTTTTGCCGCCGAACCCTTCGAGTGTTATGTGTGACCATTTCAACTGGGTTGGGCGAGCCAGCTGCTTCACAATACTCTGTGATATGATATTTACCTCTGAGCCCATATCAAGCTTGAAATATACAGTCTTACCTTCAACCCACATTTCTTGGATCCACTCCTTTCGGCCTGGCTTGGCATCCTCCACCCCGGTCATTGCTTCTGCCACTTCTAATGTGCTGACAAAGAACTCTTCCATCTCACCTCCCGTGAACCTAACCTCTTCAACTTGGTTGGTGCACACGGTTGCAAAATGATTGAACTTCATGCACTTGTAAAAATTTTTTCCAAAGGCAGGGCACTCATTCTTCCTATGTACCCTCCCGCACCTTCGGCACTTAGGACTTCCTTGTTGCACATGCTTCTGTTCAGCCCCCCCTTTGTATGGTACCTGCTGCTGTTCAGTTGATTTCTGCTTTCTTCTATTTCGCCACACAGTTTCAACTGTGCCTCCTCTCGGGTGAATTTCATCATCCGACGAATCCTCACGCCGATTAACAGGATTGACAGCTTTGGTTTGTATAGCGTCGGCACGTTGCTTGCCTAGCTCAGCCACCCTACACTGTTCCATTGCCCGTGACAAGCTGAGATCCGGTTCACGCAACAAACGTTCCTGCAGCCCTTTGTCCCGAATGCCCAAAACTATTCTGTCCCGCACAACACTGTCTGTCTGGTCCTTGAAGTCACAACTTTGAACCAGCTTTTTTAAATCTCTCACAAACGAGTCAAACGGCTCTCCCTCTTCCTGAGATCGGCAATTAAACTTGTACCGCTCAACTACGATATTTTTTACAGGGTTACAATAATGTTCAAATGCTCGCAACACCTTTTCAAAATCCCTACGGTCTTCCGCTGGAAGATCGAATGTGTTGAACAACTCAACAGCCTCGTCTCCTATGAGGTTTAACCACATCGCCGCCTTGACTGCCGATGGTTTGGACTCATATCCAGTCGCTAGCATAAAAATATCAAAGCTCTGTTTGAACCGCCGAAAGTGTTCACACAGATTTCCATCTAGAAGCAGCGCCGGCGGTGGCTTAAACGATTCCATCGCGCCGAAACCTGTATAACCTCTATCTCCACGTGGCACAACAACGAAACAACACCACTAAGGTCACGTTGCGAACACTATGCGATTTATTACCGACTGCGCCATGTTGTGTTTTCACCTTGTTTAAATGGACATCAACTCATTACACTGTACGACTATCACATATTTATTCAAAATCGCTCTACTCATTATGTTACATTCACTCTCCACCATTACATCACGATCCACTGCCCGCTCTACCACTTCCTTTCATAGATACCAACTCTCATAGATGCCAACATCACATATCACAACATATAAAATTTCATATTGCAAATATGAGAGATCTAACTGTATGATCTACGTACATAACCAGTTACATACACAGGCTGTTAAATAAATATGTAGACTCAATGGGTGATAAGCCATAGTATAGTAGAACCCTGTTATAATGTTGTCCTGCTTATAACTTAAAATTTTTGAAGTCCTGATATTTTCCCGATAAGAACAAAGTTCCTGTATATAACATTTCATGAAGGGTGCATTTCCTGCTTAAATAATTTGCTTTCTGAAATTCATAAATGAAAAACAAAAAGTTTTAAAAACCCAACAATTCCAATACTTATCCCATCTGTGAAGGTAACTCATGGAAAGGTTTGCTTTACACTTCACCTACATTTTTGTTTATAACCACTGCTATACCATAGATGTAGAATGTTCATATAGGATTGTATGCGAAAAAATTATAAGTATGCCAGAACACTAGCGCTGTTAGTACTAGCTAACAGCATTGAAGGTACATAACATTCACAGTTACGTATCTGTTAGCAACCTTGTCTTGAAAAAAAAAAATATCCTTCTTTTTCTTGCCATTCCATTTTTTTTTCAGATGTACATACAATAACATACAATATTTTTTAATTTGCCAACTATTCCATAATGGAGGGGAGAAAAAGCTTTCTAATGTTGAAGAGTTTAATTTAATTGAATGCATGTGTAGGAATCCCAAAATTAACACATTTTCAAGTTGTGAAAGTATTGGAAATAGGCATTCCCAAGCTAAACGTCATCGTCATGAATCGTGAGACAATTTTACAGAAATCTGGCAGTGTCTTTAAAGACAATAGAAGGAAGCACCCAAAGAATTAAAAAAATTGTTGGCTTGATTAAGCTAATTCAAGCACTAAGAGCACTCATCATTGATTTTAACATTATATTTATTTGCATAAAGTGATGAGTCCATTTGTAAAAAGTTCTAACACACAGAAGTGCTAAATTGATATTTGCTGCTTAAAATGTTTTCCTACTTGTGTTTTTTTTTTCTTATGCCTTCTTGAAACATGTTGTAACAAGGTTCTACTGTACTCTAAACTGGCATGTTTCAGGCAACTGCGGGAATGACGAATTCCTCTGCCCCGAACTGTGGTGCATCCCCTTGACCTGGAGGTGTAATGGGGAGCCAGAGTGTGCCAACGGAGAAGACGAGAAGTTGTGCGGTGAGTGTCCATCTCTCTGGGTGCTTTGTGGTGGAGCCTTCTGTACGCTAAGCATGCACATATCTTCTACTCCAAAGTGACGGTCAGGGGAGAGCCAATTAAAATATTCTAATAAAATTTTAGTATATTTAGAATTAAATGTTTAGTACATTTTATTTGTGGTTAAAAAAGTCCTATTATCTATAGCACTGCAGTAAAATAATATTTAAGTAAGTTTGGTAAACTATGATAAGACATTAGGAGAAAATTTAAGTATTATAAATTCATTGTTCACGGAGGGGGTTGGGGGCATGCTGCTATCCCCCCTCCCCTTCTGAAACCGCCAATGATTATCGTACGTGCACAGTGAAAATTATTCATAACACATCTGTAACATCAAGTACTGTATATAGTTTGATTTCATCAATTTTTTTCTCTGTGAAGATTATTTAATTTGCTTAAGTGAAACGTAAGATATTAAATCAACAATAATTATGGTCGAGTTTGACATTATATAAAAAAAAAAGAATATAAATACCTTTTTAATACTGAATTTAAAAAAAAAAACACACACACACACTTGGTAATATAAAAAATTGTTGCATTGTGCAATCATTTATTTATGTTACACCCCTGACATTAAAAATGTAGGATATGGTAAACTGTAGGTTGTGCCTCTAGGAAACATTCAGAGGGGTGGTTTGGGATTGGGAATGCTGGGTGACACACGTTAACACCCCAAAAAATAAATTTTAAATATAAAAAAATTTAAACCTTTAAGAATAATTGTTATCTCTTAATTCCAAAATCAAAATTCTTTTTTCTCCTAAATAAATAATAGATAAATAAACAGAAGAGTTGTGCATTCCATTTTTTTCGAAAGTGAAATTTCAATTCCTTACTTGAAATAACTTTCTGGTGGCAAATCTGTGCCCTGCTGCTCTCCACGACCTACACGGATATTCAGAGATGTAGGCGCAGCGTGTTGCGCACGTTGAGTGATGGCTGTGGTGTGCAGACTGCGCGCTGGACCAGTTCAAGTGCGACACGGGAGGCTGCGTACCGGGCTCCCAGGTGTGCGACGGGGTGGAGCACTGCCCGGACTCCAGCGACGAGTGGGGCTGCCTCAAGGTCAAGGACGACACCAACAGCTTGCAGATAAGGTAACTGCTGTCGTACACCGCGCTTCAGCCTCTCCGAAACACTTGTCTTTTTGAGGCCGGTGATTATTTTTTTGAAAAACACTTGAGCATTTATCTTGAGATGCCTTCGCAAAACGTCGTCAGACACTGCATACAAATGGTTCGAGTAATTTCTTCGATTGCACTTACATTACAAAGAACCACTCCCTGAACTGCCATTTTGTTTCCATTTTATCCCTGTGTCTAATGGTGAAACCATCTTCTCAGAAATATAATCAAGTGTGTGATGGTGAGAATAAATTTTTATCTATTCCTCTCAAATTATTTGTTGTCAAAGTGAAATGCTATTTGACCAACAATTCAACTTGTGCGTTAAGGCTCGATTTCAATTGTGGCAATGAGTTTTCATTATGAAATTATTTTTATTGAGTATACTTTAATTGGATGTTCCAATACCTACACAAACAATACATTTTGTGTTCTGTAGCAAATTTTGTTGGCTGGCATACATATTTGTAAAAAAAAATTGCAGGCAAATATTTGTTATTATAATTTTTTCTTGAGTAATTGTGTTGTGGTCACGCACTAGAATTTTAATTTTCTTCTGTGATCTTATTTCTTTATAAAAATCTGCAATTAAAAAAAAAACCTTACATTTTAAACCTGGTGAATGTAGGTGAGACTTAAATTATGCAATCCTAGTAACTTCTGAAACATAATTAAGCAGCATAAAAAAATAGTTTGAGTAAGTTATCATTAGACAGAGAATACTTTAAAGCTTTCTTTGTTGTATTGGGTGTTCGTGTCATTTTACTTTCACCTAGACGATGTACTCAATTCTCAGCAGAGTAAAACCATATTTTTTTTAAGTGGGGTATTATGATTGACGTTATGCAAGCCATTTGGTTTTTTCTGTGTATTTTCATTTATCCCCACTTTATCATCATTTCATCTTGGCTCATTGTCTGTAATAATCCAAATGTCTAAATGATAAGCCTGAATTAAGTAAATCATTATAATAAATCACACTATAAGTGGCTATTAAAATTAATGTGAAGTGCAAACAGATGTGATGTGTAGTGCAAACAGATGTGTTACACTCCTGAAATTGTTCCCGGGTAAAATATCTACGCATTGACTGTGAATAGATAATGAATAGGGGCATATATTTTTTCGTGAAAAGGTTTTGAGAATATTTGAGAGTTAAAACACTGTAGCATCATCTGTGTTTCGTGATTGGTTGAGTGTCTTTCAGGTACGTATTTACCGTTAGAAAACCAATCACAGTAATTCAGCATGGAAGCAATCACGTCCTGAGTGGCTCTGTTAACTAAGGCAATGGCCTCTCTTGCAGTCGGCTGTTAATAGCAAGGAAAAACTGCGTACCATATTGCAGTTTAATGGCGTTCAGATTTTATGTGCGAAAATGCCTGCATCTAATTGCGAGTTTTTTTGGACCGACGTAGGTCGTCGGACGGGGCGTGGCACCCGGTGTGCGGGGATCGCTGGGACGGCAACGTGAGCGACCTGGCCTGCCGGGAGCTGGGGTACAGCAAGGCGGTGTTCACCGACATCTCCCCGCGGCCCCAGGACGGCGCCCCTGCCGCCTCGTATTACGCGCTGCATCACGCCGGCGACCTCGCGCCGACCGGCCGCCAGCCGTCGCTGCTGGCGACGCTGGCCGCAAGCCCGGAGTGCGACAGCGGCTCCGCCGTCGAGATATCCTGCCAGGAGTTCTGTGAGTGGGCCGACCCTGATCCCCCCTTCCGTCTCCCAGACCACGCCTGCCCGGGAACAGGGTGGTCAGCAAAAGGAAAAACACAGGGAAAACCTGTAAGAGTTGGGATTTTCAGTATGGGTACACGAATATTCAAGAAATATCCTATATTCATCAGTGGTGTAACCAGGATTTGTGTATGGGGGGTGTTAAGAAGCATGCCCCCCCCCCCCCCCCCACCTGTATTAAAGCGGGGGGTCCGGGGGTCCTCCCTCGGGAGAATTTGGATTTTAAGGTGTAAAATAGTGCTATTTTAGCAGTTTTCGGTACTTAAATTTAAATATTGTAATGGTAAAAATTTTATTAATTTTTAATATGAAATTTCTTTGAGTGATTAATAAAAAATTAATTACTGATTTGGTGCTAAAGGGGCGGGGGGGGGGGGTTGAACCTCTAAACCCCCCCTGCCTAGGCCCCTGATATTCATGAATAATTTCCATTGAGTCGACATTTTAAATATAATAAGTTTTTAATTATTAGTTACCAAAAGCCACACCAATTGGGACTCATTCACAAATAATTTAATTTTAAAATGTTACAAATATTAAGGAAGATGATTTATAGAGAAATTGGATTTGTTTTCTGCAACATTGTAGTTTTTTGATTAACACCATTTTCCACCATCTTAGTTATCGTTGTTTACTCCTCAGTCCTCCCGCAAGCCAGGCAACCTGGCCTGTTCAATAACTCTACATTACGTCTCCCTCTCTCACTTCAATACGACATAACACTGAGCAACTCTGAAACACAACACATCACTGCAGTCACTCTCTGCTACTTTGCAGTTCATTCTCTATGGGTCTGTTTGCTGAAGTCTTTTCATAGTTCTCTCCCCCGTCGTTGTGAACTGGCACCATACACACTTATCACGTCTATCTCGACAGGTTTTTGTGACGCAAGTGTGCAAACATTGTTTTTGCGTGAGTTTCCTATGCTTTCTACTGCAACATTTTATTCATGACTTAACTGCTGTAAAGGGTTGTTTTTATTGAAGAAACTGACAAAAAAATTGACAAGGAAACAGCCTATCATCTTCTCTCTCTTAGGGAAGATGGGAAAGGGAAATAAGAGTATAAAAAATAGCATTCATTTCCTTTGTATTTTTTGTTTGATAGTGCTATGATGAAGAGGGTGGGGTGAAGAAGGGCCATAAAGGCTGAAGAGGGGAAAGACAAAGGACATTAGTGCCTTTTCTTACCCTTATGTAGCAATAAGCTGAGACACGGACCATAAAGATTTCACCTGTATTCTACTGACGACAAGCTATATGCACGACTCATATTTGAGGGTGATCCTTAGGGTGAAAATGTTAGATTTTTTTGCTAGATTTTTTTGCCTAAGAGTGTGACCCATACGAAGGGGAGTAAATACGGTATAATTTTTTATTGGTTAAAACTGGAATTACATATGTATGTTATTATCTGGCGATACATATTTTTGTATTCTGTTAGGAAATTTCGTAGCATTTTGAGGTTTTTTTTTCAATAGGTAACTTTGTATAATAAAAAAAAAACAGTTTGCAGAAAGAATTTTTTTTTTTTGGTAGTGAATTTGGTATTGTACATTTTAAACAAATATGATATTAATGCAGCTCAGACATGGTGCTACCTATTGAAATGGTGTGTCACTATGGCAGATTTTTCATATGGAAAAATCTTGGAGCTGTCAGGTAATTAGTTTCTGGTGTTCTGTTAGTGCATAACGTCTCGGTAGGTGAGAAACTGTTGTTTGGGCATGCATCGCCTCAGGAGATTTCTGAGGCCACCTTCAATTAGTACTGTCACGAGCATCAGCTTCGATAATCGGTGCCGCTCCGAATACCATGGTGCTAGCCGCCAAGACGCATGGTGCGGACAGTTTTTGGTTTTAATACTGTACACAGAGCAGACTTTTAGCATTCCCCAAATAGCTTTTAACTCATCAGTTGTGTCAAATATTGACTTCCATCAAAAAAGGAGCTTATCTGTAAACTTTCTCTAGCTTGCACGAGTCTGCAGAAGGGAATGGGTGAAAGCTCCATTGCAAGCGTACGTCTATTAAAAATTTAGGACAGTTAAAAAAATAATAATTTTATTGCTGACTACGAACATTTGCATAGTGTGCCAAACCGACACAGCTGTCTTGTAGAAACCTTTTTTTTTTAAATATCAATAATGACAGCTAACTATTTCTGATATGATTTTTCTTATATCAGTATTATGTTCTAGACGGTACATGTGTCTACGACACTAAAAGACTCTATGCCTACACGTAGTTATGACACTGTTTAATTTTCTATAACTATCTGGGAAGGAATGATATATGTTACTATCCGAAACAATCCACTCTCTAATACGTAGTATTGCAATGTCAAACGATCGTATTTAAAAAAAAAATGAAAAATTTTTGGGATGATTACAGTTTAATCAATTTTTTTAAGTTATGTTGCTTGAAAACATTTTTTTAATAAGGGTGTTCCTGCAAGTCGCGTGTTTGTTGTTTGGGCAGCGTGCGGGATCCACAGCTCCGCGGACGGCATGGCAGCGCGCCTCGTCGGGGGAGACCGCGCGAGCGGCGGCCAGTGGCCGTCTGTGGCGCTCATGTACCACGCCGGCCACAGGGCCAGCTGCACCGCCAGCATCGTCAGCCCCGTGTGGCTGCTCACCTCCTTCAACTGCCTCAAGTCCAAGTGAGTCGCTGCTCTCTCTCCCCCAAACCCCCTCGGTCGGCGTTCGGAGCCGGTCTAGCTTCATAGCTGTAGGAAGGGGAGAGAGACTTCATTCAAAAACAGTTCACATGTAGGTAATACAGTCAGAGGTCTTTAAATCCAGCACGCCCTGGGCCACGCGGCCAGGAGGGACTAGCGATCGTCAGTGTAGTTTTAAACTGTAAAAAAAATAAAAGTAATATCCACTACAATGTATTCAAAACAGGTTTTAATAAGCTGCTCTATAGAAATGTAGGAATTAATAAAAAAATACAGATGAGAGTTGGTGGTCTTGAGAAAATCATTGGAGAAATGTACCCGTGAAATGTAAACTCTGAGAAAATGGAAAACATTGCTGGAATGAAAATGGTCTGTAATGATAAACTGTGAGTGGAAAAAAAAAAAAAAGCTGGCACCGCAGTAATGCGATACAACAACCATGGTTAGCAACAGGAAGGGAGGGGATACCTAGGGGCCGGGGGCACCATGAGGCCCCTCTACAAATTTTGGGATTTATTTTAGTGCTTGTAATTCCATCCTACTATTAGTGTAAACCCAAGATTATTGCTGATAGGATTCACTGGAAACCGTACAAATTATGTCATTTGCAGTGGTATCGTTACAGTTATTGCCACAATTACAAGAATCCAAGGCCTCCAGGTACTAGTGTAATTTGTTTTTCTCACTTTATAAATTTTGGCCAAGTATCAAAATGTATTTGTGGATTTATGTTCTGTGAGTCTTGATAACAGCATGCAGTTCGTTTTCTGTACTCGAAGCATAAGTGCTATGACATAATTTCGAAATGCTTTCATCTTTCATGATAAACTGATCACAGTTTTTTTCTTTTTTTTTTTTTTTAAATTCTAAATTCTAAATTCTAGCATTTGAAAAATTATATGTTGAATCAGTGATGGCCCACTTCACTCTTTCTGAGGGCCAGATATTTTGGAATAATTCAAGAGGCAAGCATGTATGAATTGGTATAAAATATCTTACAAAAATTATTTAATGCCATTATTCTGACTAATAATCAGCGAACCTGAATGTTTTCTGCCGGATCTATCGTGTAAAGAACATGTGATAATTTTGTCATCAAGAGGAATAAAAGTGGAAATTAATTTCGGACGTGTTTATTTGGTAATTGTCGTTAGCATTTTCAAGTCAGTTAACAGTCATAAACAGAATTTTAACCCCAATACCATCAAAAGAGTTTTTTAGGTTTTTTTTTTTCAAGTGGTTTTGTTTGTGCAAGGAACAGTTCTTGCATTAGCTGGGCACGATTGTGACTTGTTAAAAGTTTATATTAAAAGTTTTATTATTAATTTTTTTTCAAAATCAAATACACATTCACCTTATATTAATATTATACCTTTAAATAAAACTGGATAAACAATAAGGAACAATTGCCCATAGAACAAATAAACATTACCGGGTAAACTGTAATGTATAGGTAGAATAAGTGGTAAATGTATGTATAC
Organism: Bacillus rossius redtenbacheri; assembly: GCF_032445375.1. Taxonomy (NCBI): domain Eukaryota; kingdom Metazoa; phylum Arthropoda; class Insecta; order Phasmatodea; family Bacillidae; genus Bacillus; species Bacillus rossius. The sequence continues at coordinate 56,997,119 of NC_086333.1, forward strand.
ATGATAGTTTACTTTAGTTTATTTGTTTTAAGCGTCTTTCATCAGACTGGGTTCGGGCAGTCTGCCACCAGTTGGTCATTACTCTCTATTAAATATTGGGGAGGAAGCCAGACAAAATTGTTCACCCCTGGGCCGTTAGTTTCTCTCAACGACCATGCACACACCATGCACTCCAACGAAACATGATGTTCATCACCACATCTTTGAAGCATGTAGTGATGGCTTCACTTCCGTGCGTGCAGGGACAAGGCGCTCGCTCCGGACACGTGGGCGGTGTTCGCCGGAGGCTCCATGTTCGACGAGGACAAGCCGGAGAGGCAGATCCGCAAGGTGCAGGCCATCGTGCCCCACCCGCAGGCAAAGTTCAACCAGTTCGTGTTCAACGACGACCTGGCCTTGGTGCGGCTGGCCGACCCCCTGGCGCTGACGCGCTACGTCAGCGCGGTCTGCCTGCCCGAGGAGGAGATCGAGCCGCGGCAGCTGTGCGTCACGGCCGGCTGGAGCTACGCTGCGCCCGGAGGTGAGTCCCCCCCCCCCCCCCCTCTCTCTCTCTTATATGCTCTTTCGCTCAACATGGGGTAACATTCACATCCACTAAGCACTTCTGAAGACTACAGTCCTGCCAGATGTTACGGATTTACCGACAATCATTACCGATCACAGATAATTTTATGCATATTGAAAATTTATAAATGAACTATGTTGCAGAAAACAGATGGAAATTTCTGGATAAATCTTCTTGGTTTCATACACGTTACACTCTTTTTTGATGAAATTTTTTGTGTGAATGAGTCCCTATTGCTGTAACTTTGTTGGTAATGAATTATTTGATTCATAATGTCAGGTTGAACATCAAATTATTCATTTTGAATTCTAAATTGTTAAATACTTGCAGACCCTGCTTGTCTACCAGGTTTAGGGGCATCCAGTAATGGATCCAAAAGCTGTGTGTTCAGAAACAGATGTAGGAGGGTCATTCTTAAAGTAAAAGAATGTTTTGATGTAACGATCCTAGCAGTTCTCTCCCACCACCCCCACTGCCGCATCATGGACATGCCCACTCCTTCGCACCAGTCTGACGCAAGCCGCAATGGTCGTTCACTGTTCATAGCGTGGTAACTTGCTCTTTGAATGTGAAATAAAGTCCACCCTGTATAAATTTACAGACAGATAACGTAGGTTTATGGTAATGTGATAAACGAAGCTGCATACAGTTAAAATATTTTATAGAAGTACCACCTCACACAATTGGTTATGCAAGTTAAAGATGTACATATGTTGTATTGTTCTTTCTGAGTTTCAAATTGAGGTAAAGGTTGAAGGGATAAAGGCCCAGTCGCTAAAAAGTCAATCAAGTATAAATGTCCTTTTTTTCTTCCTGTGCAGAGTTGAACTTCACCCCGTACCTGAACTACCTGCCGATCCCCACGATAGAGCTGGACGTGTGCAACTCGACCAAGCACTACTCCGGCTACATCGGCCCCAGCGACATCTGCGCCGGCTTCCTGGACGCTCGGAAGTCGCCATGCTATGTGAGTGGGACAGAACATTAAGGTGCGGTCTGATATGCCAGGTTGATTTTTTTTCTTTTCCATTTTTTTCAATAATACATATTTTAAGGGGTATTCCTAAAATTCTAAGTCGTTATACCTTTGTTGAATTTGTTGCTCTGTCACAAATATTTTTAAAATATATTCTTAGTGTAATGTCGTGGGTATAAAAAATTGTACAAGTGATAATAATTATGAAGACTTTCACGCCTTTTTATGCCCATGATATTACACTAAGTGAATATCTGTTGAAAATATTTGTGTCAGAACAACAAATGCAATGGAAATATTGAGTTAAAATTTTATAAATGGCCCTTGAATAAAAGTGATGATTTAAAAAAAAAAAAGAAAAAAATCAACATAGCATATGAGACCGTGTCTTGAGAAGCTGGTTAAATATTCAGGAGCTCTGCTTCAATTCCTAAGTTGTAACCAGTTTCCAACCTTCGTCACAGTGTGAAATGAACAGTTTCATACTGGCTAAGTGGCTGATCACATTTATGACTGCATGTCAAAAAAGAATGGGCATTTGTCAATTACGTTAAACTGTGAGGCAAAAACATAAAACTGTAAACCCTATACTAATTTGTATTAAAATAATAATAATAATAATAATAATAATGTAAGATTTCAGTGGTCTTTACTAAGTAATATGGTGTTGAAAACATGCATAGTTAGATTTTTTATTTTTATAATGTTTGATGTTGAAAGTGTTCAGTGAATGCATTTTAAATACCTACGTAGATTACTTTAATACAGCAATTGCTTCTTTTAAGTAATAAATTACGATTATGTATGAAGTAAGCTGTTTTTGGGTTGGACAGAGGTATTGTGTGTATGGACTAGGTATGGGCCAAACATACCTATCTTTTTAGTATTCAAAGGATGTGATTTTTTTGGGGGGAAATATTCTAAAAATTAATAGCTAGAAATTCAAACACTAGCAGTTGTGTAGTTAACGACTACATTATTATTTATCCCTACAGAAGCCATCATAGAAATTATAATCTTTGTACCTGCCATCAGCTACAATGGTCTAGGAATGTTTGCTTAGCATTGCAGGGAACATTTTTGACAGGGAAAAAAATATTTGTTATATCCTAAAAATGTATTTTTTTTTTTTAATTTTAAAAATAAAAATTGAATATTTTGAATATACTTTTATAACTTAAATTTGTGTGTTTTTTACTCTTATGCATATATGCATATATTATATTTTTAACTCTTTTGAGATCCAGATTCAAATATAAGGGGTAGATTAGAGATATTAATTCATGGAAATAGGGAATTGCACAAATGTACACATATAGTATACACAGTAAATATGAAATAAGTAAATATTATAATGTATGAATGGACGGAGAGGTAAGCAGTGGACGTGGTGCTTGCAGAACGACGAGGGCGCCCCCCTGATGTGCATCAGCGAGGGAGGGGTGTGGGAGCTGCAGGGGGTGCTGTCCTTCCACGGCAACTGCGGCCGGGGCGAGCACCCCGCCATCTTCAGCTCCGTGCGCAGCTCCCGGGGGTGGATTGAGCGCACCGTGGGGTCGCGCTTCCAGCACAAGACTGCCTTCAACGTCCGCCGGCGGTAACGTCGATCCTCGGGAGACAAGACTGCCCAAGCGAGCGTGCCAGAAACCACAAGCGACAAGAGCTGTAGAGCAGGTTCTAAAAGTCATTAAACCCTTCACACAGTCATGATCCCCTCCTTCGCCCTTTTGTTATCCACGAAATAGCACGGCCATTTGGGGGCAGATGCAATATTACTTCTGCTCAAATGTAAATTAGGGCGTACCTTTCCACGTCACATCACAATTTTCACATGTGAATCATTTGTGCAGGAGTATAGTGACTTTTGCAGATGTAGATTCTCACATCTGAAAATTACGGGAGGTTACGTTACATTCACTTGCGAACTTGGTGGCCGTGATCGTAAAGGAGACTGCATCATGAAGAGATTGTGACGTGTTAATATTGGAACATTTAACTCGTGAAATATGTCATGTAAAATATTTGTTCAGACTAGTGCATCACACACTCGAATCACATATAATAGCTAGTGTGTGAAATTTATGTTTGTAAATAGTGGATAATATTATTCATTGGACATGTTGAATTAAATGCAAAGGTAATCAAAATGCAGGAGTATGAAGTGTGGTTGTATACATTTTGTAAATTGTGAAAAATTGGTTTTGTGTGTAACCCTTAGTTCAAGACTGTCAAAACAATTGTGATGAAAGTGATTTAATTTAATACTGAAGTGGATTTGTGAAAAATGATTATTGTTAGTTTGCAGCTTGTCTATTTTTTTTTCTCACGAAAAACTGAAAACAAGTTACCAGAATATTTTGCACTGTTCTGTCTGCATGAAGCACATTTCGTTACTAGTTTCTTCTTTCCCTTTTCTATATATCCACAAGAAGTGAAAAAATATACTTTTTTTGAGAGTAACAGACTTGTAGACACTTAAAGTTAAAAGATAAAAGCTCAATGTACACCATGTGAATGCAGTATGTGTGAACTTTGTAGTTATAAGAAATATATTGCAGAGTAATAGTATATTGATGCTGAATATCCAAACTCTTGATATTTTCTTCTCATTGACATTAACAGATTTTATGTTCTGACAATAGGTAAATGACTGGTATTGCATTATTAATCACTGTACTTAATATTAATTCTTGTGTATAGTGTTTGAGTTGAAATGTGACTTTTTACGGAACTCTATGGAGCGTACAGAGAAATGAATTGACAATTACGTGCATCAAGTATCGCATGGCAACAGTTACGCTTTGGAGAACTTTATGTCAAGTGAAAGGTGAAGAAAGTGTTTATTTTAAAAATATAAAGTTTTTAAGTTAGGCTATTAGTTTTGTATATATTTAACAGAATGCAATAATGGCAACATACTTTTTTTTTCTAGTTGCCATGAAATATTAACTTCTATCTGCCCTTGGAATGGTTTTCTTTCAGTTTGTGCACACAAAATGTTGGCGAAGAGTTGAGAGATATTTTGTTCAGGTGTTACAACACACTATGATTAGCTATAAAATAATAGTTGTGTTACGTATACAATGTATCAGTATACTATGTATGTTGGAAAATTATGAAATGTAATTATGTTAAAGCTGTATTAAAATTGTTCCTGTTGAATAATAGAATTAGTATGATGCATGTACGTACATCACAGCTGTGGTGATATTGTTGATTGAGAATAGGTTTCATATTCTAACTCCGTCCACAAAGGAATTGCAAGCTTCTCCACAATTTTATTTTATAACTAAAAGTGCATATTTAATTTTTTTTTCTTGTGGCAGGTGCATGTAAATATTTACTGTAATATACAGGATTTTTTTCTAATCTGTATTTTCTGAAAAGAACTGTTACATTTTCTTGTGTTTAAATAAAAGTTTGACAAAACTCTATTTTGTTAATTTCATATTCATCGTTGATTTTGTTAATTTCATTTTCATCAATGGGATATTCCGAGTCTGCAAGCTGGTGGAAAAACACGTTTGATTAAGAAATTACTAAGGTTTCAAGTACTAAATACATATGATAATAAGCATCAGAACATGCTCAAGTTGCCAAGTTAAAATACAATATATTTGTCATGGCTGCGGCCTAACTGTTCTTATGCTAAGCGGGGGTTCACGTCGATACATGTACTGAGATTAGTTTGTGGGCGCCACCGTGCAAGGGGCACGGACCCGGGAGAGACTCTTTTTCAGGGCCGTGACGTCGTCCATGTGAGGCGTGATTTTAACCCCCATAAAGCCAATCCTAGTACACACCACTGGTCCGCTCTCAGCGTCGGGTACGCTCTTCACCTACGCAGTGGGCTCTTACGGCGTCCCACACGCCGTCACACTCAGGATGTTGAAATAAACAAATACCAATAAAATCGTATGCCCTGGTTTATTACTTCGCCTACACCTTTGATTATGTCACACAACGCCTTAGGCACAAATCGGTTCACGTGGTATGACCTGACCACGTGGTCACACTCTACAATTCAGTAATTAGCATAAATAAGATCATAGTGGTCACTCATACAATTATTTAAACAGTCCCCCCGACCGAGAGAAGCCCCGAGGAATTACGAACGAAAGATTTAAGATGATTAAAATTTAACAGAATTACTTAGCAGTGCAGGCAAGCGGTGAGGTCCCCGGGGTGCTGATGCGTCTGCTCTCGGTCGGTGCTGGCAAAGGACTGGGCTGAGCTCAGGGCTCTGCTAGCCTAACATGGCGTCTTCGCGCCGAACCAATTACCGTTATACCTATTTACGATTACGTGCCACAGGAAGCTACAGGTAAAACATGAAACACTCTTAATAATTAGATTACACCTAATGCATGATAAAAACTATTAACTAAAATTACACCTAATGCATGATAAAAACTATTAACTAAAATTACAACAATTTATTATTATTAACCAGTCCGGCTTCGGCGGACTTTGGTTCGCCTTGTGCATGTTCGGTACGTCTTTTCGTTGCTTATGCCTTAACTAAATATTAATTACTGTAAGTACATAAAACACTCACGGCCGATCTGCAATCACATGCCACTTGGGGAAAAATAAGCAAAAAAGAATTACAATGTTTATCTCTAGTTAACGGGGTGTGCACTGCTTCTACAGCGCCCTCTTGATGTCCATGGCGTGCTGTTCAAACACAACCACCCGATTACGTACTCAAGACGGAGCGGCTGCCAGTACGGAAAGTGGGACGGGGGGGTGAGGGGAAAGGTGGCGGAGGCTGACCAGGCTTCTGGGGCGCAGGCCCGGTTGACATATTGATAGGTGATTCTGATAGCACATTAAATTTCTAAAAGATAATAGCTATTGCTTTTTTAATTTGTGTTAGTATTTTGCAATATATTTTGTTAATAGTTTTACATATTTGTACAAGCAGTAAGCTTTTTTTTTGGTAACAAAAAAAAAAGCAATTTTCAGCAACAAATAGACTTGATAAAAAAATTTTGCCTTTGGTACAACACAACATTTTTTAAATTTGTTTGGCACAGTTAAGGTGTGTACACCAGCTCTTACATTGAACCATGAAACATAAACAACATAACAAATTACAGAAATAACTGACGAATCCTCTACCAATACAATATCTTAAGTTTAGTACTAAAATAAACAGTTTAAAAAGAGTGTATTACAATAAAAAAATTTAATACTAACGTAAAACATATTAAATATGTTTTTAAAAGACAAATGTTAAAATGCAATTATAATGATACTGTCATTCTCTCACACACATTTACAATGTGAATTTCCATTTGATTGCACAGAATGTACCCTAAAAATTAAAAAAAAAAATCTAAGTCGCATGGATATTACCGTATCCACCTGAAGTCCTGAACATAATGCTTTGAATTTTACCAAAACTTTAGAAAGTGAAAGTGGGGGGGTTAATAATAAATCTCCAACTTGTATCTTGCCATTGGGAACAGCTTACTTGAAAAAAAAAACACAGGCTCTGCCTATTAAATGAGTCACTTATGGTACTTCAGACCACTGTTAATTACCACCTCCTGAACCTCCACTTAGTTGAAAAACTTGCATGCACTGTCTGTAAACTGCATCACTTATACCACTTAGTCTGGGGCTTCCTTAACCTCTGCACAGGTGTGACGAAGAGAGTTAGAGAATTGAGGAGGGGGGGGGGGGAGAGATGGAGCTTTTGTCATTAGGGGGGGGGGGGGGGGGTGGATCTCACGGTTTTTCCCCCCACTCCCAAAGGATCACCGCCTTTGAATCAGTCATGAGAAACAATTCGTTTTTCCCACTGCGGCTTGCGACTACTGACAAAAGGGTCTAGTAAATATGGAATTTAATAAATTTCAAGTGCTATGTACTTAAAAGGCAGTTTCCAATCCATAAAGTCTATTTCATAAACACACAATCGAAAATTTTGAGATCGCATTATTTTCGGGTGAATACAGTACCTAAATCTACATTGCACTCTCTTTGCAATGTACAGTAAACTCTCGCAAATCCGTGGGTGTCGGGGATTTATGACCTTCGGATTTTTGAAAACTTCGGATTTTTGAAAAATTTTCATTAAAATACAAAAAAAAATTCTAAAAGATAAGATGGTAGTCAATGAACATGTAATACTACCACAGGACGTCATAATAAACAAGACACTTGAGAAGTTAACAGAATGGTACGTAAGCAATACCAGTATAGTCCATTCATAGTAAATGAAGCACCCGAGAAATTTTTTTTCCTGAAAATTTACAGCCTGGCCTGATTAAATTTAACACACCCATTTGTTCAAGTTGGTAGTAAATTGTGTAAAAAGTAATTTAAAGTCATCTTAAATTAAATTAATGGCACCCGAAGTCGCACTTTGATGTGAAAGAGCTAGACGTAGCAATGTGGCGTGCGCTGAAACGGGAAGCCCCTTGATAAGGGGAAGTGAATTTAGGAGGGGCGGGAGAGAGAAGCGATACGTAGCTGGCAAGAGACTCAAGGCCACTCCCTCACAGACACACGGCCAGTCCAGTTAAACTAAAGAGAAACGGGAGAAATAAATAAAAAATCATTAGTTAATTGTACACTAGAACCATCAAAAAATCTGAAATTTTGGCACAAAACAAAAATAATCGGGGAAAAAATGGTAAAACTCACAATAAAAGCTTATACAAAGCTATTATTTAACATGCAGCATATATTTTGTGTTGGTTTATAGTGCACTTACTAATGTTCGTATAAGAAGAGAAAAAAAATTGGACAGTCCGTTTAAAAACACGGCAGCAGTAGCTTGTGCGACGTAAGTGGGAGTGCGAGAATCTCGTCTAGACAGGCTGGCGGCTGCAAAGGCAGCGGATGCATGACGTCATACGGCTTACCTCTCCCTCCCAGACAACAAACCATCTCTCTCCCTCTCTCCAGCCCTCTAGCCATTTTCTGCGTGTGAAACTGTCAACATCCTTCCTCCCCTACTCCACACTGCATGCGACGAAAGCCAGGTTGTATGGTCCATTCCCGGTAAAATGAACATTTTTTTAAGGCCCCCCACGGCAGCCATTTACCGTTAATTTTTTGATACAATTTGTTTGTTAGTTACAGAACATTATTTCTGCTGGAAAATCTCTGAAACTTCAAAATTTCTTTAATGGAAAAATTTAGCAGGGCGGTTAGAGTATTTATTTTTACCGCAAATGAACTATACTCACCTTCCCTCCGGCCAGCATTCCCGGCGTGTGACGCATGACAACTACAGTCGTGTGCCGCGCACAGCTAGGAAACTTGTCACTGGCAACATGTTTCACACACTGACACACGGTGCCCAGAGCTTCAGGAAAACCTACGCGATTTCCAACCTACTCTAAATATCCGACTGGAGTCTGTTTACGAAAAGCATTTAAGAATTTGCTAATGCCCAACTGTTTTTTTTATATCGGATTAAGAGGAGTTAAAATGGCTAAAAGGCATGGTTTTGAAGTTTTAGGTGTAAAAAACCGTTAAAAAATTTCTTGAAAGCACCAGAGGAAAAGGCATTACACCTTTATCTTTATTTTCCCGCCATATAATGTTACGGTCACCGCTCAAATTTCACAGTTATCTGACGGGAACGAGATGACTGCGCGCCAGTTCAGAGCCTTTTACCGCGCTATAAATATCAGTGAGCGTCGCTCTTATCATCCACTGAGAATAGTGATACATACATCTAAACAGTAACGATCATGTCACTTCGGAAATACCCCGGATTTCTGAGAACTTCGGATTCTCGGGCCACGGACTGGCGAGAGTTTACTGTATCTGAAACGTACTTTTTTTTGTTGCTAATAATTAAAGTGCTCTGAGATTAAATGTAACTAAATCAGGGTGGCCATACAAACCTGTAATAACTTTTCCATGATTTTCTTTGACAAAAATTACATAATTTTCCTGACAAATATTTTAAAAATAATTTACCTATTTCAAAATTCTGTGAAAGAAAATACAATGTAGCCTCCACAGTTCTCAAAGCTGGCCTGGTCCAAACAGAACCTGCCATATGCAATTTTTTAGCGTGTATGACAATGTACCTAAAATTCAGAGTAAAAAAAAACCAGAGTTATGGCAGACTGGAGCTTAACATTTTCTCCTCAAATTATCATCACTGGAAAAATTTCCATGAGACTTCCAGGGTTTCAAATATATTTCCTGACCAAATTCAACAAGCCAATCCTGACACTAGTTACCAATTTTACTTGATTTAAGGGCCCCACCTACCTGGACGCACACTGTTTTTAGAGCGTCACGAAAAACAAGATTTCAAAACTACTCTAGATATCCGAGTGAGGCCTTTTTATGAAAAGCACTTAAGAATTCGCCGAAGGGCGAAAAGTACTTTTGATTTCAGATTCAGTTTTTAAACTGTATTTTTAGAAGAGTTAAAATGGCTAAAACACGTGTTTTCAAAGTAATGTTTAGGCGTAAAACAACCGGTAAAGATTCTTGAAAGCACTTGAGAGCCTTGCATTACACTTTTATCTTCATTTCTTCACCATGTAATGTTACGATCACCGCTCAAATTACACAGTTGTCCAGAAATGAGAAGACTGTGTGCCAGTTCAGAGCCTTGCACTTGGAGGCTGTACCGCGCTAGAAATACCAGCGAGCGTTGTATCATCCCTCCTCACTAACATACATACACCCCTGACGAGACGGGCCCCTTAACAGAAAATTAATACCCTGTAAATAAAATACATTTTGAGGGAATGTCTAAAATGCATAAACTATAAAGTTTTAAATAAAAATTAAAAAAATCTTTGAATTGGGGTATTTATTTAAATTTCAACTGTTTGCAGTATTTCACACCGGTTGAGATGACCTTTAAATTAAATTATTGATTGCACTTTGGGCGCATGTTCACTGTCCACGCTGCTACGAGGAAATTTGAATAACCCACCTCTTTGTGATGCCACTAGCAGGTCATCATAATTCCTTTCCCCCTCCCCTAGGTCATGTGTCTGTTCCTCTCCGCTTCTGTTCCTCGAATCCCTTACTTTATGTGCATGCGCACATCATGTGGAATTGAATTTATTGTGGTCATCAGCTTAGTTAGGTCTTCTAGTAGCACCTGATGAAGCAACATGTTTTGAAATCCTTCAATATTGGTTTGAACTGCTCGGACTCTAGAATACACGGGCTGCAATTAATGTAAATAATAGAAGCATATTATTTACCTCAACTTGTTCAAAATCTTGTTTTGGTCGGCCATTCTAAATTATTGTTTGGTGTATGGGTAATCTATTTCATGTATTTGCAATTAGGTATGATTCCTAAAGCATTAAAACAGGGCTCATTATATGCTAGCATTTCATTTGATATTTCCAACCTGTGTACAATGAAATCTCATTACAACATACTTGAAAAATCACACTTTTTTGGTACTTAATGAAAGTACTTTATACTGAACTGTTACTAAATGTAAAACATTTTGTTGGGACCTAAAAATAAATACTTTAAAGTGAGAAATCCTTTATAGTGAGGTACTTTACTTTGTAATGAGGTTTCACTGTGAATTAAGTTGATTAAAAAGAAAGTGTATTCTTGAATGTAAGCTTGGATTGTTTTATCATGCAATGAACAACCGTAAATATTAGTAGTATAGTTCATACTCTGTCTAGGCCACGTGAGTTCACGTTTTGCAGGCTAATGTTAGTACATGCATTTTTAACCTTGATTTACCGCTGTTTGAATGGGCCTTTAGCATGTAGGGTGGCTAGTCGAGTTTATTGTGTATACTTAACAGTTTGTATAGCTTTCTATAAAGTTTTTTAACTGCAGTTATAATTCAGAATGGTTAGTGTGCATATTGAACGTCTTTGGCTTTTATGAGTGGATATGATAATGTTTCTTCGAAATGGATGAAAACAGTACAGAATGTCATAAAAGCGTGCAAGTGTACACTGGCCTACGACTTTCGTTAAACAAAAATACGCTCCGATTCTTTTGCGTAGCTAGGCACTGTTTCATTTTGTAATGCGTACTTTTTTAGTTGTCATTATTTATTTTTATGGCTAAAAATTATAACATAAAGTTTAAAAGGTTACTTAACCATTATATTTTTTTGACAAGCCATTACAGTTAGTACATTTCCAGATGCTCGCAAAAGTTAATATCTACCGATGAATTACAAGCGTCCACCTCTTTTCAAGAATTATGAGACTTCCACAGATGGCAGCACCACGCTTGCACATTTCCTTTTTTAACTGACTTCTGTTCCATTCACATAATTACTCCTACCAAAAAATGCTGTATACCAAGAGGTAAGATGTTTACACATCAAAAATAAATAAGGCATAATGACCAAACAGCGGGCTGTTAAAACAATAGCACAAAATACCGCACAAGTTAGAGCTGAAAGACTTGCAAGACTCGAGCAAAAAAGCAGAATGCTAGAATACAGCAGACAGACTGTACATCACAGACCGAGAAATGTCACTCAACATCTTTCCTGGCGATCCTAGAGTACTCTATGCGGGTCAGTGCGTCATCCCAGCGGCCAAACATCTCCTCAACGCTGGCGACGACATCGTTGTACCTCTGCAGCAGGGCCGCCACCTTGACGGACACCTCGTCCAGGCTCTCTTTACTCTCGAGCACGCCGACGGTCAGCTTCTCCAGCCGGGCTGTCAGCCGGACCACGTCCGTCAGCTCCCGGCTGTCGAGGGCCGGCATCTGCTCTCTCAGCTGCTCCAGCATCCGGCCCTCCCGCTCCAGCTGGGGCAGGGCCGCCAGGACGGCCTCCGCCTTGGCCTCCACGTCCCTCGGGCCGCACGTCTCCTCGAACGTCGGATCCAGGAACCGGTCCAGCTGCTCCAGCCTCCGGGCCACGGCCCCGATGCTCTCGTGGCCGGACAGCACCGCAGACACGTTGCAGTCCGCCGTCAGCAGGTCCTCGCACACGCTCCCCGAGCGCCGGGCGACAGGCTTCTTGCCGCCGACCACCTGCCGCTCCAGGTCCGCGAACCGCAACTCGAGGAGGGCGAGGACTTGTTCCGTGGCATCCATCTCCGGCACTGCAGACCAACATCAGAGACTACAACTCACAAGAAAACTGAAACTTCAGTGAAAGACTTTAATCCAGCACGTTCAGGGCCACAGCTATACCCAATTTTTGAAACTGAATTTAGTTTTAATGTGCAAATTAAATATGAAAATTAATCTGCAATAAACAGAAAACACTGTGTTAAAATAATACCTACAATACAATAAACTCTGAGTAAACTAAAAACGTCTGCAATGTAGTAACAAGTAACGCATCCTGGTGGCCAAGGTTAACAGCTGAAATGCACCCGAAAAAAATCTGAACACAAGAGGCTCGATTGGTGCCAAATTACAGAAAGTGCAGAAACATAGTAAAATAAAAACTTATAGTTAAAAAAACTAATACAATCACGTTTTTATCATTGAATGAACTAAAAATTAAAAAAATACAATTTAAAATTAATTTTTTTTGTCCAACAGCCAAATAACCCAACAAAACTCTGTATAACTAACAGAGAACTAGAGAAAATTGTTGATCTTTTAAATAACATGGTGGGTTAGAAAGAGCACTTATAAATGCTTCATTTAGCACTACCGACATCACTGGGCTTAGGCTGCCATTCATCATACTGATCAAATAGAACCTAAGCAACTCTGGTTTTTTTTCCTTGTTTACCATCTGTCAGATGCTTATTCCCCTTTTTTAATTTACTTACTAACTGCTAATATAATCCTATACATGGTCAGAATTTATTCTGTAAGTCGTACAGCAATCTATCAGAACTCTATATATTTTTACAAGGTGTGTTCCATAAGTAATGTGGCCAAATTCATAACATATTCGAACAATTAGTCAAAAATCTTTTAAATAGCACACCCCTGAGTCGATACACACTTATGGAAACGGTGTTTCCAGGCCTGTAAGCATCCTAAAAGGCCTTCCCAGAATGTTTTTTAGAACCGATTTAACATGAGCCTGAATGTCTTCAATCATGCACCAATGTTTCCCGTTCAGAACTCCTTTCAAGCGATTGAACAAACAAAAAAAGTCAGGAGGAGACAAGTCAGGACTGTAGGGAGGCTGGGGCATAATGAAGTTTAAATGAAGCTAATAAAAGTACATTAAAAATTAGGATAAATTTCACACATTTCCAAGAGTTCTTGGCACCAGAGCACTTGCATGTCCTTTTGCTCCTCAGTCAACACTTTTGGGACCAGGTTGGCACACACCTTTTTCATATTCAAATTTTATGTTACAATGTGATAAATGGTTGTTTTCATCATGTTTAGAGCTTGTTCAATCAATTGAAGGATCAACCGTCGATCAGAATTCAAACAATCACGCACACGTGTCACATTTTTGTCTGTTCCAGAGGTTGAAGGATGGATTCCGGAGTTCGATGCTGGGTTAGTCAGCGATCTCCTCTCGGCCCTCCTTGAACAACTTGTGTCATCGTAAAACGTGATTCTGATAAGCAATCACTCCCAAAGGCCTGCTGAACTAAGGGAAACATTTCTGTGGCGGATTTCCGAAGTTAACATAAAATTTGATAGTGTAATCTTGCTTCAAAAAACTATCCATTGTGCTGTTACATTAACTCAAAACGGGGTTCACTGGAACACAAGTCCTGACTCTCCGGCACCTTTAGACGACTGAGACTGGCCATGTTTTGAAGCTACACCCCCCCACCTTCACCTAGACTGGCATTTTAGAACATTCTGCAGTGTATCGTCACATCAGGAAAAAAAATTGGTCTAATTACTTATGAAACACACCCTGTATTTTCACATCGTCAAGGAGGGCCGTCATTAGCGTTAGATGGGTGATAGCAGGCTGGGAAGGATGGGGTGGGGGGAGGGAAGGACCCTACGATAGCCCTAGCTGAGATTTTTTAGTGTTTGGATTAACCTTGATGCACTTATATTCTTTAGCCCTACAATGTTTATACTGCATTCCAGCTAATCCAAACACTTTTGAATTCTTGCCGAGTGTTTCAGCCAAGAAAGTGTTTGGCCTGATAAACTGTCAATGAAACAAATTTAAAGCAGGCTATGTTTACGTTGAATTTTAAGGAGTTACTGACAGGAATGACCGACAGAAGTCAGTTAAAATTTTTTGGATTTGTTGGACTGCATTGCTCGTACCTGAATCGTGAAATTTGGGTTTTAACATCAACAAACAAATTGTGATACCCCGGCTTTAACCTCAAAACCAGTTATGGCCGGCTTATAAAATATATTTTTAAAATCAGATTTGTTACTTATATTACTTGTGTAATATTGTTTTTTATTTTTATTTAAAGCCAGTATGTTGAGAATCATACATGCAATGCTAGAATTAAATCTGTAATTTTTAACTATGCTAAATAAATCCTTATTATAATTTTAGTATTGCATTAATTGATGTAATACTTTTCTTAACTCACCACTTATTTATTTTTGTTTCACTTAAACAGGGCAATGTACCTATATCAAATTTTTTTCTTCTTTAGATTAGTATCAATAGATTATACACAGCAGCCAACCATTAATCCTTATATGACATCACAATTGTGGGGAAACACAATGTTTGTTGCCAAATTGAATACATAGGCTACCTATTTGTAGTTATAACAGTCAAAAGGAATAATTTCTTAAAAACTGCTCTTTCAGTACAGGTATACTGTGAACGATCTGGATGATTTGTGGATATGATTGACTAAGCTGGTATTTGTTGACATGAACTCAGTACCAGTGACCACCGCTATTTTTAAATTCCCATTATATCCAGTTTTGAGTAGTGATCAGAGAAGAACTTCAATCAATTCTCTTCCCGGTCAATCATAACTGACAGTATGATTTATGCTAGTCCTTAAGTATTGCGCAGCTGTGAAAGCAACTGGAAGCTACAGTCGCATCCATCCTAATGATACGCAGATCTCTGCATTCAAACTGTGATGGCGATGTATCCCAGCACATAAAATATTCCCCAGTCAGATATCTGGGCAGGAACTGCTCGGTACTAAAGATCAAAGAAAAATTCACAGATACATGACACGCAATGTTGTAAGTTTCGATTATAGGGTAATTATGCTTTCTGGCAAGGTCATCTAAATAAACTAATGGCCCGGGGACAAAATAATTTTTTCAGACCCCTTCCCAATAACCTAATGAACTTACATATTTTCAAAAGGCAGTGGAGAAGAATGGAAAGACGAAGGCAAGTATTCCTGGTGAAGACAGGAGGGAGGGAGTGGAATAGGATTGTGTGAAAGATACTGGATCTGAGAAGAGGAAAGGACTTGAAGAGGCTTAAAAATTGGGCGATTAGGAGGGGGGGGGGGGGGGGAAGACTCCTTGCCACCGGGCGGAAACCAAACAAAATTATAACAATCTATCTATCAATCAATCAATGCTTTAAATTAAATTCAAAGACTGTAAACTTTACCATGGCCATAACTGTAAATGTAATCTGCGCGTACTGCATAACTTGTCCAATGAATTCTATTAGCAATAGACTTGTAATTTACATCCTATCAGGGTTAACCCAAGCATTTAAAAAAATCTTGCTACTCAACCATAGCCATCCTGGTGCCAGAGGATTTTGCCCTTACCATCTACCCTAGCAATGGCCCTGCTTGAATATATTAAAATAAAAATGGATAGACTGTAGGACACTCAGAATTAATTCTGGTTACGTGACTATAGATTATAATAGCAGTTACTAAATTAAATTCAATAAGGTTAACACAAGCATCTGACAATTGATATACAATTAAAAAAACACAGAGTTGCTTTGGCCCTACTTTGAGCAGTATGGTGAATAAAGGCCTAAGCCCAGTGATGTACTACTGCTAAATGTCAGACCTCTTCTTAACCCCATTATGTTCTTAGAAAAAAATTGTTGAATCAATAATTTTCTCTAATGCTTATAAGACACACCATTACCAACAAATTTTATAATGGCCTGGACTAAATCTGTCTAAGTAATCCACTAGGGCCTAAACTTTAATAAGATATATTTTTATTTCAATTATAATACAAATTCACAATCAAATAATAACAAAGCATTTTCTTAGTAACTCCTTACACTTCATGTAAGTACTGCTACATGCATAAACATTAGAATTTTTTTTTTATTTTTGCCATTTTCTCATTATAATTTTGAATGTAATGACTTTCCAATATTTTTACACAAACATGTCCTCAAAAAAAAACTTGCCAATGAATGCAATAACAAAAATAAAATAGACTAAAAATCTCTTTTCCAATGAGGTCATTAATGGCGAACACACACGATGAACAAAACCTAGACCTACAGGTGAATAAATCGGCTACCTACAGTAAGGAGCCATCCCATAATTTGCCAGAGTGACTTTGAGACCCTATGGACGAAAATCAGGCTGTTTGAATCACGATTCACACAAATGTACAACTGAATGTGTTCAATGTTGCATGGTAATTCTGAAGGGAAGCTACTTTTCCATAAAAATTATAATAAAAATTCCAAAAAGTCCCAAGACCCTATCAGTCGAAACTATCACTTCGGACTTATCAGTTAAAACTTAAACAGTTGGACCTTAACAGTCAGAACTGCCATGTGTGAGCAAGGACAGTGGACTTATCAGTAAGAACTGATGGACTGACCAAATGATGGCTTCCCATCAAATCAAACAGTAGAGTGGGCTTGAAAGCCCTCAGTCCAAACTGCTGTATGCGGGAACAGCATCTTGCCATTCCTGTCAGTCCAGGCAATCAGTCCCTCAGTCCATCAGCTGAGTGTCATGGCAAACATCTTTGTTTATATTCTTTGGTCATTTTGCTATTTAGCCCCCCCCCCCCCCCCCCCTCTTTCCATTCTAACTAAAAGTGTAACTGCAATTGCAACAACAAAAATTTCTTTCATATTTTACTATGAAACTATACATCCAACAGAAACAGCAACCACAAGACTGATCGTGTGTGGGGAAGGCTTCAGTTCAGTCCAAACTGAGCACCTGGACTGATCGTGCATACACAGGGCCTCAATTCTGTCCAAACTAAGCAATCCGAACAGGGAGCTGAACTGATTGTGTGTTGGGACCTTAACTTGTTTTATAATGATTATTTAGGAGGCCACTTCCACGTAGTTAACCAGTACCTAACTGACCATTTTAAAAAGCGATTATGTTAGGTTAGGTACATACAAGTAGCAAAACTATTGTGAGAATCGTTGCTTAGTTTAGTTACATATAATATTCTATAAAATAGTACGTAAACAAAAAAGGTTTGTTAGGTTAAGTTGGCTACATTCTATTCTATTCTATAATTGAAACGATTTTACAGTATTTTGAATGTAGCTAACCTAACTATTCACATTATTTGAAAATATTAAAAAAATCACTAACCTTACCAACCATTCACACTATTAAATTATTTTAATATAGCTAACCTAACCGAACATCCTCACAATAACACAGTACATGTAACCTAACCACTCGCTAAAATGGTTAACCACTGGTAAACTACTTGAAGTATCACAACACCCTCTTAGAGAATGATCGTAACACATGTCAGGAAGTTAAAAATAGTATTTAATATTTTAGTAGTTAAAAATAGTATTTTTCTTCAGAATAGTGGCTCTCCAGTATTACCTTTTGCACCTCTTCACTTGGTACCTAGAGGCCTTGTAAATAAGAATGGATAATTTTCTATTAGTGTTCTTAATATTCCAATAACTTTATATTTTTTTCATACATTTAAAGGCATGTTCTGGTATCTTTAAGATGATGCTACCTGCTAAACGGGTAGCCTACTTAACCATATATACAACCAAAAGATGTCGGTGTAGTTTTTGAATGTGATACAACAAATTACCGTATGTCACCCACTCATGCTGGAATGCACTTTGCATTTGCCAACTGTGTAGCTTTCTAGACTGTCTGCATGTATGTCAATTCGACAGCAATAGGCTCTCGTTTACATAGTATTTATTTCATTATGAAGGTTAAATGTAACTAACTCTGACCGGCGACGGTGAAGAGCTCTAGCCGCTTAAAGTAGTAGGTACCGCAGCAATATTCTTGTTCCAGTTCACCACTGCATAAGCTAACTGCAATTTTTTACATGTGACCTCTCAAAATGTCTGAAGAAGTTAAGGTAATACGAAATTAAAGCTAACCATTGAAAAAAAATTCTAAAATCTAATTTTTGAGCTAACCAATTAACTGTTCATAAGATTAGAGCATTTTACGTGTAGCTAACCTAACCAACTGTTAAAACGGTAAACTATTTTAAATATAGCTTTACTTCCCTTGTACAGAATGTTTATAAAATACGTAATTACAGTTTAAATACTTAAAATGGTAATAGCATAAAAGTGTTTAAGCAACACACTAAATTGAAATATTTACAAACCGTACACAAATGTCAAGCAAAGTACTAATATGTCTACAAATGGTACAAATGTAAATTAACTTTACTGTGAAAACTCTACCTTTTATCTATGATTTTCCAGTAGACACTATTATAAAATAAATAACGTACGAATATATTTGTGCCTGTTGAATAATTTTCAATCACATAATTCTAATTAAATACTTGTTGACAACTTTCTATGTACATGTCATATACTGGCCATAGAGATAAAATACCCATGGGGACAAAACTGGAACAAAACAAATGCCCTGTTCACATTTTTTTGTTAAATGCGAAATTAGTGAGTTTATCTTAGTCCCAAACCTCACCAAAACTACTTTCTTGCTCATGTAACTTCGCCATTGGAATAAAAAACATTTTCTAGAATTCTTACATTGTTACGATTCCAAAGTATTTCAAGTTAGATTAATGGCATTTAACCAGCCTTTCATTCTAGTTATGATCACCTGGAGTACCTAGACGAACGAAAATCTATCATCCAGAGGAGAAAAAAAGTTTTGGCAAGAATTTGTAACATTTTAACGATTTTACTGTGTTGGTAAGGATTTCAATTACTATTTACATAACTTACATAACATAACCAACTTTTATTTTTTGTTAGAATCACCTCTACGTATGAAAACCTACCTTCCTACTAACAAAATTTAGTGCAAAAAATTTTCTAGAATATATATTTTTACATAAAAGCCCTAAGTTAACTACCTTTTACTGCTACTCAATGTTGTTAACTCTCTCTGAAAACATGTCAAGGAGTATATATTTTAAATATAATTTTACTGCTCTTTCAGTTAAACCTTATTGCCAAAAAAGAATTAAATATTCAATGACATGCTAAACCTCCTAATAGTTATAATTTGTCCGCAAAAATCTTGCTTTTAAACGTATTTACTTCCGACATTAGTTAATAAAGTTGTCTTAATTATATAATGCTAAATATTGTAAAAATATTTTTTTTTTGTCACAGCAACATGAGTGTTAATTAAATTTGAATTCAAATTATCAAACATAAAAATTTCACAATTACGAATTAAATAGTTCTAAAATTATTTTGAAATTTTACTTTCGTTAAATAGTGCCACACTATGGCAACATGTTTTTGTTGGGACCACAAATATTACTGCTGTTCATTCTACATTATATTTACTCTGCGATTACTTTGATATTTCGTTTTTTATGTAATCGATTGTATCGATATTGTAAGAACCTAGTATCGATATATTTTGAATTCGACTAGTTTTTCTTTTGCTACCCCTACCTGCTTCTCCAAATTGCATGTGAAAATACTCATCTCGTTCGTTTCCAGATTCGCTTGTTCTCTAGTGCGGAGCTATTAAAGTAAGTAGATGTGAATTTGTTAGTTATTGTAATATTAAGTTAGTTTATTTCACCAACGGGAAAAGTAAAGGAAATATTTTCTGTGAATGCTTGACAGTTATCGTCTGCTTGTACAGCTGACGAAGTAGCCCACGTGTATGGCTGCCGGCTACAAATCAATACATCCATCACCCGATTATTACCACTAAAGCCGGGAATAGTTTACTCGCCAACATCTTTTCTAACTTATAAGTAATACTTAAGTTCATTTTGGTGTATTTATCGCTTCCAGATTAATAAATGTGTAAATCTGAATCTATCTTGGCCTGACATTGGCGCCATAATTTTATTTTTAAATTTTTATTTTTTAAAATTAAATACGTGCATTTGAGCAGAGATGCGTTACCTATAAATAAATATATATTTTTTTTTTCTTAGAAAACCCACTATTTTTGCGTAGATTTTTCGGCACAGTTGAAGAATGTCAATGTGTGCAGTAACATTTTACAGATTTAATCAAATTGCAGACCACTGCTTCCAATTTTGGTTTTATTGAACACTTGCTGTGGTACCTGTCGTCGACGGGGTTTGTATCTGTTTCGATGCAAAGAGTTCTGAGCATTTTATATCACTATGAAACTATACTTGCACATCATGTCCACTACTGAAAGACAAAATAAATTGTTTTATTTGGGCCTGTTTTACTATAAAATATTTAAACTAAATAATAATGAACACGAACATTTTGTTTAAATTTTAAACATATGTTGCATGTTACTCCGTATTGATATCGATACGGCACCCGTGATGCACCGCGTTATTCTTATTAGTTGATTTTAATGGCTTTTCCCTAAGGAATTACTGTTTAACAGGATGAAAAGTGCCCTGTATGGGCTATCTCTTTTCCAAAGTCATTAAAATCGATTTATTAGTAAAGACGTGATTGATTAGCAAACATCCAGAGATAAAATTTCACATTGTAGTAGGATGTGTTAATCCAGGGTACATATCCAACATACCCATTATTTATACTGACCACTAGGTTAGCTTCAGGGAAGAGAGTGATACGTACACAGTTTAATAAAATATTTTAACTATTACGATGAATCAAAATGTTGGCTATGTACTAATTTTTATATGCGGTAGGAATGTACGAGAATCAACTTAAGTTTTTTTAGTAGTGATATTAAATGTGTAGCCATTCTACTTACATAAATGTGAAAATCATGCTACTATAGCATGTGACCATATATATATAAATACAAAGTATTAAGCTTAAGGGGTCCGCCTAGTGAGGGGTGCATTAATGTTAGTGAGGCGGGATGATAAATACGAAGCTTGCTTATGCTTCTAGCGCGGTTATTGCCTCTAAGCGCAAGGCTCTGAATTGGCGCGCAGTCTTATCGTCGTGCATAGAGGATTGAGCGGAAACCTTAACTTTAGATTACGGAGAAATGATGATAACGGTGTGATGCAAGTCCTTTGAGTTCTTTTAAGAATCTGTACCGAGTGCATGCTAAAAATTATTCTGAAAACATATAATTTAGCCATTTTTACTCATCTAAAATTAAATTTTTAAAAACTAAATACGGAAACATAACTACTCATCCACGCTCAAGGTATTCTTAAATGCTTTTCGTAAACAAATACCACTCTGTTTTCAAATAACGTGCCAAAAAAAAACAAGAGCTCTGCACACCGTTTATGTGTATTGTTAAAAAAAAAAAAAAGGGGGGGGGGGCATAATATTGCTAATTTTCTTGCCTTTGGAGCAGTAACAGTATAACTGTTAAGTTCACGTGTTTACTTGGTGGACAGAGAAAACCCGTGGAATTTTTCTATGTTTATAATTAATTAATTTACCCCATTTCATTCCCTTAGGGGTGGAAATTAGTAATGACTAGAGACGAGAATTTATGGTTTTATTTGTAGTCCAATTCCCATTTCTAAAACAGATGATTTCGGTGTTAATGTTTTTATTTTTATAAAAGCTGTTTTGTAATACTTACTCCACCAATATATGGGGGGAGGGGGAGGGGGAATTTATATGCTGTATTTTTATGGTAAAATAATTTTTAATAAATTGGTCTAAACGAGATACATCGAGAACAATAAAAATAAATTAGCGAGAATTTATGTTTTGAAATTGATTTGATAAGATATGTACAATGAAACAAATAGAATTGATTTGTCTGATCCATGCACTTTTGTACAATGTTTTGTCCAGAAATGAATGTTAAACATTAAATATTTTTTTTTATGATTTTAATTCAGTTTTGTTTCAATGCTACTTAATTCCATGATACAACTTGCATTTGGGTGCTATATAATGTATTAACTTGCACTTCTGTTACAAGAAATTTACGTTTCAGATTTCATGGAGAGCGGTTCAGTAGTCAGGACGTAATTGAGTAACAAACATCCAAACATAGAAATTTTCACATTTAAATGTTAGTTGAAAACACGTGTTATCACCGTTTAAATGTTCAAGTCATTACGGGGAAAAAAAAAAAAAACTCAGTAATATCAATTTGATAATATTCAACTAAATTAAAAAAAAAATTTAATGTGAGAAACTGGGTTTGATGAATTTTAGATTTTTTCATTAATATTTTCACATAAATTTTCTTAATCTAATCCTACGTGTGCGTATGCATTTGCCTGCAATATTTACCGTTTATACACATTCTTGAAACTGTATGCACGGAAAAGGTTTTTAACTTAATAATATTATTGAAAGTTTTATTGTTAGATCCGGTTACTTTAGTTACATCAAACCAATCTGCTTGTTCTTGTTTCATAAAAAAGCGAACTTCTCCATCTCCGTACTTCGGACTGTTATAAGTGATCTACATTTTGTTCTTGTAGATCTTGTTCGTTAAGCTTCATGACTTAGTGCTAAATATCGTGTTTACTTATTACTAGATATCGTGATTTTTAGTGAAAAATATTTGCGCCAAGATAGTTTGCAATTAATTATTTTTTTCAGGAAAAAGGCTTGTGGTTGGAAAGAATACTTTTAATGTGATGGCATACTTATTAACTGGTCAAAATAATTAGGGTATCAGACAAGAAGCAGCAGTATGTATGGGATACAAACAGCGTCTATTGAGAGTCTGTCGAAACAGGTGGCAGAATGCAACGCTACTGCAACCTGCCTTTCAAACAGCAACAGGATGACATCTATGTACGTAGCCCCATGGCGTGTGTCCCATTAAGGGGCCGTCCTAGTAAGAAATAGAGACAATAAACTGACGGCTACGGTAAAACATGTCCTGCTTATACGAGAAAAGTTGTCAGGGTAATCACCATGCAGCCAGTAGAAACTGGGTGGAGGAACATCGTGGATGGAGGGACGCTGAACGGAGATCCGTTCTGTTCTCCGAATGAGTCGCGATTCAGCGTGGAACCTGATAATAGCCGTGTTCTCGTTTTGAGGTTACGTGGAACATGAAAAAATCCAGCAAGGAATCGGTATTAATCCTCTGATTATTTTTTAACTAATCCGCTAATAATTTTGACCAGTTTATTCAGGCGAATCACAGACGTTCTAAAACACAATTTCGTCCACATATGTTCAGCCAAAGTTGGAATTAGCATCTTTCTCTGATAATAGACGTACAATTTATACGTCCTGCAAACATGGACTAAGTGAGTTGGAGAGTAACGAACATTGTAATTTTCCCGTGATCTGTTACCGTCTCTACTAATCACATGTTATTGGGCACTGACCAGACTCCCACACGCAGGTGTAATTTGGGACGCGGAGTTCAATGCGCGAACTCTCGCATCGAACGAAATAAAAAAAATATATCACGCGTTACTGTACCGTATCACGCCTGAGTGTGTTGAAGCCTTCAATGTGGGTTTACGATTACAAATTAAGAATTAGTTGTGTACCTCAGATATTACTCTATGTTAACTAGTGACATTGTTTGTGATTGTCGTGTAGGAGTTATGATGGGTCATGTGCGAATCAATTGTTGACTTAAGAATTAACATGAATGGTTGTATTTTATATTTTCCCCCAAGAATTATGGGAAGCACCAAGCACAGTGGAATGTGTTGTTGGCGCGAAATAAATTTTCCTTGGCGAAAGAAAGTTATGATATATTATGAAAGAAGAGGGAAATAACGGAATTATTAGCTTCACATCAAGAAACGAAACGATTATTAAAAGTAAATTGTACGAAATTAAATAATCTCTAATTGGAAGCGTTATTTTGTTTTATGATTTCGGAAATTGATTATTCTTATGTGTTGCTTGTTAGTGATTATATTAAATAGTCTTTAAACATTTATTCACAATAATTATAATTGGCATATCAAGCTGAAGGTAAGAAACATAGCGTGTTTTTATTTATTTTTTATTTCATCCGAACGAAAATGTGATAATATGGTAAGTCGTATAGGTTAGGGGCTCCGGCGCCTGGAGTTGGAGTGTGGATTGTGCATGGGGCCAATGACCGACCATCTGACGTCACGGTGGCAATCTTGGATGACCTTGACCATGAACTTTGACCGTGACCTTAAAAATTTACCAATATGTGCCGAAACTTCCCGTATTTAAGGAAAAAATTCCCCCAAAGTAACTCAAAAATCTTAAAAAGTAAAAATACATTATTTCGAGGGAAAAATTCCTGTCTAGAGGGAAAATTTTCCATTTTAGTCCTCAAATAATGCCGATTGCTTAAAAAATTTCTAAAAGCGGCTTTAGAGTCCTAAAAACAAGTCTCCGTAAGCCACCGAGGACATGACCTCTACCATTAGGATGTCATGACCGACATTTTAAATTTTGACGTCACAGTTGCACTTTTCGTTAGGTCGCCATCTTGAAAATTCGTAATTTTAAGCTAGAATCTTGGGGAAAATTGTTTAAAATTATAAAAAATTACATGTAAATTTATAAAAAGGTACTGGGTTCGAACCCGGTTAGGGCAAAAACAAGCAATAACTTGGATCCTTCCACTTCGGAAACCACCGGCAGACTGACCTCCCACCACTTATGCCAAGGAATATATTAGATCAGCCAGTATGACGTCATGGCGGCTATATTGTTTTCGTCTGCTAGAGGGCGTTGCTGTCACATTAGTTTAATTATTACCCGCTAGAGTGCAGTAATTATTTATTACCTTGGCATCGGCCATATTGTTGGCCGTCTTGGCCGCCATCTTGAAAATTCGTAATTAGCAAGAAATTCGGAAAAATTCAAAAATCATCAAAACATCGTTTATTGAAATAATAATTGATTAAATCGATTCATGTCCTTGATTCGATCTTTGATCAATACAAAAATGTTAATTGTATTTAAAAAAATATTAATTTAATTAAAATACCATAAAAATGACAGGTTCGAGAAATTACACAATAAAATTACAAACATAATTTATACTCTAATACTAGAAAAACCACAAGCGAATTACTAGCATTCCTCGATTTATATAGCCTTCTTAGAGTGCTAAGCTAGTCCTTTACATGTATTGACATGTATTTTCAGGGCAGTTCCACATGGCAATTGATTACCACAGTTTTCACACAGAAAAGAGTGCTCAGTTTCGTTAAAAGTGCAGTGATATATTTCATGATGCCTTGCATGTTTTATGCATAAAAATGTCTTGCCGCAGAATATACAGTTTGATTCTGATGAATGCATAACCAGTCTGTCACAATTCCTGATGTGTCGTTTTAATCTTTCATAGTGTATAAACTGGCTGCAGAACCTATTTAATGCGTTCAGAATTATTATAACAATCGTATATAACGTAATCACGAATTTTCAAAAAAATTATGTTGTCACAGTACGTTTAGTTACTGTGTCCTTTATCACTGTCACTGGCACTGTTGATAACCAATGTCCTGCTGCTGAAGACATTGCAAACATTAAAATCTCCGATGTCGCTAGCAACACTGGAGAAACTTTAACCATGGAAGTATCCAAGGTCTGCTCTGTTAGAACAGTAGGTGAAACTGCTGACACCGTTGCCGACAGGATCTGCATCGTCATCGCCGTCGTTGACATCGGGATCTCTGGAGCTGTCAGCAGTGTTGCAATAGGGGTCTACGATGTTGATGGTAGGCCTTCTAAAAATTATTTGTTCATTAATGTATATAATTGATACGTATGGCTTGTAAATTTAACAGTTGTGACTTAGGCATGATAGCACTAGCAATAGAAGAAGACGAGGAAGAATACAGAACCGCTAAGGGTTTTAAAATTATGTTGTGGGTGGACAATACAAAGAAAAGTAGGCCTAATTGTGGAAAAATTTCACCTTCAGTTTATGAATAATGGTAAATTTTTATTTTATTGGCATCTTGGGTACAAAGAAATGTAGAAATGTAATATACAAATTTTTTCGGCCCTGTGTCATTTGCTATTGGTAAATTTTGATTTTATGCTGATAAACATTATCCAGGAATCTTTGTAAATTTGTAGCTAGCTTCTATTTTACGGACACTCAGTTTACTTTGAACATGATTTCAAAATAATATTTTTGGTATATTAACAAGCCATTCAAAAACTGGTTAAAACTACAGCAATAACTCTTCTTTTGTCCACATGTGTGTTTACATTTGTTTAGAAAGAAACATACAATTGGGAAGTCGAAATACGTTGTATGTTCTTAGAAGATTCAGTTGTTTGAAATTACGATGGACTCTTCGTTTATTTGAGTTCAATTCTTTGTAGAAAATGCCTTAAATTTATTGAAATTTCTCAAAGTGCAGTGGAAAGGGAGTTTGAGTCATTCTATCCTCATTTGATGGAAGACAAAACAAAATATTATTAGTATTTTTAAATGACACAGTCAAAATTCCATGTGCTATTATTGAAACTGAAGAAAAAATGACAAACTACCAGATTTTCAGAGGTTATGGCATGTTAGAGGAAGAGCCACCGACGCAGCATTTGAAGTTTGAAAAAAAAAATTTAACATATTTAGTTTCTCTGGCAGACGTCTGGAGTGGCAATAAATAACAGCATTAGGTGTATGAAAAAAAACACATATAAACCCATAAAGTTAATTTAAATGTGCTTTTTGCTTGTTTAAGTTGTTTAATTAGTGTTATATTCACTGTTTGAAACCTTATTCATTTTACAGTTCTTTATTGTAAAACTAAATTCTTATTACCTTTAACTTTTAAATCTTCTGAAATTGGTTTTCGAGTTTTTTTTTGTAATTGGCATTCCTAAACCTCTCATTTCTTTATATAATACTAAAATGGGTCCCTTCGAACTTCGTCAGTAATTTTCTCTCCGTCTGTGTTTACATACATTTATCAAGCATTAAATTATATATATATATATATATATATATATATATATATATATATATATATATATACAAGTGTTAGAACGTCTATGTGATTAATTTGTATATTGAGATTATTAGGTACAACAATTTCGCACTAAACGAAAAATAACCAAATAATAGTAAACATGCTATAAAAAGACAGGCATTGCTTCGCACAATGAGCCACACACATACAATAAAATATCTACATACAGATAAAATTCATACACACTTTAGAAAATTTTGCACATGACGAGGCAATACACACCATTTCTACTAAAACAAATACTGCATCGAAAATACTTATATTAGGTCGCATTAGGTCGCATGTACATTGTACATAACCTCAAACAAAAAAAAACTCTGCGGGAAATGTTTTTTTGATGTGTAGCATCTTAGCTCTCGGTAATACGGCATTTGGTAGGGGTAGTTTTGTGAAAAGAACGTAAATGTGTAACCACGGTGCTGCCATTTTTGTTGATGGCGCTAACCAAGTTTACAGAGTAAAGGAAACTTTATAGTATTAATGTTTCAATGAATCTTAACAAGATGGGCAGTATTTTAATAATATTCCTTGTTGAAAATCCGATCCAATGCCGGGGTTTAGTATTTTTTCAAATAATAATTTTTTCGCCTTTATCGGAGTCGTTCCATTATATAGTTTAAAATTCGCTCTGAAAAATCGAATAGTTCGATAGTCAACGTAGCTGCTCCGACAACGAATTCTAGCGGCGGGTGCAGAAACTACGTCTGATTCGCGTCAAGAAATGTAGGCGAAAACACAATTTGCGTATATTTATCACGGTCGGCATTATTTTAAAAGAATTCTACCTTAAATCTCGTGTCCGATTTTTGTGTTGAAGGTTTATTTGCAACATGAGAACACATGAATTTTCTGGTTATCCAGGTTAGATGTTACACGTCACTGGAGAGTACTGAAAGGCTCGCTCACGTTACTTTATTTATTTTCTTCCCGTTGTGAAATGTGCCCGATGTCAGGTCTGATCAGGGTCAGAGCCGGGTCCGGGAAGAAGGAATGGGAACTATTTGTGTCCGGTGTCCGGACACGGTCCTGACGCATCACGGACACGCGCGGACACGCTCATTCATTTCTGTAGCACCTGTCGCGGACAGACCCAGACTCAGCCCGGACATCTGTAGCCGGACCTTGATGACAACTGCAGTGACGACCGAAGCGTTTGCAGAGTCTTCACGCTTGACGCGGCTGAAACCCGCGAGCCAAAAAAAAACTCACACAATTTACGATGAACGCTAGTTACAAATTATCCAGGGATCTTAGTAAATTTACTATTAGGTGTCTCCATCAATTTGCGGACACTGAGTGAACTTTCTTTTAACATGAATTCAAAAGTATATTCTTGGTATATTAACAAAACATTAAACACTGGTTGTCTACAGTGACAATACCGAGTGTGTGTTTACCTTTGTAAAGATTACCTTTGTAAGATTCAGTTACTTGAAATTATGAAGGACTCTTCGTTTGTTTGAGTTAAATTATTTGTTAAGAAGTGCGCAAATTTACTGTAATTTATAACAGTGCAGATATTAGATTAATCCCGAAATATCATTGGCCAATTGCAATAGCCTGTCGCCCCTCCGTTCGTCTATCAGTCTCCGAGCGATTAACAACACTCTGCTTGTCCGCCACATTAGTTTTCCATTTCAGCACTGCCAACTGTTGAGAAAAATACATTTTGAAGGAAATTTTTTTTAATAAGATTGTTTAGACAGTCATGTAAACTATGCACTTATTAAATTCATTTTTTCTCACTCTGATTTTATTTAAACATTTCCAGAGTTACTATGCGTAACTTCTGTAACTTTTTTTGTTTCAAAAACAGCCTTTAAAATGCGTTGTAACGTAAGTTAAAAAATAGTTATGGAAGCAGCTAAATAATTAAACAAATTTCAGAACCTTACAATTATACTAGCTGAAGAACGCAGCGTTTCCCGGGCTAAACCACCGCTGGGAGCTGATTTTCTGATAACCTCGTTCTCAGTTGGATGATCCATGCCAAGTTTCAAGTCTGCAGGACATAGGTACTTGAATAACGGTAGTTTTGAATTTTAACGTTCCCGCAACCCCACTTGGGAGCTGATTTTCTTAAAATCCCTTCTTAGCAGATGCCTATGTAGCAAAAGGAATATATGTGACAAATTTCAAGTCTGTAGGTTTTATAGTTCAAGATAATTCGTGTTGAGTGTGTCACTGAGTGGTATTGCGCTTGTATACACACCAACACACACACACACACACACACACACACACAAACCAACCACCATATACCACCCAAAAACCTAGGTTACATTTGTACGTCATTATTTCATCCGTCCATCCGTCGAAAGTATGAAGTTACCAAACTTCGGACGGACGGATGAATTCAGTTTTTCTGTCGATCTCATTGGTTGCAGGTCACGTGATTGACGGACGGACGGAGGCGACGAACTATTGTAATTCCGGCTGAAATATAACACGTAAGAATACAAGTGTGAACCATTTTAGCTCAGGTGGTGTGCACAGTCTTGTGTTATTGTTTATATATATATATATATATGGTCGTTACCACAACGCCGAACGTACAATAACATCGAATACCATAACGCCGAATGCCAAATTGACCGCAACGCCGACAGCTAGAAAAATTCTGTGTACCAAAACGCCGAAATACAGTAACGCCGAAAAATGTTGCTGTGGGCATGGGGGGCCACAGGAGAAAAATTAAAAACAACTGAATGAAATTGTGTACCTAACCTAACCTAGCCTAACCTAACCTAACCTAACCTTTGTGGCAGTCCTGCAATGACATTTTTCGGCGTTAATGTATTTCGGCGTTGTGATACACAGCAGTTTTCTAGCTGTCGGCGTTGTAGTCAAGTTGGCATTCGGCGTTATGGTTTTCGGCGTTATTGTACGTTCGGCGTTGTGGTATTTCGGAGTTGAGGTGCGTCCTCATATATATATATATATTATATATATATATATATATATATATATATATATAGTGATCTCCGCTTGGCGCTTGTTCGTCTGATAATATTCGATCGGGAAGCCAACCACACCGAGAAGGAAAATGTTCGTGGGCGGCGCGACACGTGTCCGCCACGCTCTGGAGAAGTGAATTCATGAATAAGACAGCGGCGTGACGTGGCGTCAGCTGCTAAAAACGGCCGGAGGTAATCACCGGCCGCTAATTAGCTCTAACCGTCGTTGGCGACCGACAGACTATGTAAGGCGTGGCAGAGCCGCTGAATGGCAACACTCTTTAACTGCGCACACCGCCAGGTGAGTACGCACACTTTTTTTTTCTTCTTTAATCCACGCTACCGTAGCCACGTCCTTTTAACATATTCCGCCGCATTGCCCTGGTATTCTTCCGCCATCAGTGCTGATTAGCAACTACAGCGTGGCTTAAGCCGAATGATTATTAAAACTGTACAAAGGACTTATTGCAATACGCAAAAAAAATAAATTCTCAACCTTTACGTAAGATTCCTATGGAAATCAGTTACGAATAAATAGTTTGTACTACTACAAGAAAGATATCATAACTTTCTACAACAAATGGCTATGATTCTTTTCCCATGCATGAAATAAGTTCTTCGAGATAATACTGAGTATTCTTATGTAATCTGGCGCATAATTTTGTATTCAAACATAATTTTTTTTAATCGATGGTAAAGATAATTGGATATTAAATAATTTGACTTTATTTTGTTTTATTATGCTTATTATTGTGTCCAGTTAATACTGGAAATATTATCATGGTATGGTTTACAAATAACTTTAACTATTGGAGGTACTGGGACAACACAAAGCATAAATGCTCGGGTAAGAATTCGAACCCAGTAATACTTCGAACACTATTTTGTAGTGATATAGTTTTTTTTTTTTTTTTAGTAAAATACAAATATTTTTAATTTTAAATCAATATTTATTTTTCATTTAGAGATACAGAGTTTTTCATATTAATATAATTAAGTTGTATGTTATCTAATCATTGTAGAGGCCAGCTGTTGGCAGAATTAAGCCGGATGTGTTCCACTTTAAAAATAAAACCTAAATTACTTGTAGGAACATGGAAATGTGGATAACTAGTTTTTTTTTTAAGTGATTCTTCTTTTTGAGGGGGCTACAATTTTCGAGTGTTACGAAAATTCTAATGCATAAGGGGAGTAGTTAGGTACGTTGAGGGGGGGGGGGGGGGGGAGGCGGAACCTGTAGAGGAGGAGACGGCATGGGAGAGGTGGAAATGACACAACATTCTTGGAAATTTGCATACTTACACACATGCATACTTGCGCACTTGCACACTTACATTTTTGCACACTTGCATACTTAAACACTCGCATATTTAAAAACTTGCATACTTAAACACTCGCGGAATTGTACACTTGCATACTTGCATAATATAACTATTTATCGTTCGCATACTTGCATATATTGTTTTGATCTGTGATCTCAGCCAAAGAGAATTATCTTTCCTATACTTAATAATATAATTGGCAAGAAGTTTCACTTCTGTCGCCCGTGGATTCCACGCGCAGATTGTTTTTAAGTGGAGTTGTACTACTATTGAAATAAGGCTTTCATTTGTTATACATAGTATACAAAAAAATAAATTTTTTCACGACGAATGTATACAGTTTGATTCACATGGCTTCATGTGGAGCAATATGTCGTTTAAATGTGGGCCCTATTCCCAATATTTTCAGAGTGATATGAAACATTAAAAAAAACGGTAATAAACAATCATATTAAAAAAACAGTGATGAATTAACAGGCAATATTGCCTTGAGCTTACCAAATTTGTTCAAAAATGACTCCATCTACTTCCGCGCACCTGAACGCCCGCTAAGTACCGTGCATGTCGCTCTACGTGTAGCTACACACGGCTGTCTCTGATAACTGAAGTGGCGTTAATTAACGGCAAGTAGTTTCTCACGTATTTTTGCAGTCATTGCTGTTCACTGTAAGGATTTTTCAATTTGTAATGGCTCCTGTATGTGTTGCGCAACGTCCTACGATATTTATCAATGAGTCGATCAGTATTTTAAGTCAGGTCATAAAAAAGGATGTATGGAGGGGAGGGGGGAATATAAATGCACTATTCACAAAATTTACGATAGCCATAGTTGTTTTTATTTCCTGGAATAAGCGATCACCGAATTACCTGCCGAATAAGCAAGCGCGAATACGAATTTAATGCAAGTTAAGCCACTTGTTCCATGTTGCTACAATGTAATACGAAATAAGTACTACATTAGTGATAACACAGAGTACTATACAAGAATTATAAAAAAACGTTACAGCAATATTTTTGGAACATTGTAATAAACATTACGAGGTATTGTGTTTTAGATATCGTGAAACCTATGCAACGTGCCGTGTTTGCAGGTTGTGAATGACGTGTAACTGCCCATATTTTAGTCTATATGCATGCAATAAGCAGAAAACTTTAGAAATTACATAAAGTTTTCCATAACATAGTTTTGACATCAGACCCGTTTCACAGGCACGCTTTTGCAAGAGCCCCCTCAGTGAGGGCTTCTTAGTTGCAGGCCTTGGCCCCCCTGCCCCCCTCCCCATATACGCCCATATATATATATATATATGTGTGTGTGTATATATATATATGTGTGTGTATATATATATATATATCCTTAGACGCGATAGTGATATGTTCCGGGAGATCCGCCTCCTTTTACGTGCTATTGTAGAACGGGCCTAAGAAGTCAGAACGCCTGCGACGGAGGATTGAAAACCTCCTGCTCTAATTTCTTGTTTCGAGTGTTTGCGGAAGTTTGCGGGAATGCTTCTAGTACAATATGCAGTCTTTTAATGGGCTGGCGTCGTCGTCGTAGGTGAATCCTTCCGACGTGACGCTCGCTAATTGCTGGACCAACCCAGGGCGAGGAAGGGATGCCAGCATCCTGCTACACCGGGTCTTTCCCTGCTCTTCTCCCTCCGTCATCTGTCCGTCTCTCCTGATCGTTACTTGCGTCCCTCCGCGACCCCTGACATTTTCCCGACCGACCAGGTGTGTGTGTGTGGGTGTGTTTGTGGGTGTGCGCGCAGAGTTCCTCGTCCTACCACCCCCTACCCCCATTCCATACACCCCACTACACCTTAACTTACCTGGCACAACTTGTCACGCACGACCTGCTACTCACCTCCTGCCTCCCCGCAGCTTCTGTCTTCCACCCTCTTTCCACTAGGGAAACCTGCTGTTCACTACCACCGAGGCACACGCCCGGATAATCCAAAATCGTGTGTATCGGGTAGTTTAGGTTAGATCCATACATGAATAAAATTCTTGCAAACATTCATTCTTTATTTTTTTTTTTTTTAATAAAACTTCTTTATCGCCGGTAAGCTAAGTAGTGGAAGTCCGTGAAGTCATCAGAGCGTAACGAAAGTGTACCGCTCGGAGGGCAACTAAAAGTGAAACTGTCAGGCACTCGATAGTGGAGAGGGGGAGGGCCGTGTAAGTGGGGCGCTGGATGGTATTCTTGCATCATTGCGCACTTGCATATTTGTGCTCACTCACATACTTGCACACATTTTCATGCATTACTAGCTGCAGTGCCTGGCGTTGCCTGGGCTGAACACAGGGTGAAGGGAACTTTTTTTTTTTTTTTTTTTTTTTTCGAAATCAGATGTAGACAGTAATAAATTGTCTTCTTAATTTGAGCGTCAATTTTCCATGGCGATCGGTTGAGCGGTGTAGAAGTTGCTGCGCTGCAGCATCCATTTGCTAAATGGATAGCGCGAGAATATTCTCCGACTTAAAATACCTGTATATACCAATTTTCATGGCGATCAGTTGAATGGTGTAGAAGTTGATGCACAGCAGTGCCATATAGTCGCGAGTTATAGCAAAATGAATCATATAAAAACCTTCTCCATGAAAAAAACACTCATGGTGATCGGTCAAACGGCGTCGGAGTTTATCAACGTCATACATACCAGCATTCATATATATATATATATATATATATATATATATATATATATATATATATACATACTAGGGATGGGGCGACCGAATCCAATATCCGCCGAATCCGCCGAATCCTAGGGATTCGAAGATTCGGCGGGTCTGATATAGGATTCGTCAAAGGATTCGGTTTTTTACTATTTACGGGGAAAAAAATACAGTAAAACTCACTTACGAGGTCCCGCATGGTAGGTTTTTCCGTATAAAGCGTTTAAATTGCCCGAGGTCTCATCATTTACGCCATTAAATGTGTGATATAAAGTCCGTTAGAATTTTTTCTGAAACTTTCTGTCTCAAATAATGGCGCACGTAAATATGAAGAAAAGACAAATGAACAACAACATACGAAGAAATATGGATGATGTACCATAACTACAGTACAAACCCAATATATATTTTAAGATAATTACCATAATAAGAACTAAAGATTCTTTGTAGAATACCATAATTACTACAGAAGCATGATAGCTACCATATTTGCACTATATTTACCGTAACAACCGAGATGTATATTTACCGTGATAGTAATGTATTATTTATTTATGACATATTAAATTAAAGAACATTGTTGAAAAAAAAAGGATGTTAAACTTTGATATGTACGGTTGGCACATTTTGCTAAGAAATAATGTGATGTGAAAGAATGCAGTACTACTACGAAAAGTGAAAATGGTACTCGTGGATTTTTAGGTTATGTCAGTCTCTTTCGTTTTTCAGTAATATCGGCCGAAAATTAACAAGCGTACTGTATCGGAAGTCGGCAGAAATGCCGATTCAACTAAATATTGGCAAAATCGGCTTCTTCAATACAGCTCTACATTTAATGACATGAGTAAACATATTTCAGATTTCAGGATATTGAAAAAGACTTTCATTTCCATGTAGGTTTATGTGTGTGTGTATGTTTTTTTTTGCAAGTGTAAATTGAATGAAGTAAAATGCTTTTATTTTTATTACTTTCAATTGATTAAACTTTAATGACCAGTTACAGATATTTATGACACTAATTTTGAGGTTAAGCAATTTTACTAAAGCATTCCTGCCAAGCAGGTTGCCAGCGAGAGATGCTTCTCTTCTGCTGGAAACACTATCGCCAATCGTAGAGCTAATTTAACTCCTGAACGTGCAGAACAAATTATTGTTCTGCATGATAGATTAAAGAACAGAATTTAATACTCTGTGACAATCTCTCTCAGAATTATTGTGCTGAAAAGTGGAAATGTTGAAACAATGTGAATGTACTTTTCAAACAACATGATTTTTGGTGCTAAGTTTGTTGAAGCTCAGTAAGGACTCCAGAAAAATTGACAAGGATGAAATTTTCCCAAAGATATGTTACATTTACACAAACATATACTTGGTTATGTTAGTTGGATGATATCAGTTACTAATGAACCAATGGAAACAGGTAAGATTCAATGGAAAAAAAAATGTTATTTTTTTCTAGCAGTGCAAAATGTAAACACACACTGTCAATACTTACCCAAAATTAATAAGCCCACTTCATTTTAATACTTTATTCAAACATTATACTAAGTTTAAGATAAAAATAATTTCCCAAAAGTGTAACTGTACCACAAAAGCTCGAGCTCGGCTCGAAGTAAAATTCTTAGGCTCGCAGACCTCTAGCTTATTTATAGAAAAAATCCTAACCGCTAATCTGTACTAAAACTAAAATTTCTCAAGAAAATTTTTTGTCTTTATATACACTTAGGCTATACCAGAAATGTACCAAACTACATGTGATAAAGTCAAGGGACTTTTAGTGCAAGCAGAATACATCTCACTTACATTAGATATGTGGACATCATCTGTTAAAAGATTCGGATTCGGGTTCGAGATTCGGCAATTCCAGTCGAGGATTTGAGTTAGGATTCGGATTCGAGGAAATCAGGATTCGCCCCATCCCTAATACATACATATATATACTTATATGTGTGTGTGTGTGTAGATATATATGTAGATATATATATTAAACCTCTATCTGTGAAGTTTCACTCATAATGCTGGACGGCGGTGGCGACGCGGAGATTCTAATCAATCACGTGCGATACATCTATGTCGTCAGCGCGACAAAGATGGCGGACGCGACAGACTTTCCGATTAGAAATATTTTCCATTCCCATCGCATCGCTTGGTGCGGTATTATGAAATGTGTGTCAGAATTTGGTTTTCGAAAGATGGTTAATCTGGTGCAGTGGTAATTCGATTATTACTCTTTGTGTTGTTTATTAAATTTTTCTGTGAAATCTCTGAAATGGTTTACGCTCAGTGAATTTTAAATATGAATTTTAAATAAAAAATTCTCTAAAAAAATTTGATTAAAAAAACTTGCAAGCATTAATTTTCGTATGCTTGGTGCATTATGTAACAAGAAGCACAAAAAAAATTGACATAAAACTGTTTATTTAATGTTATCACGCGGGTAAAAACCGTACTTTCACTAAAACGCAATATTTTTCTGTCGCATGGCATCGCGCCATCATTCTAATTGTGATTCCAGCATCACACGCTTTGGTGGAAAAGCAACTTTTTTTTGAAGGGTGATAAAGGGTTGGTTATGTAATCTAAGTTACTTAAATCAATTTATAAATTCGTTGTTTTAGAGTGTTGAAATTCTTGAAAAAAGTAATTATTTTTTATTGGAGGGTGTTTTTCTTTTTTTCTTCTGTCTTGAGTTGTCGTAACTAAAATTACAGTTTTGTTAGGTCAGCGACATTCGACATTTCAGATGTCCTAAAATCGTGAAACTGCATGAAATATCGCATAATTGTGTGTGTTTTTAGATTCCGATTACGAATTTTTCGCCCAACGTATCTAAAATAAGTGTATTTGTAGGAGGGATTCCGGTTTAGGGAGGAACCCAAGTGCGCCTAAAGCCTAAGCCTATACGTCTAGTCATCCTGGGGATTAGCTATGCAGGTAAAATATATCGGACATGTTACAATAACATAAACAATCCAAGTGAAAATAAAATAATTTATAAATTGAAAATAGTTAAGTTGTGTTATGGAACGGAGCTGTAATATGAAACAAAACAGAATTTTTAAATTTAAGTGCAGCCACCTAGTTATAATGTTTAGTAGTAGTATGTATTGGCCTATCCGAGAACAGGTTCCAGTGTGAGAAGCTGAGGAGCCGGCCGCCATCTTAGATTGTGACATCACGGCCGCCATATTGAATGACTTTTGACCTTTGACCAATACCATGGTCTCCATATTTGATGACATTAACCCCTTCCGCCATTTTGGATTTCACAATTTTCGATATGAAGTCACAGCCACCATTTTGTTTTCTATAAATAGCTGCCATTTGGGATTTTCTGTTGCTTGGATTTCATAACCTTCCAACATATTGGATTCCACCATTTTGTTTTCTAGAAAATTCCACCATCTTGGATTATATAACCTTCCACCATCTTGGATTTTGCCATTTTGTTTTCTAGATCTCTTCCCCATATTGGACTATGATGTCACAGCCGCCATATTTGAGAAATGACTACCATTTTGGGTTCCGCCATTTAAAATATGACATTACGTCCAAATAGGACATTCTAACGTTTCTCACTATAAAAGTCAACATTTTTCTCGTACTATATTAATAAATAAAAACCATTATTATTGAATTTTAAAATTTCAAGGGTAGTTATTTAAAATCAAAATTTATACATTGTGATAATCGGAATAGATTTGAAAATAATGTCGGATGGAAATATGAAACAGTTTGTTACACAACATTTTATGTGTCACTATGTCAATAAGCAAGTTATAACCAGAAAAAAACGTGCTAACTTCACGAAGCAGCATGTTGTTTCAGTGAACTCAAAGCTACAATTATTTTAGAAAGATGGCTAAAAGAGATATTGATCCACAGAGTTTGGTGAGTGAAACATAAGAAAAAAATGCCTACAATTCCCCTACAAATCGAGAAGGATGGAGTATTTTTTATTGATGGAGACGAAGTTTTGTGGCTTCACTCTGAGTGACATAAGGCGAATGCCTTAATAGCTAATAGCCATAAATGGTATCAGCGACAACTTCAATGACGATATGGTGGGTGGGCTATCGGCTATGTTGGTCCTTGTCATGAATCGACACAAACATCAGTTGTCAATTAGAACACATGAATCTTTGACAAAGAGTGTGTTGTGAACTTTTCCTTCTGAAAACAGAATACACGAATCATCCTTATCCTCCAGATCGAATCTTTAAAGTAGTCGAATCTGGCTCGGAAAACAGGTGGGACGGACATGTATGGCATTGATGAGAAGTCACAACTCAAGATTAAAACTGGGTAAATCACTGTCAGTGATTTTACTCGTAAGTCCACCGCGGTATTTTTAATAAACAGGAACGTGTTCTCCGAGGCTGACTTCACTGCAACTCAACGTGAAGCAGAACATATGACTGATAAAGGTAGCATCATGAAGGCGATGTCGACGTGGATGATGATAATGATGATTTGCCTCCTTCTGTATCGGAAAGCAGGGCTGTCTTGAGGAACAGCTAAGAGAGGTGAACAGGGGAGGAGTGTGGAGGCTCATCGATACCCGTAATCTACGCCAATCGTCAACCAATTTCTCCAGTTCCAAGTGCAAACATGAAGATAACACTAATCAGAGGTCGGAAAACACTTTCAGCCCCTACCATAACCAGTTCTCCATATAAGGACCCTTAAAATCGTCACTTGATAAAAAAGTAATTAAACCGAACTCAAAGAAGAAGGTGGCCCCAGCTCACAAAGAAGCCGTCAGAGTAAACATCAGTTGGGCCAACCAGGAACCAGCAAAGGAACGACCCAGAACAATAAAACAAACTAAGGCTATTTTACAAATGAAGATGAAACTTCTAGCAATAAGTCTTCTGCGAGCTCAAACATATCAGAACCTATTTGGCTGGAAGAACCAGCGTAAGATGGACCGTATTTTGTGGTGAGACGTTCAAGAAATCAAAATTTGGAGAACTTTTGGTTCAATGAGGGTTGTGCAGTGGTTGTGAAAGTGATTTTCATTTGCGACTTTTGTTCGTAAAGAACTTTACAGCAATTATTAGCATTAATTTTTTTCCCATAATTTAAAAATAATTTATAAGAATTTTAATAAATTAATAATTTTTTTGTTTATGTTTCATTACTTTCCTGTAATAATAATATTAATTTAGTGTTTATACTTGTATGATAAAATATTTTGGATTTATTCTTATGCTTGTTTCATGTTACCAATTTGCTTTTGAAAACCGATATTTGGCAGTATTAGTAAAAATAATGTTACATGGAACATTTTCATTTTTGTCCGTAGTTCCTCGTAATGAATTTAAAAAAATGTTAAAAGTACTAATGAATACTGATGCAATATATATTCTAAATCGAGTATTTTGTCCAAATAAAAAAACGGGTCTAGATTACCACCATCTAATTTCACAGTGCCCCGTAGGGAAAAAAAAATATTAATTGTGGTTGCTTGGCTCTCCATCTTCTTAAAAAAACCGTTGTAAAAACAACAGATGTTCAGAATATGGCTTATTGTTGAACGATCCACATGACTGTAACAGGCTTGGAGAGGGATGAGAACAGGGGCACTTTTCACACAGATACAAGTCTTTTTATTAGCAATAGCAAAAAGTAATCTCTTATAATTACAAGTTTTTACGAACGGGTTTTTCTCACAGATTGTATAAAGCTGTCACTAACAAGTAAAGTTTAAGTTGTGTTTAACAATTTCAGTTGGTACATTCATTAAAAAAAATAAGATTATGCATCTCGTGTAATTAAATAGTGGTATTAGTTATAATTGTTCAATTCTTACATTAAATTATTTATGATTATAGTTTATTAGTATTATTTTAATTATAACTCATTAGGGGAGAACCAGACCACAGCATTTTTCTTGGAGAATTTTTAGTAAATTTGTAAATGTAACCATTTTAGGGTAGGTAGGAAATTAGTAGTAAACAACTGTAAGCTACAAGTTTGTAAGCTTCAATTGTACCAAACACGTTTTTTATTAGCCGACTAGAATACCACTTTGTAAACTTGTGAAATTTTACGTGTCATTACAATTTATACAAAGGTGCTTTTGTGAAACACTTGTAACTGGATATATTCACATACTTGTGCAATTATACAGTATGTCCATAAAATAATATCCCAGTTATAAGTTTTAACAGTATCAACTGTAAGCGTTGTAGAGTGTTGGCTCAAGGTCACAAAGAGTAACTCAAACAGTTTTATATAAGCGCATGCGCGAGTACTGCTATGTTGTTTTCTCGCTTGCAGCGCCACCTACGCAAAATGGCGATTCCTGAGCGTAAAGCGTTTTGTGTTGTGCAATTTTCTACGATATAGTCTGAAATTTCAGTTCAACGTGCGTTTCGTTTAAAATTAGATGTGACCTCCCATGTGTCAAAAACATCCGCCGATGGTACAGGCAATTCGAAACGATTGGATAAGCCTGTAAAGAGAAAATCTAGCCTCCACGTTCTCCTGACATAATGCCGTGTCTACGTTCCGCCGCAGCCTAATGATCTGCCAGAGTTGAGACACAGAATTGAAGATGCTATCGATCCCATTACTCTGGACGTGTTAACCAAAGTGTGGAAAGAATCGGAGCTTGCGTTGGGTGTGTCCCGTATAACTAAAAGTGCACATATTGAACATTTGTGAGAAAAATTAGGTTAGTTGACCTTATATTTGATGTATAATTTGTTGTGAATAGCCTAAATTAAACTGTTATGATTAGGGGCATGCATATTTCGCGAAAAGATTCCGAGACTAGCTGAAAGTTAAAACACAGTAGCATTGTCTGTGTTTAGTGATTGGGTGAGTTTCTTTCAGGTGCATGTCTGCTGTTAGAACACCGATCACAGTAATTCAGTTCGGAAGTAAACGCGTCCTGAGTGGCTCGGTCAAATAAGGCAACGAATTCTCTCGCAGACGACCGCTAATCACAAGGAAGAAACACCTGATGTGGATACACATTGTTGCAGTCTAATAGGTATTCAGTTTTTTTTCGCGAAAAATGCCTACCCCTAGTTATGATATACCATTGAAACTTGGAGACATTGTTCTTATGGACATATCCTGTATACGTTGGTTATAACTTGTAGTATTAGTTAGATGGGCCCAGTGTCTGCCGGAGAGCGTGAAGACAGACGCGCGCCGACTGTGGGATGGCGGCGACCATCCGGCGAGGACCGTCGCGTCGCCGCATCGCGGCGGATTGCAAACAAGCAGCTCCGCTGGTTTATCGATCCCTCCCTCCTCCCCCCACCCGCACTTCACCGACCCTGAGCCACGTCGTCTGATCGGCGCCGCACGTTCGCAAACATGCAAGATTTAATTCCGACGTAACTTGAGGACCAAGAAGCTTCAACACCGGATCATCTTTTACTTGCGCAGCGCCATAATGGCATTACAAAGAGGATCGCAGGTCCTCAGAGAAGCAGGGTTTCGTTCAATACCCTACCATTTGGTGGTATGATTAGCAACTAGGCTGCCTTACTTAATGTCTGACAACCTGGGTCATCGTTAGATATCCTACTGCGTTCAGCCACCATTCTGACGTACTCAAAAATATCTTTCAGCTTGGGTAATCGTTAGATAGCCTAACATTTCGTGGTATGTTCAACTACCATTCTGTCGTAATTAAAATCTGACAGCCGGGGTAACTATATATTATCCTACTACATAGTGTCCATAAAAATATGTCCTAATTTCAATGGTATATGTATAACAGTTTAATTTTGACTATTTTCAACAAATAATTTATAAAATTGAAGTTAGACCAACCTAGTTTTTCTTACAAAGGTTCAATATGTGCACATTTAGTTGTACGGCACACTTCCAACCTAAAGTCCAATTCTTCCCACATTTTGGTTAACACGTCCGAAATAATGGAATCAATACCCTCTTTAATTCGGTGTCTCAACTCTGGTGAATCATTAGGCAGCGGCGGAAAGTAGACACGATCTTTTATAAAACCCCAAAGGAAAAAAAAAAATCGCATGGCGTTATGTCAGGTGAACGCGGAGGCCAGCTTTTCCCTTTACAGGCACATCCTGTCGTTTCGAATTGCCTACACCATCGGCGGATGTTTTTGTGGTTATGAGGTATCACATTAAATTTGAAAAGAAATTGCAGATGCCCTCGGAGAAAACTGCAGAACACAATACGATTTACGCACCAAAGTCGTCATTTTGCGTTGGTGGCACTACAAGCGAGAAAACAACAAAGCAGTATTCGCGCATGCACTTATCTAAAACTTTTTTGAGTTACTCTTTGTGACCTTGAACCAAAACTCTACAACGCTTACAGTTGCTAGATACTATTAAAATTTATAACTGGGATATTATTTTATGGACATACTGTATTTCTGTATTTGACAGTATGTTCAACCGCCAGGCAGCCCCATTTAACAACATCTAACTGCTTGGGTAATATTATGGTATCCTAAAATTTCGTCGTATGTATAACAACCAGCTGCTTAGTAAATAACATCTAAGAACTTGGGCAATCGTTAGATTTCCTAACAATACGTGATTGAATAACCATGCTGGCATACTGAACAATATCTGACATGGTGGATAATCGTTAGGTATCCTGTTTTACGGTATGTTCAACCACCAGGCTGCCCTGCTCAAAAAAATCTGGCATTTTGGGTAGTCGTTAGGCATATCATGGTATGTTCAACAGCCAGGCTGCTCTAATTAATAACATCTAAAAACTTGGGTCATCGTTAGATGTCCCGACATTTCGTGGGTTGTTTAACTACCAAGCTGCCCTACGTCCCAAAATCTGACAAAATCATATTTATATATAGTACCATTTCACTTTTTTTATCTTCTTGGCTTCCCTACTTAACATCTGTCATAATGGTTAATTTTTGGGTAATCTACCATTTCGCATTATGTCTGTCCAACCACCAGCCGGCCCGACTTAACATCTGTGAGTTTGGTAAAATGTTATGATCTCTTTTTCGATTTCACGCGCCATGTTAATTATTTCATTTTCTTGCCATTACTATTCAAACAGCGACTAACATTTCAAATTATAAAATTATTTCTCGTATCTTTTACGTTTTCTACCCAAATTTTGTCACTAAATATTTGGAAATATTTTTTTTAGCTGTAAAAAGTCACTCAAATGATATTAATTATGAACACCTGTGTGTCTTTTTGACAGCTATTAGAAAAACACGCACCTTTTTTTTTATCCTTTAAGGGTTTTTATTCCACAAAATATAAAAATTGTGGTTGGTAGTTTTCATATGTTCATTACTGGTACCCAAAATCATTTACTACTTTTAATTAAGTTCTGAAATATAATAATTAATCTAAACAACATAGCCCTTTTTCACCTCTTAAGGGTTGTTTTTCGCACAATTTAAATTTTTTGTTTGGATTATTTTGTATGTTATTTTTAGGTACCTAATATATTTTCTTTAGCTTGATTAGTTTCAGAGAATATTATCTTAAAAACATGTATACCCATTTTTAACCTCATTAAGGGTGGAATTCTATAATTATATACAGCCTAGTTTTTAGGTTAGCCAAATACCTTTCAAATAAAAAAAAAATGTTCATCAAAATTTTTATAGAAGTTTTCTATTTATGCTCGAACAAACAGATAAACAAAAAGTTATATATATATATATATATATATATAATTCTCAATAATGTAAATACCCATTATTTCCAATAGTATTTTTTTCATCTTTTCATCCAATATAGGCCTACAGACTTTTTGTCTCGAACAGTTTCATTATTAGTATAGATTTACGTTCCCCACGGTTTAACTTAGAGACTTTTTGAGTCGCTGAACTTTCACAAAATTATATATATATATATAAACTTTCACAAAATTATATATATCGTATACGTTTTGCATGCGAAGTTGGCAAAGTGAATTTTTAACGTTTGAAGTATGGATAAGGAGAATGAAATGGAATACAACAAACCTGGAACTTTTTAGGTTTTAAGTCAATGATACTGGCTGCTTAGTGATACGGTTTAAATTCTTTCAGAAAAAAATTACAATTTTAATGAATTTAAAAGGCTAAATAAAATTAAATATTTTTTTTATTAAATTTTAAACCATACCATGCAGTAGCCACCAGCATTACCTTTTAACTCAAAAATTTCCAGTTGTTTATTCTATTTGGTTCTCCTTATACATAATGCAAAAAA
Source organism: Bacillus rossius redtenbacheri (assembly GCF_032445375.1). Taxonomy (NCBI): domain Eukaryota; kingdom Metazoa; phylum Arthropoda; class Insecta; order Phasmatodea; family Bacillidae; genus Bacillus; species Bacillus rossius. The sequence continues at coordinate 57,041,872 of NC_086333.1, forward strand.
TAATAATTAAAAATTCAACTTTGCCAGCTAAATTATGCAAAAAGTATGATATATATTTATACAAATAAATTCGGTTGTTTAATGAATTTATTTCATATAATGTGCAAAAACACGATATTTTAGAAGCAAAATAATTTAGCATCTTGCCATGGTTCACCATGTTAAACATAAATCTGAAATGGGACATACCCCCTTAATACGCTAAGCCAAGTCATATTAACTGGAAAATGTATGTTGCTATGATATTTATGAAACCATTATACAATTTTTTACTGCGCTTAACATCTCGTTGACAGTGCGGTCACTAAAGACGGATTAAGATGACAGTATGCTAAATTATTTTGCTTCTAATTTATCGTGTTTTTTGCACATGATTTGAAATAAATTGATATTACAACCACAACTATTAGACTTCCTTCCTCTCCTTCACTAGAAAATTTGGCTAGGAAACCCTGAAAAATTGACATTTTAGGCTACAAACGTTTAGAAAATTGTCGCCAACTAAACATTCCAAATCATTATTAACATTCTGCGCTCCTACGATATCTACTATGTAGCGTAGATATCGCAGTGGCAAGTCTCAGATGCCAGAATACACGGGTTCAAATCTTTATCCGGCCATCCAGAAATCGGATATCTATAGTTTCCTGAAATAGCTCCAGGCAAAAGCTGGGATGTGGGTATCCACACAATTGGCCATGACTGATTTCATTCATTCATTCACATAATCTCGGTAGGCTATGCGTCAGATGATGATAGTGATGATGATGGTGATGATGATAGTGGTGATGGGAGTGATGATGATGATGGCGATGGTCATTGTCTTTTGCCGTCTTTAAGGACCTCGCTGTCCGGCTCACTTAGTGGCTAGCGTGTCTGGCTAGTGTACCAAGGTGCCCGAGTTCAATTTACGTTCTCCCCGGGTTCAGGACTGTGACTTTGTGATGTCCCTTTCACCTTCATCCTGCGGAAGGCAATGGTGAGCCACTGCGGCATCATCCTGCCTCAGCAAGCATAGGGCCGTTACTGCTGCCACCACCATGCATGTGCTCACGACAACCAGTAATGGGCTAAACGACACATCAACATCAATGACCTCGTTATCGCGAAACATTAAGCCCTGAGGAAAACAAATACCTATTCGTATATGTATTCTTACCGCAGCGGGTTTTCATTATTGTGTTTTATGACCATTTCACTGGTGACAGACTGGCTGCAGTGGGTATCTGATCTTGTTTATCTTCGTTTAAAGTTAACATTGTTGCCTGCTTGACGCGACGTCGTGTATCAAGATTACGGACGCTGCAGTTACTTGCTACGCTCAGGGCCTTTGAGAGCTGGTTGGGCGGGGGATAAGTACCCGTGACTCGCTTACCCCGTTGAAGGGGATGGAGGATTGCGTTTCGAGATTTATTTTAATGCCTGATTAGGTTGTGAAGAGTATGGAACATCACTGTTTTAGTTAATTGCAAACCACAATCTATTTTAGCTTCTATTTCATATCTATTAGTAGACGAATATTTATATTTATCTCCCGCTCATAAATCTCATTCTTTTACTTTTATAATACAGATGGATGGTAATTCCCATTTAATGGTTTGGTGTGCTAAGCATTGGTAGCTCGACGAAAGCTTCAGTTAAAGCGACTTCCTTAAGGCTATTCTTTAGTTGTTTTTTTTTGCGAAACAGTGGTAATAGTTCGTCAAGTTAGGGAAGACTAAAATTCACTGAACTGGAGTGAGGCGTCGGAACATTTCTGTACACATCCGAAGTTCGTCGCTCACTCGTACATCTTCGAGGCCGGAATAAAACAAAAACGATCTTGCGATAATCATTTATTTTTACGATTTGAGAACATCAAATGTCGCTGACCTAAGCCAATCAAACTTTCGTTGTAGTTTTGATCACCTAGGTATACTAAAAACCTATCCTCTCTGGATAAAAAAAAAAGTATAAATTTTTGTAAGAATTTTAGTGTGTACTTAAACAACCATTTTTTTGTATTAATTATGTAACCAACTATATCTTGCCAACCTTCATAGTAAAAAATGAAGTTGTGTGTGAATGTTAATACTTGAACAACGATTTAGGTAGGATATGTTGCAGACCTGATATGGACAACATTTTCATTCAGTTATGATCACCAAACGTGCAAAAACCCACCCTCCCTAAAAAAAAAACAAATTTTATGTTGGTAACACACCTAACCAACCTTTTACTTATAGAACAGAAAAAAAATTCTAAGATGAACGAATACGTATTATTCGGGCGTCTGACAAGAGGTGAATGAATTGTAGGTTTCCCGCCCCCGAGATGTCCACTTTGTAAAGGCGAGAAGGACATCGGAAGTTTAGTAACGATCATTGCAGACACGTATACGTCTCCGCGCGTGACGGCGACTCGTCAGCCGGCTGTGGGCGGCTGCACCTGTGCGAGACACACCTGTTCGTCCATTCGCGTCACACACGGTGCGTCACTCGGGATGCGCGCTTGCCATTAACCCCACGGATGTATAAGTATATAGAGTGGGTGTCTAAGTTGAAGACACTCTAGTCCAGGAAGGTATTCGTCTATGTAGTTGGTGTCTGTTCTAAAGTTGAAGTCACCCTGGTCCATGTAAGTGATATGCTATGGAGAGATTGTCTGTTCTAAAGTTGAAGTCACCCTGGTACATGTAAGTGATATGCTATGGAGAGGTTGTCTGTTCTAAAGTTGAAGTCACCCTGGTCCATGTAAGTGATATGCTATGGAGAGGTTGTCTGTTCTAAAGTTGAAGTCACCCTGGTACATGTAAGTGATATGCTATGGAGAGGTTGTCTGTTCTAAAGTTGAAGTCACCCTGGTCCATGTAAGTGATATGCTATGGAGAGGTTGTCTGTTCTAAATTTGAAGTCACCCTGGTACATGTAAGTGATATGCTATGGAGAGGTTGTCTGTTCTAAAGTTGAAGTCGCCCTGGTCCATGTAAGTGATATGCTATGGAGAGGTTGTCTGTTATAAAGTTGAAGTCACCCTGGTCCATGTAAGTGATATGCTATGGAGAGGTTGTCTGTTCTAAAGTTGAAGTCACCCTGGTGCATGTAAGTGATATGCTATGGAGAGGTTGTCTGTTCTAAAGTTGAAGTCACCCTGGTCCATGTAAGTGATATGCTATGGAGAGGTTGTCTGTTCTAAAGTTGAAGTCACCCTGGTACATGTAAGTGATATGCTATGGAGAGGTTGTCTGTTCTAAAGTTGAAGTCACCCTGGTCCATGTAAGTGATATGCTATGGAGAGGTTGTCTGTTCTAAAGTTAAAGTCACTCTGGTCCATGTAGTTAATGGTCTATGGAGTGAGTGTCAGCTCTAAAGATGAAGTAATTCTGGTCTATGGAGTTATTCGTCTATACAGAGAATGTATTGTCTAACGTTGTAGTAACTCTGGTACATGGAGGTATAAGTCTGTAGAGTGGGCGTCTATTCTAAAGTTGAAGTCATTCTATTCCATGTAGTGGGTGTCTGTTCTAACTTGTAGTCACTCTGGTCCGTGAAGATTTGTCTATGGAGTGGGTTTCTGTTCTAAGGTCACTGGAGACTTTGACTAGGGATTGGAAAAAAATCGCTGTTTCAATTACCTCTAGGATAGACTCCATGATCCTCAATGTATTCGGGAAAGTACACATGTTCATTGGCTAATGATTCGTGGGACTTGTTAACTGGGGTGCTTTTCTTTCGATACTTCTTTCATTAAGAGTTATTCATTTGATCATAGTCCTTTAGACGAACTGTGGCCGAAACACTGAAGCAGAAAAAAGTTAAACCCATTTGGATTCTACTATCGCGAAATGAAACAGCGAATTTTTCCGGTCTCTACCCATGACTATTGAAGTGTATCTTAAAATGAGGCCCGCATTAGATTCATTGCATGTTGTTTGATTCTGCATGTATTATCGTGCGGGCTATGAAGGCAAATAGGACACATAGTTGGTGGGAATACTATTGCTGTAATATGGCTGAATCAGGGTGAGTTTATAAGGGGGACACATTCTCCTCAGAAGTTATGAAAAAAAATGTGCAAACTATCATTGATGACTGCATGTTACTGTGTGAGAAGACACGTCGCCTACGGCTACTACGGTAGGCCCATATGTCATTGGGTTAGTGTCGAGAATAATTTAGATTTGTTTCAATACAAGTGTTAAAAATAATTTTCTGTATCCGCCACGCGATTATAATGCTATTCGAGGGTTATAGGCTTCCTTGGTTGCAAAGCGTGTTCTGAACCACTCTGGGAAACCTCGGTCCGAGCTTGTAAATGAGTCACGTCGAGGTTTAGTTGGGATTGAATCCGCGATGATCGCCACGCCACATTGACCATCTTACACGTTCCATCACGCTCCGAGTTTTAAACGAAGAAACATTGTTTGCTTCTTGACTTCTTTTGTACTTCTCTTTTGCGCTTTTCTTTCTCTTTGTCTCATTATGTTTCTCTCTCTCACACACACTCACTCTCTGTCGTAGGTGTGCGGCCGAAATGCTGGGATGGCTATCTAAGTAAGATCCCTTTTAGTCACGCGTTTACATGCCCGAACTCGGTTTGCAGTTTTTTTTTTTTTTTTACCAATGCCACTTTACAAATATCTGGTGTTTATTAAATACCCTGTTTTTATAGTCTTCAGAGGCTGATTTCTAAATACACGGCCTTAATTTTATCTCGCAAATAAAACTTTCAACATCAAATACATCAAATAGGCCTATACTGATTATGCACCGGCTTACTTCTCTGTAAAGGTCCACGCCAATCATCAAGCAGAATGACAACGCAGCGTTTGCAAATACGCTCCACCGTGAGTAAAAAAGTCTCATTCGGTCCCGATGTAGTTTGGAAACGCGGAGGTAAAGAAAACGTGAACGTTTTAAAGGCGTGAACAAAGGGGTCCAAGGACGATGTTTTTTTTGAATGAATATGATTTTTTTTTTCCTTCTACCCCATTCTTCTTTTCGCTCGTAGACAAACGTCCCCGTGCGGCAGGGGTGTCTTGAATGAAACTAGGGTTGCGAAGTTTGTTCATCGATTTTTTTTTTTTTTTTTCCCCGCGCAGCAAGTTCCAACTTGTTAAAAACCGTGGGGCCGTGCGAGCAAGGGTTGTTTTCAAGGAAGGGGGGTAGGGGAGAGGAGCCGGGACAGTCCGGAATCTGCCTGCGAGCGAGGCCAGCTGTCTGGGCCCCGGGTGTGCATGGTTGGGGGAGGGGGAAGGGCTGTTGCCGAGGGGTGGCTACACCCTCCCCTCCCGCGCGGCAAGGTCGCTCTCCGGTCCTGCAGCAAGCCCCGACTGCTTGCGCGCGGACCTTTCCCCGGAGAGCCTATTGATCTCGCTCCGCGCAAGCCCCCGGCTGGGTCTCCCCCGCTCTACTCCCGCCGGTGCGACCGCACTCGCCTTCGGGCGGCGTCGGCCGCGCTCGGGCGCCGTCGGGGCGGGCACCGCCGCTTGTTCACCGACCCCGAGTCAGCCGCCCTTCCCTCCCTAACCCGGACCCCTCCCAAACACACTTAGTTTTAGTTAGGTTAGGAAAATCGTCAGCCGCCCTAATGATACACGTTCGTGCATGTTCGGATTATTCTTGGAAAAAAAATTACGCCCTTTATTGATTCGAAAGATTTTCATGGACACATGCCGTTGCTGGTTTTAACTGAATGTCGAATAGAAACCACAAGAATGGACAAGAAAGATGAATACACAAACACACGGAAAACCAGCCGAAATAAGCCGATGTGAAATGGTTTTTTTTTTTTTTTTTTTTTAACACATAGACAGAACAAGAGAGAATTTCGCGGAAGGAATAAGTCGGAAAAATTGTTCACAGTTCATATCAGACAAACAGTGGGCTGACGATACAGTTGTAACAAAAAAAAACAAACAGGAAATACAGGACAACCTAGCGACAAACAGACGAACCTAACGATGATACAAAACAGATAATCTGAACAACATGACGACGGCACGGACGAACGCAGTAGGCTTCCTAAACGTACTTTTTTTTCTTTTTTTTTTCTTTCGGGAGGTAAATGTTTTGGCCTGTCTATGTTACGTAACTAAAAAGAAGAAGCAGAAAAGGAGGCCAGTGACATTTACAAATACTTTATAAGTGTATACTAAGTGTGTATGTAGAAGGAGTCCGGGCTAGAGAGGGACCTAGGAGCGTCTATACGCCTAGTCACGCTAAGATTTATGCAGGGAGAGGGTCGCACGCATCGTGTGCTCTGTTCATGATTGAGGCATGACTAACTCCCCTAACATATATCTAGACTTAAAATTATGTTAAGTTGGGCTCAGGTAAAACTTGCATGGACACAGGGAAAGCTTTGGCATCAGACATGTGGTGTTTAATGGGTCATGCATTAAGCAAGCAGAACATTGCCGCGAAGCGAATAGAAGAGACGAGACGAGAAGAGACGTTGAAGATTGGCGAAGCATCGCATCCGGGTTGTCCGCCCACTGCCGCGAAGCGAAGAGGCTCGAAGCGACGATCAGTAAAAAAAAGTGACGGAAAAAAATTATATTCATAAAAATTAAATATTACTTTTGCACTTAATTTTCTCAGCGATTTCCTCCCATGCGTGTTCTCTGATCAGCTGATTGCTGGATCTAAGATATACAAGATCGTAGGGGAAAGTGTAGTCCTGTGCATAAATTATTAATTCTTTCATCTGTTATGCTTGAGTTTCTGGAAAAAAAATTGACAAAATTAATAATATTAAATTTTACGTCAACTATCTTTAAATACGTAATTGGTGAGTAAAAACGAAAAACTGAATGTTAGTCGCTTAACGTACTCAGCCTAGTACTTACTCAGCAGATCTAGTACTTTATTTTAAAAGTGAAAAAAAAAAAAACGCTGTAGGAGAGAAAATGTTACCTCTTTCAAGGGGGATTTAGGCCTCGTCATCTTGCAATGTCAAATATTTTGATACCGCTCGCAATAATGATTCCGTGCTAAATGTTTTGGTTTGACATGGCATAGGACTTAAGTTTTGGCTGCTTGTTGAAGTCAACACTTGTGAACCGGTGTGCTTATCATGATAGTTGTAGTCCCCCGCGTGAAATTATAAGTTATTCCCTCGCAGCGCTTACATACCTGGCAGAGATGATTTATGCCTTGACATGGCAAACATTGGGACAAATAGTTCAAAATTAGAATTATAGCTACATATTTCACAGTCTCAGCACAACCAATTAATTTAGAAAGCTCAATAAATAATACTTTCTGTGTTTTCCTCCTCAGTTAGATCACTGCGAAAGTGATTTTGAGTTAATTTATAAGATCTTAGAAATGTTGCGAATTTTGTTTAATAGTGTAAAACAGTAGAAAAAAACATATAATACTTTTTCTTCTGATCTAGTACCCTTTTCCCTGTTTAAGTTGATACGTAATTTTTTGCATGATGGAGACCCTGTCGCGAAGTTCAGTTCCCAGGAATTAGGGGCTGGAGAAGTTTACGCGTGAATACTATGACTTCTGATTTAGTGGGAGTAACCTTGATTCCGCATTTCCTACATTACTGTTCTGTTGAATTTAACGCGGTTTGCAATATTTCTGCTGCGACTTCTAAAACACGAGATATGCTAAACAATACCGTATCGCCCGCGCAGCAGCCTAACTAGACTAATTGGTGCGTGGATTCATGCATATAGCGGATATAAATATTGAACATACAGGCCGTAATTCGATGGTTTGCGGGACTCTACTTTAATTACTTTTTTTAATTGGACTGTGCCTATTCTCTCGTAATTCTCAACGATCGATTGTCTAAGTACGAGGCCAGTAATTTAATATAGCAAACAATCGGGGAAGCCAGTTTTATATACTTCTTAAATTAAATCTTGCATGAAATAGCAGGGTGGTTTTTTGTTTATTCCGACTTCAAAGTTGAACGAGCGAGCGGCGAACTTAGCGTATGTTCGGGAACTGATCGAGATTAAGTGAATCGTAGGCTTTCCCTCTGCCCTGTCGTCATCCTCATCACGTTGACGTCGGACTACGTGTTAACCCCAGCTCTAAGTCTTTCAGCTCATCACTTACAATAATGTAGAAACACGGCTGGACATAAAGACTTCTGATCCTTCATAATTTCATGAAATAAAAAAAAAAATCAGAATATTTTTTGTATGTCTAGTTCTCTAAGTAATTTTTTTTAATATTATGTGTGGCCTTTGCCATCAAAACAACGCAATTGAATATTTTCAGGTTATTTGACACATTAATGCTTCTGGATACTTCATGACCTAGTTACAATTTCCTCGGCGGAAATTTTTTTTTTTTTTTTTTTTTTGGTGTCAGAAAATAAATTGTCATTAAGATGCATGTTGCATTGAAATTTAACTCTGCATGTTTTATTTCTGTAATTAATTTATGGCAAGTTCGCAAATTATGAATTCGACAGCTTATAACAACAACAAAAAAAGAAACCAGGGGGCCATATTTTTAATCTTTTTAATCTTTATAAAATCATGTTGCTTAAATGTCTACAAACTAAATAAAAGGTTTTAAAAATCATAATTTATGTAATGTCAGTGGAGCTTTCATATTTATGTTAGTTCCAAAACTAATTAACTTTTTTTATGTCAGCTTAATTGTAGTAATTCAATGTTAAAATATACAAACAGTTGTTTTAGAATGATAATTTTACATTTTGCTACGAGTGGGAAAACATGTTCTTAAAGGAGAGCCCAGTTAACTAACCACGGTTTTATTTATTTACCTACTAATACTTACACTATTAATTAAGTTATATAAATTTAACTCTCTGTCTACGAATCAATCGACCTTTCATTAAGTCCACAGTTTACTCTCCCTCCACTGGAGCTCGGCTCGACAGTGGCTGTCTCTATTTCCCGTCTCTTACCTCGCACCTCAGTCCCAACAACAGTAGTGCCTCGCGCTACTCGCTCGTCCGCCGCACATACATCACCCACACGCTTCGGTTCCCGATGGCACCAGTCTTCGCACACAAAGTCCGCCGCTCGCCGTCTGCTGTCGCTCGCCAGTGGGTCACTTCGCTGCTCTCGTGTCTCCGAGGATTCGCCGGTATCACCTCCAGTCTCTGCCAGTCTCACCGCAGGCCGGACCCCCGACCTGTGAAGGTCTCGTGGCCCTCCGGAGCTTCGAGAACAGAGGCGCCGCTTCTAATAGGAACGGGCGCTACCTGTCCGGGAGATGGGGCCTCCCCTTTATCCCCCCTCCCTCCCCCCCCCCCCCCCGGTTGCGCTGGCCGTAGCGCCGGGCCGACTGGCCTGCCTCGTTGCCTCGCCTCTCGTATCTTCGTAACAATATATTTTAAAACTCCATGTCCTTGGACATTAAATGATTATAGGTGCTTAGATTACAAAAAAAAAAAAAGTAGTTTTTCGTGTGCATGAACGTTTTCAGGGTTTGTTGTTTTTCAAAAGTCCCACATTTGCCTATATGTTATCTTCGAACTGTAGTTATAATTTCATGGTTTTATTTTCAGCAATTCCTATATGTATGAAAATAATATAATATATAAATATGTATTTATTAATAAATAAATAATTTAGGCCGAGTGTACAGGGGGGGGGGGGGATGGCTAACCTACTATTTAAAATCCTCCACAATTTTTTGGTTCAACGCAAAATTAGAGAGGACAACGGGGTCTTTTCAGTAATTTTATACTCGTATAAACCTCCGAATGCTAGAGTAGGTGCTTGAAGTAAAATAAAATAATGACTTAAAATGAAACGTAATAAATTCGTTTTGAAATTGTTACACAATTATTTATATATTATATTTAAATAATGATTAATACTTAGAACAATGATTTACATTATTCAAACTTTAATGGTAGTCTAAACCAATAACAAGCCACCAACATTAGTACAGTGGAATAATATCAGGTCATTCGCCATGCTAGTATTTTCATTTTGTTTGTTTACTATCTTGAAAGGGTTGCCTATTCCTACGGCCAGACATTTATTGCGAAAAAAATCTGGACGTAAATTAGACTTCAATGTGGTATGCCTGTCACGGCTGTTTCGTATTGTTATTGGCAGTCGTCTTCAAGAAATGACATTCATTGTCTTATTTGACCGAACCACTCAGGACGCGTTTGCTTCCTCACTGAATGACTGTGATAGGTGTTCTAGGATTAGACATGTACTCACGCAATCACGAAACACAGACGATGCCACAGTGTTCTACTGCTCAGCTAATCTCGAATTTTTTTCGCAAAAAAAAAAATAATTCCTGCAAATTTATCACAATAGTTATGTTTAAAATATCCCCCCCCCCCCCCTTTTTTTTTTTTTCACAGATGTTGTTACCAGATGCTGACTGAACGTAATTTCATAGCTGTAATTTTTTTGCAAACTCACCTGTTCCACTGTTTATTTACATTTTGTTATCAAACTTCGGTGCAATACCGTGACAATGGTGCGTTTAACAACCCCCATCTCCACTACTCGCAGCGACAGCGAACGCATGCGCCTTATCAGTGGAGGGCCCACGCGCAATCCTATCAGGCAATGGCGCGCGGGATTGCTACGCCCTGATTGGCAGCCGGCGATAATTACACCTGGGATCTCTGCGCTAGCTCGTCCTTGGAGCGAGGTCACGTTAAGGGGCGTATCTCTGGTAATTGTGCCGCTTACTAATTTACTTCTAAGGACACTAAAGTTTTTTTTTTTTTTTTTAATTTTTTGTGTTTTAGTTCTTGGTATACGGCATTTTGTAGGAGTAATTTCACGAATGGAACGGAAGTCGCATGGAACGGAAATGTGTAACTACGGTGCCGCCATCTGTGACGGATGGCGCGAACCAAAATCCATAGAGACAAAAGGAAACGTTATAGTATAAGGTGTTTAAAGCATTTTAATAATGTGAACAGTATTTTTTTTATAAGATTCCTTGTCAAAACTCAGGTCCAAAACCTGGGTTTAGATTGGCTCGGAAAGACTTAAAATAGAAAGAGAATGATTTTTGCAGTTTTCGAAATTTTTGGCATTTACCCCCCCCACCCCCACCCCCCAAACCGGAAAGGGGCAGTGAACTTCGGGCAAATTTCCCACCATACCCCGGCCTCAAGGATACACAAAAACCATAGTTAATTCCATAGCTCAAAAGTAGTGTTTTTTTGGGTCATAGCTCGAAAGTATAAGTTTTTGTCACCTAATATTTCATTTCTTTCAAGCTGCGCTCCAATAGATAGATCCAATATCTACAACTTTTAAGTCTAATCATAAACTTTTAAACACAAATAGGTCCAGTAGTTTTTTGCGTGATGCTCGAAGAAACAAAGACGTGACGGACACACGAAGCGACAACGCTTTTCAAATTTCAGGCAACGCCGTCTATTGAGGAAATTCAAAACTAGACTGTTATTAGCGCTGTTAGTTCACTAACCGCCAAGAGCTTCACTAAGCGGACGGGTCTCGCCAAGGAGAAGGATAGGAATTATCTATGCGAAAATGTGGTTATTATGTAATATCTCCGACTCCCGTCATCGTATCGAAATAAAATATATACACCCGTCTTTAAGTCAAAAAATAAACTTTTAAACAGAAATATCGGTCCAGTATTTTTTGCGTCATGCTCGAGCAAACAAACAGATACAGTTTTATAATAGCGCAGCTGTATCCTTTTAAAAGATCACCAAACCATCTAAAATGAACTGCAGCCAAACATACGATTACATATTGAGTTACAAGCACTGAGCGGAAATATTCATCTCGGCTTAATATGGTGTGCCTGTGAGACTTTCTGCCCAGTTAATTATTATAATTTTATTTTTGGCGGTCGTAATTTAGAGCACGTAACTTTCAAAAACATTTTTACGATGCAAAGGCATATTTTTCTACGTGACTTTTCTTTTGTCACTAAATACGTTGTATTGTTTGTAAGCGCTATCTATGATGGTTATTTGTTTTACCATACAACGATGCATTAGAGACACTGTTGACGGTATTAAATACCCAAGTAAAGTCGCTACCATTGCTGGGCCAAGTAGCAAGCCCCGCCATCTCGTCTGCGTTTGAGAAAGAATAAATCTATAATACATTCACTAAAAATAAAATATATATTTTGAATCCCAATCAGGTTATTACAAAAGTAGTTTCTGTCATTAACGCCTGATTTAAACAATCTGCAGCTCCGTTTATTTAAGTAATATTCCGATTCTGTAATAATGTCAGTGCATGTTGGAGATAAACTTGAAACAGCTCTTATTTCATTTATGTTGACGTATGGATATGTTCAAACATCGGGCGATTACAACACTAACCTTAATGAATAGAGTCTTTCGAGCTATCTGAGAACTTTAACTTGTTATAACCTCCAGACCTGCCTACTTTTACCTAATCTCCGGACTGAACAGTGAAACTTAAGAAGCACGGGGTTTGACTATATCATAACGTCTTACTTAGAAATGATTTTAAAACACGGGAAACCTTCCGCCCATGGCCTTTCACACCACGATCTCGTTTTCACAACCTGCTGGTTGCTAGTCCGCGTGGCTGTAAACATGTGAGCTCTGAGCCAAGTGTTTAAAAGTCACTACGCTGCGGTCACGCGCCCCCTCGCCCAAAGGTGTGTTGACCTGTTGTTGCCCGCGCGCTGCTATTCGTGCCTGTAACTTTGCAACGTTTCCGGACATACGTTCCTTGATTTAAAAAAAAAAACCTGTTTCGGCATTCCCCACCACGCTTTAAATTTGTGTCCCGCAGTTTCAGAAAATTCTGTCTAGGTCGTATTTACTTCTGTTATATAACTACTTGAAAAAAGGTTTTTTTTTTTGTTAATAAACCAAAGCCTATCCTAACTACGCTATAACGACATCTTTATGGGCATGGTAGAGGCTGGATTTTCTATATCACTTTCAGAAAATTTGCAAAGTACTTATATGAATAATTAAAAATAAATAGCCAGGGAAATTTTTAATGTTGGTCATTAAAGTTGTAAAAGTTATGGAAATTTTATTACAGATTTGGGTTCATTCTGTATTAGACAACCTCGTCTCGTCTGGTCGTTTGGGTAGGGTGCAATTACCAACAACCTTGCTGTGTCTTATTGTGGATTCTTTTCTAATGTTTTCAATTTATTTATTTATTTATTTATTTATAAATTGTGGCATGCACACCAACACTCTGAGAAGAGATTACATGGGTGTGCACCTGTATGTAGTTTTAAATGATATGTAAAAATGTAGCCTTATTAATGTATCTTTTTAAGTTTCAGTGTTATTTATCTATTTTGTTTAAAAATAATAATTTTATGTGTTTCTAAATCCAGGCATAGGCATGTTATATTTTTATATTGATGTGAGCGAATAAGTATTGAAATAGTTTGTACAGAGATATATTTATCATTTATATGTTAATTTTATTTTAATATTTTTAATTTTATTTTTAATGTTTAATGTTTTATTTTAATGTTTTTTCATCAAACAGCGCGCAGAAAAACGATTTTTTATAAACTATAACATGTGTTGAAAATTTCTCGATGTAGGCCTACCGAATGTGGTTCTCAGAAATTATCTTCACGTGGTTATGTTAAAGCAAATTATTAAATGTCATTACTTTTAATGGGTTTTGATAGGGCATTGAATTAAACAACATATGCCCTCTTTTTTAAAATTAGAAAATGTTTAACAATGTTCAGATGTACATAGCTTTGTTTCAACATTCTTTACATAGATATTATTGATTCTAGTGATAGTTGTATGCAGAAATAAATAAAATAAAAAGGATTTGGAAAAGCAGGGAAGGGGAGGGGATGATTACTACGCCCAACTGCCCATGGGCCCCTACATTTTCTCAGTGGCCCGGCAGACGATGCTTAAGTGTTTCTAGTCTCGAAAATTTTCCTGAGAAAAAAACTCTCCCTTATGATAAAGGTAATTTTTGATGTGTGAGAGATTAGGCAGTCTAAGTTAAAAAAAAATTTGTTTTGCAGGTTATTATAAATCAGAACAATGTGGGTAAATAATGCACGACGCATTTTATCTGCTCAGATACGTTAAGATACGTAGGGACCGGAAAAATTTGCGGATTCAATGACCTCTAGGATAGCCTCCATTATCCTCTGCACATCTCAAGTAAACACGCGTGTTCATTGGGTACTAAATTGTGAGGCGTCTCCACTGGGTAGCATGTGATTCGACGCTGGTCGATAGTCTCTCATTGGCCCAGAGAGCTCCAGTTAAACCGCGAGCCAATAGCAGAACAAGCAGAATTGTACACATGTTTGAATTTCAACATATCACGAAATGAATCCGCGAATTTTTCCGGTCTCTAAAGATACGCTCGGATTCAGAGCGGACGCAACGCGCGATGCGCCGTTTTATGTTTTCGGTCGATATGTCTGAGCTGAGCGGGTTTGACCCGAGCGGAAGCAGTGGGCGCCGACCTTTGACGACCTCGCATTCATGAAATGAAAGGTCACGCCCACGAGGCGACGAAGTTTTACGTTGCGCGGTTACGCACATGAGCTACAGGAGACTTACGTATGCGCGCCTCAGAACCTCACGGATGCCAACTGACTCGGTGCGGGATCCACACATGACTTAGAACTGCCATAACTAAGAATTGCTTGACTTGGAACCATCATACCTAAGAAATTCACAAGTTATAAATTTCGTAACATAGAGAATCATAACTTTGGACTGTCACATATTAAAAACGCACAACTTATAACTGACGTAACTTAGAAACACGCCACGCTGGAACACACTTAGAGAATCATATCTAACAACTGTCACAACCCAGGAGAACGTAACTTAGGAACACGCAACGCTGAACCACATAAGCTGAACTCGCCATAATTTAGGGCGCGGTTACACGGGACCCTGAACTACTTCAGGTGAACATGTTTAAGTAAACACGTTTACAAACGCGAAAGTGTGCGGTTACACGGTAGTTGCTGAAAAGTGTGTTTAGCTCTAAAACCGATTGTCTACTGTCAACGAATGACTGTGTTGTTGATCTCTATTTTTTAATTGCATCCAGAAAACGCGGGATTTTCTCACTTGTTTATACAGCATTATCAGCAGAAATGAAATGTGTTTACATATTGCTCAATATTTTTTTACAAATCGGGAATTCAAACATGCACAGTAAAATTTTTAAACTTATTTTTTATTATTTTTTGAGCGAGAGTACCTATCTCAGTTTTAAGAAAATTAAGGTCAGGATAAATTAAAAAATATGTATAATTATCTGTTGGTTTTTTTGTTGCATTCGGTAAAATATTACTCGAACTTGTGCCAGAAACACTTTCCATCTAGAATTTCTGCAAAAGACTGTTTATATTCTAACCAGCCAATCAGAGGCTAATGTAGAAGATATGTCGATCTGAACTACTTTGCCAACCTGTTTAAGTTAAATGAGAAATGGCCTCGAACGAAACATGTTCAGACTGTGTGTAACCGCACTCAACAGCTGAACATGTTCACCTGAAGTAGTTCAGACTCCCGTGTAACCGCGCCCTTAGTGAGCGCGACCACCTAGTATCCCTCCTTCTCTTCCTCCCCTGTCCTCCTTGAATGAGAAGAAACGGTGACGAAATGCATCCTTGGTGATGGGACTAAGCACTCTGAGGAAACCCATTTGTTCGAGGGAACATCCGCCATGTTTCTCGATTGCAAAATTGGCGTTCGTGTTCGGCGACATCAGTCTAGAATAAAAATTGTTTGTGTACTTGAACATCCCTTTTTATTGGATCACGTATTTAACACGCTATTTTGGACCATGTACCAATGATGAACACCTTATACAATCATCTGGCCGAGTCATGTGCGACCCTGAGAGAAGGCGAAATAGGGCAGCAGCCAATGACCGAGCGGTATCGACTTGGTTACGCATGCAAACGCAGAGTTCAGCCGTACACCGAAAAATCACACGAATACTGCGGGTCTACGGTACACAGAAAAACATTTTCTGTACTTTTACAAAAGATTCCTCTGAAAACTATTTGCCAAGAAATAGTTTGTAATAGGTAGATACTACAAGAAAGATATTGTACCTTTGTTCAACATATGGCTATGGTAATTATTTTTTTTATATATGAAATACATTTCTCGAGATAATACCGAGCATTTCTTACGAAAATTAGCGCATAATTTTATATTTTTGTTTATGTTTCATTCAAGCATCATTTTTTCAACCATGGAAAATATAATCGAATATTCAACTATTGGACTTTATTTTTAAGTATCGTGCTTTTTATGTGCGCAGTAAATACTGGATAGCTATTCAGGGAACGGTTTACAAATAAATTTTAACTATTGGAGGTAACTACAACACAAAGCATAAATGTCCGGATAAGAATCAGAACTGAGTATCACTGCGAACACTATTTTGTGGTGACAACAGTTTTTTACATGTAACTGTACAAATTTACAAATATCTGTTAATTTTAAATTAATTTTCTTTCCCATTTACAAAAAAAAAATTAAATTTCAGTTCAGTATTTACTTGATGTGTCGCGAAGCTTGGAGGGTATTGCGTTTTGTGGGTCGCACTCCGCATCGCGAGATCGTAGTAACGCAATGGAAAGGGAAGGTCGTCTCACGTAACTACCTTCGTGCTTCACGCTCTTGTGGCTCGTAGTCACTGGAGTTTGAAACAGGATCGAGATGAAGAGATGTTGTCGTAACACTTTACGAGGAGATAGATGTTTTTAAGGACGCATGTCCTTTTCCAGGATATTATTTTGTATTTAAGTTCCACACGGTTAAACTTACCGACTTTCAGTGTGGCCGAACTTTTCACAAACAGAAAATAATTATATAGCGAATAATTTTTGCTTGATAGGCTGGTAAAGTTGCATTTTTTAAAACGTTTTTTTTGGCAGTGAGGATAAGGGGAATGAAATGGAATATAGAACTGTAGCTTCTTAGGTTGAAAGTCAATTTTATTGGCTGCTATGTGATATGGTTTAGATTCTTTCAGAAAAAAAAAATATATATTTCATTTTACCTGGCCTTTTAATATCATCAAAATTTTTATGATTCTAAAATACTAAATAAAATCCAATAATTTTTTTTGAAGGAGATTTAAATCATACCACGCAGTATAGCCACCAGCATTGCCTTTAATCACAAACATGTTCAGTTATTCATTACATTTGGTTCTCCTTTATCCAAACTGCACAAAAATAGTATAGATGCAACTTTTCCAGCTAATCATGCAAAAAGTATGCTCTCTCTGTGTTTCTTTTTTTAAATTTCATTTGGTTGAAATTCCGACCACTCAAAAAGTTTACAAGTTTAACCGTGTTAAAAGTAAAAAATAAAAATAAAATAAAGACCTGGAACGGAGATATTCCCCCTTAAGACAGAGAGACAGGAACCAAAAGCTGACGTCCTGGTTTGAACAGTTTTTTTAGGCCACTACAATTTTCTATAGTTTCAAAATAAGGCTCCGTTACAGCAGCATGATTTATAATGTAGTGCAATGCCTGAAGTAAATAGCTACTGGCTGCTAATAATAGATCTCTTATGAAATCAATGGCGTTGAGTATTGGATTAATTTTTGGAAATGACCGACTAGAAGTTAAGTAATACTGTCAGTAGACAGTATGTTAATGTCGTTAAAAATATCTTAACTTATGAACTCTGCCCATACAATGGCAGATTTGAAAAATTGTTATGGCCTAAAAACATTTAAACACCAATATTGCGTATTTCGATTTTTACCTAGATTTTAAACACGTATCTCACCTAAAAAGTGCGAAGATAATATTTTCTAACTGCTTAATTTACAGAAAATATTATTTGGTTGAAAAAAATAAATGCAAAACAAAATTCGCTAGATACTTACACTTATTGTATTAATCGCAGAGATCACATATAAAAAAATCCCTTCCGGGACAGCCTACTACCGTAGGCAGATTTCGAAGTACCATTTATTCTGGAAATATTTTGGAAACTTCTATAAAGTTATGAAACATTTTAAGAACTTAATGTACAAAACATATTTATGTTTTCCAATATTACAAAATCAACGATTACATATTTTCTCATTTTCCTTGCAGTGAAAATATTATAAATGTTTTTAACTCACTGCATACAGCTTAGAACAAATACATATTATGCCAAATAAGGTAATTATTCAATTTTTTTGACCTTCAAAAACTATTTTTCATCCCTTTCACTAATAACGTAGTCGTATAAAAATTTGCTTCACTCCGAGGTTTAAGATAATAATAAGACGGTTTGGTACTAAGAAAGTTTAGATATTTTCTTTAGTTTCAACCCCTGTTTTTACTGTAATAATTCGTCTCATCAAAAATTGTTTCAACCAAAGTTTTAGATAAAGTTTAAGATTCATACAATAAATTAAAACAGATTGTATAGTATACTTTCAAACCTTATTATTTCCACCCCTTGCAATAATGGTTGGTTAGATAAAAAATTATTTTTTACAATAGTTTTAGACGATATTTAGAATGTTAAAGAAAAATTAGTATCGATTCGATAGCGTTCATGATAGTGAAGTTTTGCTTGTTTTCTTATTACAACTCCAGGTTTTTTTAACCCCTTGCAATAGTTATATGTATTATCAAAAATTGTTTCAGTCAAAAGTTTTATATAATATTGATAAAGATTTACAAACAATTGGAACGGATTTGATGGTGTGCTTACTAAGGGAGTTATGAATTTATATTCGTGTTCTAACCCCTTTTTATCTACCTTTTGCAGTGGGCGGTTGTATCATAAATGTTTTCAGGCAAATGTTTTAGGTAATATTTATAGGGTTCGCAAATAATTTGAACGGAGTTGATAGTGTGCCTACTAACAGAATTACGATTTTTTTTTTGTTATCCAACCCCTATTTATTCCACCCCTTGCAATAATAGTCGGCCGTATAAAAAACATTTCAGACAAAAGTTGTAAATAATCATTTAGGGTTTTATAATAAATTATAATGTATTTAATAGTGTATATGGTACTGCTGACAAGATCGAAGACTGTGATGAAGCATCTGAGGTTGAAAACATCGAAGACTTTGATGAATTACCTTAATCTTATTACATCATCTCGTCATGAAACTACTGTATTCGAGCGTGCTGTTTTTTTTTCTTCCATGGTTACATTCCTTCCACAGAAGTTTCTGTGCTATCTGATTGTAAAGTTTAACATCAGCTGATTTAGGCTTTTCTGTGGGTTTGTTTTTATTTTTTTATTTTATTTTGTACTTATTATTAATTTTTTCCCATGATAAACAGTGTAATACTGCCCTGGCGAATGTCTAAAGAAATTTGTTAAACTAAATTGCTGGGACTAATTGATGTCATATTTCCTACGTGGAATTTGCTGTATTGGGGGGGGGGGCACTATTATTACAAGAATATGTGAACTCGGTCAAGGTCTTGGGTAATAAGTTTTATTTTAATAAAGTTTCACCGGTATACGGTCGGTTAGTATTTGGGTTTTGTGACGCGGGTTAATGAATAGCTAGGAAAGGGTGGAGGAGATTTCAAAAGGAGCCCGGGTACCCCAGAAAAAAAAAATCAATGTAACACGTGTAAACTGAGACTTAAAAATACACCTGGCTGTAAAGATCTAAATTGATAGGCAACCAAACTATGCGCATCTATTTTTTTTTCTGTTTTACCAAAACTAGATTTTTACTGGTAGATATATTTCTTCCTGATCCAGTAAAACATTTTAAAAACGTAATTTTCTGATTCCTTGCACATAATTTTGGATACGTATTTGATTTGATAGTGCTATACTTCGCACGGTTATGCACACAGAAAAAAAAAATGATGTTCCTTTAAGAAAAAAAAATTTCTTTAGAAACCAGTTTCCAAGAACTAGTGTTTGATACTACAAGAAAGATATTGTAACTCTGTACAACACATGGCTGTGGTTACTCTTGGATGTATCAAATTGGCGCATAATTTTATTTTTTAATTTATGTTTCATTTAAGCATATGTATTTTTAAACCCCGGAAAAGAGAATCGAATATTCGATGATTGGACTTTATTTATTTTATCGTGCTCATTAATGTGCACAGTTAATAGTGAAAAGCTCCTCAGGAAACGGTTTCCAAATAAACCTAACTATTGGAGGTAGCCTACTGTATAACACAAATCATAAATGCCCGGGCAAGAATCCGAACCCAGTATTAGCCTACTGCGAACACTATTTTGTAGCGATACAGTTGTTTTCGTGTAAATGTAAAATGTAGATTTTAAATCAATATTTATGTTCAATTTACAAAAAAAAATGGTTGTCTGTAAAGTCGGTTTACGGACGATAGTTCAACGTGACAACGTCATAACAAAACATTGATGACATGATTGCATACTTTTATGAATAAAATTGAATCACTTTTAACTTTTATTGAATTATCACTATTTTGTATGGATACAAAGAAGGAATGAAATGAAATGAAATCTACAATTTAATTGATAAATTTACTTTTATTTGCACTCATTAATTCAAATACGTTTATTACTCTAACGAACAGATTATTTTAACTATAACTTTTATACGTGTTTGCTATTTAACTTCTTCCGATCTGTGTTATTCTGTTAAGGATAGGACGATGATAGGATAAAGTAGGAAACGGATGGGAGTGTTTCCAAAGTTTAACGTGCCTCGGAAAAAGTCAAATCGATGGTTGTTCCAATCGAGTGGAAGAGAGATAGATGCGGCGCAAGCGTACAATGAGCGTAACGGGACACAGCGTAACGGGACAATGTGCGTTACGGAACACTTTTTCGTGCGTGCAGCCGGCGTTCATCGATTTATTAGACGTTGTCACGCCAAAAAAAAAAAATCCGGCGCACGGAGGCTGACGGCAAAGTGACCTCCGAGGTGTTGGTCGTCGACCCACAACCCGCGAGTCGGTCACGTCGGGACGTCGGGGATCGACCCCCGCCACGCCCCGCCGCGGGAGCGACCTTGGCCGTGACGCGACAGAGGCGGGCTTCCGGGCGAGTCCCTTCCTGGGAGCGGACGCGTGCCCGCTGCCTCGCGCGGTCTCGTATTGACCCGGTTCCCGCCGTGGCTCCTCCGCCATGGGGGGGGGGGGGGCTGTTAGGGGTTGCTGTTGCCTGTGATTGAGCGAAAGGGCACAGCTTCCTCCCCCCGCACTGAAAAAAAAAAAACCTATTTATCACGTCAGTACTTATTTCGTCGGGGTAACGAGTTTACGAATTTATTAGTACTGACACACACACACACATATGCCCTATATAGCATATATATATATATATATATATATATGTCCATATCTACACACATAAACAGAATGAAAAAATCGAAAACATGTATGTCTTATGGTATAACGTGATTCCCAAGGCTGCTGGTTAAAGTCTTTTAAAGTTTAGGTTCGAACAACATATATGTATTGTAAATAATGGAGAAAATAAATTTAAGATACAGCACTGAGCGTCAAATTAAACGAAGTTCTGGCAACCACCCCTCGAAATTTGTCACTGCAGGACAATTATTTTATTGAAATAATTGGAATAGTAACACGCCCCAGAATTATGTTGGATAATAAAGGTATTACCTCCAATTACGTCAGTTAAAAATTTTGCTACAGCAATAAAATTCACTGTGGTTCAGTTAAACATAACTCAGACGCTTAGTGTTATATCGTAAATATACGTTTTTCTGTTCAGCTTCAACTTCAAAGACGTATACCAGCCTTGGGAAGAACCTCAGACCATAAGTCATGTAGAGGTTTTCAACTTAGTTTGTCGTAATGAACCTGCAGTCGACTTTTTCGGTCGAATTGTGTGTGTGTGTGTGTGTGTGTGTGTGTGTGTGTGTAGTCATTGATAATTATAGACCGGTAAAATTAGATGATTTATTTCGTGACGTATGCTAAAATTGTGATGCGTCTGCTATTGGTTCGCTGTTAATCTGGAGGACACTGCGCCAATTAGAGACCCTAATTCAAATAAATATCTAATCACAAGTGAACCCAGGGGAGATATCTGACGAGTCAGCAGCCAAGGAACAGGTAACGTTTGCCCGACCGAGTATGCAGAGCATCGTGACATCCTGTAGGTCTTTGGAACCGCGAATTTTTCCAGACAGTATCGATAGGGACACCTGTATTTCGCGATTTAATTTCATGTCAAGGTATTTTACAAAACACTGTAGCTTTTTCTAAGAGTCATGGCAAATTGTGAGGGTGCAGCAGTACGGTGACCACATTCTCATTGGCCCCGTCAAGAGCGGGACGACACCTCTCACCGACCTCAGCCAATAATCACAGGAGAAAAGCTACAGTATTTTGTGAAATACCTTGACACGAAATATATGCGCGAAATACAGGTGTCCCTAAGTATCGATAATGTGTAAGAACAGTATTTTGTAGTTAAAGCTTAATATTTCTCGTACTACTGCATAATCATATTTTTTTTTAAATGCCTACAACTGTCGAAATATTTTTATTTTATTTTTTGGAAACAATTTTCAATATGTGACATCTTAGCTCTCGGTATACGGCATTTGGTTGCAGTAATTTCGTGAATGCGAGGGAAGTAAATAAACGAAAATGTGTAACAGACGGTGCTGCTATCTATGGCGGAAAAGGTTAAGAGGCCCAAAGAGAAACTTTATAATATTAATTGTTTTAATGAATTTTAACTTGATGGAAAGTATTTCAATAAAATTACTTGTCGGAAATCAGGTCCAAAGCCAGGGTTTAGTAATTTTTCAAGTCTTTTTCTCTTTTACCGGAGCCGTTTCATTATGTATTTTAAAATATATTTAAAAGTTAAATTATTGATTTAAATTCAATCACCTAAATAACGTAAATTTTTTGATGCAAAATAATTTAGGATGCTAGACCACTAAACGCTGCGGTGTGATGGGTAGCACCCGCCTTCAAGGATCGCATGATGCAAATGGATGATTCGATAGTCGACGTAGCTACTCCGGCAGCGAATTCTACCGGCGGGTGCGGAATCTACTGGTGATTCGCGTCCAGAAATGTAGTTGAAAACACGGTATGCGTATCGCATTTATTTTACAGGATTCTACGTTAAGTTTCGTGTCCGAGTTTCGTATAAGTGTATTTGCAACATGAGAAAACATTAATTTTCTCGTTACCGAGGTTAGATGTTACATTTCATTGATGAGTATCGAGAGACGCGCTCTTTTTTTTTTTTTGATACAGTGATCTCCCTCTCCCTGTCGCGATATAAGAGGACATTTTGAAATAGTACCGCTCATATGTGATTTTTTCTTGCCATGATGCAGTTTATTACAACTTTTTTTAGACATCATTATACATTGTAATTTTTTTGTAACTGGAACAAAAATATTCGTGTAAAATTAGAGTTATTTGTAAATTTGTACAGTTACATGAAAAAAACTGTATCATTACAAAATGGCGTTCTTAGTAATGCTAATTTCGGATTCTTTCTCAAACATTTATGCTTTGTGTTGTCCTGGTCAACCCAACAGTTAAAAATATTTGTAAACGGTTCCGTGAATAGCTTTACCGTATTTACTGCGCACATTAATGAGCATAATGAACCAAAATAAATTCCAATTATTGAATATTCTATTATCTTTTCTATGGTTTAAAAAAATATATTTTTGGATGGTAAATCAATTAAAATATAATATTATTCGCCACTTTTCGTAAGAAATACTTAGTATTATCTCGAAAAACGCATTACAAACATACATGTAAAAAATAACCGTAGCCACGTGTTGCACAAAGTAGTATTTAAAACTATTTCTTGTCAAGTGTTTTCCAAAGGAATCTTCTGTATAAGTACAGAACATTTTTTTCCCCGTGTGTGCGGGACGAAACTGCGGTGTCGCACGCTAGGGCGGGATGGCGGAACGCCAAGGGCGGGTCAGACACGAAAATAGCCGCGTTCTGGATGATGACGTAGCAGCCGTGTTACCGATGCAAGCTGGAGACTCAACATTTCCAGCCTTACACTCCACTTCGACATTCAGCGGCTTTCAAGGGGCCCGCCTGCTGACACTGAACTATTACTATTATAACTAACAACTACAATACTTAGCTCCCCGAAACCTCCATCCTTACGTGACACCCCCTCTCCTCTCTTCACTCCCCCCCCCCCCTTTTTTTTTCTCTCGACTCATACGATGCGCAGAGTTTCATTTAAAAAAAAAAGAACAAAAAAAACACGCTCAAGATATCAGAGTGAGGTCTGGTTACGAAAATAATTAAAGAATAATCTGAAGGCGAATGAGTAGTTTTGGTTTCATGTTTAGTTGTTAAATTTAATTTTTATGAAACGCATGTATTCAGAATAATTTTTGGTGTGAAAATCGCGGCGCAGATTGTTATAAAGCTCTGAAGAGGCTTGCATTACACATTTTTCTTAGTTTCTCCGTCATCTAATGTAATGTTTACCGCTCAGATATCATTGTTGTCCTATGCACGGCGAGAAGACTGCGTGACAGTTCTGGGGCTCTATTATTGACGCTGTCGGAATCATTCCGCTAGAGGAATGATCCGATAGTTTCATTCTGCTAGAGAGCTAAAAGCCTATCCTTGAAACTGCTATAGCGGGTATCGTATTCAACATTGTCGGATCAACGAAAAATCTCTATGGAAGTGTGGCAACGTTGCTTTTAGTGTTGACATCGCTGGTAAAAGGCCAATCACAATGAGGGAAGGAGCATTGGTGTGTTAATTTTTTCATTATGTTCATCTCTTTTCTCTTGGTAACGGACAAAAATGTTTTAAGCAGGTAAAAATATTATCGTGTAATGCAAATGTCAATTTTATTTCTTGTGGAAAAGAACTACAAAAAACAAATATTTACGAACATGTTTACTCGTATTTTTAGTATTTAAAAACTGTTATCGCTTAAAAAGACAACTTTTTGTCTATAGTTTCTGCTTAATTGGCCTCATCTCGTATAATACTTTTATGTATCTATATTACGTATAAGGTGAAAATACTTTTTTGCAGTGTTTGTTGATTAAAATAATTATTTATCAATGTGTATACTAAGATTTTTTAAATCACTGCAAGTCATCACAAAATGATAACGTCAATGGACAATATCGCGAAAATTATTTCGGGAGAAATTTTATATTTTTTTTTTAAAGTAGGAGCTTCTTGGAAGCAATCTTTGGGTTTATCAAATCTTTCAGAAAACATATTTTTTGTCATTATTTATTTAATAATACTTGATAAGGTTTTTATTGGCATATTTTGTTTTCAAGGATATTTTCTACATTTATCTACCTGTATGGCAGGAATGTTAGCTATGTTTGCAAGATAGGAAGTGTTAAAAAGGATAACCTTTATTTTTATAATTGATATAAATTCATATATAACTTTACTCATTTCGAGTGCATTTCAATCCCGTAATAGGTATACTTTTTTACGAATAAATGTGAATAGCCTATATAAGCCTCTCACTCTTGTTATGGTCCAGTCAAAACATGACAAATTTTTGCAATATTTAATGTGAAAAATGAACTCCGTTATACTGAAACTATGTAATAGTACTTATCACATAACCCAAAAAATTCGTATCAAATTTCTACTACAGCGAAAATTTCCTAATCTTTAATGTAGCCTACAGTAGGTAAAATATTAAGTAACGAAAAATCGCAAATATAAATTTCTTTAATATTTAAGAAACTGTTTGACATTGACAATCACAGAAACAAATGTAACAACATCCTTAGACTTAAAATTTTAGTTCAATTAAAGTATTTCTCACGAACACACGCATTTTAAAGGTTCAAATGAACTTCGTGTTGCAATATTTAAATGCAATAGATTAGAAATATTCTTAAACTCATGCGTGAGTTTATACAAATTATGTTTTTGTTTCCGTTAGGATTAAATTAAATTTCAATCAAATAAACTACAACTCTGTGATAGGCCTACCTACAGTATCACGTCGCGTATTTTTATCAGAATATACATCACATAATATAAAGAGGTGAATAAGTTATTTCTGTTTAACGACCATCCACGCGATTTTAAAATATTTCAGAACAACAGCAGAGCCTCCATTTTCAACGAATTTAACTTCCGAAGAACATAAAATTCTCGAATCTCTAGCGGAATCGCTATTCCGTCAACAAAGAAGGTGGCGGAATAATTCGGACAGTTTGTGACGTCAAATCCGATACATAAATTCCGCTAGCGAGTGTTCAAGAATAGGGTTTTAGCAAATCCTTATCGGATTTCAGTCATTCCTGTAGCAGAATTATGACAGCGTCAAGAATAGGTGCGCCCCCCCCCCCCCTTCCCCCAGAGCCTTGCGCTTAGAGGCGACACCGCGCTAGAAACACCAGCGAGCGACGCGCTTATCATCACGCCTGACTGACACAGACACAGTTGTCGATGCACCATGCCAGATGCATTCAGTAGGCACTTTGTGTGTTCGTTCCTGTGACGGTCTTATCGAGCACCCCAGCCATCGCCTCGGGGAGGACAACGCCGCGATAGCTGGGACGAGACTGCGGTGGCTCGCCGTTGCCTTACGCAGGAACAACACAGCATCACACACTATTGGAAACATTTTTTTACCTTTCAGGCTCGGTCTCACCAGCCGTCTTGATTTTTTTTTTTAGTTTTTTTTTTCTGTCATTGCTGTCATTTAAGGACTACTTACACAATTTTGACTCGATACCTCCCTCACATTTGTTGTTACGCCACAGATATTTTCAACAGATATTCACTTAGTGTAATATCGTAGTACGCGTAAAAAGGTCGCGCAAGTCTTCGAAATCATCACTTGCGTGACTTTTCGCACCCGTGATCTTACACTGATTGAATAACTGTTGAAGATGTCTGTGAGAAAGCAGCAAATTCAAAGGAGGTGTCGACTTCTAATTTCAGTAATAGCCTTAAAATAATTAAAATGAAGAGAAAATGAAAATAAATAATAATAAAATTCGTATGTGAAACCGAGCCTTAAATTTACGAAGAACATTGGTCGCAAATTATCTAGGCATCTTTGGGGATTTACGGATGTATTCATTAAACTACGGTTAATTAGTTCACTTACTTCGAACATGAACTTACAATAATCATTTTTGAGTAAGTATTCTATTAAAAATTTAAAAACTATTTTTAAGTCTGTTAAAAAAAAACCGTTCTTATTCCTTACGCTTATCGAAATAAGGCTTATTTTACACGAATATATAGTTGTGTGGAAGCAGGACGAACTTTTCGTTTATCTGAGGCGCTTTATTCGTTGAAAAACCAGTAAATTAACCGAGATTTCTAACAGTGACCAGTCCTGGACCCAAGAAAAAAAAATTATTTTTTATTTTTCCACAAGTGAAAAATCCCCTTAGCCTGCCAAGAATCTAATTCGGGACCTTTGGCTGGCCAGACAAACTTTTCCGAGTTTAATTCGCATTAAAAAAAACAAAAAATATGTAACATGAGCTGTACGAATTTTTTGTCTCTAAATTAATTTTAAATCTAACTTTAAAAACAATGTCACACACGTAATCCCATATATATATATATATATATATATATATATATATATATATATATATATAGAGAGAGAGAGAGAGAGAGAGAGAGAGAGAGAGAGAGAGTGTGTGTGTTACAATTCGACGTTTTAGAATAGGAAGAATTTACTATAAAATCTCAAACGAAACCACCTCTTTGTGCTCTGCTACAACTACTATGCCTGCTTTAAACTGTGCATTGACCTGATTGGTGTTTTCGGGTATTGCGGTACAACACGGCTACAGGTCACCGATATCAAAAGGCTTAACACGCGGCGAGTCAAAAGTGGTATTAAAACATTGCCAGATCTCACAGGAATATTTTAAAAAAATCTCTTAAGCCAACCATATAAAATTCGGATATTGTTACAAAATAAAAAGTTTTATTTCACGAAAGTGCTATTAACGATTTCTCATTCAACAATGAAGGAAATGTACTTACTAGGCAGTTTTTTCTCCTCCTTTAACACCATCCGTTTGGATAAGAGTGTCTACATTTTTCGTTATCGCTATTACGTTAAAAAAAAAAAAAATTGCTTCCCGCTGATTTTTTTTTTTATAATTTTTTTTCTAGCATTGTTACTTCTTTCACTTCCTTTACGCGACCAAAGTCGTAACTCGCGGTTTTTACGATTCATTCGCAAAGAAAGCTGGCTTGAATTCGGATGTACACAGCTGATGGTAAAGGAGGGGGGGGAGACTCATATTCGCCTCTCCCCTTCCCCCCTTCCCCCCCGCCACTGGCTCGGCAAGTTGACGTCAGAGGAGCATCTCGTCACCCTTGCCAACCTCCCGGCTGTTAATGTGATCGCCGCCCTCGTCACAGGCAGGGGGTTGGTTAGTTTCGCGCGTGGGAACGTGTTTACCGCCCAAAGAGCCCCTTCGGCTGGTGTCGTCGGGCGTGCGCTGTAGTACCGCGGCCGAAACCGAGCCGTCAGCTGACCGAGTGACGCAGCAGACCCTGACCGCACCTGCAAGTTACTGCCAACATTGCTTGTAGGCTGGCGGACAACTCCCTTTAGGCCGTGTTCACAAACTACGACAAGGTATGGAAATGTCGCAATAACGCAACACTCAACCAACGCAACCAAAGTACGATCACTACTATTACTACTACAACTAATAATCAGGGGTCGCAACAACAGGGGGGCAAGGGTATTTTGCCCCCCCTCTGAAACCTGGAAGTGGGGGCAAACGGGGGCAAAGAAAGTGCTGTGTAATCAATTTTTAGATAATAAAACTGCTTAAATAGCACCATTTTCCACCTTGAAATACAATTTTTCCCGGGGGAGGGCCCCCGGACCCCCCGCTTCAATAGGGGGGATAGATGATTCTTTATAAAAAGGTATATTGCCCCCCTTTTGGAAATTTAGTTGTTGCGCCCCTGCTAATAATAAATATAATATGAATTCGGAAGTGTGTTTGTCTAAAACGGAGTGACATTTGTTTTGCACATAGATAGTGTATGGGCGGGAGAGTGACAGAGACTACATATAATAATTTCATTCCATACCTAAGGGAATGAAATAGTTATATATTCAGTTTTAAAATAAAATATCATAGGAGTTAGGTCATAGACACACAAACAGGAGTTTGTGTCATTTCTCTCTATGTCCGCCACACGGTCATATAGTACGGTCTGGCAACTTCCTGTCCTTCTCCTTGGCGAAACACGAACGCTTAGTGAAGCTTGAGGCTGTAAGCGAACTAAATGCGCTAATATCAGTTTAGTTAAGAACTTCGTCAATAGATGGCGTTGCCTTGAATTTGTAACGCGCTATCATTTGGTGCGTCCGTCATGTATTGCCTAGGGGTTACCTGCCTTCCAACAAAATGAAGCTGAAGATTGGCGTCTCAATTTTGCTGATTTGTAGCCTTGATGCTCCGAGATTATGCAATCGATTGTACTTTAAAATCAGTTTTTCCCGTTTTTTTTTGTGTATGTCCTACAGACTTCAAACTCGGCAGTGATGTTCCTTATATATTATGATGTGTTTATCCCGGGCAACGCCGGGTAATTTAGCTAGTAATTAATAAAGCACGGTTGTCGCAAGACATTACCAACCCTAGAACATGAAATTACAAAACAGTAGAAAACGAATTTCTTACTCGGGCGTCTTTTGTTAATATTCATCATGAAAAAATGAAATTGTCAATGATTTAATTTAGAAGTGTTATTTTTATTACACCGTCTGAAAGTTTAACAAATGTAAAAGTGTCGTACTTAGTAACAAAAACATCTTGGCTTTATATGCACATAACGTCTGTGTCTTAAAATGTTTTCGGAAACTTCACTTAAAATTTGAAAGGCGGAAACGTAAGTCAAAACGCAAGAAATTTTAGTAACCCGTCCCTACAATGGTATGTTAATGTTGTGTTTCTAATTTAGCTTCAAGGTGTTTGCCAGTAAGAGTCGAAATTACGAGATGGTAAAAATCACAAGGAGTCGAATTTCTGCTCAGAAATTACAACGCAAAACTATTGCAACCTTACCATGGTGGTAGTTCCTGAAAATTTTTTATAGTTTTTTTTTCGTTTCATTGTCTATGGACCCAAAAACCATCGTCAACTCACAAGTTTATATATACGAGGGCTGTTTTTTTAACCTCCGATGTATAGTAAAATACAACTTTAAATAACATTATAATTGTACTACCAGAAGTATAGCATGGTCTTACTTATTTTTCTACTTAATGCTAAAACGATCGAGACATTTGTCAAGCTTCTCGATGCCTTCTTCGAAGGAGTTAGCCGCCAGTGAATATACAGGGCCAGCGTCTGGATTTCCATTTCCCTCACGACGCCGCTGTAAGGCGGGTGGACTAATAGCGTGGCGCACTGTCTCCCCGTCAAGACTTACAGCAAGAGATGCAAATAGTGGGGCATTCGAATTCATTTTAAACCATATTAATATTATTTTAAACCTTGGTGCAAAGCAACCTGTTATACGACCACGTGATTAGTGCAAGGGATGAAAAATAGTTTTTGAAGGTTAAAAAAAATTAACTAATTACCATATTAGGCACTTAATATGAAATTCGTTCTAAGTTATTCAATGATGGAAAAATTTAGTTAAAAATATTCGTAATATTTCTGCTGAATGGAAAACGAGCAAATATTTAATCGATAATTTAGTAATATTGGAGAACATAAATATGTTATGTACTTTAAATTCTTAAAATTTCCAGAATTTTATAGAAGTTGCCAAAAAAAATTTCAGAATAAATAGGTACTTCGAAATTTACCTATGCCTGTAGGCTCTGGCGAAAGGGATTTTTTTTTTCGTTTGTTTTGGTCATTTATTTTTTTTAACTCGATAAATTCCTTGCATTTGTTGTTCTGCCACAAATATTTTCAACAGATAACCACATAGTTTAATACAATGTGTGTAAAAAGGCGTGTAAATATGGGTAATTATGATCACTTGCGATAGTTTTTACATCCATTATATTACACCAATTGTAAAAGCATTTACTGAAAAATGAAATATAAACCAACATGGCATTTGAGACCGACCCTTTAAGGTGATCGTCTGCATTTAATAGCCATTGCATCTGTCTACACAATTTTTGTTCCATGTGTATAGCGTGTGTGTATTTTTAAGACGATGTCAAAGGCTAATTCGGGTGTTTTCACGGACGGTTTTAGGTATGAAAAATGCTACACATAGTATATTGTAAATGGTATAGGGAGGTGCATAGAGCCTTTATCATTAATATTCCAACATAAAATAATAGGGTATCCGCTTAAAGTCCCATAGAGGCGCGGTACCGACGCGAAGACCGCACTCCAGTTCAGTACCTGGTGCGTAGAGGCGAAGAGGAATGTGACGCGTGCGCCAGTGTCGCCCTTAGCGCCTTCGCGCATTTAGAGCTTGTTCACCCAGACGCCTTCGCCGCATATATAGTCCAATTTAGATAGTTTAAACATAACGATAACGATACTGCAC
Source organism: Bacillus rossius redtenbacheri (assembly GCF_032445375.1). Taxonomy (NCBI): domain Eukaryota; kingdom Metazoa; phylum Arthropoda; class Insecta; order Phasmatodea; family Bacillidae; genus Bacillus; species Bacillus rossius. The sequence continues at coordinate 57,073,263 of NC_086333.1, forward strand.
TGTAAATTGAATATAATTCTTTATTTAAAATTACATATATTTGTAATTTTTTTCATTTTCATTAAAACAACTTATTTACTACAAAATAGTGTTCGCAGTTATTCTGGGTTCGGATTCTTACCTGGACATTTATGCTTTGTGTGGTCCCAGTACCTCAAATAGATAAGGTTATTTGCAAACCGTTCCCCGAAAATCTTTTCAGTATTAACTGCACACATAATAAGCATGATGCAACAAAATAAAGTCAAATTGTCGAGTATTCGATTGTATTTTCCATGGTTGAAAAAAAATTAGGCTTGAAAAACACCAAAAGAAATATTATGTACTGTCTCGAAAAATATATTTAATATACCTATGCAAAATAATCATATCAATGTGTTGTATAAAGTTAAGATGGTTTTTGTAGTAGTACAAATTAAATGTGGCCAAATGGTTTTCTAAAGGAATATTTTGTAAGAGCTCAGCAATTATTTTCTGCGTAAGAATAAAGTTGTTCGCAAACGTCCTGTCCCGTAGTCAGACTGAACGTGATGTAGATTTAAATAAAACAAGTCTGTGGTTGCCCATTCTCTGCCGAAGCTATTGCCGATTGCTGTTCCATTACTATTTGAATGTTATATGGCTCGTCGGTTGTATTCCATTACTGATTAACCTCTGCACTTAAAAGCAATCATCGTTGTTATTGTATTATCTGCGATACCATTTTGGCATCGTCTGGCACTTGGATAGGAGTGCATTATTTGAATGGCTCACCATGTTCCTGTCTTTATCTTTCATCGGTCTCTCTTTCTCTCTCTATCTCTCTCTTCCTTCATCAACGCGATGGCTTTCAGAGATCTCCGACCCTTATTCTCCTCTCTTGTACTGTATCTTCTGCATTCCACCCATGCAGTCATATGCTCGGTGAATTTTAATCGTTCTCTTTGCTTATATTTTACGTATTTCTGCGAGATTAAAACTTTTCGTTTTGCCAGAAGAAATGCTTTCTTGTTCGACTTGACGTTTTAATCTTCCCGCGCTCGTTTAACTTACCTCGTGGTGTGAACGAACCCACGAATAAAGAAGATAGTGAAGATCACGATAGAAAGAGACAGCGATGGTGCACTAAAAAAGATTTAAAAAAAAATACCTTTCACATAATATTTGCAAGTTTTTCCTTGCACGTAATTGATGATAAAGCACGCTTCCACGCACGCAATCCTGTAACCTAGTATTGTGACCAGTTACAAAGGTATATTTTTAACATCGACAAATGAAAATCATCAGATTGCCGTGCTGGTAGTAAAAGATTTTTATTGTTGCCACAGAATATTTGACGCAGTTTATGCGACAGAAACACAAATACAAGTCTGGTCTTTAAATGTACTTTTTTTTTGTAGCCGAAAGTGTGTATGCAATTGTGTAAGTATCATTAAAATATCACGAAAATATTGTAATTTTTATGTTCCCCACCGTTGTAAGAAGTTAATCATATATTTGGTCTGCCGTTACATAATCATGTTATTTCCATTTTATAAATTTTACATTTAAACCAATACCATCTCCCGAAATATCCGTTATAAGATCAAAATGAATAACAATTAGACAGCTAAATATATTAAATTCTTTTTTCCATAAAAAAAACTCATAATTCATAAATATTTTATTAAATCAGATGTGGAAGTCGGGGTCAAGATCAAAGCTCGTCTTAACCCAGAGGCTTGAATTTTGGTCAGTTTAAGGACTGTTAGCCACCGAGAAGCAAGTGAAAGCCGGTTTTATGAAAATGATTCCTCTTGATTTTTTTCGAAGGGGGAAAAATAGGGGAGAGGAAATTTTTTTTCTCATAATCGAAAATTTTCTCTCGCAGAAAGAAAACTGTACGTCATTTTGAGGGGGGGAAAGGTAAGGTTTGGAAGGTCGTAGGTCACCTTGAACCAAGTTGGTGATCAGTCATTGACCCCCATCCTGAATACCTCATCTTGAACCCTGCACCCGGTGCAACATAATTATACTACTCTATCTAAAAGTTAAAAAAAAAGTTGTATGTAACAAACCGCGTATTTCTCTCTCTCCACCCCCTCCCCCCTCAATGGCCCATAACGGGCCTTGGACCTTCCCGTTCCTTCGCTGCAACGGTTGTATACTGTGTACAGTGGGAATTAAAGATCCCGCCAAGTGTAAGGTTCTAAGTGGAATACGCTTCTTCAATGCCAAAACCGCTCGCCCTATCGAAATTTGCAGGCAGATAACTGAGGTTTGAGGTGTATGGTAATGTGATGATTGAAGCTTCAGTTCGATCGAATATGGTGCATCGTGTTTAATGACGGACAAACGAATATTCGTGATGAAGAACGCTCGGACCGACCTTCAGTTGTGACTGACGAACTCAAGTAAAGGATTGAGGGGAAAATATTCAAGATGATGGACGATAACCACTATGGGAGTGACAGCAAACTGAGAGAGGACGTTAATGATTGGTTCAACAGCTTGGCGGTAACTGAGTGTGCAGAAGGCATAGAAAATCTTGTGATACGCTATGACAAATGTTTAAAAATGTATGGCGACTACGTCGAAAAAAAAAATCCATTTTGGCTCAGCCTTCAGGCGTAGGTAAATTTCGAAGAACTACAAATATTTTGGAAACATCCATAAATTTCTGGAACATTTTAAGAACTTAATGAACATAACATATTTATGTTCTCCAATATTACAAATTGTTCGATTAAATATTTGCTTATTTTCCATGCAGCGAAAATATTACGACTATTTTTAACTCACTGTATCCAACATTAAATAACTTAAAACGAATTTCATATTATATCCCAAATAAGATAATTAGTTGTTTTAACCTTCAAAAACTACTTATTTTTCATCCCTTGCACTAATAATGTGGTCGTATAAAAATTGGATTTGCACTAAGGTTTAAGACAATATTAAGATGGTTTGAAATAGATTCGAATGAATTTGATATTAGGAAATTTTTAATTTTTTTTTAAATTTCAACCCCTGTTTTTACGGTAATAATTCGTTTTATCAAAAATTGTTTCAGCCAAAATTAAGATGAATATTGAATATTGAATAAATCTATTAAATAAGTCAATTAATTTAAAAAAAAATTTTTTCTTTCGAGCCTTGTTATTTCCACCCCTTGCAGGAATGGTTGGTTAAATAAAAATTTATTTTAACAATAGTTTTAGTCAGTATTCATAAAGTTAAAAACAAGAATGGATTCGGTGGTGTACATGGTAAATAAGTTTTATTTATTTTCTCATTCCAACCCCAGGTTTTTTAACCCCTTGCTATAATTTTTTTATAAAAAATTGTTGCAGACGAAAGTTTTAGATAAAACATATAAGATTTACAAACAATATGAACGAATTTGATGGGGTGTCTAATAAGGTAGTTATGAATTTGTCATTTACCCCTGTTTATTCCACCCATCGAAGTCATTGTAGATCATATAAAAAATTATTTCAGACAAAAGTTACAGATAATAATGAAAGGTTTTGCAATAAATTAGAACAAATTCGATAGATTACATGGTACTGAAATTTTGATTTTTTTTTTTTAAATTCTACTCGTGTTTTTTTCAACCCCTTGCAGCAATGGCTCATCTTGTCAAAAATTGATTCAGACAAAAGTTTTAAATAGAAATTATAATATTAACAAACAAATTTAATGGATTGGATTATGTCTTTACTAAGGGAGTTATGAAATTTTCTTGTCTTCCAACCCTTGTTTTTTTCCACTCCTTGCAATTATGGTTGGTCGTATAAAAAATGATACAGACAAAAGTTTTAGATAATAATTATAAGATTTTCAAACGCTTTGAACGAATTCTATGGTGTGCCTACGAACAGATTTAAGATTTTTTTGTTCGCCAACGCTTGTTTTTTAAACCCCTTGCAGTTATATTTGGTCTAATCAAAAACTTATTCAGAAAAAAAGATTTTGGTATTACTCCTACGAGTTCAAACTTATGTGATGATATTTTCCATAATATAGGTGTTACAGTGATTTTTCTATTTTTCAAATACTTTCTCCATTTCTACCCCTTTGGTCAGAAATTGCCCATTATCGAACTCGACCTAGATTTTCCACAATTAGATTTTATGTATTAGTTTGGAAGAGATTGTGATGTGTGTGTGTAAATAAACTTTTGAGTTGAGGATGTTTTTTTTTTCACTTCTGTGAATTGTTTGGATTTATTGGTTTGGATCTAAAATTGAACTTTTTTTTCGGAAAACATAGTATATTTGTTTTATAATGTTTAGAATCATGTTTTATAAGATCAATAAATTAATTTTAAAATTAATTTTTGGTAATAAATTATGTTGTATTTGATAAAGTGTAATAAATGAAATAAAAATTTAGCGTTTGTAATAATATAAAAATCAATCACACAAACAGTTTAAACGTACATCCACCCTGGAGATTTAATAAAAAAAAAAGTTAAATAAAAGCCTGGCGTAAACTGCTTTTGATGTGAAACGCACTTTTGAAGCTATTTTTCAATTGGATTGAACTGGATTGGTTCAGAGATGACTTAATACGTTACAGAAAAGTCATAAGCCTTAAAAAAAAATTAAAGTTTTTCTTCAAATAATTGGCTTGAACTGGTTTTGAAACTAAACGCCTGTATTTACGGAACAAACTTTCCGTTGTACATCATGTAAAAAAAAAATTAATCAAACAGATGTAATTTCTCTTGAGTTTGAAAACGTTTTGGCACCTAATATTTTTTTTTTTTTGCAAAGATTACACTTATAATATCCATTTGGCTCTCGGCCCAGAACTGGCTATATATAGGTCGTGCAAAAAAAAGTACATGTAGGTCATGGAAAAAGTCTCGCCACATTGCAAATCTTCATTTGACGAATACTCCAACTTGTTGGGGTAAGTGGTTGAGATGTTACACAAGGTTATGTCTTTCTGACGTTCTGATGAATGACGTGGTAGTAAGTAGCGCTTCTTCGTAGGCGGGAATTCGTCCGCAAGCCCATTTTGCAAAACGTCCGGCCTTATCAGCTATAGGGCAAAATTACTTCCCGCACGGAAATCGAAACACTGGGGTGAATATACGTAGCCCGCTCAAAAAATCAAAAAATAATAATAATAATAATTAATCGAAAATTACATTAAATTTTACTAATAAATACCTGTTAAAAAACGTGGGTCTTTCAGTACTCGCCAAAGATGTATAAAATCTAACCTAAGGAGCAAATTCATGTCTTCTCACGATGCAAATACACTTATATTACTAAAATCGGACACGAAATTTAACATACAATTCATTAAAATAATGCCGAGTGTGATAAGTATACGCAAATGGTGTTTTCAACTACATTTCTGGTCGCGAATCACACGTAGTTTCCGCACCCGTGAATTCTTTTCTTGAGCAGCTGTGTCGACTATTGAATCATTACACATTAAAGTATATAATGAAACGGCTCCGGTAAAAGTGAAAAAGATATAAAAAAAATACTAAACCCTGTCATTGGACCTGATTTTCGACAAGGATTTTTATTAAAATACTGCCTAGCTTGTTTAAAATTCGTTAAACAGTTAATACTCTAAATTTGTCCTTTGGCTTTGTGAACTTTGGTTTATGCAATTCGCCACAGATGGAAGCACCGTGGTTGTTAAACATTTCCGTTTCATGCGACTTCCCGTTCCATTCACGAAATTACTCCTACGAAATGCCGTATGCCGAGAGCTAAGATGTTACACTGTTAGAAATTACACTAAATTTACGCCACGTTCGATGCCTCCAAACAAACGAAGGTTTCTGTTTAGTACCAGATATCCGGATCTTCGTATCAGGAACTGATCTAGGAAACGGTTTCTTTTATTTGGGGGGGGGGGGGGCAAGGAGGGAAGCCTGCCCCGGGTGCCGGAATGGACTAACAAACGTTCTGTAGAGGGAAAAAAAAAGTGTGAAATAAAAGGCAAATAGAACACATAACTAAACAATATTACTAATGTTCTGATTTTATTCATTACCAATAATCATGTCTTCAATGGAGCCTCTATTACTCAGTTTCCAGTGAGTTTGCGTAGTGGTCATACTTCAAATAATTTTTCTATGTCGTCATTTAACAATGTAATGCATTTAAAACTGGGTTTTTTTTTTTTGAGTTTACATTGAACAATATATTATTGCTATTAATACTTAACGTGGAATGAAAAATACACTTAAACACTAGTAGGTACACGGGATGTGATTAAATTTAAATTAAAAATTTACGACTTGATGTAAGCTTTTAGACATACGCCATTGCTGAGCAATGGCGTATGTCCAAAAGCTTACATCAAATCATGCACTCCCATTGCACAAATCTTTCAAAGATAAAATTAAAAATTTACATATAATGTTAACGTATGCGAATTAAATTATTGCTGCTTTGGGGGATGGGGAGGAGGTAAAAAAAAAAGGGGGGGGGGTGCTAATCACAGTTTCTGTCTCAGGTGAAAAAGTCTTTATCCGACCCTGCTTCGTAGAAACGACGCCGCATTCCCACTTCTCAGTGGTGTGTTCCGTTACACATTAAACACGCACGTGGTAGTATGAAGAGTGTGTTTGCTGTATGTCCCGTTCCAGCTCATTATTTTATTTTTTTCGTTTAACACGGTTAAACTTATAAAACGTTTTGAGTGGCCGAACTTCAACAAAATGGAAAAAAAATTATATGGTGCATCCTTTTTGCACAATTAGATGGCAAAGATGAATTTTTATAACATGTTTGTGCATTATGGATAATGAAAGCCAATTTGAATAATTAACTGGAAATGTTTGGGTTTAAATGCAATATTCATGGCTACTGCGTTGTATGGTTTTAAATGATTCAGAAAAATTATTTAGTTTTATCTAACCTTTTAATTTCATAAAAATTATGATGACTTTAAATTGCCAGGTAAAATTAAATATTTTTTCCTGTAGCAAGTAAAATTGCCTTTTGACTTTAAAAAAAGTCCTAGTTTTATATTCTATTTTATTCTTTTTAGCCATAGTGCAAAAAAAAACGTTTAAAAATAAAACTTTTCCACCTAATTATCCAAAACGTATATATATATATATATATATATATATATATATATATATATATGAAGTAATTATCGTTTCTTCATGAATGACTACAATTGTAATAATACTGACAGTATACACTATGTTATATTCTTTGTAAGTCTCTTAATGTATGTTTTCTGCTTTAACGAAAGCAAATTTCAATATTAAAAGTTTAAAATTGTATTGGCATAAAAACCGTTGTAACCAAGGTGGCATGATTCGGTTTCCATTTGTCTTCCCCTGACGGTTTTTTAATAAGATTTTCGTTACCAATATAAATTTATTCTAGTGATTTCACGTTCAAAGTATGTAAATTCAGCACCTACATTTATTGAGATACCCGTGAATTTACGTTGTGCAGAAACATACGCACAGATGTTATGCAAACTATTCAATTATTATTTTATTTGAAATTTCTGATATTTCAATGTTTCCTACGGTATTTTTTGTAATGGATTTGTTTGTTTTTTTCTCCCGTTATTAATATAGTCTCCGATTTGACTAGTGTCCCGCTCCTGAAGCAATTGCTGTTACTCTTCTAAGGAGTAATGAATTATTTTTGCAGATTGGTAGCCTATCAATTTTTTTTTTACTGAAAGTTGTCAGTATTTTTTTAAAATGACATTATTTGATTAATTTGTTTCTTTTGTTTACATTTTTACGTGAGAGTGTTGAGTCTAGCGTTGTGACGTCAGCGCACCAGCGCACCAATCAGGATCTACGATTTAAAAACTTTGAACATTTAAACGTTTTGAACTGAAAACGGCCTTCTGTTTTCGGCAACCATGACACGAACACGTGAGCGCTACGAATATCTAACACAAATAGCTATCTAGAGTAGCAACCATCTCAATAAAGTTGGTTAGCAGAAGCCATAGTGTGCAGTAAAGCTAGATAGCCAAGCCAGTATCTTACTGTACTGCACACAGGAGTGAAAATTACGCGTCAAGTATCACCTGTGCCTATCCCGTGTGTTAAAGACAGTGCTAGTGACGCCAACTTCACTATTTACAAACGGCAAGGCCGAGTGTAATAAACTGTCACTATAACAGGAGAACCCCAGCTCCATTTGAAAATATAATTTTGAAAGTCTAAAGTAACATTTTTTAAATTTTAAAAAAATTACTTAAACTGCAACGAAAGGAAACTTGTAGAACCAGTGGTCCAGGACTAAAGATATTGTGTTCCTCAATGATCTCTCTAACCGGATCAAACTGAACTCTTTTTAAATAATTATCTTTGTTCGTTTTATTTACATTTGGAGATATCCCTGTTGAATGCGTATGCTAAAACGATTTGATAAAATGTTGTGTATCAACTGTGCCATAACTAATATCTTTTACATTATCCAACATCAAAATAATGCAGACATATAAAATATTACTTAAACAATATATTTAAATTCAGTATTTCATGTAATTGAAAGTTTATCTATGTCATATTGTTCCCTAACAATATTGCCATTTTCCGTTACATAATGTATAACCATATGTGCTATTGAATTTCGAGTAATAGGCCTATATAAAATATTTTATTTAAAAATCTTAAAACTATATTTTAATTTGTTTATTTTCTCACGTAAATATTGCATATTCAGAGTAGTCTCCATTGTTATTGGTTGTTGGTTAGAGTAGAGCAATTGTTCTAATACTACCTAACCTAACCAGCCTAAATAGTAACACGTACGTGTTCACGCACCCACAACATATATTCCTGAATTACTATGCAACCAACAATTTTCGCATATTTAAGGTGAAAAATTTTAATAATGTTGTATAGGAAAACCTTCAATATAGTACATCCGTGTTTCGCTGTTATTGAGCTAGTTATTTTTAACGAACTCAAGAAGACTTCTGCATCGCAATTCGTTCGTAACGGCTGATTTCAGCATAAGCATGCCTACAAGAATGTGAGAGTAGACTCTTGAAGCATTATCTCACTAAAAAAAAAAAAAAAAAAAAAAAAAAAAAAAAAGTACATAAGTGGTTTCCTGCACAAAACTAAAATAAAACAAAACTGGAGCAAATTGTAGGTAAATAATAATTATTCTTAAAGACGTGCACACTATTCGATTGCATTTCTCCGAATGACACTGTTCTGTTTTATTCTGCTCATGACTCCATCATTGACTTACGATTCGCCAATAAAACCATCGAAATCAGCAAGTGTAAAACACCTACACACGTGTTTGATAGCATTTGCAATATAAAATAGCCCGCGTGAACGTTAAAAATATTGAATATCAGCAACTTGAATCAGTTCCAATGATGATGCACTTTCTATGTTTGAAATCGGTCAAGATGTACTGGCAGTTTTTTTTTAAGCTCTACACTTTTAATTTTGAAAAAACAATTTTTTTTAAGTAATCGATATATTTTTTAACCGAGGACATTTTCTACGGATGTCCTACTGTAGAAGCATTAAAATATATATATTCCATGCGAATTTTGTAGCCGGATGTACGCTACCTGATATAAGCTATTTGTAAAAAGTCACGTAAAAGTTAATTCCAATAAATTTTCAATTATTTTTGTCTCGCTTATTACAGCGTGACCCCTCACTAGAAGGTCATTTTCCGAGAGTCTTCATTTGGGGAATCCACGAAACAAAAATATATAGTCTCATTTTTTCTTTAAATAGTTTTTTTTTTCCTTCGTTAAAAATAATATCCATAACAGGCGGAAAAAAAAAAAAATTCAAAGAAGGTGGATGAAGGAAACTTGCGCGCGCAATAATCGACCCCTGAGCCTGGAGCGGCGTGCGGCAGCCCACCTCGCCTGCCCTCTCCTACCCCTCCTCCTATGTGCCCCGGCGAACCCGGGTCTCCGAGCAGTCAGCCTTGACCTGGTGGGGCTCGCTCCAACCTCCTTCATCTCCCGGCCGCCTTCACCCCCAACCCAAGGCCTCGATCGGTCGGGTCCACGTGATGCTGGATGGGGTCACGCATCATGCTGGAATCACAGCAGCGCGAATTTCGCGACGCGATGGACGCGAATATGTTTCTAGCCAATCAAGTTCGACACGTCCGTGACACGTCAACACAATATAAATGTGCGGGCTCGACAGACATTCCGTGAACTTCTTTAAAAAAAATACACTTATAATAATGGTATTTATTACCTTTTTGCCAACAAACCAGTTTAAACATATCTTTCGAGAACAACATCCCGGCGTTCATTTCAGTTTGTGTGTGTACATATATATATATATATATATATATATATATATATATACATACATACACACACACATACATATACACATATATGTGTGTGTATGTGTGTTATTTCCATCGCGTCGCGGACGCGAAGTTACTGAAATGAACTCCGGGATTTTCTTCTCGAAAGATAGTTCAACTGGTTTGTTGGCAATACCATTATTATTCGTGTATTTTTTAAGAAGTTCACGCAGAGTGATATTTTCAATTAAATGTTAAATTTTAACTAAACAATTTTCTCTCAAACATGTAAATTTAAAAAGAAAAAAAAACCTACATGAGTTGGTTGCTGTTGTATGTTCGTTAACGTATGTAACGGCAAGAAACAATTTTTTTTGGTTCGTCACATGGGTGAGAATCGCATGTTTTTATCAAACGCGATATTTTGTTGTCTCGCCGCGTCCTTCGTGTCGCGTCGTCGCGCTATTGTGATCTCAACACTACTGCGAACAAGCGGCTTTAACCGCTCGAAAAACGGTAACTAACACCCGGACATAAACTTATTCTGTCCATTACATGCTCACCGCATATACGACAGCCATCAATGTTTACAAGTCGGTTTAAACGTATTATTTTGAAGGGGGGGAGGGATCAATTTTAAATCAAAATTTCGTTTCTATTTGGGAAAAAAAATAGGTGAACAAATTAAAAGATTCCATAAACTAATTTAGTAAACAAAATAGAAAAAAAGAATTATTGAATTGCCAATGAACAAGTTTAACAATTAATGATTGGAAACCTAATTCTGACGCTCCTTTAATTAACATCGCGCCCGCGACTCGTTAAAAAAAAATTCCAATCCGGATGTCTGTCGCCCCACGAATTTGGCCGCGCTGACGTCATAGATGTGTTGAAAGCGATTGGTTAGAAAAAATATTTCATCCTCCTTGCGTCCATCGCGCATGCCCGTCGCGTCGCTGTGATTCCAGCATGTTCCGCCATGTTGGATTTTTATTGCTTACTACAGATTTTATGAAGAAACATTTAGACAGATAGGACCTCATAAGCTCCTGTGAACGATTGTCATGCAATTATGTATTTATTTGTAATGTTCCATATAACCCACACAGAGTCGAACACTCTGAGATATAAAACACATCAATAACAACACAATGTACCTACATATACACATGCATTAGATACTATTTATATAAGTAAAGTTTAGGATAAGAATGCCTAACTTCTGTAAATTCAATACAGGGTATTTTATCAAAATATAACTGTAAAGTACACAATAAACTTATTAAATTAGTCTCTAACATATTGTAAAAATAAAAAAATATATATTACATTTTAAAATAGTTGTAATAATTACTATGGGTTTAAAATCAGGTCTGTTTAGCTACAGTTATATTCCTCTATATTCAATTAGAGTAAAAAAATTATTTGGAGAGTATGGTGTCCTGATATAACTGTTTTTTACGTTTTTTTTGTAATATCCTGTAATGAAGACCTTTCTCAAATTCCTGATATTTCGGTTGTGAATATTTGCCTAACTTGTTTACGAATAGCAGATAAGGGGTTTTGTCTTGCGACAAAACTTGCAAAAATGCATAATACCCGATGCTTTGTAGTGAAACATCTTGTGAATCACCCACAAACAAAAATAATGACATAAAAATGCAATAAACGAACACGAAGGGTGAGGTCAAACATTAAAAGTTAATGAAAGCCCCGCGTGACCTTTTCTCCGGAATAGATGACTGTAAGGTCGAACGTAAACGCTTTCATCAAGAGCATCGTCACCCTTCACTATGAATGAACCACCGCAATCACCCCCTTCCCCCTTTTAAGATGAATGAACTTGAAATGAGAGCTCACCTTATATTTGTTGCGCTTGGTTTTGAAAAAAATTTGATTTTATTGTTATATATCTCCGTCTCCCGTTATCGTAAGGTGAAAAAAAAATACACCCTTTTTTTTACGTCCAGTCATAATCTTTTAAACACAGAAAGGTTCGTCAAAATCGGTCCAGTAGTTTTTGCGTCAACCTCTAACAAACAAACAGTCAAACTACAGGTTTATAATAGTACGGTACTAGCTGAAGAACCCGGTGTTGCCCGGGTTTACCACATCGTGAAGAGACTTTCTCCTAGTCAAGTAAAGATTTACAAATACAAAAATGCAATAGACGTTGCCACGGAGACAAAGAAAGCGTCAAAATTAAAATTTGTAGAACTTTTTGTTGAAAAACGCGAAATTTTAATTGTGAACGCCCCGCAGCTCCCTTTGGGAGTTGATTTTCGTAAAAATCTGTTCTTAGCCGATGTAGGCCTTAGATCCGGAGAATTAGTGAGTCATTGAGTGGTACACACACACACACCTACACACACACACACACACACACATATATATTTGTCATCCTCGCACGGTGAAACATTGGTTTACGATTAGCACATATAACTATCAAGTTTAGCTGATGCGAACAAGGAAATGTACTTTTGTTTACTTTGTTCGTGCCTGTAACTTTGCAATGTTGCGTTTCCCGACATGTGTTCCTTGACAAAAAATTCTCTGTTTTGGCATTCCCTACCACGTTTTAAATTTTTTAAGCCTCGAAATTTCCGAACTGTCTCTTTGGGTCGTATTTGTACCATAGAACGTTTTGTTTGCCCACTTGGCCTAGTAACTAGTGTGTCTGGCTGGTGGGCCAAGGGAAGGTATTTTTAAAATCTTTTCCTTGGGTTAAGGACTGGGTGTTTATGAGGTCCTGGTTTCATCTTCATCCCGCGGAAGGCAATGCTAAACCATTGCGGAATAATCCTCCTTGTGCAAGCATAGTGGCGTCACTGATGTTACCACCGTAGCGTTGCCTGAGCTCAGAACAACCAAAATATTTTTTAACTGTTAGTAAGCCGAAGCTATCTAAGGTACATTACGCGTCATTATCTTAGATAATCCGAGTTAAAGATGAAACATATACCTATGCATTTATGACTATACCTTTTTGTACTTATTGAAGGCTTTTTACGAGCATATAGTGGGATTACTGGGAAAAGTTAATAACTAACATACACGCATTTTGCTCACTACAATAAAACATCAATGAACTAGTTTTATTTTTTGAAACATACATAAGAAAATTTCTTTATGCTTCTTGACTTCTTCTTAACACAAACGATTCTCTTCACCTTGGTTATTAAAAAACATCAGATTTCACAAACTGTACTTGCCAACATTTTTCAATAACATCACGATAGGCTTATACCTACTGTAAATGTTTTTGGTAAATTTAACTGAAATAATCGTGTAAAATTTACATGAAAGTAACTGTACCGCTACAAATAATATTTGTAGTAATACTGGGTCACGATAACTGCCGCAATTTAACACAAATCACTTCCAACTGATACATTAAATCTAGTAGTAGAAAATCTCGGTTCAGTAGGCAGTATCCGACCAAAGGGGTAGAAATTAGGAAGGTTTTTTTGAAACAGAAAATTCGCTGTAACTCCTATAATAATGCAAATATCACCTCCGTTTGAAAGTATTATAACTCGAAGGAGTAATACCAAAATCTTTTGTCGGAATAAATGTTTGATAAGACCAATCATAACTGCAAGAGGTTGAAAAAAGGGGTTGGTGGACAAAAAAAAATCATAGCTGCTTTCGTAGTCACAATATCGAATTCGCACAAATTGTGTGTTAATCTTATAATTTTTTATCTAAAACTTTTGTCTGAAACATTATTAATTAGACGAACCATTGCTGCAAGGGGTTGAAAAATGAGGAGTAGAATTTTAAAAAAGAAATCATAACTCCCTTAGTAGCTACACTATCAATTCCTTATACATTTTGTGTAAATATTGTAATTTTTACCTAAAACTTTTGTCTTAAATAATTTTTTTATAAGACAAACCATTATTCAAAAGGTAAAGAAAACCTGGGTTCAAATGAGAAAATAAATAAAACTTACCTACCATGTACTCTATCGAATTAATGTTTATGTTTGTTTAACTTTTCTAATAATGTCTAAAACTTTTGTTTAAAGTAAATTTTGTATCACAAATCATTACTGCAAGGGTTGGAAATAACAAGGGTAGAAATACAAAATGTCTTTCCTTTTTTAATAGATGTACTGTCAAATCCATTATAATTTATTTTAACACTCCTAAACTGTATCTAAAACCTTTGGCTGAAACAATTTCTGATGAAACGAAATATTGCCGTAAAAAAAATAGTTTGAATTTAAAAAAAATTCATCGGAATTTATTTTTAACCGTTTTAATATTATCTTAAACCTTGATCATAGCAACATTTTACACGGCCACGTATTACTGCAAGGTATTAAAAATAGTGTTTAGAGGTAAAAAAATAATAATAATAGAAACTACCTTAGTAGCCATAATATGAAATTCGTTAAGACTTTCTATGCTAGATGCATTAAGTTAAAAATATTTTAAATTTTTTATACTGGCGAATATATATGATGTTATGTAAGCTACATTAAAATATTCAAATGTTTCAGATGTTTATAGAAGTTTCCAAAATATTTCCAGAAGAAATCAGTAGTACTTCGAAATTTATCTGCGCCTGTAGGCTGTGCCGAAAGGGATTTTTTTTTTTTTTTTATGTTTTGTGATGTTCCAGAATCTACACTAGTTAAAGTTATTTGTAAATTGTTCCCTGAATAGCTTTTCAGTATTAACTGCACATATTAATAAACATAGTAAAACCAAACAAATATTTTATTATATTTATTTATCTTTTTTCTATTGTTTAAAAAATTTATGTTTGTATAAAAACATCAATCAAGATTTACAATTATGCGCCAGTTTTCGTAAGTCTGAGATGAAGTATTCGGTATTATTTCGAAAGACGTATTTCTTGCATGCAAAAAAAAAAACACACAATTGTGATACAAGACTTCACAATATCTTTCTTGTAGTATTACAAACATTTATTGGCAACTTATGTAAAATGGAATGTTATTCTTTGTTTTATGTCACGACGTTAGGAATTGTCAAGAGAGAGCTCGCTGTAGCATAGATGAAGTCACTTTTTACTTCACCATATCATCAGGTCCAAAGCTTTGCGGGAATGGTTCTTGACCACGTCTGATGATGGTTAGTAGATACGAATTTGAATAATCTCCGTCGCCAAACACTTGTCACTTCCATAAAACACAGCAATTTAAAACCGTTTCCACTAAGCACTAGACTTCGGCCAATGTTTTGGGCCTTTAACCAACGTGGCGCTGGCCATGAGCTACGTAAATCTTGCAGACGTAGCCACCCGCTGGTCAAAGCATTCATCTTTGTTGTCCATTATCGAGGTGTTTCAGTGACAGCCGATGAAAACCAGCAATAGCTAGGGACCGGAAAAATTCGCGGGTTAAATGACCTCCAGGATGAACTCTATAGTTCTACGTACACTCGGTCAAATGTCACACACTCATTGGCTGCTGTCTTGTGAAACTTCCCAACGTAGCAGCCTGTGATTCGATAAAGCTTCGGTTGGGTGTTTCTCATTGGCCCAGAGTCATCCAGGTGAGTTGTGAACCAATAGCAGAGGCAGCACTGAGGTATAACTATTTGTATTTTAGTCTATCGCGAGATGAATTCGCGAATTTTTCCGGTCTCTAGCAATAGCGTGTGCTCGTGAAATTATTTTAATGAAACAGTTGAACTCCGTCTGCTACCTATGAAACATTTTGATGGGTAGCCAGTGCACCACATCCCCCCCTTTTTTCCCCCATAAAAAAAACACAGAATGCCAATCAATACGAGCCGCAGTAAATTCGATCACGAGCGATGTGATTTGCGTGCGGATGAGCGGCCGGCGTGCTCTTGGGGAAACGTCATGATTCATGTGATGAATGTCCCGGCCCTCGGGAAATTTATCTCTTTTTTGTTTCCCCCGTGTATAGCGTGCTTTGATTTACATTAACGACCAAGCACGGTTGTGGAAGCTGCGTGGCGTGCTCGGAGCTTCTCCGGCGTTCGGCGCCGCGCGTTTTATTTTATTGCATTCGCTCGGTCTGTCCCGCGGAAATCATTTCATGCCACGTTAACTCGAAAAAAAAATAATGTTCGCATTTCGTAGATAAATCAGACCGGGCCATTCTTATCGTGATAGGTGATATTTGTACGCAACATTAATTTTTTTTTTAACTAGATACAGCGACAATCATGTCCCGGATTCGTTTGGGCAGCAAGATAGACTTGAAGCACGTGTACATCTGATTCTCGTTAGCGATTGGACTGCACGTGCTCTTGTCGCGACCTGGTCGACCCTCGCTATTTGCAAACCGCCCGAGATTTATTAATAGTGTCTGATTACGAATAACATCTAATATCCAATAATGATTGTATAGGATACCTATATCTATTTTCCGATTTAATTATTTCGTTCTTCTATCTTTCAGTTCATTTTTTTTTTGGGAGAAGAAGTGGTTAACCAATCACGTGTAACCCGCCAAAGGATGTAACCTTGTTATCGACCAATGAACACTCTAAAAATTCTTGTTTTGTATATATATATATGCAATTTAAATCCAGCCTGGAGTGAAATGAAGCTTCAAAATAATCGTGGCTCTACGTGGAGACTAGAAACATTGCTGTAGTAAAACACACGTTACAAATTTATCCCCTCCCCCCCACCACCAACTAAATTAAGACGCCCCTCACTGCGGGGGCCCGCTTGTGCTTTGGAAAATAAAGTCTGTGAAACGGGGTCGATAAATGTAAACGTCAGAACTATGTTTTGTGGAAAAAATTATGTATATTTTTCAGTTTTCTGCTGTTTGCAAAAATATCGATAGTATATAAATAACCATATCCAAAAATGACTTGTGTCGGTTAAAACCCACGCGCGCAAACCTCTCGCCCCGCCCCCTTGCGAATCCGACAGATTTGCGCCCCCGGTTTGGGTTACTGGAAAAAAGTAACTAACAGAAATAGGAACAACCTATAGCTATCGTTTACAAAATTGAGGGGAAAAAATAACTTTTAAATAATATTAATAATAATAAATAAACATTTATAATGTCCGAAAACACCATAGCTTTCAGAAACTGAACCTACCCAACTAGGCCTAAGTCGTGTTACTGAGAACACAGTGTAATATATATTTTTTAATATATAAAACCGAAATGTTCATTTAAAGTACAGATATTTGTAAATTTATACATTTACATGAAAAATAGTGTTTGCAGTAATACAAAGTTTGGATTATTACCCGGGCATTAAGGATTTGTGTCGTCCCAGTACCTCCAATAGTTAAAGTTATTTGTAAAATTTTCCATTAATAAATTTACAGCATTAACTGAGCGTATTAACAAGCATAATAAAAATAAATAAAGTCCAATTACTAAATATTCGATTATCTTTTCCATGGTTCAAAAATTATGGTTGAATGAAAAATCAATCAAAATATAAAATTATGCGCCAATTTTCATCATCGGAAATACTCAGTATCGTATCGAAAAAAAGGTATTTCCTATATGCAAAAAAAAAACCATAGCCACGTGTTGTACATAGTTACAATATATTTCGTGTAGTATTACAAACTCTTTCTTGGCGACTGGTTTCTTTAAGAATCTTTTGTAAAAGTGCAGAAATGGTTTTCGGTGCAGTTATATAAAAAGCAGCGTCAGTTAACATGGTGATTCACCGCGATTTCAGTCAATGCATATAATTTAGGCGGTAGAAGTATTTTTGTCCCCGCAGACAATTTAGTTACAATGCAGTATTAATTCCTTCTTTTTTTCGGGCGTATCCGCCTGTATATTCACACGATGTAGTGCAGCGTTTGGTATATTTTGGAGTGTTTGTTCGTCGCCGAGCTGCGGAGTGCTTTGTTTGGAATGACATCTGTTCTGTTTCCATAAAACCTGTTGACCTACGAGTGGGCGGAAATTCATGTGCGATGTCGAATTTTCCGCCCCGGCTTTTTGTTGGAACGCATCGATTTCCCCTCCCCCCACTCGCAGGTTTCCCAATGGGATGTAGGCCTATTGACTATTCCCTGGAGTACACGTGTTTTAAATTGAGTTTTTCAAGCACGTAGATTTTTCAGGCCATATTCGAACTTGCAGATTTTGTAGAAAAAAGTGTTCGCTCGACTTTGTGCACGTATTTCGTAAATTCTTTTTTTTTTTTTTTAATTTTTTGTTTCAAACGAAACTTACAAAATTAATTTACATACAAAATTACATATATCTCATTTTTAGGGGCATACATATTTTGCGTAAAGTTTCTGAGATGAAATTAAAGTTAAAACATTGTAGCATCGTCTGAGTTTCATGATTGGGTAAGTTTATTTCAGGTACATGTAGTTGTTTGCAACACCAATAACAGTGATTCAGGGCGGAAGAAAACGTGTCCTGAGTGGCTCGGTCAATATAAGGCAACGACTTCTCTCGCAGACGGCCGCCAATCACAAGGAAAAAACCTCTGGTGCCGTTATGCCTGGTTGCAGTCAAAACAGAATTCAGATTTTTTTTTCGCGAAAAATGCCTTCCCCTACTCATGTTCATAATAAAAACACGAGTATTTTGTTTACCATAATATGAACGTATAAACTCGTTGCAACCAAAATAAATATAATTTTACAGTCAGCCATCTTACTGAGTTGACATTATTTTTGTTTATTGCAATGAAAATATTACCGAAGTATTTTGAACGTTATTTTGGATGTACGCCATGAGTATTCTGAACTTTATGTCATAGAGGAAATCCCAAGAACGTACATAGAAAGATAAATACACAAACACGCAGAAAACAAGCCAAAATCCACCGATGCCAAAACGTTAGAATTAAAGACAGAACAGAGTTTTTCGTGGAAGGAATTAGTCACAACACCACCACAGCACCCACGAACACAGTGGACTGATAACGACGAGAGACCAACCGTAAAAAAAAAATCAACAACTTCTACCAACACGGAGACAGACAGAGGAACTCAACAATGATGAATAACAGATAATATGGACAAAAAAAACCGAAAATACAGCGACGCACATGCGAACCCAGCGATTAAATTAAATGGGTATTTTGACAACACACCGACAACAGCAAGGATTAACACAGTAGTCTTTCAGAGACAAATTAGTTGCAAAGCTTCGGGTAACTGCGATATGTCCCCGTCATCAGGCACAGACATACAGTTAAAACTAGCATTAGCGTATGCCCATAGTAATGATATAAATTAGTCCTCCCCGCTGCTGGAATCGTTCAAAGAACTTACGCTGTAATTTTTTTTGTAAGCGAAACATAAATATTAATGTAAAATTACAGATATTTGTACATTTGTACATCCACAGAAAAAAAAACAATTGTATCACTACAAAATAGTGTTCGCATTAATATTATTACTAGGGCATTTATGTTTTTTGTGATGCCCCAGTACCTCCAATTATTTGTAAACCGTTCCCTGAATACGTACCTTTTTAGTATTAACTGCGCACATGAATAAGCTTATTAAAACAAAATAAATTCAAATTATTAAATATCAGACTATCTTTTCCAGGGGTTTCCCAAGCTTTGCTTGAATGACAATCGGTTGAAATATAAAATTATCAGAAAATCGAAAATGGTATATTATATATCCACAAATAACCATAGCTATGTGTTGTACAAAGTTACGATATATTTATTGCTGTAATACAGACTATTTCTTGGCAAGTGTTTTGCAAAGGAATCTTTTTGTAAAAGTACATAACATCTTCTTCTGTGTATTAACCGGAGTAATACATATCGTAGGCTTTCATGGCCAGAGTCACTAACTGCTGGTAATTAACAACTAAAGGCCTGGTATTCTGACACGTTATTTTAAAGGGGACATCCAAGCCTTCAGTTGTAAATTATCGTCTAAGATTGCTACAACGAGGCACGCCCAAACGTCGGGAACAATCAACATTACTGCGGACGTGGTTTTAATCGAAAAGCCAAGAAGTAATTTATTACTGGTAATTTTTTTTTGTGATAGGTTGGAGCCTACTTTTTTTTTCGAATTCGAATCCCAATGAGTACTTCATATACACCCTCGAATCCGAATTCTATTCTAGGTCTCAAGATTCAAAAACGAAACAATAAGTGAATAATATTTACTTTGGTGTTGAAACATTAACCCTTTCAATGTTTAATTCATAATAAAAAATTTCCAGGATCCATACATATCGTAATTTCATTTATATAATTGCATTTTAAAATTACATTATCTTGGGGAATGGTAATATAGGTTATAAATGTTGAAATTTTTAATTTATTTCAATTCCTCTTATCTATTTCTTCGAATCTTTTTTCCTCGAATATCGAATCCTTAGAATACTAATGATTTCGTGGTATTTGAGGATTTTATTGGCCCATCCCTATTTTTTAGTATTGTTGCTTTTGAAGCATTTAAATTTTATGTTAAACATAGAACGAGATTTTCACAATGAAACTTAATAAAAACTTTTCAAAATGGTTCATGCTTATCTCGTTGGAACGTTGTTGTGAGTACGAAACAAGTTAATAAGTGCGTTATAACCGAATCCTTCCAAATCACACAATGCTAATTTACGTATTTATAAATTCGATCACCGTCCGCTATTGTAATTATGAGGTCAGCAAGTAGGAAAGAGGTGTAGGGTAACCAAACATTTGTGTCAGGAAATTATCAACTATTATTTATTTTGGCTTACTCGAACCATTTTTCATCTAAAAATTTTTTTTTCGCAGGTGATTTGAATATAATCATTCGTATGACTGTATTTGATAGTTTGTAAAATGATTTATCACTTCCATAAGTAATATTTAAGAACCTAAAGAGAAGCCAGTTTATATTTCAAACATAGCATAAACAACCACGTCCTGGCACCAAGCCTGGCACCAGCCCGTGCGCACGTCCGTACAGAGCCCGAGTTGATGGCCGCCATGGGCGTCGTAACCGGGGGGGGGGGGGACACGTCCCCCTCCCCATAATAAAAGTCTTCAATTTCGTCCCCTCCAATAATATATTGAGTTTCGTAGTTATATTAAAAATATTATTTCTGTGATACAACCCATATGTTGCGCATGGTGCATTTAGTCCAATCGTGGTAATGTGAGCACTGTGTTTTTACAAATTTGTTCTCTGAAAAATTTTTTTTATAAAAAATAAATTATATATTGCAACCAACTATAATTTGAATATTTAGAAAAGAAAAATGCCTAAAAACCACCTTTTTGCACCTTCAAACCCCAAATGTTCCCGGGGGAGGACCCCCAGACCCCCAGCTTTTTTTTTCTCCAGGGGATGGATATTCCTCAAAAGGTAAATCAATTGCAGTCCCCCCCCCCCCCCCCCCAAAAAAAAATATATATCCTTGCGACGCCCATGATGGCCGCAGTACGACCCCAGACAACCTCCTGCCTGCCTCATCCCTTCTCCGGAAGGCCAATCCCGCGACGGTAACATAGTGCAGGCGGGGCGCTGTTCCCTCCGCCGCTGCCGCCCATCTGCTCCGCGCGCGATGTTCCTACCTCGGCGGTAAGAAGTCGAGGAGTGGACGTGCGCAGTCTTGGCCGCGTTACTGCCCCCGCCTACACCCGGGCGCAGCTTCAGAAGAAACCACTGCTCAAGACATCCGAGGTGATGCATTCTTACTAGACCTATTTGAAAATACGCTGAA
This sequence comes from Bacillus rossius redtenbacheri, assembly GCF_032445375.1. Lineage (NCBI taxonomy): Eukaryota > Metazoa > Arthropoda > Insecta > Phasmatodea > Bacillidae > Bacillus > Bacillus rossius. The sequence continues at coordinate 57,095,124 of NC_086333.1, forward strand.
ATGTATCAAACTGTATTTATAGTAGTAGAGTGGAAATGGCTGAAAAAATATATTTTCGCGATAATTTTTAAGACACAAAACTCCAGGTACAGATGCTTGATATCACTCAAGGGACTTGCATTACACCCTCAATCTTCATCTCTCCGCCGTATAATGTTACGGCTACCGCTCAAGTGTCGTAGCTGCCAATGCACGACGAGAAGTCTGCCCGCCAGTCCACATTTTTGCGCCTAGAAGCACCAGCGAAGGTCGTAGCTATCATCCCGCCTCACTGACGCAGATTCACCCCTGATTATGCGAGCCCCTTTATAAAATTCTAAATGATAACTACCCCATCTCCCCAACTATCAACCCCCATCCGCACCTTCCCACCTGAATAACTAAACATTCGTTATTTTTTTTGTCTTGTTCTAATGACGTCTGACGCTAGAAACATTCGCTAATGTATTGTTAACATATTTTTCATCATGATCTTCATGACGAGTTTTTTTTTACGAATATTCATACGCTGTAATTTTACTGTAAAATTACAGATATTTGCAAATTTGTACATTTTTCATGAAAACAGCTGTATCACTACACATAGTATACGCAGTAATACTGGGTTAGAATTCTTACCCGCTTATTTATGCTGTGTTTATGCTATGTTTTTAAATACTCTATATAATCAATGTAAGCGTGGTTTGCCCGTGCGTGCCGCTATGACCCCGCAACCCAGGTATCGACATAGAGTTTTATATATATATATATATATATATATATATATATATATAGAGAGAGAGAGAGAGAGTGTGTGTGTATGTATATATATATATATATATATATATATATATATATATATAGAGAGAGAGAGAGATGGATTGAGATATAGAAAGATTATGTTGTGGAGAGGTGTGGATAAAAATTTATAGATAGATGTATAGAGATATAAATATACCTAGATAGAGAGCGATAGAAAGATAGAGATATATAGAGATATTTATGGAGGAAGATATATAGGGAGAGGATAGAGATACTTTGTACCTATTTGTGTACCTACTTCACACAAATAACAAAAAAAAAAAAAATTATTGAAAGATGAATTGCAACGCATGCCGGAAATGAGCTAGTTTACAATAAAAATTTTGTTCCGTCCCAACTTCAAAGAAGTATGCCAGCCTTGGGAAGCACTTTAGACCGTAAGTCCTATAGATGTTTTCAACTTATTTTGTCGTCATGAACCTGCAGACGAATTTTTCGGCCGAGCTCAGAATCATTCTGTATACGTGCAACTCGATGTACTAGCACGGTTTTGTATTTTATAACGTTTAAAAATCCATCTTATTTCCGTTGCACTCTAATTCTCAAACTTGCATCTAGATTTATAAGTAGAGACCTGCAAAATTCGCGGATTCATTCGGTGATAGGCTAGAATTCAAACACATATACCTCTTAGATAATTTTGCTATTGACTTACTGTTCATCTGGACGAATCTCAACCAGTTATAAATCCTCAACCAAAGAAGGATCGAATCACAGACAAACCAGCTGAGACGACTTACAAGTCGGCAGCCAATGAACTTGTGTTATTTTCCCTAGTGTACAGGTGTATGTGCAGTCTATCCTGAAGGCCCATCGAAACCGCGAATTTTGCAGGTCTCTATTTATAAGCCGTGTACACGTCAGAACACGTCAGGGCTGACGGAAACGTCCGCCACGTGATCCCGCTTGTGAACAACTTGTCCGGGCCTCACCCGCCGGGAATCGATTCCGGACCATCCCGGAGGCGAGTGGACCGGGCGCTCAGCAGCTCGACCGACCCCGTGTGGACCCGGCGGGCAGAACCACGCGCGCGACAAGGCGCAGGTCACGTGACGCGAATAACATCCTTCCTTGGCCAATCACGTTCGGCTCGTCTGCGACGTCCGCGCGACAAGATTCTCGGGCGCTGCAGACTCTCCGATTGTGTGTGTGTGTGTGATACGACGTTACTGTAAAAAAAAAACATGTCAACGTTTTGTTTTTGAATGATGGTTAGAAATTTTTATTTACAATAATATAATTTCTATATATGTTCTAAGGCCTTGTTTACTAAATTTGCAGGCGAAATATTTTTAATGTGTCCATTCACAGCGATTTTTTTTTCTTTCGAATTTAACTTAAAATTTGGTATGTACGTAGTCTCTCAAAAGGTCAATAGAAAATTTATGAACATTGGCGGATGTCGTATGTGTTCTGCTTATGTACACTGTTAGAAATTTTCACCTTGATATTACAAAGGACACTGGTTACAAATGATTCAGGGATCTTAGTACATTGTACAAATGTGTTTTGGTGCGTGTTAATGGGTCGAATTGTGTATCGATGATGGTGAAGATGTGTTGGAACGTGTGTCAATGATGGTGAATGTATGTTGAATTTGTATTGATGATATAGCCAATATGTGTGTGAAAGAGTGTGTTGATAATCTTAAATGATTCCTTCGTAAATTTAAGGCTGTTGAGTTCACCTACTTTATGGGTGAATCATAAATAATAATCTTATTAGTCTAACAAAAAAATTCAAAAACGTTTTGAGTCTACAGCAAAAACTTCCTCTTTTTTCCACACGTGTGTTTATTTTGCGGATTCCTTCGTAAATTTAAGGCTGTTGAGTTCACCTACTTTATGGGTGAATCATAAATAATAATCTTATTAGTCTAACAAAAAAATTCAAAAACGTTTTGAGTCTACAGCAAAAACTTCCTCTTTTTTCCACACGTATGTTTATTTTGCTTACAATGAAATATACATTTCGGAAGTCGGGATCCGACGTATATTCTACGAAGATCCAGTTATCTGAGACTACGATGAACTCTTCGTTTATTTAAAGGTAAATTTACTGTTATTTCTACATAATACAGGCAAATGGTAGATTCACGTTGCAAAAAATACAATAGTCGGTTTTATTTATCATTCCTTGTGTTCCTTTTGGGGTGCTGAATCCGAATCTGGAGTTATCCAACAAACTTTCCGGGTGCGTTTTGAGATATTCGCAAAAAACAGCTAAATTTTCACTTTTTTTTTGTTTTTAGCTTGTAATTCCAATAGTATATGTGATAGCGAAAAACTCACTGTTACTTTTTTTTAAAGAATACTAAATGTGTGACAATTGAGCTCAACTGTAGCTCTGTACTTCACATAGTTCTCGAGATACAGCATTTCAAATATTGGTAATTTTTCTCAGAAGCGAAATTTTAAGTTTTGGGTCAATTTTCGAGCTTAATAATGGGAAACATGATGGTACTACGAGGAAAATTGTCAGAAACATTTCACATACAAGTGTTTGATTGTGTTCGTCACTCGGGTGAAAACCGCATGTTATCAATAACGCGATGATTTCTGTCAATTCGCGTCGTTGTTCGTCACTCCGTTGCGATTCCGACGTCAGGCCAGTCTTTGATTGACCGTACGTATTCACTTGAAAATGCCACGCTTGGACGACAGAATGTGCTATTCGGCTCGTCATCTAGTCCGTCAGGAGCACGCCTAATGAAACTGCCCGAAATACATGACCCGTGTGATTGTCGCACAACTGGAACATTGTGGAGATAAATGTTTTCGGGGCGACTCATAGAATTGTCTGACGCGCCAGGTCGGCGGTGTCTCTGCGTCGCTTCACGGCACAGCGAGATGACACATTGATTTCTGTCCGATTCAGATGTCATGTGTAATCATCAGAGCGGTACTCAGGGTGTTTCGTAATTCGCGGTATTCGGGGTTGTTCGTAATTCGCGGTACATGTGTTAGCGAATGATAAGTCTCACAACTGTAGACGAGCACGAGTCGCCATTCAATGTTACGCTCGGAAATAACCCGAAGCGCTGCAGGGCGCTTTCCAGCGAACGACGTAAACGCGCAGTTCGCAGAAAACCTCGACATTTGTGCTGCGGATCTCCAGTGAGATGAATGCGTACACGAACCGAGATAAGGATTTCAGTGAAACGTCTTCCGACGATACGCCCGACAAGGGGGTTTGAAAGTTACTCGGAAAGTAGATCCCAATCGTAAATTGACAATCACCGGAAGATTGCACGTGTTTGTTGGGTGTGGCGTCTCGATTCTCACTGGCCGCCGATCGCGAGAGCACGACTTTCACTGTCGTAACCTAACCTCACCATCGGCCACTCGCTTGCAAACATGGCGGCTTGGAAGCGAGGTTCCGTATAAGCTGGATATTCACCCATCCACTGTTTAGGCACTAATAACATTATTCTTAAAGTAAATTTAAATACGTTACGAATTTCTGTTTAAGTGCCGGTTATTCCAGTACACACGACTAAGTACACATACAGTTTTCTCGCTTAATATATTCAAGGTAGAAGTGGCAGAGGGAGTTAGGTCATGGCATTGTAAACCTAGAAAAACATATTTTGCGATTTCAAATCTCCCCTAGTAAATTTTTTTGTTACAAAATTAAATATATTTCATTTTTGTTCATATAATAAAAGCCTTCAAAATTGTTCAAGGTTACTAGAATATTAAGTTTTAAACTTGTTTTGCTTAGCTTTATCAGCTTACTCAGATATTATTTGTATTTATTATTATAATTAATATTTTCAAAACTTACATTTTTAAGAATTATTTCTTGGTTTTTAAACTATGCTAGTAGATGTATTTGGTTCGTATGGGGGCACCGGTGGGTGGTGGGGGATCGGGGATCCGCGGCAGACACCTTAAGGCTTCGCTTCATCACCCATGTTGGATTACGTCACTTCCTTCGACCATGCACACACGAAAAAGTGTCCCGTTATGTTCATCAGCCATGTACGCACGAAAAAATGTCCCGTTACAGTAGTTGGAAAAGGGGGGTTCAAGAACAGGCGCAGGAGCCAGGAGCCGGCCGCCATCTTGGATGACGTCATCGGCGGCCATCTTGGATGACGTCATCATGACCTTTGACCTTGACCTTGCCAATCTATGCCAATCCGTATGCTAATCTATCCTAATCCATGCCAATCTGTATGCTAATCCATCCGCCATTTTGTATTTCTAGAAATTTCCACCAACTTCGAATCGTGACGTCACCGTTGCACTTTGTGTCACGGACGCCATCTTGGATTTGAATTTTTTTTCGAACTTTTAAATTCGATGTAAACATCAACCGCCATCTTTTTTTCGTCTGCTGGTGGCCGCCATCTTGTTTTCGTCTGCTGGTGGCCGCCATATTGTTTCGTCTGCTGCAGGCCGCCATCTTGTTTCCGTCTGCTGGAGGCAGCCATCTTGCGACGTCATATAGTTCTGTTGGTCGCCACCAGATAGCAGCAGGGATTATTTTATTTTTTTCTTTAACTAAAATATTTTCAGTGCCGAGGCTGGGATTCGATCCATGGGACGTGAAAACGTCCAGGATGTCTTGGTTACGAGGCGGAAACCTTGACCACTAGACCACGAGACCAATTGGGATATGGTGGAATAAATAATCTATATATGCCACGTACTGACGTCAAGTTTTATGATAAAAGGGGGGAGGGTGTCTTTGCCTTCCCAAATGCATGAAATTCAAATTATTATTATACCATCGCCATCTTTAATTCCAGCACAGACTACCAGATGGCGCCAAATTCAAATATTAGTTAGGGAGTCGGCAGGCAGGTGTCGCATGCCGCCATCTTGGTTCTCAAGTTGGCTGGTAAATGTCGCTAGTATCGCGCGCCAAATTCAAAAATTAGTTGCCAGAGACGCCGCCATCTTGGTTCTCAAGTTGGCTGGTAGATGTCTCGAGTATCGAGATCGTGGAGTCCGCCATTTTGGATTGTGAAGTCACGGCGGCCATCTTGGATCCAGCACAAACAGTAGCCTATAAAGATATATGAATATATATATATATTTTTTTTTTTTGCGAAAATACATGGCCCCACCCATGGCCGGATTTAGAGGTCTGGAGGCCTCGGGGCAACATAGGAGCGGAGGCCCCCTGGCTCCAAATTATTTTCCAAATAAAATGAACAATTTTTTTCAGTCGAGTTTTCCAATAAATAATTTATTGTGAAATCAAGTAGATTCTCTTGGTATTTAAAAAAAAATACATAAATATAATCGGAGACAAGAATTATATGAAATTAAATTTTAGTGTTAATGAATATTTATGTTAATATTTAACAATAATATAATCATGTATGTACAAAGTACGGTAGGTAAAGGTAAAACGGTGAAAAAAAGAATATCAAAGGATTTGTGGGGGGGGGGGGCCCCTCCGTTTGTGGAGGCCCCGGGGCTTTCGCCCCGGTTGCCCTCCCCCTAGATCCGGCCCCGGCCCCACCTATCGGCCGATGCTCGGCGGCGCTCTGCCGGCTGTGACGGTGTGTGGCGGTGTGTTGCAGAGGAGAATGAGCGACTGTTCGGACACTCGGAGCTGCGCCGAGGCAGAAGAGCGGAGCACCTCTTAGCGTCAGGCGAGCCAGCGCCCGGCCCAGCCACCAGTCGGCGGGCTCCCTGCTCGGCGTCTCTCCGCGGAGAGAAGTGGTGAGCTCGACAGCGGTCCGAACCTGCGCCCTTGTCCTGGTGCGAATGACTGATGGGTAGGGACACATGTATTTCGTGCATGTATTTCGTGTCAAGGTATTTCACAAAATACTGTAGCTTTTCTCCTGTTATTATTGGCTGAGGTCGGTGAGAGGTGTCGTCCCGCTCTTGACGGGGCCAATGAGAATGTGGTCACCGTACTGCTGCACCCTCACAATTTGCCATGACTCTTAGAAAAAGCTACAGTGTTTTGTAAAATACCTTGACATGAAATTAAATCGCGAAATACAGGTGTCCCTACTGATGGGTAGCAGTGTGCTGAAGCATGTCTGGCAATAAGTATAATGGACATATAATGGGCATATAATGGATATATAATCAATATAATGGACATATAATGGACATATAATCAATATATAATGGACATATAATGGACATATAGTGGAATATATATATATATAATCTCATGGTAATTAGTTCGCTGGGCTGTGGAAGCACCTGACTTGAACCCTTACCCGGACGTAGCTCCACCTGGGGATTTCAGCCTCCAGGTTCCTGTGAAGCCACTCTTCTAGCCCAGCGGGTGCTGTAGTGGTGGAGGGGACGTGTTTTCTGGATCTGGTGGTTTCAGTAGGAAGGGGCTCTGGACTATACAGATCTGCAAGCAGACTCCCAATCTACCCTTAAAGGGCGCACATTTGGGAGGGGCGGAAGGAGGGTGCGTTGGCCTTCGGGCCTCCGAAAAACATGTGAATGTCGCCGCACTGTCACATGGAAGACAACCCTGTATTCATTTGCTGATTTCTAAACTAGTCACCAGAGCGCAGTAAATATAGAGCCACTAAATAATTGTTGTTGTTTACTATTTTCAAGCTTTTTAAATGTGTACTCAGCTAATATTTTAATTCAGTACACTTTTGGAAATTTGTGGGAGGTCAAATAATATTCTTGTATTCTGTAAGGTAAAAGTAAGCTCTAATAGTTGTCCGTTATTTTTTTGTTTACCATTTTAAATGGGAACCGGAAATAGCAAATATTACGATTGTTAATAATTATTCTTCTGTGCTACAAAAGGACACAGATTGGGAACGAAAAGTTCACTTTGACCAACATATTCGAACTAGGGAGATTCGGACCATCGTCCACATCACGCATGATGTCAGAAGGTCACGTGGACCACTCAGTGATCAGTGTCTGTCGGACATTGCAATTGTAGACGGGCCTTCACAGACGGCCAAGGTCGTCTGAGGCGTCCCAGAGATGTGACAGACTTGGTTAAGCGCCCCGTGATACTTATATTTTTGAGGGGGGGGGGGGTGATGTCTCCTCTGAGTCCAACCCCAGTTTAGCCGACTGGTTTAAGAGGGAGTGACTGGTAGTGATGCTGGGATGTTTGTCTCAGCCTCTATCTGTATAGCTCCTTCTCAAACACTTCCAAATTGCGATGAACTGACGTATCCACTTCCCCGTGGCTCTAGGGAGCTCGTGTTGGTAGCGATCACTAAGGGAGCAGTCGCCACCAAACCCAGCACGTCAAACAACCGGTGCAGTTGTAGCTCAGTTAGCTGTCACTGGACATTCCTGGAGTTTCTTGCCTTGCGTCGGTAACAATATCAACACCATTAACAATTATAAAATGGGTAATATATCAAAACTCGCAGCTGTACGTTTCTAAATATTACTAATCAAAGTCACTATCAGCTGTTTGTTCGCTTAGTTCTTCTTAACTACACAGTGGCTTTTCATGTGTTTTTCGCCATCATTTGGACAATTTCTTCTGGAAGGTTTATGTGTATAATACTATAATATTCATGTTAAATCTCGATGTATTTTAATCAAGTCGTAAAATGACGTGGCTTACGCTGACTTAAGCATGACAGATACATCGAAATGTACTACAGTATTGTAAGTCTTAAAAGGTACTACAGAAAATTCCGCAATATCATTGGATGGCCCACAGTAACCATTTTTATCTTTCAAAATTGGTTCAAAAACTATGATTTATTTGCGTATATTTATTTTGTCGTGGACAGATGTATGTCGCACTTTCACATGCGATTTCTAAACCAAATATGTTTATGTTCTCTCATGAAATAAAAAGGCTATCTACATTGTTTAAAAATAAATTATTTAGTTATGGGAAGTATCTGTTATGTATACAATTTTTGAAAACACCACTCTCGAGAGCTTGGTATTTATAAGTACTTACTTCTTAAATATACAACATGCATAATTGTAGATCGCATCCGTGAAAAGCGAGGCGGATAGCTTGTGTAATTATAGACATCAAACTTCTATGATGATGTCAGATGTTTTAGTATCATAAATTGATGCCAAATAGATTGCCAATAATAGCCTACATTAAAATTGACTTCTGGGTACTGGAGCATTCTATGGTGATTAATAGATGTTCTGCCAAAAGGAAAAAAAATAATCGTTTGAAAATCAGCTATATTAAAAAAAGGGCGTTTCATGTACATTTTTAAGTTTTTTAATTATTATTTTCTGGAAAAGTAAAACAATCTGTGATATTGGCGCTTCTTGCGTGGTACCGTCGATGCTATCATTTAAACTAACTTAGTGAGAAGTGTTGAAAAATCATAAATATTCTGTGCCACTGCTTTCACTTCTTCAATAATTTCAGTATGTTATTTTATGTATAGGCTCAGTTGTGAACTTTATCATTATTTTTGTAACCTTGCCACAAGGAAAAAAGCCAGGAATTTGATTATTTCCAATGTGACTTTTGTGGTAACTTTGGAATTGTGCCATTTCGGGTTTGAATCTTCGATAAGACATAAACGTGTATTATACTGTTGGTTTGAACATTAAGCCAAGTTTTGTTGTCAAGAAAGAATATTATAAAAATACACGTCTATCAAATGTAAATCCCTATTTTTATTTAAATAGTAAATTCTACAAAATCAAATATGAGAATGTCTCTTGGATGTCACTCGACATATTGTTGCGATCGGGTTCGTAAAGGATATGCCCAATTAAAGATTTTGTTACCACACAGTTTTATTTATTGCCACTACTTACTTCACTAACAAATAATCTTATAAAATGCCTAATAATTAATTACACTTAAAAATGTTGCTTCCCCAGTCACTCGGTTCTTACACACTGCACACCTCGCTGGGCCGCACATCTAGCGCAACTCTCGCCGCAGCACCCCTCGTGGACCTCCGTCGCGGTACTCCGTCGCCACACTCCGCCGCTGCCGTCGCACATCCCTTCGCCGAGGTTCCACTCGACGCTTCGCTCGGAACTCCGCCGTGCCCGCGACACTTTCGCCCGGAACTGAACTCTCCGCCCTGGAACCTTTGTCCAGGGACTTCGCCGCTCCGCCACACGCGCGGCACTATCGCGCGGGAACTCCGCCGCGGGAAAACTCCCCGACTCCACTCAACTCACTCCCTGCCCTGGAACCTTCGTCCAAGGACTTCGCCGCTCTGCCGCACCCGCGGCACTATCGCCCTGGAAACTCCGCCGCGGGAAAACTCCCAGCTCCCAGCTGAACTCCCCTCGGAGGCCGGTGTCCCGGGCTTATATATCGGCCCAGGCGGCCTTTTAGAATTCACGAGTGCGGCTGGGGTCAGTCGCGTCATTCCGCGCCGACCCAACGCGAGAAATCTCACGTGTCAGCAGCTGCCAGGTGGCTCGCGGGACTCCCCAGCTGTCAGGTGTCAAATCAGGTTATCGGCGCCGCGCGGCGAGCGGAGGGAAGGAGGGGAAAAGCGGCGACCCTTGTAATCTACAGACGCGCGCGGCACGTCTCATGTTGCGGCGGCCACATGATGTCAGCCAGCTGTGCACCTGCACGTGTCGCGGCCTTGCTCACGTTCGTAACAATATAATATGTAATGTTCATGCACCTTATTTTCACCACACAAAGACCAAGCCAAAGTGAGAGAGTTCCCTGAGTTAAACGAATATTGCATGAAAATTCAAGTATTTGATAGTGTAACTTACTGTTGATGTTACAATTTATAGATTCTTCATCAGTCTTACCCAAGGCTAGATCTCAGTTCTATCTCTCTCGTGCATTCTTGAGCATCCCCATTAATAATTCTGCTAACGTGTTGGCGATTTTTTTGTTTATTATTTTTCTGTTCCGTGTATCCCCTACGGAATCGAAAACTCCAGGATATGAAACACGTTAATAATCGTACAATATGCATTTATACACCCATTGTGATGGCGAAATTGGGAAAATTTTGCAAAGTATCAGTGGAGGCATTGTGTTAGTTTGGGTTTTGCGTGGTGAGGTGTTACACCACCTGCAATATTATTTTGGGTGAAGCGCCTTTACAGCTACTTCTGTAGGCTCATATGTCAGTTAAGTGTAAGTGTCAAGTGGAAATAAGTTGTTTTTTTTAATTCATGTGTTCAAATTTTATTTATTTTTTTCCCCAAACGTGCACGGACCTACATTTATATTTACATAATTTAAATTTTAGGGAACACACGTATACCTTCTTAATCTACAATTCGGAATACATTTATAAAACTAATATGTCTGTACAGTGTGTACATAATGAAAGCATGAATAAAGTCTAGGTTACATTTTCATAAAGTAAATTGTAGTGAATTGTGAACTAATTTCAATGTTTACAATGGGTTAAAAATAACGTAAATTTGACCACAGTCTCATTTTCTATATTTTATTTAAGAGCGTGGGAACTGTGGTAACCACTTTGTAGTAATACATTGGTCTAATATTTTTTTCTTTGGCTATGGAATTTAAACCTATTGTCAAATAACCTGGTGTTTTGACTAACACCTAATGTTTACGCGGTTTGTGTTTTGTTGCAGGACCACATTCGATCCAACTTCCCGCCCGACCTTAAATGTTCTAACTGCCCGTCGCTCTTCCCCGCACAACCGCTGAAAACGGCGGAAATCTCGATTCCCTTTTTTGTTTTCTGAAAACAAAAAAGGGATAGAGGGGGCTACACAGGAAAGTAACTTAAAAAAAAAACTGCTTGTCACTTGAAACAAACTGTCCCGATCGTAAAAAACATTTGCACAAAAATAATAATAATAATTGTATAGATATTGTTAATGGCCTAAATCATTTTTAAAGAAGTTAAAAGAGTTTATGGAGGTGATGCGTACGGGTGGGTAAAGAAACGTGGCTTAGTATTCTGTGTTCATGAAATAAAATCTAAAAAAAAAAAGTTTATCTTTTTCATGGTGGAGATATTTATTTTGGTAACGGAATAAAGGTTAGGGTAGTGTGTTGGAGTTAGGTGGAGCAGTTCGGTAAAGCGAGCTTGAAAAAGTGAGAAAGCGCCAGTCTGTGATAAAGTAGTTATTCTCGGAGACATGGGAAGGGGGTTCCCGGCGAGAGCTGAGGACACGGTCGTCGAAGGAGGGATGTCCTCGTCCTGAGCGCCGAGAGGGGGCACCCCTTGGTCCGGACTCCTCCGGGGAAGCCATGCTGGAGCCGTACAGCGAGCAGGCGCTGTGGATCGTGGTGGTGGGCTTCGTGGTGGCCTTCGTGCTGGCCTTCGGCATCGGCGCCAACGACGTGGCCAACTCGTTCGGCACGTCCGTCGGCTCCAAGGTGCTGACGGTGAAGCAGGCGTGCTGCCTGGCCACCGTCTTCGAGATCGCCGGGGCCGTGCTCATCGGTGAGGCTCCCTTCTTCGCTCCTGCGGTCCCGTCCTTTCGGAAACCAAGTTGCCACGCGTATTGTCACCTTGTGCAACGCATGGCTATGTTTATTTCTGCATTACGTTTATCGAGATAATACTGACGAAAATTGTGTCATTCAAACATAGTTTTTCTTAAAACACGGGAAATATGATCGAATATTCAACAATGACGCGAATCACGCGTAGTTTCCGCACTTGCCACTAGAATTCGTTGCCGGAGCAGCTACGTCGTCTGTTTGCAGACCGAAATTTTAAACTATATAATGAAATTGCTCCGATAGAAGTGAAAAAGACTATTAAAAGTACGAAACTCCGGCTTTGGACCTGATTGTTGACAAGGAATTGCAGTGAAATAGAGCCCATTTGATTATAAAAATATCTACATCAAAAAGTTAATACTGTAAAGTTTCCCTTTGGTTTTGTCAACTTATGGTTCGCGTCATCAGCCACAGATGGCAGCACCGTGATTGCGCTTCCATTCCATTCACGAAACTACTCCTACTAAATGCCTTACATCGAGAGCCAAGATGTTATACATCAAAATGAAGAAACGTCTGTAAGGTAACAGAAAACGTGCAAATGAAATTTGGTCGCATTTTTAATGAACGTATCCTATTTAATTGCATCTGTCTCACGTCCAACAAACTAAATCGCTCTCGCGAAATCTGTTTCAGACACGCTTCGCATGTATTTTTCTTTCTCTCCTTTTAAAATCGAGGACACTTGCTGGTGTATGAGAAAACACACCAGGACTGTCAAAGAGGCTACAGAAAGACGAGAGGTCCTTCTGGTAATCCTAGTCGTCTCTCAGTCACGTGTAGCCTACCCTAGAAACCCAGATATTTCGCGGGTTCATCTGGACTCAGGGTGGAATTAAAGGTCACAGGTATGCCAACACCCATGCTTGCTTTCCCCGTTGGATGATTTCTCAGCATTTTTATCCTTGTTGATTGGCACTACCTGATTCGCTTACTTTTCTCCTGGCTGGGCACCGTTGGCTCACGGTCGTAGAGGGGGTGTGTCCAAATAACTGCGGTCCAATAAAGAACACAGTGCGAGAGTGTGTTAAGTTTTCATTCTGACTTGCGACTAAATTAATGCGAGAAATTTCCGTGGATCAAAGTGTAGGCCTACCGAAAGCAGCTCATGTCGAAGCGATGTTCTGTGACGAGCGCTAGATGAAACTCTTGAGTGAGTTTTCATAGGGAGTTAATGTGGCAGACGTTTCCGTGGCTTTCTCAGGTTGTTTCTGCTTTCCCCTTAACCCGCAGCGATTTGAAATTCACCGTTTCACCCCTTATCAGCCTGTGATGATGACCTCGACGACGTCGGAATGTTATGACCTGATTCAGTCATTCATTCATTCATTGGCTCCATGAGTGGGTAAGGAAAATGAAGAGGGAGAATTAATCATCAAGGGTCGATATCTAAAACAGTACCAAATGTGTCACAATTGTATTCGTAACTATGCCACCTTCTTGCAACAAACTGAACCAGCTATGATATTTATTCTCTCAAGACCTATAAATTTAATTGTGTTTGATAAAAGGAACGTAAGATCCCGTTGTTGGTAACATTCTTTAGGAATCAGGAAAAATATACCAAAAATATTCTCCTCCAATTTTTTTTTTTTTTTCATTTTAACATAATGGAATACAAGATTATGTAGGTTAAGTGGTGTAAATGGGTATGAAATACAAATGAGTGGGTATGTTTTAGGAAATTATTACATTCGCTTGATATGCACTTTAGAGCTGTAACAAATGCATAAATGTGGGTAAGTACTGGTTTTAAAACTTTATGGCAAAAATAATTTACTTTAATTATTATAATTTAACTATTAATAATTTAATTATTTTTTCTTTAATAATTTGTGAAATAAAGTTTAAAGTTATTTTTAACACACATTTGCCAACCTATTTTGACACATGTTATTTGTGAGTCATAGAGGCCCCACAAAAATCCCAATCAGAAGTGAAATATATAATATATCATAACCAAAAAAAAACAAATTGGAGGTAAAATCAAGTAAGTAATAACATTTCAATTTTTGAGAATATTAAAGTAATAGAATTTAATTTAAAAATAAAATACCACCCACTTCTCCTACTTATCCTTTTGACCTTTTTTTTACTCACTAGGTATAGTCTCTTTGTAGTATTGACCCCTAAAATTGTTAACATTGGTTGGGCCCCTCCCGCATGTGGAATGCTGTTGCAGGTTACAAAGTGTCAGACACCATGAGGAAAGGCATTCTCGACGTGAAGTTGTACGAAAATGAGGAGATGCAGCTAATGCTCGGTTGCCTCTCTTCGCTAGGTGAGTGTCGGCATGGTCAAGAAACTTAGGCCTAGTTGTCAACTTGCTGACTTACCAAGCTGTATTTTTATTTAACAGCACATTCTCTTAACTCTTGACTGGTTACATTAAACACCAGATAAAAATGTAAATGATCTTACTTGTAGGTCAATCTCGCATGTAAAATAAATTGCATATGGTTTCCTTTTTGTTGCTTAATGTCTGTAAACACAATCGTACATAAATTTTCTTATTGAGTAACCAGTTTTCATTGAAAATACCAATGACCTTAGAATTTTACAAGAATCAAAATAAATAAGTTTTACAAACTTTGTGAGTAAATATACTGAAACATTTTATGAAATCAATGGTAATCTTTTATGTTCTTAATTTTTTTTAACAAGGAATTTTACAATATGTGTACACTTCTGTTGAAAACTCAACCTCATTTTTTTATAATTTTTTTTCTTTTCTGAAAGAAGTCAACTTAACTTCAAAACCTGTGAATTTCAACTGAATCTTATGTATAACTTATACCTTGTTTTTAGCTACAATAATATATTTTTTACGAGTAGTTAGCAGTGCATCTCAACATTCAGTTGTCTCAGGCTAAAAGATGCAAATATATGCTGGTACATTAACAGTTACTTTTATGACCACAGGTGGCAGTGCTGTCTGGCTTATTTTGGCGACGTTCTTAAAACTGCCAATCTCCGGCACTCACAGCATCGTCGGAGCCACCGTCGGTTTCTCGCTTGTTTGCAAAGGCACCAAGGGCCTGCACTGGACAACCCTGGGCATGATCGGTGAGCTCTTGGTGTAGTTTGCTATCACTGCGTCGGTATTGGTAGCTGTAATATCTTTATGTTTATGAAGGAACACTCATTACGCTTATTAGTAATGTATCTAATCATAATGATTCAATGTCTGGAGCATTTTTTTTTTTTTTCAAAAAACAAAACTGTTTAACCCGACACTTTTTTATTCGCCGTCTTGGCTACCCTCCTCCCAACCTTACAAAACTCACATTCCTTACATCACTGCTAATTCTTCTTATTTCAAATTCTTTACAGCAGCAACAGTGGATGCCTACAGTACTGATTTTACTGGCCCACAAAGAAAGGATTTCTAAATTCAATTTTTTTTTCTGGGCCTTGAGCCTCACACTCTACGTACACCCTAAAAACAAAGTATTGCTCTTAACTTGAACTAACACTATGCACTAACAACCATCTCCACCACATAACACCCAAAGAGAGCTCATAAAAAGTCATCATGAATTCAGTTTTCCCTAATTGATACGGCATTTTATAATTGTAGTAATTTATGTTTTCTTGGTAGAATTTTTTACCATAGTGTGATTAATGGTGTAAATTTGCAGCTTCTGGGAAATAAAGCGAATAATAACTTAAGTAATACATTTTAATGAAAAAAAAAATTCAACCCTTAATTATTTTTATAAATATTGTACGTATTATAAATGTAGCTGACTTAACCTCTCAACTTTCACTTAATTTTTTATTCAACTTTTTTTCCCAGAACCAGCAACTCCAAATTTTATCATCTTTGAGGCAACATAATGTTGGCTTATAATGTAAACCTCGTATCTCATAAATAAAAAAAATTCACAAATGTTTGTGTTTTTATCACACTTAACATTGTTAGCATAGTTTCACTTTCTCTCTCCATGCGTGAAGAACATACCTATGCTATTATTGTCCTTTTGGTGATATTTGAGGTATATGGTACTAATAATGCAATACATGTGTATGTATTCCCATTACTATGTTAAGCCGAGAACAGTTGATAAGCCAGTAAATTACAGTTCTGAATCAAAAAACCAAAATTCAAAAAGTTTAGTTTACCAGTTACAGATTTTTTTTTTCTAAATTTTTATAAATCCTTTTCTTGCCCCAATTTATTAGCTACTGTGACTTAATTTTGTTGGTACGCAATCATAAATAACCATATAATTGATAACAATTCAAAATAAAATTTAAAAAAAGCTATACTTTTAGGGAAAACATTTCTTTGCATGACTTATGTGGCAAAAATTTTTAATCAGAAAACTTTGATTATTCACACTGTAAACAAAATACTTTGCTAACTTAGCAAGTTTTGTGGAAATATGTTTATTTAAAGCATTTTTTCCTCCTAAAATTATAGCATGTTTGATATAATTTTGAATTCTTATAGTAGGGTTACTCGTGATTCTGTAGCCGAAGTCATAGTGGCTGATAATTTTATGCTGATCGAAGTTTTGAAAACTTGTGAAAAAATGCCTATAACTACGACCCTTTTTCATTTTGGTTTTTTTGATATAGAACCTTAATTTACTAGCCTATCAACTGTTCTCGGCTTGACGTAGAGTTATGGGACATGCTGTAGATAGGTAAGCAGATGATAAGTGGTTTCTAAAGAGTTGTGAAGCTGTTGTTCGCGACAGGACTGATGGTCGAATCGGGGGAGCATGTTTCACGTGAGCCTCCCGCCCCGCTTGTTTTCCCCCCTCCAGTGGCGTCGTGGTTCGTGTCGCCCGTGCTGTCGGGCGTCATGTCCGTGGTGCTGTTCTCGCTGATCCGGCGGTTCATCCTCCGCGCGCCGGAGCCGCTGGCCCCGGGGCTGCGGGCGCTGCCGTTCTTCTACGGCATCACCGTCGCCGTCAACATCTTCTCCATCGTGCACGACGGCCCCAAGTGTGAGCCTCGCTCCCGACCCTCGCTCCCGACCCTTCAGCCCCTTCGTCGACCCATATCTCAGCCATGCACTGATTAATGTGCGGGTCGTTCTAGTCGACATCATTCTTCAAGGCTTTGAAAAAAAAGTTATAGGTACTAAGTTATATGATACAACATAAACATCATTAATTAGCTTATGATTATTACTACATAAAATATTTAAAAAAAAAAGGTTTAGTTAAAATAAAATGAAAATGAACGTGATATCTTAGGAAATGACAAAGTGTGACCAAATTATTTTGCTTCCATAGTTTCCTTTGGGTTTTTGCTGATTATTTTAAATAAATGCATAATGTAACTTTATTTAATTCTTTATGAACTGTGTTATAAAATTAATAATTATGTATATTTATTGGGTTTTCAGAAATTTAAAATGCCAATTTGCATGTCAACCCAAACATGAAATAAGAGCATGTGATCGTGCTGTATAAAGTTTTTTATTAATCTATTCATCCTCCCTCAGCACATTCTTAAATGGTTTTTTCATAGACAACACTCAGATATCGTGATCAGTTTTCAAATCATTTGGTTTCCTTTGGAGCTCCACACATTGAGTGTGTGCCAGGGTAGGCAGGGGTCTTAAAGACATTTGTATTTCACAGGAAAGTAACAAGTATTTTTTTTAATTTCGCCACACAGGGTATTTTTAGCATAAAGTGGAGTCTCGTTTATCCGAAATTCCATATTATCTGACATCCCACCTCAAAATTAGAAGAAAATACCTATCAATCAGCCACAGAAACTCCAAGATGATAGCATGAGCATTGTCTATTTTTTTTACTCACAATTTCAGAAACTTCTGTAACTGAAAGTTGATTTTTCTTAGTTAATTTCTCTTGTTGTTTTAATGTAAAATATGATAATGAGTTTCATAATGTGTAAAATACAGGCTGTTCACATTCTGGAAAGTCAGGGGTAATCAGGAAAAATTCATCAAAAGCTAGGGAATTTACTTGAAACTCTGGAAAAGTCATGGAAAGTTCTCAGTGATTTGAATTTTATGGTAAGATGTAATGTTCCAGTATGCCAACACTTAGACTGTGTGATATTTTTTTTAGATTTTTTTTTTAGTGTGCACACTGAAAAATGGTTTATGCAATGCTTTGTTTGACTAGGTCAGCTATGGGAATTTAGTAGGCTGGATTTTTTTTAAATTGAAAAATGTGTAAATTCATTAAAAATATCAGTTGGTAATATTTGTAAATTTGGTCATGGAAATTCAGGGAAAAGTCAGGGGAATATTATTAGAGATTTTTGTAGACACCCTGGCATAGTTTGATGTTCAACAGGTGTTTTGTTATCAATTCGGTATTATCCGACATTCAGCCGGACTGTTTATGTGGGATGAGCGAAACTACTGTAAGATATGTTGGACATACGGTACCCCACTGCTGGTAAACGCTAGTTGTCATCTCAGGAATGCAAAGCAAAGGTGAATACTTGAACATGCAAGGATCAAGTCCAATACATCTGCTGATGTTAAATGTTACAAGTTTAGACATCACAGAGGATTATGTGAAAATAATTTAGTAAGACAAAATGACAACACAGACGAACACATTAGGCTGAAAATGACTAGACAGTTTTAATAGGAGCAGTAAATACAGGATAAACAATCAGCCCAGACAACAAAGTGATGCATAGGCAAACACAGTGATGAAACTAAAAAGAAAATAGGACAACATAAAAATGACATCAGGGACGAACATAGTAGACTTTAGGGATGAACTGGCATTTGCTACCGTAATTACGTCCAAAAAAACTTCTCCATTGCGAGAATCATTTAAAGAACTTTATGTGTTAATGATTTGCACAATTACTTTTATTAGCGGCAGATACCAGGAAATTTCGTGGGCTCATTTGACGACATGACAGAGTAATAAAAACCTGAATGTTCTTGCAACCATTTCAATTGTTCTGACGCATCATTTCGTAGCCCAAACCAGCAACTGACAAAAAAAAAATTAAATTGTAGATTCACCTTCAGGTCATTATTGTTTTAAACTTTCTTCTTAGTTGACGAACAAATGACTTAAGTTTCAAGAATACACGGCTCAGTCAGGTCCCATTGCCAGATCATTGAACTCGCAAAATTTCTAGATCTCTAATGTTGTACACTCAGAGCCAAACCAGCATTAAGTCCAAATTTGATGGTTTTTGGTTTATGGCAGATTATCTATTAAAAGTGATTTTCTTTTTATCAATAACATTGTTACTGCCTCCAAACATTTTATAAATAATTTGGCGAGAATCACAATGCCTCCGTCCAAAGCATGCGCCATACCTTCTCTGCCCTCGCTTCTCCCGTCGAGAATTCAACCAAGATTATTTTTTGCCATGGCAACGTGTTTCCTCAGCTTCCATGTGAAAGAAAATGATGAAACTTATTTTCAGAACATCCTTCGTACTATATCTCTTGAATATTATATGTTTAAATATTATACGTTTAAAGGCAACCAATTAGTATTCCGAGTTTCAGAAGAACTCGCATAGTTCATTAACTGCCCAAAATATCAGAATGTTTACAAAAAGCATTTAAGATAATGTTGGGGTCAGAGATGTAATTTTGTTTTAGGATTTTTAAATAAAACTATATTTATTTTAGAGCCAAAGTGGCTTAATCTAGTGTTTTCTGAATAATTTTATGTATGAAACTTCCAGTACATATTCTTGAAAGCATCATAGGGACTTGTCCAATATCTCTGTGCAGTCCTGTAAACGCAAAAAATATATAATGGTTTCAATTACCTAACTAAACTGAACGAAACTTTGATGAGGATTATGTTTTAGAGTTAGCTCTTTAGTTATTTTCTTACACGTATAAATAAATAACAATATTTTTTTTTATTTTTTAAAAAAATAAATTCATAATTAAAATTATATTAACTCTCCTATATCACTTCATATATAACAACTTGCACATAATAAATATTTCAGTGAATTACCCCATGGAAATAATCGCTGCGGCTACAACCCAGAAGCCAAGCAACTCTTAAATGTAAACATCTTTTGAAAAAATTTGTCACTTAATACAAATTCAAGAGAGGTAGGTATTGAGTTAAAATTTTAGATATTACCTTAAAATGAAAGTAATGACGATAAAAGAGGGGGAAAAAATTCAATGTGGCGCGTGAGACGGAACCTTAAGCAGGGCTTCCGATGTTGCAGTGCTGTACTTCGACCGCATCCCTGTGTGGGGCACGTTCGTGGTCAGCCTGGGCCTGGGGTCCGTGGTCATGCTGCTGGTACACTTCTTGGTGGTGCCCCATCAGAGGAAGCAGATCCTGGGTGAGGCGCAACGCACTGCACGTTCGCTTCCGCACGGCTCACTGTCAACAACCACCGCTTGGCGTCTGGCTGTATGAGGGGCCAACTACGCTACACCTTTGAATATATATACTGTATAGAAGTCGCCAGCCCAGGTTAAAATTTCTAATACGGTTTTGAGGTAGTTGGTTAATTCACCGCCACAACCGCCACCATCTCTAGGGCATCGACTTGTGTGGTCCCTAGCGGACAAGTGTCGAACTCTTCAAACACCCCTTCCCCCTCCCGTTGAACGACGTTGAGCTGCAGTGAATGATGGATGAGGGGTGCGGGAAATGACAGCGGGCGACAGCGCTGCGCTCTAACGTGTAAATAACAACTAAGACGATACAGAGCGTTACGGCAGCGCCCTGCAGCGGTGAAGTTCCCAAGCTGCTCATCATACGCTCATGAAAAACGTAGAGTAAATCCTATCCACTCGCGACTTCTATACAGTATATATATTCAAAGACTACACTGATAGTTAGGGATGGCAGCAATGTATCCATGTACAGTGAACTCCCTATTATCCGCACATGCTAACGAAAAATACAGCACATATGTAAATCTGCATTTCATCACAAGTGAGCAAATTTGAACTCTACTGACGAGTGTATTGTGCGCAGTATACAGTAAAACGCCACAGGCCTTCTCGGAACTCGCGCAGTAGGCTGGCACGCATTGCTATTTTTTGTCTCTTGTCGCGCTTTGTCTCTAGTCGTATGGTTGAGCACTTTTATGTTTACATTACTGAAATGTTAATTATTCAGTAAAATACTAAAATTTTAGCATCATTAAAATTTTTTTTCTGTTGATTGTAACTTTTATTGTACATAAATGTTTAGATTTTTAAGTTGAAATTAATGTTTCCTTTTTTGTTTCCCATTTTCGGCTCTTTTGTGGGTTATCCGCGATTTTACTATCCGCTGTGGACCTGCCACTTGATTTTGCGGATAGTCGGGAGTGTACTATATTGAAAATATTAAAATTCAGTTCAAATTTTCTATTGATATTTGAATGTTGATATTGTTTTAAGTATTAATATTTTGTTGAAATAATATCGAACTGGAATAAAATAATATGTTCCACGTTTTTTTCCCACCCTACAACATGGAAAACTATATATGTAATCACACGTTAATTCCATGCACTAAAAGTATATAGACTACATAGGTACCTAACAGGCAACAATACTGGTACTCTCAGTGTCAAGGCCATCTTTAAACACTTATTTATTATTTTTTAAATGTTTACAAATAAAATCAATTTGCCCTTTGCTGGTAAGAGCTAAACATGTTTAAGGTAATTTCAGTATATATTATCTTAGACATATCAAGAACTCATTGTTGCACATACTTAAATATTGATTTCATATTAAGCAAATCAATTTTAAAAGTTGGCTAGTTTGATAACACGATATATCGATGATATCAAGTCAATATTTTATTGGCATCAACATCATTCACACGATAAATCGAATGACTGATATATTGATATGTGTGAAAATTTTGCCATTCCTATTGATTGTCAGTGGAGATAATTGGATCAGTTTTATAAACTAGGCAAAGATAAAAAAAACACAAGCATCATAAGACACTAAAAGTTAAATAACTGAGTATTCAAATAGGGTACTCATTTATAAATTACCCAATATAAAAAATGCAACGCATGTAACTACTGACTTAAAAATTCTTGCATTTCCTCTTGCGTTTCTGCCTTTTATATTTGAACTGAATTGTTCTGAAATATTTACAGGTCCAGACTATGTGTACAGAAGGCTACAACTTTCTTTTTATCTTAAGCATGACTATTTCTCAGAGGAAAACAAATTATGTTTTTAAATAATATTTTTAAGGATTTTACATCTGTTCATGAAAAACATTAATAATGAAAAGAAGCTTGATGAAGAAAATTATTTCTATAGTTTGGCAGTTTGAACTTGTTGGATTGATGATGTCTTACGACGTGCATATTTGTTGAACTAAACTTTGAACTGAATTTGTTGAACTGGCTTTTGTTGCCAGTTGGGTCTTTGCGCTCTTGCATTTCTTGCAGAGTTTATTATCATAGCCATGGAAGCCATGCTGTGTGAAAAGAATCCCCTACTAACACAGATTTTCTTAAGCCAATAATCATAAATTTTAAAAGCATGTTCCTTAATGCATAGCATGTACAGCATTTGTAGTGTACTCACCAATATGTTAAAGATAAGTGATGTGTGCATGCTAATTTCTCACTTATTTTTTTATGGTTAAAAACATATAATTGGTTATGACAGTTATTACTGTTCATGCTCTATTGTGGATAGTGTCTTCAAAATTTCAATGCATTTGTATTACGTGATATAAAAATTTACCTTTACCTTGTTATTTTTCTGATTTTATTATGATGTTGATGATGTCATTACAATTTGAATTTCTAATTGACGTTAAAACATGACTGTGGCGAAGCATCTATGTTGTTACAAGAAACATTTTGTGTGTTGCAGAAGTCATGAGAAAAAACAGTGGGCGACCAGTGAATTTTACATTTGGTGACTCAACAGGTAAAGGCAGCATACCATGTCGCTCTGTGAGCAGGACATCCCCTTGAACATTTATTTTTCTTACCATTGGTTGTGATCCTCCGCATGCAACATTACGTCTTTCTCTTGCTCTTTCTCTCTATCTATCTACCTTTCTCTTTCACTCTCCATCTTTTATTCTATATTTCTTCTCTCTTCATCCGTCTCTTTCTCTAATCTGTATTTATCTTTTTCTGCTAACATTCACTGAGTATCTTCTTCTTTCTTCCTGTAGTGTTTTGTGGTTCCTGTCTTCTTGTCATGATTCTGTCTCAATATGAATAACTTTTTTAGTTTTACAAGAAAGTTGTTTAAAAAAAAAAGTTTGGAAACAAAGTGTTCTTGTTCCAAACCTTTTTGAATCTGTTTACCAAGAGGTGTTGTTCGTGTTAGACTTGTCCTGAATTGTCCGTGAGATGTATCAGTATTGTGGATTTCTAGTAGGTACCTTCCTAATTAGCAATGTAAAGTTCCAAATTTTGTGTTGTTTGTTACAAAAGTATGCAAAACTAAAACTGGAAAACCAAATGCAGTAGTAATGTATGACCCATCTCAGTAATGGCTAACCTGTCTTCACACAGTTTGTGTGTAATGGAAGTGCTGTTGCAAAGTAGCAGTTGCTTTTGTAGCATGTATAGCATTTAAGATGTGAATGTCTTATTCAACTTAAGTGATCTTGTACTGCTGATGGTTTTAATTAGCACATTTTTCACTTCTGTGTTAAGATGGAATGTGAATTTTGATCTATTGTATGTTGCATGTCTATTGCTTATTGTGTACTGAGCTTCCGTACTAGGCATAAAATTTGCATGGCCTTTTAGCTTATTGTTTGTTTATCATATACCATACAGCAAAAAAGGTTTCACATAGGTACATCTGTAACGATGTAGAAACATTTTAGTGTTTCAATAAAGTAACGTTACATTTCTTAAATGTACCTATCAAAAATGCCTGCTGCTACACAAGATTATACGATAGTATTAGATGATAAGTTCATCATTTTGATTTTTTCTCACGATCGGTAGATATAAGTGTTAGTTTAAATGTTTCAGGTGTCAACCATAATGTTAAAACTTTTTTTTTTCAGTGAACTTAAACCAACTTGGTTTTGTGAAGCAGAAACTGAGAAATAACTTAGATAGTTTGGTGGGTATTCTTTACCTCCTGTTGGTTGCCTAGTGGCCTAAGATCACCATCGAGTTGCGCACACGGGAAAAACGTGGCGGGTTCGGTACCAACACCCTGGTATAACTCAAATTCGTGAGCAAAGAGTCATTACCCAAGTGGTTTGAAGCCCTAGGAAGTCCCATTGCCTCAATCGTCTGCGGATAGCTGTACCTATGATGTTCAATGCTATCTTTAACACTTTCAAGAAATGTGAATTCGCACTGACATTGTTTTTACTAATAAATAACTTTTTGTTATAAAAAAAGTTTTGATTTTTGTATTTATGTATGCTACGTGGTAGGAAAACTAATTTTTGTTTTTTATTTCTCGTCATATATTACAATATATCTCATAATAATCTGCAATGACATGCAATGCGAGAAAATGTGTTTTGGATAAAGGAAAGTTGTGGGTGCTGACTGGCGGTTGTGTCGTGCTGGAAGTGCTGCCAGTTGCGAGGGCGTGTGTTGTCGTGCAGACTCCTCCCGGGAGGCGAGCCCCAGGGGCTCCGTGGAGAACATCCCGCGCGCCCTGCCGGCCATCGCGGAGGGCTGCGAGGTCAGCAAGACGTCCCTGAGCCTGTCCCAGGGGGACACGAGCGAGATGGTGCAGCTGGCCGCCGGCCCGCCACCCGCCCAGGTCTACTGCTTCCCCGCCGCCCCGCAGACCAACGGCACCAAGTCCAACGGCTACGTGCTGGCCGAGACGGCCCTGGCAGACTCGTCCAAGGTATCGCTCCCGGCTCACTGGCTCGCGTGTTTTTCCAAGTCAGGGCAGCGACGAAAACCGCAACGCTCAAGAGGCCAATCCAGTGTTTCAGGGGCACTACGCAACCCGCGTTAACCTCATAAGATTCAATGCTATTTTCATTTTGCTTATAACCAATTAACTAATATAGATTTCGAAATGATGCTTGCTTGATTGTGTAAGAGAACGATGCTCTTATCAAAGCCCCTTTCTTCAAAAATGTGCATAAATTATGGTTCAAACCTAGACAATACACTTATTCATATTAGTGAAGGTTAGTATAAAACCATAATTTATGCACGTTTTTGAAGAAGGGGGCTTTGATAAGAGCATCGTTGGCTTACAGATCAAGCAAGCATAATTTCGAAATCTATATTAGTTAATTAGATATAAGCAAAATGAAAATAGCATTGAATATTATGAGGTTAACGCGGGTTGCGTAGTGCCCCTGAAACACTGGAGTGGCCTCTTAAGAGTGGATCGCTCTACAGCATAAAAGGTTAGAGGAAAAACGAATAACATAGAGAGTCTGAAAACTGTAAGATTTTGGCAAGTTTTTTTGTCGCCATGTTTTTTACGATTGTGAACCTCCATTGTTTAGTTTTATCATCCAAGAGAATTATTGAATATTATGTTTTATGGTTCAAGCAGATTATTATAGAGTGAAGTTTCTCTTCTGGCCCAAGTAGCAGCCTCGCACCTTTTTTTCTTTCAATTTTTTTTTTTTTTTATATTTTCAACTTAATTTGAAAAATCACACACTCTGCTTGCTTATTTTTTTATGAATTTATTTTAACAATCACTCTTTTCATCTGTCTGCAGATCTTAATCTTTCATCTTTGTTAAAAGGTATTTGTTCAACTAATTTTTGATGGGTAAAGGAGTTTTTTTGTGTGTGTAAATGTGTGTGTGTGTGCATGCATGAGGGCACATGCATGTGTGTGCGCATAAGTGAAGGTACATATGTGTGTGTGCATGCCTGAGGGTGCACGTGTGTGTGGTATGTGTGTGTATCAATCTCCTGACAGAAATGCATATCCAATTTTGCCTTCCAATTAGGACAGAAAATAATATCTAATTTGTTATGATTAATTTTTCTTTAAACTTTAATTTGTGTAGTTACACAAGACTTCTTACGAAGGGTATTGATACTGTTGCAGTGAGGTTAAATTGAACATTTTCCATGCTATTGTTGTGAGCTGATGGTTTTTATTTGCCCAGATGTAACTTCATCATAATTTGTAATTAGAATTTAGTGTTAGATTTTTTAAATAAGTAAGTAAATGAATTTATGTAAAGTTATTGTAAGAGAATTTTCAACAATTTGAGATACTGTAGTAGGAGACTGTCATAACATTTTAGCCTCTATTTGGAACAGAGTATAAAATATTCTGCTGCATTTGCAGTGAATGCTCAGAGACATCTATTGTTTCTTGTTTCAACAAATAGTTAACAATTGTCATTAAACTTTTTGAGGCGTTAATGTAAAAACATTGGTAACTAACAGAAACAGATGCAAGTGTTTTGCTGTCGGCAGTGAGACAAAATTGTACTTACAAAAAAAAATTACTGTCTCAAACATCAATAAGAAACTTTGCTTAAACCCACATATTACCTGGTCTTAACTGTTGTCAGACCAACTGTAAAAAAACACAAAAACATGGTTTATCTGTAAAATGCTTTAGACATTCGGCACCCTTTGTAGAGAAATATTTTAACTTGAATTCTAACAGCGTTGAAAATTCAAATTTGTCTCTTATGATTACTTTTATTTGTTTGCTCCTCTTTTATATCAATATTACCATATATTTCACTTAAATGAACATAATTTGTTAGGCACTTGAAATTAAATACTTAATAAATTTAATTAAATACTTAGAATTTTAATTTATTTATGACAGAAAAAAAAATTGGTTTTAATGAAAGAGTGATAAATCAACAACATTTGAAATAACAGTCAGTACATTTGCAAAACATGAACACTTGAAAGTCATAAATAAACACATTATTGTAATTATTTATGTCTATAACACAATATTAAAATCAGAAGACTACTCCACCTGTGTCCTGGTAAAAATAATTTAGATAGAATGATAAAATCTCTGACTAGCATGGCCAGTATGATAGGCACACATAAAGCAAATGTACTCACTTGTCAAAACATTCTCAAAATATAAATTACGTAAATACTTCAAATATCATACAAATGTGTATCTCAAAGAAATTTTTACTAAAAACTTCTGCAAACTTCAGGCCAGTACTGCTATCAAATCCTATACTTCGAACTTCTGGACCTGTAATACTTGGTGGTATAGTAATTTCAAGCGACTGTTTTAATTAGGCATTTGGGTAGATATAACAACATATAATTAGTGTCAAAATGTTAGTTGGAAGTTTTTTTTTACATGTGAAATCATTTTTAAAATAATTAAATACATGATGTAAGCACAAATGCAAAATCACTAAATTTTGTGACACTGCAGAGTCCAACGACTTTTTCAAGATGGCCTACCTTGAGATGCTGTTGCTATGGACCATCTAATTACTCACATAGTTTTGCAGCACAGGCCAACCACATCTTACAAATACTCAAGTTCTTGACACAGCACCGCACATAATGTGCCAGCAACTGCTTCATTGTTACTTGGGCCAGGCTGACAAAGGTGACACTTAAATGTAGTGAGCCTGGGCCTGAGCTCTCTCTAGCAATGGGCCATTCACTCAAAATATTTACCTAATCATTTTTTTTTTTTTTTTTTTTAATGCCGCGCCACCAAGTAGCAGCCAATCACATCATGCCAATTGAAAGGAAATGATGGTGGATCTCTGTACATAACACCATGTTATGTAATCAAAATAAATGTTCCCAGAGTCTTGAAACAATAAACAAATAATGTCAGAAATAAAATGTATCACTGCACAGACGTTATTAAAAAGTAAACTAACAAAAATGCTGTTCCCAAAACTGTAATTTAGCAGAGGTAAAAAACATAAACAAACAATTTTTCAGTACCTACTCTGTAGCCATAAACCAGAAATAATTTTTTTCCAATATGAAAGTCAGGTACCGTAAAGAAAGTAGTGTACACATACATGCAGAAACATGTCTCCTTAGGTGAACTAGCATGGTAACATGGAAGCAAGACTGTGTAGTGGTTGTTACACTGCACTGCTATGATTGGTTCCCGGTGCAGATAACTAACACATTGTGCTCTCTCTCGCCAGGATGAAAAGACTTTGCTGACAGCAGAAAACGCTGCTCTGGTGGCGTCCGGCAACGGCAAATCCCTTCAGTCACTGCCGGCGGCACCGTCCCAGCAACAGCAGCCTCTGCAGCAACAGCAGCAACAGAGCCAGTCCCAGCAACAGCTGCAGACGAAAGAGGAGCTCAGCAAGAAGTCTGCCGGGAACGTCACTCCCACTTACGGTTTGCGTTTCACGATTTCCATCCGTTTCTAGAGACTCGCCTTGTTCGTTTCCCGTCCGCCATAACCGGGTGGGTCCTGACGCATCGCGCTAACATCGATCCTAACACCACGGCATAACTCACATTCCTGAGCATGAGTTGGTATCCAAGTGATTCGGAGACAATTAGAATCTTGGAGGTCCTGGCCAAGGTTAGGTGGGGTCCTCTTAACTTACACCTAAACTACCTGATGCTTACGAAATTAATAAAGCTATGATTTAAATTTCTTAAACTGCAATAACTTACATACACACCTAAGTACATTTCACTAATTAAATGTACATAAAGCACAAGTAAACTTGAATACAGCTAAGAATTTTTTGGACTTTCAACCCCAATTTTTCCACCCCTTGCAGTAATGGTTGGATGTAACAAAAATTAATTTAGACAAAATATGTACGTATTACTCATATGAGGTTTAATAACATCAATTGGATGCAATATTTGTTGTAAAAAGATATCAGTTATAGCAGTTTTTCTATTTTAAATAAAATTCCATTTCCACCCCTTTGACCTGATTTTCCCTATTATCAAACTAGACGGGAAATTTTCATCTCCGTATTTTATGTATCAATCTGGAAGTGATTTGTGCAAATTCACTGCAGTAATCGGGCCATAAAATAGTGATATACTTTTATGCTACTTAAATGTACAGAGCACAAGCACCCTTGCTGAGCAAGTAGTTGAGCAGAGAACTTCCTCTCTCTCGACAAAATATATATTTGAGTATAGCTTTTTTCCCACAAAATTTAATTTTGAGTGCCAATTCTAAAACATTACAATATCTTTTATTTTAAATTAATCAATATCTGAATATGTACTGTATGTGCAATATGTAATCACACATTTTGCACTCACATCACAACACCCTGCTGAAAGCCAAAGACGTCTAGGTTAACTAAGCTGTCATCAAATAGGCTATCAGATAATACCAGCTTGAAATTAAACACTACACTATGCTGATGGCCTCATGCTTTTATTCATTGTCAACTTGAACAACAGTCTGAAAAACAATAAAGCTGCCGACTTTCTTTTTTCAGGGAGCGTTAAATATTTTAACAAATATTAGAAAAAAAATAGTTAAACAGTTACATTTTATTGCTCCGAAACACATTCTTGACACTCTCGCTCTCTCCCACAAAACAGAACATTGAGTTTGTAGTTAAACTTGATCCACAGCACCTTATAATAATTTAATTTTTGTTTTTAAATTTAATACTGTGCTCACAGATTGAACCTCTTATTTAAACTGTAACATGTCCAACTATATTTTGCGTAAATTGTCTCTCCATCATCTTAAGAATGAACTAAATTTATGTATTATTTATTTTAAAACGATGCACTCAACGCTCTGACCGCTGTCCTGAGCTCCCTCTACCGGACTTACAAGAAGCTGGTCTTAGCTGCAAGCCCTCAGGGCGGGGAAAGTACAAGACTTGTTGGGGGCTCTTGTCCTCCTATATGGTGTTCATTAGAATGTCAAGGGTTAGGGGAGGAAAACCCTACATGTGCTCTCATACTTAACAGATCATCCCAGGTTGGCAGAAGCAGACCCAGTAGTTGTTCCTATCTGGTCGTAGACTGACACTATCTGGCCTTATATAACATTTATGATGGCTAATGAATGACGTAGGAAATGTTGGGTTTCTCCTGGGGATTCCAGTGTGGTGCAGTGTGCACTTGGCTTGATGACAAAAGGCATGTGCAGCACGTCGCATGTCACCATGTTGCACTATCAAATCCGTTAAAAATTAATTGTTAGCCTTATAATTACAATCTAAAACTTTTGTCTTAAGCAGTTTTGATCTACAACTAACCATTACTACAAATTGTGAGAGAGAAAAAAAGGGGTTGAATGACAAAAAAATTCATGACTCTCTTAGTCAAAATACTATCACACTATCAGTCTATTTAAATGTAATGTAAGCTTTGAAAATATTATCCTATACATACTTTCCTCAAAAAAAATTCTCAATACAAACATTTCTTCCTGCAAGGGGTGAACTAAATTAATTAATTATGCATTAATGTTGCACTTACAATTACTATAAGCAGTTGGTTCACATATTATTCCAGACAAAACTAACAGTTGGCCGTTTGTAGGTTCATTGTTATGGTTAAGAACTTATTAAGAAACCAAAAAAATTAATTCAAAATATAGGTAAATAACATTAGCATTTAAACTAAGTATATAAGTTTCTCAAAAAAAACTATGGTAAAGTACACAAATTTCATCATATCAAAAACTTTCCCTTGAATTAATTAGCTTGCAGATATACAAATTAACTGTGCACAATACTACTTACAGTGTTGGTTTCCACTATATATATTTATTTCCCTTTGTTATTTAGGCTCAGTGTTGTGTATGCAGGTACTCGCCTTTTTGGCCTAAAATGTTTCTTTTCAATGTGTCCTGTAAGGCTGTAAGCACCAGTCCGTGAATACTTGTGTTACTCTCCATTTTTCATGTTCTAAGTCTAATGGTTCATATTATAAAGTAAATACAAATACAGACTATGAGGATGTGATTATTTGTAAGTTGTTACATGCTTTGTTACGCAGGTCTGTCCCCGAACAGCAGTGCCGTGCCACTGATACGCAATAAAACTGCAGAGGAGATGGTGAGCAGGAGTTGTAACTTGATTATTTCATCTTTATAAAGTTTTATTTCTGAAGCATATAGGTGACAATGATCAATTTTTTTTTTTGTGTTTGTTATTTACGGTGTGTGATCACCTAAGTACATATGACAACTGAGTGTCCCTAACCTGTAAAAACAGGGGTCAGGGAAACTGTAATTGATCGGGGAAAATCAGGGAAATTACTTGAAATCCTGGAAAAGTTCTCGGAATTCCCCAGTGACAGTCATTTGAGAGGAAGGTATCATTCTCCAGTATGCCATCATCTAGTCTTTGGGGAGAAAAAAAAAAAATTGTAGATGCCATATGCAAGGTTCTGTTAAGAAAATAGAGAGAGAGATCAGGTAAATTTTATTACCGATTTGAATTGTCATCCGAATAAGTACAGTAAAGGCTTCTTTACTTGTGCAAGTTCAGAACCATGTAAGTGCCAGAATTTGTGATTTTGCAGGATTACCAAACTTCAGTAAAGGAATACCAATGAGAATTAATCTACAGTACAGTTATGCTTTTAAAAAGTTGTGATAAGCTGCTCTATTAAGACTGCCAGTCATGATAAACACCGAGCAAACGTTTCAGTGGGTGTTGCAGTGACGCAAAATCGCAGTCAAGGTCAACAAATGCCTGAATCCACCCAAAAATATTCTAAAGTGCATGGCTTGATTGGTACTGCATTACAAAATGTGCCCAAACGAGGAACACCAGACTAACTCTTTAACTATGTCGTTCGACTTATCTTGGTTGCATGAAATATTAACTTACATGTGGCATGCGACTTTTTGACGAATGGGGTGTTCTACGCTGCGATGCATATCTGTGGTCGAAATAGTTGTCCTGGCACATTTGACATTTATATAAATATATATTACGGTAAGGTCTATACATTTATAAACTTGTAAATTTTCCTTTGAAGTGACGAAAAAAAAGTTTTTTTTTTGTGTTTAAATTTTAATCAAACAATATTAAATATTCGTTAATATTGTGATATTCGAGTGTATGTTTAACATTCACTCTGAGATAAAAGAAAGAAAGGTTGCAATATTATGCTTAGTAAGGGAACACTGCATCGACTCTACTGCACCCCCTTGTGGTATTTTGTGGTAAACGCTTTTCGAACAACGAAATGTAATAATGACGAGTGTTGGAGACGGGCTGGAATGTCGTCCCGCACGTTGTTGCAGCAGCGGCTGGAGGTGGACCCAGCGGCCGTCGAGACGGAGGAGACGGGGGTGCCGGATGACCCCCCGCAGGTCGTCCGGCTGTTCTCCTTCCTGCAGATACTGACCGCCACCTTCGGCTCGTTCGCCCATGGCGGCAACGACGTCAGGTGACGCTTATACCGACCGTCGAGAACCGCAATGGTATGGTTCCGTGTCGGTGCTGCTCAGATCCAGCAGAGGGGGCTGGCTCTGTTGGTGGTCTGGGGGTTTACGGCGGAGCTGGGGGCGGGTCGGTGGGGCCAATGTTGGGAAGGGTCTCCTCAACCTCTCGACCTAGCCGTGCACTCGCCAGTATACATGCCGCGATTGGAAATGGCGAATCTTATTTCCCGGTTATCGTAACCCACGTTTGGCACCGGTGGCAGTGTCAGGCATGTAAAAGACCCATCTTTCTCCTAACCAGGATAACGCCCTAGCGGGATCATATGCCTGGGGGAGTATTCATGAATTTTATGAGGTGTGAACCTAAGTTACATGTCGAGAACCGCAAACATCCACAAGCCACGTCGGATGGGCTCGGGGTCGAGAAAATGTTCATTGCACATTTTGGGTGCAACTCATTTTGATACATCTGTTGAAATTCACCCACCGGCTTTTCAACATTGCGCTATGCCTAGAAATGTTTCCAAAGAATGTGGATTTTGAGATGTAATAATAGTTCGGCAGCACCCCTGTTAGCTGTGCACTCCCCTCAATGTGACATGTACCTGGCAGTAACCATTATGTGGTGTTGCAAATTTTTCGAAGCCATTTTTGGTACCTAAATTTTAAGGTTAGAGTTATTGTACATACCCTAAATATAACAAAATTATTAATTCTTTTGTGTACAGTTGCTGCCTCTCTAAATTATTACTGAATTATTTCATTAATTGTCAACAGAAATATCATCAGATATAGACACTAGCGACCGGTACAGTGCAGGGGAAGGGGCGTATAACAACGAACCACTGCATACCAGCATAAGCCTGGAAATTATCTGTTACAGGCTTCGAACCCATAATTTTACACTTTATATTGTCAGTCACAGTAGATTGCTTGAGTTTGTGTAGCGAGTACAGACTGTCTCACGCTAAGTTCACATTACAGAGCAAATGGCAACTCATTGTTGCCAGATTGACACTACCAAGCTTGTTAACCTTAAAATTCTTATGTTGTATATGATTAATAATTATAATAATTTCCCCTTCTCTTTCTCTCTCTCTGGCTGGTTTATTTATAGATTCTCCCTCTAGCCGAGCGCCAGCTTGGCGGCAGACAGATACGTCGCCAGCGTCGGCCGAGTAGCTAGCCGACAGGCAGCAGACGTAGCGTAAACGGCGCAGTTCATGATGCTTTACACTCACTGCTGAGATATTTTAACTAAACAATTTGTATTTACTCATGACATATTAAAAACCAACACAGGCTAGTTATTTAAGATTATAGTCACAACAGTGCAATGTTAATTTTATTTATCCAAAATTGAAATTTTCGAATATAGGTCGCAGTACATTTTACTAAACAAGAAATCGGCATAAAATCTGCAACCCATACGCGGGTATATAAGATAATAAAAAAGCATGTCCTATAATAAATTAGTAGGAGATGCAGTATTTCTGGTATGCCACACCAAAAAAAATATGTGGCAGCCAAATTAAAGTGAATTAATTTTCACTGGTTTGTTTTCCTGATAAAAACTAATGCATTACTTCTCACAATCAATGTTTCTATGTTAGTAAAATATAGGGACATGATTATGTGGGGAACTGCAATAAAACCGAAATAACACCATAAAGCTTGTCATTTCAGCGTGTAACACTGAAATGCTAGATAATACATCATAAAGCACCGAAATTCCTGTAAAAACATTAAATCAATCAACAGTTTGACAAAATTTAACTCAAATTACAAAAAATGTACCAAATGTATGAACTAAAGTGATTTAAAAAAATAATAATAATATCATGTTACTTGATTTTGCATCAAGTTAGTAACAGGTTTTTGCAGTAATAAAGGCACATTTTTCAAACACTTAAAAATATGCTAATTTATTTCTATTTGATCTGAGTTAGTTCTGTTATAGACATGCTTATTAGTTATTAGTCATTACTGAGTTCTTTATTGTATAAGTGCATCATGTGTCAGTCAAAATTACTCTATTTTGGTAAAATAAATACCTATGAAGAAATATATTAGTTTCATATTTGTTGAATAACCAATATTTTTATGATTTACCGTATTTAATCGCATAATGTCCGCACATTTCTTTTTAAATACTTTAAATGGAATTTTTTTAAATCCGCATAAAGTCCGCACCAGACAAAGCAACCTTGGCCACCCCTGAAAGGCACAGTAACGGGATGGAAAATTACCGACGCTGTCAACAATGCTTTGACCTTGAGTTGTTCATTTCTCCGGAGCAGTCGCTGAGAGGGTTTTGTAGCGTGGTGAAACCGTCCGGACTCAGAAACTCGCACTCTACTGCACAGCTGCCTGCGACGTCACGTGAGTTGCAAGGGGATGGGCTATATATAGCACAAGCCAGTACACGTCAACTCACACTACGTCACAAAGTAGGGGAGGTAGCAGAGAAGTGGTGGGGGTACATGCGCACGGTTTTTTATACACACAGTGGGCAAGGGACAGGGAGGGAGGCTCGCCGGCGCCGGCTAATGCAGACATTAGACATCTGCCCCGTGCCGTCAGTGGCCATCTCAATGAAAGATTAAAAAAATATCTTTTCACGCAAAGCGTTTATTTTGTGTAGGCTGGCTGCAGCTTCTGAACGTAAGAGCGCACACGCGAGTGAGAGAAGAAAAAAAAATGAGTGGCGTCTTCCACTAATCGCCGGCACCCAATTATCTCAACACCTGTCACATTTCTCACATCCGCTGCGGAGGGTTGCCAGTCACCAGTGCTCTGCTAGTAAACTAATTATGAGAGAACCATTTTTTTACTCTACACAAAACGTAAAATTTTGAGGAAAAAATATTTTCCCGGACTTCACCTCATAATGTCCGCACCCCATTTTTTTTTTGTCAAAAATGTAGCCAAATTACTGCGGACATTATGCGAGTAAATACGGTAAGAGAGCAAAAACAAAATATAATAATACCAAAATATCCTGTTTTAAAAACTAAACTGACCTGAAAATAAAACCATAAAATCGTATAATTATATTATGAAAGCTACTATCTAACGGGTGGGCCCAAAACTACTTCAAAAACTAGATCTCAGTGTCAGCAATTAGAGTTTCTCTCCCATGGTCTGACCATTCAATTCCCAGCAAGACGGCCGGATCCAGTTCCTAGCTGGGTCACTCTGTATTTTCCACAAGTGGAAAACGTGGCAGACATTGTCTTGAACAGGCATCGCATAGGTTTTCTCAGTGTACCAACATCTGAAATAAGTTCATAATCAGAAATGCAAGCTCAAGCAAACTAAAATATTTTTTTTTCAATCCCTTTAGGTGATATAATTTGTAACAAAATTCATGCTGAATAAATTGAATTAAAAAAAAAAAATGTATTCATTAAAAGTTTATATTTTTGTGATTCGTCTTATGTTTTGGTGCAGAGCTGATTGGTTTCATGATTCTGAATGTATTTCAGTGATTTACGGTGAATTGACAAGCTTTTTCCGTTGGAATTCGCGATATAATCTTGTCACTGGCCACAGTTCGTTGGCGGAATCAGGACTCATTGTTGGTGGTGCTGTTTTGGGGCAGCAACGCCATCGGCCCACTGATAGCGCTGTGGCTGGTGTACGTGGAGGGCTCAGCGCAGCAGAAGTCGGAGACGCCGCTGTACATCCTCCTGTACGGGGGCCTCGGCATCACCATGGGGCTGTGGCTGTGGGGCCGCCGGGTCATCAAGACCATCGGGGAGGACCTCACCAAGATCACCGCCTCCACGTGAGTACGCCTGCGCTCGCACAGTTCAAGAACACCGAGTTCAGAACGGAAACGTGTACTGAAAGGCATTTGTGTCTGTGGTATTTTAATTTTTTTCTCTCTCTCTCCCCCTTCCCCCTCCCCCTCCCCCCCCCCCCTCCATCCAACAAAACTGAAGGGACCCCCGACTTAAACATAGGGATGTTTTAAGATTAACATGTGTATCTGCCTGTGGCAACGTAGCTCCTAAACGAATGAACCGATTTTGATTTAGTTTTTTTTTTTGTGTGTCTACTGTACAGAAATTCTTTATGAAGAGGTGAATTGAACCAAGTCTAGGTAAGTCTCCATCATTGAATTTTTCGCTGTTTCTGGTAACAACATGTAGAATTTTGCAGGGATAGTCCTATGGGAGCAATGGGGGCCATCAACCTCTTCCCCATAACACCCCTAGAACAAAAAAAAAACCACTGAATATATAGATACTGGAAAAATATTCTACCCCAAGTCCCACCTGTTCTGCTGATTTTGTAAAAATTTGTGATGCGCCGGTCAAACACTCAAATAACATTGAATCTCTAGTACGTACTTGAAAGATTTTGGATTTGAGGCTAAAGATTCTAAAAAAAATTATTGGAGAAAATGTGGTATATACCTTGTTGCGGGGCCACTCGTGGCAGCACCTCTTAATACGGGGGCCGTAGTCTCTGATATTTACTGATTGAACTGTAATGCGTGCTCGAGTTTTATGGGCCCCACCGTGCCACATGCACGGACCGATGTGAGACTCATTCCCAGGGTTGTGACGTCGCCCTTGTGAGGCGTGATTTTAATTTCCCCCGGAATACACCTAGCATGAATCCCTGCCCGCTCTCAGCGTCGGGCACGCTATTATTTACGCAGTGGGCTCTCAGGCGTCCCACACGCCGTCACACTCCACGAGGTTAAACAGATTTAAATAAACAATACATTTGATTTACACACCTGATTTATTCGGCGAATGCACTTACATGATTGAAACTGTTGAAAATGCCCGCGGCACGAATCGGTTGAGGTGCGAAGTCCCCCACGTGGTCACATATTACATTACGTATTACAAAAGAGAAAAGACCGTTGCTGGTCGTAAGACAATTAGTTATACAGTCCCCCGACTGAGAGGAGCTCCGAGGACGAAAAGAAAACGATTTATACGGAATTAAATTGAAACAGAATTACTCGCCGGTGAAACAAACGGTGAGGTCCCCGGAGTGCTGAAGCGTCTACTCTCGGTCGTTGATGGCGGCGGACTGGGGTGAGATCATTGCTCGACTCGACTAACATGGCGTCCTCCCGCCGAAACAATTGCCATTAAAGATATTTGCGAATTCGTGCCACGGGAAACTAAATTAACATGCCAAGAAAGAATTAAAAATTATGTGACAATTTATGAATACTTGAAAAGAATAATACATATTATAATTTAATAAAATGAACATTTAATTATTGTCTGGCTTCGGGTTTCCTCGGGTATGTGCGGAAACGCTATGATATTTTAATACATTATTTTAAAATAAAAGTACATAAGACCCTCCCGGCCGATCTGCCGTCACATTGCACCTAGGGAATATAAAAACAAATAACATAATTATATTTACTTATGTTTTTAGGGGTGCGGCGCACTGGCTCGACAGCGCCCTCTTGCCGGGCGAGCACACACGCACGCACACGTACGCACGGGTAGGCGGGAGGTTTGAATGGAGGGTGGGTGGTGTTTGGGCGGTGGCATATCGGACTTAAAAGGGGCCGCAGGCCCGGACGATGTCAATGTTCTGAAATTCAACATTGAAAACTCTAAATTGTATTAGGCTTGTTTTTTTTTTGTTTTTTTTTTTATCTACCCTATTATCATTTTCCAAGATATTGTACTTTTAATATGAAATGTGTGTTTTACAACACTCATCATATTAATATTTATTTCCACTATATTCGCTTACCTATGTCTACTACCAGCCTTAAACAATGTCACCTTATTTACCTACGGTATAACAGTTTAATTTAGTCTATTTACAACATATGTATCTAATTGAAGGTAAACTAACCTAGTTTTTCTTACAACTGTTCAATATGTGCACCTTTAGTTATACGGCACATCCAACCTCAAGCCCTATTCTTCCCACACTTTGATTAACAAGTCTGGAGTAATGGAAGCATTATTCTCTTCAGTTCTGTGTCTAAACTCTAGCAAATCATTAGGTAGCAGCAGAATGTAGACACTATCTTTTATAAAGCCCCAAATGAAAAAAAAAATTGCATGGCGTTATGTCAGGTGAATGTGGAGGCCAGCAAAAAAGAGCTCTGTCTTCTTGACCATTACAACAAATGTAACAGTATCTGGCTTTAAAGCATGTAGCAACAGTAACCGGTATGTACTTCAAACGAAATGCATGTTGAACTGAAATTACCGTTTCACTGTTAGAAAATTGCAGAACACAAAACGGTTTACACTCAGGAGTCGCCATTTGGCGTAGGCGGAGCTGCAAGCGAAAAAAACAATTAAGTAGTACTCACGTACTCTTTAATTGTGACCTTGAACCAACACTCTACAACACTTACAGTTAATACTGTTAAAATTTATAACTGGGACATTCTTTTATGGACATACTGCATTTATTATACGAAACACTGATTTTGAGATGTCTCTTCAAGTTTCTCTGTTTTCGTAATAATTACCTACTGAAAATCCGTAATTACTTGGCAGTGACAGCTCTCGCCATATGCACTTTGTACAGCGCCCTGCAAGCCAGCTGTGCTGGAGTGTTGTGGAGTTGGTAGCACTTGTCCTGCATGCTGCACGGTTACAGGGGGTTCACCATCGAGATCGGCGCAGCCTTCACGGTGCTACTGGCGTCCAAGGTCGGCATCCCCATCAGCACGACGCACTGCAAGGTCGGATCTGTCGTGTTCGTTGGCTGGGCCAGCACGTCCAAGGGCGGCGTCGATTGGAAGCTCTTCAGGTGGGTTACGTACCTGTTTCCAGACTCACTGAAGGAAAAACCTTTTGGAAGATGCATACATCAAACATTTAAGTTCTCACAATCTGTTTAACATATGTTTAAATATTCGTGCAAATAACTTAGTTCACATGGAATTTAGGAATTTTATTGTATAGTGTTAGAATGAAGGTGTAACTTTCAGGTTAGTAAGATTCTTAAATATTATTCGACTCATGCCAAATTTAATCACAATCTATTAAATAGTTTTTGCGTGTTGCTGTTACAAATTCGCAGACAGATAGATAACAATTTTTAAAAATTTATTTTTTGGCCTTGGTACCATTTCTTAATACAAAAACTACTACCATTTTGAAAATATACTCCATGTGCAAACACGACTTGGTTTCAGTTTTTATTTTATGTGAATATGAATCTAGTACAAACAAGAATATTAAAGAAACAAAGCATGAAAATATTAACATTAAAATATAACAAAAAAAAATACACCAATTTTGGATATTCACGGTGGCCTTTATCAGAAGTACAGAAGTTAATAAACATATAGAGAACACTTCTGTGTGGTCAACAGGTGCAATCGCTCAGGCCAGCCTGAGGAATGAATGAAGTAGGTGAGGTGAGAATGGAACAACGGAATGCGGTATCAGGGAAAACGGCAGTGGGCTGGGTTTAAATCTAGATTACCTTAGTAAGACGCAATAATTTTTTTCAAATACACTGCTATCGCACGGGGGGTCGTTTCTGGTTCTGTTCTATATTTTGTTATGCCTAGGGTGCCACTGCATGTGTTTCTGGGCATGTGGATCCGGGTACTCCTGTCTCAAGGCCGTGACTTCGCCCGTGCGCAGCGAGGCTCACACCCCCAATTTACTCTCAGTGGTGGACACGCTGACGTCGTCCCAAGTGCTCCCTTAGCTCGCACAGGTCGTTATGTCCCCTCGTCGCCTCACCAGGGTGGGGGGAGTAGTTCGCGGCTTGAGGAGTCCTGCCGCGCTTGGGACGTTTTTGCGGGGAGCCGGCTCCGGGTGACGCGCAGCGATGCGGAACGCGGCAGTCGAGCTTCAGACCTGGACCAGGCAAGTCGTGTGTCGCGCCTCACAAGTGAACAGTTCCGCCGGGAACTGAGCAGCTCCGCCCGCTCCGGGCCACCACCTCTACCGATCCAGCTCCCTGCCAGCCACGTGGCTACGTCACGACCCCGAGGATCTCCGCTCTACCTGTGAACTGGCCCACAGGGTCTAAACTTAGGCCAGTTGGCGCCCTCAGCGACGGCAACATCGTAGCAGGGACCGGTAGGGCGTCAACGCATTATTTATATTAAAAAATAAATAAATTAGGCCCTTGAAGGTGGCCCACACACCTCAGTCTTCCTGACGTTGCACGTGATCACGCTCACGAAAGAAGAATTTTTTTTTCCAATTTCATTGTTTTATTCACGATATACGTCCGCTCTCCTTCCACATCATTTTACACAGTTAAAAAGCCGGTGGCATGAATCAGTTTAAGATCTGGTCCAGGGCAACACGTGTGCTGGACAGAATTAAAGTTTGTAGAGCATGACCAAAAAAATCAAATAATGAGTAAAATAATAATTACGTAGAGCATAAAGCAGTCCACTACCCGAAGTAAAGTCCTGAAGTTACGTGAAAGTGATTATATAATTTAAGCAAACAGATGGACATGGATCAAAGAATTACGAAGCTGAAGATGACGACTGAGTGGAGTTTCTTACCTCGGGGTGAGGCGGCAACAGACTGCCTCCTCCCAGCACGCCCTAGAGGCAGGTCACCGGCCAGATTCCGGCTGTTGACCATTACAAACATTTGGAAAAGCACGCCACCGGGAAAAGTAATGACTACACACAGAACTCACATTTAGCCCAATGGCTGTAAACAATAGTATTAATATCCTATTCAAAACAAACTAAAAATATTAATTAAGTCCTGCTTCCGGACTGCTCGACAATGTTCGGGTTTCTGAATATTTACTACATTATAATTCATTTAAGTGGTCACTCCATCTGCTAAAAACGCAAAGAAAAAATAAACAAGTTACATATCAATTGATGTACTTAATTTACAGGTACGAAGCACTGAGATTACTGTGCCCTCCAGCGGTACACATACACACGCACAAACTTGGCGGGCGGTTTGGAACAGAGGGTGATGGTGGCAGGAGAAGGGATCTGAAGCAGCGAGGCACATTAGGCTTAAAGGAGGGCATAGCCCTGGATGACTTCAACACCATCATGACATCCTTTAAATAGGGGTCTACAAGTACTCAAAAAATATTTGGTATTCGTGAATACATAGTTTAGTATTCTATATTCATGAATAATTTTATATTCGATTCAGCTTTTCAAATTGAATATTTTTTCAAATTATTTGTTACCAGTATATGGTCCGTGCCATGTTGGGACACATTCATGAAAGAAAAATTATTGCAAAAAAAATGTAAAACATATGAGGCTAAGATGATTTATTGAGAAATTTAGATTAGTACTGCAACAATATTCACACATTATTTTTTATATTTAACAAAAAGTCATTGATTATTATTTAAAATTATTAATAATATTTTATTTTATGTATGCAGCCAGATAACAAAACAACTTTCAAACATAATATTTACCTACTGTATTAAGAAAATCCATTGCCAGGTTTTTTTTTTTAAATATCCTTTATTTTACAGCTCTTTGTAATTGTTCTATGTATATTAGTCTCTTTTTTTATTTTAATGTATTTTCAATCCACTTTTCTTGGTCTTCTGTGAAATATGTGGGGAAAAAATAAAAATTTCTGTGTAAGTTAAATATTTATAGGGAAAATATTCAATATTCATGAATATCATGATATTTGATTCTAAATTGTTTGAAATGAAAAAAACAAAACCTTATTTGCAGAAACCTACCTTTAAACAACTATATGATTGAAATTATTGTGTGTGCATTAGTAGTTTGTCGAGTAAAATAAATGAGAACTGCTAGTGTGCAACGACGACAACCTTCAGCAAAAAATTTTTGCCTTTTTGTGCAGGAACATAATCTTTGCGTGGGTGGTAACGCTCCCGCTGGCCGCCGGCCTGAGCGCCGCGATCATGGCCACCCTGCAAGCCGTGGTCTTGTAGACGAGCCCGTCCCTCGCCCCCCTGGGGCCCGCCTCGCCGCAGCGAGGACTCCCCGCGCTGCAGCCAGCAGACCTTTTACCATTTGTGTGTGTGAGTCCGTGCTTTCTGGTCACGCAGTCTCTACCTTTTCACGTCATTTCTGTCCTGTTGCGTATCACTAGGGACAAGATCATACAGTGGATTGCGGTAGAACCGAAATAACGCCACGAAGCAAAGTCGATAGGTACACTGAATAGCACCAAAATTCAAGTTATTACACCACGAAGCACCAAAATGCAATTAAAATCACAAAATTAATCTGCATTTTCAATCAGAACTTAATTCTAGTGACAAATAACTAAATATTAAATTTAATGACAGGGCCGGCCCGTCCATATAGGCGAACCAGGCAACCGCCCAGGGCGCCAAGTAGCTGGGGGTGGCGTGGCACAATACATAACAGCTGATATAATATGTTTAACGATTATTGAAACTAGATTAAAAAGGAATTTTGTAACAGTTTAGAATGTTTATATTGATATAAGTAATAATTTTAAGTCCACGGTGATGGTAATAAGTAAAAAAGTAAAAAAAAAACACAAGCCTGCTTACATTTGATTGTTGACAAAATCTTAGGCTTACGTGATGTACATTAGTAAAATTTAATTTAAAAAATATTGGGATCAGGTTACTTTTTCTAATCTTGTAACTGTTATTAGTTACTCATTTTTACATTACGACTATAGAACATTTATCGAACACAGAAATACTAAACATATTTATT
The DNA here is from genome assembly GCF_032445375.1 of Bacillus rossius redtenbacheri. NCBI lineage: Eukaryota > Metazoa > Arthropoda > Insecta > Phasmatodea > Bacillidae > Bacillus > Bacillus rossius. Next base: position 57,138,163 of record NC_086333.1, read on the forward strand.
TTATTTATTCCGTTAAGTTAGACATGCTTATTACAAATCATTATAGTCAAAAAGTGTATCATGTATCAGTCAAAATGACACTGTTTTGGAGATATTAGTACTATGGAACATTCAAGTTTCATATTTGTTCCATAATATGCAATTTTTTTTAATAAAGAGATTTCATTAATAAACAATAACACCATTTATTTATATATTTTTTTAATCAGCCAGAAAATAAAACTATAATATTGTGTCTTTACATTAAATGTTTAACTACTTGATACTGTCTGAAACTAGGCTCTTTTGGTTTTAGTTGTTTATTAAGATAGGAACCAAAAACACCAAATTGGTTTCAACAGCTTTAATGCCACATGATTTTTCATTGATTAGTATTGAAAATTTTCCTTCATTTTAAGCAGAGATCAAACTTCATGAGATTTGCAAAGATCATACATAACACGGTGCCTGTTGACAGTATAAGTCATTCCTGAAAATTTTTTCAGTATTAAATGTACGTAATTGACTTCACAAGGAAAACTATTTGTAGTAGTCAGTCACAATTATTTTCAGGCATCACATTAAACGATTAAACTACAAACTAATTTAACAAAACCAAATTTTGAAAACTAAACTGCATAGATATAGAAAATGGTATGACCTAAAATCTTTTAATAAACAAGTAGCATCTTTAGAGTCCATTCTTTGCTTTTCCTTAGGTAATCCAACAGAAAACCATCACAGCCTATGTATAATTATGAGGACTGCAAGCATTTCAAACATTAGGAATAATTTATATTTATTTACTTATACCAACACTTACCATGAAATATGAAACATTATTTGGCCAATTACATCAATTACATTTTGCTTAAGATGGAATGTGACTAAAATTGGAACCCTGAAAAATGTGGAAAATGCACATCACCCGTTGGAAAAAGATGCATCAAATTAATTTATTATATTAATTTAATTACTGAGTAAAATAATAAGCCTTGCAGATGGGGCCATTGAGTAAATTAGCAAACACAACTTAACCTAACATATGTTTACAAGGAAATAGAGGTTGATTACAAACACAAAGTTCATATTTTAATAGGTAGGCATGTTCTGATCAAAATTATGTGTTGTTTTGTTGAAAATAAATATAGTATAATAAATATCAGTATCAAAATAATTTAAAAAGCAGGACTGTGAATCAGTTTTACATGTTGGTCCTAACAAAATTTTTTCTCCTGCTTTCGAGAAAACAAATTTTTGGTAGGGAAATAGTCATTCGAACAAGTCAGCGTGTTTCTTTTAAAGTTACATGCCACAAGTCTAAATACATATAAATTCTTATTAATGCTATAATTATCAAATTTAAAAAAAATTTTTGCACCATATGTATCTTACATTATGTGTGATAAATCCTGTGATATTTTTGGCCTAAATAAAGAGACATTTATATTGATTGAATGATAGTATTTTAACACACAACCATTACTGTCACTGCAGATACAATAATTCTTAATAGATCATGCAAAATATATATTTTAAAAAAACACAGCATGTGTTACCTTTTCAAACACATTATTTATAGAGGAATAGTACATTATGTTAGCAAAGTAATTTTTCAAATATTTTTTTTTTAAATGATACATGTCCATGATTAAATATAGCTAACTCAATCTGGCTGAAAACATAATTTCCAAGAATTCAAAGCAGCTTAAATATTGTAATAAATTTTTTATGTTTGCACAGTGGGGCAGGAGAGCTGGAAAGTGGAGATTTGTTTGTAATTAAGTAACTTTTATTTTGCTTTTCCACAGAAATATACTCTATGAGTAAACAAGTAACTGTACGAGAGTATAGGTGAAAGTGGAGAGTCTAGTAAGCATTATGCTTCTAAAGGTACAGCAGTCGATTCAACAGCTGTAGCTTAAAAAACACCCACACGGGTAGCACATTTAGTATCAAGTGTTTACCCAGCTGCGGAGTTACGTTAGTTACAGTTCACGTAATTCGGGAAGTGTTACTGCATACTATACGTACATACACACAAATGGTAAATATTAGTTACATTAATTTTGTCATTTGAAATACTAAATTATAGTTCACCTACTACTTTACATGAGCTTTTTTTTTAATTTAATTTTTTTTTTTGGTTGAATCATGTTCAAAGAACCCTGTCTTTTCTTGTGCTACATGCGTTGTGCTTAGCGAGGTGGAGCTCATAGCAATGCGAAGACGGAACACTTAAGGCCGCCAGCCTGCAAGACATTTTTGTGTGTGATCGTGTGTGTGTGTGTGTGTGCCAATTACTTCCTCAAGTGTATGGTGTGACTTGGCTGAAACTGTGCTCCAGGGATAAAGAAGTTCATCACTTAAACATTCCTTCAGTGAAAAAAAAAAATATTGTTTTTTGTTCTGTTTTGTGAAATTTAATCTAGGGATGAATAACGGTGGTTTCTTGGCACCTCACGGCTATCGGGAACACTCATCAGATGAATTTCGTGTCAGGCAAAGATAATTTGGAACATACCACAAGATACATGCTGACAATTTGATGAAATTTTTCACTCCTGCTTCAAGTAAACAAGCAATATACTGTAACAAATAATTCATCCCTAGTTTAGATACGTTACTTAACATTGTCTTCCACTGGGGAAAATGCTTGTTGCTGCGACTTTTAATTTTCTGGACATGTGTTTACTATTTAACATTTTTCTTTAAATGTGCATTTTAATTTTTAGTGTTACTATTATTCTCAGATGAGTGAGAATTCGACAGAATCTATTTTATGATATGACGTGTTTGAAGTGTTAAGAGTGATGTGCTGTTAGCCACTTAGTGGTTATTGCTGTGATTACTTTGATCCAGGTCATTAAGTTTAAGATCATACATCAGTCTTCAAAAGCATGATAGTGAATACACAATTTTGTTCGCATGAACAACAGTCTTTACCATCATGTTTCAGCTTTGTGACACAAAATGGATATCATGTGTAACAAAGAGTTACTGGTTGTTATGTTTTGATATAGCAAAACATAAATTCCTTGTTTTTTAATACAAATATTTATTCACTGATGAGCATAAATGTGCTCTTGTTTTTTTGGTGCTTTTTATACAGTAGATAATACACAGGCAAAATATTCTTAGTAAATATTTTATATATCTTTCACATTATAGATTGGTTAGAGGAATACAAAAATTATTATCATGATTTAAACAATTTACAGCAATGTAAATTTATGAATACTTCAACTCAATAAACAAATAGCTTCAGAAGTCATTAAAAAATAATCTTAGCAATATAATAATTTAAAACTAACTAAAAACTAACGTTACCATAATTTTCTTTACGTCTGCTTAAAAATTAATACAGTTGAGTAAATATAAATAACAACTTTAGTGTAACTAAGTCGTTAAACATCTGTTGTATGCGGACATTTGATAAATAAGCTGTAAATCAATTTTCCTTTTTACTTGGGTCGAACAAAACAAATTATTAATAATTTTGTGTACAAAGTGAAAAATATATTTTTTTTTTTTTAGCTTACATTAATGGTCATTCATGTAATGAAAGTTTCTTAGTTTTTACTCATGTATTATTTTTGTTCTGTTTCTTGAGATCTATAATTAGACTTGCAGATGGGTTCAAGTCACATTTTTGAGAACCGAATTGGAGATTCAGATTTGGAAGAAAAAAAAATAGAATTGGACTCATCAGCTCATCACTAATAATTAAAATTATAGCATGCCCAAGACTGAGTTCTTAATGCAGCTAACATAAGCAATCATGCACTTGGATGACAGGAAGCTCACGCTTGCATCGGCACGTCTGTTTGGTTCTTGTTTGTAAATTGAGTCTTTCATAAGTCAGTTTACTGATTTTATAAAAAGTTTTTATACATTTATGTACTTCTCAAAATAGTTATAACAACTTGACAATTAAAACTTTAAACTATTTTTTTTAATTTTTATATGTTTATAGGATCACTATTTCAAGCTAATAATTTTCCACTTCATAGAAGACTCCATGAGGAATTAAAAAAAAAAGTTTAACTGTCATAAAAATATTAACAATTGTTTGTGTGTTATCTACTGCTGTTATTCTTAGTTATAACTTAGTCCATAGTTTAATAAAGTAATCACTTGAAATGTGAGGGGAATAGAATGAAAAGCTCAATATTTTTGTACTAAAGAGAACACTGAGAGGTGAGGTTTACTAAGTAAGTTTGAAGAGAAGACAATTTATGCTATGCCATAGCAGCTATGGATAACGTGTTTTCAGTACGTAGGTGTGAATTTAATGTAAGGATTTGAAGAGGCCATTACGCAGTGCACATTAGTTAAGTTCTGGTGTGCTTTAGTAGTGACTGAGACTAAATTAGGCCTTCTGTTTGTAGTACTTACTTGTAGTTTGTATTAAAACCACCAAATGGTCAAGGATGAAATTTATATAAGTTTTACTTAAGTAGTAAGTGCCAAATGGATTTTAAGTTTATTTCAAAATCTATAGTCCTGTACAAATGCATTTTTTTTAACTACCAGGACATATTTAAATTTTGTACAAAAATAATTTAATTTTTATACTTATAATGTTATAATGTATCAAAATATAATTCATTATTTTGCACACCAAACAAATGTTTTAGAAAAAAAAAAATTTCCCGTATTACTGTTAATTATTTTTATCTTGCACAGGCATTATTCATTCATGAAAATTGTTGATCGTTGTTAAGCATATTTGGCTGAATTATAATTCAGTAATAGCCCTTCCTTGCTGGTTTTTAAAAATTGTACATACATACATATATTAGTCCCAATCTTGAAACATTTTCCCTTGTTAACTTGTACCCAAAGAATATCCAATGTTGAACTGTGTACAGAAGTTTGTTGCATATGTTTTGTGTTGTCTGCACGGTAGTTCCACGTGGTGGAACACGCATTAGGATCACCATATTGATATTGTCTTTATCTGCAGAAGTAATGTAATTTGTCAATTACTGTATAGTCAAGCACACATTTGTTCATGATTGAATTTCCACTGAGAAGACTGGCTACAGATCATTGCACATGCTGTTGGCTCTTTCCTTTATTGTTCTGGGGTTTGTGCAACACAGCAAAAATGATTGAAGTTTAAATTACTGTAGACAATCACTCAATATTTTTTGCCGATGCACAACCCAAATTACATTAGTTTCTTCGATGGAAAATGAAATTAATGGGTTCAACGTCTCGTTGCCATTGCAGTCATTAGAGACAGTGAGATGAGAATGGACCACTGACAGAATGAAGGGGTGGGGTGAACAAGAATACCCTGAGAAAGCCCACCTGCTGACAGCAACATCAGCCATGTTTCCCATTTGTAAATAATCTGGGCTTGACCCTGCCTGGAATCAAACCTGATTTTGAGGGAGGCGAGTGATCCCTTTTATACGTTGGAAACATACCGGTATTTTTATTTAGTTAGGTATTTTTAGGTTAGGTACAATAAATTGTTTAAACATTATTTACACTACCTACTGATTGTGTTTCATTGAAGTTGTTATTCTGGAGACTGATAATGAGGAAAATTATGTTGGGACATGTAGTGATCTGTGTGAAAGAGAGATACTGTATTGTGGTGTGAATAGGCAGTGTGTACATACTTCCCATAAAACTGGAATTGTAAAAATCTTGCTCACAGACCACACTAGCTATTTTCCACGGGTAAACAGACATTTGGCAACCATGATTCTGAATACATAGGGACTTATATTCATCTTACAAACTTTGTTTCCCAAAATTATTTTCTGGGAGGACTTATCCGTGATCCAAACCATAGTTTCAAGTGAAATTCCTGCAATACGAAACCAACGTTTTTCTTAGGTTAATACCAAAGTCTGTTCTGACTCATTAAGTTTATTTTTAAAATACTACCTTACTCATGTTGCGGCAAGCCCTTTTCAAGTAGCAGTAGATCTAAATACTCTAAAGTTTTCTTTTTTTAAATTATTTTTATAACTACTTAATAATATATGTTGCGTAAGAATAGTAATTTTATATATTGTTCAAAATTATTAGGAAAATTATTTACAATTAAGTTACTTAATTTATTCTACTGCCCAAGGGCTTTATTTTTGGCACAAACCCATGAGAACAGTAAAAGACATGGCTACCATCGCTTTATAAGCATATAAAAACTTTATTCATCACTGTGGGTAGTTACGATGAGCAGCGTGGTGGAATTCCATGTGTTTATGAACCTTAATGAAAAATATAGTATTGTTGTTTTAATAAGCAACCTTGCCATAGGTACCTTATAAATTTTTTGGTACCAAATTTTTATAGATTGATTTAGATTTTTATATTTTATATTTTTGTTAAAAATAGTTGATATCTTGTTATCATTGGAGGGACAATCACAGCTTGGTAATTAAATTGTAAAATGCAAGAAAACTGCCAGAGGAAATGGATTTCATAAACTAGTGGGTATAAGTTAAAACAAGGAAGTTGAGTGTCAGTTTTACCAGTAGTTAGTTTTTCGTTTCATGAAATTTTTTTATATTTTATCTTTTTCATGATTGTATTTCAGTAGTTACATTATGTGGTAGTTTTTAAAATCAGTTTTTTTTAGCATTCTTCGACTAAATAAACCGGTTATTTTCACGTCAGATTACACATTTTCTTTCTGTAGCCATTATTTTTCAATGAAGTTTTATTCTACTTGTTTTTTCCAAGAAATTTCATAAGTGTTGAATAATGTAATTTTTTACTCTCACCTGTTATAGTCGATGAAATCTAGAATCAGAAAATATTTGTAATACGTATACTCTTTTCCTACATATGTTGTACCGACAACCTCTGCCTGTAGAATTACATTAGTTCAAAGAAAACATTTCCTCGGCTGTACCTAGTTAACACACATTTCTCACTTGTAACAACATTTAGCATCGTGCCACAACTACCTGGTAATTTGTGTGTTTAGACGGTGTTAGCTGTCACATTGTCGGTTGTTTTACCAGATAATAAACTATGTGTTTGTTGTTTGAGGATACAGTAATGGAAACAGTGTATTAGACATCTATTAAATGTTCCCTATGGTTGACAGTTATGATGCAACTTGCAGAGCTTTGAGTTCACTGCGTTTGGTTTACTGGGGTTTGGAAAAATGTTAGTCATAAAATGTGTTGGTAAAGCTCATTAAAAACAGTAATTTAATGAATTCCTGTAAAAAGGAAAAAAAAGTGTTTACAATAAATTGTTTAAACATTAGTTACAGAACTGATTGTGTTTCATTGAAGCCGTTATTCTGGAGTCCGATAACGAGGATAATTATGTTTCTGGGATGTGTAGTGATCTGTGTGAAAGAGAGATACTGTATTTTGGTGTGTATAGGCAGTGTGTACGTCCAGGCAGTAAAACCTTTCTGATCCCATAAAAAACTGGAAATGTATATATCTTGCTCAGAAGCAGCATTAGGTATTTTTCACAAGTAAACAGACATTTGGCAACCATATGCTCATACAGCGATCACACAAATTTTTTTGGCAACAGCACAGTTCAATATGAGTGATGTCAATATTGTGAACCTCTTTATAACAAACATTGAAAAATGTATCCAACACAAGGCATTTTCGACTTTACGTAAACATTTTTCTTCTATTTGGGAGTACAGAAATAAATAGTAGAAAATCCAATGCCATTGATCGAAATCATCGAGAAGCTGTTCCTCATAGTCGTAGGGCTCGATGTGTCGCCTCCGTTTCTCCACCCCTGAATCTCCTTTTTCTTTCATTGAACCTTTACGTGTGCATCTGGCCTGTAATTGGTTCCCCCCAGCCTTCTATTATCAGCTTCTCCGTGTGCTCTGTAAAAGGGCATTGTTTCGTGTGAGCGATGATGGGTAAAGAATCTTTACAAAGATCTAACTACCAAGCATAATGGTGATGCATTAAAAAATGTTACTTAATAAATATTTAAGATGAAGTACAATTTGCAATTCTCAAGAGGGAAAATTGTTTGAAGACAGTAAATTTGTTGTAGCTTAATTTATCTCATACCATTTTCATAATTGAACTTGCTACTCTCTTAAAATTGACAGATAAAGTAAAGAAAAATGAACGAACAAACACAACTCAGTGCTAATTATCCCATTAATTCATTCTGCTCATTACATATTAGTATGATCTCAGATTCTGATTTTACAAAAGAAAAACAGTTAATTAAATAAAACTACATGAAAATTTGTATTTATGAGAATTTAATAACATAGAGTTTTAAAAATTTAATAGACAAAAATAATGGTACATCTAGAAATTTGTGTTTTGTAGCCATAAAAAGTGTGTTTAAAATGAATGAGATGTTGCTGTGAGAGAGAATGTGAGAAGAAGAGCGTCACTGGGCTGGCTGTGCCTGCTCCTCGCACGGATCCACGCACGGATCCTCGCAGGCTCTCTCCGGGCCGCACTCCTCGACTTCCGCCGGCACCAGCCCCTGGCGCTGCACGTAGCTGCGGATGTTGCTGAAGACCAAGGGCGGGAACTTCTCCTGATTGGCCTCCATGTAGTGGTAGACCATCAGGTCGGCACCGGTCACGATGAACCGGTGCTGGAAGACGACCAGCACGGCGCCTGAAGACACGGTGATCACCCCCGCGCGAATACACTCCTGCTGCCGAGTGTCTTTGATCGGTAGAGACAAGATTTTATGGTGTTAGGTATTTTTAGTCCAATTTTGTTTTTGAAACAGAAGTTTATTAAAGTTATTTTTTTTATAAATTCTGTTTTGTAAAACTTATTTCATAAAAATGTTGAATGTGGACATGCTCCATTTTTTATAATAAAATTATACGTATTATTTTTGTTCAAGACAAGTATATTCAGATGAATAAAAAAAAAATCGGCAAAAATTTGTACTTTAAAAAAAATTCAGTAAGACACGCATAATCAAATTAAATTAATCTATGCCCTTTGGTACAAACTTTAGATGTTCCTTGAATTTGAAACCTTAAAAGATAACTCTCTTTGTGATTTGAACTAAGTTTTGTTTAAATGCTGCTATAGTTTCATGATTTAACTTGCGTATTTGGTGCTCTATAGTTTATTAACTTGCACTTCAGTACTACACATGCTTTTCAGTGTTATTTTGGTTTTATCGCAATTCACCATATAATCTTGTCATTACTAATCAATCTATGGTTCAACACATTCTGTTCTCTAGCAGTCTAGTACCAACTGAGTCGCTTGCGTTCAAATTTTTCCCGGTTGATTATGGCTGTTGACCTTGGCCGCCAGGTTTTTAGTTCACTTAAGGCCCTGTCACACTGTCAAATTTCCAATTCCAACACCTCCCAATATCTTGTGTCAAAGTTATAGAGTTATAACATCACCAGAAAACATCACAAACACAGCCATGTTTGTTTGACAAGTAGAGTGACTTGATTTTCCATCAAATATTGTGCATTTAGGACTGGTTCTAATATCTGCTGATGCAATCAAGCCAATCAAATTCATGCCTACTGCAAACGGAAATGACATCTGTTTCGTCACAACAATCCTTAATGGCGAAGAGCATGTGGCTATCAAAGAGGTTATAAAAGTTAAATACAGTATAACTACAATTATCCATACTACAGCTACCCGGATTGCCAAATATCCATTTTGCTTCAAGAAAACAAAACTTAATTTTACTAAACCAAAGAGTTATTAGTTGTTACTGTACGATCAGTTATGCACGCTTTGTTGGGCTCTTCTAATAGTGAGTGTACAGTAGCAGCTAATGCATACACAGACGATGAGTCATCAATCAAGCGAGCACTGTTTGTTTTGTCAGTGGCAGCTGCCAGTCAGTTGGTCTGTGTCCTTCACCCAGACTGGTTTGTCGCTACTTGTTCCGTCTTCCGAGTACGTTTTTGTTTTTTGCGGGTGTTTCATTTTTCTGTGCATTATGTCTATTAAAGTTACTTAATGAATAAAACTGAGAAAATATACTTAAATATGTTTTATATTAAAGTAACAAACTATTGCACAGCAAGAATACACAACAGTCATAGACATCTAAACAAAAATATGTAACACAATTGAGGGCTGATCGCGCATTGCCGGTGATTTCGAGATGTTAACTATGGGCGCCACCACGTGGAAGGGCACGTGGACCCGGCGGAGTCTCTCACTCAGGGCGTGACGTAGCCCAAGTGGGGACGAGTTACCAGCCCTTTCTATCCTAGCTACCCAGACCTGGCCCGCTCTAGGCGTCGGGCACGCCACACTCCTAGACTCACTCACCACGTGATTAAATAAGTACTCACTTTATATTTATTCTCCAGATTTAATTTCACTAACACGTCTCTCTACACGCCCGTTACACGTTACACATTACACGGTTAAAAAGCCTGAGGCACGAATCGGTTTAGGTGAGGGCATGGTCCACACACGTGGCCATGCTGCAAAGTATACTTATTACACGGTGATGAAAAAAAACTCGACTGAGACAATTAATCAATTAAACAGCCCGCTGACCGAGAGCTGCCCCGAGGATGACGAACGAAAGCGATTTAAAAAGAATTAACGATACAGAAATTACTTGGTCAGTGATGAACAAAGGTTGAGGTCCCCGGGGTGCTGGCGCGTCTGCTCTCGGTCAGTGATGAAGATGGACTGGGGCTGAGCTCATCGCTCGCAGGTGGCAACATGGCGCCCTTCGCGCCAACACAATTACCGTTACTGTATTCTACGACTCCGTGCCCCGGCGAAAGTTGAGTAAATTACAGATAAACATTAAAAATATATAAAAATTACTGACAATGGAAAGTTTGTTACTATTTACTTATTTAATGATAATTCATATAAAAGCATTCCTATCCTCGTCCAAGTCCGTGCCTGTTCGGGTCCGCCCGGGCAACGTCTATAGTTATTTAAGGTAACTTATTTAAATTAAAGAAACACAAGTAAACTACACAGCACTGGGGCGAAGACGAATGAAAACAAAAAGGGTTTACAAATAATATTAAAACGTAGCAAATTAGGGGTGCGGCGCACTGCAGCTAAGCGCCCTCTTGCCGGGCTAGACACACACGCACACACGCACGCACGAGCGGGAGGTTTGAACTGAAACGGTGGTTGGGCGGTGTCATATCGGGCTCAAAGGGGCCGCAGGCCCGGACGACGTCAATTGCCCCCTCCGAAAGTAGGCCGATATGACAGCGCCGTTTGACAGATGGTTGGGGGGCGTTGCCTGTGGTGTTTACGTCGCGCACTCCCACGTGGCAATGTTGATGTTTGTGCGGGCAGGTGGCAATGTTGACATGACGGACGGACAAGCAATGTTTACACGATGGAAGGGCGAGCAATGTTTACATGATGGCGGCGAGCAATGTTTACAAAATGACAGTTGAGCAATATTTACACTATGGAGGACGATACACACGGACAGAATGGGCGCTGGCTGACTAACCTTGTGGGTGGTGACCCACCAGTTGTCCCGAGCCCCAAATCTGCGTCAGCTGCGGCTGCGGCGGCTGCTGCGTGTGATAGCGTGGCGGTGGCCAGGGCGCCGGCCGGCAGGGGCGGCGGCGGCCAAGGTCAGGCGGCTCGTGGCAGGCGGGCAGCAAGCGCGGGCGGCGCTCGGCACGGCCCGGCTCAGCCTCGCCGACAGGCGGGCGCTTCGCGGCCCGTCGTGACAGACGGGTGACAGGTGTCGAAGTCCGGGTGGTGGTCACGTTCGGTGGTGGGACGGTCGGGCGTCCCGGCGTCGTGGCGTCGACCTGCATCGCGACAGGCGGATGTAGGGAGCTCAGGCGACTCTTCACGGTGCGGCGTCCCAATGTTGCCAACTTGCGACATTTTTGTGGCGTCTCGGGCGGCAGGGCACTTGACCGGTGTTCCGGTACTGCGGCATTCGGCGTCGGAATCGGGCGTCGTGGCGTCTCGGTCGTTTCTGGCGTCGCGTCAGGTGGGCCTGTAGGCGGCGTCCGCGTCGGCGTCGCGCGCGTCCTTCTCTTTCGGTCCGGTTCATCCGTCTGTGCCTCGAAACCAGGCGGGCACAGAGGAGCAAATCCAGGCGGCGGGGCGGCGCTCAGGCGTCTCGGCGTCATGGCCCTGGACATCGTGTCGCAAAGCGTCCTGTTTGCGACTGCGCACTCTGGTAGCGGTGACGACGGCCGGATGACGTCGAAGCCAGGTGGTGGCGACAAGGTGACACGAAGCGTCGGCGTCGAATCTGGTGGCGTCCGTGGCGAGTCGTGTGGCGGAGACGATGCGGGTTTCGCCGGAAATGACCTTGGTGGCGTCGGGACGGCGGTTCGGTGCGGTGGCGAGGTCATTCCGGCGTCGGGAGGTGTCTCCGACACGAGGCGGGTGCTGGACGGCGTGGCAGACTGCGGTGGGACGGTCGTTGTCGGGCGTCGCTCGGTTGGCTTCGGCGAGTCAAGCGTCATCATAGTCGGGATGAGTGGCGTCAGGTCGGCGAAACGAGGTCTTGCTGGCGATGATGCGTTTGGACCAGCGTCGGGAGACGTCAGGTCGACGAGAGGTGCCGAGGTTGGCGGCTCCAGGACAGGAGGTGGCGGAAGCGGAATTGTCGGCGTCGGGACGGCGAGCGTCGGCGTCGGGATAAGTGGCGTCGGGTCGACGAAACGCAGTGTGGCAGGCGGCGGCGGGATCGGACTTGTGTCGGGAGACGTCAAGTCGATGAGCGTCGGCACGGCGGGCGTCGGGACGGCGGGCGTCGGCGTCGGGACGACGGGCGTGGGCGTCAGGACGACGGGCGTCTTTGTCAGAGCGGTAGGCGTCGGTAACGTAACACGTGGCGGTGCGGGTGACGTCAGGACGTACCTTCGTGGTGCTGGGGTCGGCGTCGTGCGTGAGGAGTCGGCTTGGTGCGGCGGTGACGTTCCGGCAACGGGCGGCGTCCTTGGCACGGGCTGCGTCGGCGAGTCGAGCAGCGTCTTTTCCGGCGTGGTTGGCGTCGGCGTGAGCGGAGTAGTTTTCGGCGTGGTTGGCGTCGGCGTGAGCGGCGTCTTTTTCGGCGTGAGTGGTGTCGGCGTGATCGGAGTCGGTGTCGGCGTGAGCGGCGTCGGCGTTTCGGGAAGCGTCGAGGCGTGTCGTGGAGGATTTTCCAGCGTCTCTGCCTCGTACTGCGCCTGGGTGGCTAGGTAGGCAGTGCACCGTGCGCACGTGAAGGTAAAAAACTTGCGCAGTACGGTCCATTCACGTTCGCCGATACAGCCACGATGCCACAGGCCGGCACATTCCTGGCAGCGGTATCCCTCGCTACTACCTCCGGGACACGACCTAGCTCCACATTTCGTCACGCCGTGTATGCGGTACTCCGTACAGTAGCCACACTCGTATCCGGCGGCGGTCCTGCCATACAAGTCCCAACTCGGGCAGGGAAAGTAACACCCGATACACTCGTCCGGATACGGATACATGTCTACGCACGTGGTACTCTACACGCGAACAGTCCTCACGAACACATCAGCACTGTGTTACTTACTGCGCTCGGAGTCCGTTGTTTGTGCGCGGATTCCTGGAAGCGTGCGCTTGGCTGATCACGTGGCCGGCGCGCCAGAGTCCCGCTATGCGCTCCGCGCGAACAATAGTTCCAGCGCGAACTTTAGTTCCGCGCGCTCCGCGTAACAACCGCCTATCTCACACGCTCGTACAGGTCTGGTTTTCGCGGAAGATGTAACTCGCCCCACGCTCTTGGGCGCCATTTGAGGGCTGATCGCGCATTGCCGGTGATTTCGAGATGTTAACTATGGGCGCCACCACGTGGAAGGGCACGTGGACCCGGCGGAGTCTCTCACTCAGGGCGTGACGTAGCCCAAGTGGGGACGAGTTACCAGCCCTTTCTATCCTAGCTACCCAGACCTGGCCCGCTCTAGGCGTCGGGCACGCCACACTCCTAGACTCACTCACCACGTGATTAAATAAGTACTCACTTTATATTTATTCTCCAGATTTAATTTCACTAACACGTCTCTCTACACGCCCGTTACACGTTACACATTACACGGTTAAAAAGCCTGAGGCACGAATCGGTTTAGGTGAGGGCATGGTCCACACACGTGGCCATGCTGCAAAGTATACTTATTACACGGTGATGAAAAAAAACTCGACTGAGACAATTAATCAATTAAACAGCCCGCTGACCGAGAGCTGCCCCGAGGATGACGAACGAAAGCGATTTAAAAAGAATTAACGATACAGAAATTACTTGGTCAGTGATGAACAAAGGTTGAGGTCCCCGGGGTGCTGGCGCGTCTGCTCTCGGTCAGTGATGAAGATGGACTGGGGCTGAGCTCATCGCTCGCAGGTGGCAACATGGCGCCCTTCGCGCCAACACAATTACCGTTACTGTATTCTACGACTCCGTGCCCCGGCGAAAGTTGAGTAAATTACAGATAAACATTAAAAATATATAAAAATTACTGACAATGGAAAGTTTGTTACTATTTACTTATTTAATGATAATTCATATAAAAGCATTCCTATCCTCGTCCAAGTCCGTGCCTGTTCGGGTCCGCCCGGGCAACGTCTATAGTTATTTAAGGTAACTTATTTAAATTAAAGAAACACAAGTAAACTACACAGCACTGGGGCGAAGACGAATGAAAACAAAAAGGGTTTACAAATAATATTAAAACGTAGCAAATTAGGGGTGCGGCGCACTGCAGCTAAGCGCCCTCTTGCCGGGCTAGACACACACGCACACACGCACGCACGAGCGGGAGGTTTGAACTGAAACGGTGGTTGGGCGGTGTCATATCGGGCTCAAAGGGGCCGCAGGCCCGGACGACGTCACAATGGGCAACGACAACGTGGCCTTCAACCAAGATCAAAATTTTCCTTTTCTTTTTTAACACTCCCACTAAAATTTTACATCATGAGAGCAAAAAATATTTTACACTTAAACATTACACTATTACAGCGTATTCATTATTATTGTTCTCTTAGAAAGAAAAAAGGTTGAGTGGGCAATGGCTTTGTTAATATATCAGCAAGCTGATTCTTACTTGGGACATAGGATATATTTATTAAACCATTCTCAACTTTTTTTTTTCTCGGATAAAATTGTCTTTGATATCTATATGTTTGGTTCGTTTGTGAAAAACTGGGTTATTAATTAACTTAATGGCACTCTGATTGTCAACATATAGCTTAATACAATCATATTTTTCATCCAAGTCCAATAACAATTGCTGTAAACATAGTATTTCCTTTGCAGACTCGCAGGCTGCAACAAAATCTGCTTCGGTGGTAGAGAGAGCAATGGTCTTTTGCTTTTGGCTTAACCAAGTTACTGGCCCACCATTCATTAAGAATATATATCCAGTAGTGGACTTTCGAGTATCAACATCGCCTGCAAAATCAGCATCGGAGTACCCGATAAGATCATTGCTTTCTCCATACCTTGTGGTAGGGGAAAACATTTGCTGGTAATCAATACCAGGGACTTGATTGAACCCTCGTGCACATAATCGAGCCTTGTAACGATTTACTTTTCCATCGTCACCCCTCTTAATGGAAAATACCCACTTGGCTGTAAGTGTTCTCTGTCCAGCTCGCTTCACTGTGGTCCAAGTCTGATTTTCATCATGAGCACTTAGTTCTTCTTTAACGGCTTCCAACCATTCATTCTTCTGCGAACTCTTCATTGCCTCATCAAATGATGATGGTAAAACAAATTCCACTAAATTGGCTTCTAAATTCAAATTTCTCCTTGGTCTCAGATTCATTGGTTCACATGTAGAATCATTGAGGGTATGTGATGGTTCATAATTAGGATCATCATTGTTACAACTGAGCATACTTTCCTCATTCTCATTCAGTGAGTTTTCATTTAAAGAATTATCACTCAATGCAGGGTCGTTCTTGAATATGACTTCAGAGTTATCCTGTTGAATATTTTCATCACTTTCTTCTATGAATATTTTTGCTATATTCTGTCTTTGTTCAGGATATTTATTCTCATCAAAAACAACATTTCTTGATACTTTAATTCGTTTTGTTTTCACGTTGAACATTCTGTAATTGGTATTATCATATCCAACCAATATCATCTTTTCACTTTTTTTTTCTAATTTGGTCCGCAACTGATCAGGAATATGTACATATCCTTCACTACCAAATACCCTTACATGCTCCAAAATTGGTTTGACTCCATTCCACAACTCTGATGGCGTTTTGTCTGATGTTTGGCTAGATGAGGTTCTATTAAGCAAATAAACTGCACAATTTATGGCTTCCGCCCATAAATCCAAAGATACATCACGTGCATACAGCATGGATCGAGCGCTTTCTACTATTGTTCTGATATCTCTTTCTGCACGCCCATTTTGTTCTGGGGTATATGGAGCAGTACATTCATGAACAATTCCTTCTTTATCTAAGTAGTCTTTAAATGCAGTATTAATATATTCACTTCCATTATCTGTATGCAAGGCTTTTACACTGTGCAGGTATTTGTTTTTCACAATTGCATTATATTTCTTGAAATATTCAAGAGTATCGCTCTTATTTCTCATGAAGTACACATGTCTGTATCTGGTTGCCGCATCCTTGAATAATAAAAAATACCTCATACCTTGAACCGATGTATGACTCATTGGACCACATACGTCACTATATACTAGGTCACCAGGTTGTAGTTCTGGCCGACTTGATTTCTGGAATGGAAACCGAGATTGTTTCCCATAAGCACATGCTTCACATACTAATTCAGTTTCATTACTTTTTTCAATATTTAAACCTTCAACTATATTTTTCACGCTCATTTGTTTTATTTCTTTAACGTTTAAATGTCCTAATCTCTCGTGCCACTTTTTAATATCACTTTTATTTTTCTGCACTAAGTTGCATGTGTCAGGAACAACTGTTTCAATGTCCAGTTCATATAAATTGTTCAGCTTCATTTTTGCACACATCACAACTTCATCACCATTGTAAATTAGAGCATTGCTGTCCTTCTTTACTATGGAATAACCTTTTCTTGTTAACATGCCTTCAGAAAATAAATTTCTGCTTAAGTTAGGCACATGTAGTACTTCATGTAACATGCTTAGCTCCCACTGTCCATTGACACATCTTTTTATTAAAACTTTTCCAATTCCACATACTTCTATGGACTCTTTGTTCCCCAATGTCAATGATTTCTGAGTACAAGCTGTATATTCTTCAAAAAATTCTTTTCTATATGTCATATGGGCCGAAGCACCACTATCCAAGATCCAGGTGTCTTCTGAACCACTGCCTATATTTGACTCATCAACTACATTAAAAGCTAGCATGGTATTCTTACCTCGAGCTGGTTTCTTATGTATTTTCTTTGGTGCACGACATTCTCTGGCAAAGTGCACCCTTCTTCCGCAGTTGTAACATTCAAAACAATGCTTCGCAGGTTTCTCTTTGCTAATTCCACTTGTACTAGGTTCATTTTTTGTTGATTCTTTCTTCGGTTTAGTATTAGCAACCAAAAAAGCCATTTCTTGTTCTTCTTCACAAGTAATATAAGCTTCCTCATCAAGTAGTCTTGCCGTTAAGTTATTCAAGTTTTGTTTTTCAGAATCCAGCAACATCCATGCTTGCCTAAGTGATCTATATTTAGGAGGCAGAGTTCCCAATATTTTCGTGATTATAGCATTGTCGCTGATGCTTTCACCACTTTCCTTGAGCTGCTTTGCGAGATTTTCAACCTTTGCAATATGTTGTGCAACACTGTCACTTGGTGACATTTTATACTGGTAAAACCGTTCATGAATTAACATTTTGTTCAATTCACATTTATGTTCATATATGGATTCTAATTTCGACATAATTTCCAAGGCGGTTTCACAGTTTTCTATTAGGGTTATTTGATTTAAATCCATCGACGACGTGATAATGTACATAGCCATGCCATCCTTTTTTAGCCATGCATCCGCATTTGCTTCTGTTCTTTGTATCGAAATATCGATTCCTTTTGCTTTCAGGGCACATTTTATCTGGAATTTCCATTGCCTGAAGTTTCTTCCGTCAAATTTATCCACACTCAAAGTTTGTTCCATTTTAAGGTTATATGAGCGTGATTTATTCGAAAATGCAAAATATGACTTCTTCTTTGCTGTTTTCTTAATTCTTCAGTTTTCAGAGTTTCCTGGGCCCATAACCTATTAAAGTTAGGGTTTCTTAATGAATAAAACTGAGAAAATATACTTAAATATGTTTTATATTAAAGTAACAAACGATTGCACAGCAAGAATACACAACAGTCATAGACATCTAAACAAAAATATGTAACACAATGGGCAACGACAACGTGGCTATTCAACCAAGATCAAAATTTTCCTTTTCTTTTTTAACAATGTCAACTAAAAAAAAGTGTTGTGTTATCATTTGCAGACAAAATATAAATTCTTGAACAAGTGGCTAAGAAACACTGGCAAGCGGTTAGCTGAGGAAATTGGCGTTGGGAACATCAACAATTTTGGACATTAAAAAAACAAAACAAATCTTCAATTTTAAAATTTGTGTCTGTCCTTGGGAATGAAAATGGTATTGCAATAATATTATGTTTTTTTTTGACACTATCCTTTTTTTTCTTTATTCATTCTTATTTTAAGCTTTACTGACAAATCAGTCGCAATCATTGTCCTTCCTTGTTTTCTTACTTTGTTTGAAGATTTTCTTGCATTGGCCTTGAGATATGGTACGACATCTTCTGGCGATAGGGTCATGCTTTGGCTTACCTCTTTACTAGTGCTGGGTATAGACTCCGTAGGATCATTAACCAGCACAGAAGAACCTGGAGCATTCAGTTCACGTTTGTCAGTTTGTCCGCTTTCCTGTAGGTCTACTGAAATATCTGATGTAGCGTTAGTAGGCCCATCATTGGATTGGTTTACAGTTACTTCACAAGAAGGTATAACAGCAGTTGAGTCAGGCCTATCTGTGGGTAAGAAGTCTTCGTCAGAAAAAAATTTCCTTATCAAAAGGAAAAATTCCACCAATCCTGAACCCAAAATATTGGTAGGAGAGAAAGCACGTGGAAATTCTTTACCCATAACTGCCATAACATCCTACTGCATATATATCAAACGTTTCACCTGCAGGGTTGACAAGCCATTCACTTACTGATTATAACAAGACTACAGAGGTCCATACACTGATAAGTCAAGGGGTTGTAATTTGTGACAAGTGTGTGGGGAGGAACATTTTATGATTCACCCCCAGAGTTAGATGCCATGTCAAGACTTTAATGCTGAGATGAGTCTCATGACTGTCCATGAATAACAGAACACTCTACTCACCACATGTTCAGCAACATACTCTTAAGTGATGATGTCAAACACAACTTTATTTTCTGTAAAAAAATATTGAAGAAAGAGACATGAAATATTTACTTTCAATACTTCACAAATGGTTTCAGTAATACGTAGCACAATTTCCAGTAAAATGAGACAGAACTGCCATCAGAGACAACTAAAGTTTATTTTTCACTACCTAATGATGGATTTAACCTGCTAGGTTGTAGCACTTCCTAGAATCCTCAAATTTTCCAAGGTACACTATGCTCAAGGTTTAACAGTCTCCCCTACCCCTCCAACTCTATTGTCAAATATATTAATAGTCAAATATTTTACAGTGTGCCAGGCCTTTAGAGTTGACCATTAATGTCTATTTTTCTTTTGATGAAGTGTTTCTTGTTTCTAGTGAGTTACACATCACATTTTCATTTTTGATATTTCCATTAAAACTATACTATAGAAATTTTTAATTCTGCATGGCTGTCATCACAATGGGGGTGGATTAAAGCCTTCACTGTACATATAACAAATAAGGTTTACGCATAATATTTACTTGGATTCTGAGAGAAAATCTCAGTGTACCCATTTCAACATCCAACAAAAATGTAAGAAAAATATTTTACACAGCGTCCTATAGTGTGAGAATCAATGAACAAATTATGGTGTTAATGTTTTGTCTGCATCCAGGTCCATTAGAAATGATGAGGTCATGAGGAGATGAGAATGGAATAATGATGGAATAAATGGGTCCGGAAAACGGGAGTATCCCAAAAAAAACCACTAGCTGACAGCAATGTATGCTATTTAGTATTTATCCCGCTTGCGAAAAATCTGAGTTAGACCCCATTTGTGGGACATGAGTGCTTGGAACAACGAGGCCCTCAGTGTACTATGGTGGCTATGGTGCAGTGGCAACCTTTTAGTATACTACATCAGAAACAAAGCAAAATTACATTTGTGTTTATTACCAAAAAAAGTCTGTTGTGCATTTCACCAAAATTGGTTTGTTTGCTGCTGTGGTAGTCTTGCTGTGGTTTAGCTGGAGATACTCATATGAAGTAAGCTACAAGCAAAACTTTTTACCGCATGGGCATGGACTACAAGATAGGTAATATTATAAGGTACATGTAAATCTATGTCAGCAGTTTTAAAATTTAGGCCAGGTTTGAATTGATTAATTCTTAATTTTGTGAATTGTTAGGTTTCAATTTGAATGCAATTCACATTCCATTCACTTTTTTAAAATCAAATCAATGAAGTTGACATAGGAATAGTTCCAGAATTTAAATCTCACTCTACTGTAAAAAAAAACTTTGAAATACGTAGTTCATTAGTGATTATCATTGAAATTATCATGAAAAAAAATTATTCAAGCCAACTATCGTGGCCAACTGTAAGTTGTAATGATTTTGGTTGCCACACTTCATTTGTACGTTCAATTTAAGTGAGTAACATAAACACTGTTTCATTACATAAGTACGTAAAAATTTGGCATTTTTTCAATTTTTGTTAGTTTTGTTAGTTCCAAATTATGAAAAACCAAACTATTGCTTTCAAATGCAAAATCTGGTAACATCACAATTTTGACAAAAAATAAAACGGCCAAAGTGAACACAGCTTGAGCATGTGACACATACCCACGAATATGTCCGCGGCGGTGTAGTATTCAGGGTTGTCGGGATCCGTGCCAGGCTTCGGGACGAGCATCGGCTTGAGAAACCGGCCCCCGATGATTCCGGAGTTGCGAACGGGCGGTTCCGTGATGGAAAGGTTGCCATCGGCCAGAGAGTAGAGGACGATGAACCTGCGGTCCTTGTCTTCCGGGTGCACCCAGTCCAGCCGGGCCTCGTAGCGCAGGTTCTGTCACGGCAAAGACAACCCACACGTGCTGTTGGCTGCCGTTTCCACCAAACTTAAGCCCAAGTTTCACGCACTGCAATAGGAGATTTTAATCAATATCCCACCAGAAGGTCTAAATCCTGCTTTCATTATCATTCTCTGATACAAAAATATTGATGAATTGTAATTCTCTATTTACATTTGCCAGTTCACTATTTTAAAACGTTATTGAACACAACTTGCAGACTGATATACCTCCTGACAAAACTTAAGACCAGGGGAGTAGAAATAGTTCAATCAACTAGTTTTCGAGAATCCTGACTGGAAACATAAGCGATTCAGCATATTTTTTACACTTACACTCAAAAGTATAAAATAATAAATTTAAATTTGTTTAGTGCAAAGGTTTCATGCATGTTTATTGTAGTGCCCGATTCACGCATAAGCAATCAGGCTGAGCAAACAGAGTTGAAACCTCATCATTTATACATACATTATCTACGGAAAACCTATCATTCACAAATCATTTCTTACATGCCTTCATTTAACTTTAACATTTTTGAAATAACCATTTTAACATTTGCCCTTCCTAATGCGTGCGTTGCCATGAGTTCCTAAGTGCTTGCAAACAGCTTGCCTCAATAACAATAATTAAAATGCTTTATTAGGCTTATATGTACATTAACTGTGATTATCCATGGCATTGCTCCCCTCGATCAGCATGGATTATCAGGAGAATGCTATAAAATTAACTTTTTCTTTAAAAATAAAAATTTATAGTGAAAAAATTACCTTAGCGATCAGTATTTCATAAAAATTAGTACATATGCCAAAACTGGTAGTACCCACAGACCAATAAAATAAGTCATTCATTTATCATTTTGTCCTCTCAATGCATATGTGTAAGACTAATTACTAAAAAATTTATTTCCGAGGCTTTCTACTGATAAATTAATTAAAAGGTTAACGTCGGCCAAGGCTTCGTCCTTGTGAGCCTGGCAAGACTCCGCTTCCTTCCCAAGAATAAAAGCATACTTGGGATTCAGTGTTGCTTTTTTGGTATCAGGTGTGTGGGACACCTAAAGAGCCCACATTACCAGCTCTTAGTGCAAGCATGCCCGACACTGAGAGTAGGCCAGGCCCAGGTAATTATCGTAATCGCATTTAAGGAGGGTCCGAAAATCGTCCCCATACGGGTCATGTCACGACCTGAGGGGAGTCACCGCAGGGTCCGTGTGTCCTTTAACATACGGTGCCGCCCACTTAACATCTTTCTTAACGAAACATAACCCTCCGAACCACAACACAAGTAATATTTACATAAATATGTACAAATTATTTCAAGACTGAAAACATCATGTTTATATCTAAAATTCACTTTCTTCTGCAACAACAAACGAAAATGTGACAACAGATAAAGTTGGGAATGCTTGTGTTTGTGACTACTGGGGTCACTGCACCCACCTTGTTGGCGTTGACCACGTATCTTATGACGTCTTTCCTCGGAGGCTTGGGCTGCAGCGACAGGCACGACTGCAGCGAGTCTTCGGGCGTGCCGAACCCGGTGTGAGGGGGAATCGCCTGCAACGCCACACACATTGTGGCCCCTCAATTATACGTGGCAAAAAAAGTATGTCCACTACAACAAAAAATTTCTTCAATGGTAAACAAGATAAGCCAACTGGTTAATATTTTCATTGACCTAAATAAAAATAAAAATGTTTGTTTGGCACGACACTATCTCAAAACATTTGAGTTGATAAAACATTAAGAAATTAAATTATCAACTTGATTTACAACTTATTGCCACAAAATGTCACAAGTATAACCGATTTACCTATATTCAAAAGAACAATCAAACAAGTTCTGTTAGAACATCCTTCCTACTCTCTGATAGAATTCTTTGACCTAATAACAGATAAGAAAACTAAACTCTCGTAAATTTTATATAAATACATCACAAAACGAGGAGAAAAATATTGAGTTTTGTAAACTAACTCTTCGCTCTGAGCCTTAGACTTGAGTTTATACCATTTCTTATGTACCCATTTTTTCTTTTTTTTTTAAATCTCTCTTTCTTACTTTTGAAATGTAAAAGTAGGTACTCTGTAATATTTAGTTTTTGTGGTTGTACAGTTTGTTTGTATATATGTATATATTTGTAATTATTGACTTGTTCTATATCCCGGAGTCCTACCTCCATATGGGATCTACAGAACAAAAATTGAATAAATAAATAAATAAATAAATAGATGAGTGGAGTTTTGCGCCCTTAATCCTGGTCTGACATCGCTCCCGTTTTCTTCTCGTCACGCATCTAACCACTCCTTCCTGGCATTAGTACTGCCGATATATATAGTCGTGTGAGTTCAAACAGAGAGCCATGAACTACCTCAAAAAGGCGCCCTACCATCAGTGCTTCATTCTCTTAATTAATCTTAAATTATGTATATTGTAAACCTTCACTAAATCTGTTCCAAGGGTTTTGTGTTACAGCAGACTGGCCACAAGAATGTTATGTTTAGTAATTTTTTTACATAATTATACTCCCAACACAAAGATGGCGCCGAGCACTCCCGAGGCGGATCCAAGCCCAGCTGTAGTCAGACTTTATTTTAATACTAAAATATTAATTACTTTTATGTTATTTTATTAAGTAATCAAGCAGCGAGAAGGCATGCAATAATTAAAACAGTGTCTTTACCTCATGAACCCTTGGCACATAATCGCAATAACGTAACGGTACTCTGGTTCGGCGCGAAAGACACCATGTTGCCGCAGAGAGCGTGCCTCTCGCTCCAATCCATCGTCATCACCAGCCGCGAGTAGACGCACCAGCACCCCAGGTACCTCATCTCTTGCAGTACTGATAAGTAGTTTCCAGTCATTTATATAGTCTTTCAAACCATTTGAATTTGATTTTGGGGCTTACCTCGGCTGGCGAGCTGCTTAAATAATTGTTTTATTAACTCTTTAACAAGTCTTTAATCATCAACTACGTTAACTTCTTTGTATGACCACGTGTGCAGACCACACTGCACCTTAAAACGATTCGTGCCTTGGGGCTTTTTCTCTGGTTATTAAGTAAATATGTGTACGAGGATGTGTAAACCCTGAATAGATCAAGACGTGCGAGTTAAATTAAGTTCTCTACTGACCAAGTGTCGACCATCTCTCGCTAGCTCAATAGAGTCTTACAGAGGTGCAAGCGTGCCCGGCGCTGAGAGAGAGCCAGGTCTTGGCAAGTTATGTTTGAAAAACTAAGAGAGTCCAAATCTTGCTCCCACATGGGCTACGTCACACCCTGTGAGAGTGCCCTGTGCCCTTTACATACTGTGGCGCCCATTACTAATTTTTGTTACAAATTATTCGCCGAGCAGGCCCTCAAACTGAGTTGTAGCTAGACAACATTAAGTAGTCCATTAAATTACATAGATTTGTGACACCAATAATTTTCTTAATTTACTTGTCAAATTCAAAAGTTTCTCTTAACTTAGAAGTGCAGGGGAAAAAATGCAAAAAGAAAAATAAATAAAAGAAACCAATAAGCTGGAAGCTGTCTACTGCAAAACTTTATGAAATGTATTGTAATAATTTACAAAAGTTAACTTATTTTTGTTTGTGTGAAACTATATTCACCAAACTTGGTTAAAAATACATAATCTGTAGTATATCTCAATTCCATGAATATTCACAGGTACTGGTATGGTAATATTCTGTATATTTTAGTTTTAAGGTTTAGTAGCAGTTTGTCGAGAATCAATAAGATTTTAAATGATAATAATAAATAAAAATAACAATTTTTCTCTCTCATATACTGTTACAGTCTAACATCCCAGAAGACTCCCAGTTTAGTCAACTTGATTTTGGTTTTCCATGTTTTCCAGAAACTCCTACAGGCCCATAGTGCCAATACTGAAAGTCAATGGCCGTAAATCTTGCCTTTTTCTTTTAATTTGTGTTGTGTCTCTGTACCTAATGATCTTGTTATCACCGAGATGTAAAGCTGTATCTTATATGAAAAAAAATGTATACTATATAAAACTGCTTTTCATTCAAACAGTAAAAATAAAAGGTTTTGTTATGGATGTTATGGTGCATTTTAAATAAAAATTATTTCTTGTAATTTGTCTTTTTATCATAGTGATTTACAGAAGCGTACACGTAATTTCATTTCGGGTATGTGGAGGTTAGCTATTACCTTTAAAATTCTTTCCTTTTGTAAGTGGGAATGATATATTTTTTTTTATTGTATATCTTAAGAAATCCCCTTCCTCTATGCGCCCCTGTTGCTTTAAAGCTAAAAAATATTCATAAATTGTATTCACTGTGACTAAGCACTTATTTCCAACGTGTATCTTCCGTCAGTAATAACTGATGGCGCCATCTTACTGGTTTTGGAGGAGGCTTCTTTTTTGGGAAAACATCCATCTTCGCAGGTTGAGTGATGTTTAGCGCCTTCTGGAAGTAGTTTCGAGTGAAGGGGTCACAGTCGTATACCAGAAACCTGGAACAAGGTGGTGTGATGCAAGGAAACTGCTCCTAGATGCTACAGGCTTGGACGCTATCTTTCTCAAACAAAATATTCAACGCGTGGCCTCACCTGCGACCCATTACAAAGATAGTGTTACCAATGATGAAATCCTTTGGTGAGTAAAATTCTGTTATTTCCTGGTCACTGATCTCCAGATATAGTGAAGGAAAATTGGCTGTAACATTAAAAAATACATACTATCAATCATAATATGTACAGAGTAAGAGAATGTTTCAAAATTATATAAACTTATAATTAAAGGTGGCAGCCAGTGTACTATAAAATGTTAAAAAAAAAAGCTTTAAAAAGACATAAATTAAAACCTTGTTGAGATATGTTTGTAAAAGGCATACCGTAATTATGCACAAAAATTATCATGGATCTACGAACACTTGTAGAATTATTGGGTTAAGTATGAACATAAGAGTCATAAGTCAGAGCGGGGCACGTGTACATCACAAAAGACCTAAGCCTGACCAAACAAAAATGTATTTATCTTAGATCAAAAAGAATTAATGTAATAAACTAAATGGACTTGGAATCTTTAAAAATGAATTAATTCAGTAAAATGCAGAATAACATGAGCAACAACCGAATGAACAATAAATGGACAAAACCACACAGAAAATTTTTTTCTTAAAAGAGACAAAATTGCTTTTAATGACATCACAGACACCACATACAAACAAAGTAGTGAAAAAAACTTGATCATTACACAAAATTTGCTGCAGTGTTCACCAAAAGCATTGCAGAGTAGGTAGGTATGACAACAGTGTGTTGGAAGTGTGCGGTTGTATTCACAATCAGTTTTCATACAAAATTAAAATCAGGTTATCCAAGAGGTGTACTTTCAAGACATTTTGGCCTTGGATGAATGTGTGTTTGAAGCCCTCCAACATGGCCAAAACTGACTATTTTGGTTGTGTTCATAAGCAACTCAGCGGGTGAGGGACATATTGTAGCGGGCAGTCAGCAACGGTGACTCTTAAGTGGATAAGAGAATGGAGTCAAGAGTAAGTTACCTTTAATTTTCACAAAATTGTAAACAAAATTAAAAATATGTAATAAAACTTATTTTACGTAACAAAACTTTAATAGGTTAAATGTTTCAACACCTTAATATATCCAACTTTTATTTCTTGTAAATTGTATGATAAAGACTTGGGACTTTTAAAGAGTGAGTGCTGGCAGCAGTGATATAAGGTAGACGAATTGGAGTGGATAACATGCAACGATGTAGGAAGTGATAATAAAGAATAAAGCAGTGATAACAAGAGACAGTTAGTTGTTATTGTAGAAGTATAATTATAGTGAAACATCAAATAATAAAACATAAATTATTTTATATTTGATCCTCGAGACCTAGATTCAGGTACTAGGGGGTAGTTAAGCGGTACTCTCCGAGGAAGAATCCACAGAAAGACTCGTTTTAAGGCAGGCAGACGACGGCCCTGTCTGGCATCACCTGGCAGGTCCTTCCAGTTCTTGGGCAGCTTGGTCTTGCGGAGCAGCAGCGGGAAGGGGTCGCGGCCGTCGTTGTCCGAGCGAACCTCCTGCACCTGGACCGTGTCGTCCGCCAGGAAGTAGTAGATGACGTAGGGGGCCAGCTCCGAGCAGCCGGTCGGGTCCGCGTCTCGGTTGTCCCACGCCACGAAGAACCTGCCGGCAAGCCGTGAACCAAGCATGGATTACACATCTGGACAAGATTATGTGGCCGGAATGAATCGCAATAACCCCAATATCACGCCAACAAGAATTTAAATGCACCATGAAATGCAACTTAATACCCCCATAAAATACCCAAATGCAACTAAAAATCATGAAATTAATCAGCATTTTTAATAAAAATCTAACAGCTTTAAACTGTTATTATTTCCTTATTTTTATATTACTATGTAAGTACATTTTTAAAAAAACTTTAATACTTGTCAAATTTTTTTGTTGCTCTGAGTATGTAGATGTATATTTTAAAAGTAAATCATGTATCAGTCAAAATGATTTTTTTTTTTGTAAAATACCTAAGAATCACGAAATATTTAAGTTTCATAGTTATTGAATAATAAGCTATTTTTATGAATAAATATAAATCATAAAAAAAAATACAATAACACAGAAATCTCCTCTTTCAAAAACTAATTTGGCCTAAAAATAAAACCATAAAATCTTGTCTGACTGTAGACTAAACTTGGATATTGACCTGAGGCACAAGCTGTATAGTATCCTAAAACCTCTTTGATCCGGCTGGATTGGGACCACAGCCATGCCAGATTAGCAATTTTGCCAGATTATCGAACATCAATATAGTTTTGACAGGAATATCAAAGAAAAATTCATATACAGTACAAAGGTATCTAAAACAAGTAGCAATAAGCAAGTAAAAGTACCTCATAACCTTTGTGTGTGTGTGTGTGTGTGTGTGTTGTGTGTGAGTGAGTCAAGTAAAGGTTAGTTGTCAACCAGCATCACCAGTGACTCCTTGCAGTCAGACAAGTTGTGCTACTACATCAAGGTAAATGTGAAACCGGATGTGGCTGGTCCGCCCGCGATGCTGTTTCCTTCCAACTATTTGACAGCTGCCCAGACGCAGTGAGCCAGCTGGTACCTGAGGATCTTGCCGTCGAACTCCAGGAAACGCCTCAGCCTGTCGTCTGTAACCGCAGGAGCGCTGGCAGGTGTCTGCTCCTTTAAAGTTCTGTCCGTGATGTAAGGGTCGGCCGGGAGTTCCTCAGGGGGGTTCAGCTCGACGCCCTGGCTCTCCATGTACTCCTGCAATGCACAACTGAAGAAATAAGGGAATCTTTTTCATTTTTTACCTGATTTTCTAAATTCTTGTATGTACCTGAAAACCACATGTGTCCTCTATGTAATGCTCTCATTTTCTTTCCCCAAAGGTGTCACTGGTCTGTTGAAAACTGAAGACCCACATAGAGATGAGGTTGAAGCAACCACACCTGCTGTACAGCTTTGAACCTTGCACCCAAAAATGCATCTTTAAGGAACGTCACTTTCATGCCTGATGACATGGCGAAAGCTGCCATTCAACCCTGGTGTCGACGACCATCGGAACTCTTCTCCGATTGGTTTGCCCGACTAGTCCGCGTTAGCGCAAGTGCTTGGAAAGTGATAGGAACTATGTCAAAAAGAGTATAGTGCATTACCCAGAGGACACATGTAGCTTTCAAATACAACAAAAATTATGAAAATTATACAACAAAAATTAATAAAAAATAGAAAAACTATGGCAAAAGAAGCATTATTTTTCAATCAACCCTCGTAGAATTCATTCACTCGCTTGATGTAAGTAGTGAATAAAACTGTATAACAGTACTATTAACTCATTTGATAGGTCTACATAATAGGTAGTTACCAAGTGAGTACAATTATATTTAATGCTTACATAAAGCAAGGAAATAAATTCCACATTTGCTCCACTATCAATTCCTTAAAATTTACTCACACTTTATAACTCACTAATAATCATACAGGAAATACTGTTCCGGGAAAGGAACCCTTACGGAAGGAATACGTGCACACAAGAAAGAAGTTGTAGGGTGAGACCCATACATGGGTGTAATCTCTATATATGACAAGAAAAGAAACCCCTTTAAGACTTGGTTTTACATGCCGAGTTCTTTATTTCATTTCTTGTCAATGCTAAATATTACGAGATTTTCTAAAAAAAAATTATTCTGGTAGCTCTCCTTTATTTGTTTTTGGGTCCAAATTTTTCTCACCAGTTATTTATTGAACGTTATTTTCGAGCTGTAAATGTATCACACAGTGATCATAATTATGAATACATATGTGACTTCCTGGTAAATTTCTACTGAAAAAACTTGAGATGAAACACCATATGCAAGTATACTATCGTAATGGATAATGGAAAATTAAATAACAACACATGGTGTGTGGAATGCAAAAAGTAAAATAAATGGTGGTTAACAGAATTAACTAATCTGCTCGCAGCAATGTTTACTACGTTCCACATTTTCCAAGTACCGGTGCAGAATCTTTGAATTAAAACTTTTTGCTTGTAGAATTATGGTTTGACCATACCACTGAAGTACCTGTCCAGTTGAATTTAATTATGTTGGTTTGTAATGAAGCAACATTTTGCTAGGTACCTAGAATATTCACGAATACTAATAGCGAAGTTGTGTTTATCAGAACTGATATGACATTGATAAATAAAAACCCTTTAGAATATTTAAACACTAAGATGAGTTTTCCTTACAAATCACTATGATTAAAAACTTTTGAGTCTTTTCGTGAAACAAAGCAAATCAAAAAATAAATAATACCAGACAACAGATAGATATGCAATTTTTTCACATACCATGTAAAAAAAATAATTTCCTTGCAGGAGAAACTCGAAATACAATATGAGAGGCAATCATTGCTCTACCTTGGTGAATTTGTCACAGTCGATGGTGTGGTACACGATGCCATAGATCAGCATGTCGATTCCGATATTCAGGTCCTTCCAGTGCCAGCAGTGGCCAGCGTCGTTCTTGGGGATCCTGCCTCGTCGCACCAAGCAACCTTGCACCAGTCCGGAGTTCTGTCAACACCGAGGGACATTGCATGGCCAGTTGCCTTGCATGGCCCAAAGGCATGCCTGAGATAGGCAAAAATAATTTCAAATAATATGCCTCATGGTAAACGATAAGCGTTTACAATTGGTCATGTACTCATATTTACAAAATGTTATTTAAAAGCCAAAAAACAATTAGCAGATCATCCCTCTCTACAGCCTCACAAAACTTAATGCAAACTCATCCAAGCATGCATTTATTTCAGTGGACATTATACGAAAGGAAGACAGTTAGTTGTATGTGTATTATTGTTTTGGCTATAATACAAATAAAAAACATGATTTTATATTAGGCTTTCAAACAGGAACCAGCTTTGTTTATCTTGTTGCAAAAAAGAAAACACCAGCCCCACTAACTTAATGCCTCAATATGTCCCAATGCATATTAGTAAAAATTCATAACATAAAATTATTGGGAGAAACTGTCATTAACACTTTGAAATAATTAGTCTCATTAATAAAAACTTTTTTGAACAGAGGTATAGTAATTTCAAAACCATCTAGAAGTACTAAAGCCTTTAGGCAAAGATGACATTGCAACCAAACTGTCTGCGGAAATTTTGCGTGAAAAGCCACATTAAGAGATTGCCTAACAGTGCCAAGCTTAAAAAGTTTTAAAAAATGTGTGCAATCGTTAGCCGTTACAAATACTGAGGAGTAGACAAACACAAGCAGCATTATGAGAATTCCGTAGCATCACTGCTGCGTCATTTCTACGTGGCTACTCACTTTGACCGCTGGCTCCGAGACAGACAAGGTGTCGTCTTCTAGGTAGTACACTATGTTCACATGGCGCACCCTGTAGTGCTCAGCAGGGGACTCGCACACAGACTCCCTGAAGAAACCTCGGAAAAGCAGCGCCTTCTTGTCGTATAGGACGAAGTGAGGCACGAACACAGGAGGCGCAGAGCGCTTCGACCGGCCGTATGTCAGCGACGGGTCAAACCTCGGGCAAAGAAGATTCTGTAAGGACCGGATGTGCTGGGGCCAGGGAGCTAAAATTTTGTCAGGCCCCCTCTCTCTTATGTAATGCAAAACTTTTTAAAATCTACAATTTTATAAAAAACTAAGTAAAAACTCAACAACATTACTTGGCTACAACTGTAAATGTGATATGCTCAAATTGTTTAACTTGTAAGATTCCCTATGAATTCTACTAATCTCAGAACTGGGCCCACTTGCTCCTTCCTCTGGACGGCCATGAGGTTAACTGTAAGGGTTTCCCTTTGTGAGCATTTGTGATTTGAACTTGCGAGAAGTGGCAAATAAGGATTCGTAGCATACAATGGAAAACATAATAAATTAGCAGAAGTAATTTCAGCATTAAAGTTACTACTATCAAAATGTTTTTAAGCAGTAAGTTGGCTGGAAGAGGATATATGGCTTAGATTAGGACAACATAATGATATGTTTCTATAAAAAAAAATGTTTCTAACCTCTAACACGATTAAAAAATCAAAAAATACCTTAAGGAAATTTTTGTTTGAGGTGTAATTTTTTGTGAAAGATATTCATATGGTAAATATTAATATTTTCACTAAAAAATTATAGTTTTTTTTTAATGTGCTATAGTTAAGTGCTGCAAATGGCATAACTAATTAAAATGTACTAAAATTTTGAAATATGAGAACTAAAGTGCTACACCAGTACTATACTTAGTGTTACAACCACAAATTTTCTGGTTTTCTTTTTAATCCAGAAGAACTGCTAGAAAATTTTATTTCACAATCCATCTAAAAAAAAAATAGAGCAGTTTATTATTCTGTGTAAATAACATTTACAGTATCCAGACAGTCTATTAAATTGTAAAGAGAATTTACTATCTTAATGAAATAAAAAAAAATTCATTTAGGGGTAAATTAAAATCTTAACTAGTACATATCAAAGAACATCTTGAGAAAACAAGACTAGTTCTTCACCAGGAGTGATCCGCCATGTATTAAAATAAGACAAATTTTATTTTAAAGAACCTACAAAATTTTTGCAAAGTTCATCTTAAAGGATCTTAACCTTTTTTTCCGACCTTCTAAATAGTTGCAAAAATCCTTACAGGATTGCCTATGCAGCCTTTCATAAAGGACAAGTTGAATCATTATCCTTATAGCCTCTGAAAGCTTTTGAGGTGCTATTTATTTTTAGCAAAAATGTAACAATTATTTCTTTCTTGGCTAGCCAACTGCTGTATACACCCATTTATGTTTATCCTTTACTGTCAAATGATTGAGTTAGTTAAACAAGTAACAATTAAAAGCTGACAGAAACTAGTGTATGAAAAATATGTAAATAAAAATAATAATAATAATAATATCGAAAAGTTTTTCTTCGTGTTGTGTTAGTGTCAAAAGAATCTGGTTATACTTTCATGGCTAGTTTCTCAATGAATGCAGCAATGAAATTAAAGGATTCTTTGGTTAAGGCTAAATATGTGAAGGAGAACTCATTACTATTCAGTAACAGCAAGAGTATTTGCAACTACAATTACTAATGTTATATAAATCATACATACAAAGAAATTTCCTGCTATGGGTTGGTATATTTCAACAAAAACATAATGTATACTTACTGCACATATTGAGTATCCCTATAAAATGTAATAGAGTCAGAATCCAATGGCTTGTCACCTATCCCAACACTCACAGGCGTTGCTATTCGGTACCCATTCTTGAAACCAAACTTCTGTGGCAAGTGAAATTTTGTTTCCTGGAAAATTCCAATCATGGAAAATCATATTGACAACAAACTTTGATAGGATTAAACAACAGTCAAATGTAACTTTTAAAATAAAATATTTACAGATAATATGTATAAACTAAACGTTCATATAATTTGATTTGCATACATATTACATTTTTAAAAAAAACTAAAGAAAAGCATAATAGGACTTACAGTTGGGTCTCTGAAAATATATCCAGGCAGAAGAGGCAAACCCTCCATGATAAAAAGCTACTAATTTTTAAAAAAATTAAACAGCAAAAATATTTCTTGCTAATAAAAACTGTAAAACACTACAAATAAAAACCAAGCATTTCTACATAACTCTTAAATACCACTTCAGAACGTAACACTCGAAAACACCGCTCAGCAGTAACTTAGCAACGATTAATCAGTAACACCAACACAAGAAATTCAAATTTCAACTTTAGAATCACCAATAAATACATTTTACTATAAAATTATGTTTATATTATTTTATTATTTGCTCAGTATTACATCTAAAATATTCATTACTACTGACGAAAAACTTCATTGGACTAGTAAGTACATTCGGGCTCATTAACTCAAGCTTTGTCTAGTGTCATGTGCAACATCTCATTTGTATACAATAGGATGTTCAAACTTCAAAGTGTGCCTGCGCTATGTCGTACAATAATAGTATTACACTTTATTTTTTAACGGAATTTACAACGTGTGGAGCACAATATTTATCTTATATTAATTTCACATTTGTTAAGCCCTTTGCTTTGTGATTAAAATATGTATTGACGCCAACCGCCAATGCTCCTCTATGTCGCATAGACCGCTATGCCTCATCAACGTCTCGCAAAGGCGTGTGCACCGAACGCGCTCGTGCGCGCAACAAAGTGTAGTTCGGGCAGCGAGGCGAACGCCAGGCAACGAGTGCTACGTCGGCGGAAGGATCCGGACGGGTGTGGCATATCCCTCCACCGAACTACAACAAATGCAATTATGTATATTTTTCCACAGGTTTTTAACATTATTTTCATCATTTAATATTTCAGTCCTTTCAAAATTATGTTTCACTGTGCGCCTTGTCCCGAACCTGGCCGGTTCAGTTTCCCGCGAAAATCACACGTTTCCGCGGGAGGGCTGGCGAGGTGAGGGGGGTCGCGCGCTGCGAGGGGGTCAGTGTCCTTCAGGAGCTCGGATAGGCCAGCAGCCTTCGCGTAATGCGGAACCATCAACTCTTGCTTTCGCCGACATGTAGCTTCAATAGTTATAATCTTTTACGTACAGTTCCGTGGTCGGCCTCAAGTTACCATGAGGTATTTCACTTAAATAAATCAGTACTCCAAGATGAGTGTTCAGCATACTACGTAAGTACTGTGGGAAGTCTACGAGACGTTACGTCGGCGCTTCACGCAACAACCTAGCTTACCGGCTAATTAGTTTCAGCCCGCACGGGGCGGCCAGTAGGCGACACGTGCCACCAAACTTATTAACGAGTCAGTCTCTGGGACACGTCTAAGAGTCACGTAGAGTCACTGGAGTTTCGGGCCTACGTGTCATTAGCCCAGCGTAATACGTAATGTGTAGTAGTGAAGTGTTTTTTGTCGTCAGGGTTTATTAAATCATGTGAGAGTTTATTTGTAACCGCCGCACGGTATCGTGCCACCAAACTTACTAACGAGTCAGTCTCTGGGACACGTCTAAGAGTCACGTAGAGTCGCCGGAGATACAGGCCTACGTGTCATTAGCCCAGTGTAATACGTATTGTGTAATAGTGAAGTGTTTTATTCATCAAGGTATAATTTGTCATGTTAGAGCTTATTTTGTAACCACCGCATCGTGTGCAAGAGTACATCCTTCACGCGCAGTAAAATCGTGAGCCGCCACTGAGGAAGTGGGCTGCGCGTGTGACTATTCCATTCGGGACAACCGTTACGGCCAGAACGGGCAGCACTATGTATAGGGCTGTGTTGTGATAAATTCACCAGGCATCAACCGGTAACTTTGTGCTCTTCTTCAGGCGTCCCGAGTGGCCATAACCTCGGGGGGCCCTACTGCGTTAACCCCTACCTCTAGCCACAAGGCCGAACCCTCCCTGAGATCTCGAACCATATGAAAATCACGTAAAATTCAATGGAGGTAGTGGAGACGGCGTCAGTATCAGCTGACAAAAAATTTATATCATGCACGAAACATAGGCTTGAATACAAGTGAGGCTTCTAACCTTCTCAATTATCTCGTAGAAGCTTACGGGGTTCGATACATAAACTAACACGGGACCATCTTATCTTTGGTCACTGATAAGTAAATTCTGGGAAGCCTATGATGTACATTCTATATTGCACAGACCCGAATACTCACATTGGCAAACCTTCTTTTCACAGACGAGAGAGCCAAACCCGATGTTCGTGCTCGCTTATTTTTTTTCCGTTCTATTTCATTGTATAAACCGTTATGGCATTAAATTTTGCAGTCGATTAGGATAGGTTAGCTACATTATAAATACTTTAAAACATTGTGGAAGTTTGGTTATATTAGGTAAGTATAGCTACATTAAAAATACTGTAAAATCATTTTATGGTTGCTTAGCAAATAAATTTTTAATATGTAGCTATCCAGGGCTAGGAAGCCGTTTACATGATTTCACAGT
Source organism: Bacillus rossius redtenbacheri (assembly GCF_032445375.1). Classification (NCBI taxonomy): domain Eukaryota; kingdom Metazoa; phylum Arthropoda; class Insecta; order Phasmatodea; family Bacillidae; genus Bacillus; species Bacillus rossius. Next base: position 57,173,702 of record NC_086333.1, read on the forward strand.
ATCTTTAATGTAGCTATCCTAACCAAATCGACCATCCACAATGTTTTAAAGTACCTAATTATAATGTAGCTAACCTAATTGACCATTAGTTATCATGAGTTGCAATGAACAAAAAAGACCGAAGATGCACGATCGGGGGGAGACCTAAGAAGCACTTTTTGTTCTAACCTAACTAAAACTAAGTGTATTTTGGAGGGGTCCGGGTTAAGGAGGGACCTAGGTGCGTCTCAGGCCGAAGCCTATACGCCTAGTCATGCTGCGATTAGCCATGCAGGGAGAGGGTCACATGCATCATGTGCTAGGAGGGGATAATATGGCCACGTTTCCGTGCGGTATTCATCGCCGACTACCATTGCAAGATGCACATAAAGTTTGAACCCTGCCCGTACTTACCCGAACAATTCACCTTCGGCCAACCTCGGGTTTATTTTCATTTTAATGTAGCTATACAGTGTTTTAAAGTGTTTTAAGCTAACCTAACCGACCACTCATAATATTTGAATTCATTTTTCCCGTGCAATTTTGTTTTTTTTCCTAGCCTAAGTTAATTCTAAGTGTGTAGGGGAGGGTCCAGGTTAGGGGAGAACCTAAGTGTGTCTCAGGCCGAAGCCTATACACTCTACCATGCGGGTTTTTAACCATGCAGGACAAGGGCGCGTGTATCGTGTGCTTATTGGGGTTTACTGGCCAGCCATGGCTGCAATTGGCGCCATGAATGACGCCCCATTAGTCGCCTAGCTTAAAAGCTAGCTAATGTGACCCAGGTAAAACCTGCATAGACACAGGGAAAACCCTGGGCCGGATCATGCGGGGATTAATTATCATGCATTATGGAAGCAGGTAACTACTGGACAAGAGAAAATAAGGGTCCAGGTAAGAAGAGAGCCTTGCGGCCCGCATTTAAAGGTTGGAAACTCCTGGGTTATTATTAACCAGGGGCGCATGCACCCACAGGGGCGGGCGACTTCACTCGTCAGCCCAGCCCAGCTGCCCAGGCAGCCACAGTTAAAACAGAAGTGGGCAGACGAGCCAGTAACCGGCTCGAACTAAGGGCGCATGGAGCGAAAGGCAGCCTGACGTTGTGCCATCTTCATCTTCCTTCTTCAGGTCCACAGCAGTACTTTTCAAGCCAGGATGGGGGGAGGGAACCAACCTCGCCACCCAAAATCCCCGAGACGGTTGAAGGTCGCGCCGCTCGAGGCTACTGCTGCCACACCTACAGTAGCCCCAGCTGAAGGTCCCTGATGTCTTCCTTCAGAGTTCCGATGCATTTCAGTTCCGTTGCGCGCGCAGCAGTCCACAGCTCTGCAAGTTTCAGCCCGCAGTTCGTCTACACTTCTCTACTATAGCACATCGAGCTCCCCTGGGGTGCCTTCGCCAACGAAGCTGCTTCCTGCCACGCACCGAGCTGCATTCAGGCTACCTTTCACCCCGATAGCCATAATAACGACTCCACAGGCCGGCCATTTGTCCGCGGACTGCAACTGGTTATTCACAGTCACCCCAGCGAGATTGCAACTCTCGAGCTGGGATCCCGTATCCGCCATCCGCGGGACGCGTTCGGTAGCAGTTGGCACTGCTAGGCTGCCTCACGTACGCCCACAAATCCTCCACGCACTCCCAGCCTTCGGTTACCCAATAGGGTGCAGGGAACTCCCAGCCAACAGCCCGCGAGAGAGATGCGCGCGCCCCAAGAGACGACCACTGACTTTTCCCGTGCAAAAATAAAACAAATCCCGAAGTTGGCCGAAGGTGAATTATTCGGGCGTGTTCGGGCAGGGTCCAAACTTTATGTGCATCTTAGGTATCCCACGATGGGGCGTTTGGCTCTCTCGTCTGTAAAAAAAAAAAAGGCTTGCCAACATGAGTATTCGGGTCTGTGCAATATAGAATGTACATCATAGGCTTCTTGTAAATTCTGTAACATAGTTCTCTTCCTGAACCTTTTCAGATCACCCTTTTTTTTGCTATACAAATCATTGTTACCTGAAAAATAGTCATGAAAGATGATAGCTCAAATGAAATTTTGCAAAGTTGCCAGCAATAGAAGATGGTAGTGTGCCCGCTCATACGAGATACCTCAGGGGTGGCAACTTGTAGAAATTTTCAGAATGAAACCCTTGACCTAGAATATCAAACATAATCTAGGTATGCATTTACACTTAGTAATATTAACTGTTTGGTATGGATACAGGATTGTCTGACAAAAAATGACAACTTAAATATTATGTGCACTTTAATCATTCGCACCATTTTACGCTCACCTTGATTTAAGATAACTATTGATGACTCTGAGGAAAGAAAACGAAAATGGAGCAACGCCTTAATAACTTTTAGCCCCACGCTCCTATTGGAGCTGTTTTACTGGTTAAGCTGTCCACTCCCGAGAGCAATTGCGCCCTCGGTCCTTCCATTGATATAGATTTTTTTAGAGCTGAGACCCTTGCATTGGTTAAAGGAAATATCTGCAGTAGCTAATTTTCCTCTTTTTTTACAGGCAGTTGAGTAGCAACTGGGTTAGTTGACGACAGTAGTCGTCGACAGTAGATATTTTATTCGGGCTGAAAATTCCAAGTTTCTATTCCCTGCATGGCAGCATTTTATATAGGTACTGCCCAACTCTTCTCAACTAGACCTCTCCCCTTATTCAGTAAGGACCTGCTTTATTAATGGATGTTAACTGGGAAGTAGCTGCATCCAAGGTGAATATATCACCGACGATTCGGTCGACATTTCAGTCATCATCATCATCATCATCATCATCATCATCATCATCAGGATAGAGATCCTATTAAGGTCATTACAAGTTCTTGAGCATTTAATATATACTCTCGTCTGAGAGGAGTGTTTCTCATTTGTCTACAGCTGTGGGCCAATCACAGCCTTCCTTTCGTCTAGTTGACCTGTTGGTTTGGCATGCACAATATATATAATCGGAGTAGGTACTGTAATTGGGCGTTATCCCTTTTGACACGAGTACACAAAGTTTTAATATATAATATGAGTTTGGCACACATTACTCTACTTACAGTCTTGTAAGGCTACAAATTCGTTCACGGTGTTTTCTATGAGTGCTCTCGGAACTACTTTTCCATAGAGGTGATATGTTGGAGATGGTCTGGAATGCAACTCGAACGAGTGTCTTTTCCTAAGATTAAGGTGTCCTGGCCGAGGCCAAAATATCGGACAAGACAAGTACTTATCCACTATCTTACCTGATAGTCTTGGAATATCGCCTTAAGACAAATCAAAGCCCATTGTGTAGCTTGTCAACAACTGAATCTGAACGCAGCCCTTTCCCTCTGGACAGTGATTACATGTCAAAACAAAACCATTAAAAATTAAGTAAGTGATTAAGAAAGTAGTTGTACATTAAATATTAAAAAGAAAGTAATCTAATATAAATTCTAATTGAACATTATGATAGTAAATGTCAATCAATAGTAAGACTATGATGTTTGCAATGTAACTCCCATAGTGATCTAGCCAGCATAAAAGTTTGGGAGATGGTTCCTTATAGTATACACACTACTAAACTGGTTTTTAATGGACTGTCATGTCCACCATTTTGGCCTCGGCTGGTATGATAGCACAAGCCCCAAGTGCGCCACCCCTCCTACACAATCTATGGGCAGGAAATTTAGTTCGCCACCCGCCCCTAGATGGCAGACAAAGGGGAATGTAAATTAAGGTAACTTTGTCTACCTGCCCAGCCTAATTCAGGACAAATATGCAAATATATAGTGTTGTGACCTGAAACCTGTTAATGATACAAGTGAATGTAAAGAGTATTGTAATTCGAATATGTATGCACAGGAAGGGTACAGATGTGCCCTCCCTACTGAATATGTACATACATTGTATATTTACCCTGGCTGAGCTAAGCCAGGCAGAAAGCTCTTCCCAGTAATTCTGGGCCAATATAAGTGACTGAATACTTGAGCAGTATTGTTTAAGGCAGCGACCCCTCTGAAGGACTGCTCCTCCCCCTTCCCTTCACTAGTAGGCAGCGACCTCTCTACAGGACCCCTCCTCCTCCTTCCTTCCCTCTCTGGTGGGCAGCGACCTCTCTGCAGGACAGCTCATCTTCCTTCCCTCCTCCTCTGATAGGCAGCGATCTCTCTGGGGGACTGCTCCCACCTCTCCCTGTGCTTGGGCAGCGACCTCTGTTCGGGGACCGCTCCCGCTCCTCCCTGTGCCCCTCCCAGAAGCCCGGGACAAGTCAGGACATTCACTTCAATGGCCTCAAAATCAAGCAGTATGTTATCGGAGTGCTGATGTGGACGGAGTTTTTCGTGGGTAGTTCGTGAGAACGTGGACGTGAGGACTGTTCGTGTGAAGAGTACCACGTGTGTAACTATGTATGCAGACGAGTGCTTCGGGTGTTACTTCCCCTGCCCGAGTTGGGACTTGTATGGCAGGACCGCCGCTGGATATGAGTGTGGATATTGCACCGAGTACCGCATACACGGGGTGACGAAGTGTGAAGGTAGTTCGTGTCCAGGAGGAATTAGCGAGGGATACCGCTGCCAGGAATGTGACAGCCTGTGGCATCGTGGCTGTACCGGCGAACGTTAATGGACTATACAGCACACGTTTTTTACCTTTACGTGCGCGCGATGTACCGCCTACCTAGCCACCTAGGTGCAGTATCAGGCAGAGACGCCGAACAATTCTCCTCCACGACACCGCTCACACCGAAAAAGTCGCTGCTCGACTCGCCGACGCATCACGTGTCAAGGACGCCGTCCTTTGCCAGTACGGCATCCCCACAGCACCAAGCCGACCCCTCATGCACGACGCCGACACCAGCACTACTAAGGTACGTCCCGACGTCACCCGCACCGTCAGGTGTCACGTTACCGATGCCTACCGCCCTGACGAAGACGCCCGTCGTCCAGACGCCGACGCCTGTCGTGCCGACGCCGAAACTCATCGACTTGACGCCTCCCGCCAAAAGTGCGATGACGCAATCACCTGCAAAACTACGTTTCGTCAACCTGATGCCACTCATCCCGACTGTGATGACGCTTGACTCGCCGAAGCCAACCAACTGAGCGACGCACAACGACGACCGTCCCGCCGCAGTCTGCGACGCCATCCAGAACCCGCCTCGTGTCGGAGACAACTCCAGACACTGGAATGACCTCGCCACTGCACCGAACCGCCGTCCCGACGCCACCAAGGTCCATTCCGGCGCAACCCGCATCGTCTCCGTCATACGACTCGCCACGGACGCCACCAAACTCGACGCCGATGCTTCGCGCCATCTTGTCGCCACCACCTGGCTTCGACGTCATTCTGCCTTCGTCACCGCCAACCGAGTGCGCAGTCGCAAACGGGACGCTTTGCGACACAATGTCCAGGGCCCTGATGCCGAGACGCCTGAGCTCTGCCCCGCCACCTGGATTCACTCCTCTGTGCCCGCCTGGCTTCGAGGCACACCCGGTTGTACCTGCCCGAGTGAGACAAACGCGCGCGACGCCAACGCTGACGCCGCCTTCGTGCCCACCTGATGTGACGCCAGGAACATCCGAGACGCCACGACGCCCGATTCCGACGCCAGGAACGTCCGAGACGGCACCGCGCCCGATTACGACGCCGAGCGTCGTAGTACCCGAACACCGATCAAGTGCCCTGCCGCCCGAGATGCCACGCGCATTTCGCAAGTTGGCAACATTGAGATGCCGCACCGTCAAGTCACCACGGCTAAGGGGTCACCTGAGCTCCCTGCATCCGCCTGTCGCAATGCAGGTCGACGCCACGACACCTGGACGCCCGACCGCCGCAACACCGAACGTGACCATCACCCAGAGATCTGCACCTGTCACCCGTCTGTCACGACGGGCCGCGAAACGCTCGCATGTCGGCGAGGCTGAACCAGGCCGTGCCGAGCGCTGTCCGCGCTTGCTGCCCGCCTGCCACGAGCCGCCTGACCTTTGTCGCCGCCGCCCCTGTCAGCCGGCGCCCTGGCCACCACCGCCCAGCTGCGCGCTGCGAGACGCAGCAGCCGCCGCAGCCGCAGATTCGGAGCTCGGAGTAACGGGTGGGTCTCCATCCACAAGGTTAGTGAGCCAGCGCCCATTCTGCCCGTGTGTATTGTCCGTCGTCATGTAAAAATTGCTCGCCACCATCATATGAACATCGTCGCCCGTCATCATGTAAACATTACTCGCCCGCCATCATGTAAACATTACTCGTCCGTCACGTCTACATTACAACCTGCCTGCACAGACGTAAAAATAAACATTTGACACCGACCGCCAATGCTCCTCTATGTCGCATAGACCACTATGCCTCATCAACGTCTCGCAAAAGCGTGTGCACCGTACGCGCTCGTGCGTACAGCAAAGTGTAGTTCGTGCGACGAGGCGAACGCCATGCAACGAGTGCTGCGCCGGCAAAAGGATCCGGCCGGGTGTGGCATATCCCTCCGCCGCACTACAACAAATTAATTTATGTATATTTTTCCACAGGTTTTTATTAAACATTATTTTTCATCAATTAATATTTCAGTCCTTGCAAAATCATGTTTCACTGTGCGATTTGTCCCGAACCTGGCCGGTTCAGTTTCCCGCGAAATTCACATGTTTCCGTGGGAGGGCTGGCGAGGGAGGGGGGTCGCGCGCAGCGACACCGGCAGTGTCCTAGAGGAGCTCCGACAGTCCGGCAGCCTGTGCACAACGCGGAATCATCAACCTTTGCTTTCACCAATATGTAGTTTTTAATAGTGTAATATCTTCTTAAACTTTTACGTACAGTTCCGCGGTCGGCCTCAATCTACCATGAGGTATTTAACTTAATTAAATCAGTGCTCCAAGATGAGTGTTCTACATAATACGTAAGTACTGTGGGGAAGCACCGAGACTTTACGTCGGCGCTTCACGCCCCAACTTAGCTGGCCGGCTACTTAGTTTTGGCCCGCACGGGGCAGCCAGAAGGCGACACGTGCCACCGAACGTAATAACGAATCAGTCCCTGGGACACATCTAGGTATCACGTAGAGTCGCCGGAGACACGGGCCTACGTGCCACTAGCCCAGTTTATTAAGTGTTAGGTAGTAGTGAAGTGTATTGTTCGTCAAGATATCGTTCGTCATGTTAGAGTGTATTTTTGTAACTGTCACATCACGTGTACAAGTCCGCCCCTCACGCGCATTAAAATCGTGAGCCGCCACTGAGGAAGTGAGCTGCGCGTGTGACTAGTCGCGTCGGGAAAACCGTTACGGCCAGAACGGGCAGCATCCTGTATAGGGCTGTGCCGTAATAAATTCATCAAGTATCTTCCAGAAACTGTGTGTTATTATTCAGGCGTCCCGAGTGGCCATAACAGCTCGGGGGGCCCTACTGCGTTAACCCCTACCTCTAGCCACAAGGCCGAACCCTCCCTGATATCTCGAATCCAAGCAAAAATCACATCAGAATAGTAAGAGGTAACGGGGACGCCGTCACATTGCCACGTGGGAGTGCGCGACGTAAACATTACAGGCAACACCCCCCAACCATCTGTCACACGGCGCTGTCATATCGGCCTACATTCGGAGGGGGCAATTGACGTCGTCCGGGCCTGCGGCCCCCTTTGAGCCAGATATGCCACCGCCCAAACACCACTATCTCTGTTCAAACCTCCCGCTTGTGCGTGCGTGTGTTGGTAGTCCGGCAAGAGGGCAGTTAGCTGCAGTGCGCCACACCCCTATATGTATTAATAATTATTGTAACCCTTTTCTTTTAGCCCCAAAATAGTGTCACGACGGCTATGTATGTGAGTGTCTTTTGTTTAATTAATTTGTAGCTGTCGGGTCTGCTAGATTTTAAACTGCGCGCGCCATCGCGGGCCTCCGGCACTCTGTTCCCCTCCTCCTTCTCCCTCCCTTTCCCCTTCCTAGTGATGTTCAATTTTTACTCGTTTCCCCCTCCACTTGATCGGCACATGCGTGCGCTGCGGCGCGAGCTTATAAATTCAGCTGCAACCATGTTGAGGGCCTTCTTCTACTGGTTTACTTAGTCAGGCTCGGTTGTCAGCAGCAGCTGATCTGAAGTCAGAGAGCTTGTAGTTGAACTTCGTGCCTGTGCGACCTCAGGGGAGAAATGTAAGTTGGTTTGAGTCGTCAGTGAGGCGGTGGCCCTCACCCTAATGTAGAATCATTTATTCTTGAATTTGTTCTGTCTAAATTCCTTTTCGGCCGCCACCATCAAAAATTGTTTGGATTATTGCATTAAATTTAACTTCATCTTCTCTTCCGTTTTTCTGTTTGTAACTGTCTCCCCCTGAGACATCGTCGCACGTATTTGTTTGTTAAAGTTTTTTAAAGAATAATGTAACTTCTTTCTTTCTTGTACCTGCACTTTGCAGTAGTTTTGTAATTTAATTTTGTAATATAACTTCATTCGTGGCAATGCTTGTGTTTCGAGTTAACTGCGCATTGTCTCTTTTTGACGATCGTTGTTTGGATCGCTTACAGTGTAGCCGGCTTGCCCATTAAAATTATAATTGTCAACTAACTCGCTTTGTCAGAAATTGTTCTCACTTTATGTATTCAGCCTTGCATTGTTTAAACTTAACATTATCAGAAATGTTAATGTAATGTTTTTTGAATTAATTTTGAATTTGAATAAAATGTCTGTGTACCTGAAACCATTTACCTTGCATACCTGATCTATTCCATTCACGTATACCCCAGTTCATGCCAGGTTCTGGCCTCCCTCAAAACTTAGTAAGGCCCCACCTATTACAAATTAATGATGTTTTTGTAATAAAATACGTGCAAGCACGGACAAGGACGCTCCCTAGCGGGCGACGGAGGAACTAGCATGTAACTTGTTTTAAACAGTTTTCTACCATATAAGTAAAAATTACAGACGGTATGTTCATGGGTGTGATGTGCTAATTTTTATAGAGAGTTCATGTTATTTTTAATAATAACCCGGGGCACGCAATAGCTAAGATGTTAATGGTAATTGTGTTCAGCGCGAAGGGCGCCATGTTGCCTTCCGCAAACCCTTGTCTCCGCCTAGTCTCCTTCTACAGCCGGTCGAGAGCGGACGCCTCTGCAGACACCCCGAGGACATCACCGTTGTTTCACCGAGAAGTAGTTCTGTTAAGTAATTTATTCAAATCGTTTTCTTTATATCCTCGGGGCCTCTCTCGGTCGGAGAGACTGCTTAATTAATAATTATTTACTCTACGGAGTTTTTAGTCATCCGTGTAAGAAGTAAGAACTTGAGGCGACCACGTGCGTGGTTCGCCTCCTCACCTAATTCGATTCGTGCCTCGGGAGTTTTATATAACAGTATCAAGGAAGGAATGTGTAAGAGCGTGTAACGTGAGTAAATAAAAACCAACTTAATTGAGTCACATGTCTTTGTGTTCGGGGGGGGGCACGTGGGTCCTTAACCAGTCAGCGGCGTGTGGGACGCCCTAAGAGCCCACTGCGGTTAATTAGAAGCGTGCCCGACGCTGAGAGCGGGCTTGGTTATGAATAGGTGTTGCAGTTAAAATCAGGAGGGCTAATATCTCGCCGCACACGGGCCACGTAACGCCCTGAGTTAGAGTTTCAAGCCGGGTCCACGTGCCCACTCACGTAGTAGCGCCCATTATTTTCCACCAGTATTCAAACCTTAACACTGGTACGCCCTCAATTCTTATTATAGTTGGTTGCAATATATAATTTATTTTTTTATAAAAAATATTTTCAGAGAACAAATTTGTAAAAACACAGTTAACATATCCACACAAAATCATTAATTTTAACATCAGGAGAAACCTGAACGTTACACTTAAATGCAGCAGCAGTATTAAGAATATTTTGCACATGTACACAAACATGAGTAATAAAGTGATTACATTCACTATTATTATAGTATCTCTCCTTGGTATCGGACCTGATTTTGATTTTACACGAATATTCAAATTATAAAGTGCTCATATTACCACGATTGGACTAAATGCATCATGCGCAACATATGGGTTATATCACAGAAATCATATTTTTAATATAACTACGAAACTAAATACGTATATTATTTGAGGGAACAAAATTGAAGACTTTTATTATTTGGGAGGGGGGACGGGGGGGGGGGGGGGACGGGGGACGTGTCCCCCCCGTCTCCCCGGTTGCGACACCCATGTTGTAAGGATATGAAAGTATAGGTATACTTTAAAGTGAAGTACTTCGTAATGAGGTTTTACTGTAATACAAAGGTCACTCAACAAAATAATGGATTATTAACAACTAAAAAAAGTAAGAATCTTTTAATTAAATAACTTTTAATCAATCCAAACATAAAATTACAATAAATCCATTTTATTTCTGCCCATGCAGCAACGCTAAAGCAAGCCATGAAATCATCAGCTTCCCATAGCTTCATGAAGAGGCACTTCACAGTGTACTTTCATTGCGTGCCTCTTCAAAGTACACTTCGCAGCAAACCTATCCAGACACATTTTACATGCAAATGGCTTTTCACCAGTATGTGTTCTCATATGTGCCTGAAGATTACACTTAGCAGCAAACCTAAGACTACATAAAGAACATGAGAATGGCTTTTCACCCGTGTGTGTCCTCATATGCAGGTTAAGAAGATACTTTTTTTTGAACTTAGAAGAGCACAATGAACATGAGATAGGCTCCTTATCAGTATGTTTTCTAAGCAGGTGTGCATCTAATTGATTCTGCTTAAAGAACTTAGCGGGACATAATGAACATGGCACATGCCTTTTGCTATTGTGTGTTCTCATGTGTCTGTTTACATCACTCTTCTTATTAAACTTTGCAGAACACAATGAACATAAAAAAACCTTATCATCAGCATGTGTACTCATGTGTTCAAGCAAATAACATTTTTTTGTGAACTTATCAGAACACAATGAACATGAGAAATATCTCTCACCAGTGTGTGTTCTCAGGTGTATATTCAAATCACTTTTTTGAATGAATTCTGCAAAACATAGCGGGCACGTTAACTGATTCTCATCAGTGTGCGTTATTATGTGAGTATCCAAGTAACATTTTTGACTGAACTCGGCAGAACACAATGAACATGAGAAAAGCCCCACATCGGAATGTGTTCTGACATGTGGAATCAAATACCCATTTTGAGAAACCTTAGCACTGCTCGTTGTACGGGAGGAGAACTTCTCACTGATGTATGAACCACTGGGTTCATTAGCCACCACAGAAAAATATCCCTTTCGATTCACTGATTGTAGTGCTTCTGTGTTCTTCTCCAAACTCAATCTCAACATCTCCAACTGAGCTGAGCGACCAGACCTCGCCAGTTGTTCGTAATCATCCTCCGAGCTCGACAGCTGTGTAAAGTTATAATCCTCTGCAATCACATCTTCCTCCGAGCTAGGATATTCATTACTTATTTCATATTCTAGAAAAAAAACAAAACAATTATGTTCATGAAATAGTCTGTAATGATATACAATATACTGCAAACAAGCGTTCATAAAACTATGAATGTTTCTGACTTATGGACACTACACCCTAAATATCTGCAAGAGGAATTCTATACTATTTCATATTAATCTGAAAGTTGGGTACCAAAACAAAACAAAATTAAAAACCTACACTGAACAAACCATAAATAGAAAGTAACATGAATCATTTAATGACATACTTGAAAGGTCCATTTACCATGACTGTTAAACATATACAAAGATATCTGGGTCAGAAAAATAATTCAGTTCTGTTTCAGGACCTTTCAATGAAATTTTCTTAAATTTTTTATTCATAGTATAATTTTTTACATAGAAAAAAGTGAGCGAGTCTTTTTAGTGCTTGCCAATGATGTGTAACATCTAACCTTGGAAAAAAGTCTTCAAGGCTTGTAACTGGTAAGAGAGTGATGTAAACAAATTGTGTATGTATTTTTTCATAAGAGTAAACAATATAAACAAATGTTCCACCCTGTGACTTGTAGAGGGGTAGGGGGTCGTGAGACAAGCAGGCATCAAGAGGAAAATCGTTTCTTTTAGTAGTGATTGTTCAATTATTTTTGAAATAGAGGCATTTCGACGACCAATGGATACCCATTACCTGGGAATATTTTAACACGGCACCTGTAAAATTATTGCATTTATAAGGATCATCCAGAAAATAAAGACAGTTCAGTTAAATAAAATGAAAACAATATTTACTGGAAAAAACAATTCTGTTATATACCAGAAGCTTCCTTCACTTCTTTACATAATCACCTACTATATTCAAACATTTGTTTTATCTGTCCATGAGCTTCAGAATTCCCACGTTATACTGTTCTGCCGCAAGTTCACTGCATTGAAACAAAAAACTGCTCGTGCATTTCCGCCGCGCAGCTCACTCATCTTTCTTTCTTCAGAGTCAACTGGTTTCGTTAACAGCTGTGCTCGTAATGCTTTGAGTGGAGGTAGCAAGAAGTCGCCCTTCTACAGTTGGAGTGGTCAAAATGAACTGTATGATTGAAAATCCTGCTGACTGTGAGGTAAGGAGTGCTATTCGATTTCTAAGTGCTAAAAAGATGAAACCGGCAAAGTTTACCAGCAACTGAAAGCAGTGTGTGGTGATAATGTAATGAACAAAAGAAATGTGAGAAAATGGTGTGAAATGTTCAACATTGAATGAACAAATGTGCACCATGAAACTCGACCTGGAAGCCCATTGCTTGTCACAGAATACCTGAAGACTACAGTGAACAGAATCTTGCAAGACAGGCACATAACCTTCACTGAATAGCACATGTTTCCAGATATTTATCGTTCTTTGCGTGGTGAAATTTGTGCACAATGGGTTCCGCAGCAACTCAGTGACCAACACAAAATTCGAGACAATAGGCTAAGTATTGACATTCTTGACAAGATATCACACAGATGGAGATGGCTTTCTTGACTGGACTGACTGGTGATGAGACTTGAGCTAGTCACATCACCCCAAAGAGCAAGTACCAATCATTTATGTGGCATCATCCCTCCCCCTCCCCCCCCCCCAAAAAAAAAAATACAGAAATTCAAAAACTCACTCTTCCCCACAACAAAAGGTCTTGTCAACCATCTTTTGGGATTGTAAAGGTGTTCTTTCAGTGGATTTCATTCAAAAGGCACTACGACCAATGCAAATCGTTAGTGAGACTATAAGAAAACTACAGCACGCCAACCAAACCAGGAGGCGAGGAATGCTTTCTGGAGAAATTATGCTTCTTTATGACAATGCCAGCCCTCACACTGCTGCAACTCAGAATCTCTGGATCAATTCAAATGAGAAAGTTTTTATCATCCACCTTATAGTCCGAACCTTGCTCCTAGCGATTACCATCTTTTCCTTAAGCTGAAAGAGTTTCTGGGTGGTAAACGTTTTGGAAGTGATGAAGAGTTGGAGAATGTATTGAATACCTGGCTTAATGAACTGGCGGAAGAAGAGTATGACATGGAAATTCTGAAGCTAGTGGACAGATACGACAAAAGTTTAAATATACATGATTATGTAGAAAAGTGAAGGAAGCTTCCAGTATGTAATAGAATGCTGTGATTGGCTATTGTTTTAAAGCATGTGTAGTCTGTCAATTTCTCACTCTTGGCTTGGTGGTAGTAGTAAGCGGCAGAAGTGTACAAAGAAATTAATTACTAGAGGAGATGGGGGAGGGGGATATAAACAATTTTCCTGTTATTTGCTTTTAAATCTTTTCGTTTGTTGGTGGGAATGATAGATATTCCAATATTTCAGGGGGAAAGGGGAGATAGTATACCCTCCCCCCCCCTTTTTTTTCCTTTGCCCCTGGTAAGTGCAGTCAGCATTTTGACTAGGACTTAAAACCTTGAAATTCAATGTAATATTTACGGGCAGGCATCACATTATTGTTATTTGAACTACACCAATGTCGCATCTTGCAGACAAAGTTAAACTTATACTGTGTAATTCTGTACATAGATATTTTTTTTGTCAGACGCCACAAACTTGTTTCCTGCTTCCACACAGATGAAATGAACACCTACCTGTTTGAGTGTCTGCCGCTCCCAGCTGCCCCCACTCTAGACTGTTGTCAGACGCCACCTCTCCTTCCTCCAACACCACCACCTTTGCTCCTGCCGATCTATTGGATGGAACCAGCGACTTTTCAAAATGGGAAGGCACCCACTCTCCATCCTCTTTCTCTTCACTCTGCCACAGTCAGTCACCACCTACACTGCAGCCAACTGCTACAAACGTACTTGTGAGAAAGACGGAGAATCACTAAAATTAGCAGAGAACTGTTGTGTGAATGCAGGCTAAGTAAAGAGTAAAGCTGGGTCACTCTTATGTAAAAGTTTTCATGAGACCAGTTTAGCAATTACTCCCTGTAAAAATAAGTTGTCATAAGCATACCGACATTTATGCAAGCATCGCACAAAGCAAAACTGTTGATATTTTTTATTTTAATTTTATGTGGTACTATATACACAATATAGAAGACATTATTGTAGAGACGCTGATAATCTTTAATGCAATGTCAAAACAAATGAAATTATTATGTCTGAATTTTTTTTATATCTGTTGGGCATAAATTTTGTTCAAATTATACTTTAAAAGCATAAACTGTATTTGTTTCGGATAAGAATTATAGTACTTACCTAAAGAAATTAACATGAACAGGCCTAGTGTGAATACATCACACAATATCTTGCATGGTATCTATGAATGCGAAAGTGGGATTAACTACACATTAAAATTGAGTACCCTCCAGACATTGCTGGTTCATTCTGCTCAACAAGAACTTACAATTGCACACTATCAGTATGGCACCTGAGCCAACAAAAAATAACAATAAAGACAGGACAGACGCCTCCTGCTGTTTAGACATATTACATCAGCCCGCACTAACCTTCACCTCCTCTTTTATGATCAGGAGCACAGTTTCAAAAGGATCTGTATTCACTGAGTCTTCTTTCGAGCACACATCTTTTGTCGCCATCTCTAGAACCAGAGGGCAAAAAATGCATACATCCTTTAAAATTATATTTATAAAATTATTTTGGTAACTGTTCTGCATCAAATATCAAAGTTTACCCTTGATACTGATAGCACGATCCTGTAAATGTTAATCCTGTGGTACATGATGCTTACTGTTTTAATTTAGTACCTTGAAACAACCTAGACATAAACTGTGATATAACAATAACTTATGATTGTAAAATGCTTAAGAAAGAAAAAATTTCGACAAGGCCTGAATAATTTCTTTGTTTTGTGATGTTTGAGTTTTTACTATGTACAGGCTCTTTCGACATACTAAATTAAAACAGCAAGCATCATGAACCACAGAATTAATATATACAGGATCGTTGGATTGGTTACATGATAAGAAATAATTACCTTATTTCTCCAAAAATTATGTATACTTATTTTACATTAACAAAAGAAGAAACTGGAATGAAATTAATTGTTACTGATTTGCTCAAAATTTTCAATTATGACGTCCATTATTGCTTAGAGTTGTTTCAGGTGGTAAAAATTCTGTATCATGAATTCAAGTTTATATTGTGTTCCTGATGACATGTTAATGCAAATATTGATACTGAGGTACATGCTGTTTTATTTCATACATCAAAAGATCCTGGACATGATAGAAACTTGTGATATAACAATGAATTATGATTGAAAGTGGAATACAAAAGTAAACATTTCCACAAGACCTAATGTATTCATATTTGCACAACCGTAAACAGAGAGTGGAAATAAAATCAAACAATAACATAGTGTTCTCAGACTGGAAAGTCATTAAACATGGAGTCCCTCAAGGCAGTAACCTAGGACCTCTATTGTTCTTAGTGTATATTAATGACCTGCCTTTAAACATCCCACAAGCCAGCACAGTGCTATTTGCTGATGACACCTCAATACTAGTGAAAGGTAAAAATGTAGACAACATCGTATCTAAGGCAAATTTAATCCTTGGCCATCTATATCACTGGTTGGAAGCAAATAAACTTGTACTAAATACCTCTAAAACAAATTGTATAAATTTTAGGAACAGACATAATCCAGTAGAAGAAAAGTTTGAATTAAAGTTTAACAGTAATATCATAACTAGAACATCAAATGTTAAATTCCTTGGTGTGAACATAGATGAACAGCTAAAGTATAAAGACCATATTAACTCTGTCGCTAGCAGGCTAAGTGTATCCTGCTATGTACTAAGAAGACTGGCAGACATAGTTAGTATTGAAACATTAAAAACTGTCTACTACGCTCACTTCCACTCTATAATGACATATAATATAGAAATCTGGGGAAACTCTGTGAGAATTGAAACAATTCTAAAATTACAAAAAAGAGCTATTCGTATAATGACACATGACAAAATGTCAGCTCACTGTAAACAAAAATTCAGAAAACTTAAAATCTTAACAGTCATAAACGAGTATATACTAAGAATACTATTATTCATACATAAGGAGAAACGCTATTTACAAAAAAATCTAGATATTCATTTATACAACACAAGAAACTCCAATAAATTGAGAATAACAGGTCATAATACCAGTCAGTATGAAAAGGGCACAAATTACATAGGCATAAAAATTTACAACTTATTGCCACAAAATGTCACAAATATAACCCATTTACCTATATTCAAAAGAACAATCAAACAAGTTCTCTTAGAACATCCTTCCTACTCTCTTATAGAATTCTTTGACCTAATAACTGATAATAAAACTAAACTCTGGTAAATTTTATTTAAATACATCAGAAAACGAGAAATATATTGAGTTTTGTAAATTAACTCTTCACTCTGAGGTTTAGACTTCAGTTTATACAATTTCTTGTGTACCCATGTTCTTTTTTATGTAGGTACCCATGTTTTTTTTTTTAATCTCTTTCTTACATTTGAAATGTAAAAAGTACTGTGTAATATATATATTTTTTTTTGTGGTTGTACAGTTTGTTTGTATATATGTATATATTTGTATTAACTGACTTATTCTATATCCCGGAGTCCTTACCTCCATATGGGATCTACAGAACAAAAATTGAATAAATAAATAAATAACATAGGTAATTTGTTTGTATTCTGGCAGTTGAGTCTTTGCTTAGTCTGGAGCTTTCGACGTACTAAATTAAAACAGCAAGCATCATGTACCACCGAATCAATATATATGAACATGCCATCAGGATCAAGGGATCAACTTGGATACATGATAAGGAACAATTATCTTAAGATATTACGTGTGTTCTACACCATTGTCATTTGTGTTGTAAGCAATTGTGCAACTATGGGAAAATGCATTATTTTGTTGACATTCAGAGTTATTTTGTTTTAATCTTTATTTTCACACATCTAGTAGGTGACCGACAATAAAATGAAAGGTTGGTTAGGTTATGTCACATGACATTGAAAATATTGTTAATTTATAATTTTTCTTATATATAGGTATATAAATATATATACATACTTATACATATACATACACACATATATACATATACATACACACATATATATATGCATATGCATACAAACAACCAGTGATCAGAAATGTTCACAACTGTTCAAGTGGTGATTGTATTTCAGTGAAACTTAAGCCTTTTTTGTAAGAAAGAAAAAAAATAATTGAATACGTTGTTTGAACATATTTTGGTCTGCTACTTTCACAGTGTGGGGTTGTGCATCTGCATCGTACCATAGTATAATGTGGGTATTAAATAACTAATGTTACTGTAATTAACTTCTTACAAAGGTTTTGATGATTTTTATTTCACTATTTCTCTCTTGTGGTAATATCTCAGAGTAGTAACTTCCGGAAAATAAGAAGAATAATTAAAATAAAAAGTTGTCCGAGTCAAGTCAGCTTCACAAACATGTAAAATCTTAAAGAGTTAATGAAATTTTACAATGATTTTATGAGGTCAAATCTAGAACATGATACCAGCAATTCAGGCAGCTTACCACAGGAGGGGAAAAAGGTAGGGGAAGTGAGTGACATGGGAGTAGGAGAATGAGAGAACATAATTCAATTGTCATCAGTATAGTTTTTCATGTATTGGTATCAATGTAGAACAGAAGGAAACTATTTAGTGGACATTGTATAAAAGCAATGATAAATTTAAATTTAAGATGAAATTTTATTTAGGCAAATTTAATACAAGTAAATTACATAAATGTACAGTCATGTGTACGTAAAAAATTTCATGTTTATAATGTAATGTAATGTAAATACGTAGTGTGTTATTGGGGATTGTAAGAAAGAGAGTTCGAGAGTATTGATTACAAATATATATAAAAAAGATTGAAAATGGAAATGTGTTATTTTTAATTTGCCATGAACAAGTTGTTTGACAGGTGTACAATTTCTTTTTTCACTGTATTGTGGAATACAATCCCACCCAGGATATTCTATTTGGTGATACTGGTATTTAAATCTTTAAATGTATGTAAAATGTATAAAAAAAATTTCTTGGTATCGTGAAGTCGAGTACATTCCTACCCGATGTACTCAATTTGGCCTTACCTGTATTTAATTATGTAAATAATGTTAAATAGGTATATGATCAAAATTGCGATACCGGTGTTTAGATGGTAAAATATCCTCAATTTCAACTAAATGGAACAATCGTAATATAGAACAGAGCCAAGTATTAAGTATTCTTCTCCCTCTCCCTTCCCAAGGTACACATTATTAATGAGCCATTCTTCACTTCTTCAAGCCCTATTCCGGGTTATTGGATAAAATGTAAAACTTGCATGATATAACATACCCATCTTAACGTCACACCGCAGAGACGAAATTTTGTTGTGAACGATGGCGTTGAACTCACTGTATTCATTTTAATGTAATTTGTTTAAACAATGCCGGTTGTAGCCGGGAGCGCTAACCACACAACAGTAGAAATGACAGTCAGTTATCTATAACTAAATCTTAAAACTACCCAATGCAATAAAATATGTAAAACTAAAAACTAACGTTACGTCATACCTCAAAAATACAATAAAATACAACTTATTCTCGATTTTGCATTCTAAGAAATATCTGATACTAATAATTACATTGTAGAATAGTTCGATTGGTTTATACTCATAGAGAAAAATAATTCTAGAAAGTCCCCGGAATGACCTTATAACTGGAAATTACAAAAACAAATTTAAATTTTTTTAACAATCCCGTATAGTAAAAACTATTACATTGACGCCGTCCCCACTGCCTGTCTTACAATTAGTGAATTTAAATTGTGAAAGCTAGAATTTCGATTCGAGGTCGGGGTTCTTTGCCTCGTGGCTGCAGGCAGGGACACGTCGGCAAGGGACTCCCCAGGCTGTTTAGGCCACCCAGGACACCGTAACGATTAAAAGAACACGTAAATATAACTGGATTTATTGGCACGTCACACGGTACATTACGTCACCTGGTACAGGGTGCTATTACGTAACTGGCCATATCATCGTCTACCTTCTCATCTCCGCACACACAGCTCTCGAATGGCGACACTGTTTCACGGTTTGCGGAATTCCCCGGAAATACCCCACTGAGGGTTGCCGTCGTCCGGGGTCTCGGGCTCGAGTCCCGGTGTGGCTCCTAGTGGGAAAAGGCGGTTCTTGATCTGTGTTGTCCGGGTGGGCGCCAGACTAGCTCGTTTCTAGTCGTGAATTTGGGGTCGTGGATGTATGTGCCCCTGCGTGGCCCACTAGGGCCGGCGGCGGTGTTGCGTGAGATGATTTTAAATAAGAGACGTGGAGTTGAGGTGGCG
This sequence comes from Bacillus rossius redtenbacheri, assembly GCF_032445375.1. NCBI lineage: Eukaryota > Metazoa > Arthropoda > Insecta > Phasmatodea > Bacillidae > Bacillus > Bacillus rossius. The sequence continues at coordinate 57,193,398 of NC_086333.1, forward strand.
GTGTCGTACCTTTTATTCAGAGGAGCGAGTCGTACACAATACAACACGCTACAGAGGTCCCCGGGGGGTTTTACTTGTTATTCCGTGGCGCCGTATTGTTTGTGTTCCGCGTTACGTGGCCTCGGATGCTGTTATGTCTCAGACGTCTCACTGGGTACGCAGGTAACGTAATTTCGTAACACAAAGGCGGGACACAAAATACACTGAATTAAGGGGGCGCGCACAAGTTACGTGGCACTCGTTACTCGGGTAACGTAAGTTAGCAATACAAAACACGGGATACAAAAATACACTGGATTAAGGGGGCGCGCACAAGTTACGTGGCACTCGTTACTCGGGTAACGTAAGTTAGCAGTACAAAATACGGGATACAAAAATACACTGAATTAAGGGGCGGGCGATTGGAGACGGCCAATCCCGTATGCAAATGTCTCGGCGCGGGTATTGTGCCCACTGTGGTGAAACACGCACCGCAATTAAGTTTGTCCAAGTTCCCTTGCGGGTTTGTGGTCAGCGCCGTGCGCGTGACCTTAAACAAAGTTCTGTACGTTGCGGGAGACGGCCCGTGCCGTATGCTGAAGAGCAGCCCCGCTGACCAAGTGTGGTGCGGGGTGTCCTTAAGTTGATGCGGCCGGATTAGGTCCGGGACCGAAAAAAGGGACCGGGTACTCACGGAGAGGTTAAGTAATAAAAGGGGTTTGGTTAATTAGTGACTATATTTACCGGACGTTACTTTCAATGTAGACAAAGGATGTTGCCTCTCCGTGGGACGTAGGTCCGCCCCGGTCCATGAGCTGCGCTGAACTGCCGAACTGGCATGGCGTCCGAGGGAGGCTCGGCCTCTCTCGCGCCAGGCGTGACCTCATTACGCTAGACTCCAAACGGGTGTCTCTGGAAGAGATTTTATTGTCGCTAAAATCCTCATTTAATGTTTCAGGAGGAATGGGTACGGTTCTTCTCTTGTCTACTCAGGTTTCCGCGGCTTTGTCTTTAATTGCTGTTCGGGTCGCCTGACTCGGGTGGGCCATGGCCAGGGGTGTGTTCCGTTAGCGGGAGCGTATACTGGCGGGTGCAGGTCGGGCTCTGGGGTGGTCGTCGGCCAGACGACGTCAGGGTTGCAAGCTATCCTGAGAGTAGCAGTAGTGGAAATAAAGGCGCGTGATGCGTCTGGAAGCGGCGAACTAATTTGCGCCGGACGGCGAAACAAATGTCTGACTCTGATTAACTAGTTATAATTGATCTAGGTAAAAAACAAGAATTACAAAATTATACGTGGCGGCTATCCCCACACCTATCACCTATCACGCCCTTGGCATAGGTAGGAAACACACGTGGCTGATAGCTGAAACTAAGAATAGAATCAATACCGTGAGATAAAATCCAACATGGGGGTGTTCTGCAGAATGGCATGAATCTGATGCAAAATTACTGTTCAGTTTAGATTACATAATTACCCAGAGTCCGTCCTCGTAGTGGTGTGGAGGCCACGAATACTGGGCGCGGGTGCTGCCGTACCAGGGCACGGAAAATTCACTCGCGACCGCGGCACGTCCCAGGAACTGATGCGTTATTAAGTCTCACTGTATGCGTTTAGCTCTATGCCGCCCCGTGTGGGCAAAGTTTGAAACTCCTGGCGGAGGTTTTACGGCGTGAAGCGCAGGCACATCGGCATGCTGCCCTTAACAATATTAATTACGTATTGTATGGAAACTGCTCATGACTGAGCCACACACAATTATTAATGGACCACGCAACATTTCGCGCTACTGTCGCGCGACCTATTCAGGACCCGGTCGTTCCAGAGCTGCCAGGTAGGGTGGCCTCCTCCGCGCGCTAGCTCGCGGCGTCAATCGCCGTCCGGCGATCAGCGATGGGCCGTGAGATCATGCCGCTCTAGGTCAGCCTCGGTGCTGGGCGATGTTTTCGGTCCCCTCCATGTCTATCGTGAGGCGGGTACAGGTAGAGAGCCCGTCGGCAGTTGTGCTAGTATGGGTGGGGGGTAGGATCTCGTCCCACTCCTCTTCATCCAGCACCTCCCGACTGCCGTTTGGCTCGCGCGAGAGCAGGTCAGGGAGCTGGTTTTCCACGCCTGGCACGTGCTCTACTGTGAAGTCAAAGACTGCAGGAGCAGCGCCCAATGGATCAGCTTCCTTTTCCTCCCCTGCATGGTGTGAAGCCAGGTGAGGCAGCAGTTGTCGGTGTGGAGGGTAAAATGCCTGCCTTAAAGGTGGGGGCAGTATTTTTTCACGGCCCACACTACCGCTAAGCACTCCTGCTCGTTTATGTGGTACCGCTTCTCCGCCGAGCCGAACTTCTCGCTGGCGTAGTCCACCACCTGTCGCTCCCCGCGGTCGTCCACGGCCGCAGTGACTGTTCATGAGGTTCGTTGTCTGTTTTGTGCATGCGGTGCTCGCACGGAGTGGCTACGACACACTTTTTTAATGCCTGTGAATTAATAATTGTGTCCTAGTGTCTCATTCCTTAATTGTTTAATGGGGTTGAGCCCCCAAGGTTTCGTGCCCTTAAGTTTATTTGAGTCTAGTCGGGTCACGCCCGAGGCGCTTGCCTGATTCATTCCCGCTGTGCTAGGGGTGCACTCCGAAAACGTAATCTGGTACTAGCGGTGTGGAGCATGGGCTTAGAGGCCATGGTCGGGACGACATCACACTATACTACACTACACTGCACGAATGGGTGAGTTTGTCGCACAGGCCCTGTTGAGGTACCGATGAGACATAACAGCTTGTGTGACCAGAGGGATGCACCGACAGTTGGCATCAGTATTATAAATAATGAAATTATTATTGAATGAATAACTTAAATTAATAACTTAAGATAAATATTAGGCATATTTATTGTTTTTATTATCAATGAAAATTTATCTCGATTTGTTATATTTAATATTATAAACAATTTTATGTTAATATTGAATACATATTATTTAATTAAAAAATTGGTTGCATGTAAAGTCGGTTTACGGACGATAGTTTAATGTGACATCATAACAAAACATTGATGAAATGATTTGACGTCGACCCAAGTGTCTCCTCGGCTCCTTCAGGCAGTTATGCCTCGTCAACGTCCTCCCTTGTTTCCCCAGTGCATCATCAGTGTAGTGCATCGGCCAGGGACACACCCGCGTGCGCCCTAGCATGCCAGTGGGCTCTGTTAGTGTGTAAATAATTCTGTGTAGTATATATTTTTCGAATGATCGTGAACCTCAGTAAGTATGTAAATCATGTAACCGTAATGTATTAATTATTGTGTAAATAATCTTGTAATTTTCGCAAATGTCTCGCAGTGTTAATATGTAATCGCGGCCTGGCGCTCGTCCGCGTCGCGAGGGGGGGGGGCGCTCTCCCACGCCGGCCGATTTCTCCTCCCCTCTCCCGCAGCCCGAGCGCGACGGCCCGCGGGCGGGCGGGGAAGGGCAGTAGTACTCAGGACTCGTTCAGCGGCGGATGTGCGCACCGCTCCGCGCTGATCGCGAGACGTGTCTACCGAGCTCGCAGTCCGGCGACAACGCCACTGTACGGGCTTTTGCAGCAGTTGAGCTGCCTTCGTTGTGCCGCTCACACGATTGGGCGTACGAGTTACGAGTTACGAGTTACGTCACGAGTCGGTCATTAAAGGACTCGTAAGCATAGTTACGCACCGCCGAACTATCGCCGTCGTTACGAGTCTGTGCGTAAAGAACCGCGTACGTATCACACGCCTTTTTGGAGCAATAAGCTATCAGGAACTTTGTTACGTGGGAGGATCTCTAGTTCGTGTCGAGACGAGTGGGTTGCACGAGACGGTCTTCGGGAGTCCGGGTCTTCGTGGGAAGGGCGCACACCCCGCGACGGATCCGCCAGGCCGCGGCAAGCAATAAAGGGGCTCGTGGAACTGTTAACAACGAGTGGTCCTTTAAATCTACCTATCATTCTTCTTCACCTCCTCGCCATCCCTCCAGGTCCCGTATTTCCCGGTCCCGGCCACGTCGGCCTGGACCCACACCTCTCCGATGAGAGCAGTACGGGCACAACAGGAATTTCTAGTAAACGGGGAAATAGGGACCAGAAGCCGAGGGACGTCAGATTGATCCAGAAGAAAAGGAAATATCATATTCGGCCTGAGACTGAGCCGTAATAGGTTTTTGCAACCAAACCATTTAGGCATTAAAAATATTACATTCTTTGAGGAAGAATTTTTTTTTAATTTTTCAATCTTTTGCATGATAAAATCTACCTGTGCATACTTTTATGAATAAAATTGAATCATTTTTATTGAATTATCACTATTTTGTATGGATACAAAGGAGTGAAATGAAATGTGCATTTGAATTAATAAATTTACTTTTATTTGCATTTATTAATTCAAATATATGTATTACTTTTGAAATGTTGCGTGCGCCATATTTATTTTTACAAGTACAAAAAAAAAAAATTCGTAGCTGCCGGGTTTTCGAACCGACAACCTTTTTTTTAAGAGTTAGGTACGCTAACCACACGCCCACGAAGCCATACTAGATAATCTAGTTTCAAATGTTATATATAAATATTTATAAAAACTTTGTTCACGGTAGGGGTACAATATTAACACGATTTTATAACAAATACGCATCCCAAATACACCAAACTTATTTATAATGTGTTACAATATTTTTTAAAACATTGTGCAAAAGATCCCAGGTGTAATTTGAATTATTATGTGTAACTGTAAAACACCATTGTTGGTTCAAAACGTATTTGAATTTTCAACATTACTTTTAAATAACCGTACCATTTGTGCTGAAAATCGGTGGACGATTGATAAATTACATAATAATAATTCAAACGACGAAAATATGATTGAAAAGCCAAATCGATGGTAGTGGAAGAGAGATGCCACGCATGTGTACAATGAGCAAACAGAACACATCCGTAGTGGGACATCCGTAGTGGGACACTTTTTCGTGCGTGCAGCCGGCGTTCATCAATTTATTAGACGTTGTCACGTCAAAAATCTTTTAATATGATAAAATTTATACCTTACAATTAGTATTTATAATATCACTTCAGACCTATAATTTTTTTATTTCTATTAATTCTATTATTATATAACTTGCATGTAAAATACAAAAAGCGAACTTAAATATAAGCAGCTATTTTTTAAATATAATTTTATTTTTTAATAGTAATGAAGTTAACTGTATTTTTTATATTTTTTTTATTAAATATATGATCATTGGCGTGAGCCAACAACCAGAACTGACGAGGAGAGGTTCGCAAACAAGGACTAAAGATAGCACTGGGCATGATGTCGCATCCAAAGGTGACATGCTCGTACCTCGATATACATAGGTGAGATTCCAGGGGTGCAGTCTGCTGCAGAGCGGAACACAGTTAAATAAGGAAGATGTATTAGCAAGGATGAACCTAGGGGAAATGGTCAAATACTTTATATTCTGTGTTGAGGCCAATCAAAAACAAGTCATTGAACAGGTGCTGAAGTACAATAAGAATCGCCCTCCCAGGATAAGTGTACCCAAGGAATGTGGGGAGGCGAGAGAAAATAGCAAAGGAGTTTGCTGGTTTCTCACCAAATTAACAATAGTATAAATACTAGATTATAAACGATTTTAAACAGTCGAAATAAATAGTCTTCTTACATTTGAAAAATTATATGTATCTACAGAGAATGCACTCTATGGAAGGACCCGGATAGAGATAATTACGTAATCATCTGATTACAGTTAAAGATGAAAGTAAATATTAAATGATGAACGATTTTTTATACAGATTTCGTTGGCCATTTTTAATTATTTCAAATAAAACGTTTTTTTAATCTAAGAAAGTGCTTATTATTAGCACAATATTATGTTTTGGAAATTTGACCTGACGTGGGCGGTAGCCAATCAGCTGCTCCTATTCACGAACATAAATATGAATTTTAAAATTTATAAAATGTTTCTTCTAGACATGGCGTCAGGTGTCTGGATGAACATCATGTAGCAAAGAAGGCTATAATAAATCCAACAGTGTTATTTTTACAGGCCAGTATCCGAATTTATGGATGTGATGTATGTAAATATACAAGTTTGTTTTTTCATAAGATAGAGTGGGTTATTTAATAATCTGCAAATAGTAGTGCTACGAGTATTGTGGGTTGTTATCCTGAGGTCCCTATTATTATTCACACGGCATATATTAGAGTTGTGATAATATATGCCTATTGACAATATAAATAACATTCATTGAAAGAGTATCATAGAATCATAATGTGAAATAATAATTAAATACATATTCACTGATTAAAACTATTACGATTTCTGAAAACATATTTTAAATGTGCAAACAGATAACAATGAAATAACGTACTCAGTGATCTGAGACCATGGCATAGTGTTTGATGTTTTACCCTGAACTTAAAGCTGTGCCAGAGCAATTATAACATTAAGACTTCTTTTAATATAGGTAATACAATTTTGTACAACATACTTTTATTAACAAACTTGAATACTACATAAGGCTTTTGCGAATGACAAAACAGCGTCACATCGCAATTAATGTTATTTCAGTTCATAATAAAGTATTTGTTTGTAATATCTAGTTGTTTTGTAGGAGAGACTATATTTTGAAAAATAACCTGCTACCGATGTTGAATTGTTTTGTTCAGGAATTAATAAGAGTTGTAATATAAATATTATATGTTTATTTGTGTTTGTAGAAAGTGTGTAGGACACAGGTTTTGTTTTATTCAAAATATTTCAATATTAAATAAAGTTTACTACTGGTGTATATCATAAATTGGGTTTGTATAATATATGTATCATGAGTATGAGAAAAAAGTATGGTTTTATACTAAGTGGGAACGGCGAAGATAGAGCACAGAATGCCGAGAGTAAACTGTAATATTATTGCGTATTCAATTCCCAGGCAATTTGACTTCTCATGCAATGTAATGAGTGAAATAAATAGTAAATAATAAAATAATAAAAAGTTTAACAAGATGGCGATGTGGTAAAGTTTTAATTCATGAAACGGAAAACGACCGTGTATTTACCGCCTAATTTTAAATTTAAACTATTTTGAAGTTTCGTTTTATGTTTTTGGACTAAGTAGACGTTTGTGTAGTTCAATATTAATTTTGTTTACATTGCAGTGAAAGCTGAAAGAAAAAAAAACACACTCACACAAACAGTCGTATCTTTTTATAACATTTTATAATTAATTTAATCTGTGCAGTGTTTTGGGAAGTATTACTTGTTTTTAGGTTATGTGCGTTTTTACTGTTTTGTAGGTTAGTGTATGACAAGAAAACTCGTGTTAGATTTTTAAACGGAACACATTTTTCACTTAAACCTAAGGGACCAGTGATATAATATATATTGGTTTCGATAGTTGGCCTAAGCATAATGTGGGGAATGGTAAATTTATTTGTAAAGCAATTTCGCAGACCATTTGAAAGGAGGGTTCTGTCATTTTTCAAGTCGATTGACATTTCGCCAGAGGTATCATTAGCTCTTCAGAACTATTGTCCAGTGCTTGCATTGGAGTCAACAATTATAACCCATGGAATGCCATATCCAGATAATTTGAAGATGGCTTTGAATGTGGAGAAATTAGTCAGAGAACAAGTAAGTTCTGTTAACAGAAGGCACAGTATATATGAAAGTTCAATGGACTAGAAATCCACCATTGAATTAGTTTAATATGATACATTTTAATCAATATTTATTTTTAAATGTTGGTACATTCATAGTTATGATGAGAATACTAATCTGGACTAGTATTTTGGGTGTTTATCTAAGCGAGGGGTGCATCCGTGAATAGTTTATGAAAATTCAAAAATTTACATTTTCTTTCCTCCAGGTATTTTTTCTAATCATGCTGTAAAAGACCTTTGTTTTATTCAAATAGTGTATAAGTAGTTTATCATTATAATTGTTAGTTTGGTTATGGTAGTTTCAAAATACTGTAAACTAAACTGTTAGCTTAGGGGTTGGGTAATTGTTCCCCATCTCGTATCCAAGTTTAACCCTTGATCCTGTAAGCATGTTCCTGTAATAATTGATCCTGAGGTACATGATCTTGCTGTTTTAATTTAGTATGTTGAAAGATCCTGCACATAAAAACTTGTCATATAACAGTGATTAATGATCTAAGTAAAAAACAAAAATATATTTGCCTTTTTATTCAACTTAACATTATAATTTATTTTTATATCATAAGTGTTTTTTTTGTGTAGGATCTTTTTACATACTAAATTAAAACAGCAAGCATCATGTATCACATGATTAATATGTAGGTACAGGACACTGCCCCATCAGGATCAAGAGATAAACTTGGATAGGCATACATGATATGTTATTGATGTGTATATGATATGTATTATTAAATGTTGGAATGGTTGTTTAGTTTAGTTTAGCTACATTAGTTACATATTACGTATTGATTACATTTTACAGAAATTTAATTAATTTAGCCTACTTATTTCAAATATTTATCTTTCTTTTTGCAATAATCAGCAACACTTGCAAATTTCTAACCTCGGAGAAATATATAGGTAATTGAAATTAATAACCTATACTAAAAAATATGAAGAAACATTAGGTCAATAACCCACATTTGCAATGATTTACAGCCCCTCACAACATTCATATTCAAACAACATGCAAGTATCTTTTTTTTTCCTGAGTATTCAACTTGGCAACAATTTGAGGGCGTACCGGTGTTAAGGTTTGAATGCTGGTGGAAAATAATGGGCGCCACCACGTGAGTGGGCACGTGGACCCGGTGTGAAACTCTAACTCAGGGCGTTACTTGGCCCGTGTGCGGCGAGATATTAGCCCTCCTGATTTTTAATGCACACCTGTTCCTAACCAAGCCCGATCTCAGCGTCGGGCATGCTTCTAATTAACCGCAGTGGGCTCTTAGGGCGTCCCACACGCCGCTGACCAGGTTAAGGACCTACGTGGCCCCCCCGAACACAAAGACACGTGACTCAATTAAGTTGGTTTTTATTACTCACATTACACGCCCTTACACATTCCTTCCTTGATACTGTTATAAAACGCCCGAGGCACGAATCAAATTAGGTGAGGAGGCGAACCACGCACGTGGTCGCCTCAAGCCGTTACTTATCACACAGATGACCGAAAACTCCGGAGAGTAAATAATTATTAATGAAGCAGTCTCTCCGACCGAGAGAGGCCCCGAGGATAAAAATGAAAACGATTTGAATAAATTACCTAACAGAACTACTTCTCGGTGAAACAACGGTGATGTCCTCGGGGTGTCTGCAGAGACGTCCGCTCTCGGCCGGCTGTAGAAGCAGACTGGGGAGAGACCAGGGCTTGCGGAAGGCAACATGGCGCCCTTCGCGCCGAACACAATTACCGTTAACAACTTAGCTATTGCGTGCCCCGGGTTATTATTGAAAATAACATAAACTCTTTACAAAAATTAGCACATCACATCCATACCCAGACCGTCTGTAATAATTACTTATATGATAGAAAACAGTTTAAAACAAGTTACGTGCTAGTTCCTCCGCCGCCCGCTAGGGAGCGTCCTTGTCCGTGCTTGCACGTATTTTATTACAAAACATCATAATTTAACTAAACAAAAGACACTCACATACATAGCCGTAGTGACACTATTTCGGGGCGAAAAGAAAAGGTTACAATAATTATTAATACATATAGGGGTGCGGCGCACTGCAGCTAAGCGCCCTCTTGCCGGGCGATCAATACACGCACACACGCACGCACAAGCGGGAGGTTTGAACAGAGATGGTGTTTGGGCGGTGGCATATTGGGCTCAAAGGGGGCTGCAGGCCCGGATGACGTCAAATTATATCCTTCCAAAAACATGCTACTGGAAAATAATTATCTCTCAGATAATAAAATAATATAATTTTGGTTTTGCTGTTTTACAGAATATCAGATAAATGTCAGGAAGCAAATACAATTTTTTGAATTTTAGATAATGGCCATATTTTTGGTGACATTTCAAAAAAAAAAATTACTGTTACCAATCTTTCAGGTATCCTATGATAATTATTTTTAAAGTTTTTTGGTAAATAATATTTTTAAAAGACAAGTTTTTCATTGCTTCACATGCCACATATTTTATTCATCAGTCACTGTAAAGAAAATTTAAGCAAAAAAATTGTTTTCAATTAGTTTAAAAAATGGTATCTGTTTCTCAAAAATAGTGAAGTAGTAGCCATCACTGATGCAAAATGATGGGTTATGTTTGTGGCACTGTTTTCAAGGGCGCTGTCCCAGCCACTGTCGCTATACTGGGTGGCAGGATCAAGGTGGGGCTCAACGAGTCCATGATGGCAGAGTTGGCCACAATGACGGTACCGGCAGTCAAAACCTCCAGGAGGGACTTCCCGTACGTGCTCAGCAAGGTCAGTTGTGCGTGGTTCATGTCCAGGGAATTGGAAAGGTGTCATCAAAATCTGGAAAAAAACAGGGAAATGGTCAATTTAGTTTCAGTAATTTTTCATTCTATACAGCATCTTAATGTATTAAAATTAAAATTAAAATGGAACGTATTTTAATTGCAAATTCATGTGCTGTTACTAATCCGTGATTCTGTATTTGATTTTTTATAAATACTAATAATCAAACGTAATGGATACAAATCATCGTGTATTAATGTCAGATGTGCAGATTTGCTGGACTTCAGATCCTTGATGTTATAACTTTTCAGGTTCAATGTGAGTGGCAGAAAGCGGGATGTTGTATGGCTATCATTTTAACATGCTGAAAACTAGAATACCTAACTAATGTAATAAAAAAATTCTTTTTTGGCACAGCCAGCAGGCGTAGGTAGATTTCAAAGGACCTATTTCTTCTAAGAATATTTTGGAAACTTCTATAAACTCTGGGAACACTTTAAGAACTTAATGTAGTCTACATAACATCCAATATGTTTGCCGATATTTTAAAAAAAAACATCGATTTAACATTTTCTTATATTCCATGCAGCAAAAATATTTTGAATGTTTTTAACTTAATGCATCCAGCAATGAATTTCTTAACAATTTTCATATAATGCCTACTGAGGTAGTTATGCAACTATGTTTGATCTTCAAACATTATTTTTCATCCCTTGCACTACTACTTAATTGGTCGTATAAATTTATTTTGGACAAATGTTTGTCACATTGACATGGTTATTAATAAATGAATTTTGTAAGTACTAAGAAATTTGATACTAAGAAAGTTTTAAATTTTTAAATTTTCAAACCTTGTTTTTACAGTAATAGTTAATTTCATTAAAAATGGTTCCAGCCAACGGTTTTAGATAAAGTTTAGGCATTTTTACAATAAATTATAATGGATTCACACCCCTTGCAGCAATCGTTGGTCGTATAAAAAATTATTTTTGATGAATGTTGTAGATAATAATTTAAGGTTTCACAGGCAAACAGAACGGATTTAATAGTGCACATGGTACGTAAAACATGAATTTTTTTAAATTCTCCCTTTTAATTTTTTTTTTTAACTCGCTGCAACAATGATATGTCTTATTAAAAACTGTTTTTTAATAATAGTTTTAGATAAAAATTATAAGATTTACAAAAAGTTTGAACGGTTTTGATAGTGTACCTACTAAGGGAGTTATTCATGTTTTTTTTTAAATTCCACCCCTTATTATTTCAGCCTTATGCAGCAATGATTTGTCTAATCAAAAATTGTTTTAGACAAAAGTTTCAGATTAATACATAATTTGTACAAATTAAATGTTGTTCCTACAAACGGAGGTATGATTTTTTTTTATCCTCCAACCCCTGTTTTTTTCAACTCCTTACAGTAATGGTTGGTTGTATGAAAAATTATTTCAGACGAAAAATTTAGGTAATAATTTAAGGTTTTACAATAAAACAGAACGGATTTAACAGTGTACATGGTACATAAATTATTAATTTTTTTTTAAATTCCCACCCTTTATTTGTTCATCCCCTGTTAACAATAGTTCATCTTATCAAAAAATGTTTCAGACAAAAGTTTGATCTAAAAATTTTAAGATTAACATCCAATTTGAATGGCTTTCATAGTGTACCTAGTTAGGGAGTTATGAATTATTTTTAATATTCTACTTCATGTTTTTTTTAAACCCCTTGCAGTTATTGTTGGTCGTATCAAAAACGTATTCAGACTAAAGATTTTGGTATTAATCCTATGAGTTATAATACGTTCAAATGGATGTGATATTTTCCATATTATGGTAGTTACAGCGAATTTTTTTGTTTTTCAAAAAACCTTTTTTCCATTTATACCCTTTGGTCAGATATTGCCTTTTAACGAACTTGACCGAGAATTTCCACTTTTAGATTTTATGTATCAGTTTTAAGGTGATTTGTGAAAAATTGCAACAGTTATCGTGTCCATAAAATTGTGATATATATATTGACGTCGACCTGGGCTTTGCCCCTTTAAGCCTGGCCAGACTCCGCTCCTTTTGCGATCCCAATGCATCCCTAAGCACTATATCCTGGCATTTGCACCGCCGACACGTACATGTGCATGTGCTGCGTGACGTGTGTTCGAATGGCTTGCCACAAGACTCCCGCGAGATGGTGCTGTAGCTTCAGTGCTCCGTCCTCTTACATAATTATAAATTAAATTGTAAATCCTTTAATTTTTATTTTGAGCATTTTGCGACATCGGAGATCGGCTGGGAGGGTTTTGTGTAATAAACCTTATGTTTGATTTTGCGTAAAATAAAGACGTACACTGGACATTTCCGAGGCGGACCCCGAGTCCAGCCGAAGCTAGTCTTTGTTTTAATATTATTATTGTTAAATTACTCTATGTTTTAATCATTTTAGCCAGGAGAAAGCACGCTATAATTGTACAATGTCTAGTTTTTAATAACCCTTGGCACGCAATCATAAAAACGTAACGGTAGTTTGGTTGGGCGCCAAAGATGCCTTGTGGCCCATACATGAGGATTTGACACGATAATAAATTTGTAAGAACACTTTTTTTAAAATTTCCTGAGAAAGTCTTAAAAAATTGGTTCAGGTGTTTGTAGGCACCCTGTGTAAAGAAAGATAAAATGCTTAAATATATACATGATTATGCAGCTAAAAACTGTAATTCAAGGGCTTTAAGCCAACGATATTAAAAACTTGTAAACTTTTAACAGTGACTTCTTGTTTGATTTCATCAGTGCTTCAACATTTTACAGAGGCAAGGTCTTGTTTGGCTGTAATCGAAGTTGGCCAACTTTAAGCTCCAGTTTTTGAGAATTACACTCGTAATAATTTATCTCTATTTTTTTCAGGGCCTGAATGGTGGTACTACTGTTTCAGGAACAATCCTTGTGGCCAACATGGTTGGGATTCATGTGTTTGCTACAGGTAAATAATTCTGTTTTGGCCTTAGAAATTAGTTTCTGGGTTTTAAGCAGACAGCCTGTTCAAAACTTAGTTCAACAGTTTAGTTTTAAATGTCTGAAAACATTAAGAGTGGAAGTGAACTGGGAATCAAGTACATTACAATTGGCACTCCTTAATCCAATATTATTCAGGTTGGCACATTCTGTAATTGGGCTCCAATCAAGCTGTACACATTCATTTTTTTCATTGGGTTCTGGGAATTTGTTGATCTTTAGCAACGTGATATAAGATACATTTTTAAACAGTATATCTCATGTGGGCCTGTGCAAAGTTTTGACAAAGCAAATCATTTGAGGCTCTTTAATATTTGATTTGACTTCTCCAGGAAATTTGCTATTTGTTTTATTTGAAGCTTCGGTTGTGTTGCAAAGCTTCACGTCTGATGTGAAGCTTCACATTTGTTTCAAAGCTTTAAAACATTGGAAGTCTAAGATTCACTTGTGAAATTTATTTTTATGTTTTATATATTTAGCTTAAATAAAGTTGGTTGATTAAAAAAAAAAAAGCTGGTCACCTATTTGCTCTTATGAATGCTCAATATTAATATTATGCATGATTATTTTATAATTTTTATTGAATGTTGTAATAAATAGAGCTCAATTGGTTAATCACTTAAACAGTTCAAAAATACAAATGTTTAACTAATTTTTTTACTTCAATCCAGTTTTTTATGAAGTAAGTACAATACAGCTTGGCTAGGAACAATATTCACAATTCAATTCGACTTTGCGAATATTTTAAACATTCTGTTTGATATAAGCTTATTTATCTTGTTTGAAGTATCATTGTATTCAATTAATGTTTCTTTGGCGTTGGTGTTATAATCATGTTGACATTTGATAATACAGCAAATTAACTTATCTGACACAGCTGTAGTCACAAATGTATCAGTTTAAAGAGCCTTTACTCACAAGCTTTATGCATTTCTTTGCTTAAAGTTATTTGGATGCTTTAGCCCTACTTAGTTTTAAGTTTGCTCTAATGATTTATTTCGTGCATTTGCCTTTAATTTTAGCATATAAGTACATTTTACTGAACTCCCAGTCCTTAAAAGTTATACAAAGATAAAAAAAACTTATATGGAGTCAAAAAGTGAGAAAAACCTACTTAAAAGAGAGGTGCTTTGTAATGAGATTCCACTGTAACAGGTCAGTATGAAAATGCTGATTGCCTATGACTGTTGTGAGCAGGGCCGGCGCGACCATATAGGCGAACCATATAGGCGGTGCAGCACGACACATAACAGCTGATATAATATGTTTAACGATTATTGAAACTAGGTGAAAATGGATTTTTGCAACAGTTTGGAATGTTTATATCGATATAAGTAATTATTTAAAGTCCACAGTGACCTGTTTATGATTTGTAATAAGTAAAAAAGTAAGAAAAAAAACACAAGCCTGCTTACATTTGATTGTTGACAAAATCTTAGGCTTACGTGATGTATTTTGAGGCAAGGAAAATTTTTTGGGGTGTCAGGCAGGGGGAGGGGGTGCAATTAAGGTTTTTCGCCTAGGGCGCCAATTTACCTTGCACCGGCCCTGGTTGTGAGTGTTACTGTGCTTGGGTGTTTTGTCGTGAATAGTGATTTATTCGTTAAGGTGGTGTGGGCGGGGTGCACCGAGGGGCAGAAAACAGCATGGACGTGAGTGCTGACCTCACCGAACTGGGTCGCAACCCCGTCACAGTGGTGTCGAGTGGGGTCAAGTCTATCCTAGACATCGGCAAGACGCTCGAGTACTTGGTGAGTACTCGTACTGCCGGGGGACCCAAGTAGATGCCTTGTGTTCAAGGCCGCTGAGTGGGAGGGGCCAAGGAGGGGGGCTAAACCCCTAGGGCCTGGACATGTAGGAGGCCCGGTTGAGTTTTAGAGGAATTTTTTTAATGAGGGAGTTTACCCTGATATGACGAAAATTACCAAGTATATCTAATAGAACGCATTGAAAACCTTACCGTCTGTAGTCGTAAAATTCTGATTGAGAAAATGTTCAAAACAATTTTTACAGTACGGCCCGGACCACAGGCATGAAATTCTTCTCCACTACATAAAAATGTTAGTTTTGATAAGCCGCCAACTGAAACTCCTGCTTCCACACGTGTCCGAACAATGACAGAACAGTGGCGACCTACGAGTTCAACTTCCATCTGACTGGGAAGTGTTGGAATCGTTGGCTAATCACAGAGCACCTTACAATTGCAACCAATCCACTAGACATATTACCATAGGGGGGAATGGACCATGATCCTTTGCAGTTCTTGTGTAAGGGACCATCACATGGTTTCTTTTCCCACACAAGTACGTACATCTGTCTCTCTGTAACACTTATGTAATTACGAAACTATTACATCAGCCTGCTTTTCTGACAAAGAACTTTAGCAGCTGGTGCAAAAGAAATATACTTGAACACAGATAAAACTTAACCAGTAAAAAATATGTAAAAATATCTTTAAATGGCTTTTTCATATTGAAATAAATAATCAGAAATGTTTAAAAACTTGAAATAATGTAAAGTACGTTCATAAAAACACATTTAAAACACACAAATACCCCTTAAAAGAATAAAAAGCTGTTATTTACATTTAACCATAAAACCTAACCAGATCAGAAAACATAATAATTATTTATACCAATGAAGGCCGCATCTTGCCCAAGACATTGTTTCATGTGGCCTGCCCCAACAATCTTCCAACAAAGAAATATCATCTACACTGTCCTTTATTAGCATATTTTTATTTGCATATGTTGACTGAGTTGTCAGCAGTCATGATATCCTCACAGAGCTTTTGAAAAATATTATATATATATTTTTTGTACATTATATTTAGTTTAATGGCTAATTGTATTAGTTTTGATTAAATTTTTTTGAATACTTTTTTTTAAGAGAAATTTGTCTGGCCCTCCAAATATCTGAAGTAGGACATCACTGCTGTATTCAAAGGGTAAGGACCTGGATTGCCACAAGTCGTACAAATTGTAACACATAACGATAATTGGGGCCGGCCTTTCCGTTGCTCCTGGTGTTTGGTGTGCCGTTGATGGAGCGAGGGTGATTGCGCCGTGTTGTGGTGAAGGAAACGCAAGGCGTGTGCGTGGCGACGCTGGGGCCCACGAGGGACTTCCCGGCGTTCTACGCCCCGCGCAGCTCGCACCAGTCCCCCTACCACGTCTCTAGCGTTCCCGAGGCGGCGGCGCTCGCCAACAGCCTGCTGGGGCTGGGCGTGTCCTCGGGCCTCTTGCTGGCCGTGCCGGTGCCGGACCACTGCGCCATGGCAGGTCAGAGCCCCTCGTGGCTAGAGACTAGATTACACCACGAATTGCGATAAAACTGAAATAACACTGAGACGCATGGCAAAACACCACGTAACACCGTAATGCAAGTAATACACCATGCAGAATCAAAAGGGATGTTATATCATGGAATCAAGTAGCATTTAACCAAAACTTAATTCAAATCATAAAAAAAAATAATCTTTTATTGTTTTAAATTATAAGGAATGTTGATATTTCCAGACAATATTTTGTTCCAAAGAGCTTGGATAAAAAAAAAATTAATTTAATTTGATTTATCCTGCATCTCCTATTGAATCACCTCTAAAACTACAAATACTCTCTAATTTATTTTTGTTGTTCTGAATATATCTGATTTAGTCCAATATATATTACAAATTATTTTGTCGTAAAAATGCAGCATATAAAATTATTTTGTACTTGGATACGAAATTAGTTAAGAAATTGCTTTACATTAAAATAAGAAAATTATATATATTTATATTCAACACCATAAAAGTAGTCTAACATCATATTATTTATTTTCTTTAACAGTATTTTTTTTTTCATCATTATGCCATTTTGTTTTATCATAGTTTTTTTTTTTTTTTGCTAGTGCTTATGGTGCAGATAATTGTTAATTTTTGTTTTTTGAGGGTGTGATTAAAGGTCAATACCAGGTTTTCAGAATTACCGAAGTAAACAAAAAAAGTATAGGCTTATGTTCAGTCAAATACATAAGTAGAATGTGCGCTTGTGTGTAAGAGCAGCAGCAGTTGTACATATTAAAATTTAAAAGTTGATGTTTATTTTTTTTGTGCGGGCAGGTGAGGAGATAGAGGCAGTCATCCAAGAGGCTCTGTCGCAGGCAGACAGGGACGGCGTCACGGGGAAGGAGGTCACTCCGTACCTTCTGAGTGCAGTCTCGGCACTGACCTCCGGCAGGTCGTTACAGTCCAGTATCCTTTGGTTCTTTGGTTTCTTTGTGCAAGGTGCTCCGGGTGCAGGGTTAGAGGATGGTCCGACAAATTTTTTTTAGACTATCCTGTTTAACGCATAATTGTCGCACGCGCATAATCGTCGCACGCGCATAATCGTCGCACCTATACTTATTTATTTAAATTGTTCAGCGCGCTTTTATATACTATACTTTTTAAATAAACGTACTTTCTATGAATGTGTTTTGTTTTTATGAATAACTTTACCTAACAATTTTTTTTTTTTTTGCCTAAAAGTCACACCTCTATTTTTTAAATTTGATTTTAGCATAAAATGTTCGAAGTTTATGCGATAAAACACGGTTAGTAAAGTGTGAATTAAAAGTCAAAAAGAAAAAAAAATATTATTATTCTATATCTATGTACCAATATTTTGATTTTACTCATTATCAATAATCATGTTTTCATGTTTTCAATGGAAATCTTTATTTCTTTATTATTCAGTTTCTTGCATGTTTTCACGGCATGTAAAACAAAGTTTGCCAGGTACGTTTATAGATTCACCTTTTCTGTTTGGTTGTAGGGGAGGGGAGGGGGCTATTCAATAAAATTAATGCCCCTGGCAGTGAGCCTAGATCCGTCCCTGGAGTGAAGGAAAACTGGGAAAACCTGGAATTGTTGGAGAATTTGGAATATTTTAAAAAAATCTAGGGAAATATAAATTCCATTGGTGGTGTTTGCCTTGAGTGTGATGTACCTAAGAAATATCACTTTGTGCTTAATTTCCAGAAGTTTTATTAATGTGTTAACATTGTTGTTAGCGTGGTGAAGAATCCTTAAGCACATACACTGTGATTATGACAGTACTAGAAATTAGAACATAAAATTAATATTTGTTGTTTTCTATGAAAATTTCATGTTTTGGTCAGTGAAAAATTATAAAATATCTGAAGGAGTTAGGGAAAAGTAATGGTTTTTCTTGACTCACTGGTGTGTGGCTGGGAGAAAGACATAAAGTGGCTAGTGTTTTTTGTAGATTAAAGCTGGAAGTATCTGCCCATTATGAAAATAAAATGTTATACTACAGTAGACTTCTGATAATGCAGCATGTTCAGAACTTCCGATGGTGCCAGATTAGTGAGGATTAAGAAAATTCAGGATTATTGGCCGGTATCTTCCGTTATCGCTAAATGCTAACTTGTAGAGCAAATATATCTGTAAGATAGTGTTTGGCTTCAAACATTGTTTAGCAGGAACATGTACAAGAAAATGGCAAATTGCTTTGCTGTAAAAGACTGCAGGAGACACGAAGCTTGCCAATCACTTCCGAGCGATCTTGAACAATGCCAAACGCTCCTGACTAATCCCGGGTTGCACCAAGCGCTTCCGACTACCAGTTATGTGCATACTGTAAAGGTTTTTTTGACCTTGGCTAAAATATTATAGAAATTTTAGCATGAGTTTGCTTATTTGGCTTAAGTGTCGCACCATTGGGTATTCCAGACTGTTGAATGCCGGACTATTGGAAGTCCACACTACTTAGCTTTACTTTGTTAAATGGAATAAATATCTTTACTTAATGAACATCCAATTTTTTTTGACTCTTTGACTCTAATTTAGACATTGCACTTATGTTGAATAATGCCACAGTGGGTGCCCAAGTTGCTGTTGAACTGCACAAACTTTTAAATAGGTAAGGCTCGATAAAAAAAAATTGGTTTTATTAATCATTTGGCAGTAAACACAGTTTGTATGGTTCATTTCATGTTTGGGATTCCCTGCATTGGCACCCAGGTAGACATGTGTACTATCTGGTTTTTGTGAGGTTTAGTGCAGGCATGTCAGCTGCATGTGTCTGAGTGTGTTTTGGTGGGTTTAGTATAGACTAATGTTGGGCACATTCTGATTCCCACTTACAGTGTTGATTCATTTAGAATTCAATTCTCAATTTAGATTCCATCCATTAGACTCCATACACCTCAAGATAATGTTAATGAAACACCTACCTCATTTTCACTTGGATAAAAAAAAAACCAAGTTGTGTTTCACAAATGGAATAAAAAATTACTAATGTTTATTAATTTACAATTACTGTAATGATAGGGTACTAATTTCACTTAGGTATGTATCCAAGAGCCAAAAAATAAATGGTGTTTTCCAGTGCTGTTTCTGTTGAACATCTAAACTAAAATAATTAAAATTTACTTAAAAATATTTTAAACTCAAATAAAAGTAATTTAATTATTTTACATAAATTTTCTGTGTATTTTTCTGTGTCAGAAATGTATTTGGTGATTTAATTTAAAGTTTGTTGAAACCTTGATATTGTAATTGTCCTAACACTTGTGTGTGGCAAGACTAGCAGCTGAATGTACCTTGAGTGTTTGTAAATGTGGTGAGGTGTTCCATAGCTAAAAATGTGGGCTGTCAGATAGAAACCTGGGCTAATGTTGTAAGAAAAAAGACTTTGTTTGTCTCATGGTTACCAATCATTGAGTATCAAAGTTCAAGCAATTATCATTATACTTGCCTAACTTGTGATGCCAGAATTCACAATCTTTTTATATTGTTTGAAATTAGGTTATAGGTTATTTTGTAGTTAAATAATAAAATAATAATTTTTGCAGGTATGGTTTTTTTATGTAGATATAATATTTTACATTGAAGGGTGTGTACCCTTGCACCCTTCTGATAGAGCTGTCACTCTTATTAAGACATGTTTTAAACATAATTTTATAATTGTAGCAAATGCTATGGCTATGGAGGTATTCATTTATAGTTAGTAAAAAAAATATAGTTTAATGAATATTGCCTCGACCCATGCCTGTACTAATTGGTTACTTTGCAGCACTACAGATGCACAAGCAGATACCAACAAGAACTTTGGAACATCACGTGATCCGTGCCCCACATCTGATCGACTGGTGAGTTCATAATCCAAGCATTGTGTGGGGCACCAGTTATTTATGTTTTCTTTCGCTTCCGAGTGGAGTATGGGATGTTTTTCTATGGGCTGCTTGATTGTGTGTAAATTTGAGTGTTATTACTATTTAGTAAGTGAATATTTCATCAATTCGTCTTGTGTTATGCAGAAAAGTGACTATACATACAAATATTTGTATGAAACTATTTTGAGTATATGTACTTGGACTCTGAGTCAGTTAAATTATTCATATCACTAAATTAATTCACTACCACCACTGGATGAAGTAATTTTTTCGCATATAAACATGCTTCTTTTTAAAAGAAAGGAAAGTTTAATTGTGAAAATATATGTAAAAATGTAATTTTGTATTTTTCATTTTTTTTTTTAAATATTGATACTAAGCCTGTATTATTTTTGGTAAAACTTTGTGCAATAAACTAGTATAAATTGTAAAACTGACTCTTATTGTTATTAGTTGAACATAAAATGGCAGGTCTCTTACAGAGCAGTATCTTATTGAAGTGAAACTTCTTTGGGCACGAAGAGAGTAAAATTTCAAAGCCAAATTTTAATGCAACATTTTCGTGAAACATTGTTTTGAAACGATTCTGATGCAACAAGAACAGATAATAGGTACTATGTAGCTGGGCTCGTTTTCGCTGTCCTCTTTGTGTGATGAATTGTGTCCCATCCAAAAAAAATAATTACAGAGCGAAATAAATGAATAAAAGAATAAGACAGAGAGTGTGTGCATGTGCTTGTATCAGAAAATAGATATAGGTATCCTATACAGTCAGATGTGAGTGCCTTGAATTTTACATTTGCTATCAGAGTGCTAAGATTCCTCCTTGTTCAACCAGCAGCGTACCAAGTGCTGTTGAGACTGTCCCTGCATTTCGCACATAGGTAGAGCTACCTGTTATGAATTTCATATTTTGTTAAGAGATTTGGCGTGTTACCAATAGCAGAATTGTTTGAAGAAACATTAACAGGCATAGTTGTTTTTGTATGGTGTGAGTTTTCAACAGTGAGTAATATTTATAGTTAATTATTAATTAATCATTATTAGAAAATTGTCATCTTTCTCTCTTTCTCTCTCTCTCTCTGCCATTTTACCCCTTACGATATACTTATGAGTTGAGGTTTGAATAGCCAATGAAGTTTCACTTCAATAATGTGTACTGCTCTCTTTTTTTTTATATAAATTTTCTTCAGGATGGCTTCCCAACTGTTATTTTACTCTGGGGATGTTTCAAAACTACCCCCTCCCCTCAATAAGGCGCCTCTAGGCACTTCCAAAATATAAAGGCACCGCGGAAAATGTAAATGGCCCAGGGCGTCTCAAAGATTATTGCTTCCATGGCATCTGTGCACGGCCTTGCGATGTAAAACACCACTTTTAACATTTATTGTGGTCACTGCTCACCTGAAAGTTTTGCAGTGGTGGTAAGTAATTCAATCAAGGCCTAAAATAATAGAAGAAAATCATCTGAAGCCAAACCCAAAAAAAACTTGTATTTGCAAGTTGCATTAATTTTTACATAGAAGCAATAATACACTATAATTAATTGTGGAGGGATTGGAATGTAAAAAGCACACCAACCCAGAGGTTTTTGCTAACCAAGAATCATCATTTGGAGTTGGTCTTTCCGAGTTGGTGATTTCATTTTCTTGTCATTACTATTGATTAAGGTATTTCCATGTGAATTTATACCAATTTGTCTCTCAAATTTGTTTTTGGATAACAATTTTTTTTTCACATATTGTTTAATTAACTTTTTTTCATAATAATGATTACTTGTGTTTCTGTTTACTATTATTAGATGACAAGTAGAAATTTGAGACAAAACATCAAATGCAAGAAAGGTATCACAATATACGGACAGGAAAAGCCCTCAAATAATAATAACATAATAATAATGAAAGAAAATGAAATAATCAAATCAGCATTTGAAACTTAAGTATATTCATTTTAAACTTCAGCAGCCATAACCCAGTCTCTTTGGCTCGAGTTTGATCATGGAAAATAAATAAAAAACCCACTGTTTTGAGGCGTGCGGAGATGGCTGGAGCAGCGTGCTGGCTACACATCTCTCTGGAGAAACCCTGCCATGACACCCCACATGGGCTGTCCCCTCCCCTCCACCCAAATAGTAGTCTTCTTCCTGTTCTGCAGAGCTCGGGTGCCTTTCTGTATATCTTTTGAATTCAGCAGGTTCTCAGAGCCATGTCTCATGAAGAGACTTAACTAGGACGCTATTGTTCTCGCAGTGCTAAGTCTGGAGACGTTGAATATGTGACACTTCGTAGGGCCACGAGACTTTACCATGGGTTACGCTGGTGGGTATATAAGGTGACACCAACCTGCGGTGTGGGAGAAAGAGGCTGTTGGCGACACTGGAGAGCGAGAGTGATACTGGTGTGCTATACAGTAGTTAAGTGAAGAGGGTGAGTGACTCTTGGTGAGCGATAGCGGGCGAAGAGCGATGGGCTTCGGGTGCGAAGTTTGAATCATCGGGGACGGTGTCACAACGCAGCGTGCGAAACAGTGTGTTGGGACCGAGGTGCATGGTAAGAAACGAATAGTAGAGAGAACCACTGTTGAGCCACTGTTGAGCCGAGATCCAATGGGGAGATTAAATAGTCTACTTATGAGAGTGTGATTAATTTTGTACAGTCATTTAGATTGTTGTTTTGGAAAAATGTTCATAGTAGTTAATAAATAAACTCAAAAAATTTGGGCTATCCTTTCATAGCTGTTTTCCCCAATTGTAAAATTCGAAGTCAGAAGTAGATTATTAATATATTTAGGACTGTCATTAAAAAAAAAATTCAATTAAAAGAGATTGTATTCAAGCTATTTGTGAGTAAAGTGAATTTCAGAAAGAGTATGTAATTGAGTTCAAGATTAGGTTCAAGAAATATGTGATATTTGAGTTCCGGTTTATGTGTAGGTCATATTTTTATGTGGGTAATAGGAATAAGTAATTATTTAGGTGTATTTAATTAGTGAAAGTATTTGAGGGAGATGTTTGCCAAAGAGCTTAGTGTTAAGAACAGCAAGAAGATAAAGGTTATCATGGAGGAAATGTTGAATGACATGAGAGCAATGATGACCGATATGAGGAACTTCATGATAGAAATGAAGAGTGAAATGGAGAGTCAGATGAAGAAACAAAGAGTGAAAACTGCCATTAAGAAACTAAAAGTGAGATGAATAACTGCGTAGAGGAAATGAAAACTACAATAAAGTTAAACCAGGAAGAGAAGAGTAACCAGGAACAAAATAAAAATGAATTTAAGGAATGAAGTGTAGCCCAGAGGAAATGGAGAATGAGATGAAGAGTGATAAGAAGAGAAGACAAAATTTTAAAATGTAACAAATAACAGAAAAGAGAAGGCTAATATTGCCAAGAAAATGAAACTGAACACATGAAGTGAGGCCAAGAAGAGATGAATTTGGGCCAAGATGAAATCAATATGGGCCAAGAAGAGATGAATATGGGCAAAGAAGAGGTGAAAATGGGCCAAGAAGAGGTGAAGATGGGCCAAGAAGAGGTGAAAATATTCCAAGTAAAGGTGAAGATGGGTCAAGAAAAGGTGAATATGAGCCAAGGAGACATGAAGAAGAGCTGGAGAAGAGCCGAGAAGTGATGATGGGCTAATAAGGAATGAAAAAAAGTAAAGGAGAGAAAAAGATAAACCAAGAAGAGATGAAGAGGGGCCAAAAAGAGACTAAGAACTGCCCAGAAAAGATAAAAACGAGTTAAAATATAAAAACGAGTTAAGAGAAACAAGAGCCAATAAGAGTTAAGGAAAATCCAAGAAGAGATAAAGAACCAAGAAGAGTCGAGAGAGGGCCAGGAAGAAATGCAGGGTGTGCTGTGCACAAAGAAATAGATATGAAAAGTTATCTCACTACTTGTGTTGCACTGTGCTTTACATGCCAGTAGCTTTTCTTCTTATCGGGATCAGTGTATACTCGTTCGTGAGGGCAGAACTGCGTGGCCCCATATGGTAAGGGAAGTGGATAAGCCTTTCAAGCACTGTTCTGAGGTGATTAGAGAAGTGCTATGAAGAGAGTCTGAGGCCACCCATTCCAGCATCATCACCGCCACCACCCACTACCCCACACCCGTTCAGCAAATCAATGGTTTCTGTGCTGGATAAGCCCCTCTAGCAAGCACATCAAGGCGCCTATCCAAACCTATCACAACTCTGGGACTCTTCAGAAAACCATAGAGCCCGTGATCTGGCCGAGGACCTATCCAACCTCTACTAACTATCCAGGCTAGTACCGGAGCAGAGCTCACCCGTCCACTCGTATTGAAGTGGGTACTCCTAGGGCTTGCTCGTAAGCATCGAGCGACTACATACTTACCAGTGCGAATCTGCACCACACGACCTGGGTGCGATGATAAAACCTCAGCGGGGGATCTCCTATTACGATTGGCCGTCCTGCAACACTACCTAGACTTTTCATGGCACTTGGGGAGTCTCCGACCTGTTAGCCTTTAAGCTAACGGGGTAACTGTCCCAGTCCAGGCCACAGGGTCACCTCGGGAACTGGAACAGTACCAGCCATTCAGATATCCCACTGACTCCTGCACTCAGGAGTTTACAGCTTTTACGGCTCGGTCGCGGCCCTTTCCAGGTCAGAAGCCCCGCCCAGGACCGGACTTTGCCATGGCGCCTTGTGGATCTTCACATCGAACCACAGCCTTTGGGACCCACGGCCTGACGGCCCGGCAGAGCTGACCCCCCAGTGAAGTTTACGAATTTTCTGCTGTTGCCTGCATAGATGGCTTTATCATCTCAGCAGATACCACTTTCCAACAACTGAAGATGTCGAGGGACGAGGACTCCCCGTCAGAGCTCACTTTAGTAAACAACCATTTATACCACGAGGAGGTAGTGAGTTATCATTGGTGCTGAGAGGCTGTATACTCTCTTCCTTGCACCCTTTCCGTGGTCCATTTTGATTCTGCCTCGGATACAGCTCCGACACCTCAGGCAGAAGGAGTCAGGAGTCAGTCAAGAAGCCAGCAAGAAGTTTGAAGCTATTAAAGTGCAATGTCCAGAACAGCAGCTGGCCGAACGACATACGGCGGGTGCGATGTGGAAGTTTCGCCGGACCATGGGAGAGGCCACAGCTGCTACCAGGGAGGGATACCTGGTGTGGCTGCAGTAACCGCGACGGAGGCAAGGCAGGCGGTCCAAACTTCGAGCGGGATGGGAAGGCACTTAAGAAGTGCCGAAAACAATGAACATAAAAGAGAGAAGGAAAAGAGTACTTATGAGCGTTTATTTGGTCAGATCGAAGGAATATATCAGAAGAGGCATGATAACTGTTCTGAATGGCTGGAGCAGTGCGCTGGCCGTGCTTATCTCTGGGTGAAAATTCTGTGGTAGGGATCCCTGAAATATTGCAATAAGCAAGCTGGGGGTATGCTACTTTTATAATAAAAAACAAATTATTTGCCTGAATACAAAAGTGTGAATAGTTTATTTATTTAAAGTGTGTTTTCATAGGCTGATAATAGGCATACGCTTTTAATGTTGAAGCTGAAGAACAGTTTTTATTGCAAACATTAAAGTATTTAAGATGAAACACTACGCATTTGGATACTGTTTTATTTTCCATATGGTTTTCTGACTTGTGGTAACACTCAATTATTTAGAATAATTTTACGACAGCGAAAAGTTTTGCTGTTACTATAGAACTTTGCTCAGTTAAACTTCCATCTTAATATACTGTGTTATTTACGATAAACATAATTATTCAGCTCCAGCCTGAAATAGGTATGCAAGCCTTTGGAAGCAATTTAACTCATGTCGTACTTATGTTTTCAACTTAGTTTTTTTCGTAATGAACCCGCAGCCGAATTTTGTTTCTAATTTTGACTCATCCTGCGTAAGACATGAGTATAACATTAATTTATTATGGATGAGTTATTGCATAGTGCAGGATTACAAGAGATGATGATGTTGGTGACTAGAGCTTCCGTCACACGATGGATCGTGACAGTATCCGTTATCTTGGAAGGGCATGGCAGGAGCCTTGGTTGTGAAGGAGGGGGAAGGGGGGTGCGCCATTTGACGGCAGCGCGACTAATGCGTCGCCACGACGGGAGCCGCGAGCTTCGTGGGAAAGTGGTCGGCTGCGCGCCATTTGTCGTGAGTGTTTTCGCCATCATCCCTCCCCACACAACCGTCTTGGATCAAGGTTTTGGGCTTTTTTCCCTTCCCCTCTCCTATCCCCGATCCCCTCATTCCAGCCTATCTCCTTTCTCATGCGACCATCTCCAAAGAAAGAGAGAGAATAAAACACCCAAAAGGAAGATCTCTCTGCGAAGTGTCGGCCGGAGAAGGCGATGGTTCGCGTCAGGAAGGCGATGTCTTTGCTATCAGATGCGCGATAATTGCACCTCGAGAATTATTTCCCGCCTTCTCAACGGGATAAAATATTCTTCGCGATTGTTTTTTAATATTTTTTATTTTATACAGCTCTTCTATAGCCTTTCTCATGTAACTTGTCCCAAATGTAACAGTTCTCAAAGTCTACATATCCTTCTGTTTTTGTCGATCTGTCAACATTGTTTGTAAACAACGTAGAAATATTGTCATTGAACTTAAACAAACATCATTTGATGCTTTGAAAATGAGCTTATTTATAACTTAAATTTGGGTTGAGATATGCCGATTTTAATTTGCATTTTGAATGCCTTCACTTTATTACAGTTTTTACCCCCAACACTTTATTAATGCAGTTCATGTAACCTGATGTATTTACTGTGATGTGAATTTCATTCTAATGTAACATTTACATTTATTTACTCCGAATTTCTTGACGGGAGGTACATTGGCCTGCACTTTATTTATTTATTTTTTGCTACGACTGTGGGACGCGGCTTTAGTAAACAGTTTTACGTGTGTTTCACAGAATTTACAATTTCTGCCGTACTTATTTTTTGTCAAATAGCTCATCAGTCGAAATATTTACTCGCCTGTCGTAACAGCTACTATGGACAGGTCCTTGGAAGAGATAGATTCCTGATGTAGTTTTTTTCTTTTGGCCAGTTGCACCATTCTACTTTTGGATCCGCTATCCAATGATCTTAGCCCAAGAATGATCCAACGATCATTCCTCTTAACGTTGCGCCAACACATGCTGGGACTGCACGATCATCGCTTGCGTGAATTAGAGTTCTTACATTTACAATCTGCGGCAAACGACGGCAACAGTGTCGAATAAATGTTATTTGCGTCCCGTGGGAGGTCGCGCCGAGTGTGTTCCGTAACGGTCTCCCGGGTACTGGTGTTAAGGCCGTGTCACCTTGTCAAATATTTGTATCCCAACTATATTTGACAATAGAGTTGGAGGGATGGTATTCGACGGGAAATTGGTTACAATTTTCTCCATCAAATAAATTTGGACCGAAAACCTCAAATATTTCTTAAATCACGCCACACTATTAAAAGTTTATTTTGAGTCTGAGCTATCTCAAACTTTTCAATTGTGAATTTTTACATTTTTTTATAAATGTACAGATTTAAAACACAATAATATTCGTTACATAGTAAAATAAATCGTCAGTGATTTTTTAAATGCTTTAGGAACATAAATTACTTTTTACACATAAAATTGTTTCGCATACGACATTCATATTAACATTATGTTAGTTATTTCACTTTTATTACGTTCTTAATCGCCCTTGATTTCTTCGCCTGTTTAAAGATTCGTTGTGATTAATCTAACATATATTAGAACCCGTACTATATGCAAAATATTTGTTGGAAACTCAAGTCATCTAACTTTACAAACAAACACGGCTGCGCTAGTGATGTTTTCGGTGACATCATAAGCCTTCAACTTGAATTGTCACAACCTATTGGAAGGTGTTGGAAGCTGAATTTTGACGAAGTGAAAGGGCCTTCACAAGTTCTCGTGTAGTAGCAATACCCGCGATGTTTACAACTAATTCCTGATGGTTTGTTGAATTAAAAGTATTTTGAAGGGGGGGGGGGGGGGAGATAAACCTTTTACTGTTTTCTTTGCAAGCTCAAATTTAACGTTGGTGTGTCATTCGCCATTCTAATTGCACGATTCTTACTCGTTTTAATGAAAAGTGATATTCGTGTGTTGCTTTACGGTGTAGTCACGTCTGTTAAAAGTTCGACCGCCGTTTTGCTTCGCGCTGAGGTCTAGGGTCGTCTGTGGGTGTCTTCTATCTTCTGGGGTCCAGAGACATTACAAAAATACCAAAACGCTATATACGAGGGTTGATTTTTAAGTAAGGTTCGTTTGGTCGTTAAAAAAAATAAACCCGCAAGAATAGGTTTTTTATTGACAAGTTTTAGTTTACAACATATCAACTTCATTTTTCCACGTAAACGCCATTCAGTTATAAGAACTTTTAGTAACGCTGCACCAGTTTCTTTCACACCTCTGCATTGAAGTTCGCCACCAGTTGACAGGGCAGTTATTCATAGTCAGATTGACGACGGACAGTTCGCAGTCACCCACAAAGCGGCCGCGGCAACACAAAGGCAGTCCAGCAAACAACAGCAGCCAGACACCCGGACCGCCGAAGCGAGCAGGCGAGTCACGCGCCAGGAAGCGCGGCTACTCGCAGTGCACACGAGTTGAAGCGGGAAGTCCACACACACAGGGGCAGTACCCAGGAGCAGGTAAAGATCCCTTTTGCACACAAAAATCGAATCACAACGCGCGCGTCCTCTCCTTGTCACGTGGGGTTTCCGGCGAGTAGCCACGCCTGCCAGGCGCGTGACTCGCGAAGATGCCATCGGCTTGATCTTCACGGAGCCTGAGATGCCATGATAATTAAACAGTTTGAAATTCCTGTCTGATGATCAAATTATTATTCAATAGTTGACGTAGCTGCTCCGGCATCTAATTCTAGCAGTTGGGTGCCGAAACTACGTGTGATTCGCGTCAAGAAATGTAGTTGAAAAAAAAAACATTTGCGTAAATATTTATCACGCTCAAAAGTATTTTTTAAAAATTCTACGTTAAATTTTATTGTCCGAGTTTCGTGTTATAAGTGTATTTTCAACATGAGATGATATGAATTTGCTCGTTACCGATGTTAGATGTTGCAAATTCTGGACGAGTGCTTAAAGACTCTCTCACGTATATATTTTTTAATCAACAGGTGGTTCTTGGTGGTTCTGTCCTGGACTTCACGATCAGCGTCAGTGAGGACGTCTTTCAGGTGAGTGACGTGCGCCGACTCAATTGTTTTTTTTGGGGGGGGGGGGGGAGAGAGAGAGAGAGAGATATCGCTGTGGCTGCTGAGAAGCGGCGGAGAGAAGGACGCAGCGGGGCAACCCTCTCCGGAACGTATCGGCTCGCGGAGAGCGAAGAATGTGTTGTGATTTTCATCGTGTGACCTGTCCAGAATTGGACGAGTACTCGCAAGCAGCACCGGGGGTGCATGTTTCCCCGACTGTCACTTGCAAACAGGGGCGGCCATTGGCCCTGAGCTACGTACTTTTATGGAGGCCCTGCCCCTAGGCCCCGATGTCAGGCGGCTAGGCACTCTGGGCAGATAATCGTTTGCCGCTCTCATCCTTTCCTATTTCCCCATATCATAAAATTCTACTAACTCAAGCTTATTTATTATAATTTTAAAAACAGCACATTATGCAACTAAATACTAAGGTTCTTGTAATACATAGACGGTTTTGTCTTTTTTCTTATTTACATGTAATAAATTATTGTTGCAGTTTTATACAACTCTTATAAATACCGTAATAAAAACACGAGATATAGTATACTGTATATTGCTGAACGAATTTTAGATCTATTTCTAAAGTTTTTAGTTTAAGGCCTAATATTTTGAAGCGCACTGCAATAGTTAGTATAAACTAAAATTTTCCCGTGACATGTATTTTTGAAAATCAAATCATTACCTTACGTAAAAAATGTATTTTCACGTACCTAAAATTTTTTTGTACTCATACTTATTTTTTTCGCATCTAAAATTCTCCCACCCCTGACGCTCTGGACGAATGCCCGGTTGGCCCGTTTGTAAATCGTGACCTGTCCTCCCCTGGAAAATTTAAACTTACAAACTAAATTTCAAGCCAACTTAGAACATTACTTTCAAAGATGGTGTTGCTAATTTATCTTAAGAAATTTTAAGATTCTTTCTGATAAATTATCCTCGTCAGTTTTATAAATGCTTACGATAAAATTCAGGTGGAATCGCGAAATTATTGCTGGCAAAAAAAGTTTAAAAGTTTTTATAATATTAAATCACAAATTTAAATTGATATTGACCAGTAATTTAATTTACATGGTAATAAAATTTTGATTTTACTTTTTTCATTAATGTCCATATTTTTGACAGAGCAAACTAGAAACTAGAAACTAGAGACTAGAAGTAAAACAAAAGTGAGCGAGGAGATTTTCTTGTCTGCAGCCGCCCCTGCTTGTAAAGCATCACATGACGTGTGTTTACTAACACTGACAGTCAAATTAAGTTGTTTACGAACAATATCAACAATGTCAGAGGGGTGCAAAGACCATTGGTACTACATTTAACAACTCTGTCAAATTATAAACAATCACAGGGTACAGTCTATACTTATCAGTTTACACAAGTGCACGGAATTTACTTTTGTGGGCTTATGTTTATCTGATGTTGGAAATTTGCTGTCGAATACTAATATTTACGTCTTTTGATTTTTAAAATTTTTTTGCAACAGCTCACAGAACTGAATTATTACTTGATTTACTGGCTATATTGACTACGGGACATGGTTCATGGTCTAGTGTAACTATTACCAGAGGCGTACGCATGGAAAAAAAGGGGGATGGGGGATGGGGGATGTATTCTTCACCCCCCTCCCAAATTAGTGCTGTTTTTTTCGTCTCTAATGGCCTCGCTGGCGAAGAGACGCAGGGAAACAAGATAGTACGTATGAGCTGAAGTTGGCGGACTACGCAGCTGACTACCTCATCAAAGGGACATGCCTTGTCCAAGGGGTGGACGCTATAGGGAATATTGCGCCAGTTTGTACATTCCCTGTACGCTGAATCGAACCTTTGAAACAAATAAAACCTTACAAACCTCTGGCAAGTTACTTAATTTATTGACTTTTAGTATGTTATTTTACTTTTTCGTATGATTCTCATATCGTTATTACTTTTAAATACGAGCATAATAAAAAAAAAACCTTTTTTTTGCGTCCGTTTTTTAAATGATTGGGGAATTTTGGATTATAATTTTTTTTGGACATACGTCATTGCAGTTTTTCACAGTTTTCCATGAGAAAAAATTCAAGAATGCAAAATAAGAAATAAAAATGGAAACAAATACATATAGAACAAGCCTCAATCAGCTGATGAACTGATGTACCCACTTTAAAAAGGTATTATGGACAACACAATGACGACAGCACAGGTGAACACATTCAAACTTTAAATATTTGACAACACAAGAGTTCCTTACAAGGGATTTAGTTATGAAAAATCAACAGCACAGACGAACACAGCTGGCTAACAACGACAAGAAAGACAGTTTCAACAAGAACAGTAAGTGCAGACAGACAACAAATATCAGTCAGTCTGTTTGTGTCCGATGACGGGAACAGATGCCAGTTCCCGAAACGTCGAAACTGTTTTGTCATAGGAAACCTACTGCGTTCTCCATAATACCTGCTGATTTTCATCGTTGTGTTCGTATGTCTGCTGTCCAGGTTGGTTGTCTGTCTGCATTTACGTTTCTCGCTGAAACTCTCTCGTCGTTGTTAGTCCGCCGTGTTCGTCTGTGCTCTTTAATTTTTCGTGACAAAATTCCTTCCTCGGAATTCTTGTGCCGTCTGATATTTATATTTTGAAGGTTTTCGTCTTTGTTGTCGTCATTGCGTTGTCCATAATACATGTTTAGTTTCATCGTTGGGTTCATCTGTTCGACATCAGCTGATTTAAGCTTGTTATCTTTATTTTATTTCTTTTTATTACTTCTTTTTATTTTTTACTTTGCAATCTTGAATTTTTTTCCATTTAAAACAGTGCATAAATGTAATGGCGTATGTCCAAAATTTTTTTTAACCTAACTTCTTTTGATTGTACAAGAGAGTCTTGGCAAAAAGAAGAAGACAGTGAGTGGTGGGCTTGATGCAAAGAATCTCTTTCAATGTCCGAATTTTGTGAAATATGCGTGAACTTGATATGTATTGTGTCATGCTAAATCGAGATATTAATTAATAAAATGTAAAAAAAAAAAAACCTTCAAAAATCAAGCAATCCAGTTTTCCCCAAACAGATTTGATACAAATGTTGACTTTTTATAGCGTGTCTTTATATAATGATTGCCTAAACATACGTGGCCAACTAAAATAATAAACACAAACGCAAAAGTACCTGGGTTAAAATTTTAACAGCCTTTGGTAGTCAAACTTTCTGTATGATAGTTCACTTATACCTACTAGCGCAATAAATACTCGTAATAAGCAAGAATACAAACGTTGTCTTAACGTAAAATTAAATATGATTAAAATAAAATTCGTACTTAAATTGAAAAATTACTCTCTACATTTCACGAATTCACGCGTCTTGCTTGGGCCCGGTCTTTCACGCCGAGTGGGTTGTTTAATTTTTGTCATCATGTTTTTCGAGGGTTTTTCCTCTAAATAAATGATGAGTCTAAATTCGACCGTCAAATTTCAACTGCAGGGACATCACGACAAACTAATTTGGAAACTTCTGTAGGTATGACTTATGCTTTGAAGTGTCTCCCTAGTCTGGTACACGTCTTTAAAGTTGGGGCTGAAGAACGTTTTTTATTGTAAATAAAAGTATTTGAAATGGACACAGAGCATCTGAAATATGTTTAACTGAATTATGTTCTACAACCACAGCTAATTTACATAGGCGAAACACTCTTATTTTTCACATATTAATTTATTGAAATAATTTTTCTTCAGCCACAAAATGCGCGGTGGTTGAAGAACTCATTCAGTTAAACATAATTCAGACGCTCAGTGTTCCATCTCAGGTAAATACTTTCTCTATTATTTACAATGAGAAAGTTGTTCAGCTCCAACTTCAAAGACGTATACCAGACTTGGGAAGCATTTAAGACCTTAAGTCTTACAGAGGTTTTCAACTTATTTTGTCGTGATGAACCTGCAGCTGAAGTTGGTCGGTCAAATTTATACTCAAGCTGCATATCATGATAGCTCTCTTGAATTTTATACTCCGTTAAAAATTTTCTCAACAGATATTTTCTAAATATTAGTAGTTAAAGCGGTAAAAAAGGTCACGCAAGTGTTCATAATTTTAATTACTTGCGTGACCTTTTTAAAGTTAGAAATACATTTGTAACCCAGCAGCAAATGCAAGAAGGTTGTCCCTTTGAATTACAGCAAAGGCAAGAACACGGAATTTCCAACTTGGCGGGTGAGATCCAGTCTTGACCCTGAGATAACCCCAAGCTGCAGACGACATAAGAGTACGGCGAGCGCCATACTGTAAAAAAAAAATTCTACTCGTACAATGAAAATTATTGGAAACTCAGTCGCCAACGATATCACTTGTAAAACTGCAAGGCACAGCTTTGTAAAATTACAATGCATAGCTTTGTAAAATTACAAACGGAATAAAGCTCTGCCTTGTAGATTTACGAGTGATATCGTTGGCGACTGAGTTTCCAAATACTTTCCTTGTTAAAGAATTTTTTTTCTACAGTGGCATGTAGTTTGTCAGTTTCGTATTCTCATTCTTTCGCGCGCTTCTCGGCCAGATTTGAAAAGGGCGTGGGTGTGCACTCTCTTTGAAGTAGTTATGACGTCATCGCAGCTGCGAGAGCACGAAGGAAGCTCTCTCTGGTGGCCGGTTAAGACGCGGCCTTAGCGTGTCTGGCGGGGGAGCGAACGGTGAAACCTCGAGAAAAATCGATCGCCTCGCTGCAACGTCCGTCAAGTTAACCCATTCACGAAGGACCCCGCAAGGATTCGAACCCAGATCGCCTTTGTAGGAAGCGAGCTTGGTCCGACACTTTCAGGGCAACACGTGGAATGTTGATAAATAAAGAGAGGGCGTGTTTATACTAAGAATTGTGTATCTCTTTATTGTAGAACATTGTCATTAATATACATCATCCGGTATATACACAGTCATAATAATTAACACATTAAGCGTATGTAACAAGTGCTGTACAGTTAACAATAATGATAGTAACTACAGTTAATGATATACATATTTTCAAGATCCAGGTTGTATTGTTTCTGGGAAGGTGGAAGAGGGGATGGAGGATGGGGGTGGGAACCAGGGGCCGAGGCGGGTGAAAGGGAAGGAGTCGTTGGTGCGGTATTTGATAAAAGGGTCCCAGTTATCCAGCCCTCTGAAGCCTTTCTAAGCTCGCAGTGAATTGTGGGTACGGAATGCGGTTTGATCCTCGCGGGCGGTCCCAGGTCGGAACGAAGGCAATGCGCATGGCACACTATCGACAGGCTCGACTCCAAACATGTCCACTTTCGCGCCACTGCTGCACTTGGTGGAGCCACGACTATTCCTAAAGAATGAAAACATTTGCGGATTCATTTCGCGATAGGCTGAAATGCAAATAAATTATGTCTTTGCGCAGCTTCTGGTATTGGTTCACAGTTTATCAGGACGACTTCGGGCCAGTGAGAGACTCGCGAGTGTGGAGTCTAGCCGACAGGAAATTAAACCCTCGGATGGTTTTTCCAATCCCTGAGTATAAACTCTGATTACAAATTCTGAAGCCTTTGCAAGTAGCCCCGAACTACATAATCAAATATGTATGTCTAAGTAATTCACATTTTAGTAGTGTTATCTTCTCTAAAATTTGTGAAGATTTTGACAGCTAATTACAATAAAATAACTTTTTCTGAAAGAAATTAAAGTTAAATATTTAATTAGCCAATATCATTGCTTTAAAATCTAAAAAGTCAGTTATTTTATTAAGTTAACTTAATAAACCTTTTCTCTTTGAAATTTTGGCTCCTTTGCCAACTTTTTTCCACTTTTGCGATTTATATAAAAAAAACTATATCATGGGTTGGCAGCTAGTTCAGAGGTCGTATGTAGTCAATGTGAGTAGCTCATTAGGATGAGGAAAACTCATAATTTTGTCAGATTGGTAAGGTATTGTTAAATTAAGACTTAAGTGGTTTATGGACGGGTGAATTTTGTTCGCAGTCTCGTGTTCTCGTGAAGCATGCAGGTAACGTATCGATGGTAATAAAAGCAGAAGTACTTAAAAAAAAAATTAAACAAAAATTATTTTTCGCATCTCTTTTATGGAAGTTCTCTGAAAGTTACATTTCAGGAAATTGACCCATTAAATTGAACTTAAATGTATCGCGAATAAAACTCTTTTTTACGTTTACTATACTTAAAATGGAAAGAAAACCTCTGGCGTTTCCTTATGGAATTTATGTATATATCTCATGTAAATTGATTTTAATTTCTCTAAGTTAATTTTTTCTTATTTTTTTCCCCTTCAGGTTTGAAGGAAGCTAAGGGGTACCTACACAAACCACACCATTATTTTTTTAATTGTGTTTTTAAGTTTCCAGCATTTTTTGTTACATTTTTCATTCTGTGACTTGATTTTATAAAGGGAATTGTTAAGGGCATTTTCGAGAAGAACCTTTGTTCCACTAGTGTTTTTTTTGTTTTTTTTTTGTTTTGGAGTCAGGTGGTTGATAGATTCCTCCTGAATGCTAATAAGTTGCTGAAAAATTACAACACAAAGAAAAAAAAACCTTACTTCAAACCACGAAGTATAATCCAAAATACATACCGGAAGTTATGGAAAAAATATTAAGAAATCCAAGAGGGTGGCCTCCTGACTGGGTGTTTAAGGGCGACATTTTCTCACTCATCACACGCCTCTTCGCCTCTACGCGCCAGGCACAGAACTTCCGTGCAGTCGATAACTCGCCTGTGACCTTATAATTTCATGGTGAAATATTACAGATAAAGGCTCCCTACACTTCGCTGTACCTCTTTTAGGACACTGTTTAGAATTTTTCACACAGTCACTACCCAAAAATATTAAATACATATTAACGACGAAACCATGGAACGAAACTTGTATAGAAGCAAGTGCAATGGTTCTTATCTGATGTTCGTGATCAGACGCTTTCAATGAATCTCGAAGCTGTTTGTAAATGGCGCGTTAACACCCAGCCAGGCGGCCATCTCGACGTCAGTATGAAGGAAAGATGCGTGGAACGCGCGCTCACCGCAGACCCACACTCTGGGAGATCTGCCTGGCCCCGGTCAGATCTCAGGGGGTCCCAGGGATGTGACGAGACTTGCTCACAGGACGGGGTCTCCTCTGAGTCGACCACGTGTTAGCCTGGTGGTGAAGGCAGGGGTTCCCAAAGTGCGCGCCGCTCCTCCTCTGTCTTCTCCTTGCTTACATACATCCTCAACAAACAATCCACCACTCGCTGCGTTAGCCGGCGCTTGCGCACTGGTTGTGCTCGGGAAATGAGATTGCCGCATCACAGCCAAAAAAAACCCCGTCAAGAATGACCATCCAACCCTTTAAGTTCAAAAGCTGTAAGTTATCTCATTCCCTTTGCAACATGCTACTTGTGGGAAGCCGGATTTTCATCCGTAGCTGCGATAAGGAGCAAATCGTCGGCTCACTGTCAAAACCTCCCAAGTATGAATTTCGAGACTTTTGTGCTTCAGATGACTTTGGTTTAATAGATTACTGACACAAAGGGCCTGTCGAACCTCCATAGTCGAATTATGAATGCAAGGACCACTATCGGTCTTTTATTGAAGCCTCCTATGTTTTACTTTTTCTTAATTTTATTGTTCAATACCTTCTATGTCTTAAAAAATTAATAAATCTTTTAAACAATGTATTTTCTTTTTTTGTAATTAAATATCACTTAATTATGAATTTTTATTTATTATAGCATATCTGCTTTTTCTATTAGATCCCAAACAAAATTTTTTTTGGGCCTCTCCTGTAAAAGTTTTAGAGTTTTTGATAGTAAGCCGACGAAATATCGCTCAGTGAGTGGAGGCGGGGACTCGGGCTACTTGCGGGGCGGGTGGGTTGTTACGTCGCGTCGCCTCTCAGCGCCGGAGACCCAGGACCGCCGCGACAGATATGGCTCAGCTCACGGGAGGCGAGGTTGGGGTTGCCTGCACCTAGCACACGGCCCGCCTGAGGCTACAGATCGCACTTTTAACCTCGAACGACGAACACGCCTGTGGGTGACTCATTTACCCATTTCATTCGTGCGTTTGATCACTAATTACTAAATGGTATAAGGTTTCGTTTGTAATTTAGCACTATTAACTCCACAGGGCTGCCAAAACAATTACCTAATTTCCCTGTTACTGCATAAATAAAAAAAGGTAGATTGTAACAGTCATTTGATTAGAAAGTAAACATCTTACCTCGGTAACGAGAAAATACATGCGTTCTCATGTTGTAAATACACTTATAATACAAAACTCGGATACGAAATTCAACACTGAATCCTTTAAAATAATGCCGAGCGTGATTAATTTTGTGTTTTCCTCTACATTTCTGGACGCGAATTACACATAATTTCCGCACCCGCCGCTAGAATTCGCTGCCGGAGTAGCTACGTTGACTATCAAATAATTTTATTTGCAATCCGAAATGAAACGGCTCCGTAAAAAGCGAAAGATATTTGAAAAAATTAAGAAACCACGGGTTTGGACCTGATTAAGAATTTTATTAAAATACTGCCCATTTTGTTAAAATTCATTCAACAGTTAATACTATAAAGTTTACCTTTGTATCTTTGAACTTTGGTTCGCGCCATCCGCCACATATAGCAGTACCGTGGTTGTTACACATTTCCGTTACATTCACGAAACTACTACTACCAATAGCCGTATACCGAGAGCTAAGATGTTAAACATCAAAAATTAAATAAAATTCGAAACTAATCGAAAGCGAAATCCAGCTTGTCTAGTCACACGCAGCATCTTTAAAGGGAATGGGTTGATTCCCGAGTCATATCCGTAATCTCAACCATAAAGCACCAGTAGTTGTCACTGTACTATTAGTTTATGGTGTTTTCCGTACGCTGATGTATACTTATTAAAAAATTGAGAATGGGTTTTAAGGTGTTATTCTTTAGTGTGGGACATACAGTTGTATGCACTTAATAAAATTACTGTGATGCAGTTCGCAGAACGATGACGAGATTTCTTAAAAAACAAAAAAAAAA
This sequence comes from Bacillus rossius redtenbacheri, assembly GCF_032445375.1. NCBI lineage: Eukaryota > Metazoa > Arthropoda > Insecta > Phasmatodea > Bacillidae > Bacillus > Bacillus rossius. The sequence continues at coordinate 57,232,150 of NC_086333.1, forward strand.
AAAAAAACACGGTGACTGGGGACTCGTGAATGTTTAATTTTTTTTTTTTTTTTAAATTCTAACCTTATTCCATAGTAACATGACGGATTAAGTATCCTTAAAATAGAACCCCGAGAAATCAATAATACATCACGTATCACACGTATAAATTTTGGACTCCCGTAAGCTGGCCATTAAGGGGAACAAACTGCCAAATATACAGGTCTCTCTCTAAACCAATCACGCTACACGATTATTTAGCCATATCTTGCGTGCGTGCTTTCTACACTCTTTGAATCACATCACAAAACTATCAGGACTTTTGGGACTGGCTTTACGCGACGAGGCACTCGTTATCAAAGCTCACTTTTAAATGTTCGTGAAAAAAAATTATCTTAAAATTAAAAATTAAATGAAATATCACTAGGAGACCAGGTTAGTTCGTTCTGCTCTTCTAGACACGGTGAAAACTCGCTGGAAAACAACACAAGAAAACAATACACATGTAACATGAAAACTTCACATTATGACACAATGAACATGAGAATATAGATTTTGTCTTTGTGTACATTATCTCTAGTTTCTAGCACCTTTTATTCAGAACAGTCATGCTTTTTGTGTCGATGAGTGTCACAATAATAATGATGATGATAATAATAATAATTAGGTAAGATTTTTTTTTTACACATTTAGATACTTCTGTTTAATTTTATTTATTTTTAATATCAGTTTAATATTGTGCATAAGAAGCATACCATTTTTTTTAAGTTTTAAGTTTTCTGAAAATAAATAAATATCGTCTTATATAATAGGTTTGCTGATATGTTTATACTTTAATCTTCAGAACGTTGTCGCAGCAATATAAGAGGTTTTTTTTTTTTATCTAAGTATGAATTTATAGCTAGTTTCATGTCATGCAATGAATTCAGATAGAGATTATATTTTTTCCCGCCCCCATTCAGGTGTCTCGTTTTTCACAACTATTGATGTGAAAAGAGAAAAAAAAAAAGCAATTTTTTTTTTCCACGTCATTTATCTTACCCCCTGGCACTCCCGCTCCGGTGGCGAGAGGTGTGACCATTATTTCTGCGGGCACTTCTGCACTGGCAGTTTCTCTCGGCGGGGTCCGTGGCTAGCGGTGTGCAGCGAGGGCTGCATTTCCGCCGAGGCGTCCGAGCTGCGCGGGCGATCTCCGGCAAAGCCGAGGCCACACAGGGCAGGGCCGTAACTAAGGAGGGGGGGGGGGGGGGGGGCAAGCGGGGCATACGCCCCGGGCGCAAAGCTGTGGGGGCGCCGAAATCGCTTGCATTGTAATTCCTACTACAACTGGTAACTGGTAAAAAGTTTTTTTAACTTGCATGCCAGGAATGTCTAATCTGATTTACAATATAACGTCTCAACATATTTAATGAACAAGTCTAGTGATTATACGGACTACTTTATGGACATTGTGGGTTCATGCATGGAAGTTACAGTAGCACAGAAACTGTTACATGTAGGTATGGAAAATGCTTAAATAGCACCATTTTTCCCGTGGGAGGGCCCCCGGACCCCCCGCTTTATTGGTGTGGTATGTGCAAAAAGGGGAGGGGGGGGGGGGGCGCATAAATCCATTCATGCCCCGGGTGCCAGAGACTCTAGTTGCTGCCCTGACACAGGGAGCTACGCTATGTTCGCGATGCTCGCTGTGTTTGCTGCGCCAGGTGGCCAGACAGTATATAGTCTTAGGTACCTTGGCCTCTGGGCTGTGGCCGCGTCCTTGGCGAATAATTCACCGATGTTTCGGTCGACATTGCAGTCGCCATCATCAGGGAGCAGTTACCTATACTGATGATGGCGAGACTGCAATGTCGACCGAAACATCGGCGAGTTATTCGCCAAGGACGCGGCCACAACCCAGAAGCCAAGCCACTTCGGACGATGGCCGCGGAAAGCCTGCGAACATATATCAGGATAGTCTTGGTTCGCGATGTCGGAGAGACGCACGCCGTGCGTAGGTTTTCGAGTGATCGATGATCCCGACGATGATGATATTCTGCTGGCCTTTACAGCGTGTAAACTTAAAAAAAAAAAATTGATGAATTTCATCATTTTATGAAGCAGTTGCTCGTTAAGACGAAACCAAAATCATGGATTACTTCAGGATAAATTCAACTTAGTTTGATTGCATTCCCAGGCATTGTGCTGCACTTCCTGTATTCTATACTCTTCCGTCTATTTATTACATTAAACATGGATATTTTCGTAATCTTTCAATTAAATTTTACGTCGACTTGACTATTTAAAGCACAACACTGAGTGAAATTAAACTTCATGAAAAGCAAACGCAGAGGTTACAGCACAATTCCGCGCGAAAACAGATATTTTTTTTTGTTTATCTGCCTCATGCGCGAAGTCAGCGAAGTTTTAGAAAAATAGCTGATAGCCAAACACCTGATGATGTCACCAGCATAGAAAACATAGCGAACATAGCGAACACAGCTTTGTGTGGCAATTGACACCTGAGATGCAACTGGCCATATTTTACTGGCGTAGCGAACATCCCGAACATAGCGAGCATAGCGCCCTGTGTTGCCGTAGCCTAACGGACGCTATAGCGCATCTCATCCTTAGATTGCAGCGTGCATTAAAATGGGCATTTGTTCCCCCTCCCTCCAATGCACGATTTCTGCCACTAGCGCTGTCCTTGTTCAGGTGTGCTGTGTTGCCAGATACACGCCATAGAGCACAAAAGTTTCAGACACTACTTTTCAATGAGTTGAAATTTTTTTTATGTCTCGGAAAAATTGTATTTAATCAAAAACATCATCAGATAATATTAATTTTTATTTTATTTCCAAGGAGATGTCATTGAAAGACGCCAGCTCGGTTTCAACAGTTTTTTGTAATTATTTTGTTTATATATTTGATTTTTAAGAAGTTTGACTCTTTTCATCATTGCACATACTTTCATGGAATGTCTTGTTATTAATAGTGACTGACGTCACATATAGTTTCTCGTGTAAAGTAATTATTAATGTTTAGCATTTAATTATTTCTTCTGTCAGAGCGACTATAACTGTAATACTACTGTCGTTTATGGTCTTAGGAAAAAAAAAAAAAATGTCGTGATTAAATATAAGTATATTAAAATTTTTTATGATTAACGAAGGTATACAAAATAAGACTTTTAATTTTAACACCCCGGGTAGTATCGGACTGGCAACAATGAGTGCCATTTGCTCTGTACTGCAATCCAAGCGTGAGACAAGACTATAAACATTTGAAATCCTTCCTCGACTCTACCGCTACCAGTGTTGTAGGTTCCAATAACATTGTTCACAATCACAGCCACGCGTCGCGCTCATTTGAGGGTTAAGGGTTAATTTCCCTCGACCCCGGCATGGCTCAAACATACGAGAACCGAACACCGACTCGACCTCCAAGTGGTCCGAAACCCTACTTCTATTATTTTTGGCTAGGTATCACACGCCAAGTTAATTTTTTTCCCGTTATTACTTTTATTTAACGTTTTTTTCTTCTTCTAATTTTTAGGTCGATACCTCCCTTGTATTTATTATTCAGTCAGAAATGTTTTCAACAGATATTTACTAAGTGTAATATAATGGGTGTAACAGTCTATCTTACTTATTTTCACTTGCGCGACCTTTTACATCAATTATGTTACACTAAGTAAATATATGTTGAATGTATTTGTGACGAAAAATTGCAAGGGAGGTATCGAGTTAAAAATTAGTTTTTAAATAAAAGTAATATGGAAGAAATGAAAAAAAAAAAGAATGACGTGATTCCTTGCAACCTAAAACCCTATACAATCTAACGAAACAAACAACCACGATGTTAGCTTGCTGAAGAAATGACATCCCCATAATTAAATATTAGCGAATGTACGCCGAAAAAATAATTGAATGGAGCTACAAAATTAATTTTTTTTTAAAGTATGGACCCTGCCAGATATGTTTTTGTTTAAGCAAAATAATTTTGAAATGTCTTTTTAGTAACAAAAACATTGTTGGTCTTAACAATATATTTTTTTGAGACTAAAATTGTTTTCTATCATCACAGAAAATTCGGAAGGTCTATTGTAACACATATTTTGTGTGGTTGTGGCTTCATGAGCAGCGAAATAGCTTTAGAATTTTTTTTACACTTTTAGTGTTTTGACGTATCTCAATTTTGAATGTGTAAATGACAATGAAGTTAATATTTTATTGCTGATCATGACTGTATTTTCTGCTGCATAAATATCTCAGTCAACCAAGTATGTAATGGCATTTGCTGCAATCTTGTTGCAAAATAGTATGCTTCTCTTGCACAGGCATGAAAGCATGGGTTTTATGTTCATATTACGTCTTGAAATAAAGCAAAAATTTTTTCTTAATAATAAAATTTGAAATCTATACTAAAATATCGTATTAATTGGTGTTTTACAGTACATATGGCTCAGATATCCACTCAGTATTCTGTAGTAGTACATTTTTTTTTGCCGTAACTTAACATGCACATAATTATTTTTGGTAGGACATCAAGATATAACTTTTGTCCAGACAATGCTATCAACGTTATGAAATATATATTTTAAAAAATTCTTCCTTGTTTCGCGGCTCAGTCCAGTTTCGTGTGCAGGAAGTCCTGTGGAATGTCTGTAAGCTTAACTTTAGTCTTGATTCAAGTCATAAACACAGCCATTACGACACAAATAACGCCTTATTGTTCTTTGTTTTGAATATTTATATTTCATGTAGTTTTCGATTGCATCATGGTAGGCCCGTTGACACCGTGTCCTTCAACTTAAGACTGTCAGTTCGTCTTTCTTTTTTATTTGAGCGCGAGTAATTTCTTGGGATTAAATTACACGATTTTAAATAAAAAAACAGTGGCCATTTGTATTTCAACAACACGTTAACACCCCAGTTAGAATGCGAAACAATAAATTACGCATGAGTAAAATACAATCATTTTCTACATCTAATTGAAACAAAAAATCTCAAATTCATGAATCTACTACATATGTATTTTGTACTTTTATTATAATATAAAAATACTTTATAATATATTAATGCAGTGGCGGTTCCATAAGCTCTTGAACTGGATGAAGAGGGAAGGGAGTGGACTGGGTTTTAAAAATTTATTACTCCCCTCCCTCCAGTCACCAAAATAATTATTTTATTCTGTTCAAGTTGCGATCAGAATAATTTTTTCTGAATGTTGTTTGAAAAAAAGGGGGGGAGGGGATTTTAACTCTTCAGATTCTTGATCCTTTCTTGGAACCGCCTCTGTATTGATGTATCTCGGTAAGTGCAGTAAATTGTAACATTCCGATATTCCTAGTTTCTGAAATAACCATTAACCATAGTAGAAACGTTAAAAAAAAATATCATTTTGGTTACCGTCACGTTTATTGTTATTGAAAGTGTGGCAAGCCTTTCAAGCGGTAATATTACCATGTATAATGGAAGGATCGATCGATGAAGGTATTGTGTGAAAATTTTGCGAAGTTGTTTTATATAATGGTTGAAGTTGTTACGTCGAGCATCTACACATGGCACTTTCGGTTTGATTTGGCGGGCCGAAAGGTTAATGCTGGGAGTATTAAAGGGGTATGTTTGCAAGAATCTAAACTTATAACTCAGTTTTTGTTAAAAAAATCACTTTAGCAACATAACCCCTTCACATTTTTACTTTTTAAAACTCAGTAGCGTGCAAAGCATTGTTATAAAAGTGAAATTCACTCGGGTTTGAATGGTCTTGCGAATTTAGCTGCGCCATGTGTTATTCCAAGTTTTGTACAACACAATGTTTATGTATTACGGCTCGGACAAATATGTTTTTTCCCACAGTAATTTGTATTCCAAGAGCTCTGTTTATCTTCGAACATCCCTGCATGCAGACACAGGAGTATACCTGGACATAAAGTGTAATATAGAAAGCAAGCATATTTGTTGTACACTATCCAGATTACGTTTGTGGTAATTGTTATTTAGAAAAGATTTTTGCAAAAAAAATCCCATTGAACGTCTAAATTATCTAACATTGAAGCCCTTTCATAAAGGAAGACATGCAAGATAAACACTTATTACAAAATTTAATCGTTAGCGCCTGTAAATGCGTTATAACTATAGAATTATAGATACTACTTACAAAAGTAGCGTCAAATTAATTTACATATTTTCTTGTTGGTTTCTTGTCTTTCGGGGGTGTGTCAAACGAAACACGAACCAATATAAATTACAGTCAAGCGTATGCATTCTAACCTGTTCCAAAGTAATAACGCCAATTTTTCTCGGGTCTCTATAAAACACATTTTTTTTTACGAAATATAAATATAGTTCTTTGAAGATGGGTGTGACAGTTAGTTCTTGAGGGAGATGAGACGGGTATTAAGAGGTCACAGAATTATTTTTTTTTGGGGGGGGGGGGGGGGGAGATAATAACCCCGAGATAACTCATGCGCCTTATGGAAACGTCAACCACACACCCCTCTAGCGAAGAACTGGAAGCATCTGGCCGGGTATAAAACTGTGATCGCTCTGGAAACAAGCTAGCGGTCTCGAATCGACACGATTGCGATATTTTGACTACGGTTGGAGATATCACAAATTTCCACCCACCTCGTTACTTGCTGGCATCCATCGTTACAATACGTGACGTCCAGTACCTGGGGAAAACAGGAAAACCTGTAATTTGCGGGGAATTCCGTATTTTTGGAATATATCAGGGCATCGCCAGGGAATTTAAATGTAATGGTTAGTCGAAGGCTCATCTTGTATTTGGGTTCAGTCTTTGTAAAATGGGACATGTCTCGTTCCAGGTCATTATTTTATATTTACGTTTAACACAGTTAAACGTGTAGACTTTTTGATTGAACTAATTTCAACAAAATGGGAAAACAAATACAGTGTCTATTTTTTACAAAGTTAACAAAGTGGGATTTAACATTTTACAGTATGGATAAGGAGAACCAAATGGAATAAATAAAGGCAATGCCGGTTGCTATTGCATGGTATGGTTTGAATTTCTCTCAGAAAAAAAAAAATATTTAGCCTTTCAAGATCATAAACATTCTAAGGATTTTAAAAGGCTAGATAAAATTAAATAATTTTCTTAAAATAAATTAAATCATATCACGTAGCAGGTTAGCCACTCAAGTGGAATTTAAACGTAAAAAAAATCTTAGTTTTATTTTACATTTTATTTTCCTTATCCAAAATGTGCAAAAACAATAAAAAATTGGACTTTATCAGCTAAATGTGAGCGATGGATAATTTTCATCTTGTGAAAGTTCAGCTACTAAAAAAGCAGGAAAGTTTATTCGTGTGGAACGTAAATATAAAATAATGACTTGGAACAAGACATACACTCTTAAGTTGCAACGAGGGTGTGCCAAGTATTTTGAGCAGAGTTACAATTTTTTTTTTTTGCACGTGAGGACGAATACATTCTGTGATGGTGCCTCAGCGTGCGATGTAAAGTACGTCCCTTGTGCATAGTTTTAGGGAATTTTGTTCCTGGGTAAACGGTTTTGGTCACGACATTGAAGAATACGTATGTACGTTGTGACTGGGGAAGTGTTAGGAAGTAGAACAACAATTTGATACTGGTTGTTTTCTATGGAAACATTACAGGGGTTTGGTCAGCTAAAAATCATAAAAGACGTGGAGAAATCAAGAAAATATTTTGCTGTGGCATTACGTACGCTTCCGAAAGAAAGACGGATTTTCCATGGAGTAAATAAGGATAATAATTACCGCATTGCAATAAGACTGGCAACAAACCTGAAACACACACAGCTGCATCTGAATACTGTATTATATTTACCTGTGTATTTTTGGAAAAGTAGCCGAGGTTGTTTTGTCTCTAACCGGAACACAAAAGTTTTCATTACTGAGGCTACTTTTTTTTGGTGCATATGATAATATAAAAAATATAATTTTTGTTACTTCGCTCCAAAACCTTGTTTTTTATTTCGTTGTTTATACGTTTTTATTTAATTGCGCACGCGTTACTTCATGATGCAGTTAAAGATTTGTTTCCCGTATCGCACCGATTTGTTAATTTAAAATTTTTGTTGTGAAACATCTTTGGTCGCGATGGGAGTCAAATTTCTAAGGCCGAATTTTCATGCAACGTTTTCGTGAAACATTGTTGTGAAACGATTTCTGACGCTAAACGGTTGCGGGCTCCACGTGGCGGCGCGCGGCTCAGGTTGAACCCTGCCATGCTGCAGGGATAGGCGGGTCGCGGTGGTAGGGACCCGCCTGCGCCTGACGCCACCACGACTTGGGCAGCGGGCAACACAACAGAGTTTGAGGTTATTGTGCACCGCGCCACTGGCCATCTTTGCAAGAAAATGGTGTTCTTTTATGTACGTATTATTTTAATTAGGCTACTTGTGTAAATCAGTATTGTTTAACAGTGTTATATGAGTATTGTTTTTGCTGTGTAACTAAATATTTTTTTTTGCTGGTATAATGCTTTTCACGCTTTAGTTTGACAGGGTAATTATTTGTCACATTTTATTATTTGATTAACTAATCACACACCGTATTATAATTATGAGCCCACGAGCGTGTAAGTATGTTGAGTCCAACTAAGCATTAGCTAGTTTAAAAAATTTTCAAACAAATACTGTGGGTAGAATATTACCTGTTTTTATTTTCACTTTGTGGCAATATGGTTATAATGTAAATAATTACTGTGAGGAAGGTCTGTGCCGTTTAGTTTTTGTGTAGCGGAGCGGCGGACATATTACTTATTGTTCATTCATTCGACGGTAGAACATCATCGATGCCTATGAATAGATTGCAGTATGTCTATGAGCCTATCAGCAAAATCTGCTGCACTATAACTCAATGATAAGATAATTTTATTTTGCAGAACTACAACATCAGTTTAGAAAAATACTCGATCACATCTAATCTATACACAATTTAAATTTAAATTAAAAACTATTTACTATAATCAATCATATATTAAAATTTTAACGACTGCTCGTGAACTACAAACCACAAAATTTTGTTTTAAATACTTCAGAATAGATATATGTTATCGTTTAAAAAACTTTCATCAGACGAAATTTACTACCTTTATTATCACGTTAGTCGGGTGCATGTGTTTTTGATCTCAGTTAAATGTATTTATTTGCAAAGTTTTATGAAATTTCTGTAGAAATGTAAATTTCTTTTTATCTCATTATTATTATTATTACATTCGGTAAGATTGCCATTCGAAATGAGTACGAATTTTTACCATTACTTTTTTCCCTACCCCTTTGTTCGTGCTTGGTTTACGGTATATATTGTCGGCCGTAGCATAACTTTAACGATTATGTCCATGTTGACAGAGTGTCTCTTAAACTTAACCTAACATATGTTGCTTTTTTAATTTTATTGTCATTACTATTTATGTAGAATTTAAAACTTGCGTTTGTTATTCTGTCACAAATATGTTCATTAGATATTCACCAGTTGTAATAAAATATATGTAAATAGTCTCGTAAAGCTGGAGTATCAATGCCACGACATCCGATTAAGCGTTCCAGCACGTCAGAGTTAATAGCATAAGGTCACAATACCACGACAACATTAACACGATGAACTCTTAATATGGCTGTTGGCATATCATTCCAAGCCAAGTGCGTCCATAAAATGCAGTATATAATGCGCTGAAACAGTGTAGCCTCTATAGGAATCTTTTATTTCCTGTAGATAGTTGAAATGCATAAGCATGTAACATTTATTCGTCTATTGCACAAATTGAGGTTAAGTTTATTTTAGATAAAATGAAGCAAGTTATTGATATGTTAATTAGGGACAGAAAATAATTCTGATAAATAGTTGAAGTCACACTTCAATTTTGAAAGTGTACCCAAATGTAAAACTAAATGTTTTTCAGCATAAAAATTTACCAAGTAGGTAAGTAGTAAAAAAGTTATTTTTTCCATCGTGCGGCACACACAACGAAATTAGAAATAGAATCTACTTCTTGCGGACCGCGCGTATTTTGTCATGTTGACTTCACGGTGACCTTGTGTTTCTTTGGCTACTGAGCGTATTGAACCTTTCGCGTTGTGTTTGTCGTGTGACTCCAGCTTAAGAGATAGTAATTACGGAAACTTGTGCGACATTTTACATCCCTTACATTACTCTTACATATTGAATATCGGTTGAAAACATTTATGACAAAACCAGAAATGTAATGGAAGTATAGTGTTGGAATTTACTCAAATTTCCCTTAAATAATAGTAATCTCGAGGAATGAAAAATAATCTACATAGCTTGTTTTATTATAAGGTTACAATTTCTAACGCTCTACACTCCTCTTCCCGACGTAGGTGCGTAGGTCTCTTGTACGCAGGCCGCCGCGAGCTTCACTAAGCCGACGGAGAATTAAAATAAGTTGCCAGATCTGTCTATATGACCGTGATTAAGACTACGCCTGCAAATTATTTTGTAAAATTTATTAATTTACTGACCAAAGCGATGTTGAACTACATGAATGGCGATATTGTAAAGAATATTCTCTTCAAGCCTGTCATAAGTTTATCTAGTTTCGCAAGTGAACTTAAGCGATAAGTAACACCGAATATGCTATTATATCTTGGTCATAGTATAAGAATTCTTTAAAATAATAATTTTTTTTTACTCCTGCTCACACCAATGCGCTGAAAGAGTTTTGTAAATTCAAACCCCACGTTGCTAAATCAAATTCAGTTAACTTGTACGTAACCTTAACGTTCGTAACGTTTCACGCTACAGAAGCAGGCCACTAAGCGTTTCAGAACGTTACCCGATTAGAATATTCCTCCCCAGCGCTGCTAATCAAGTCGGCGTGCAGTTACCCCTTCGCACGTGTGAACTGTTGACCCCAATACCGCCGTGTGTAGCGTGCTGCCGCACAAGCAAGGGGCCCCCGGGGCTGTTTTCATTACACGTGGGCCTGCGGTGTTAATACTCTACGGCTCCAGTGTTTACCCAGACCCCTTCCCCGAAAGGTCCTTTCCCCCCATTCCTACCTAACCCCCCTCCCCACCCGGACTCAGTTAAGGGTGCTGTATCGTCCAGGAAAGCCCACACCTTCCTTTCAGAACGTCGGACGATAATAAGCTGATTAGATTTAAGGCATTTTCACACTTGCTAAAATATTACCTGTGTCAATGTTACCCTTTTTGAAATGCGTCTTTGCTATTTTAGTTCTGATGAAAGGCCTTTTCCTTTCCCACTCTCTTCCCTCACTTGATTGGCTCACACTATACGCCAGCAAGACTAAATTATGTACCTCAGAAGCAAACGAGCTTAAGTCACGCTTAAAAAAATTTACAAGGGAGTAATGCTTTTTTTTCTCTGAATCTTCCAGCTAAGGGATCCACTAAAAAGTGATTGTAGTAGACGCGGCCATCTTTCCGCTGTTTCCGAATTCTCACTAAGGATGCCGATGCATCCCTACATGCGTCCACTAAACTCAATATTTCCAGCGATGCGACACCCGCATCCACTGTGCGTCCCTTCATTATCTTTTGAACAGTGTTGTATTTTGTTTGTACATAATTTTGTTTCAGTGTTTCGGCATAAGATTAACTGAAAACAATATATTAGTTTATAACTCAAATAGAGTAAAAGTCGTCAATAAAAGTATTACTCATTCGTGGACTTAAACTTATAAGATTATTTAATGATAATTTTAAGCATTTTTAACATCTTGGGACTCATAAATACAATTTATTTTATCGCTAAACATCTATAAAATCCACGCTACATTAAATTTTTGTGATTGTGTTTATGAGTAGTCGTTATTTAAGTTTTGATGAACCTTCCTATACATCATGACTCATAATGGTTGCGTGTACATTAGTACGATCAATTGTCAACAGGTGGTACTAATGGTAAAGGTATTCGGATAGAATACATTCCTTATAATTAATGCTTTACATTGTGGCTGCATTTTCTAAGGGTTGTAGGGATGTGTGTGTTATGGACGCATCCATATGTATTAGGCGACAGCCACTGTGTTTTACACCAATCTCCACATGAGTGTGGCTGAAAAGAAGGAACTGATGATTGCGTTCTTCCAAATGGGAGACTTTTACAACAGCCACAGTACATACCATTGTATGTTAGACTCTTTTCTACTCTGCCCAACTCTTCATCCAGACCATCTTGTGTCTCGTGTATTTTCCTACACTTTAAGTGTGCAAATTTGCACCCCGCATGACAGTTCCCAGGATTTTCCCTGTGTCCATGCAGGCCCAACCTATTTATAGTTTTAGTTTAAAGTTAAGAATGAGGAGAGTTGTTAATGGCATCAGTTTCTGCCATGGCTGGCCAATCCCCTCCTAGGATGACGCATGCGACCCTCCCTACACAGAAACGTAACTAGACTAGTTTCCACTCGGGCAAAGAACTCGTCTTGTCCCCCATTTTTTAATCCAGCCAAGCTAAAACCTTTTCTGACTGTACTTCATATCGCCACCACGTATTAATTACACATGTATGTATTTTTCAATACAAATAATTCAGTTCATCTGCCCTCAAACATTTTTTTTTTTTTGTGTTCTAACACTACGATATTCAAGTAAATATCTGTAGTTAAAATTACTCTGCCAGTTTAATAGCGCCCCAACTGCGTCGCTCGGGGCACAAGCCTCGTCTACCCCCTTTAGTTACGTCCCTCTCCCTGCACGGCTAATCCCAGCAATACTAGGCGTATAGGTTTCGGTCTGAGACGCACCTAGGTCACTTATTAACCCGGACCCCTCCTACAAACAGTTAGTTTTAGGTTAGGAAAAAAATTGTAACTGGACTTACGTTTGTCTGGCTTAACTAAAGCTTTGGCCTTAAGCTCGTATAACTCTTGCAAAATCCCTGAGAAAAAAAATATTCAACGAGTTATGATGTTATGGTTCGATAGAAAACTAACTTTTAAGACACAACCTGCAATGAAACAAAAAGTCGCGAAATTTGAATTTATGCTCGTTTGGTTCTGCGTTGCAGAATTTGTCCAGTTAGAATGTCCTGCTGCTACAAACCAAATCAGCAGAATCTTCCAGTAGTTTTGTGCTTATATATATATATATATATATATATATATATATATATATATATATATATATATATATATATATATGAGAATTTTTTGAAAATTTTTATTTTTGATCGTTCACGGGATTTAATTCGGAATATTAGGCGGTAAAATATAATTAAGTTTCCCCGTTCGTCATTCGTGTTTGTGGAATATTTAAGATAAAACGAAGCGTCTGTCGCAACAGTATGGTATAAGGATCCTCTAAAGACTGCGTGTGATCGAGCGCCATTTTCGGACTCGCGCGAGAAGGGACGCCGGCTCTCTGCCAGCGCAGCAGCACGCAGCGGTAAATTAAACCAGACACTGTCGAGTAACCAACAAACAGAACTCCACGAAAATTTTAGGTTCTGATTCTTAGGCTTTATGAACACTTATAAATACACACAATTGAAAAAAAAGTAGTTTCTCGTAAACTGGGAATAAAAACGTAATTACTATCAAATGCAATCAGCTTAGTTTTCAGCGTAATAATTAAAACAATATTTTTGAATGGTTGGGTTCTAAAATTTTAGTTTTTTTAGTTTACATACACAATATATTACTTTCATATTATAATAATAGTGTAGTGGCAAATGTCAAAAATGTCCAATTAAACAGTTTTGGCATTGCTCACCGCCGAAGCAGTATGCTGCCTTGTATTATCGTAATTTTTTTTAACGAATATTTACTTAATTAATATAATAGTTGTAAAAAAATTGCTCAATTCTTCATATTAAAATCACTGGTATGATCTTTCACAGCTCGAAAATACATTTAATAAATATCTGGTGAGAAAATTTGCTAACAAAATCAAACGTAATGGCACCTTCGGAAAATAGCTTCATTAATAGGTACGGCAATACAACTAAATATCTCGGAAAATTAGCCCAAGCCTTAAGGCGTGTGAAGGAAGGGCACTGCCGTAGATCTTAAAGAAGCCCGCCGAGTCAGGAGTGTATTTGTGTTGGTGAGGTGGAATGAAAAGTGCGAAGCCTGCTAGTGTTTCTAGTGTGGTATCGCCTCTAAGCGCAAGGCTATCGACTGGTACGCAGTTTTGTGGTCGTGTATGGGGCAACTACGGGATTCGAGTGGTCACCATAACATTTTATGGCGTAGAAACGAAGATAAAGGTGCATTGTACATATGTCTCTAGAGTGCTTGCAAGAAGCCTCAGCGGGAGTTTCATGCATAAGTTTCATTATAAAAACACGCGTGTCAGTCGTTTTCACTTTCCTAAACATAAAGTTTAAAAACGATTTTCAAGATACATAACTATCAGGCCTCAGCGTGCTTTTGAATGTTCTTTTCTTGGACATCTTGAGCGGATTTAAAATCGCGTGTTTTTTTTTTCTCCTGATGCTCTGTGGACTGCGCGCCTGTGTGTGCCAGGTAGGCGTTCCCCTTAAGAATGGTTCCCGAAAAAATATATATTTTTTCATTTGAGAGTGTATCTAGCTGTGGTGGGTTTATTATTAACCCGTGTAAGTGTTGGCGTTGGTTTGAAAATAGCCGCAGCCCGCTCGTAAGCTCTCCTCGGAGGAAGAAATAGCCGGCCCGAGCGCGCCGACCTTGAGCGGCGGCCAGGGGACGACTGCTGATTGACACCGGAGCAGCCTGCCTCGGCGATGCTGTGCAGACGCTTCTATCTCCGGCCGAGGGCGCGCTCTGTCCGCCAGGTCGGCGGCCACAACAGGAGCGGGGGCGTCTCGGCGCAAATAGCACCGCCCTCCTGCCGCGTATAGACCGGCCGGCGCGTCTCAGGGGTCCGCATCCCGCACAGCCAGGGGGAAAGTCACGCAAGTTGTAATTGGTCAGGGAAAAGTCAGGGAAGTTGTAATTGGTCAGGGAAAAGTCAGGGAAGTAAAAATTGGTGAGGAAAAAGCCAGTTAAGTTTTAAACTGACTAGGGAAAAGTTATGGAAGTTGTAATTGGTCAGGGAAAAGTCAGGGAAGTTGTAATTGGTCTGAGAAAAGACAGAGAAGTAAAAAATTGGTGCGAGGAAAAAGCCAGTTAAGTTTTAAACTGACCAGGGAAAAGTTATGGAAGTTGTAATTGGCCAGGAAAACGTCAGGGAAGTTGTAATTGGCCAGGAAAAGTAATTTAAGTTTTAACTGGTCACGAAAAAGTCAGGGAAGTTGTAATTGGTCAAGGAAAAGTCAGGAAAGATGTAATTGGTCTGAGAAAAGACAGAAGTAAAAATTGGCGAGGAAAAAGCCAGTTAAGTTTTAACTGACTAGGGAAAAGTTATGGAAGTTGTAATTGGCCAGGGAAACGTCAGGGAAGTTGTAATTGGTCAGGAAAAGGCAGAGAAGTTTAAATTAGAAGGAAAAAGGTAATTTTAGTTTTAACTGGTCAGGGAAAAGTCAGGGAAGTTGTAATTGGCCAGGGAAAAGTCAGGAAAGTTGTAATTGGTCTGAGAAAAGACAGAGAAGTAAAAATTGGTGAGGAAAAAGCCAGTTAAGTTTTAACATACCAGGGAAAATTTATGGAAGTTGTAATTGGTCAGGGAAACGTCAGGGAAGTTGTAATTGGCCAGAAAAAGTCATTTAGTTTTAACTGGTCACGAAAAAGTCAGGGAAGTTGTAATTTGTCAGGAAAAGTCAGAGAAGTTTAAATTGGACAGGAAAAAAGTCAGTTTGGTTTTAACTGGTCAGGGAAAAAGTCTGGGAAGTTGTTATTAGCCAGGAAAATGTCATGTAAATTGTAATTTGTCAGGAAAAATTGTAGAAGTTGAAACTGGTGAGGGAAAATTAGGTTAAGTTTTATTAGCCAGAGAAAAGTTAGGGAAGTTTAATTGATGAGGGAAAATTCAGGGAGTTTGTAATTGGTCAGGGACACGTCAGGTAAGTTGGAATTTGTCAGGAAAATTTAGAGGAGTTGAAATTGGCCAGGGAAAAATCTATTCAATTTTAACTGGTCAAAGATAAGTTAGGGAAGTTGTAATTATCCAAGGAAAAGTCTAGGAAATTGTAATTGGTCAAGGAAACACCAGGGAAGTGGGAATTGGTCAGGGAAAAGTCAGGGAAGTTGCAATTGGTCCGAGGAAGTCAGGAAATTCACTAGAAATTCTGAAAAATTAATGGAAATTCCCCAGTGATCGTTTTTTTTGTTTGGGGGGGGGGGGGAGGGAGGTAATATAATGCTCCAGTCTGCCATCACCAAGACGAAAATAATTTTTATTGCATATTCATACACACTATAAATTAGCGTATGCGAGTTTCTGTTTTGACTAGGCCAGCTGAATTTTCTTTATTTAGTTTATAAAATCTTGAAATATATCTTTAGTAAGGGAAATACGTATTATATTTTTATGGAAATTCAGGGAAAAGCCAGGGAAATTTCATCACAGATATTTTTTTTAGATACCCTGTGTCTGTTCCGACAGCTGACGGCATGTTGACTCTTCAACCCCGCGAGACTGCCCGGACTATTCCGCTGCCGCGTGAACTACACCTCGCTACAGGATGAGTCGAGTTTCGACCGACGAACCCCGGTTGCAGGTTCATCATGTAGCCGTATACATACAGACTTATGGCCTTTAAGTACTTCCCAAGGCTGATATACTTATTTCAGGTTAGAACTGTTTTGTTGCAAATAATATAGCGAATATTTAAGATTGAACACTAAGCGTGTGCGGATAGTGTTTAATTGAACAAAGTTCATCCACCATCACAAAACTTGTTACTGTTGTAAATTTATTTCGTTCAAATAGTTGGGGATAACAAGAAGTCACATAATCTTGACTCAACCCGTAATAAAAAAAAAACCAAAGTTATTTTTTAAACTGTTTTTCGAAGTTGTCGTATAGGAAACAGTCAGCATCGACTATTAAACGTACACGAACCTTCTGTAGTCTGTTGGGATGGAGACGCGTGGTTGAAACTCCGTTGTCACGCGTCAGTTTCAGAAGTTACTGAGTAACTCGCCGGTCACTAAGGGTGAAAATGTGCCCAGTGTAAGTGTGTAGGTCGACCTTGTGAAATGCACGAGATCGTGCAGGGCTTTCGCCAACTCAAAAACAATCTCCTTCGTTGCAGTTTGCTACATTTCAATTGGTTAGTGGGCATGATAAATTTTGTGTTGATACTTTAGACGGCATTAACTAGGAAATTCGGAATATACATATCACAGGATAAAATTAACTTATTTTTAAAATCACTTTTAACCTAATGTAGTTTATTAAACACCAAACTAAAATATAAGTAATACTTACTGTGTAGTGCGATGTTACAGAAAATTACGAACTTGGCGATTTAATGAACGCTTGATAATTATTTCTCATGCATCAAAACTTATTTAATGGCATTGATAAACGCATGGAAATCTTAGCACAGGTTTTTAAAATTAATCGTCGAGTACTTACAGAGTAGACACTAAACACAGTTTTGTTTGTTGTTAAGGAAGAATGAAGGGCTGATACCATTGATAATTTTACGATCATCTTTAAAGAAATTTTCTAACTAGCTGAAATATAAGTTTACATTCGTAACAGGCAGTTAAATTCGGAGGTAAAATTCGAGTAGTATTTAGCTGAAAATATCTTAATTTTAGGTTATGTTGAAAATTACAATATACATTATTTAAAAAGTTCCAGTCAAGCAGTGCTTTCCTACAAGCAAGGTGAATTTTTCTCTTGCTTATGTTATCACCTACTGATTATACTATTTTGTATGCAAAACTTGTAAAACTGGTCCTGAGTTACAACCTAAGCTGATATTTTATTTTTCTATTCGATATATATATTAATCCTTACGTAAACCGTTCTTTCTCGTGTGTTCCTTTATTTACAATGCCAAACTCAGCTGTTTGCTCAAGTGGAAGTTTTCGACTAGTCTATCATGTTGTTCCTGATCTACATTACTTAGTGGAAGTGAACGAATTAAAAACTTGTCTACAGCTTTCGCTTCACTATAGGAAAGGCTACTGCAATACCGTGTTGACCGATGCAACCCTCCGCCGTCGGCGACGAGGCGGTCTTACATTCCCTAGCGTGCTTCGCCCAACGCGCACTCGGCCTTCGAGTCCGACACTTGGGGCTGTGCCTCCCGGCAGTCACACGAGGCAGTCCCCGCGCGCCCACACCACCAAGCAGCACCAGCACCACGGTCAGGTCTGGGCGCGGTGGTGCCTCGCCAGCAGCCTGTTCAGCTCGTGCAGCTCGTGCGCCTCGTAGTTGTTGTTGTTGCCGTTGGAGCGCGGCGGCTTCGCGCTGTCCTCCGCGATCAGCAGCGCGCAGTTGCTGTTCGTGTCCGAGTCCGCGGCGTCCGTCAGCAGCGCGAGGTGGTGGCGGTGGTGCGGCGTGGCGTTCGCGTCGCCCGCGCCCGCGCCCGGCGGCATCGGCGGCGGCGACGACGGCGACGTGACCGGGGCGGCGGCGGCGGCGGGCGCCACCCCCGACGACGGCGGGTCGGCGTCCGTCAGCGTGAGCGTGGGCGCGCTCGTCTCGCCGTGCAGCATCTTGATCTTCTGGATCATCTCGCGGATCTCGTAGCGCAAGATGCCGACGAAGCACAGCTTGAGGAAGGCGAACACGCAGTAGCCGACGACGAAGAGCACGTCGGCGGAGTGCCGCAGCCAGGCGAGCAGGCCGTCCGCGCAGCCCGCCTCGTCCTCGCCGCACGCCTCCGCCGCCGCCGCCGCCGCCGAGCCGTTGTCGCCGCGCGCCGCCAGCGGGCGCCGGTCCCCCGCCGCCGCGGCCCCCGCGCGACAGCAGCTCTCCGGCACGGCGCTGCGGTTGCCGAAGTCCCCGGCGCCGTCGACGCCGCAGCAGCCGTGGTCCCGCTGCAGCGCGTCCCACAGCGCCGTGAAGTCGGCGTCCGTGCCGTACTCGGCGGCCAGGCGGTGCTTGAGCGCCGGCCGCAGGTCCGCGCAGATGCGGTCGAAGCGAAACACCCAGACGACGCCGACGATGGCGTCGCCGAAGAGCAGCAGCAGCAGCAGCAGCCAGTAGGTGTTGAGCAGGCGCTCGTTGAGCCGCAGCGCGCCCAGACAGCCGACCACCTGCAGCAGCCCGCTCTGCGTGGCCAGCGCCACGTAGGCGTAGAGGAAGGAGGGCTGGTAGAGCGCGAGGCCGGGCAGCGCGAGGCGCCGCGGGTCGGCGACCACGCGCCCCGCCGCCACGGCGAAGCCCAGCGCGCTCGCCAGCAGCACCGCGTTGCACGTGTAGATCCAGAGGCGGTAGTAGCGCATCGCCTGGGAGTCACGGGGCGCGGCGCGGGCCGGCTCCTTGGCGGGCGGCGGCGGCGGCGGCGGCGGCAGCTTGTAGCGGGCGAGCGGCGTGTGCTGCAGGAGCATCACCGTCATTGGTGGCGAGGTCGCGGGCACGGCGGGCGCTGACCATGGGGCCGCGGGGCCTAGCGGCGGGGTCGACTAGGCTGCGGGCCGGGGCGCCGGCGCTGCCCGGGCCGGTCGCGGCGAGGGCGGGCTGGTGACTGGCCGCCCATCGTCGCCGCCCGCGGGGCCGGATGGCGCCTCGCCCCGGGTCCACTGCGAGCACAGACAACACCTCACCTTACCTTCAGACACTTCCATCACCTGTGCAAAACAATAATACAAGCATTAAATATGCAGTTGTCTAAGTAAATCGTTTAAAGTTTTTGTACGTGCAGATGCAGTGGCGTAGCCAGGATTTGTGTATAGGGGCTGTTAAGAAGCATGGCCCCCCCGTATTAAAGCGGGGGGTCCGGGGGTCCTCCCCCGGGAAAATTTGGATTTTAAGGTGTAAAATAGTGCTTTTTTTTTAGCAGTTTTCGGTACTTAAATTTAAATATTGTAATGGTAAAATTTTTATTAATTTTAATATGAAATTTGTTTGAGTGATGAATAAGAAATTAATTAAAGATTTGTAGATAAGGGGGAGGGGTGCGCCCCTGCTGATAAGTATCATTAAATTAAATATATAACTTAAAAATTTTCAGGCATAAAGTCTTTGCTACTGATTACGTCATGCATTAGTTGAAATTCCTTTCTTTAGATAAATTGATTCATCCGATTTCCAAAATTCTCAAAACTATCGAAAAAGTTCGACCCTTGAGTAAAAGTAAAATTAATTTATTTCAAATGATTCTTACTATATCAATTTCAGAAGCTAGGCCAGTAGTACTGAATTTAAAACTTAATTTTGTACTTCTTTAGTTTAATTGTTTTTTGTAATTTTCACGTTACAAAAACTTTAAAAAAAGCTGAATTTGACAGTTAATAATAACGATGCATTTTTTAGTTTGTATCAAGGTACTTTAAATAAATAAATAAATTCGTTAAAACCTGCCCCCTTTCGCCTAGTGGCTAGCGTGTCTGGCTGGTGATCCTGGAGTTCGATTGCCGGCTGGAGAGGGAAATTTACAATCTTTCTCCCTTGTTCAGGACTGGCTGTTTGTATTGTTCTTTTCACCTTCATCCGGCGGAAGGGAATGGCAAACCACTGCGGAATCATCCTGCCTTGGCAAGCACAGCAGACTATCACCGCGGCTTTGCCTGTGCTCATGACATATAGTAATGGGCAAAACGACTTCTCGTCTTCATAATTATTTATCTGACTGTGAAAGCAGGGAATAGTAGAAAAGACCACATGTTGAAAATTTTTCCACGAAAAAATTAAATAACAGGCAAAAAAAAAAAAAGGTAACGCACTCCTAAATAAACTCTGAATTAAACTATAGGATTTAATTTTGAACAGTTGGTGGTTTTGTTTATTTAATATTGCCGGTAATTTTTTTTTTAATTTTAGTAACATAAACCAATTATTCAACTTTGTAACTGCTGCTAATTTTTTTTTGCATTTAAGTTAGCTAAACATAACTAACCATGTATAAATTAAGTTTTGTTTAGTATAATTTTCTGAAAAACGTAGGTGCTCCAGAGTTCCAGCTAGTCCAGAGAATGGAACAATGTACGCTGCAGAACCACACGTTGTGTCTGCCGCAAAGCTCTGCGTGTGGCATGGCGGAAGCGTTTCCCGAGCGAAATATCAATATACTCAATTAACTTTTTAATTAGAGCTCCCCCCCGCCCTCTCTTTCCCTTTCCCGCCTTTACCCACTCCACAAACAGCTGGATGCCTTAACTGTTCCAGGTGCAGAATTTCAGCCCGGCTGACGTGTGCGTCGGGAAATCGTACACTGTAAAAAATATACCTGAGTGGCATGGTTACTTAAACCGTGCTGTTACATCTCAAAACAAATTACCTTTCTTTCAAATCTGAAAGACGTACATGATCAAATGTTTACATAGGTACACGACAAATGATTCGTACAATGGGTTAACTAAGAACTTACCATTTAATTACATGCTTTCATTTCATTCCAAGGTTGAAATTCACACTGGTTTTTAAGGTCTTATAACCATTAAATAAACACTTACTGAATTGGTAAACCTATCAGTAAACAATTAAAATTATTTATTTTATGATCTCAACTTTAATAACAAGCTAAAACACGGAATTATAGAATAAAAATCAATTGCACTATATTTTTCCTGCCTATCGCCAACATTTATACCGTCTTATAAATTTTATAACTTATAACATTGATGTTATCTTTTGACCTTTGACTCTTAATCACATCGCTCCAATTCCTCGAAGAGCATATTTAGTAGAAACCCCCACCATAAAAATACTTTTTCTGTTCTACAGCATTATGCAATATTTTTATTTTATTTTTTTTTTTCACTTGTTTCCAGTCTGACTTCTCTTCCACAATTCCTTTCACACGTGGATTTCAAACTCTCGTGAGTCGCTATCATATCCTTATTTAGTATTCGAGAACAGAAAAAAATGTATGTTTTCAAAAGATTCCTTTGGAAACCAGTTGCTGAAAAATAGTGTGTAATACCACAAGAAAAATATTGTAAATTTGTACAACACATTGCTATGGATATTTTTGCATGTATGAAATACGTTTTTGAAAAAAAAAAATGGATATTTGTCACACTTATAAAAATTGGCGCATAATTTTACATTTTGATTGATGTTTTGTATAAGCATATATTTTTCAAACCATGGAAAAGATAATCAAATTCAAACAAATGAACTCTATTTAAATTATTATCCGTATTAAAAAGTGCAGTTAATACTAGAAAGCTTTTCAGGGAATGTACTACAAATAACTTTAATATAATCAGGCTACTGGGACAACACACAACATAAATGCCCGGGTAAGAATCCGAACCCAGTATTACGAGAGCAATCTTTTTTTTTGTAGCGATACAGTTGCTTTCATTTAAATGTACACATTTTACACGATTATTTCAGTTCCATTTACAAACATATTTTTTACAGCGTGTTCTCGTTCTATTTTGTGGAACACACACTACAAAATTTTAGAATATCTCTTCTATCACGTGTTTACCGTCTAAATGATAACAGAAGTGATTCACACGGTGATACTTTTGTCGATCTTCTAGAGCGATTCAAGCCGATAGCTGTGAACCGTTCAGACGGTGGTACTGAAAATAAAGAAGACACCAGCGTATGGAAATAAGTGTCGTGGGAGCAGTAGTTCCGAGTGTGGTGGCTTCACGTGATTGAGCTCACCGAGCTCAAAGCGCGAGTCTGTGAAGATAAAAAAAAATTTGTGAGTGAGTCTTTCATTACTCGACAGAGATATGTATGTAACATCTAAACTCGGTAACGAGAAAACCACGTGTACTCACGCTGCAAACACACTTACAATACGAAACTCGGACAACGATATTTAAAGTAAAATTATTTAAAAATAATGCCGAGCGTGATATATATATGTACGAAAATAGTGTTTTCAACTACATTTACTGAGCGTATCACCGGTAGTTTCCACACCTGCTGCTAGAATTCGCTGCCGGATCAGCTACGTCTACTATTGAATCATTCGATTGCGCAGAGCGAAAGGTTAATTTATGTAATGAAACGGCTCCAATAAAAGCGAAAAGAAAAGAAAAAAAAAACTGTACCCCGGCTTTGGACCTGATTTTCGGAAAAGGATGCACGCCATGCCCATCTTGTTACAATTCATTAAACAGTTAATACTTTAATGTTTACCTTTGTTTCTATGAACTTTGGTTCGCGCCATCCGCCATATATGGCAGCCCGTGGTAACACATTTCCGTTCCATGCGACTTCCGTTACATTCTCGAAATTACTCCCACCAAATGCCTTATACCGAGAGCTAAGATGTTTACACATCAAATAAAAAAAAAAAAGAAAAGTGAGGATACAGTATATAAAGTTTTGGAAATATTCAGTATTCAGAAACAAGGAACAAGAAAACTAACTGTATGTGGCTGCACGTCTCGCAAATGCTTACAGTTCCTAGCTGCACGACAGTCACCCTCTGTTCCACCAGCCACCGTTTCGACACAGCACTTCTCGTGTAGCTAAAGGCGATATCAGCCAAATAATAGTTGATGGCGACGGTAAAGTTGGACGGGTTAAACTATACCGCAGCGACCGCTGGACGCTAGCGACTTCGCTCTTTCAGACGCCAGCGACTAAAAGACGCTGCGTCTTTTGCAGTTTCGCCGGCGAATTCGCTTGCAAATCAAGAATCTTGCCCAAAGCGACAAAAAAAAAAACAATAAAACCTCATCATGTAAATCTCCCTCTAGTCTTCCACGGCCACTGTGATTTTTATCCATCCCCTTGTTTACTGTATATACTTTTTTATTTTTTAAGTTGATGTATTCTTCACAAACATCTTTCAAGCCTTGATGCATTTCACAGATGGCTGCCTTTCTCTCAACGATACTCCGCACTTTCTCATAAAAAATACTATCCTCCTTCCATCGAAACATTGTATCATTTTTTCTCTCTCACACGCTTCCCTTAAGCTCCTCAAAGTGGATATTAAGTACAGTGTGTGAGGGAGAAGTAAGAGTGCAAGTGTACTTCATGATTTTCTTTCTTATAGGTGCTTGATCCCTTTTTAAATAAAACTTCTTATCAGTTAAAACTTGATTGTAGGCTTTCGTGGCCAAAGTATCAAGTACTTCTTGGCTTACAAATAACTTTAACTGTGGGACAACACAAAGCATAAATGCCCGGGTAAGAATCTGAATCCAGTGTTACTGCGAACACTATTTTGTAGTGATACAGTTATTTTCGTGTAAATGTACATCATTTACAATTATCTGTAATTTCACACGAATATTTATGTTCCATTCACGAAAACAATTTACAGTGTAGGAAAATTGTTCGCATTTGTACCATTCTTCCTAGCGAGTTCCTTTCAAACTATTAAACAAACTTCTACCGGTTGGCTAACATCAGGGAAAACATGGGAAACCTGGGAAAGTCAGGGATTTATCGACAACAGAGAAATGCCAGGGAAGAGTCTGGGAATTTCTTAGGTAGTCAGATAATTTTTTAATGATGATTTTACTAAAAAAAAAATTAAGTTATAGCAGAGACTTGTTTTGATTTGTACCGGTTCCACGTACACATAATTTCTTCCCCTTTCCAACTCGTATCCAAGTTTTACAAAAACATTTCTTCCATTCACTTTTGCTCGTAAGTATAGCCTATCAGCACTTAGACCAGCGTATTGAATTATTTAGTGCTATCGACAGTAGTGCAATAAAATAATTTATAGTTTCCTGTTGCAATAGCGAAATGTGATATGCGTACGAGTCGCGATCTGGATTTTGAATTTTTGATAGGTATTGACGACTAATTTCAGTGGTCAAGGAAATTTTTCGTTTTACCTGACCTCGAAAAGTCAGGGAAAAGTCACGAAATTTTTTATCACAGGTTTGCTAGCCACTCTGTTCTAGCATCAGCCTTTGTACAGCTACGGTTTGTGTTGCTAAACAATTGCTAACCCGAAGTGTTAATACCTCTATTGGGAGGGATTTTCATTGCTCGTCTGTCAACAGGGTACGGCACATTTGAATCATTCCGTCGTTCATTGTCCTGAAATGATTATCATGTACGCACGCACTGCTTTATCCGACGGAACGCCCCAACATGTCCGTGGGATCGATTTGTTTATTAAAAATGTGGGCCGAATTGCGGTCACGTCATGCGAGCTGTGTGTGAATGCCAGAAACAGAACAAAACGATCGACACACGATTATTATTATTTTAATTTGCTGTGACCTTAAGTTTTCTTTTAGCTTTCCCCTTTTTTTGTAAACATTTTCTCACATTTTTGGAGCTGTTTTGTTTTATTAGGAGCTTTGCGATTTCACGACGGGCTGGAACAACATAGCATTTTCTATTTGATGTGTCACTGCAGTCTCTAGATCTATGAAAAAAAAATAACGCCTCGGTTGAATAAATCTCGCGCGGAACTTACAAATAGTTTTTACTGTGTAAAGTGGAGTTCAACGCCGTGACCACGCCCGATTTGGTGAGACTTTGTTTAGAAAACTGAAGTCTGAATCCGTTCTGAATTTTTCCGTCTAGATTTTTTCCAGCTAACTGAAAATTGTACGATAATTTGGGTGTTTTCTTCATTTTTCATCGCTTGAAAGGAATAAAAAAAAAATTAAATCGACAGTTAAAAAACTATTGATTTTGTCATGTAAAAACATTTTGTAACCATATCTGCAATAGTACACAAGTGATTATCTGAAAAAATAACTTAGTGTTTTGCTCACTCGAGACAGTAATATAGAACACTCTTAAAGCAACAATACAAACTAAATTCAATTTTAAATCTTTTTATGGGAACTAATCTTCCTAAACAGAATGACAAATGCCGTGAGTCCACCAGTTTCTAGCGCTGCATAAGTTAGTTTAGGTTATGTCAGTTTAAGTCGGAGTAAGAATGTAAATGACAAACAATCTGAAAGCATTGCAAATATCATCTCCACATCTCTTAGCCATTTGCGGAATAATATATATTATTTATATTACATACAAATACGATTTGCTATTCCATTGACCTAAGCGTGGTTTTGGTATGATTTCCTCCTTAAGAATGGTTGTATTTTGATCTTTTTTAGTAGATTTGAATAAAATATAGTGAATAACATTTGTTTTACAGTGACACTGTATAAAGGATTAAGTAAGACAAAGTTAGAGTTTTGTACCACATAATTGTACACAGGTGCGGCCAACATAAAGTGTTGGTCCTTTGCGGACTGGGAAATAATTAGACGAATACTCTTTGAAAGGATAGTCACTATTTTGTTTTACTGTCGAATGGAGTCTTGCTTAAGGCATGGTCTCAAAGGCCGAGTTGGTGTTTTAATTTTCATTTGATTATGATTTCTATCTATCTATTCATCCAATAGCTCTCTTGCATTAGTTATTGGGCCTTAAATTATCTCACCATATATTTACTAAACGTTATTTTTGAGCTGTATAAAGTCTCGCAAGTAATCATAATTATGAACACTTCCTTTTTTTTTTTTTTAACCGCTAATAGATAAATTTTTGTAAATGTCCATTGGGAATATTTTGACACGTATCATAAAATGCATGAGAGTTATCAGAATAAGTTTGCAAGAGAAACATTCAAATAATAGCAATGACAAGGAAATGAAATAAAGAACTCTGCGTATGTAACCAAGCATTAAGGGTATGTCCCGTTCCAGGTCATTATTTTACTTTTTTGTGTAAACTTGTAGACATTTTGAGTGGCCTAACTTCAGTGCATACTTTTTGCATAATTAGCTGGCAAAGTTTAACTTTTAAAATGTTTGTGCAGTATGAATGAGAAGAACCGAACGGATTTTTTTTTGTTTTAAAGGCATTTCGAGTGTCTACTGCGTTGTATGGTTTAAAATTCTTTCAGAAAAAAATATTAAATTTTATCCATCCTTTTAAAAATTCTGATGATATTTAAAGGCCAGGTAAAATTATAACTTTTTTCTGAAAGAAATTAAACATCACATAACAGCCAGTAAAATTGACTTTATACCTAAAAAGTTTTATTTTTATATTCCATTTCATTCTGCTTATGCGCACTGCACAAAAACGTTAAAACATTCAACTTTGCTAGCTTCGTATGTGAAAAGTATGCGATATATTTTTTTCATAAATTTTTTAAAGTTCAGCCACTCAGAAAGTCGCCAAGTTTGACCGCGTGGAACGGGAAATATAAAATAACGACTTGGAACGGGACACACACCATTAATACGTCCGCTGCACAAGTCTCAACTCTCACCCCTTGTAGTAACTTTTATGTTTGTTTTTACCTCCGATGACCATCGAACCCAGTAGATATCTGGCTAGCGTCCCGAGACCACTAATTCACTCGGTGCAACCCAGTTGTAGCTTTTCTTCGCTTGACAGTCACACTTGGAACAACGCATGTGCTTGGGTCTAGGAAGGTCTCCCCCCCTCCCTCCGCCGCGAATTAAATAGTAGGCAATCGTAACTGAAACTCCAAAACTATGTTTTTAGGAAAACTTTCCGACTATTTTAAAGTTCTCCGCTTATTGCATGCATACAGGTCTAGACCGCCTTGTCATATGCCTTGTATCGGTTACTCCCACGTATAGAACACTGGTAAAACGTAATGAAACGCTCCCAAGTTCTGGAGAATGTTACGAGTTAAGATCGAGGCAAATATGCATGATCCTTACCCCGCGAAAATTAATCATACACATACTTCCATGAAAAGTGGAGATAGTTGACGCCCTTGGAATTAAATAGGGAAAACCCTAAAAAAAAAAAGTAATACATGTTTTAAATGTTGATCGTGAAATGAGTGCATTATCTATGGTTTCTGTCACAAAAAATTACAAAGAACAAAGCTTAGTAAAACAAATCTCTGATTTCTTTAACATTAACTTCACTGTTGCCACAATTCACAAGTATGGTGGTTATGGTTTTGTACGCTGGGGGTCTTCAATATTGTAGATATGTGTAAATTACTGCTGCGGTGTGGTGACTACGAGAGTGAGTGAGTGGGGGGGGGGGGGGGTGCTTTTTTTTTAACCGGGAAGGGGATGTCATGGAAGCGTATGTCCGCATTTTTTTTGGACGGTAGGTACGGAATACCTCCCAGGTAAATGAGGTGTCAGAAAAAGTGAAAATTAATAGTCCCTTAGGCTATTTGAAGTAAATTCTGACGTCTTGAAAAGTAATTTTTTTTAATTCTGCAGGTATTTTTAGTTATTGGCGTAATTGGGGGGTGGAGGAGGGGATACGGTTCCCATCGCATCGCCCC
Organism: Bacillus rossius redtenbacheri; assembly: GCF_032445375.1. NCBI lineage: Eukaryota > Metazoa > Arthropoda > Insecta > Phasmatodea > Bacillidae > Bacillus > Bacillus rossius. The sequence continues at coordinate 57,260,280 of NC_086333.1, forward strand.
TTCCATAGGCCCGCCACAGGTTTTGGAAGGGCGGGGATAGAATAAAAGGGTGTGTGGATGACACACATCCGAGGGCTGTTATGACGACGTATGCGCGCCCCGCCGCCAGAAGTGAATGCGGTATTGAGTGGTTAAGGGGGTGAGGAGGGGTTGGGTGGTGAAGGGTAGGAGGTTGTTGACGTAATTACTTGTTCGTGACGAGGCATGCGGGGGACCCCCCCCCCCTCCTCCCCTTGTGTGGGTGCCGCGCTGCGCCGAAGAGAAGCTGGGGCTATACCGCTAATCGATATATCGATTGTGTGCGCTACCTTCCCCGCGCCACCCTCATGGACTACCGTCAACCCTGTCGTGTGCTCCGTGCGTCTCACTGATCTGCGGAGCATGAGCGACCAATCAGGACACTTCTGGAATCAGCGTTAAAAAAAGGATACTGTATTGGATTATATGGTATTACAGCTTTTCAACTTGCCTTCACGCTAGTCCTCGTTTTTCAAAGTATGATTACTTCTGGGTAGCTGGCCACTGATAATTCGGGGTACATTAATTGTTTTATTCTCGAGTTTTTCTACAGGTATCACGAAAATTAATGAAACTCTAAAGAAATGTCTCAAAATATCATAAAATGCCCCCCCCCTTTTTCCCAAAAAAAAAAAAAAAAGAAAGGGTCAGTCTGGAGTCACAAAACTTTAATTTACAACAGTCTATTGCCAACTTGCAATTTTTTTTCTGACGCCTCACTTCAGTTTATAATCGTACATTATAAACTGTACATTAAATATAAATAGTTGGATGATGGCCATTTCAATCCTAAAGAAACTATCTCTGAAAAGGTTTAGGCTTTTTATCATAAAAAAATTCTCACGTTTCTTGCCAATAGTATACTTATTTCGTATTGTGTTAATTTCGCTTATTACTTATGTAAATGTTGTAGGAAAATTTTAGTATTGGACCCGAAGAAACCCAGAAATTGTTCACTAGGTATTTGTAGACATCCTGTGCTGGGTTATGTAATCATGGCAAGTAAATGACACCAATGAACAGTCCACACAAACGGACTCATATGTAAAGTCATCGTCAGCGGTGGCTTTTGGTTAACAGTCGTAAATAGAGCTGATGAACAAAAGTGTTGATTTTCACCAAAAGGGGGCGTAAAGAAAGCTTCTATACAATCGATGCCTTATCCAAGAGAAAGAGTTGTATGTTTAAGCGTCCTAGACAGATAAAAATACGTTTAAGTTACAAGACCGACTGACCAAAACCTACATAGCTGTTTTAGGGGTTGGCTTATGTATAATTTATTGTTCGTTCTGTATTTTTTTCTGAATAAAATATGCGTTCGCCCGAAGAAGAATTCTGAGATTTCCCCAGGGAGACGTCCTTGCGCTCTTTGTTGTTGGCTGCCGGCGTATCTTCCGACAACGGCAACCCCAGATTCTGTAACAGGATTCGTCATCGATTGACCCCTGCCCGAAAATGTGCTATGCGAAAAGGAACCAACCCACAGCATTGAGGTTTTTTAAAGATTTTTATTTAGGCGCGTTATGAAAAAAATGATGAGCGTGAATTTTTAAGATGCGCGCGCACCATACAACGACATTTTCACAGAATGAAAAAAAGCTACATACAAAAAAAGGCAAACTACAAATAAAAAAAATTATATAATTGCTTTTAAATTTATACTTTTCTGATTGATATTAAATATAAGTTCATACAATTTAAAAAATCATTTATTATCAATATTAGTGAATGAAATTTCATGTTTATAAAATGTTTCATATGTATTTTCAATTTTTTATATATATAATGAAGTTATGCTCCCGTACGTTCAATTAATTCAGCAAACTTATTGATTTTTATTATTATTTAAATTAAAATTTATCTCTATTATTTCACTAACATAAGCAATTATTTTTACACACATGTTTATATTAATATTGAATACTGAGTATTTATTTAAATTATTTAATTTTATTAAATTTATACTTTATCAACCGTATTTATAATATCACTCAAGTCCTTTTAATATTTTATTTCCAATATAATTATTTACATGCATTATTAAAGTTATTTTTTATAGAGTAGTAAGTATAATTTCTAACGTGCGTACGTAAGTACACAACCCATCTTTTTAAGTTGGCACGTCGAACTAAACAGTCTAAGAGTTTTGTTTCAGACATAAACTGGTTGAAATATAAAACTATTTCTTGCTCTAATACGTTGCTGATTGAAAAAAATAAATTAAAAAAAAAAGAGTGAGAAGTTGACTTTTTTTGCCGATATTGACAGGAAATAACCCGTAAATTTAGCGAGATAACGACTAGTTATACTCTTTTTTTCAATCTTACCACAGCTGTCTCGACATGCCACGAGGATCTTAACTAATTGCAAACTAGCAGCAACTGACACGAGCGAGTCTTTGTCTGTTCCTCCCCCTCCCCCTTTCCCGTTCTACATTCATCAAATCTGATCCTAGGAAACTCTGTAAATCACAAAAAATAGTGAGTGAAAAACTTTGGACATACAATTTTATGTTTTTTATGTGTAGTAGAAATCTGAGTTCAAGGAACGTGATCAGCAAAACATAGCCCTCAGAATTTTGGTAGCTGAAAAATTATTTGGTTTTCACGACAAAATTGATATCGTATAAAGTAGTATAATAGCTTCTCCGTCTACTGGTTCACGGTTGTAGAGCTTGGAGCCGACCGCTATCTTGAATTGTGATGTCACAGCCGCCATATTGGGTAACCTTGACCTTGAGTCCGGCCGCCATCTTTGGTAACCTTGACTTTGAGTCCAGCCGCCAACCTAGATTACCTTTAACCCGTCCGCCATCTTGGAGTATGACATCACAGCTGCCATATTGTTTTCTAGAACTTTTCTCCATTTTGTATTCCGCCTTATTGGATTATGATGTCATGTCCTCCGACTTGGACTTTATAGAAATTTCTGCCATCTTGGATTCCGCCATCTTCAATTATGGCATCACAAACGTAATATTGAAAATCCGTTATTATTTACAACAATATTGGAATTGTATTACATAAAAAATTATTTAAGTAAAATTTTAGTAAAAAAATGCACCTACATGATGGGGCTTGATGTTCTCGTTTCGAACCCGGTAAATTAAAAAAAGGCGATGTTTTCTTTCTCCACGGAGGCTACCAGCAGTCTGAACCTAACCACGAATGCCAAGGAATATATATTGCACCAGTTAGTAGGGTGTAATGACGGCCATCTTTGATACACCATTTTATATACGTCTGCTAGAGTTCGCTACCACCATCTTGGTTAATTTTTTACACTCTAGAGTGAATGAGTGTAAAGCACTAGACTCGTTGCATCCGCCATATTTTCGGCCATCTTGAATGCTATCCGCGCCGTCATATTGAAAATTTGTAATTATAAACCTAGAAATTCGAAATAAATTACAAAAATAATCTAAAAAAAATGACCTAATAATATAATGATTGATTCTATCTATTTCAGTGTTTGGTTGGATGCTTGTTCGATGAAACAATAATAATTTTGGTTGAAAAAATTTATTCTATTAAATATTACATCAATTTGATATTTTATCACATAAGTAAAATATTCAAGAAATAAAACAACATATAAAATTTATTACATAAATTCTACACTACTACAAATACTATCAAGCAAATTACTAAAATCTTCAGTGTTTCTCGATTTCTGCATCTGCTCCCCACTAATTAAAGCGAGGTTGTAAGCCCCACCACCTGACATAGGGTCGTTCATTCATCTCTACCAAATACATATTGGGATACATCGCAGGCTTATGATTTAAAAAAAGTTAGAATGTGGTCAGAACGTTGACCATGTGTAGGCTTCGCTTAGTGCAGGAAACTATTCGCACACCAACGAAATAGTCTCCATACATCGAAGAACTGAGGGAAGCTGGCTTAATACTATGAATCGGGTCGGAATCTTGCGCAAACTCTGTGAATATAGTTTTACTCTTATTTCTTATTTTGCATTCTTGATTTTTTCATGACAAACAGTGCCAAACGGCAATGACGTATGTAAAATAAATTGTATTAAATCGAAATTCCACATTGCATGAACCATTTAAAGAAAAGTGGAATGATTTGTGTTTATTAGTTCGTGGTCCTCGGAAGTAGCTCACGTTGGGTCCCCGAACTACGGAGCGTGGCGGCGCAGTACTAAGACACCAGACTCGCAATTCAGAGGCCCTACGCTCAACCCCTCTACGATTATGCTGATTTTTAGGTTTCCATGGGCTTCCCGAAACGGGAAGCCTTCTTTTCACAGACGAGAGAGTCAAACGCCCGATCGTGCATCTTCGGTTTTTTTTTTGGTTCATCGTAAATAATATTAAAAAATGTCCGTGAATGTTTATTTTGGACAAATCGTGATAACTAATGGTCAATTAGGTTAGGTTAGCTACATTATAAATACTTTAAAACATTGTGGACGGTTCATTTGGTTAGGATAGCTACATTAAAGATACTGTGATATCATTTAAACGGTTTCCTAGCGCTGGATAGCTACATATTGAAAAGTTATTTGCTAAGCAACCATAAAATGATTTTACAGTATTTTTAATGTAGCTATACTTACCTTATATAACCAATCATCCACAATGTTTTAAACTATTTATAATGTAGCTAACCTACTGAATAATTCTTTAAATTACTTCTTGCTAATTTTAAGAATGACATCTTATAAGTTAAACCCGCGCATTTGGAGAATAAATGCCCGCGAATTTTTTTTCACCCAAATAAATACATCTGTTGTGGTACGAAAAAAAAAAGCTAGCATGAACTTCGGGGAACTTCGAGTGTGGCTTTCTCGTCTGTGAAATGAAGGCTTCCCTTCCCGAAACTACCCAAAGCAAAAATGTGTTTGCCATGTTTCCGTTGTTCGGAAACAACTGATGACGAATAGATAGACTTGGATTCCTCGTGGTGACCTTGGCGGGCTCGTGGTGACCTTGGATTCCTCGCGGTGACCTTAGATTCTTCGCGTTTACCTTGGCAGGCTCACGGTGTTTTATGTGGGCATGCGATCACCTTGGCGTTTTCAAGGTGACCTTGGCGGGCTTCGCCGTGACCTTGGATTTATCGCGGTCGCCTTGGCGGCCTTCGCTTTCACCTGTCTACAGATCCCCTTCTGGATGTCTTGACGACTTATATTTTGACGATTTCTTTAGAAAAATCGTTGACAGCTCATAATAACACATGGTTAATGCTAATTGGAGACATTAATATAAATATATGCACAAACGTTTACGGCAAGTATACAGAAAAACTTTTGAATATACGCGCTAAACATGTCATGACACTTGTATAACTAAATATATATGCATAAAACTTTTCTCACAAACCATGCCTTTACAAAATCTAAAAAAATGTATATAAATTGATGTGTATGCTGCACTGTTACACTCTTATATTACGGAATATTTTGCTACTGTAATTAGCTACAATTATATGTGTCAAAGGTCTCTTGCAAAACACGATGGATACGTATAAACTGATTGAAAAATTTTATCCGACTTTCTTGAATCTGAATCTTGTAATTATGTATTAAATGAAAAAAATGTCGATAGTGCAACAGATAATTATGTCAATTTTCTAGAAAATGACATACACAAAGCTAGTTTGCTTAGAGTTAGTACACGTAGACATTAAAAATATTAAACCATAGATAACAATCGGGTTGGTGAAATCTGTTAGAACAAGAGACAAACAACTAAGCAACAATTAAATAAACAACCATTTAATACGCAGCTAAGACATATTTTGTTACTACAGAAACATGCTTACGTGTATTATACGAATAACTGAACACAATCACTATAAAACAAAAAATGCTAAAGCGCAAATGATTTTAAGAAAATATGGAATTGTATTAAATATGTTATTGGCTCAAATATTAATAGGTTGATATTAAAACTGTATCACACAATAAAAAAATAATAAATGCCATGTCAAATCTCTAAGATGCTGCAAAAACACTAAATAATGATATTACGACTGGCAACCCACCTGGGCTTCGCACGGGTAGCAAAGCATAACCCTACTCTTTTTCCTGTCGTAGTGTCGTATCAGCCTGTAGTTTCGAGCATGTGGATAATATTAACATTGATAACTTCTGTCGGATTATGTGTAAAAACGAACATATACATTTTCGATGTTACACGTGACAGGGCAACATACAATTGGCCATGTGAAAAACATTGAGTGGTTAAGTCAATTCCAGCAAACTTTCAAAGTTTGACCTTGTGCTTTATTAATAGTCATTCCAAATGCCTATTTAATTGGAAACTGGAGCCTTTTAACTGAAAAGGTGGTTCTGAGGGTATCATCGGTATTCTTGTTCTCAAAACAGTTTCACATTTTACACTGGATAAAATTTTTTTTAAAATTAACTATTTTGAGTCTTGTACCGTTGCACACTTTAGTTGGGTTTAAATTTATTAGCAATATAATATGTGAACGTACTTTTAATATTAATTTGTGAGGAGGAATTCCGGGTGGCGTCAAATAATTAAAAAATTCATATGGATAATGTACTGCCTCCTCCCTATCCACGACTATGTCAACTGAGTAGTATATTTGTGATGAGACTTTAATATAAAAAAACAAACATTATATTAATTTGCTCATTTGTAGGTGATAGTATAGCTCTTTTTTGAAACCAATTTAGTGCCTTAGTGGTTATGTTACTAATATCGGGATATACCTTTTCGATCAATTTATCCACAGTTTGCACCAAAACGCATAGATTATGAAAATTGATCTTGACATTAACGGCTTGAAATTCATAATTACCTACTTGGAGTAAGTTCTTCAGAAAATTGCCTATCACGTTTAAAAGATAAACGGACGTTACGTTTCACCGACGACTCTCGAACTCTGTGGGAAGCATGCCTTTCACGGTCCAATGATTAACGGCCTTCCCTCTCTTCATCATTTACGTTTATTCGAAACAAACGAAGTCTTTTGGCAGTTGACGTACTGCGTCCTATATTCGATCGTCGAGGCATGATTACTTCGTGTGAACCTAAAAATATTACAAAAAAAAAATCAGATAAAATTCACCCAAAAAGAATTAGGTTTACAATTTTAAATTTTAATATGAAATCCTAACTGAAATAAAAAAAACGCATACAACAGTTGTAACCAACATCAACATCCAACGCCTAATTGAAAAAAATAATGCATACAACAATTGTAGCCAACAGCGAACATTAAAATGAATAATACTCAAAGATAGACAACGCGCGATGAGTCCACTCGCTTCGAAAGTCAGTTCACTATAAGGAGACGCGCGCTTTACCGCTCGGCTGAAAATTAAACAACTGGTCCTAGTTGACATATTCAACAATCATCGTCATAGCTGATAATAATCCGTTTAGCTGGGTTTGTTTTCTCTTTTTACAGTTGCAATAACCGCCGTTGAGGGTGATAGAAAAAGAAAGTAATTGTTTGGTTGCCGTAGAGAAATTACACTCGCAGGTTGTTTGTATACCAGACGACGTTTTCTGACTTTAATTACAGTTATTGAGAGTTTTTTTGAAATCATATCTTTATAAAAGTAAAAATAAATAGCCTGTAGTGCTCAGTGACAATGTAGCTTCATATTAATGAAATAATTGTTAGAATTGGATCAGTAGTTTCAGAGATTGCCCCTAACATTGAAACATAAAAAAAATAGATAGGTGCCTAACCTAAAAAATGAAAATAGACAAAAAATAAAAAAGAATGGAAAATAATATAAAAAGTAGATGAAAAAGTGAAAAAGTAGAATTCGAAGTAAGATAAGTAACAGTGAAAATAATACAGGCTAAGCTGTCGCTCAAAGAAAAAAAATGGAACAATATAAACTTAAAACGTAATAATTTACAATATTATTAATTTAGAAATAAACAAAGATAAATAAATGTTAACAAATCAATGTTTTAAGGAATTACGTGAACCACATGTCCTTTTTTTTTTTTTCTGTACTCCAGGCATCATGACAGTAGGCTGAGTTGTTGGTGGCCTTAGAAAAAAAGGTTTGTATGTCTGGTGGCCATAAAGAAATGACACTCGCTGTATATACTGGTTATATGTCTACCAGACGGCTATCTTTCATTAAAAACATTTGCACATTTATAGCAAATTTACACAAAACCTAAAAATCATCCTCGTGAATTACACCAGGGGCGCAACAACTAAATTTACAAAGGGGGGGGGGAAATATACCTTTTTATAAAGAATCATCGATCCCCCCTATTGAAGCGAGGGGTCCGGGGATCCTCCCCCGGGAAAATTTGTATTTCAAGGTGAAAAATGGTGCTATTTAAGCAGTTTTATTATCTAAAAATTGATTACACAGCACTTTCTTTGCCCCCGTTTGCCACCACTTCAAAGTTTCAGAAAGGGGGGGGGGGGGGGGCAAAATACCCTTGCCCCCCCTGTTGTTGCGCCCCTAATTACACCGTCCATTGGTGAAAACCGTATGAAAATCCGTTGGGTAGTTTTTAAGTTTATCGCGTTCATACAGAGACAGGCAGACGCGGCATGAGGACTTTCTTTTATAATATGTACCGATATGTTGGAATTTTTATGGCTTCAGATATCCTACAATAAGATCATAAAATATTCAGATTATACAAAAATTGGTCAAAGGTCTTTATTTTTAGCTCTTACATCAGAATCTGATAAACAATCTATTATTCCTATAAAGTAAAACTCCTGATAAGATAAATGGAAACATAGTAAAAGAATACAAAATGTAAATTATGCAAACCTATAGTTCATATAGAAAATTTAAGCTTAAGTTTGAACTAATTGCCTAAACGGCTAAAGGAAATGATTGTCATTTTCTTGCATCTTCAAATTTTAGACCAAACTCGATATTAAGTGACATCTCAAAATTTTTAGAAAAATGAATTAAGAACATTTAATTTAATTTTTATAGAATAACAAAATACTGTCTGTAAATCAATATGGGCTTAGAATAAGTTAAAGTACTAATGACGCATTAAGCAGAGAAACAAACTTTGTGCACAATACCATAAAAAAGTTTTAAAAAAAAAGTGTTGGTAAATGTTGGATCTTGCCAAGGCTTTTAAAACAGTCTGACATAAAATATTTATAAATAACTTGGATAAAGAAGGAATAAGAGCTTTGGAAAAACGTGGTTTAAAAGTTATATGGAGGGTAGTCTTAGAGAATGACATTGGTGGCTTCGCGGTGATCTTGGCGGGCTCGCGGTGACCTTGGCGGGCTTGCAGTGACCTTGGAGTGCATCGCGACGACCTTGGCGGACTCCCGGCGACCTTAGCAGGCTCATGGTGACCTTGGTGTGTATCGCGGCGACCTTGGCGAGCTCCCGGCGACCTTGGCGTGTATCGCATCGACCTTGGCGGGCTCGCGGTAACCTTGGCGGGCTCGCGGTAACCTTTGCGAGTATCGCGGTGACGTGGCGTGTATAGCGGTGACATTGGCAGGCTCGGTGTGACCTTGGCGGGCTCGGTGTGACCTTGGCGGGCTCGGTGTGACCTTGGCGTGTATCGCGGCGACCTTGGTGGGCTCGTGGTGACTTTGGCATGTATCGCGGTGACCTTGGCGGGCCGCGGTGACCTTGGCGGGCTCGCTGTGACCTTGGAGTGCATCGCGAAGACCTTGGCGGGCTCCCGGCGACCTTGGCAGGCTTGCGGTGACCTTGGCGTGTATCGCGTTGATCTTGGCGGGTTCGCGGCGACCTAGACAGGCTCCCGGCGACCTTGGCGGGCTTGCTGTGACCTTGGCGTGTATCTCGGTAACTTTGGCGAGCTAGTGGTGAGTTTGGCGGGCTCACGGTGACCTTGAGTCTCATTGGTGATTTGGGCGGCCCCACATGGGTTGTCACCGACGACCACATGACCCACCCTTCCCAAGCAGATCCGAGCAGGAGCAGGTCCGGGTTGATTACGCCGCGCTAAATGGCGTCTAGCAGGTCAAGCTTCGTTTTTCTATTATCTATTAGTGGTTAAAATGCATGTAATGGTTGATTTTTTATTACGGTCACATGCGTGACCTTTGTACAGCTCGAAAATAACGTTGATAAAATCTGTTAAGATAATTTGTGGCCCCTAATAAGAAATGAAAGAGAGCTATTGAATTAAATTAATAAGGAAATACCGTAATTAATAGTAACGACGGTAGCACAACATTAGGCCGAATGTCATTTGACCGACAGGGACTAGCCCGTTATTTTCCCGAGAAGTCATTTAATCGACACGTACTAGACCAAAAATCTGAAAGTTTATCTCGCTGGGAAAATTCTTTAATCTTGGCAACAGATTATTGACCGACATTTCGGTTAAATGACTTTCGTTTTACTGACTGCTACCCGGTATAGTTCCTGTCGGTCTAGTGCCTGCCGGTAAAATGATGTTTCGTCAAAAGTGCGGGTTGCCCACAGGCACTAGACCGACAGGAATTAGCCCTAAAGTCGGTTTGCAGACAAGTCATTGACCGACATTTGTGGGTAAAGTTTATTTTCGGTCTACTGACTGCTACCCCGTGACGACAAGGACATTGGAACAACCAACTGGGCGTGAGAGACCGAGCCGTGCATCTGAGCAGATTCTCGGGAACTTATTTCGTATATCTGCGTGAACCCCTCTCTTCCCCCCCTCCTCCTGGTGCTCGGAGAGACGTCTTCGCGGCTGCGCTGCGCGGTCGCCGAGAAGCTCCGCAGACTTAAACACGCGCCAAGAAAATACACATTAATTCTTTGGTCGGCGAGCGGCGAGGAGGGCCAAAGAGCAGGGACTTCATAAACAAGCGCCGGCAGTTACTCGCGCTATTAAAAGTCCTCCTCGGAAAGGAAGGGGTAAAAAAAAAAAATGAGTCGTGTAAACTCGGCTTCTTACGCCATGGCAAAAGAACACCTAAGTGACTTGAGTAAATTAAGCGTTATTGCACTACTTAAGGCTCGGCTTAGCCTTTATGTTGGTTATTTGATTTTCGTGCCAAACTTTTTATTTAGGTCAATTTCTACGATCGCTCCACTATACAGGATCACCCATAACTCAACCTCCAACCGAGAAAAGTTGATAATTCTATTAATGGCTGCTCGGAATAAAAAAAAAAGTGTCGAACTTTTCGAGTTGATTGTAATTTTTTCGAACGCCTGGCTACAATGTTCTACAATTGCTTATATTATACTAATCTATTTTTTTGCTACGTAAGTCAGAGTAACCCTACAACTGGTAACAATCCAGAATAGAATCAAACTTGTTCTATTGGAAAAAAATAATCTTTGCGTGACTTATTCAGCAAATTTTTTTTTTAAATCCAATAATGACTATTCATAAGCCTACTGGAAAAAAAGTACTATGCTAACTTGGCAAGTTAGAGACGGCAGGGGAGAGGTAGAAATGACGCAGCAGTGATGCTACGGAATTCTCGCAACGCTGCTTGTCTGTATAATCCTCAGTTTTCGTAACGGCTTACTATCTACGCTATCATATTTATTTAATTTAAAGTATTTACAGTTTATTTTTCGTGTGGAAAAGTGTCATTGATTTATGCTATTAAATTTATAGCTATCATTCTTTTTTATGTGAATAGAGTGATTGAAAATGAAAAAAAAAATGACATACAGATTGAAAAGGTTAAATTTATAAGTGTAATTTATTTTTGGTATGTGAAAAATGTGATTTGAATAGTAAAGGACTTACAGACTTGTGAGATAAAACTTTATAAGTGTAATTTATGTTATTTTGGAGTTTTTTTCTTTCGTTTTATTTAGCTGCTGAAAGTGATTTAAAATCGTGCCTAAAAATAATAAAAAGTTAAAAGCAGAAAAGAGGTATTATTACTAAAGGCAACGTGGGAATTTACGGCCAAAAGAGGCGCCAAAAAGTGCCAGTGAACGGATGCGAGAGTACCAGCTTCAAAAGGGTGTTTTTTTTTTATCACTATCACAAATTTGCACGAACGAGCGACGAAAATCGTGTGTGTTTGGGAATGATTGTGGGTCAATGAATGGTTGGCTTTTCCGGCGTAAACACTAAGCGAACGAACGGATCCGAATGAACGTTTGGTTGACGTGCACGCATTCACTACACGAACGCCTTCGCTCGAGGTGATTCGCTTTCGCCAGGGTTCACTCGGGAGGCGGTACATCAAAGAACATTCGAAACTGTGTAAATCTTCAGGGAATTTTAATTGCACACAGAATTTTTTTTAAAATTTTTTATTGGATTTAATCTAAAATTTTAAATGGGAATCATGTCATTTTTATTCCTTCAATCCTTTCGGTCTGAAAAGCAACCAGTTCACCGTCGCTATCCGTCGGCAGCTCATGCTCACGTAGTTCGTGGTCGTAGCACATTGTGTGTCCCGCGGAGTGGCATTGAGCCACTTTTCCCGCCATTTCAGCTCTGTCCGTTGGTCGCACGGACTTTTTCCCCTAAGCCCCGTGCCCAAGTTCCTTTCCTACAGCTTAGTAGTGTCACGGCGGTTCACTCTTGTGTTCGAACGCGGACTATTACAGTTCATTTCTTTAGCCTCTGGCTCTACCTTCCCCTTCTGGCCCTAAAACTAGTCGTTAACTGCACACGGATATCCTTCCGCTGTCCTGCGAGGCCGGCGTGTCTCGCCACGTCGCCATTACTTGTTTTATTTTACGCGCGCCAAAATCTTCTCTATCGACAATTAGCGTCAACTAGCGGCGCAAAATGTTGCGTTTCGCGGTGTGGTTGCATAAATCGGGAATAGTTTCCCTCGCCGATCATCTCGTAACATTATGTAGTGTTAGTACTGGTTGACATGTTTTTTTTTTTGACGTGAAAACGTCTAATAAATCGATGAACGACAACTGCACGCACGAAAAAGTGTCCCGTAACGCACATTGTCCCGTTACCATGTGTCTCGTTACGCTGTGTCCCGTTACACTCATTGTACGCTTGCTCCGCATCTCTCTCTCTTCCACTCGATTGGAACAACCATGGATTTGACTTTTTCGAGGCACATTAAACTTGAAACACTCCCATTCGTTTCCTACTTTTCCTATCATCGTCTTATTCTTAACAGAATAACACAGATTGGAAGAAGTTAAATAGCAAACATGTATAAAAGTTATAGTTAAAATAATCTCTTCGTTAAAGTAATAAACATATTTGAATTAATGAGTGCAAATAAAAGTAAATTCATCAATTAAAATGTAGTTTTCATTTCACTCCTTTGTATCCATACAAAATAGTGATAATTCAAAAAAAAAAGTTTCAATTTTTTTCATAAAAGTATGCAATCATTTCATCAATGTTTTGTTATGACGTTGTCACGTTAAACTATCGTCCGTAAACCGACTTTACAGAGAACCAATTTTCTATCAAATTATCAAATTCTGATTGTTGATATCAATCTAAATGGTTTACTAACATTTCAAATCCATCCATGTTTATATGTTCATTAAAATTTATTTCACATTTATTTTTTTCTCTGTCAACATGTCGTGGAGTGTTATCGACCTACATGAACGGTGAGTGGAATCAATCAGATTAATTAAAGTTCTAAACTTTAAACGTTATTGTGTTGGTAATGGATTTTGTGTTGTTTCTCTGTATTACTGTATTACTTTGTATGCAGTAGGTTTCACCATACCTCCCGTACAGTCACTTCAACCTGATCCATATGGTATGCAGATGTGTCTTCTACACCGAGTTATCTTATCTTCTACAGCTAAGGAAATATTAACCAATTTTCTTTTCATTCTTAAGTCGTAAGCAGTAAAAATATTAATTACCGAGTGATATATATAAATATACATACATATGTGTGTGTGTGTGTGTGTGTGTGTGTGCACGCGCGCGCGCAGGAAATACTACATTAAAATTTCTTGAATGAATATTGTCAGTATAAAATATATAAAATGTAAAGAAAACTAATAATAATTCTTCCTTTTTTTTACATATTTACACACTCACACTTAGTTTGTTTGGAAAAAAAATACTCTCACAATAGTAAGCTTGTGCTGGAGTGCTATTAGTTTATTTATACTACGTGTGGTATGTTTAGCATATTATTTATAGGACAATAAAAAAAAAAATAAAAAAAGACAAAAACTTAACGTCTCAATAAACCCTAATTTTTAATGCTGACTTTCGAATCATTAGATCTGCAGAGCGAAAGGATAAATTGTATAATGAAACTGCTCCAATAAAAGTCAAAAACTACTTGAAAAAAATTACCAAACCCAGACTTTGGACCTGATATACTGCCCTTCTTGTTAAAATTCATTTAGACTATAAAGTTTCCTTTTGTCTTCGTGAACTTTGGTTCGCGACATCCCGCGCAGATGTTCATTGAACATTTCAATTGCACGCGACTTCCGTTCCATTCACGAAATTACTCCTACCAAATGTCGCACACCGAGAGCAGCTAAGATGTTATACATAAAAAAAAAATCGTTATTAATTTAATTTGGTCATGGAAAATGAAGGGTAAGTCCGGGAAATTCTATTAAAATTTTGTGTGAACTGACGTGAATCTCGTGACTTCGCACCGAGTGAGCCGGTATCTGGAAGTGACCTCGCTTCCCGGCCCGCGTTCCTGGCCGCGACGTGGCTTCAGGGCCCAGTGTCACCAACGCTTGAAAAACAACAGCGCGAGGGGCGCGGCACGATCCAAGTAGTGTCCTAGCCAATCACACGTGTGATCTCAGCACGAATAAATTACCGGCACCGACGAACTTTTCAGTTTATATATATATATATATATATATATATATATATATATATGGTTTAATCGCGTCACGGGCGAGAAATTACTGAAATGAGTTGTGTCTAATATATTTTGTTTTCTTCCATTGACGGTTTGTCTGGCGCATTGGTGCTGCAATCATTATTCATGTATTTTTTAAAAGTTTTTTTTTTTTACTAAATTTATTTGGGATATTTTTTTAATAAGCCCACTTACTATGATTGTTTTCATAAATATAATTCAAATTAAAGAATTATTTATCAAACAGGTTCATTAAAGACAACTTGTAAACATTGATGGGTATTGTATATTTATTGCGAATGCAATGGGGAAAAAAATGTATTTAGTTGTTTGTTTCTGTTTGTCACGCGATCCCCCCCCCCCCCCCCCCCCCCCGATATTTAGCTGTGGAGTAGCGACCTTTGTATCGCGTCAGTCTCGCTGGTGTGATGCAGCGCAAGAGTGAAGTGTTACTAAGCGGCCTGTGCTTTCAACCTGCCTCTCCGTAACCCTCTCCTTGACTTGTAGGGATTTATTGGGTTATTGGCTTTTAGGGCGTGACGTGGACCGAACCGACTCTCCGGATGCCGTCTAGAAGGCTTGTAGGCAGTTTCAACACGGGAGGAGGTAACCACAGAACAAACATTCCCGCCGAAGCGAAATATGGATTCTTCGAGGGGAGGTTCTCCAATTGCACACTTGCGGATAGTCTTCAAGTACGCAATCTTTGCTGAGGGGGCTACGATTTTTCGAGCTATACGAAAATTCCAATCGCATGAGGGGAATTGTTAGGTACGTGGTGGTGGAACCGAAGAGGAGGGGAATAGTTAAGCACGTGGAGGGGGAATCGGTAGAGGAGGGGAATAGTTAGGAACGTGGTGGGGGAATCGGCAGAGGATGGGAATAGTTAGGCACGTGGTGGGGGAATCGGTAGAGGAGGGGAATAGTTAGGCACGTGGTGGTGGAACCGAAGAGGAGAGGAATAGTTAGGCATGTGGTGGGGGAATCGGTAGAGGAGGAACCACCAAGGGGAGAGTTAGAAGTGATGACTATACTTTAACACTTGCAGGCTTGCACACTTACACACTTGCACACATGCATACTTGTATACTTTACACACTTGCACACTTGTGCAATATCATAATTTAGCGCTCGCATACTTGCATATATTTTTTTTTCTGGGACCTCAGCCTATACCTAATTATATAATAAGCAAGAATTTTCACTTCTGTAGTGCTTTTGACTCCTGTTTTTTTCCAATTTTTTTTATCGTTTACTTGTTCATGTCCTCCTCAAGAGGAAGTAACATATGTTTTTTTCCAACATTTTTATATCCTTTACGTGTTGCAGCCACCCTCACAGGCAGGCAATTTTCTTTTTACAACTTTTTATATCCTTTATTGTTCCAGCCATACTCAAGGGTGAGTAACATTTTCTTTTACCACTTTTTTTTTTTACTTTACTTGATGCAGTTATTCTTATGGGCGAGTAACAACAGTTTTTTCTTACTCGTCCTAGGCTGCGCAAGGCATTCCGAAACGACGGGTACATCGTTTTCAAGGACGTGGACTCAGCAGCCCAGGAGGCTCAAAGAAGCAGTTAGTGACTCTGGCCACAACAACCTACGGTCTTAACTTATCTTATGTTTTTTTTTACTTCTTTTGTCGCTAGAGATCGCTTCATCGCTTCGACATCGCCCGCCGAGTGCGGCAGACACCGCACCGCGCCTCACCCCTCGGAACAGGAGGAGCCGGCCTGCACGGAGGATGTAGTTTGCTTGCCGCACGTGCAAGTCTTCACACGCGCCTCAGGACGCGGTTTTTCGACGCAGTAGCGTTCAGCTGCAAGACTGGGCCGAGCAACCGCCACGTGACCAAGGGCCGGCGTCTGGGCTGCGAAGCCGGCCGGCGCGGAGACTCGCGGTGTTCTCGACGCCCCACCGAAACACGCACCTGCCGTAACTTGGCGATTACGAACCAACATTCGGCGTGTGTTTTTTTCGCCACGATCCGCGAAATACTTGCGAGCCGCGGAATAAATCAGCGACGTCAGCGGCAAAAAACCATTGAATATTCAACGTGTGCGTTTCATAAACTGTTTTTTCAATGACATAAGAAAATTTTTGTTTCACTAATTAATTAAATATATGTATTTTTTTAGATTTTATTTTTATTTTAGGCATTTAAAACTATCGATGATTAGTTTAGTAATTATTTAATTTAAATACTTAAATTTGTGTCGTCATTGTTACAATACCTGTGTATTGCCATATCAATAATGAAACCATAGATATAAAAATACTACAGTAACAATTACGAATCTCAAATACTGCGTACGTTAAACTTCATTGTAAAATAGGTTTGGCTCCTTAACATACATAGCTATGATACAAAGAAAATCGTGCCATTAAAATTTCACATTATTTAATAGCTACTTATTATAGTTAAATTACATCGCTAAACTCTTATTCGTTTCACACCATCAACTGATACACACGTGGTGTGTTACGTGGCACCGGTGCGATATATAGAACCGTCTGAAATGTGTGTTCATACTCAAAGGTTACGGTACACGCCGTCACAACGTCATCAATGGTCGGAGTTTGACGAGCAATGCGTTCGTAATCACGCAGCTTCTTCCTGCGGCGATCTTCACGACCTTCGATATTTACCTGCGTCTCGCATCGCAGAATGTGCGGTCACAGTCAGCCCGCAGATACGCAAAAAATGTTTTTAACGTATTGTTTCCCTGCGAGGAAATCACGAATAAATAAGCTGAAAACATTTGTACGCGACTTACGGACTAAAGTGCTGCCCAAGCCAGGTACACTCCTTGAGATGGAGTTGAACAACATTTTTGTTGAAAATAATAGAGTGTATTAAGTTGGAACACTGAGCTTCTGAATAATGTTTAATTGAAGGAAAAAAAGTTTCAAACCCACCGTAAAATTTTTCACTGTCGTAAAATTATATCGCTTAAATAATTTGGGGTGACACCTTTATTTCTCAAACTTTTTTGTTGTTGGTAAATCTTGTTACTCCCATAAGGAGATTTTTGCCTTTGATGATGCAATACTCGAGAGTCTGCGATCCTTTTGAATTTGCGTGTCTTACGTTAACAGTGCAATTTGTTATTTTTACAAAGACAAAAAGTAGTTTGTTTATTCCATTGGAAACAAAAATTAAAATACTCTTCAGTCTGCTAGAGACACTAAGCGTTTTTTGAACAGGGTTAAAAATGCGTGTCACTAATGCATCGCTGAACTTGTAGGTTTTTTTTTTTCACACAAAACATTGAATTATTCGAACAGATATTTGCACTTTTTTTCTGCGCTTAACTTACTTGACTGGGGTGAGTGAGCCACGTCGAGGCTGACGAAATAATTTCCGACGTTTCGGTTCACATTACAGTCACCATCTTCAAAGTATAGCAGTTTCTTGCTGTGGGAAACAGTATCTCACCTGTTGCAAGCTTGCTGCTAATTTGGCATAGACTGGTTAGTGTCTTGATGTCTTTTGAGTATACATACATGTTTTGTATGCACATTGCCTGTTCAGACAGTTTGGTTTCTCTATCATTATTTACAGGATTAGGTATCATTTAGACCTTTATGATTAAAAATCTAAATTTATACTGAATATATTGTAGTAAATTTAACATTCCCCCAACATTTCTTGGGTTTAGCAGGTACACCATTACTATATTCAAATTATCCAGTTATAATTTACATTTTGAAATATTAGTTGGTTTAATCGGATCATTAATTTTAACATTAGTAATTTTAGTAATAAGTATTCATTATAATTATTTGGAAAGCAATTTTCAGCTTTAGTTGGACAAAATATTTATTTTAGAATTTTCGCATTTCTATTCAATTATCGTTATACGTACTACTCAACATATGGATTTTTTTTTAAATAATGTCCGCTCTGACATTGGTCCGCACATAAGGCGCGATAGCCCGTAACCTAAACCAACATGAAAATCGTGGTGGAAGGGAGCTCGTTCCCATTCAAAAGGCCGTGCCGATGGCGGGGAGTGGTTGAGGAGGGAGGGGGGGGAGAGAAAAAAACAGTAACGGTGACAACGCTCTCTCGCGTACCCGCGTTGGACTAACTTTCCGCTCCGGCGATGCTGTCCAACCCGCGGGGCGCGATGGTAATCCCGCGTGTTGCCTCGTCCAGTAGAGGGGGGAAGGGGCTATTTCCTACCTTTTCGCGCGTTCGATATTTGTTGTCGGGACGCAGAGTGTCGCTTTTTGACCCCCCCCCCCCCCTCTACCGTGCGACGGGAATAGCAGCGGCCAACGCGGAGATGGACGCACTTATAAACTGGGGCAAAAGGTAAGGATAATATTAATTAACGAATTTAGTCAGCCGTTTACGATAGCGACAACTCATACGATTGCTCAATATTGTTTGTATGTGTTAGCAAATCGTATGTAATATCAAAACAGTATAGGCTATAAGCTTTTATTTTTTTTTGTGATAGAATATTAAAATGAGAAAGTGGTTGAGGAAATTTTGGCATAGAAAAGTCAACTGTTGTCAAGCTCTACAGAAAAAAAATTTTTGGAACAATATTAAAGGTTGGTGTTGTGAAGTATTTAAATACAAGTGATTCGATTTTATGTTTATAGAAGAATTTTTCCTATTATAAATTCGTGCCTTGAATGTAACATTTAATATTTTTTGTATCTATACTGAAGGCTTATGCTTTGTAATGGGGCGTATGTCTGTTGCGGCTCTTTCCGTGGGTAAAACCAGCACTTTGATCGCAGCTCAGCGAACTTCGCGAGAAGCGGAGTCGACTACTCTCGAGAATAAGGCATAACGTACTCTGAGTTAGTGAATCTTCTCTAAGGCAGTTGAGCATGAACAGCGGAGAAAGTTCTGTAGAGCATAAGGAGGGGGCCGCAGTCGGCTTACAGAGCAGATACGATTAGTACCCTCGTAGTAAAACCATTCAGAACTCTTTGGACAGCAGAACACTGCAGTTTCCAGAGGCAGAACCGAGAAGCATGACAGCGAAAACTAACGCGATAAAACCCAGCTGACCATCGGGGCAGAAATCAGCGAATAAACTAGGAGTCGCCATTTCGTCATCTCTTTCACAAGTACTTGTGCTGAATTTATTACACGCCAAAACACGCGAGGGACGGAATGTACTCGCCATAAGGCGGAAAACCTGACTCGGCGTGTCCCTATACGGTGAGGGAAGTGGATAAGCCACTTCAACGCGGCTTTGAAGTGTTTAGGGAGAGGCTATGACGAGAGGCTGAGGGAACCCATCCCAGCATCGGCAACACCGCTACCCCCCTTGACCCATTCAGCAACTAACATACACACACTGGCTGAGCCACTCCAGTGAGCACTGTAGGCACTTATCCAAACCTATCACAACTCTGGGACTCCTCAGAAAACCAGAGAGCTCGTGATCCGGCCGAGGACCTATCCAACCTCTACTAGTGCCGGAGCAGATACGCTGTTCACCCGTCCACCCGTTCCTAAGGGAGGGCTCGTAGGGCTTGCTCTTCGTCAGTACTGCCAGCAAGTACGAGACCTTCCAGCGATGCGAACCCGAGAAGCGACGCTTAGAAGAAACGCGTCCTGATTGCCCGAGCGAGTGGAAGGACGACTCGCTACCTGCTAGTGTCCGCCGCTGGTGCAGTGTTGTCAGCGGCCAGATGGCGTGGATGGACTAGCACGGCGACTCGTGGGGGCGAGTTACCAGCCATGGCGACCTACCAAGGACAACTCGACGTGGCTGTTGGGCTATGCCGCGACTGGGGACGAGCTACTCGCTCCTGATGATACAGGAAAGAAGCACCGGACGAAACGCCGCACCCAGAGGGACAGCAGAGGAGGTTCCTCCTGGAACTAGAGCCGTCGGAGGACGGGTCTCGATCAGATGCAGGCAAGTCGGGAGAGGACCCGGCGCATCGGGAGAGCTATGGACACGCCGGGAAGACGAGCGTCAAAGAAAGAAGGCGAGAACCAGCTCCTCTGTTAGTCACACCCCTCGGTGGCGAGTTGCCAGAGTTCCAAATATTCTCACATTGATCAACTCGCCTTGGTGTCGAGTGGTGACTCGGTCATAGTAATGAAAAAAACTTTGAAGTCAAGTCTTTGGAGCCTTTCGGACTTAAGTGTAACGTTATAAAGTTTTTTTTTAGTTAACGCCATTTTACACGCCTGAGAGAAGATGTTGTAACTTGACTATTGCAATAATTGTAAGTAACCAGAATGGTATTCATGCGTGTTTTAAGGCTAGGTCACTTAGTGTTCACAACTAAATGCTATTTCTGTCCTTCATCCACAGATGCGTGGGCGAGTGCTTTGCACAGGTGAAGAGAGTTGTTGATGCATGCATTCTATTTGTAAATTGCTGTAACCGATTCGTCAATAATAAGGTCTGAGGCAAGACCAAGCTTGTGTGTGTCAATGGGCGGATCCACTAGCGTGCCTTACGTCTTTGGTTTTTCAACAACAGCTTGGATGATCGGATAGTAAGGATATGTTAACTATAAATTATTTTATATCTGTACCTCGGAGGCATAATACATTATGTCTCAAAACTGTTTTTTTCTTGTGAGGAGTTTAAAGAATTTTGAATAGTGCCTCACTTATTTACTAATTTTTTTTATGCCCAAATTATGTGAATTTTTATCATATCGTAGCTCTTAGTGTTGTATGCCACTAGAAAGTGCAAGTACTGATTTCGTAATTGTTTTAAAATTTAATTAATTTGTTATATTTAACTTACGAGATATGGCCTATTTTTAAAAGTTCAAGTTGCTGGGAGCTTCACATGTTAATTTGGCGTTTACTGCAGTTTCCTTTTTATGTCATTAAATTTGCATACTGGAAATTATGACGTGTGGTTAGGCAGGAATTTTCAATTTCGTTTATTTGGAAAACCAAGTCGTATAAAACAGAGAGCGCGGGTGCAGGCTCCAACCTGAGGTGTAGAGTTCCGGCTACCATATTGGATGACGCAATGGCTGCCATAATGGATGACCGTGACCTTTGAGTTTGACCCCGGCTGCCATCGATAATGCTTGCTAAAGTTTATTTATTTTGGACATACTGTCATAATGCGAGATCCTCTAGGGTCTAGGCTATGTAGTCAGGAGAATGTTGTCCCATATGCTTGTAATGGGCACCATTATATTCGTAAAAATCACCACATTTATGGTTTGCCTAATGGCAGCATCAGTACTTAGTCGAGCAGCTGCCTTGTGTAAATTCCTTGTTCGTAATGATGGTCAGTGTGTTCGGCGATGTGGTAGTAGAAGGATGCACTATTTTTCTTTCTTTTTTAATTTCACATAGAGTTGACTTTTACTGAAAGAGTCGATATTCAATTAAAGACTTTGAATAAAATATTTTTAAAGCTGAATTATTATTTTCTTTACACACCAGAAATCCAAATGAGAACACATATCAACAGTGGACTAAATTATTTTATAAATAATTGATTTATAATTTTGAAAATAATTTTAGAAGTTTTGGCCAATATTTACGTATTTTAAAAATAGTGGCTGCTATTAAGAAATGAAAAAAAAATAGACAAGTAGCCTAGTTAATTAATTGTTAGGGGTAAGAATTTTTCGCGAATAAACCTGAACGCCTATTAGACTGCAACTAGGTTTACCAACTGTTTCTTCTTGTGATTGAGAGAAGTAGTTGCTTCATTTGACCGAGCCACACAGGACGCGTTTGCTTCCGCGCTGAAATACGGACTGGTATTGTAACAATCGACATTCACCTGGAAGAAACTTACCCAATCACGAAACACAGACCATGCTGCAGTGTTTTTTTTAACTTTCAGTTAGTCTCGGAATCTTTTCGCGAAATATGCATGCCCCTACTATTTGTATCTAACCTGATTTTAAAAAAATAAATTTTTGACTTATATTTATGAAGTTTCATACTGTATCCAAGATGGCCGTCAATATATTGGCCGTTACTGTGAAGTGGGAGGGGTAATTGGAAAGTCATATAATTGCAAAAGACTTCGCAGATTTTTTCGTCGCCACGTTTGTTACAACTGTGAACCATCGGCGTAAACTTTCATTGCGTTCTTTATTATTTAGTTTTATCGTTCGAGTGAACTATTTTATTACTATTTCAAGCGGATAACTGAAGTGTAACATTTCACTCTCAACTCGCGGCACCTACTTTTTTTTTTCACTCTCATCACGTGCAACTTTACACGGACCGAAATAACGTCACAGTGTTGTAACAGGTTGCGGTACCCGTTGCACCGGAGCGCGAGCGAAACCAGAATGTTGGCGAGCTTAGCTTGGTCTGACTTCGACCCTACGGCTTTGGGTTATCGCGCCGGCTGGTGATGGGGGGGGGGGGGGGGGGGGGGGGGGAGAGGGTGTAGGAAGGGAGGGAGGTGACAACACGAGAAGGCCAGTGATTCATGACAACAGGCCGTGAGGCATGTTGATGAGGGGGATGCTGATAGAGAAAGAGAGAGAGAGAGAGAGAGAGAGAGATAGAAGCGATTCGTCGAGCCCGCTGTGTCGTGAAACAAGGGCGCTTCATTGCTAGCTGCTAGCTGGCTTGGCCTAGGGTTTTTTTTGGGGGGGGGGGATGGTGGAGTGAAGCGGGGAGGGATTTTTCGTCCTGCTGATGAAGTTACGACTGGCCAAATCCTTACGCCACGCACTGATCCAATAAAGAGGAAAGATTGAAGCTCTGAACCATCAGGACAGATTTGTTCCCCCCCCCCCCCCCCCCCCTGCTAGTTTCAGGTTTTTACTGGAGAAATAAAAAAAATTGTATATGGAATACATTTTGTATGCGTTATTAAGCTGCGGAAACTCAGATTATGAATAACCAGTCAGTGACGACGATCCAATGAGACAGACATTTTTTTTAATAAAAAGTTTATACCTGACTTTTTACGAATATTATCATGAAACATGAAGATTTCATCCGTCAAAATTATATATATACACACAAAAAAAAAACCTCCTCACCGATTACACATGAAGATTGAAGCTAAAAGGAAACTTATTTTTTTTTGTCTACGACAGCGATGTCATTAAAGTCAGAAACTCACTACATACATTAATTAGGGTATGGGGAATAGGATTTTCCATGACCTGCGTGAGTCATTATTAAATAAATAACTTATGTTTCCATATATATAATATTTGTCATGGCGTATCACCAGCTTTCCTATGCCTGATGCATACTCGGTTATCACCACCTTCTTCTGTTCTTGGTACTTCAGGAAAGAATGAACTGAGTCCATCTATAGCGAGACGTCCATCGCGTTGAATTTTTTTTTCTCAGTCCTTGATTTGAGTTCGTCAGTCACAACAACTGAAGGTTAGCCCGAGCGTTCTTCATAGTGAACATTCGTTCGCTCGCCATTGAACACGATGCACCATTTTCGAATTGAAGCTTCACTCATCACATTACCACGGAACAAGGTTATCTGCCTGTAAATTTCTACAGGGAAGGACTTTTTTGTGCATTCAGAAATCGTATGTTACCTATCACTCACTTCCAGTGGCGTAGCCAGGATTTGAGTGTGAGGGGGGGGGGGGTGTTAAAGGCATGCCACCCCCCCCCCCCCGTATTAAAGCGGTGGGTCCGGGCCCCCGGGAAAATTAGGATTTTAAGTTTTAAAATAGTGCTATTTTAGCAGTTTTCGGTTCTTAAATTGAAATATTGTAATGGTAAAATTTTTATTAATTTTAATATGAAATTTGTTTGAGTGATGAATAAGAAATTAATTAAAGATTTGGTGTTAAGGGGGGGGGGGGGTTGAACTCTAACCCTCCCCCCCCCGGCTCCGCCCCTGCTCACTTCCATTTCCTCCGCGGCTACGATACGATTCCTTCGCGAGTGTTATTAGTTGAGTTGTTCCGGGAAGTGGACAGCCCCCAAGCTGTCCCGACGCGGGGTTAAGAATAGTCGCGCGGCTGGCGGCGCGAGCTTCAGGTGACGTGGCGACGCCGCGTGCGTCACGTGATCCTAGAGTGTCGTCTCCAGGGCCGTCCCTCAGGGGGGAGCTCCGGCGAGCCATGTTTCCCGCATCTCCAGGGGCGGCTCCAGAATTTTTTTTTCTTTTTGACGTGACAACGTCTAATAAATCGATGAACGCCGGCTGCACGCACGGAAAAAGTGTCCCGTTACGCACATTGTCACGTTACGCTGTGTCCCGTTACGCTCGTCGTACGCTTGCGCCGCATCTATCTCTCCTCCACTCGATTGGAACAACCGCCATCGATTTGACTTTTTTCGAGGCACATTAAACTTGAGACACTCCCATTCGTTTCCTACTTTTCCTATCATCGTCCTATCCTTAACAGAATAACACAGATTGGAAGAAGTTAAATAGCAAAACAAGTATAAAAGTTATAGTTAAAATAATCTGTTCGTTAAAGTAATAAACATATTTGAATTAATGAGTGCAAATAAAAGTAAAATTATCAATTAAATTGTAGATTTCATTTCACTCCTTCTTTGTGTCCATACGAAATAGTGATAATTCAATAAAAATGATTCAATTTTATTCATAAAAGTATGCAATCATTTCATCAATGTTTTGTTATGACGTCACGTTAAACTATCGTTGACTTTACAGACAACCAATTTTTTGGGTAGGCCCGGACTGTACCGCAGGGGCTGTATGCACAGTTTTGGGAGCCCGAGCCCCACATCAGAGGGTGGTCCGGGGAATTTTTAAAATTCATTTGCAAAATGGTACGTTTTTGTGGCTCTCTGAGGGTAATTTATTTCTCTCTGAAGTCCAATATGTGTAGTCTATTAATTGTAAGAATTATTATAGGCGTACTATTGTATGCCAAAAAATACACTTTTATACCAAAAAAGTTTCACACAGTTAATTGTTAGGATTAAACTAGTGGTAATATTAAGGTAAATAGTACACACAACTCGTACGTTGATGTAAGATGTTATCTGTTGGCGTATGTATAGTGTCATTTCATTGCAAACTGCCCTTTTCAGAAGGGATGACGATTAGAGTTAGTATTGAAAATAAGATTTACTTTTCTTATAGTTTTCAAAATAAACCACTCGTTTAATATGAATTGTGTATTTTTATAACAAAGTTTTATTTCCAATTTTTAATTTTGAAACCCGTCCTACCCCCTGGATCCGCCACTGTACATCCCGTATTAAAATTGCGATATCTTTCTTTTTGTGGTAACGTTTATGACAACTTCATTAAATGCATTTCCATACATACTAATAAAAGGGAGAGTTTGTCTGTCTGTATTTGCGGATTTCGGCACCGTGAGATTTTAGAAAAGTATGCAGTTCATTTCTACGACTGGATTGTGAAATTTCTGTTTTTTTTCCTTCTTTCGATTAACTGATCGAAACCTTGCCGGTACCTGCCCTTACATAGAGGCCAGTCCTTAACGATAAATAAGAATCCGAGCTCGTTTGTCCAGCACAAGGAGCAAGCACATGGCTTTGAATTCTTGAAAAGCCATGTCGGTGTTTGCGTGGTCGTGTGTGCTAGAAGTCGTAAGCTAGATGTAAGTTAAACACTGAGAAAACAACACGATGACATTGGCATTGTCACGTTCAAGCGCAGTCTACTTTTGCGTGTCTTCCCCATGGAAAAAAAAATTAACTCTTGAATCATACCTTGCTTCCCACAAGTGACGTCGTCAAAAAAAAAAAAAAACTAACACGGAATTGTCCATTTGCTTCGCTAGGAGGCAAATCTGCGAGTGGAAAATACCTCAGGACTTCCGCCGATCGTAAAATCGCAGCCAGTCGCTGGTCCTTTGGCTGTTGCAGCGTCACGGAACACGGGTAGGCCTACACGTTCTAGAACCAAAGACAGCTTGGTTTCTCCAGCAAAATAGCTTGGAGACAGCGAGGCCTGCCGTGATACTCAGTACGTGGCTCCGTTCGCACCGCGAAGAGATTTTTGTTGTGTAACGTCTTGCTCTCGGTACACGACATTTGGCGGGAGTAATTTCGTGAGCGGAGCAGCAGTCGCACGGAACGGAAATGTGTAAACCACGGCGCTGCCATCTGTGACGGATGGCGTGAACTAAAGTTCACTAGTCAAAGGGAAACTTAATAGTATTATTCAAACAAGAAGACAGTAATTTAATAAAATTCCTCTTAAAAAATCAGGTCCAAGGCCGGGGTTTAGTTTTTTTTAAGTCTTTTCGTTTTTATCGGTGCCGTTTCATTATATAGTTTAATATTTCGCTCTGCAAATCGAATGATTATGTAGTCGAAGTAGCTGTTCCAGTGAAGAATTCTATTGGCGGGTGCGGAAACTACGTGTGATTTGAGTCCAGAAGTCTAGTTGAAAAACACATTTAGCGTATATATTCATCACGCTCCGCATTATTTTAAAGAATACGTTATATTTCGTGTCCGATTTTCGAATTATAAGTGTATTTGCAACATCGAGAACACAGGAATTTTCTCGTTACCATGGTCAGTTGCTACCCATCACAAACCCGGAGGGACCATAATTTTGTCTTTTTGCAATAAAAAGGCTTGTATTAACCAAACTATTACAAAAGTTAATCATAATTTTATATCATTTTTAATTAAAAGTCAATTAAAGTTAAAAACTTTTTTTATCATTTATTACCTGCATAAAACACATAAAAAATAGAATGTGCTACAAGGTAACTTTCACACAGTTTTATATAGTACCAAATTTACTTTATTTAGGGATTGTAAAATACAATTTTTTGGATGGCTACACTTGTGGCTCGAAAAAATTTAAAGTTTACTAATTTGTGTAGCATTTAAGACAGAAGAATAAAGAGAAAGTTTAGAAAGTACCTACGAAAATACATAGCATCATTTTGGAAGAGTACATAATTTATAAACGTCATGTCTTCCTCCTCCACTAATTCTGAACCAAAGCAATGACATCAGTATGATTTTAATTGAAACTTCACGTTGTGTATTTATATTATTCTGGCATGAACCATCCTTTACTGCATGTACCCTTGGAACAAAAACAATTTAGTATTACATAGTAACCATAATTTTGTATTAAACAATTTACTTAGTTCTATAACACTATACTATAACTCCTGTGTTTATTACTAACGCACACACATGCACGCTCGAACGCACATTCGCACACACACACACGCACACACGCACACACGCACACACGCACACACGCACACACACAAGCACACGTACGTCTGAATGTTCGCTATGAATGCCACATTTAAACAAGTGGCTCCCTGACCCTAATAAAGCGCATGTTAGGAAGAAAAAAAAATGCATGAAGGGGCGCTTGTACCCATGACGTTGTAACCGCCAGGGAAAATGTTATTTTTCGACGTCAGCGCTACAAAATCCGGCGACCTGAAGCTGGTTTCACAATATTGTTATTCACAAATAAAAAACAAGAATTTTTACAAACAGGAGTTTATAATAGATTTTCTAAACGTTGGCATTAACAAGTAAAACTTTACGTTATGTGTGACAAATGTAGTTGGTACACTTGTAGATAGTTAACTTTGGAAACATAACCACACTATTAAAAAAAATTATGAAAACAAAATCTCATTTAAATAATTTAACTATATGAGTTGTTACTGTTTATTTGCATCATATATCTGTTGTTGATTGTTCTCTTCTAGATATTTTCATTTTAACAATTTTTGAGAAAGACCCGACCACAACATCTTTCTAGGATAATTTATGTAGGAAATTGAGAAACAACATAAGTCCAGCATTTTTAAATATTTTTTTTTGAGGGGGGGGGGGTTGTTGTAAATACAATGCCTTTTTTTTTTTACATTAAAGAGTAGTAAATTAACGTTGTAATGTATCCATAGTATTACATATACATATTTTGCCACATGCCATTGACTATTACATTTTATTCACTTTCTGTAAAATCTGTTGTTTGTGACATATGTTGTTTCTCAAATACTTGCAAAGTAATTAGATGCGAGCTAAGTAGAAAATTAGTATTAAAACAACAAGTGTCAGATACAAGTGAAATCACTCGTTAACTTGTGAAAATTCACTTTTCATTGTAAGTTTACGTGAGAGAGTTATTTTTCCTTCCCTTCGTGAAACATTCGTGGCTGAATGTTGTCACAAACTCGTACTTTTCGCGAGACAGGCCTCGGGCTCGCAGGAGACCGTCCCGGCGCTGGACCGCGCGATTCCTTAACACCGAGGGCTTCTGGGAGGAAGTATTTATGGCCCCCGTTGTCGGGCCGGGGAAAATCCTCGGCAGGGCCGGCTGGCCGTCGGGGTGCGAGCGCAAAAGTGTAGAACTGCGATGCTGTAGGCTCGCCCCCGACAAGTGGGGTGCTGCCATCAATTCTTTTACGTCCTCCTCCTCCTCTTCCCCCCATAAATTGCCCATTCTTTGGTCCGTAGGCCCACCACCACTTGGGTAAACCTTGCACACGGTGTCAACTCCCCTGCGATACACCATTCGTTTGGAGAAACTATGGCTGTATACAGGATCGGTCTGGATTATTCGCCTGAGAACCTTAGGCTGGAGATTCATCACGACGGAATAAGTTTGAAACATCTGTACGAACTATTAAGTGCTTCCCCAAAGCTGGCTGGTATACACGTCTGAAGATGTAGCTCAACAGTATTTTTTATTGCAAATGATAGAGAAAATATTTGATACGGTGATTTCACGGGATAGAGTAAACGGAGTAACATTTACTGCCCTAGTTGCCATCCTTCTTACTCTACCCATGTGATCGCCCATTTAAGATGGAGCACTGAGCGCCTTGATTATTTTTAATCAAATGAAGTTCTGCAACCACAGCAAATTTTATCGGTGTCGAAAAATAAAATATTTCATTGAACTAATTGTGGGTATATTAACACGTCACAAAAATATGTGGGAAACCAACGTGTTACCCTCAATTATTTCAATATTATTATTTATTATTATATATTTTATATTATTATGTACAATGAAAATGTTTTTCAGCTACATCTTCAATGATATAGCCGATACCAGCCTTGGGAAGCACTTTAGACCATTGAGTCGTAAATAATTTTTCAGCTTATTTCGTCGTGATGAACCTGCAGCTGAAGTTTGACGATCTAATTCACACTCACCCTATATATATATATATATATATATATATATATATATATATATATATATATATACACACCTCATTTATTTCTTCGGACTCAGCAAGCGACGGCACGCAGGAGAAAAACCAATCTGTGGTTAGCAGAGAAAACACATAACTACACTATCAACTTTTTTCTGCACTGTAATTCTCTTTTTTAATATATGAGGGAAATTGGTTAAAATTATTCTAGGTTTATTAATAAATTTACGTGCATGGAGATGCCTTACAAGCGTCATCTTAAAGTGTTAAAGAAACCTTGAAAACTTGTTAAGTATACAGCACGTGTATTATTATTTTGCTTTCTACGGGAACTACATAACTGAGAAGACGTAAATCCTATGTAGTTTCTGAAACTATTAATAATTCGTTTATTTGAGGTGCATCCTTCAGTAAAAGTTCCGTAAATTAAATGTAATTTCTAACAGTGCATAGTTGGTGGTTTCGTTGTGTGCCAATCTGCTTATCGGGGGACGAAGCGTTGAATTTACTCTCCTCCAGAATGGAAGGGTTAAAAAAAATTTTTAATGTCCTTTTTTTATATATCTTAACTGATACTGGAACTCAGCCAACTGGGAAGATATTATAATGCATGCCAAACATGGCGATTTTTGCGGCATGTTTTTGCTTCCATTTAAAAAACGAAATGGTTTGGTCTGATTTTATGTGTGTCAGCAACAGAAGTTGCTGTTAGTACGCGATATTTCAAGTTTTGCATAGCTTGGTATAGTTTTGAAATGGTGTTCGATTATTTATATAATTACAGACTTATGTGTGAGCACTAAGTTAAAAAAATTTGGCGGAAATTAATAGAATTTTGCACGTAGGTTTATTAAGTTATTATAGTTGCCTGTGCAAAATTCTGTAAAAATATCTTCATTTAATTGACATATTCAATAATTTTGATACTGTAAGGCTTTTTAATAAGGAACCCAGGGAAGCCATAAGTCTGAGATTCTAACCATGCATGCATAGATCCTTATTTGGTAACAAGATAAAGTTTCATTGTTACAAGTGCAATAAGTCTATAATAAAATATCTAAAATGTAATCTCCTGTTTTACGCCACTGTGCAATCTTACCGGTAATTGCATCTCTAGCATTACACAACGCATAAAAAAATGCAATTGGACAGTGACACGCACAAATTATCACGGAATAATTATGTCCAACAATTATGTTGGATATTTTAGAATGCTCTACTAATTGAAGTTATTTGCAACAAATTTTCACTTCCGACGACTGCAGGGTTCTGGAATAGTGTGCTATATTAAGCAGCACACGCGCATGTTACACGATGGTTCATACCACTGAGACACAGAAGAAATGGCACAGAGTCGTTTGATTACATATCGGTGCGATGTCTGGAACTATCAAAATTATTGATGAAAATATTAACGGTAAAAGTGCTGCCTAGAGGATAACTGCGGCAGGAATCTGCACTATGTCATCAGATCCAACACATAAACCAGCAGGAAGGGGGGGGGGGGGGGGGTAACTCTCAGCATTCATCTCCTCCATATCGCATTACTATCGCGTTGCGTCCCGAGGAAGTATTTTTACACAGAAATATACAGGCCTGTTCCCCTGTCGAGGCGACATTTACAGCGATGCCGCCCGTTACAAGAGCCCGGCAAAGTTATTCAAAAATTAATAAATGTTTTTGGTGGTTTTTAAAATTAAGTTTGCCGTTTTATAAAGTTATAAACTTACTAAATAGTTTGTCTAGTAGGTCCTAATGTTTTAATAACATAGTAAAATCATGAAACATCGTGCAATATGGTTTATTGAAATACATTAAATCCATACAATACAAATGTTTTTTTTTAACTTTCTTTCGTAGTGTGTATGTGTGTGTTTGCTAACAGCTACACTATATATGTAATATTTCAGTGAGGAATTTACTAAGGTAAATGGAGAGTTTTTTGGTTTAGAAACAAGTATTAAGAAAAGAAAATAACAACAAAAATACACGTTACAATTTTAATTTAACAAACACAAGTTAGTATCAATGTACTTCGATGCCGTCATAAAATACAACTTGTTTGATTCTGAAATATAAGGTGTTATAACCAGTTAGTACATAATGACCATGCTAGGATTTTAAAAAATTATGTATTACAACTTCTTACGTGTATTTTTATGGAAGTTTCATACAAACATTCACATCGTCGTCTGCCAAATGATTATTTAAGACATTTTCAATTTCAGAAAGTCTTCTTGGGACAACATATTAAATTTTTATAAGTGCATTTTATTTCTACTCTCCATTTAGTGCGCGGTTACGGTTGACGGGAAAAAAATCATATTTGGAACAACTTTGGTATTAGTTAGACAATATTCGGTCAAGTCAAAGCAACGGTGGCTGAATTGAAGAGGCTGTAAAAATTTACAAGTGTTTGGAGTTAAAAATTGTTAAATAAATCCAATAAATTTTGGTCTTCATTAGTATAGTCAAGTTATTACTCGAAATATGATTAGCCTTCAAATAGATTGCAGCTAGGGTAAACGTAAACAATAATTTTGTCTCTCAAAAGGAGATCCCGCCAAATCTCGACAATTTCCACATAGTCACATGACAGTGTTTACATGCAGCGTAGCAACTGTTGTGATTGTCTATGCTGTCGTCATTTTAATGTCCAGAATACCTGTTTGTCATGCAACTGTTGTCTTCTGTGTTCGTCTGAGTTGTCGTCGCTGTGGTGTTCAGAATACCGGTTTTGTCACATCGCTGGGCTCGCCTCTGTCTCTGTGTTGCTGTTTCGTCAACATTATCATTTTTTGTATCACATTTTGGTTTTTATGTTTGTCACTGTGTTTTCAAAGGTATTTTTTTGTTTTCATTTACAGCCCACTGTGTCTGTCTATGGAGAAGTTTTGACTAATTTCTTCCACCGAATGTCTATGTATTAAATTTTTAATATCGCCTCATATTGGCTTGTTTTCTGTGTGTTTTTGAATATTAAACTTTTTTGTCTGTTATTTAGGTTTCTTACGAACTACAGTGTAATCAGCAATTGTGTGTGTCCAAAACAACATCTATAATCAGTTAGAAGGATCTTCCACTAGCGGCCGCTCTTAACAACTTCGCCTCCCCTCTCCCTTTCTCCCAGCGCCATCCCAACTAGTCCGGGCGTCTCTCTGTCTCTCTGGAGGTTTCGGCAGGTTCCCAGAGCCCTGTCGCGTGAAGTGGCGTAACTAGAACGCCATTGTTCTCGCAGCTTCGAGTGTTAAGTCGCGGGACTTCGGGGGGCGGATCTTGAAAGGTATAAAAGAGAGGCCGACCTGAGGTCTGTAGAGTGAAGGGAAGAGGGCGAGATACTCCTTGGTGAGCGATAGAGGACGACGAGAGACGGGCTTTGTGTGCGCAGATCGGTACATCGCGGTGCGTTGGACGAGTGAGTAGTGTGAAGCAGTATTTTGGGACAGACGTGCGCGGTAAGAGACTATAGAAGAGAGAGCCCTGTGAAAATGAAAATGTTATTAATTTGGGGACAGTAATTTAGTTTGTTGTTATTTAGGGACAAGTGCTTATAATACTTAGTTAATAAATAAAACTCTGATTAATTAATTTGGGATGTTCTATCCGGACCTATATTTCCCATTTGTAACACCACGAACTGCGCGTTTGAATTGTTAGCTGGAAAGTGCCATCTGGTGCGTCTCCATTTGAGTTACAAATGTATTTACATTGTATGTTTGCGTTCTATCATGCCCTAACGTATGCACCACAAATACATGCAGAAGTAATCGCCGCGAGCGACTGTTTCGTGAGTACCGCTCACACTACGCGTGCATCAGCGTCGCTTATTCGACGCATGCATCAACTCACTACTCTGGAGTAGTCCCACGCTTAGTTTTCAGTACAAAGTAAATGGCGACTACTGTTGCCACATGGATACTGTCCGGCTTGTTAACATAAAAAATAACATTTTGTTTACCATCATAAATTATAATAAGTTTTAATAGTTCTTTAATTGTACTATTTGTCGATTTTCTAAGACCATGTATTAGTGTGTAATGACAGTTTATAGTTGTAGTCATTCTGACAAAAAAATTCACTGCTAAACATTAATTATTATTTCACAGGAGAAAACTATTTGCAGCAGTCGGTCATTATTAATAATAACAAACAATTCCATAAAATTATGTGGTTTACTTAAAAAAGACAAAAAATGATAACAATATTGTTGATAAAAACAGTTGAAATAAAAATATTGTTTTTCAATTATAAGTCTTTGAAAATTAAAAATGGAATATTATCAGATGTTGCTCTCGATAAAATACAACAGGAAAATGTATTTCCTAAATTCTCATTCCAAATTTTTTTTTGCATAGTTTTACAATGTTTCGAATACATTAAAAGAATTTGTGCTTGGAGTCCACGCGCGGCAGAAGTGAAACTTCTTGATTCTTACATTGCCAGTCACACTATTCACATAAAAAAAAGATACTTATAAAGTTAATTGCACATATCAATACATGAAAGAAATATGGTAACGTTAATCGTTAGCCGTTACGAAAACTGAGGAATATACAAACACAAGCAGCGTTACGAGAATTCCGTAGCATCACTGCTGTGTCATTTCTACCTCTCCCCTGCCGTCTCCCCTTCCGGCTGTTACAACTAGCATATAGCATGCTACGCTACGTATCTATTTCCCCCCCCCCCCCATGTCTTCCCCATTCGTTCGCTAGTGCATGCGCTGGAGTGGCGTCGCCGCTGACGCATTCTGCTCCTCTACCGGTTCCCCCACCACATACCTAACTATTCCCCTCATTGATCGGAATTTTCGTAACGATCGCAAATTGTAGCCGCCTCGAAAAAAATTTCACTTCAAAAAATTTTAATTTATTATAAATTTGCGTATAAATCTTTAAATCTCCATGGTGCATATCTGGCAACAGAGATCGTGCTTTCTAAATGCAAACTGCAATCTAAGGATTGAGACGAGGTATAGGCACCACCCTCTTCTTTTTTTTTCTTGGACGGCGAAGCGAGGGTTTTGCGAGGAACTTCACAAGTGCGATCGCAGAACTTGCTTGCCCATGGAGTTCGCGAAGAACTTTCGACTAACGGCGAAAGTCGCGGCGTGGAGAGGGAAGGGAGGGTGGAAAGCGATCAAACATCAACGGCGCGTGAGATTGCTCCTCATTGCGACGGTGGCCTTAGTGCGGTCGCGTTCGACAGGTCGCTGCTTCGATGCCTGCCGCAAATGCCGTCGTGGTGTTTGCAGTGTTGCGTTTTCTGACTGTTGAAATTCCTTGTTTGTTTCAACGTTTCTAAAAATGGCAAGTGGTACGCAGTTGCTAAAACTTCGGGAACCCCTACTACAGAGGATTCATGAATACATTACATTCGTAAAGGAAAATTTTCCACCCTTCTTTAAACAGTCTTAATAAGTATTAGAGTCATATTTTAACTTTCAGCTTAAACGATTTCTTTTGGAGATCACTGAAATACTTATTTTGCGATGACAGCAAATTAATTTTGTAGTAAACCCAAAGCTACTTAATAGTTATCACAAAAATTTTGCTGTCATTTATACATCATTTCTGCACACTAACTGTTAAAAAAAAAGAAGCACATTTCACTGGAAATAGCAATAACAGGTTGCTAATCGGAATTCATAGTTTTGTCCATCTCTAAATTTTATTTTCGTGAGAACATTAAGCCGCCAAAGTCTGAATGTTTCATGCAAAAATTGTCTTAAACGCCTCACTAGAAGTGTGAGTGGAAAAATTTTCTGGAAAAATATTACCAAATAGTTTTCCAGACAATTATACATTTTTTTTTGTATTATCAAAATAGATTTACATAACTGAAGATAGGTTGATATTGAATATAGGTTGATTTGCTTTTGTACAATAATTTAGTTTTTCAGCAGATTTGATAGGTACTGTTCAAACAATAACTTTTTGTTCCTATCAGTTGGTACAGAAATCTGAAGTTAAAAAAACGTCATAGTTTCTACGAAAGTGCAGTTAACTGTTCGTTTATTTGAGGCGCAATCTTCGTTTGAAAAGTCCTTAAATTTACTATAGTTTCTAACAGTGTAATTGTGCAGAAAAATTTCCTGTAAGTTATCGGAAAATTCTTCTAAAAATACTATTATTCCGAAAAACTGGCAGCTCTACGCCTCACCTTATCGCGAAAGAAGTATAGGTTTGCTGTTCCTGGAGGGAAGGGGGGATGAAGGGGGGCAGGCTTGTCTTGGCACTAGCCGCAAGGCGCGGGTCAAAGGTCAGTCGGGGCGCGGAAGCTTTGCTCCAGCCGGCCTGGGGACGAGCCAAGCGTCACAATGACGTCACTCGGCCTGCTCTTCCTCTTCCGCTTCCCCTCGCTCTGTTTACTTCTCCCTCTCCCCCTCCCCCCTTTTCCCTCTTTCTCCGCCGAGAAGCTGCAATATTGCACTGCGCGTTTATTTACCCCGATGCGTCAATACAGCGAAATTAAAAACACGCTTCCTAATAATGGGAAGTAATTATTTCTCTTCTGCGTGCCATTAGCCGTATGTTGGTGCCGTGGAAGTACAGGAAATTAATTCCTTTTTTCCCCGGTAAAAACGTTTTATTTTTCAAAGTCAGATGGCGATCGACTGTTTAAATAACGTAATTGAACTTTATCCAGTGACATAACATTATTCAACATTGCGTTGTATGTTTTTATTTCATCATTTATATAATACGTTTTTAAAATTAATAACTGTCGAAAATGTCGATAGTGGGTTAGAAATCAAGACAAATAACTTAAAATTAAATGTTAGTGTATAATTTTTGAATTATTACGTATCAAAAAATTTCTTTTTTTAGAAAATAAGAATCCTAAATTAAATTTAACGTTTAAATTATTTGTCTGTCTGTAATAAATGATTTAACTAATCCTATTGACTTAAAATTCATTCCAGGTTTGGATAGCCACACTATGACTGTTTATTTGATAATTAAAACGGTTCAGAAGATATGATGATAATTATGTACCAAGTATTGATTTCCATAAAGCACAACAACACGGAGCTATAACGTCACTCACCATACGATGGACCTGAACACCCATTATATTATTTAGGCACTTAAATCCACCAAAACATTTTTAATAACTCTCGTGTACGCCACAGGCTTACACAAAAGGTAGATATTATGGAATCTATTATAGAATTCTTACTGTGTGTGCGAAAGGAGAAAAAGCTTACAAACCAAGAATTAAAATAATACCCTCAAGTTACCCATTTCATTAAAAAAAGATCAAATTTTCCCGTTATTATGCTTTCAGTAACCGTTAGTAAGGCTAAAGGGTAGACATTTTCCTAAGTAGTAATTTAATTGAGTAAAAGTTGTTTTAGCCGTGGACAACTATCCTACACGTAGCATGTTTCCGCATAACAGTTTGTGCTTGCTCCTGAACGTAAAAACAAAAACAAAACAACCACAATTATATAATATACAAGGAGGCTTAAAAGTAACTTAATTTTAAAGTAACTTTATACTTTTAAAACAATACACGTCTATATTATCTATCTAAATAACCTTTGTAGATATTTAGTACGGACACGCGAACTAAGTAGCGTGCACAGCTACTATATATAGCTATATCCTGGGATAGAATTTTGTCGTATTGATATAAATTACGAGGTTTGAAAAGTAATTGCTCTATCACCATTACTTTATTTGCTACCCGAATTTTCACAATATTTTTGTTGTATCTTAAAGTTATATGTGTCCTCTGTGTAGTGAACTATTCACTTTCGACATAGTCCCCATATATTTCTCGAGCACTTGCACTAACGCGTCACTGGTCGGAGAAGAATTCCGATGGTTGTTGTTAACACCAGGCTTGAATGGCATCTTTCGCCTCGCCATCAGAACGAAACTGATGTCCCTTAAAGAGCCCGCATAGTCAAAGGGTGTATTAAAGTTAGTGAGGCAGGATGATTAAGTGCGACGTTTGGCAGAGCTTCCAGCTCGATGTCGCCTCTAAGCGCAAGGTTGTGGACTAGCGCGCGGTCTCTTCGTTTTTACGCATGGCCTATGAAGTTTGAGCGGTAACAATAACACTAGAAGGCGGAGAAATTAAAATAACGGTGTAATGCAAGGCCCTCGGGTGCTTTCAAGTATATTCACCAGGCTTTTCATGGCTAAAAATTATGTTGGAAACACACGTTTCAGCACTTTCCACTCTCATAAAATTACAGTTTAAAAACGAAATACGGAAAGAGAACCACCCAGCCTTCAGCGCATTCTACAATGCTTTTTTCGTAAACGCACCCCACGCGAATGAAATCGCATGGTTCCATCTGAAACTCTTCACACCGTATGTGTGCCCGGGTAGGCGGGACATTTAAGGTGGTTTTTCATCTTTGGGAAGAGGTGGAAAGTCGCAAGGTACTGCGGGTGTGCTAGTACCTCTTACAACTTCAGTCGTGGCAATCCCTCACAACCAGGAAGGAAAAAAAGGGAAGGAGTTGTCGTGACGTCACTAACGTGATTTCAGGGCCGTCTGTTAGTGGCCATCACTTTGATTGGCAGACGTTGCATGGTCTGTACCAGGGAGTTTTGACCCTGTTGTGTACTAAAAATTTATATTTCCAAGCAATGCAACCAGTATGCTTTAATGGAATTGATCATTGATATCGGTCACACATAATGGTTATCAGTTGTGCAGCCTATGGCTGTACAATTAAGTTCAACAATGACAGGTTAATCTAACTTTTCACAAGTACTTATTGCAGCATTTGTTTATTTAAATGTATTGGTATTTTAAGTAGGCCTACGTACTGTGATCGTGTAAATTTCAGGCATGTACATTATCGTTTACGCTTCCTAATCTGACTAACCATTCATCGTATTTTTAATCTAGCTAACCTAACATAAACAGCTATTCTTACAAATTCATAGTGTTTATAATATATTTAGCTAAGTAGACAATTGCAAGAATAAACTATCAGACATTGACAGCTAATCCTTTTAAAAAACTCTAATTAATTTATTAGTACACAATAAGATAAGTCTAGTGCGACATTAATCTGTGGTTGTTTCGTTAATTAGTTGCCTTTATTAGGCTACCAAAGTTAGAATATTCAATGTATAACCTGCCAAAAGCCTAAAATCATATCTGAAACAAACTAGGTATAATTAACCTGTTTCAGAGTTAACAACAATTTTCACAGAAAAGTAAGCGTTTTAATCGGATGTAAGAAAAATTTCTGATAATGGTCTAAGACAGCCTTTTCGTAATTCTGTATGCCCATGAACAACTAGGTTGAACACTTTGTTTTGTGTAACCGAACACGTGGCTAAGCTTGTACAGCCAAGATCTCCCCTTTTCTCCCCCTTATTCTCGACCGAAAGGCAATGAAAGCGGCGCGTAGAGGACACACGTGATTTTTAGATATAACTAGAATTTGAAAAAAAAAAAATCGGAGTAAAAAATTCCTCTCGGTACAGTACACAGGTGTAGGTAGATTTCGAAGTACCTATTTATTCTGGAAATATTTTAGAAACTTCCATAAAATTTTGGAACATTTAAAGAACTTAATGTACATGACATATTTATGTCCTCCAATACTACAAAATGATCGATTGAGTATTTTCTCATTTTCAGGCAGTGAAAATATTAAGACTGTTTTAAACTCATAACTCATAACTTAGAACGAATGTCATATTATATGCAAAAAAAGGTAATTATATAATTTTTTAACCTTCTAACACAATTTGTCATCCCTTGCAAGAATAACGTGGTTGTATACAAATTCGCTTGGCACCAAGGTTTAAGATAATATTAAGATAATATTAAGATGGTTTGAAATAAATTTGAATGAACTTAATACTAAGATATTTTGAATTTTTTAAATTTCAATCCCCGCTTTTACAGTAATAATTTGTTTCATCAAAAATTGTTTCAGCCCAAGTATTTAAATTAAGTTCAAGATACATACAATAAATTATAACGGATTAGATAGTAAATCTTTTAACAGAAATAATGATCCTTTTTAACTTTCAAACCTATTTATTTCCACCCCTTGCAGTAATGGTTGATTAGATAAAAATTTATTTTAACGATAGTTTTAGTCAATATTTATAAAGGCAAACAAAAATAAGAATTGATTCGGTAGTGTAAATGGTTGGGAAGTTTTATTTATTTTCTTATTCCAACCCCAGATTATTTCCACCCGTTGGAATAATGGTTTGTTTTATCAATAATTGTTACAGACAAAAGTTCTATTATATAATTATAAGATTTACAAAAAAATTTGAACGTATTTGATAGTGTACCTATTAAGGCAGTTATGAATTTTTTAAAATTCTTTTCAAACAAAATTTTTAAATAAAAATTATAATCTTAATACATAATTTGTACGAATTTGATGTTGTGCCTATGACGTGAGTTATGTTTTTTTTTTGTCCTCCAACCATTGTATTTTCAACCCTGTGAAGTTATGGTTGGTCGTATCAAAATCTTTTACAGACAAAGATTTTGGTATTACTACTGCGAGTTATAATACGTTTAAACGTATGTGATATTTTCCATATTATGGGAGTTACAGCGATTTATCTGTTTTTCAAAAAAACCCTTCCTCATATCTAGCTCTTTAGCCGGATATTTCCCATTAACGAACTCGACCGAGATTTTCCACTTCTAGATTTTCTGTATCAGTTTGGATGTGATTTGTGAAAAATGCGACTATTATCGAGTCCACAAAATTGTGATATATATATATATATATACACACACATATATATATATATACACACACAAACTTTTGAGTTGACGATGGTTTTGGGGTCTATGGACCATGAAACGAAAACTATATAAAAAAATTCCGAACGGCTGCAATAGGTAGTAAGTTCTACCTAAAATAAAAATTTTATGGTAATGAAGGCATTAATTTTCAATCAAGCTTCGTATGAAATTTTACTTGATTTTCGTTTGATAATAACGGGTTTTGTTCTTGGACGAAACTGGTTCTGACGCAGATTTGGTAACAATATCCAGGCCTGTTTCCAGCATTAATGCTTTTAGCAAAAATAAGTTGAGTGAACAAAGTAGATGGTTGTGCGTGCCAAATGAACTTCAGCTGTGTAAACACCGGCATTTGTGTCGGTTGCCAAGCCGTGCGTAAAATAAACGGCCAATGAAGTGCCCTTGGGCTTTTGCGGTGCGTTTCCATTACCCTTAATTTGCTTTTTTTTTTTCTGGTGCCAGGGTAAAATAAAATAAAATAGTGCCTAATCAAGTCGATGTCTTTTATTCCTTGGCTGCTGCCACATTTTTCTTCTCCCAGAGTCTTGCAATAGTTGGTCAGAGAGAGAAAGAGAGAGAGTAATAACACGTTCACCATTGACCACCGGCGTTCAAGTGAACAAAACATTTGCCTTCTAGACTGCACATAATAATGCATAAGGTTAGTTATAAATAAATAAACTATGTATTTTTTAGCGAAAAGATTTCCGAACCAGCTGTGTACTAAAAAAAAAAATTAGCATTGTCTATGTTTCGTGGTTGGATAGGTTTATTTCACGTAAGTTAAGGACTTACGGTCTAAAGTCCCAAGGTTTTGAAGTTGGGGCAGAACAACGTTTTAAATTAAATTATTTAGATATAAATTTTAAAGTATATAATATGGAACACTGAGCGTATGGATTATGTATAACCACAGCCAACGCGTATTTCTGTTGCTGTAGCAAATTACTTAATTTTTAATTGAGGTTTTACACCTTAATTTTTGAAATATTTTTGCTGCCTTTTACTACCCACAAAGTATTCGAATTAAATAATTTTCGCGGTGGTTGTAGAAATTCATCCAGTCAAACATAATTCAGACGCCTTAGTGTTCCATCTTTAATACTTTCTCTATTATTTACAATAAAAATGTTGCTCAGCTCCATATTAAGACATTTATATCAGCCTTGGGAAGCACTTTAGACCATAAGTCGAGTAGATGTTATCAACTTAGGTATTT
The DNA here is from genome assembly GCF_032445375.1 of Bacillus rossius redtenbacheri. Taxonomy (NCBI): domain Eukaryota; kingdom Metazoa; phylum Arthropoda; class Insecta; order Phasmatodea; family Bacillidae; genus Bacillus; species Bacillus rossius. The sequence continues at coordinate 57,302,077 of NC_086333.1, forward strand.
TGTCCTGATGAACCTGCAGTTGAAATTTGTCGGTCGAATTCAGACTCGCCCTGTGTGTGTATGTGTTTATATTTATGTATACATACACAATCAAATATATATATATATGGCGACGAACTTACTTGCTGTATACCTGCAGACATAGCGGAGCTTGAACACATGCCCACAAAATTATAAGTGAGGAACGCTGACTTTAGTCAGCCGGTTACGGTTTGTAAACAGTTTGTAAACAGTGGCGGTAACTGGTTCTTTGTGCGTGCTGAGAGAAATTTGAATTCGCTATAGCTACGCCAAGCATGCATTTACCTTCTTCCGCCGCCGCTGAATGATTTATTCCAGCGAATTTCGTGCAGTTTCGGTAGACTTAGATTTATACCGCCAAAGCTACGTATGCAAAATAAGTATGCATCACCGCCGTATCTCTAAAATACTTTTTCCAATGCAGCTGAGGTATTCAACATATTTACAATTCCTTTGAAACACAAATTTGTGGCACAAACCACCTGACGCCTTTCACCTACAAAGATAAGAGTTTGTTTTTACCCCGACTCTTTTTTGCCCGATAGATACTTTCTCTTCAATACCAGTTACTTACAATCATTATAAATACCGTTAACCCAACAGGTAAAGCAACTCGTGGAGTAATTTACACCGTCATAGAAGCATATATTTGACAAATTATGCTAGCTTCGCCTTGAGAATAATTTCTTTTAAATTTGCAATGCTACTTTATAAACTAAAGAAAAAGTTAATAAACTATAATTAACGGTAAGTTGAATTATCCGTAACTTACCTAAAGAGAACGCTGAAGTGAAAACTGTTTTCCGGATGTTTTTTTCAGAATTTTTCCCTATAGCGTAGCTACACTGATGGCCTGGGGTTATGTTTCGGAACAATGTCATGACCGTGTTGAAGCACATGGTTCCTGGTATTTCGGGTTCGTGAGGGCTGCTGGCAGAGGTGATGTTTACGCACGCTGGCTGCACGGACGTTCGACGTACAACATCGCCTCTGGCGCGCCCTCTACGGTGGCTCGCGCTAAGCTGCTTAGAGGGGTGGGGGAAGGGTGGGCCCCGCCGAGGTCACCTCATGAATAACGAATGACGCTCACGCGCCACCCTGCCGCAACATCCACAAACGTCCGCCCCTTTCCCTTCGCCCCCCATCTCTCCGAAACAACTTCGTCAACGCCCCGAGGATCCGACTTTGTCGAGCGTTGTAGCGCGCAGGCTGTTTGCCAGACGCTCCTGCGAAGGGGGGGAAAAGAAAAAACTGTTGAGTGAATCTTTTAGTACTCGCCACAGACGTAACATCTACCCTCGGTAACGAGCAAATTCATGTGTTCTCATGTTGCAAATACACTTATAATACGGAATTCGAGCCAGAAATTTAACGTTCAGTTCTTTGAAATAATGCCGACAATGATAAATATACGAAAATTGTTTTTTAAAATACATTTCTATACGCGAATCACACCTAGTTTCCGCACCCGCCGCTAGAATTCGCTGCTGGTCTACGTCGACTATTGGATCATTTGATTAGCAGACAGAAAATTTAAACTATATAATGAAATGGTACCGATAACATCGAGAAAGACTGGACAGAATAATAAACTACGGCTTTGTACCTGATCTTCGACAGTGAATTTGATAAAAATACTGCCCATTTTGTTGAAATTTTACCAAACAGTTAATACTATAAAATTTCCCCTTGTCTTTGTGAACTTAGGTTCGCTCCATCCACCATAGATGGCAGCACCATGGTTGTTACACATTTCCGTTACTTTATTTCCGTTCCATTCACGAAATTACTCCCGCCAAATGTCGCATATTGAGAGCATATGTTACACATAAAAAGTACACGCACGGCAACTACCATAATGGATAGTTATGGACACGTGCCACTGTAGAATTTCGTCGCGGGTCGTAGAAAGTCGAGGGTTTCAACAAACGTGCAGGAGCTACATATTTGAATTCATCGTACAAACTTTGGGAGGTAAATTCATCTACAGGAAAAAAAAATGGCTTGTCAGTTGTAACCTTACTCTACAAGGTGTCCACATTCTGGACTGTCGGGAATCTCAGGGAAGCTGGAATCGGTCCGAAAATTTACTCGAAATCTTGGAAGAGTCGTTGAAATTCCCCAGGGTGATAGTAATTTGAGGTGAAAATTGCATGCTCCTGTTTACTATCACCCAGACGGTGGTGAAAATGTAATGTGATGGCGTTTTAGTGAATAGTCATACACACTATTAAATAGTGTATGCAAGGTTCTGTTAGAATTTTTATATTTTTAAAAATAATTTTTGACTTACTATAGTTATGTTGAAGGCTGTGTTTTCTTTTTTTACTGTAATAAAATCCCAAAATAGGCAAATTATTAAAAAAAAAATTGTCAGGGAGATTGGAAATTTTGGTTATGGAAAGTCAGGAAAAAACCAGGGATATTTTATTCTGCTTTTTTTTTTAGACACCCTACTGTGAGATTTCAGAACATTTACAGTAGTGTGAAGGTGGGGAGGTAGATAGTTATCTTTCAGAACAAAAGTTATTCTTAACATTAATATTTTGTTAGAAAAACATGTTACAGCACAACATTTAAAAATCTATCACTGGATCAAGTATTAATGTTTTATCCACACCATAATCAAACTCCTCAAAAATACAATTACTTGTTGACTTTTAGGTAGAGGCAATGTTTGTGGAAATGAATTTTTAGCGTTTATTTTTCACAGCAATCTTCAAGGGCAACTCACAACTGAAAGCCTGATGGTCTGACGCAGTCTGAAGCACCTTCCAAGCAGACTCATCTTGACATCCTTGTTGACCGGACCTTCCACCAATCAATGTTGGCCACAGGGACCAATCACAGCTCGGCTGTGTCCTTCAGTTGATTTAATACAAATTTTTGGACATACGACATTGCATTTTGGCACTGTTTGTCATGGAAAAAATTCAATAACTTAAAGAAAGTAAGAAATAAAATTGAAAACATAAACCCACAGGTAAAAAGCAGCTGATGTCGAACAGATGAATGCAACGATGAAACTAAACAGGTATTATGAACAACACAACGAAGACAGCACAGACGAACACATTCAAACTTAAAATTTCAGACAGCACAAGAATTCCGGGGAAGGAATTTAGTCATGAAAAATTTACAGCACAGAAGAACGCTGTGAGCTAACAACAACAACAATAACAACAACAACAATGAGACAGTTTAAACAAGACAAGTGCAGACGGACAACAAACCTGGACAGCCGCAGGAAACATATAAACACAACGGTGAAAATAAGCGGTTTTTTTTGAACAAAACAACGACGATTGCCCCGAAGAACACAGCATGTTTCCTATGACACATCCACACCCACACCCACACACATAATATATATAGTGTAGGTTTGCAAGGTATGCTAAGTATCGAAAAAGAATGCCTTTACGTTCGGAGACGCTTAGTCTATATGCCTGACTTGCTTGAAATGAATGCCAAGTAGCTAAAAATAAGGCCTCGTGGTTCGGAGGCGCTCGTTTTATATGCGTGTTGTTACTTTGAAATATTGCATACTTAGTTTTGATGACAAAGATAACCTCGTGATTTTGAGACATTTGGTCTTTATGCTTGTAGTTGGCACTCTATAAGTCATGAGATGAACCGAATACGGTTCCTATGGTAGGCATAGTGATATTGCGTAACATATTTATTTATTCGGACTGTTGTCTTATATAGAGTCATTTTAAGTAGTGGTGATGATTAATAAATTCGTCAGAAGGTAATGGGAAAAAGGAATTTAAATAATGTTTTTAAGCTTTAATTACTTTTAGTAGTGACGAAGAATCAAACAATGGACGGAAATCGACATAATTTACATTTACATAAATACATTTTTAAATGATTTTTTTTTAGAATTATTTACATTTTCTTTGGGTTAACAATTACAGATTTTCAAGAAGGCGGCCAATATGATATCAGCGGTTTACTGTTGGCTGGTAGATGGGGAATTTAAGCTGTTTTGGGAACTTTTCACTGTATGTAATTTAAAAAGTGTTTAAAGCTTAAATAATTAATTTTTGCATCGACCAATGATGGAACCAAATAATAAAATTTATCGTATCAAATAATACGTATAAGTAAATTTTTTAATGATGTGTAAATATGTCTTTTATGTCTAGCTTAAAAACCCTTCCCCATTTCTACCCCTTTGGTCGGATATTTCCCATTAACGAACTCGACCTAGATTTTATGTATTAATTTGGAAGTAATATGTGAAACATTTAAGTAGTTTAGTTTTCTTTAAAACTGTGATATATATTTATTTATATAAACTTTTGAGTTGACGATAGTTTTGGCGTCTGTGGACCATGAAACGAAAAATTATATAAAATATTTCCGACAGTTGCACCATGGTAACGGCTACAAATAAGCAGTATTTCTTCGAAAACTACCAAAAAAAAAAAAAAAAAAAATCAATGTATTCGAGTCCTTTCCGTTGAGGTCGGAATGGTTAAAACATTTGTTTACTGTATTTCTTGGAGTGGGAAAATAACTAAAAACGGATGTTTTAATAATAACTTATAAGTATTCAACTCTCAGTACATATTCTTTAAAGCAAAATAGGCACATTATTTGCAATGGGGGATACTGATTTGAAATAAGTCCACGGACATACGCCGTTGTTGGTTTCCACTGCTTGTCACAGGAAAACCTCAAGATTGAACAACAAATATGAATACATAAACACACGGAGATCAAAGCCAATATCACCTGATGTAACATGTTACATGCTGGACAGTAACAGGGAAATCCCGTGGAAGTAATTACGTCAGAATAATTTACGGCACAGACGAACACGGAGGGTTGACAATGACGAGACATCTGCAACGAGAACAGTAAATACAGAAAGAAACAACTACTTTGGACGACATAGCGATGCACAGACGAACCCAATGACAACACTAGCTATGTTTGTGACCGATGACGGGACCAGACGTAAGTTCGCAAAAAGTTGAATTTTTTAATCTTTTAAAGTCTACTATGTTCGTCCGTACTGGCGTCGTCGTGTTTTCCAGATCATATTTTAAGTTTCGCCGTTTTCATTGTGTTTATCCGTACAACAAACCAAATTAAACTAATATTTACAAAATATTTTTATCAGCCCTAAATACGCACCAAACATACGAAAACAGCGTGTAAATTACTTTAATAAACATGTTTGAGAGAGAAAAAATGAACACTGATTCTTAAAAAATCACACTTCAAAGATCTTACTGACAAATTAAGCAAACAAAATTTTAAAAACCCATGAATAACAGAAGGACAGTAGTTCGCTATCTCCCGCAAACAAAACTGCCCGCGACGCGATAGAAATAGAAAACATTTCTGATCTGAAACTTTGTTAAGGCTTCGCCTATCCGAACACACACCCACACGGTGCGCAGAGCTTCAGATGAAACTACGCGGTTTTAAAACTGCTCGAGATATCAGAGTGGCGCATGTTTACGAAAAGCAATTAAGAATACGCTCGGGGCGGATGACTAGTTCCGTTTCATTTTTTATTTTATTTTAACTGTAGTTTTAAGAGTTGAGCTAAAACATTTGTTTTCAGAATAAAAAAAGTTTCGCATTAACATCCGGCACAGATGCTTGAAACCACTCAAGGACCTTACATGACACCTTTATCTTCATTTCAGCGCCATATAATGTGATGTTTGCCGCTCAAATCTCATGGTTGCCCTGTACACAACGGGAAGACGGCGCGCCAGTCCGAAGCCTTGCGCTTAGAGACAATGCCGCGCTAGAAGCACCAGCGAGCGTCGCATTTATAATCCCACCTCACGAACACAAATACACCCCCTGACTATGCGGGATTTTGACGCGCTGGTTTCATACATGTGTTGAAAGTAGCCTAAACAGAAAATTATCATCACACCATTGTGATTATTCACACATTAGATTATACCTATTAGGGGAGAATTCCAGGAACCTTTCACGATTACGATCTAAAGAAGTAAACAACCAGGATTGGTATTGCAAAGAGAGAGAAAAAGTCAGTAAAGAAAAAAGACCGGAATAACTTAAGTTTGTGTATTTAATTTTTTTTTCTTTTTTTAGTTTGTGTATTTAAATGTTTTTTTGGGTGATTAATTGTTAACGATTTCGGAACAAAAGCCTAGAATAACCTTTTCGTTATTTTTTCTTATGTTAGCAATGCTCAGTAAGTTTTAGTTTCAACGCGATACTTTGTAAAAAAAAATATGCTAGGCCCGTTTAAAGAATTTCTCAAAATTAAAACAAACAAAAAAGTATGTGGGCCACTATGCGCATTAGCAGGAACCAGGGTAGGTATTATTCACAGATGGGAGTTTGATGTCGCCGAGACGTGACCCGGGTCGACACGAAGAGCACTCGTGTCCTTGACCCAACACTGACCTCTTCCCCCCCCCCCCTCCCCCTCCCCGTCGAAGCGAGCGGGTGACAGCCACCCGGCCAACTGTCACCGGGGAAATCAATGCTCTTCGGGTCGGCTGCGTTCACCGCGGTTCTCTCGCGACACGTGACTCGCCTCATGCTGGAATCACACACGGCGGAGACGATCACGTTTCGCACTTCTGTGACGTCAGTGAGCCCAGGATTGAAGACGCGACTGACTTTCCGATCAGAAACATTTTCTATATCCGTCGCGTCGCTGGCGCGGCGTAACTGAAATGTGTGTCAGAAATATTTATTTTTTCTAAAAAATTGTTAAACTGGCGCATTGGTAAATTATATTATAATTATTGTTCTATCAAAGATTTTTTTTTTTGCTAACTTCATAAGCGGAATCCCTGAAATGTGTTTACGCGCAGTGATGGTTACAATTGAATGTTAAATAGAAATTTTGAAAATCCGTTTAGTATCGGTTGTCCCGCAGTAAAAACGGTATGAATGGCGTGATATTTTTTTTTGTCGCATCGCGTCATTCGCGTCGTGGCAATCGCATTATTGTGATTCCAGCCTCAAGATCATGTTTTACTTTATTTTTATAACTACTTAAAAAAGCTCCGTGCGCAGTAATGGCCAAATTAACTCTTTTTCGAGGGCCAGATTTCATTTTTTTTTTTTAACTAATGCATAAATATTTTAAATTTAATACATTCTTTTAATGCCGTGCCAGTGCATACATTGGTGTGGCATGTGTTGAAATGAAACCAAATTCGCTTGCAAAAAAATACAAAAAAATTATATCTAAGAAAAATTGCTTTGTGTAGTAGGGGATAGAGAACTTCTTGTTTTCGTCTGCCGGAGGCCGTCATCTTGTTTTGGTCTGCAGGAGGTCATCTTGGATTCTGATTTCATAGCCGTTATCTTGTTTTTTTTTGTTTTTTGTTTTTTTTTTCTGGAGGTCGCCACCGTGGATGTCGTAATGTCTGTCGTGTCTCAATGTGCGCCAGTGTCACTCTGTCTCATGCACGTAAGGTCAAGTTCTAATACCTACCAGTGTTGTTTTAACACTTATAGTCATATTAAATTTAATTTTTTATTCAAAATACATTGAAAGCTAGGTGATTGGAACCACGACAGCTCGGACTTACAGTATGGAAAACATATGCATTTGGACACACAGCCATCGAGACATATAATAAACTAAGAATAAGGTATGTGTATTTTTGTTAATGAAGGAATAATAGAATCACCTGTTGGAAGCCAAGCCGCCATCTTTGTTTTCAATACTAGTTACTATGAGCGCTAGTATCACATTTTGCACATATCGTTTGCTAGAGGGTTTTGCCGCCACATTTGTTTATTTCTTACGTACTAGAGTTCAGCAGTGCCAATTACATATACAGAAAAAGCGCTGTAACTCCCATAATATGGAAAATATCACATCTGTTTGGTTGTATTATAACTAGTAGGAGTAGTACCAAAATGCCTTTCTCAGAATATGTTTTTGATACGACCAACCATAACTGCAAGAGCTTTAAAAAATTAAGGGTTGGAAGATAAAAACAATCATAACTCCCTTCGTAGACATAACATCGGATTCGTACGAACTATGTATTAATCTTATAATTTTTATATAAAACTTTTGTGTGAAACAATTTTTGATTAGACGAACTATGGCTGCAAGGGGTTGAAACAATAAGTAGAATTAAAAAAAATCGTAACTGCCTTAGTAGGTACAATATCAAATCCGTTCAAGTTGTTTGTAGATCTTATAATTTTTACCTAATACATTTTTCTGAAACACTTTTTGATAATACAAACCATTACTGCAAGGGGTGGAGATAACAAGGGTACAAAAAATCATTATTTTTTAACAGATATATTATCAAATCCATTATCGAAATCTTTGTATTAAAATTTTTTTGATGAACCAAACTATTTCAGTAAAAACAGGGGTTGATTAAAGAACATATAACTTCCTTATGATCAAATTAGTGAAAATTTTTTAATAACAATCTTAATATTATTTTAAATCTTTGTCCAAAATGTATTAGTACAAGGAATGAAAAATAGTGTTTGAGTGAAAAAAATAATTGCATAACTACCTTAGTAGGCATAATGACATTCGTTAAGACATTCAATGCTGGATGCGCTTATGTTAACAACATTCAAAATTTTTAAATGCATGGAATATCAAAAAATGTTAAATTTATCTTTTCTGAATATTAGCGAAAATATAGTTTTTATGTATGTACATTAAAATCTTAAAATGTTTCAGGAGTTTATATAAGTTTCCAAAACATTTCCAGGGTAGGTACTTCGAAATCTATCTGCGCCTGTAGGCTGTGCCGAGATTTTTTTTTAAATCGCTTAGATTCTTATGAAGTGTGTGCGTGTGTGCGTGCGTGTGTGTCTGGACTATAAAAGGTTATATAAAATAGCTATAGTAGAAAGTAATTATATGTTTTAAAATACGTAAGAAAGTTGGCATTACAATGATTATAATACATGTTCTTGCAAAATCACACTGGGCTCAGTAGCACAGCGGTAGAGCGCTCTCTCGCAAAGTTCAATGGTAAATTTTTGACGTTCAAACATCGTCACTGGAATTTTTTTACTTTCTTTAAAAAAAACGTAACAATTTAATATCATATACTAATAATGTTGAATCAGCTCAGTTAGGTTAAAGCTTGTTTCTAGGAAGTATTTACCTACTGATTTTAGTCGTTTAAGCAAAAACAAAAATACAAGCATAAACTTAGTGGTAAAGTATGTGTTTAAAAAGGTTTCAAGTAAATATTAAAGTAATACATAGAAGTATAACTTTTAACGTGAGCCGAAACTTTATAGTATTAACTATTTAGTGAATTTTAACAAGATGGCAGTATTAAAATAAAATTCCTTTTTTTGACAATTAGGTTCGAAGTCAATGTTTAGGATTTTTTGAAGTCTTTTTCGCTTTTATCGGAGCTGTTTCTAATAGTTTCAAATTTAATCGATTTCATGCTGATATCTACGTTTGATGGCAGAAATCAGCATTTACAATTCAGGCAGCGAATTCTAGCGGCGTGCGCAGAAAGTATGCGTGTGATTAGCATCCAGAAATTTTGGTTTTCGAAAAACTAGTATTTTATTCATCTGTGTATTTATCACGCTCGGCATAACGGGAGTGGTCCTGACCCTGCGGGGAAGGTGATTGTCCCCTGAGGTGTCGGAGCTGTTGCCGGCTCTAGTATCCGAGACATGATCCAACAGGTTCACGGAATGGGTGCAAGGATGCGAATATATAGCCTCTCCGCACCAAGTGGCAATCCTCTGCCTCCACGTGGGCACCGCTGCTAGGGGCGAATCGTGGTGACTATGTTGGGATGGGTAGCCTCAACCTCTGGTCATAGCATCGCCTTAACTGAAGAGGATAATGCGGGGTGTAACCCTGCCGCAGTGCATCCTCAATTGCATGTATGGGACCAGAAATGGTGGATTGGCTGAATCTGCGGGCAACAGCAGATGCGATTGAATCCTTTCTGGGGGGTTCGACTGCCAAGCCCCGGCGTCTCGGCCCCAAAGGGCCCCATAGTGAATGGATCAGGCCTATGGTAATGGAAGGACCTTGAAAGGCGCTCCTGTGTTCGGGTGAACCCGGGCTTATAAAAGAGCTGTAAACCTCTCGACTAGGTGTGATACGTTCCCCTGGTTCAGTGGTCGGGGGAGGTACCGAGGCAACCCCGAGGCCCTCCTGCGCACGCACTGTGGTTGCATTTCTAGTCAGGGCTTCCTGCGATCGCCGCCGGATGAGTTCAGGCACTTCCGGGCCTTAATCGGCTGTAAATCTGCCGGGCCGAGGTACGGCAGCTCGGAGGTTAATCCGAGGAGACGAGGACATCCTGTGGAGTAACTCTGAAGAGTGGCAGTCGGTTAGCATCTGGCGAACAGTCTGCCGAATCAACGCCAAGTTGGTAGTAGTACGGGAAGAATCCATGAAAGATTGAACGGTGTTCCGCTGAGGTTTCCTACACGGCCCTGGATTCTGATTGGGTAGGACTCGTACTTGGTAGTGGTGCTCCGATCGCTTGGAGCAGGCTCCAAGGGTTCCCTAGCCTGATGCGGAGTCGACGTTGTGAGCGACGACACAGCTCCGATACTAGCCTGGATAGCTAACAAAGGGTGATAGGCCTCCACCGGACCATGGGTTCACTGGGTGTTTTGAGGGCTCCCAGCGTCATGTAGGAGATTGGGTAAGGCGCCAGCAGTGCTGAGAAAGTCTTAGGGCACAGGACACAGCCAGCTGTATGGTTAGCTGAGTGTGGTAGAGGGGCTGAGACGGCGTCTATGCTTGTTTGGGACCCCAGCCCTGGTCGTGTCCAAAGCTCTAATACCCTCCCAATTAACAATAGGGAGTGATCCCTAACAGTTCTGTATTATAAAAGCTCTGGAATGTCTTAAAATAGAACTGGTACGATAGCTACTCCCACACTACCCTTCAAGGGCGCATATTGGGAGGGGAACGTTGAGAAATGCCGGCCGCAAGGTCGGAATATATCTCGGCATAACTTTACGTTTAAATTTCGTGTCCGAGTTTCGTATTATTATAAGTTATTTGCAACTTGAACAAAATGATAACACGTGAATTTGCTCGTTACCGAGGTTAGATGTTAACATCACAGGTGAGTACTGTAAGTCTTACATTTTTTGACGTGACGTCTAATAAATCGATGAACGCCGGCTGCACGCACGAAAAAGTGTCCCGTTACGCACATTGTTCCGTTACGCTGTGTCCCGTTACGCTCCTTGTACGCTTGCGCCGCATATATCTCTCTTCCACTCGATTGGCCTATGCGTCCGAGGAGAAGAAAGACAGCGGCAGCACACAACTTACATCCACACGTGAACTGTTTCGCCGACTGTTTATAAAGTGAAGTGAAAAGTTAATGTGGTATTAATTGCTTATTACAACAACAATTTCGGCAATTAAGGTTAATTATTCTTGCATTTTAAAAATCTGACTACTCGTATAATTTAAAGTATTTATTCTTTTATTATTAAAAAAAGTAGCATCGGTCGGCGATTGCAGTAATAATAGGTTATGTTAGATATTTGATTACAGTTATTTATATGAAAACCTGTTCATAATTATATTTAAACGAAAAGTTAATGTGGTTTTCATTGCTTATTACAACAACAATTTCGGCAAAAAGGTTAATTATTCTTGCATTTTAAAAATCTGATTACTAGTATAATTTGAAGTATTTATTCTTTTATTATTAAAAAAAGTAGCATCTGTCGGCGAGTGCAGTAATAATAGGTTATGTTACAATTGACTAAAGAATTATGGTGATTCATATAATTGATGATGGATATTTGATTACAGTTTATTTATATGAAAACTTGTTCATAATTATATTTAAATTTTATAGCTAAACGCCAGTTTTAAAATTAATTACAAGTCATCTACACGTGAACTGTTTCGTCGACTGTTTATAAAGTGAAGTGAAAAGTTAATGTGGTTTTCATTGCTTATTACAACAACAATTTCGGCAATAAAGGTTAATTATTCTTGCATTTTAAAAATCTGATTAGTAGTATAATTTCAAGTATTTATTCTTTTATTATTAAAATAAAAATGATTCAATTTTATTCATAAAAGTATGCAATCGTTTCATCAATGTTTTGTTATGACGTTGTCACGTTAAACTATCGTCCGTAAACCGACTTTACAGACAACCAATTTTTTTTTAAATCCCTTTGAATCGCGGATGTTGAAAAGCTGTGAATCGTTTGTGGAAAGGGGGGGGGGGGGGGTCTGGCAAAGGTTTTGGCTCCGGGAGCTTTCAGCTTCCTCTCGACGGCCAATGCACGCAGCGCTCGGCGTCCCCTCGTGTGCTTGGGTTCTATCCGGGCTTTTGATTGGCTCGTCCGCCCGCGCACACAAGCTGTCGCCCGTGCAGCCACAAAGGCATTAGTTAGAGACGTGAATTAACTCCGTGGCTGGGTGCGAGAATAGACGATGCAGTAAGCTTCTTTTTGTGTTTTTTTTTTTTTCGGTTTTAATCAGTTCCCCAGCATAGCAACCTTTTTTTTTGAAGTGAAAACGTTTTTAGCCGCGTTGAGCGATTTTTGGTAGGGGATAAACTTATGGGTTCGCGTCACCGACATCCTGGTGACGTGTTGCGCCAGACTGGCGACGCGCAGCGGCCTGTGTACATGTATACGCATATATACACTAATACATTGTATATACTCGACTGTATCATGTGCGTGTTGGGACTCTTTTTGGATGGGTAAAATCTTATGAGTTCGAGTCACCGACATGCTGTAGTAGCAGTAAGTGAAGTTGAATGGACCACGTGAAAAGTTTAATTTGTGTTTACTGTGCATTTCCCAGTGAACACATGACCTAGGTCTGACTTCACTGGTAAGTCATAGCTAGGTAATTAATTTGTACGTGATTTTGACATGACATACCACTGACATCTGTTGTGACTGAAAAATTATGTAAGGATAAATTATATAGCATGCTGAAATTATACTTATATTTATAGAAATCGAGGTATAGAGAGCTGAAAAAAATCGGTATGAAGTCTTCTGAAGCCCTCACCCTATTAAATAGAAATCAAGAATTTCAATTTTCTCAGTTAAAATGTAATTGTTTATACAATAATCTTCCGAAAAGTAAAACCAGAAAATAAAGGAAGGATGTATTTTATAGCCAATAAGATAGAGTCCAACTTTTATATAATTGCCAACTGCGTACATAATTTTACATGTGATCGTGACCTTTTATCTCTTCTCCCTTAAATAATATTCGACAGAATGCATTGCCATTCGTAGAGGGGTGGTTTACGACTCTCTTATATGGACTTGCTAAAATGCCTGGATGTAAATATGTTGCGTAGCGTTGCGGATAGTGCATAAGACTCGTGAGCGTTAGGTACTAGGTTCGGAATCCGAGTGTTGCGGTTTTGTATTTGAGTCACATTGAATTATTTTATTATATATTTATGATTTAATAATATTTTTATTTCATAAATAATCATCATAATAACAATATTCGAATCATTTTTTATTTAGTTTTTTATTATTATTTTATTAAAAATAGATCAAAAAATTATTCGAGTGGGATTCGAACCTGAATCGGGGAGATCATAATGATGTCAAACTACTATCAACATTATGTGATTAATGTTACGTTAGTATCACATGTAAATAAGTGCGAAATTATGAGTCATTGATGAGTCAGTTATGAGTCACATCTTGTGTAAAGCATGACTATAATTCAGACTATAATTAATTTAAAAAATTCAAAAATAGACCACACTTATTCCAAAGTATTATGTTTACACTTCTGTCGGCAGTCCCCATGACTGTTTTAGTTGTTTTTTTTTTCAATCTGAAAACTAAAATCCCTATTAGCTGCAAAAATAATTACTTTAGCAAATATATTTACAACTCGACTTAGATCACCAACGAAGGAACTTGAATAAATAAATAATTTCAAACCCAGTCCTTAGTATTATTTAATATAACTTGTGGAGTATTGGAGGAAAAAGCGGCTAAGCTTTATGATAGAAAACACGCTTGATAGTGTAGAAATGGGGAATGTTTTTGAATAAAAGAAAAATCGCTGTAACTCCCATATGATGAATATCGCATCCGTTTGAAAGTATTATAACTCGTAGGGATAATATCAAAAACTATTGTCTAAATACATTCTGATACGACCAACGATAACTGCAATGGGTGGAAAATAACAAGGGTTGGAGGACAAAAAAATTCACAACTCCCTTAGTAGGCTAACTATCGAAACCGTTAAAATTGTTTGTAAATGGTGTAATTTTTTATCAAAAAAATTTTTGTCTATAACATTTTTTGATAAAACGAACCATTGCAGAAACGGGATTAAAAAAGAACAGGGATAGAATTAAAAAAAAATTCATAAATTCCGTAACATTAAATACATTCTAATTTATTGCAAAACCAAAAATTATTATATAGAAACTTTCGTCTGAAATTATTTTTTACACGACTGCAAAGGGTGGAAAATAACAGGGGTTGAATGACCAACAAATTAATAGCTCCTTAGTAATTGCAATGTTAAATAATAAAATTGTTTTTAAACCTTATAAATATTATCCACAGCTTTTGTCTGCAATTAATTTTTTTTGCAACTAACCTTTCCTGCAAAGGATGGATAAAGAGGGGTTAAAATATAAAAATAAATACATAACTACCGTAGTGTTCACACCATCAAATATCTTATACATTATTTCTCCAGCCTGTTTTTCTGTCGGCTCGCGAGATATTCCTTATTCTTTTATCAAATTCCATGATTCACCCCCTAATTTTAAAGCTTATCGTGCCGGCTAATGACGAAAAATAGACCCACGGTCTAAAAATGTACCGGTTCTCTTCAATTTCAGATTTAGAGTTATCTAAGAAGAGGTCCTTTAATGAATGCGTCGATTTTTCGATAGATATCAAATCGGTTTCGATAAATATGGAATAGGATATCGAATTGAAACATCAGCGTTTACATATTTCTTTTTTAAATTACACTTCCGTCATAATAAACTGAACTTATGATAAATAAATCTTAGAGGATCCTTCAACTTAACCAAAAAAATTCACCAGAAAACCACTTAACCAAAACTTCTGGCAAGTCAGATTTTTCTTATTAGTACTTTTGAAATTACTGTTGATATTTTGTATTACAAACATAACCAACAAACATCATATGTATTATTTCTCAAAGGTGTTTTTTGAAGCCACGCCATATCTCCTTTAATTCTTCATCAAATATAATTATTGAAACATAATTTTAAGGCTTATGTCTCTCGCTATTGACGAAAAATAGACGAAATTTTAAAAATAATGTTTTAGTTCAAAAAAAGACTAACAATTTTTTTATAAAAACATATTTTCATTGGGAATGCCATCTGTTGATGGCATTCGTAATGAAAATATATTCAACTAGCATGTAGGAGGCGCTATATATTTACAGTCTGTTTAACGTTGATCACGATTCTGTGCGAAATGGGTGAGCTAGTATATATATAACTTATATAGGAAATAAAAGCAAATGACGATTGATTTTTAAGTGTCATAAATAAAATTAATGCAATAAGTTAAATATATTTGTATTTAAAAAAAATGGGTTTAATTGTTTTTGAAATTAGTTGAGTGTTGAGGTTTTCTGTGCTGTAGTCATCCCCAAAAATGAATCACTGAATGCCTGTGAATGAACAGGGGACTGTTTGTAGCAGTTAAACACTACCAACTTCAAATATTCCATAAAACTACATATTATACTTTAATGAAGCAAATTTGTAAAATCGCCAATAAACAAATTTGTATGGCTTAAAACAATTGGAACTACGAGTCTTTATATTGCCATCTTTACCCCTTAAGGGGCGTACTTACTATTTGATATTACGTGACATAGGCCTGCTATAATTAACAGTAATTTTTAATAATTTGTATTGTGTTACATCGTACCTAAAAATTCCTTTAAAAAAAAGTTCATTTTAACTCTTTATAACTCATGCCAATACAATTAGCTGGGAGTAAAAACTGAAACTCACACAGGTTAGGTGCTATTGGAAGCTAAACAAGACCGCAGAATGTTACGGAGTTATAAAATTAAGACTTCAGTAGATTGATAGTTCTGGCACACAAGCATCACAGATAGACAAAATAATGCTGTCTAAAAATACATAACCTATGTTTGCTTGTATCGATTTTAAATGATAGCTGTTAATAAATTAAGAACTTGCAAAATTTGCATAAAAACCTCTCTTTACAATTTCTCAAGGTATTTGTAGGAAGACATTTACTATTCACATTTTGGAAAAAGTTCTTAAGAGCACTCACACGACGCACAGGCTTTATTAAAGAAAAAAACGTTGACAGCATAAAGAGAGCTTTAAAAGTCTATTAGTTTGCGTTATATAAAAAAGCTACTTTTTTACGAGATATCCTAATGCCGTCTTCCGGGTATCTTTTTTTCTGCATAATTACGCATATTTGGCCTAATTAAGGAGAACCCGTAATGTAATGTCCCCACTGAATTTTGTTTTTTTTCCGTCCTTCTTTTGCCCGTTTTCGCCGAGTCAGGCCATACGCGAGAGGATGCCTGGGGAAGACGCTAATCTGCTTCTGGAATCTTCTGTTTAATCCCACCCTTTTTTTTAACTTAATTTTAATTCGTGAAAAAAAAAACTCTTTATTTAACTGTTTATAATGTACTAGCTGCTGGTTCCGGCTTGGCACGGGTGGACGATTTATAAAACAGCAATTTTTTTCTTTTGAGAAGCACTATCAAAATGATGTCTGTAATTGATGTCGTCCACCCGCTTGGTCTAGTGTTTGGCGTGTCTGGCTGGTGGGAGGGGATTTTTCTGACCTTATCCCTGGATTCAGGGCTGGGTGTTTGTGGTGTATCTTTCACCTTCATTCCGTGGAAGGCAATGGTAAACCACCGCGGAAAAATCCTTCCTTGGACGTCACGGCTGTCTCCGCCATGGCGTTGCCTGTGCTAACGACACCCATTTATTGGTAAAACGACTCGTAATAATTTATTGTTAAGTTTCAAATTTTTTTTTGTATCTTAAATTGTCAATCAAGATTTATTTTACCAATACTATGTCCATATGACGGCAAAGATAATTGCGGAAAGACTGGATTAGGATACGAAAATGTTTTTTATACTGTGTATACATAGTAAGTATATAACTGTAAGGTATATAATAAAGCATTTTTTCTAACGCACTTGTCTACCACGTGCCTGCCGCTGCAGTGCTGGTGCGACACTGTTATTTTGTTACATCTGTAACGGTTTATTAAGGGCGCCGTCTGCCCGGGCACACATACGGTGCGCAGAGCTTCAGGAAAAACAACGTGATTTCAAAACTACTCAAGATATCCACAAAAAAGGGGGGGGGGGGGGGTTGTTTACGAAAAGCATTTAAGAATTCGCTGATGGCCGAAAAGTTCTTTTGATTCCGTATTAAGTTTTTAAACTATGTTTTTAGAAGATTGAAAATGGTTAAAAGGTGTGTGTTCGGAGTAATTTTTAGGCGTAAAACAAACGGTACAGATTCTTGAAAGCACTTAAGGCACTTGAATTAACACCTTTATCGTCATTTCTCTGCCATATAGTGTTTTAGTCACCGCTCGAATTTCACAGGTTTTCTGTGACGAGAAGACTGCGTGCCAGTTCAGAGCCTTGCGCTTAGAGGCTATACCGCGTTAGAAGCACCAGTGAACGCCGCGCTTATCATCCCACCTCACTAACACTGACCAGACGGCACCCTTAAGCAGTCAACATGTTCGTTTTTCTCCGGTTATGTTACAAATGCGGCTGTAACTAACGGAAACATATATATTTCATCTGGAATAATGTAAATTAATAATAACGAAATAAATTGTTTTGAAATTTGTTTAGTAGTTCTCGAGTTTTCTTGTTGCAAACAAACAGACAAATAACCATATCATACTTTCTGTTTATAATTTTAGTAACAATATATAAATGGTTTTATTAATACAATAAGAATTCGTCATTGGCTTGAAAAGGTATTTTCATGCATATTTATATTTCCACTGTAGTATGAACTAAGAGTGTGTATTATGTAGTACACGGTTTTGAATGAACCATTTTTATTGTGCGTTATTCTTTAAAACTGTTTAGGTTTAGGATTTAGCTCATAAATATTTGGAAATTTTAGTTACTCAAGATCCTTAAATTCTAAGTTCTTAGCGTTTTGGGTAATACAAATGTTGGAGAATTCGCATAAGATTAAAAAAAAAAAAACTTTGTGTCAACGCCTAAAGACTTTCCCATAACTCAACGTCAAGCGATACCAGTCAATAAGCCAGTAATTTTCGGTTCTGAATAAAAAAACAAAAATTCAAAAAGTGTCTTTTTTTTCTTCGAGTTATAGACTTTTTTCAAACGTTTTTAAATGTTCTCCCCTCCAAACCAAAGTAATAGATACTATGGCTTAAAATGTTTGCTACGCAATAATAAATAATTCGTCTTTTAATGATCATTCAAAATAAAATCAAATATCCTATACTTTTAGAAAAAAAATATCCGAAAGACTTAAACGCTGAAAACTCATTCATTTTTATCATATCAAGTATTTCTTTATAACATATAAAAAAATAATTATTAGCTCGGTTTTAAAGCGATAAGTCCCCGCCATATATTAATTTCAAATATGATGCCTCAAATTGAAGAAAAAAAAAATCTTTATAAAATATTTTGGCTCATCATGTCTCATAACCTAGCTTGAGGCACCTATTAGAGTCAACTTCCATGCATTTAGGTAATTATTTTATCACTTAAACTTATCATCAAGCTATATTCCCATAAAATATTCATTGCACCAGAATCGACCCTTTTACACTATTGATCTGCTTTTTCCTCCTGGCGGTTTAAGACTGCAGACCGTAAGTTAATATTATATTAGTACTAGGTTGCTTGTGTAACCATGTTTTATGTCTTTTCCTAACAAAAATTTGTTTAATAGCTTAAAGTTAAAAATAAAGCAAAAAATTGAAACGTTCAGAATGTTAAGGTATTCAAATATTGTTGTATATGAAACTTGATCTTATTGAGGATGATTTTTTTTCCTGTACGGACTATTTTCCTTCTTTCGTTCGTTTTCTGTTTCCCTCTCTCTATTAGAAATTGCAGGGTTTCTTTTGTAAAAGTGGGGCCAAGAATAGGAGTTCAGCATGGATGTTAGAAGATAAGAAAAGGGCGTGTGTAAGCTTTGCCATGTTAGTAACTGAAATAAAAAGGAAAACGACTATTTTCTACCCCCCTTACCCCCGTAATCTGGTGAACGAAACGTATTTTTGGCTACAATGGAGTTTAATACTAATTTCTTGCTGATGTGCTCTTAACATGTTTTTATTAACAAAATTCTCTTCGTCATGGCACTTGTGCGATTCTTCCTTGCGAGTTCTTTTCAAGCTCGTAATAAAACTTCCAGCATTAGTCTCTACATGACTACGGCCTGTTTTGATAACCGGTTGTCTACCAGAGTGACTTCAACTTAAGAACAGACGTGACGTCCGCTCCATAGTATCTCTAGTATCTCCATGGAATGTATCGTGCCTGGACACGAATCGAAGGAACTGCATGGTTTTACTTTCCTTCCGAGGGGAGTTTATTTATAGCGAGCCCACGATAACCCCCGTAATCATTTTCGTGAGACGTTAAAAAAAAAGTCGATATTCCGTGCATCTGATCGGGGCGAATCTAGTCTCCGTTTGTCGCGAGGTCTCCCCCCTCCTCCACAATTCCCCCCACCATCATTCCGTGGACGTCGCTGCATCTGCGCAAAAAAGGGTTAAAGGAGGATGGAGGGTTCGTCGATCAATCAGACAACGCCGATATCATCTCCTCCCTCCCTTTCAAGGGAGGCCTGTGCCAGTCGCTGTCTCGCACAAGGTTGTCGAACGTACCGTTATGACGGTGCCTGCACCGTTATTCAGGATGAGTTTGAATTTGACACACAAAAATCGGCTGCAGGTTTCTCACGCAAAAAAATCACACACACATATATATTTACATGTATATTATGTTTTAAAGTGCTTCCTAAGTCTGGTAATCGCTTTTGGAGATGAACAAGTATTTTTATTGCAAAAATATATTAATTATTTAACATGGAACACTGAGCTTCCTGATGATGTTTAATTGAAAAAAAAAATTCGAAAATTGACGCTGTCATAAAATGAGTTGTTTGAAATAACCAACACCAACAGGTCAGAAAAAAAAATTAAGGGGAGCTAAGTGTTTTACCCAATAAATGTGGCGATATAGTGCTACATCTCATTACATCTCGTGTCATATAAGTCGTAAAATATTCAAAATGATATCGTTCACTTGTAATGTTCATGAAAGATTTTCATAAAAGTTTTGCCACATATTTGCACAATTTATTTTCACACTTCAAAAATAATTATATTCCTAACTATATGTGGTGATTTACTGTTTGTTATTTGCGACCTCCTGTTACTCCCAACTACACTTTAAGTTATTTAATAGTCCAATAACATCGCTCGTGTGCAAAGTCCATGAATTTCATCTAAAGAAATGTTTATCACATATTAAATAATATTATTCCGTTTAGGAAACATACGCTTCTAAAATATTACGGGGTACATTAAATAAGAATATTGCTTATTAAACCCCATAACAGCCAATATCGACGGTCTAATGTGATTCAGTTCGGCCTCTAGGCATAATTTTATTCTATTGGATCGTATAGAAACGTTTATCATCATTTAAAGCTTCAATTCACACGAAATGTTGGTTATTTAATTTTTATGAGATAATTTTTGTTTAATCACTATTCCATTAATTTTATCACGTGTGATTTTGCACTTGTGATAATTCGCTTTTTTTTTGCACCAGATATTTACTACACGTTATTTTCGAGGTGTAACATGTCACATACGTTATCATAATTTTATTATGACACGAATGTTGGGGAACGCTTACTAAACATCTGGTGACAAAACTTGTGACGAAACATGAAGTGAAAGAGAGATATCGTGATAAATTTACAGAAATAGCTCTCAAATAATAGTAATGTCGATAAAATTCAATAAACTAACATGACGTGGGAATTAGTTACAATAAGTAATAAAAATAATTTACTAGAAAATATTATTATTTACTTAGAAGCGAAGCAGTATTAATATACAGTATATAGTTTTGGAATTTATAAGCCCCAATCATGGGCGTACGCACGGAGGGGGGGGGGGGGAGGTTTATGGGAAAAATATATCCCCACCCCGGAATCCAAAGAAATCATAAAAATTTATCATTCACACCAACAAAAGGACAGAATCTGAAAGCATATAGTAGGCAAGGAGTTTCTATCCTCCCTTCCCCCAAATGAAATTCTGCGTATGCTCTTGGCCCCAAATGTACACTTCTGTAGAGTACAAAATATCTCTAAGTTCTGTCAGTGTAACGATTTATTTTACTGGCGCTATTGAACAAATCCCATCGCACGAAAGATGGCAACACTTTTAAAGAAGAAACTTGAAAATAGAAAAGTTACACTATTTGACTGGGCTTTACGATCTTCCAAGGAAAGGAGGGGAGAGGAGAAGCAAGGATATACGTCGTGACTAACTTTTATATTACGTTACAATATGCGTTAGGCTTCTGGAAAAGCAGCAACGTTATGAAGCAGTGACGAAGTTAAAAAAAGTACTTCCGCAACTGCGAGACAAGAAAAATCACCCTTCTTCAATGAGTCGACTCTAGAGAACCAGCACTTATAAGTGGGTCATTATTTTATATTTACGTTTAACACGGTTAA
Source organism: Bacillus rossius redtenbacheri (assembly GCF_032445375.1). NCBI lineage: Eukaryota > Metazoa > Arthropoda > Insecta > Phasmatodea > Bacillidae > Bacillus > Bacillus rossius. The sequence continues at coordinate 57,323,841 of NC_086333.1, forward strand.
ACGTGTTCACTTTTTAAATAGCCGAACTTCAAGAAAACTATATAAATATATATATATATGGTGCATATCTTTTGCATAATTAGCTGGTAAATTTGATTTATTTAGCATTTTTGTGAAGTATGGATAAGGAGAAACAAAAAGAATAAATAACTGAAAAATTTTAGGTTCAAAGGCAATGCCGGTAGCTACTGTGTGGTATGGTTTAAATTTATTTCAGAAAAATTCATTTAATTTAATTTAGTCTTTGAACATAATACAAATTATGAGAATTTAAAAAGGCTAGGAAAAATTAAATATTTATTTCGGAAAAAAATAATCATTAATAATATCACACAGTAGCCAATAAAATTGACTTTAAACTTAATAAGCTGAAATTTTATATTCCATTTCATTCTTCTTATCCGTAGGTACTGCACAAAAACGTTAAAAATTCAACTTAGCCAGCTAATAACACAAAGAATATGCGACATTTACTTTTTTTTTTTCATCTTGTAAACGTTCAGCCTCTCAAAAACACAGTTGATGCATGCATAGTTCACTAACGATGTTTATTGTACTGCAAATTATACGAACTGTTGTGCGAGCTTTCTCAACGGCAGCTACTCCTTACACTCCATACTATTACCGATCGTATATGCGCCGCACGTTTTATTTTGTTTTAAAACTCATAAGTCGATTCATAGGTGCCAAAAATCAACAATAAAGAATTTTTATGATAATCTGTATAGGGTTATAGATGTGTATGTGGGTTATAGATCTTTACGGGGTTAGGAGAGATTATTTTATTCTTTTTAGTTCTTTTTAAAAACGTTATTTTTTAAATATTAATGTTTATTTAATTGTTGTTTAACCTTACAACAGACGAACAGGGAAAATAAAAAAGGAAATGCGCCAGCGCGGGGCCCTGCTAGTCGCAGGGTTCAGGGCAGTCGCCCTTCTTGCCCGGCTCTGAAGCCATTAACGAGCCATTTAGTTAGAAGAGTCCTTAACAACTTTCATCTTGTTGACCTTTCGAACAGTGACATCGTCGATGCAGCCTTTCGTGGAAGGACGAAGCGCTCGCGTCGTCTCTTGCATCCTCGGGGCCTTTGAGGGTGCTTGTGACGCCGTGTGTTACTCCAAGGGCGTGTTCCGAGACGTCCGGGCGAGGCAGCGGATGAGCATAGCCTCGTTGGGGTCGACACCGTCACCTAACTCGCGGGCCGTGTTCCAGAACGTCTCCAAACCGAATCCCAATAAGTAGAGACCGGAAAAATTCGCGAATTCATTTCGCGATAGGCTAAAATACAAATAGTTATACCTCAGTGCTGCCTCTGCTATTGGTTCGCAACTCACCTGGATGACTCTGGGCCAATTAGAAACACCAAACCAAAGCTTCATCGAATCACAGGCTGCTACTTTGGAACGTCTCACAAGACAGCAGCCAATGAGTGGGTGACATTTGACCGAGTGTACGTGTAACTATGGAGTTCATCCTACAGGGCATTGAACCCGCGAATTTTTCCGGTCCCTACCAATAAGGCAACAGATAGGCAGCCGTTTTAATACACTGTGCCCTGCGAGAGGCTATAAACGGGTTCCAACGCATTCTAGCGGACTTTGCGCAACCATCGATATAATTGTTACGGCAAAAATACTAGAGATAGCAGAACAGTCGGCACAAAAATATAAACAGCATTTCTAATTTTCTCAAGTACTTTTTTTTAAACTTGCGATTATTACTTGTTATGACCATGAAAGTGTACAAAATGTAATCCAGGATAGTTTCCCTATCTTTTCGTTTCATTTGGCGCACCTACACGCTTGGTACCATGATCACAAAAATGAATACATACGGGCTTATGTCGCCATACGCGAGTCCGCCATCTTGACGAAATCAACGAAAACGTGAGCCCTGCTTATGCGCGGAATCCGGGCAACAGATCGGAAACGGATGGGACACCAAATTTTCTTTCCTTAAATATAAGGACTGGCCGTGCCTTATTGTGCACTTGTAATAAGTTTAAGGTACGAGTGTAGCATATTCAACACCTAAATCTTAATTTCTGTGTCTTGGAATACCGGCCTAAATATGTAGAGAGTCTGTTGCTTAGCCAGCAAACTGCTGTTTACAACCCTTCATGTTAATCTTTTGCTGCTAGATGATTAACTCCAAACATGTAAAAATAAAAAATAAATGGCTTGTAAGTAGAGTTTGAAAAATATGGAACACAACTGCATGCCGAAAAGGTAATTATTTGTTGTTACGCCAGGCTGTGCTAGCGTCGAACAATTATTTTATGCTTTCACGGCTAATTTTTTTATTGAATGCAGCCTTGAAACTCAATAATAGTTTGGTTAAGGCTACTTCGGTTATGGACACGGTAGCATGAATATTGTTACTCAAGTGGGGGAAAAAAAATAACTTTTTTTTTGCCGGGGTAAATGTTTTCATATGGCAGCACCGAACACAAACCAATTTAATAATTTAGCGTGTGAGGACTTGTTTGACATTTGCGGGGCGTTAAATAACTGAAAAGTCAACGCCCATAAAGATATGCGTCTCGTTTTTGTTTTGTAGTAGTTGAATGTTATCATATTTTATCACACCTGCTAATTATAAGCTCATGCCAGTTAATTAATTTAGGGCTGACTGCGACGGTTATATTGTCGCCTCGTTACAAATATTTGTTTGACCAATGAGATGATTTAGCATGGTCCACAAAACTGTTTAATCAGTGATAAAAAATATTATGGCCACTTTTAAATATTTCGGAATAATTGACAAATCATTATTTACTGTCCCCATAAAATATATAACAGGGTGATTTCGTATACAATACATATTGTTCTTCTTACTAATTCACGTCGACAGAATAATTAGCTTAGATTATTTAAATAGAAAAAAATAGACCAGCAATTTAAAAATCCACAGTGATTCAAGTTATTGTTTGGAATTTATTAATAACGTACACAACAATCTTGAATTGTTATTTTAAGTATATAACTAAACGATCAAAATTTAAGTAATGGGAATTGGTAATGGATGTATTTTCAACATAAAAACTGAGCACGGGCCTCCAAGTAAAACATGCGAAGCCTTGGAATCAGGTGGCTGTTTTTCTGTAAAACTATACAATGTAATATTTTTACTACAATGTTTTGCGACAATTTGACTATAAAATAAAATATTTTTAAAATTTCATTTAATAACACGCACACTAAGTGCGTAGGTATACTAGAAATAAAGTTCATAAATCACGTTTTAATGATTACTTTTTCGGTAAAAAGTTAGGCTTTTTTTGGAATCATTTTAAATATGTCAATAAAGACTTAATTAATCCTAGTATTACTGTCGTGTGAATTTAAGTTCAATAGCTGCAGTAGTTTTTGAGTTAAAATATTTCGCACGTACGTAAAAAAAATATTATTTAACGTTGGATTTGGTTTAGGTGTCTAATTTTCTAACAAGGAAAAAATTGTTTATACGTAATAACTCTAAAATCACAGTTTTTATTTATGACTTCTTGTATACATATATAGTTTTCGTGGTGGCAGAAAAAAAAACTGCTTAAGTGTGTGCAAGTCCACTCAGTAGGCTGCTCACACGAAGGAACGATAAACAGTTAAACCCAACCTTAGCATAGCAGTCGATTGCATCAAACACGTAGTTTGTCCTGAAAAGTACTGTGTAAATGGTAATGGTAACGCGCACAGATAAAATGCATGATCACTAGAAACAAATATTGCTTTGTTTACGGTGGGAAACAAACACTTACGTACACGTAACATACTTGATTTTGTACACACAACAAAGCTTACGATTGAGTTGACGAAATATTTTATTCTTGCAGTAAAACATCCATTAACAAAGTGCAACAAAAAAAACCTTCTACATATTCATTGCGCAAAAATACAAACAAATATTTCGTAGAGGGAAAACAAACCTTCCTATCGTGTGTAATTCCTGATTGGTCCCGATGGTTTCGAATGTAATCCACGCTCGCGAAATTGAACGTTAAAAAACAATAAATCACTTCTACCAACTTCATGTTTATTTTTTTTTGCCTCCCCCCCCCCCCCCCCCCCCTCTCCCGAAGGCTTCACGAGAACATTTGATAACTCCGTGAGATTGGCCATGCCCAGGGGATTACCGATGACGAGAAATTTTCTGGTCGCTTCACATGGCCTAAGGGGGGGCGGTGAAGGGAGAGGGAGGGTCGAGGAATTTATTAATTATTTTTTAAAAGCGGATTACGATAATTTAAATTGCAGGGCGCCAAGCTCTTCGTCAGGGCCCTGTCGCACGCACGTGGACTCGTGGCGTGTGCGCTAGCGTTGTTGTTCCATGCGAAGGGCGCATGTTGGGTTTTAGTGATGGGGGAGTGAAGGGGTGCTGAGAGAGAGAGAGTGAGTGATGGTAGGCAAAGGCGAGATCGCTTCACACGCCCCAGTTGCAGAAATAATGAGTTGTTGATGCGCGGGCAGATAGTGATTAATGGACGTGTGTGTGTGCTATCCCGTGTCACCTCCATTTTCTGCCCCCTGCCCAGGGACTACTCCCTCCCTCCCTCCCTCCCCCCCTCCCTCCTCCACTTCGCACAGCGCGCTGTCCGCTCTCCGGGAGCGAATTGGCGTCGGAAACCGTGCTGTCGATGGCAGAGTGGCCCTGGGCGGTCGCACCGACACTCCCAGCAGATGTCATTTAGTTTCCACGCAAGACTCGCGCATCTGAGGTTTCGAGGGCATCTTGGTCTGGCCGTGTACAGAAAAAAAAGTTATTTTTCTTTACTTTTACAAATGATTCCTTTGGAATCCATTTGCCAAGAAATATTTTTCTTATGCTACAAGAACGATATTGTAACCCCGTTCAACACTTGGATATGGTTATTGTTGCTCTTTTCCCCCCGAGATAATACTGAGTATTTTTTTAAAGAAATTTTAAACATAGTTTAAGATTTTATTTTTCTTTATTTGAGAATTTTTTTAAACCATTGATAAGATAATCGATTTATTTGGTTTTATTACGCTTATTGATGTGCGTTAGAAAGCTATTCAGATAAAGGTTTACAAATAACTTTAACTATTGGCGGTACTGGGACAACACGAAGTCCTAAATGCCCGAGTAAGAATCCGAGCTGAGTATTACTGCGAACACTATTTTTGTAGTTTTCATTTTAATGTAAAAATTTACAAATATATGTAATTTTTATGAATATTTGTGTTACACTTACAAAAAAAAACATTAAAGCGGGTGTCCAATATTCGGGGGAAACCTGGAATTGACGACAACTTTTGAATTTATGAAGAAAAAAAATAATAATCTGGGAATAATAGTAAGTACTTTGGGTCTCAAATGAAATGGTTATACAAAGGCGCGATCTTCTATCAGTAACACCACCATTACCTTGGTTAAGAAGGTTGTCTTTTATGCTGCAATGCTGGTGTGTCCAGTATTTTCTGAGCACAGTAGGATTCCCGGGCACTCCCGAGTCCAGCTGAAATTGCAGACGACTCGCGACTTTTCTCGTGGTGCTCCCAATTATTTTTTTTCCCCGTTGAGCTCCATCACTGCTTCGTTCTACTGTCTCTTTTTATTCCATGTTATAAAGAAAAATGTAATCTTCTAGAGGAGGTGCTCTTCTGAAAATAAAAATTAAATTCTAAAAAAAACGTATTTTTTAATTCTTCTCTTATTTGATGAATCTGTGAAACGTCATTGTGATATTTCAAGGAATTTACCGTTTTGAGCAGTTGGCTAGATTATGTAATCTACAATTAAGTTACTGTAAACTGGTGTGGAGTTTGGGTACGTAAGATTAGCTATATTTAAAATATATTAAGTAAATGAAGTAAATTGGTGTGTACGATTGGTTAGGTTAGTGACATTTAACTTGCAGGCAATTTTTTTAGGGACTATTAGTAGGTATTATTTGTATTTTTTATAATTTTTTATTATAAATGAAACTGAATTAGTTTCTTAAAATTACAGATATATGTAAGTTTGTACATTTACATGGAGACAACTGTATCGCTACGAAATAGTGTTCGCAGTAATACTGGGGTCGGATTCTTACCCTAACATTTATGATTTGTGTTATCACAGTACCTTCAATAGACAAAGTTATTTGTGAACCTTCTCTGTATAGATTTCTGTTTTAAATGCGCACCTTAATAATCATACTAAAACAATATAAAGTAAAATGGTTGAATATTCAATTATCTGTTCCATGATATTTAAAAAATTGTGCTTCTATGAAAAACCAATTATAATATTAAATTATGCGGCAATTTTGGTAAGAAATACTCGGTACAATCTAAAAAAACTTATTTCTTACTGGTTTTATAAAGGAAACTTCTGAAAAGAATATAATTTTTTTTGTGTGGTATAATCTCATGCAAGTTTTTTTATAATTGTGACATTTTACAACCGAAAAATATATAGATGATAAATATATTGTCAGAAAATTATGACACAACAACGAATTATTGATGAGAGATATCGGAACAAATTTGCATAAAATAAAGTTCGGGACTCATATGCCTTGTTGAACAACTCCAAGGGCTTGTTAGGACGTCAGCTGTCAGAGTCCTATCCTCATCTTCTCCAAATAGCCCTGAGCCGATAAGCTCCTCATTGGAGTGTGTCAAAGGGTATTCCACCCCCTCTTTCCCTTACTGCAATTCACCCACCTCGCTATCTCTCCTTTACCGCGGTCGCAGCTGGCGGGCCTGCGTGGTCGGGCCCGCAGCTGTATCGCCTCATTATGTTGCCGATGATTAGTTGGACATTTGCGGTTTGCGGTGCGCTGATCGTTTGATGCTCCGAACACCCCCCCCCCCTTCTCACCCCCTTTGCCGCTTTTCTTTCAACCCTCGGGTGTTCATTTGTTTTGAGCCATCCTCGTCCAACAACATACTGGCCGGAGGCTTCCGACTGAGGTTCGCGTCGGATAATGTCGAAGGTGGTCTGCTGGGGCGAACGACTCCGGCAAATAATTCTAGCGTCAGGTGTGGAAACTACGGTTGATTCGCGTCCATAAATGTAGTTGAGAGCACGATTTGCCTACATTATTTTTAAGGATTCTGCGTTAAATTTCGTGTCCGAATTTCGTGTTATAGGTGTATTTGCAACATGAAAAAACAAAAATTTACTCGTTACTGAGATAAGATGTAAAACCGCCCTGGAAACTACTGAAAGACTCGCTTACTTTTTTTTATTAAGGATTTATTTGAACGAAGATCTTTGGGAACTTAAGATGAATTTTCAGTCTTGGAGGTTAATGATTTGATAACGATGATCTCGGTTTGACGCAGTGCAAGCAGTTATCTCCGGAAATCGTACAGAATTTATGTAGTTTATTATTATAATCAGACGTAAATATTAGATAATGGTTTTCAAAATTTTAGATAAGATAGTGGTTTACAAAATTTTTGATTAGATAATGGTTTACAAAATTTTAGATTAGATAATGGTTTACAAAATTTAAGATTATATATAATACATGCATGAAAAAGATTGCTGTTTTTTCTAGCGTTACAACCCAATTCACATGTAATATTTTAAGTGTTTGGAATGCTCGTTATTTTAGTTTAATGCTTGAATAATGCTTTTTATTTCGTTACAAATAATTTTATAATAAATAAAGTTTTTTTCTTGGAAAACCTTTTCACATTATATATTTTTTTCGTTTTGCAATAGCTTTTAAATACCTGTATGTGTTTTTCAGTTGTAACTAAAAATAAGCAGAGACTAGGCACTGTCACATGAGCTGCTATCTTGTAGCAACCGCATCAACTGTTTGCTCACCGTGTCACAATCGATTGTAGCGACTTCAAATCGTTCCAGCCCACCAATAAAAATGCACCGAACATTCCTTCGACACTGTTGCCCCTCTTGCTCAGACTAGATGTGTATTAGCTGGTTGACGCGATTGAAATTCGTGTATTGGCAGTGTGTGTCTGCCGCAACGTTCAGAGGAATGATCGGAAGATCGTTCTTGGGCGAAGGTGATTGAATCGCGCATCGAGGAGCACAATGGCCCACCTGGCCATGAAACACACGCACAGTCCATCTAGGCTTATCTGAACACTCGTGAATACAACTGTTGGGGAAAATAATAACTGCCCGTAAATTAGAAGAGAAAGAACGTGTTTAAACTGTGTACATCCAGTTATGTTGACAGTACATGAACGTATTATGAGACTTTTTAAAAATAGAAATAGGTAGTGATGGAAATTGGTATATCTTACTTTGTGTGCATTAGAAAATTTTTTAACGTGGTGATAATTTTTTTTTAAATTAAAGAATGTAACAGTTTCTCTTGCTTGACGTATCCTCCAAGACACGAGGCTCATGGCAATGCTAGTGATAGAACAATTCTGAAAGAAGATATCAATCAGGGCCCGCGCTAGCCTAATAGGCAACTGTCTGAAAGAGAAGTCATTGCCCTATTTGGCCGGGCCTATCAGGAGGTGTTTTACTTTCGCAGTTGGGTGGATATGATTGGTGTGCTGACAGACAGTATACATGTACCTGAAATAAACCCAGCCAACCGCGAAACATAGTCAATGCTACAAATTTTATTACACTGCTTGTCTGGAAATCTTTCCGCGAAAAGTACATGATCTTAGCTCAACGGGAATGTTTCAAAAAATTACTTTTATATGTGTAATTATAGGAAAAAGAAAATAAAAACCAATTTAAATAATGCATACAACATTGGCGTGTGTGTTTTTTAACATCGACAATCAATTTCACTTGGTCTTTTGTGATGCAAACGCAGATAAAATATTAAAAAAACAACTTTAAGAGCTTTTTAACTTTTTTACGGCCAGGGATTTGAGCTTAGGAACCATCACTTCGAATATAAAGGAGATCCATATACCTGCCCCACGGAGCTTGGCAATATATGCATGCATTTTCTGGTGCTCAGTGAGGGTAATTTTTAAAATGTGGGCGTATGTTTTATCTACTTACGCTATGAAAAGTACTAAATATAATTTTAGTCACGACAATAGCGTTCAATGAAAATGGAAGAAAACAGCTGCTACTCAAATACGTCATTATTTTGAACCACGTAAAGGGAGGGGAGAATTCGTTAAGATGCTTACCGTTTCGGAAGAGCGGAAGCTTCTGGGTACGTCACAGTCTGAACGGTTGGCACTCTTGGGAAATTCCAGCTGTTGCTGCTTCCTTTGGGGTGGGTACGCCTGGGGCGTAGGTACGTCAGGGGGAAGTAAGCGCATTAGCTTCCCTCTGCCGGCAGAGAATGACGTAGAGGGATGTAAACCTACCCGCAGGAGAGCGAAGGACATCCGAGAAGCAGTCGTCTTTTGAAGTAGGCCCGCGCATTACACGGGAAAACGTTTACAAAACACGCACAAGAGAGAGAATCAAGCGTCTCAGGCTGCGATTCAGGTACCAGGAGTCCAAGATAAAATTATCGTGCTACTGAAAAAAAAAATTAACTTAAAGAAATAGCTTAAGTATTTTGCTAATAACATTCGCAGGCTTTCGTGGGTCATTGTCTGAGGTTTTTCGGCTTGTGAGTTTTTTACCGTGTCAAAAGTGAAGAGTTAACCAACGTTACAGTCAACATTGCAGTCGTCATCTTCAGGGTAGCAGTTTCCTATTCTAGGAGTTAAGGATATAGTTTTATTTCTTAAAGCGGAAGAGATATTTGCGAATTCTTTAATTTGGTCGTGCAAAAACCCACAATCCAAAAGCCTCAAAGTATTTTCTATAAAGATAATGCTCAGAACTTTCTGACTTCAGCTTGGTACAGAAATAGCTTTTTAAAATCCTAGATATGATCCACTAGAATTCAAGTAACTGGACTTACCAAAGTTTTTTCCCCATAATATCTCCACGAAACGAACAATTAACTACTTATAACTAGGAAATTAATCCGGAATAAGTAATTGCGGTACACAGATAAAAATTCTTACTCTTACAAAAGATCCCGTTGGGAACCAGTGGCCAAGAAATGGTTTGTATTACTACAAGAACGATATTGTAACATTGTGCAACACATAGCTATGGTTATTTTTTTGCATACATGAAATACGTTTTTCGAGATTATACTGAGTATTTCTTACGAAAATTGGCGCATAATTTAATATTTTAATTGAGGTGTCATTCAAAAACATATTTGTTAAAACAATGGTAAATATTATCGAATATTCAATAATTTTTAATTATTTTGTTGTATAATGCTTATTCATGTATACAATTAATACTGGAAATATATTTAAGAAACAGTTTACAAATAACTTTATCTTTTGGAGCTCCTGGATAACACAAATCATAAATGCCCGGGCAAGAATCTGAGCCCAGTATTACTGCGAAAACTATTTTGTAGTGATACAGTTGTTTTCATGTAAATTTACCTATTTAGAAAACATATGTTATTTAACATTAATATTTTTGATCCATATACAACAAAGACAATATTGTCAAATTTTAATATATAGTTTGCTTCTAAATAATCACTACTTTTAAATATAAAGTTATTACCATTTAACTATTTCTTCTTTACCGAATAAATACATGAATTGCGACTTGTCGACTCGTTGACATCTCAATAATTGGAGACGATGAGAGAACAGACGAGAATATAACGTAGGCGAAATGCATGATTGGGGAAAACTGATTGCCCCGAGGAAACCCGTTGTCTCACGGCAACGTCCGCCACGTTCACACCTGCAAAAAATCCTGGCGTGATCCCACCGGGTGTCGAACCTGGGTCACCTTTGTAGTGCGAGTAATGCTACCACTGAACCACCGAGGCTTATACAATAGTTACCATATTGTCCTGAATATGAGTCGAAAATTTTCCCCTAAATTTATGATGAAATATGCATCCGAATTATATGCAGGCATTTCAGAAATTGCTTTTAAAAGTTTTTTTTTTTCAGTTATTTCATTTTGGTTCTTCTTATCCATACTGCACATAAATGTTAAAAATGCAAATTTGTCTGCTAATTATTCAAAAAGTATGCTATATATATAAACCTGTATATTTTATCCTGTACGTCGGAATATTACTGAATTATCCAACGGTGCAAAATTCTTTATTTAAATATCACATTTGTAACAACGTACATATTGTTGAGTTGCAACTTGTAAAATAATTTGTTTATAAACTGTATTTGAAGATGTGTGATCATGTGACTAGCAGGTTATTTATAAGCGAGTTATACTTTTCTTTTGATATTTTTGGATCTATACTAATTTTCCCCCCAAATTTTAAACTGAAAAGCAATAGGTTGACTTAAATCCGAGCCGACTTATAATCGGGACAGTACGGTAAATTTTTATAACTAACCAGTTTAATACGTTTTTTCAGTTATAGTTGCAACGGGGAAGATTGATTTAAAACGTCTTTTATTTATGGTTATACCTACGCCATTGCTGGTTTTAAATTGTACGTCATAGAGAAACCTCAAGAACTGACAAAGAGATGAATACACAAACAGACAGAAAACCAGCCAAAATCAGCCGATGCCAGAAGTAAATTGCATTGATAGCACAGATAATTCCGTGCATTTTACTATTGGCATAGCGTCACTTAGCAAACAATACCGCCTAACTGTAAAGTTACTGAAATGTTAGTTAGGCGGTATGGTTAGCTAAGCGGTGAAGACTGATTTTGGCGGCTTGTCTTCTGTGTGTTTGTATGTTCATCTCTTTGGCCGTTCATAGTGCAAGCCAGTAATGGTGTATTTCCGGAAAAAAAATAATTGAAAATCAACCAGTTTAAGTTCCATGAAAATTATTATTTTTTCTTAGGTTTGAGCCAGTGATCGTGCAGGAAATCAAGGAAACAACTTTCATCTTCCGAGATAATGATTTATGGTCGTGAATCCGACTGTCATAGTAGTAATCTGATAAACAACGTATCTCGTCCTATGTCATGTGGTCGTAACCATTTATTCCAATTCACCACGCGCCTGAAACGAAGCAAGTGAAATTAATGATGCTAGAGTTCACGTCACACAGTTTGTTATTAATTTTTATAGGAAGGATATAGATGTATTGTTTTAAACAACCATTTTTTTTTGTTTCAATTGTATATATGTAGTATATATTTTTATAATATAATTCATTTGTACAAATGAATAAAAATAAAGAGTTGATGTTTCTCCCACGTTAACGTTCCCGCAGATCCTGCAAAATCTGCGTCACATTGTTTAAAACTCTGGAAAGTGACATTAAATCGAAAAAAAGGGAAGTAAAACGTTGAATGTTTCTGGATAGCACCTTAAAATACACTTTAGCCTAAATAATTATTTAACCACGCAACATAAGGGTGTATGTTCCATTCCAGGTAATTATCTTATTTTTACGTTTAAAATGATACATACATTTTTGTTAGGACTAACCATAACTGCAAGGGGTGGAAAAAAACAAGGGTTGGAGGACAAAAAGTTCATATCTCCCTTCGTAAGCACACTATCGAATCCGTTCAAATTGTTTGTAATTTTTTTTTTAATTTTTATCTAAAACCTTTGAAACAATTTTTGTAAGACGAACCATTTCTGCAAGGAGTTTGAAATAACAGGGGTAGAATTTAAAAAAAATCTTAATTTCCGTACAAAGTACACACTAAAATACGATCTAATTTATTGTAAAACTGTAAATTAATATCTACAACTTTTGTATGAAAGAATTTTTTATACGTCCATCTATTATTGCAAGGGGTGGAAGAAACAAGGGTTAGAGGAAAAAAATTCATATCTCCCTTCGTAGGCACACCATTGAATCCGTTTAAATTGTCTGCAAATCTTATAATTTTTATCTAAAACAATTTTTGATACAACCAACCAATGTGGATAAAGACGGGTTAACCTAGAAAATAAAGTAATAACTCCCTTAGTAGGCACACCATCAAATCCGTTCAGACTGTTTTTGACTGAAACTATTTTGGATAATAAAAACCATTATTGCAAGGGTTGAAAAAACCTAAAGTTAGAATACGAAAATGAGTAAAACTTCCCTACCATGTGCATTATCGAATCCATTCTTATTTTATTAACTTTCTAAAAATTATCTAAACCAACCAATACTTCAAGGGGTAGAAATAAAAAGGCTTGAAAGTAAAAGTAATAATTTTTAATAGATAAAGAAGGTATTTAATCTGTTAGCATCAAGTGTATGAATTCTAAAGGTTATCTAAAACTTCGGCTAAAACAGTTTTGAAGAAACGAATTAGTACCGTAAAACAGAGGTTGAAATTAAAAAAAAAATCAGAACTTCCTTAGTTTCAAATTAGTTCGAATTTATTTCAAACCATCTTAATACTCTCTTAAACCTTGGTGCAAAGCAATATTTTATACAACCACGCTATTAGTGCAATGTATGAAACATTGTGATAGAAGGTCATTAATATGAAATTCGTTCTAATCTATTCAATGCTGGATGCCTTGAGTTAAAAACATTCATTATATTTTCGTTTTATGGAAAATGAGAAAATGTTTTATCGAAAATTTTGTAATATTGAAGAACATAAAGATGTTTTGTTCGTTAATTTCTTAAAAAGTTCAAAAAGTTTTTTGATTTCGCAGAATATTTCCAGAACAAAATAGTTAGGTACTTCGAAATCTACCTATGTTTGTGGGCTGTGCCGAAAGGGATTTTTTAATTTTTATTTTTAGAAGAGTGAAATTGGCTTAAACGCGGGTGATCAGGATAATTTTTTAGGCACTAAACCACCTGGTACATATTTTTGAAAGCGCCCAAGGGACTTGCATTACACCTTCATTTTGATTTCTCTGCGATATAACGCTATGGTTACCACTCAAATCTCATGATAGCCCGATGAACGGGGAGAAGACTGCGCGACAGTTCAGAGTTTTGCGCTTAGAGGCGACACCGCGCTAGTTGTATCAGTGAGCGTCGCACCTATCATCCCGCCTCACTAACACGAAAACACCTGTGACCAGGCGGGCTCCTTAAATAAAGTAGGTTTTCACGTCGCACGGTAATGAGCAGAGGCTTTGGGCGACGCGACCTTCAAGAACTTTTCAGCCTTAGAATCGTTTGAATGCTCGTACATTCGATTGATGCCGTTACTCGAGCAAGCTCGGCCACCGCCTGCTAGGGCAGCACGACACGTCGGTCGTATCGATGGATCGATATTACTTCAGGATGTTATTTTTTCAACACCTCGATACCGATATGTCGATACGTTGAAGATTCATTACGTCGAGGTCGAGGTGAAAGTTTTTCGAAACCACCACTGGTATTGGAACCTTAATCGACTAGGGAAGATGGCCGACGATTGTTATGTAGTGCAGTCGTACGTATCGACTCGGCGTCTACTCGGCCGGCGGCGACACGTCACCAAGCGGACGCTATTTATAGCGCCATCGACCCGCGGTACCTGCATCTTGGCTGCAGTCTGCGTCGCGGCCGCCGCTGTCAGATCATCGCGGTTGTGAAACAGCTCTTTTGCAAAAATTTCACCTTTAATTTACGTTAATGGTTACATGAATCCAAGAAATTAATCTTTGTATATTAGCAAACTATTCAAAAACTTGTCAAGACTCCTGCAAACACACACTTGTTTCTTCTACGAGTGTTTTTACCCTAAAAATAGAACTCGGAAATTGAAATAAGGTCTTTTTTTTCTACGAAGGCTCAAATATACGCAATTATGAAGAACTTTTCGTTAATTTGCAGTGAATTATTGGTTGAAAAGTCCGTACATATTACTGTTATTTCTAAAAGGGACAAGATACTTCACTTAAAAAAAGACCATATTGTTATGTTTTCGTAAATATGGTTATATGAGCTTGATTAAACATTATATATTTTTAGATTTAAGTGGTTTTATATGATGTATAAGAATTATTATTGTTACATCGTTGCGCAACAGATTGACAATATATTTAGTATGTTTGATAAAAGCAGAAAGGGACCTGCAATGATAGTAATACATAATCTATATAAAACCAAATTTTAAAAATTATTTTGTGAGCAGGAGTTAATGCTAATTTTTTTTTTCTAGAATCTAGTACACGGCTTAATTTTATCGCGCATATTTTACGCGTGTTTTAACGGTTTACATAAATGTCTTTACTGCCTGGGAGCGTCAGTACTGCAAGTGTAAGGTTACTCGTTAAGTGCATCTCTTTTGCACTTAGCTTGATGATTTCGCTTTTAAAAGCATATATAAACAGATACGTTTGAGTTTTCGTCGAATTAATTAATGAACTGAGGCTCGACGTGAGGTAGACCTGTACGGGCGAAGTCATGTGGATGGCGATGTGTCGTAATGTGTTGGAGGGGGGAGGGGCTTTAAGGAGAGCGCTCCGATAGTCTCACGACAACGTCCGCCACGTTTTTTACTTGCGATAAATCTGTTTTCGACCCCGCCGTGTATTATTACACACGGTTCTACATTTTACACTGGGGCCTAACCATTTGTTTGAAAGTCGACGGATAAACCAAGTCCTTTCTGTCTATTAGTGGGCGATAACAACTGTTACTATAACTGATTGTTGCACAGGGGAAAAAAATACTTTCTTTCGGAAAAGAGTCTTTTGGAAATCAGTTGCCAAGAAATAATTTGTAATACTATTGAAATATATTGCAAATTTATACAACACATAGATATGGTTATTTTTGCATGTATGAAATACATTTTTCGAGAAAGTACTGATTATTTATTACAATTTATGCATCAAATAATATTTTAATTTATGTTTCATTCAAGCATAGTTTTTAAACCACGGAAAAGATAATATAATATTCAATAATTAGACTTTAGTTTGGTTTCATTGTGCTTATTAATGTGCGTAGTTAATAATGGAAAGCTATTTAGGCATTCAACTATTGGAGGTACTGGGACAACAAAAAAGCATAAATGCCCGGGAAAGAATTCTAAGCCATTACAACTGCGAACACTATTTTGTAGCGATACAGTTGTTTTAATGCAAATGTACACATTTACGGATTATGTAATTTCACGCGAATATTTCTGTTCAATTTACAAACAAAAAAGTTACGTTGTGGATCGTCGCCTTCTTGTGTTCTGTAGGGTTCCCGGTATAGTCTGTGTCATGTAACGTGTCCAAAATTTCCCCAATGGTGTACGTATCCTTCTATCACTGTTGTCCTGTAAACAGTGTTTGCAAAAAAAAATTCATTTGGTTGTCAGTGTTACGTAAATTTGACATCATGCGTTGATTTGCAAGTGACAGTTTGACAGTTTCAAGTGACAGGTTGGAGAAGTGTCAAATATGAGACAAATTACGTGGCACGGACCATATCCGTGATCTCTACTGTGGCGATGGTCTCAGCACACACATTGTTGGAATTTCTCGGTGTCGAGTCGTATCTCCCCTTACTAAATGGGCACGACCGTTGAGACGTGAAATGTACCTATGCTTGGGGCCGCGATCACTTGCAGATTCATCGGGTGGCAAAGTGGACTATGAGCACATGCGCGTCTGCTTCACGTTGGTGATGAGGTAGAGCACGGTGCACTTGACACGCCTTTGACGGCCCTGAGCCGGTTATAACCAAGGAGAAGAAGTGGTTACAAAATCATATGTAACCCGCCGCGGGGTGTCACCTTGTTATCGACCATTGATAGACTTGATTATGTACGTGAATGTCAAGGCTAGCGTTAACTAAAATATACCCGCGAAAAAATAATTCATTGTAAAAGAGAAGAAGAGAGAAAAAGAGAGGGAGGGAAGGATAGAGGGGGAAAGAGGTGCGGGAGGGAGAGAGAGAAAAAAGGAAACAGAGATGGAGAGAAAAGCAGAGAGGAGAGAGAAAAGGAGTGAAGGACAGAGAGGAGGAGAAAGAGAAGAAGAGAAGGATAGAGAAGGAGAAAAAAGAGAAAAGAAAGCGAGAATAGAGAGTATAAAGAGGAGAGAGGAGAGAGGAGAGAAGTTTAGAGTATATTTGGATAAAAGTGTGATAAAAGAAAGAAGAAAATATAGATGAGAGGTAGGAAGAGAGACGTGAGATAATTGGGAGAATGAGAGGAGGAAGAGGAAGAGAAAAAGGGACGGAAGAAAAAGGGTGAGTGGGAAATAAAGGTAGAGAGGGAGAGGGGAAATAGGGGGAGAGAGAAAGTGAGAGAGAGAGGGTTATAGGGGGAGAGAGAAAGGGAGAGATGCTGCCATCAATACTTCTCTAGATGACAGGAGAGAAAGTGTTTTAAGCATATTTTCTCCCCTGTTTTATGTATACGGGCCGTATTATTACGACATTACACGCATACGTCCATCATTTATCGTCAGGGATAACACGTACGAGATTTCATTTGCAGGACTATGGAAACGCGTGCATATGAAAATCGCTTGAAGACACAGACTTTATCCCCCCCCCCCCTTTTTTTTCTTCGCAATATGGAAAGCCCTGTCTGATAAATGATTTTACTATCGCTATACAAAAAGAATATACATTTAACATTTATTAAATTTTTTGAGAATAAAAAACATTACTGTTATTTATTTACACTAAATTCATTATTCATTTTTTTCTTCTTCACGAAATGAGGAAGTCTTAGGTAAATAATACTAGAGGAAAAATAAACTCTACAATTGCTTATAAATAACAACGTAACATTTTTTAAAGCTGAAATGGTTATATATCTGATAATTATCTAAATGAAAATAGTTCGTAGTTGTTTTAACTATGTATTGATTAGATAACGCGATTAAGGGATTATTCGGGCCTGACAATCCAATGTAAATGCAGTGAAATATCCGAATGTTGTAAACCTCGAGGTATGTCTATTGCATTTCTCGGCCCGCTCTATACCGCCGTGCCTCGCCGCTACCGCTGTGACGTACCGCGCGCGTGATGTGGGAGACCTTGATCTTTCTTCGCGTGATCCAGCTCGCTGGTGGCCAAAAACCCCTCTCCCCTCCCCCTTGGAATTTGCGGGTTGCCAAGGCTTTTGCGTTGGTCCACTTCGTTCACAGGAAATCAGTACACTCGACTGAAAAATAAACTACAATCTGACCAGTTAAGTCAAACACGTTCTTGCGAAGTTTCACTTAGTAAATTAAAAATTTTTCAGATGCTTCAAAGGAAGCTATTATTTTACTGCTGCGTGTACTTATATCCAGGACCATGCATTTTTTTTTGCGGAAATATTTCCAGACCAGCATGTCTACTGTAAGCACAACAGTCACGGCCATCCAGTGCGGAAGAAAACGCGTTCTGAATGGGCCGATCGAACAGGGCAATGGCATCTCTTGAAAACGACCGCCAATCACAAGTAAATAATCGCTAGCGCGTGTATACCTTACTGCGGTATAATGCGTTATGAGTAGAGCCACAGCATTTTCGCGGATTCATTTAGTCGCAAGCTAGAATGCAAACCTCCACACTGTCGCACTGTGTACATGATTGGACCGCAGTTATCTGGACACGCCCCTATACGACCGAGAACCAACGGCGCCCAGCCAGGAGAGAAGTAAGCGAATGAAGTAGTGCCAAATAACAAGGATAAAAATGTTCTCGCTAAGAAATCAACCAATGGGAAAGTAAACATGGGTCGAGCATACCTATAACTTTGAATTCTATCCTGAGGCCAGAGGAATCCGCGAAATTTCCGGGACTCTAGTTATGAGTAGAGACCGGAAAAAGTCGCGGATCCATTCGGCGATATGCTAAAATTCAAATACATACACCTTTTAGATGATTTTTCTATTGGCTTACTGTTAATCTGTACGAATCTCAACCAGTTATAAACTCTCAACCATTTAAGGATCGAATCACAGTCAAAACCAGCTGAGACGACTACAAGTCGGCAGCCAATGAACTTGCGTTATTTGCCCCGAGTGTACAGGGGAATGCGTAGACTATCCTGAAGGCCATCGAAACCGCGAATTTTTCCGGTCCCTAGTTATGAGATATTTTCGCGAATAATAAATATCCCTGCTTATATCGAGAACAATTATTTCATAAAATATGGCGAAAATGAGGGTAGTTTTATTTGTTGGTACTTATAGGACCACAACAAGCTACGTGATTATGCCGCTAGATTTTTAATTGTGTTATTTTGCCCTCCGAAACCTCTACGTCATGAGCAGAGACCTGCAAAATTCTCGTTATTTTCAGACTGGAATCTTCAAAAGTGTGCGTAATCAAGTCGGTGTCATATGTTCATTGGATGCTGCCAATTATCATTTCCGGGTCATACACATGATTTAGTCAGACGTTTGCTGACTCAGATAAAAACAATTCTGTACTTTGAAAAAAGATTCCTTTGGCAACCAGTTGCCAAGAAATAGTATGCAATACTACAAGAAACTTGTAACTTTATACAACACATGGTTATAGTTATTCTTGGGTATATAAAATACGTTTGTCGAGATACACTGAGTACGTCTTACGAAAAATTGCGCATAGTTTCATGTTTTAATTTATGTTTCAGTCAACATAATTTTTTAAACCATGGAAAACATAATCAAATATTTAATAATTTACTTTATTTTGGTTTAATTATGATTATAAATGTGCGCAGTTAATACTGTGGTAGACTCCACAGTCCTCTGCATACTCGGATTAATGTCATTGGCTGTAGACTGGCGAGACGTCTCACTGGGTAGCCTGTGATACGGCAATTCCTTATTTGAGGGTTTCTTATTGACCAGGAGTGCTTCCTAAAAAAATGTCTGCCAATAGCGTAATTAGCTAATAGGTGTATATATATATATATATATATATATATATATATATATATATATATATATATTTGAATTTTATCCTGCCGCGAAATGAATCCAGAAATTTTTCTGGTATCAACTTATACTACTTCAGAGTGTCTCATATAACCCCGTTTGCCAACGACCAGGGACGTTCGAAGTGTATAAATATTTGCATTGTAGACTGTCGCCGTATAAAGTGTATTTGACAGGTCACTTATCAACATTTCTTATTCTTTACTCCACCCCTCCCCTTTACGTTACTTTCTTTGACCAATCCTGGATGTCTTGTGTTCAACTAATCCATTTAATTTTTCCATCGAACTTGGCCCCAGTACTCTGGTCTAGGGAATAGCGTTTTTAATCTAAACAGAACTTGCGCTAAAATGTTTAGCTGTATTTTTTTTAACGGGTTAGTTAAAATTATATATATAAAACTTTCAAAACACTTTTGATGTGGAACATCTTAGCTCACGGTATACGGCATTCGGTGGGAGTAATTTCGTGAATGCGACGTAAGTCAAGAAACGGAAATGTGTTACAACCTCGATGCTGCCATCTGTGGCGGTTGGCGTTAACCATAGTTACCAAGAAGAAAGGGAAACGTTAACTGTGTGATTAATTTTAACAGCATGGGCTGTAGTTTAATAAAATTCCTTGTTGAAATTCAGGCCCAAAGGCCGTAGTTTAGTATTTTTTCAAGACATTTTCGCTCTTAACAAAGCTTTTTTATTATATCGTGTAAAATTTTGTTCTGCAAATAAAATGATTTGATATTAGACGTAAATTATAGCGGCGGGTGCGCAATCTACGCGTGATTCGCGTCAAGAAATGTAGATGAACATACTATTTACGTGTATTTATTATGCTCGGCATTATTTTGAAGAATTATACGTTGAATTTCGTGTCCAAGTTTCGTATTATAAGTGTATTTTCAACACGAGAAACGAGGCTATGATGTTACACATCTCTGGCGGGTACTGAAAGACGAAAGACCCGCTCATATATATATATATATATATATATATATATATATATATATACACATATATATATATATATATATCAGAGGCGCAACAACAGGGGGGGGGGTGGCAAGGGTATTTTGCCCCCCCCCCCCCTTCTGAAACCTTGAAGTGGGGGCAAACGGGGTCAAAGAAAGTGCTGTGTAATCAATTTTTAGATAATAAAACTGCTTAAATAGCACCATTTTCCACCTTAAAATACAAATTTTCCCGGGGGAGGACCCCCGGACCACCCGCTTCAATAGGGGGGATCGATGATT
The DNA here is from genome assembly GCF_032445375.1 of Bacillus rossius redtenbacheri. NCBI lineage: Eukaryota > Metazoa > Arthropoda > Insecta > Phasmatodea > Bacillidae > Bacillus > Bacillus rossius. The sequence continues at coordinate 57,344,785 of NC_086333.1, forward strand.
CTTTATAAAAAGGTATATTGCCCCCCTTTTGGAAATTTAGTTGTTGCGCCCCTGATATATATATATATATATATTTTAACTGAAGTCACGTTTAGTTCCATGTTGTCGGCTGGTATGGAAGCGCGAATGTTGCGGGGGAAGGAGGAAGGCAGGCAGGCCTGCCAAACTCCGTCACGTTTGTGTTTCCGTCGCTCCTGATGGCGACGCCGCCCCGCATTTTCCACCCGGTCGCGATAATTGACCTGCCGCCAAAGTGCCGCGCCGTCTGGCCCCATCTTCGGCTCGCTGGCGGTGACTCGGCGCCATGCAGCACTTACTTGCCTATTTTTACCCCCCCCCCCCCCTTCCACCCTTCTCCCCTGACCAAGCGGTCAATCGCCATTATTCTTCTGTTTGGCCCCTTTGCCGCGCGTGAATAAAAGAAGTCGTTGCCCTCCTTTTTTTTTATTGCCCCCCCTGTCTCTCTTCTCTCCTTCGCAGATATCTCGTTTTCATGGTCACCGCGTCCCCACGAGGATGTTAAAAACTGCTCGGCAGGAGCTGCAGCCCGTACGTGTTTAACAGACGTCCTTCCTCCATCTCTCTCTCTTTCCCCTCCCCGTCCCCTTATCACACTCTCTCTCTTTCCACTCTTTCGCGACGGATCGGACGATTTAATTCTCTCCCGCCACAATGTTCGCCGCTCGAATCCGAATGTTTCCCCCACCGCGGTTCGAATGAAAGGAATATATGGGAAGGCTGCCTGCATAACGCGACACACGGGAACTCTGCCAAAGCGACGGAAATTGTCGACCCCCTCCTCCCTCGCTGCCCTCCTGCTAAAATCAGGGAGAGGGCTAGATCAAAATCCTCATATTTTTTGGACCCGAATTTTCTTAGCGTAGATCAGGGGCGACCAGTTTTAAAATAACGGAGGAAAAATGTATTAAAAAAAATTCAGGGGTATGACCCGTTCCAGGTCATTATTTTATATTTACGTTTAATACTGTTAAACGTGTAGGCGTTTGGAGATGCCGAACTTCAACAACATGAGTGAGTGTGTGTGTGTGTACAAACACCCACCCACACACACATATATGTATAGTAATTATCTGGCAAATCGAATTTTGAACTTTTTTTGTGCAGTATAGATAAAGAGAACCAAATTGAATAAATAATAGATTTTTTTTTTTTTAGTTTAAAGACAATGTTGATGGCTACTAAGTGATATGGTTTTAATTATTTCGGAAGACTTGTTTAATTTTATGTATCCTTTTTAAAATCATAAATATTCTGAGGATTTTAAAAGGTTAGTTAAAATTAAATACTTTTTTACTGAAATAAATAAAATCATATCTCATAGTAGTCAGTGAAAAAGACTTTAAACTTAAAAAGTTTCTGATTTATATTACATTTCATTCTCAGTTTCAGTACTGTACGAAAACTTAAAAAATGCAACTTTGCAAGCCAAAAGTACGCGAAGTAATTATTTTTTTTTGTGAGAATCCAGCCTCTCAAAAAGTCAGCAAGTTGTTCTGTGTATAATGTAAATATAAAATAATCATCTGTAACGGGACATACCCCTGTAACTCAACAAACATCCAGAGCACTCTTTCCAGTTTACTTCTCTTTTTTCCCTGATTCTCCGTTTTTTGTTGTTGAGATAGGACGTAAGTAACAGCCACTCTGCAACACGATGGACGTTATTGATGCGTGATGAGTGGGGCCGCTTCAAGGTCTTTATAAGGAATAAGTCTGAATTCGACCTACAAATACCGTTTGCAGGTTTAGCACAGAAAAAATTTAGTTGACAACATTTATACGACTTATAGTCTAAATTACTTCCCAAAGCTGGTATTCGTCTTTTAAGTTGGAGCTGATTATTTCTTTGATTGCAAATAATATAATATAAAGTATTTAAAATGGAACACTAAGTGTCCGAATAATTTTCAATTGAACTAAGTTATTCAACCACCGCAAAACTCGTCGCTGTCGTTATATTATTTCTTTGAAATAATAAGGTTAACACCCTTATCCATGATTATTTGACGCGTAACAATAATGTCGTTTTTAAAGTGGTTTTAACTTTTGTTATTAATTAGATACTTCATTCAAAAATACCTGCATAGGCGTGTACCTGTATTTTTTTTGTAAATGGAACAGAAATATTCATGTAAAATCACAGATATTTGTAAATTGTTACATTTACTTGAAAACAACTGTGTCACTACAAAATAGTGTTTGGAGAAATAATGGTTTCGGATTCTTACCCGGGCATTTATGCTTTGTGTTGTCCCAGTACCTCCAACAGTTAAAGTTATTTGTAAACCGTTCCCTGAATAGCTTTCCAGTATTAACTGCGTACATTAAAAACCACAACAAAACCAAATAAAGTCAAATTGTTGAATTTTCGATCATTTTTTCCATTGTTTGATAAAACTTATGCTTGAATGAAACATAAAATAAAAAATAAAACCGATGCCCCAATTTTCGTAACAAATATTCAGTATAATCTCGAAAAACGAATTTCATGTATGCATAAATAACCATAGCCATGTGTTCTACAAAGTTACAATATATTTATTGGCATCTGGTTTCCAAAGGAATCTTTTTCTGTTGTGTTTCTGCTGTGTGTTGCAGTTTTTCATTCTTAATTTCTCGATAACTCTGGGGCTAGGAGTCTTAACACACGACGATCATTATTCATTTAATTCAATTTTTATATTGTCCAGACGGCAAGTGTTCCATTTTTCTTTTTTTAAAAACTTTGTTGCTCAGCTCCGACTTCAATACCAGTCTGGGCAAGCCACTTACGTCTTCATGATGAACAAGTAATTCGAAAGTTTCTCGGTCGATCGAAGACCCATCCTTTGGCACACGAAGTTGGCCTGGTATTTAAACACAAGTGCTTAGGGGAAGGGGGAAAAAAAAACAACTAGTTATTCGTGTAAGGTGTTCGCTCTCCAAGTTCGAAGTGTTTCAGGCGCTGCGGATATTCACGCGGAGCTGTTACGCAGTTTTTTTTTTTTTTTGTTTTCCCACGACGCGACACCCTACCCTCCTCTCCCCGGAAGGAAAGAACTCGACGGTGGACGCGAGGCGGAATGATTTACGGGGCCGTGCAAATTGCTCGGCGCGCTTGTGTGTTTGGGAATGACGCGCAAAAGGCCCCCCCCCCCCCTTTCTTCTCGTTACCGTCAGGCTCTCCCCTAGCGAGCACCCTCCGTCGCCGGCGCCCGGGGAACGCGGGTCTCCCCTCCCCCCCCCCCCCGGGGCCCCACCGCCCCGCCCAGGAATGCGGCAGAGGCATCCGGCGGCTCGGAGCCCGCTGGCGTCGCGAAGAGTGCAGCTTCCAGCCCCCGGAACGAACACCCGCCTGAGTGCCGGTGCACAGAACAACGTTTTTCTGTACTTGAACGTAAAAATTCCATTGGAAACAGTGGCCAGAAAAAAATAGTTTGTATAAATGTATTGTAACTCTGTAAAACACATGCTATGGTTATTTTTTAACTACCGCATAATTAGAGATCGGAAAAAATTCGCGAATTCATTTCGCGATAGGCTAAAATACAAATCGTTATACCTCAGTGCTGCCTCTACAATTGGTTCACAACTCACCTGGATGACTCTGGGCCAATGAGAAACACCCAACCAAAGCTTTATCGAATCACAGGCTGCTACGTTGGGACGTCTCACAAGACAGCAGGCAATGAGTGGGTGGCATTTGACCGAGTGTACGTAGAACTATGGAGGTCATTAAACCCGTGAATTTTTCCGGTCCCTACGCATAATTTTATTTTTTAACTGATCTTTGATTCCAGCATCATTTTTTTTTAAAACAACGTAAAAGAGAATTAAAAATTTAATAATTTGTCTTTATCTTGTTTTATTGTGGTCATTAATGTGCGCAGTTAATACTGGAAAGCCATTCACGAAACGGTTTAAAAGTAACTTGAACTATTGGAGGTACTGGGACAACACAAAGCGTTAATACCAGGGTAAGAATCCGAACCCAGAAAAACTGAAAACACTTTTTGTTTGTAGTAATATAGTGGTTTTCATGTAAATTTGGCTTTGTTTGCTAGAGCTTCTAGCGAGGTATCGCCTCTAAGCTTCGTGTAATCGTACAACTATGAGATTTGAGCGGTGAACATAACTTTACATGGCGGAGAAATGAAGATGAAGGTGAAATGAAAGTCCTTTCCGTGCCCAAAAATTATTCTGTAAACACGTTTGTTAGCCATCTTCACTCTAAAAAAAAAAAACAACATAAAAACAAAATATGGACAAATTAACTACTCATCAACTCTCGGTGTATTTTGAAATTTTATAAACAGACCACACCCTGATGTCTTGAGTTGTTTTCAAATCGCGTGTTTTCTTCTGAAGCTCTGCACACCGTATGTGTGCTCAGAGCCGCGTCGGTCACTTCATTTTATCAGGTTTAGTCTGTAAAATTTGTCACGATGGCCCGCTTGCATTTGTTGTAGGGTTCAATATTTTTTTTTCCACTAGATATTTACCTAACGTTATTTTACGAGCTATAAAATTTTCGGGCAAGTGATACTAATTGTGAACACTTAAGATTTTTTCTCGCATCTATTGGATAATATTTGGTACATATCTGTTGAGAACATTTGAGACGATGTTTAAAATGAAAGAAAGCTATCGTAATAAATTTACAGGTAGAATCCATCAAATAATAATGCCAAAAAAAATGAAACAACCCTCATGGCGTGCGAGGCCGAGTTTCATTTGTCATTTTATGTTTTTTTTTCTCGCCATAACTATTATTTAATGATTTTGTCTGTAAAAATTTAACACCGTACCTCACTTGCTTTTTTTTGTTCTGTCACAAATATTGTCAACATATATTTACTAACTGTGAAAGCAGGGGCGCAAATCTGTAGGATTCGCAGGGTGGCACGCGGAATTTCACCGGGCCGGTGGCGGGGGGGGGGGGGGGGGGGGGGGGGGGGGAGAGAGAGAGAGAGAGAGAGACTTAGAGTTTTGCACGTGAGTTTCAACCGTCACAGGTCATCTCTGCAGGATAGGGTGCTTGTATGTGGCTAGCTGCTCATATTTTGGCCTATATGCATGCAATAAGCATTAAACTTTAAAATAGGCAGAAAGTTTTCAGAAAACATAGTTTTGGAGTTTACGTTTGAACACCGTTTCACAGATACAGTTTACACCCTTTACATTATACGTATTAAATAACTATAAGCTAAACAGTAAAACATATGCAAGAGACGTTTGGTGTTAAGACTTACAGAAATAGCCCTTAGGTAATAGTAATGACGAGTAAATGAAAAAATCACCATGGCGTGTGAAACCTAACCTGAAGTGACTCAGGAAAGCGTTGTCCTGATGTAGGAAAATTTCTGAAGGTGTTAAAGAGTCCCACTTGGACCGGAAAACACGCGCAGTTGCTGATTGAAAGAAAAGGGAGCGAGGACTGCAATTTAGTCGCAATGACAAGAATGGGCGCAGGCGGAGGAGGCTCTTGCGATAAAGTTCACTCGTGATAGTTAATTCAGTTAGCGGGAACTTCTTGCTTTATATCGAAGCACTTGGCGAGCTAACTAAATTACTTGGCTACTCTGACACTGACAAATTGAACCAGCGCGCATCGCAGCAGAGGAAAAAAAAAATTTCTTTTTATATCTTAACCAGCTGTGTTAAGTCGTGCGACAAAAAGTAAAACAAGTGTTTCCACGTACATGTTATTAATTTAATGTTTCTCATTTTCACTAAAATATTAAGTATTTTATATTTATTCCTTAGAATATTAATATGTAGTAAAATTGTTAGTTGGGTCATCTTAAAACCAAGGATTTGCTAGTTCATGTTACTATATTAATTTAATTATTATAGATTGCAAACTTTAGGAAGAGAAGTTGAAAATGTTTACTATAATTTCCATGTGAACTAATATGTGTGCATTTTAGGCCTTTCAATTAAACTTTAATTAAAACCATCATATTTGAGTTATCCTGCTGAATGGAGTTTAACCACAGTCACACGCCATTTAGAACTACTAGAAATATATTTAACTCATTAACTGGTTACTTATATTTTGAACATGTTCCGATAGAGTTTATTTCTCATTATAAGTGTTTTTTTAAAATATCGCGATCGATTCAAGTTGTAAACAGTCGATTCCCGCCTAACCTCACGAGCACTTACTTCTCAATCAGGTTAATGTTTTCAAATAAGGCTTCCAAAATATATTCACGTAAATTGATTTGTTGTGCATTGGAACCGTGCTCTTGGTAATTATTTTTTCTTCTACTTTATAATCTGCGTCTGGGCTTCTCGTAATACGTACGGAGCAAGGGCGTATTCAAGGGGATGGGGGATGGGAGATATATCGCATTACGAAATCCTAAGAAATCTATAATTACTACCAAAAATGGTAAGAATTTGAAAGCAAACACAGTGAATAAAATGATTGTATAAACCCCTCCGCCCCCCCCCCCCTTCGAAACCTCTCGAAATTAAACTTATTATATTTTTCATGCGGAGTAATCATTAGTTGTTTAATATTGGCTGTACGACATAGTGCCGTAACTGGTCAGTTTTTTGAATGTAAGATTCTAAGAAAATATGCGAATTATTTTTACCAAAATTCTGTATCTCCAATATGCGCGTACACTTGTGTTACTTTCGCGATTATCGAATAAACCCGTGGAATTCTCGTGACCGAAAAAAATTGCGTTTAGATATAAATAAACTTTTACTTTTCACTAAGGCATCGCCTATGGAACAGAATTAGTTATTAAGTTCGCTAACTTTTCAGGTCTTTAGGGATCGTTAGATCTGACCGTGTACCAATAACAGACCGCAAATATGTGGAATTGAAAAGTAGGTGACTTGATTTTTTGCCTTATCTAATTGTATGTGAAAGGAAATTGGTTTTATCGCTAAAGTTTCCCCCTTAAATTTCGTGTTATTTTCACGTCGTTAATGTTTTTATTCGAGTGAAGAGTTAACTTGTGTTAAGGATACACGTGCCTTTCTTATGTATTGCCGTCATGAGCATCAGTTCACCCGTTCTGCCTTCACCCATGAACGACAGAATTATTTGTTATAGTTCAGCGAAGAAGACTTGCAGAACATTCCTGTGCAGTCGCTTCGCGCATTTCGGCTTCAGAACTCTCGGCGCGAAGCAGGTCGCTCTGAACTCCGCGAATTTTCATTTTAGCAATTTAGCAGTTCACTCTATCTATCGAATCCTTCCTGGGATGAAGCCGTTTCGGGAAATTGCGTTTTCAAGGCTTTTCTCCCTGCTCATTAGGATTCAGAGCAAGTTTTGTACATTCTGCGGAGTAAAAAAAACTTGATGCCATTTACATCCCCTATCTCCCACCCCAACTTGGCTTCGTCGCGTTTATTGGCAAATCTCTGCGCTTTCTCCACTATCTACTACCGTAGTTATGCTTCTGAGCGGACTGGGAGACTACGATATACATCTTTATCCATAAACACTTAGCTTAAGACTTCCGAGATAGTGTAAACGCTATTATTATTTTAGTATCTCTTATTTTATTTTAAATATTCCAACACATTATGGTGGGAGGGATACGAATTGAAAATAAGTCATCTATCTTTCAAACTTGTTTAGATTATAACAAACGCCTAACTTTTAGTTTTCAAAAATTGTCTTTATTAAATTATAGTATGTGACAGCAAAACGCCTGAAGTTTGTAGTGACTGGCTGCTATAAATAGTTTCTCCTGTGAAATCATTGTGTTTAGTAGTTTATCAATTTCTGGGAATCACTCTACCTTTAATATTATAGCATTTAAAAATAAAAAAATATGTTATTTCTGTCTTAATGAACTGTGAAAAATTATTAAAGCATTTAAACACTCGAAACCCATTTTTTTTTTTTCGATTCCTGGTCGTGCATTAGAAGCTGAACGCGCAGGGACCTCCAATATTATAACGACTTCCAACCTCTTGGACACACCCGACTACGCTGTAATTTATTTTAAAATGTAACAGAAAAATTAATGTAAAAAATACAGATGTTTGTAAATTTGTAAATTTACATGAAAACATTTGTATCACTACAAAAAAAAAACGTGTTCGCAATAATACTTGGTTCGGATTATTATCCGGGCATTTATGCTTCGTTTTCTCCCAGTACATCCAACAGTTAAAGGTATTTGTAAACCGTTCCTTAAATAACTTTCCAATGTTAACTGTGCTCATGAATAAGCATGATACAATAAATTAAAGTAAAATGGTTAAATATTCGATTATCTTTTCCATGGTTTCAAAAAAATTGTCCTTGAATGAATTTCGTAAGAAATATTCAGTATTATCTCGAAATACGTGTTTCATACATGCAAAAATTAACCATAGCCATGTATTGTACAAAGTTACAATATCGTTCTTGTAGTATTGCAAACTATTTTTTTGACAACTGGTCTTCAAAGGAATCTTTTGTAATGTCCTGGATGTGGGCACCGAACCGATCACTCCGCGCTAGAGATCACGTCCGCGGAGGACTTTCCTGCGAGCGATACGCAACACTTGTTACAGTACGAATATAAAACGTCCACCTTTAAGGGAACGCCTGGTCAGGTGGTGTATTTATGTTTATGAGGCGGGACGACAAGTGCGATGCTCGCTGGTGCTTCTAGCGCGTTATCGCCTCTAAGCGCAAATATCTGAACTGGCACGCACAAGGCAAAATATGAGATTCGAGCGGTAACCATAACATTTGTTAGTGGATAAATGAAGATAAACGTGTAAAGCAAGTTTCTTGAATGCTTTAAAGAATCTGTACTGGGTGTTGAATGTTTAAAAATTGATAAGAAAAAATCGCGTTTTAGACATTTTCACTCTTCGCGTATTCTCAAATTCTTTTCGTAAACATAAACACTCGGATATCATGAGCATTTTTTTTATGGTTGTTGATTTGGCAGTGCTGAGGGGGTGGAAGGAAGCAGAGAAAAAAGCAGAGTCATTTTCAGTATGTTACGACCGCTCCTCGCTAAAATTTGATTTGAAAAAAGACGTAACTTCGCACGTGCCACACGACTCGTGTAACCGCCTGTTTATCGGGCCTGGGGCTGGCGACTCGGGGCCAGATGTTCGCAAATGGGATTACCACCTCCTATCCCTCCCCTCCTTCCTTCCGGTGCCCTGGAGAGAACTGCTTGTTGCGGTCCAGCTCGTCGCAGATTAGATTCAACCCTTGCCCTCTGCCGCCCTTCTGCACCCTCTCGCAGGAGAGGCTCCCCCTCCCCACCCATCTGGGCTGCACCCCTCCTCCTCGCAATGACCTCCCCCCCCCACACTCAATAACGCGTGCAAAGTGCCATCATGAGAGCCGCCATTGGTAGGAGGCTCTGGCGTCGAAGGTTTTTCCGAGGGCGATTCATGTGGAGAGCGCCCCATCGAGGGAAGATACATTTCAACCGCTAATGGAACACGTGCTGTTTTTCTGCGTACCGCGGACTGTGGGAAGGGAGGAAAAAAAGGTTACGGCTTCATCGCGTCGTTTATTTTTTGATCTGTTCAAATATATGTTCTACCAACCAATACCTCTTCTACTTAACTGTTTTATCTTCCTCGTTTCACATGTTTTTTTTGGAGCCGCACCAGAAGCACACTTAGCGTAAGTACATTATCATCAGTTTAAAAGTTATAAATATGTGTATATACTGTTACGAATGCGAAGACAGATCCGGAATGGATAGCCCAATTAAGGAAATACAGTTTTATTGATAACCTAACAGGTATTAATGCTTTTAGTTAAACTATGGCACTTAAAATATTTGTCCAAAAATTAATCATCTGTTATTAAGTACACTATTTACTCTCCTCTGGAGTTCGGCTCGATAGTGTCTCTCTCTCTCTCTCTACTGGTCTCTACTGCTCGTCTGTGCACCAATACACTGCCTCGCACTATACTCACTTGTCTGTCGCACACAGCTCAGTCCCGATGCGCCAATCTCCGCACACGTGGCCCGTCGCTCTTCTTCAACCTTCTCTCACCAAGGGGTCACTCGCTCTCTTCACTTCACTGTCCTCGCAGGTCAGTCTCTCCGTTTATATACCTGCCAAATACTGTCCTGGAAAGGTTTCTTAGCAAAGTGTCTCGTCATCAGAACCCCCGACTTAACACGCGCAGCTGAGAATAATGGCGTCCTAGTTACGCCACTTTACGCTGACGGGACTCTGCGAACGTGTCGCCGAACCCTCTAGAGACGCATAGAATCTACGGGTCCAATGGAAAAGCTCTGAGGAATAGGAATGGGGTAGCGAGGTGCCACTTTTAATCGGATTAGGCTTTTATCAGAAATTGAGGGATGGCTGTTACCTGCATCGCGCCCCATCCGCAGGCAGGCGTGCGGTTCAGTCTCGTCGATAAGAGTCCTCGTAACACTGCCCCCCTCCTGAAGACTTTTCGTCCCGAAATAGTAACACAACCCTCTTCCGGCGTATTCCCTCAATCGGTTCAAATGTACCACTTACAGTCGTCCCCTCTTTCCTGCCTGGATGCGTTAGACCACATAATTTAGTCGTTTCAACACTTCACAAGGGCCTTCCCACCTCGTTTAGAGTTTAGGTCATTTGCCTTTTTTCGTTGCGGGTTGTACACACACACCAAATCGTCTTCCTGAAATCCAGTCGAGTTAGCCGGTTCATTGCTAATTGAAGGTTTTTTACAAGTCTGGTCGTGGATAAGTACTATATGCTTCTTGAGATGATCGTATGAGTCGGTGATGCTGGTTGGCTCTTGGTGAGGAAGTCCGAACTTAGATGTCACAGGGTAGCCTCAACTCTCCCCGAACTACCTTCAGTTTAAAGACGTAAACAGTGCGAGGAACGCCTGGTTAATTCCACATTTCTGGAGTTATGCGACCCGCGCGACACGGTTCACCCGATCCAAGACACCGCACCACGCCGCCGGAAGAAACAAACACAAGACTCCGTCGCCGTCAAGCTGCCCGACGTCACCAAGCTGAACTAAGCATGGGTATGCATAAGCCTAGTTTTAAGTCAGTTTTTTAAGATAGTCGCCGAACGGCACGTTACGGGGTGTGAACGCACGGCTTACGTAAGTACGCAATGGTACGTAAGTAAGGGCGGTACTCGTGTTCCTACGGGTGAGTGATGGTCGTTTTCGACGCCACTGAGAAGGAGGTGATTGGGCTAAGTGGTCAAGAAGAAGTTGGTGGAGGGGTGGCTGCGGTGACAAACAGAAATTACCTGACTTAAGACTTGAACCGATGTGGCCGTATCACCGGTGAAGACGAACGAGCCGCCCGATCCATCATATTGCCATCCGGGGCAGTAAGCGTGGGCGAGGCCAGAAACCGAAGTTTCCATAACTCGCTGAGTGCACAGTAATTCAGGTGCACGCCACAACGGTGAAGAATCATTTGAATCTACGGCGGGGGGGGGGGGGGGGGGGTGCGTGTCTTGTGGGATAGGTTTTGGCACACGGGCCTGTGTGTGCGCTGGTAGGTTGTGTAATGCTATAGAAGTTGCGTGTACCTAATTCGGCGGGGGAATGGAGCTCCCCACCTTTTAGATCGGCTAACTGGCGTGATGTAGGGTCGACGAGCGAGCGAACGAGCAACGACCGGTCGTGGAACTCGTAGTGACGGGGGACCGCGAGTTACAAGAGAACACTGCAGTCGCCGTGTCGTGGGAGGCGCAGCCAAGCCAAGTCGAGGGTGCCAGTTAGCTCCTAGTGGTGAGCAGGGGAGCTTCATCTCGGACAACAGCAAGACGGCGACAGGACCGCGCCGGCCAGCAGCCCCGAGCGAGCTGCTCGAGCCCCAGAGGTCGTCGCTAGCGGAGCAGCTGCCAGCGAGAGTCTTTCCCCGCTTCGAGGGCCCCGGCATAACCCAGAAGAGAATTATCACGGTAGTTAACAGAGAGAACATTGCGTGTGGATAACAAGTCTCAGCGTTAGATTCTGTGTTGATATTCAGACTTCGACATTGAGCTGGAGTTATAATTTTAACATCATGTTTCGTTATCGGCTCCTACAAATTTACGGTAAATTTATGAAAACGAAATGTTCCTGGTAATGTTTAAATGTAAAATATTATATCTGCGCTTTGATTATATTTTTGGTGTTGAAGGGATTGCTTTTAGGGGTATTTTTTTTTTTAGCTTGTTTAGTGAATAATTAATATGTTTTGCCTTAAATTCATGTTTTTTTGGGGAGGGGGGGGGGAGGAATTCGCAAGTAAAGGTTCAAATTAAATTGTTTGTGTGTTTGGGAAAGCGAGTGTGAAAAATCTTAAAGTTTGTTATATCAGCGCCTGGAAGCTTTTATGAATCATATTTGTTAAAATTCAATGTTTTTTTTAATTAAGACGTACGTGTGTATCAGGCTCGGAAGACTCAGTGTACAGCTCTAGTATGGTTTCGAAGTCACCTGCTAACACCCACACAGATCCTAATTCATTGATAAGGGCCGTTCACATAATTGTTATATGATTTTCCGAGGTGTTGTTGTGGCAAATAAAATGTCATGTGCATTCAGCTCTCTCGCAAAATCATTTACTTTCTACCACCCAACATACTAAACTCAGTGCATTGCATTTAACTCCGTTTTTTCTATCAGAGTTGGTTAATAAAATAGAACTATGTTACTTTTTGAAGTTGAATAATTATAAAATATTTTTATAACCTGAGTGATTAAAAATTATATATAAATATAATTATAAAAAAAATATTTTTACATTATCTTTATTTACATTCAATGAGTCGATACTTAGGCTGCTAGCAGAGTCAGGTAAGAAAGTACAAGCAAAACTTTGCAGATTAATCATATGGAGAAATATTCTACTTTGCCTCAAGTCACGACTGTAAAAGCCGACCTCAACCTCACTACCTCCTCCCCCGTCTCCTTTTACACTTCCTACATTGAAATTAGGTCCATTCCGTTTCCAAACTTCGCAGCTAAGAGAGTTTAAGCTACCATTTCTAGAAGTTACATCAGCTTGTTACTGATGCGTTTCCAGTGATGAAGTAACCTGGCAATGGTAATACTCTTTACGGTCGTGCAAATGTTAATTTTCAAGTTCACTGTTTCGTTTGTGTATAATAACTGATAAAGGGAACGTACATAGTTGCGAACTTCTCGCGCTTTTAACCTTTACTTAAATAATCCGCTTCTTGGCTGTATCTTGTACGTAGTTATGCGCATTTAATGTTTTCTATAGTTGGATGTTTTCAGTTGATGTTTATTGTAATTGAATAAGTAAGCAGTGTGTCTGCTTTTCCTTTTCCCTTCCCTTCTGTGAATAAATGCAAGAATGAAGTTTATTTTGGTCGTAAGTTAAATAGCGTATCCTACATCTAATAGTGTACCCTTAGTAGTTTTGACATATCTTGTTGTGAACCTTACTTTGTGTGAAAACAAAGACTGTGGACATTGATATGAATATATTTATACTAGCATATACTTTCGCAGATATATACTATTATATTTGCCCCTCATTTTATAAGTGAAAATAAAATTAATTACTATAATTTTTAACCATATTTTCTGAATTTTTTTCTTAATGTTATATTTTAGTTGGAAAATTATAAATAAAACATTAACTGGTTATTTAGCGTTCCAATTTTGTGGCATGAAAAAATGATTTCATATTTCATATATTATTTTGTAGTAGTTAATTCCTTATTGACAATCTTAATTAGAGTTTGTACTTTGATACATTTAATATAACGTGAACATAACATTGTTCTCAAGAAAATTATACACTACACTCACTATTCAACTAAGCCTTTAAGACATTGGAAAGCCAGTTGAATACCATGATAAAGATGTATAATCAATTCTTGGGCACAGTGTAAGAACAAGAGTATTAAAATTTATAAATTTTATATCATTCAAAATATTTCAGATTATAATTAAATTAATGATATTTTCAATTTAGTTTATGCCTTGATGAAACTAGTGGTATGTGCATGGAGTCATAAAAACAGAAACTCTGGTTTAGCTGTAATGCGTATAAGGCCGAATAGAATTCTGATCATTCTATAAAATATTTTAATGTCCAGCTAAGATTACAAAAGTTAAAAATAAAATACTATAAATAATCAGGCCATAGTATTTTATAACTTTATAGCTTGTGCGTGCAGTCTATATGTAAGAGTAAGTTTGAACTACGTAAATTTTGTAGAAAAGCTGGCTAATCAGTTAAATAAGTCATAAAAAAAGCCATGGGAATGTCTTTAATTCACTGATTTCAAACATTTAGAACACGGCTTAAATGCAAAATACCCAGAGGATATTTATTTCTAACAAATCACTTTCATTTCATGCTACAGAGAATCCATCTAAAATCAGACGAAAGCAGTTTATACTACAATAAACTACCAAATAATTGTCAAAATTAAAAAAAAGCACCTTAGGCACAGCCTACAGTTGAACGTAGATTTTGAAAGGAAATTTCGGGACATTCTAGATACCTCCGGAAAATTTTGAGAACTTAATTTACAAAAGGTTTATTAAGAAGCAAGCAAGCAGCAGCGTTTATGTACTGACTGCCATCACAGGAATATAACCACACTTCTAGTTTGTTAGAACAATATTTTACGAGATATTTGATGGTTCTGTGCGAACCCCTCTTTTAGTTGTCAGCTACCAGTTTATGTTCTTGTAGGGTGCATTTTTTAAAATTTATGTATAACAAATGTTGAATTAATCTTCTTCATCTGGTGCAAAATCTTGCTCACCGCAAAATGACTTAGCAACACAACCATTTATTTCTAACTATTGACGTCAAGGATATTTTTAAAAAGGAAAGAAAGCATTTAAAATCCTCCTCCCCCTCTTTTAAGACATTGTTTTACTGAAGTTACGACACCGTGCGTCAGAATGTTGTGCGAATGCAGCAAAGTTGGGCACGACACTGCCTCCAGTAGAAATGTAAGTGGGAATATTTTGTGGAAAAATATTAACAACATATTTTTCCGGAATGTTTTCCATTTTTTCTGTTGCCTATATATATATTTACATAATTTTAGATAGGTTTATTGAAGTTATACATTAATTTATTTTTTGCAGATTAGTATGTACTGTTTGAACGACAATGTTTTGATCCTATCAGTTGGTAGAGAGCATGGGTCCTACCCAAATCTCAAATGTTAAGTGAGTCATTAGTTGGTAAAGAAAATAAAACGTATGTTTTATTCAGTTCTGTTTGTATAAAATCGTTTTGATATATATTTGTTTGCTTCTGTGAAGCCATAACTCGTTGGTAAATTTGAAGTTTTTTGCAGAAAATTTTCCCGATAATCACCTAAAATATTTTTACAAAAATACTTTTCCAGAAAACTAACTTTTCTGGTCTCCACTATAACGCGTAAATGGCTGGTGGGGCGAGAGCTCACAGAAGTTATTTATAACAGCGGTGTTTATAAAATTCTCGTAAGCACGAAGGAAAAGTTTGTTTACACTGCTGCATACTGAGCGCGGGACAAAAAAAATTGTAACTTTTGACTGAAAATAAACTGCGATTCTGTTCTAAAAGGTTGAAATAGTTTTAGTAGAGTGTCACTGATTTTCAGTGCTTTCCTCATTTTCGTGTAAATCCGTTTTTCGGATCGCAGTGGTTGGACAAGGAAATTCACCATCTTTGATACATCTAGTTATAACCTGTGTCATGTAACTTGTCAAAACTTTGATGGTTCCCAAAAGCATTACGAGTGACTATCGCATCCTTCTGCTCTCTTTTTTTTTATGTCAACGGTGTTCGTAAATTGATCATGCGTTACTTTGCAAGTGACATTTAAAAAAAAAAGCACCATTGAGACTGTCAAGTCTGAGACAACGAACTTGACAAAGACTTTAATCTCGTCTTTGGGCGGGTGGTTCAACTCTAACCCGCCATAGCAATTAGGTTCAACAAGTTAAAAAAAAATCTCCAATTAGAGAATCGTGGCAATTTGCGCTGGAGTTGATCCGACCGACGTGACAGGGCGGTCGTAATTGTTTTCCTGGAAGACTTGTTTCCATTGATTGAGGCGGCGGAATGGACGGCGTGGAGACCTTGAGAAACAAAGGAAGACCTCGAAGACTTAGCCACTCTTCCCTCCGTCGGTGATCGGATAACACTGGTCTCCCATTGATCCGTCCGCCAATCACGCGACCTCAAGCCAATCACAAGGCCCGAAAATTACCATCCGTCCGTCCGTCCGTCAAAAACTTCCCAAGGTTTTAACTTGCGAAGGACGGATGAATTACAACCTCCAAACTGTTAACAAGGTACTGCCGGAAACATTTACTTACTATTAAGAAGTTTTGAGGTTTATTTATTTGTTTAGCTGCTTCCAGTAAGAATTTTAACTTACGTTTGAACGCATTTTAATGTTTGATGTTTGATAAAAAAATTGACCGAGACATAGATGTGTAATGAATCACGTATGCTAAAAAAAAATCAATTAATATTAAAGTTAAAAAAAATGGGTTCAATTATTTATAAGTGCTTAACGTTCACGATCGTCAGTTTAATATAACTATAAAAGAAAAAATTTCACCACTGCTTAATTAAGCCTTATATTATAGTCTGTTGGCAGCATCGGGACGGAAAAATACTTGACGGACGAGCGTATCATTGTGAATAGCTCAGCTCGTTGACGGACGGATGGCCTTCGGGTGGGAGACGGATGCGACGGATCGTTTGAGAGTCCACATTTAAGCTGGGTGCACAATTGAAAAAAAGATAACAGTAACAGTATGTCCTATGCATGAGAGGGAGTTCGTGTACATAGAAGGGAAATTAATATATTTTATTTATGTTACGGAAGCATGGCGCAACAGCCTATGAGAGTAGAGTAGGATGCAATTTTGGCGGGACTAGAGAACAGTTTATAATAATCAATAAAACTGTGGAAAGAAATTGTCGAGATACTACAATGCTCAGGAGTTTGCATTTCCTGCTTTAAACAATAATAATTATTGCTATTACGTGTAAAAAGGTCCCTACCAAAAAAATGTTTCGTGGGTAGATTGGTAAACTACAAATATTACATGACCTAAATTATTTTACACGTGAAAACCTGTTTTCACAAGTATTAACTGACAAAAAAGATATACCTCGACATCTATCGTGTGATAATCTTTTGGTAGTAATATCATATTTACCAACATGTATATCGTGAAATTTTCATTGGCCGAAATTAACAGGAAGATTTAAATTGTAACCATATTTCGCACAGTTCGTGTGCGCTTGGCCTACTTTGCACTCGCTTATGTTGTAGTTGTTTTTTTAACTGCTAACCCAGCTCAAGTCGTCCCGGACGGGTTGTAAACGCGCTACCCGGAGGCGAGTCTTGCTTGAACAATGGCTACGTTTGCGCTAGCCTCGCAACACGACTACGCACGCACGTACGTGCTGCCGGGAACAACATACCTCTCCACTCTCCCCCAAATCCCCCCGGCAACCAACCTAACTCTTCTTGGATCCTAGGCGCCCTGGAGTGGGAGAGTGGAAGAGGCGCATTCGTGTTTTAATTAACTTCCCCCCCTCCCGTCCCGAAAACACGTGGCGCGGCGGCGACAGCGCGCCGTGGGCCCGTCCTGTCCTAGCGACTCCGAGCTCCGCGTCATGAAGCTTAATTTTCTGTTATCGTCGCGCTTATTAAGAATGTCCATTTTTGACGTGACAACGTCTAATAAATCGATGAACGCCGGCTGCACGAACGAAAAAGTGTCCCGTTACACACATTGTCCCGTTACGCTCATTGTACGCTTGCGCCGCATCTATCTCTCTTCCACTCGATTGGAACAACTATCGATTTGACTATTTCGAGGCACATTAAAGTTGAAACACTCCCATTCGTTTCCTACTTTTCCTATCATCGTCCTATCCTTAACAGAATAACACAGATTGGAAGAAGTTAAATAGCAAACATGTATAAAAGTTATAGTTAAAATAAGCTCTTCGTTAAAGTTATAAACATATTTGAATTAATGAGTGCAAATAAAAGTAAATTTATCAATTAAATTGTAGATTTCATTTCACTCCTTTGTATCCATACAAAATAGTGATAATTCAATAAAAATGATTCAGTTTTATTCATAAAAGTGTGCAATCATTTCATCGTCTTGTTATGACGTCACGTTAAACTATCGTCCGTAAACCGACTTTACAGACAACCAATTTTTTTTCTTTCTCAGTATTTCGTATATTTTTTTCCCATACCATAACACATTAAAAAAATTGTCTGCCGTATGTTTAATTATTTTGCCAATAAGCTTCACGCATTCGTTATATATATTTTTTAATTTCATATATAATTTAAAAAAAATTTGTAGTCTCTCATGTACGATAAACTTAAGTAGAACAGTAGATAACAAAAAACTAATTTAAGTGAAAATGCAAATTATATCGTACAATCATATTCCATTCTAGTTTGTATTGTGTGATAATGTTGTGATTGCGGAAACAATCTCCGAGCGGTAACATTTTAAAACTTGTGAACTCAGACATAAACATTGAAGTATTTATGAACTGACATTGTTGTAAACTTTAAACTGTTTGGGTGTTCACACACACAAATAAACACAAACACACACACGCGCATATATATAAACACTTGAAACTAACTCATGGTGATACATACAAACATACATATATTAAATTTTTTCGAAATGTTTACTTTACCAGTTATTGAAAGCTATTTCATATTTTACAAAAAAAATTACCAATCTCCATTGCAATAGGCGTAATTAATTAAGTTTCCTTAAAGTTGTCCGTTATTAAATGCTCTTACTTCAGCAGGATTTGAGGATACTTAGAAGTTGTATGTACCTATAAAGGCGTGAATAATGCTTGTAAGTAAACAATAAGACTGCGAATCAGAGGTGATTACGATGTGGATGAGAAAACAAAATCTTCGATGAACCACTTTAATCGTATGTCTGAAAAGTCTTTAAGATTTTGAAGTTTCTGAATCATTAATTTAAATAGACAGATTTAATCTATGAAAATTACAATTATATATAGGATTCCTATATATTCCTTTATTGTAGAAGACTTGGTTTTGAACCTAATTACGGCCTTACTCATTTCCATGTTCTATGGTTTACAGTTTCTAATTTGTATCTTTGTGCTTGTTACTTTTTCTAAGTATCTCCACAACGAAGGATAACGCCAAACTTTACAAATTTCGTATTTACAATTTAGGTGTCAAATTTGTAGTATCGCTGTAATAAAGTTGATTTTCTATTTAGGGTCGGTCTCAAACGACAAGCTGATTATTTAGTTTTGTGTTATCAATAGAGTTTCATTTAAATTAATGCCGCTAGCTCTCTTGCATCTGTTGCGTGGTGAAACATTTGATACCTGAATATTAATAAAATTTATTTTTCAGCTGTAAATGTTCACGCATTTGATTGTAAATTTAAACACCTCCGTGACTTTTCACCTCTATTAGATATTAATTTAATACTTATTTAATATTTACTGAACATATTTGAGACGAAACATAAATTGCAAGAGATTTATCGTGATAAATGTAGAGGATTAGGCTTCAAAAATTAGCAATGAAAATTAAATGAAATAACATGGCGTGTGCAATCAAGCCTTAAATAGTTGTCGGCATCCAAGATTCTAGCTTGCTCTGCAGACGCAAGTTCGGAAGGTAGTTTCTTTGCGTAACACAACATACATATAAAACTTCAGTGTTGCGTGTAGAAATGTTAGTTTTCTGGAAAAGTATTTTTGGGAAAATTTGGCCGTAATTTACTGAAATATTTCCCGCAAAACCGGGACATTCCAACAAGTTGTACTTTCATAGAAACACACAATTTTTAAAAAATAAGAAATGTGTACCAACATTATATATATATATATATATATATATATATATATATATATATATATAGAGAGAGAGAGAGAGAGAGAGAGAGTTATTCATCACCACCTAATGGCTCACTTGTTCGGTAAGATCCATGATACCCTCTAGCAACTGAGTAGGAACAAAAATGTTTGTTTTAAACAGTACTTACCAACTGCAGGAAATAAATTATCGTGTAACATAGTATATTAAACTATAGTTAATCATGATGGTAATGAATAAAAAAAAATTTCTAAAAAAAAATATGTGCTAGAAAATTTTCAACACGAAGTTCTTCCTAAAGAAAATTTCCTAAGCACGTCTCTAGTTGCGTGAACGCACGTATTCCAGGCGGTAACAAGACAATGGTGTCCGCTTGTATGCTGCCGTATCCACAATCCGAAACCCGCTATGTTAGACCGGTTGCAAGTCTCATTTTACCGCAGCCTTGAAGGCAGAACTTTATTTCTTCATTTCAGTTATTTAATTTTGTGAATCTAACGTTAATGAATAGCCGCAACCTGAATATCCTTGTATTATTTAGTTTTATGCCAAATCTCTAAATAGTATAAAACAAAGATGCTATCTGAGTCTTTTTGTTTGTTCTCTTACTTCTTCTAAACTACACAATTGATTTTATTGCGGTTTTCATTATCATTAAGAGAATTTCTTCCAGAAAGTTAATGTCTTGATGTTTTGCAATCATGTATAAAGACGCTTTTAAGGCTCTTACTTGGCTTATACTGAATTATATAGGACTGATACATTAATTTTATGTACTGCAGAATTGTGGGTCTTAAAAAGGCCTAGTGAAAGTTCCGCGACAGTCTATCCTCTAAGGATGACACACAGTGCCATTATTATCTTTAATAATTGGTTTAAAAATAATGAGTCATTAAAAAAACTTTTTGACAAACTATAGATTCCTTATCGAACTAAGTATATTAGTTACCTTAGGCATTTAATTTGGATCAGTATTGACTTATAACCATATCAATTAAACGAATCCCTTAGAAAAAATTACATATTAAAAAATTACTCACCAAAAAACTATTTTTGATCCCGCGGATTTCATTATTACCAACGGGTCTACAGTTTCAATTTAAACTTCAATTCGCATTAAAACTGTGATGAAAATAAAGCGCAGGGTCAAACATTCAATGTTGCGGGAATAGATTAGAGCGCTGAGTGTTTTATCACATTAACAGCTATATTTAGCCCTTTCGCGTGTGAGTTCTAAACACAATCTATTTGTGTTGTCTCATGAGAAAAATAGCTGTCAACATTGTTTTCAATGAATTCTTTAGTGTATATAATTTTTGAAATCACCTGACATGATAACTTGATACTTATAAGTACTTACTTATTAAATCTAAATGAGGCCACATTAGTATATCGCATTCGTGCGAAGGTAAGGCGGGTCGCTAGTATATTATGAACGTCTTAATTTTCTAAGTATAGCTAAGAAATATATATATATATATATATATATATATATATATATATATATATATATATATGTGTGCAATTGATGAATAAAACACAATTAATGAGTACTTCAAAGTATAATTATATTCACGAAAGAGGAGAAAAATTGATTAATAATTACGTTGAACAATTAATTACAGAAGAGGAAATTTTCGTCGTGTGAAAGGATCTCTTACGTAACATAATTAGTACGGCGATAATTAATCAGCTTCCTGCCAAGGTCCACATTTCACATCGAGTGATTAATTTTTTTGTCCGTTGGATGCAGGTGCAATTTCCCTTTGAAAATATTAAAATTTTCGTGCACTTTCCAAGTAAATTTAACGGTGAAAATAGTGTCTGAGAGACGGTCAATCTATAGCGATTTCGTAAACTTTAAAACAGGTTTCGTTATGCTTTTTAATACACCGACAACGAAGGTCCGCTTTCGAGAGGTTGTGTGTGATTTCGAGTGGGATTGTAACATATAAAACCACACGTGTGGAACTGGTTAACTGCTGGTAAATGAAGAAATAGAGTAACCAGTTTCGCTGTATTATAATGTTACAATCTCGAGCACAGATTAAGGAAGCTCACGAGCCAGTGAAGCAATGGTGCTTTTAAGGGCGACACTGGCTGCCGCATCAGGCGCCTCACAGCCTTTACGCACCAGGCACCGAATAGCGCGCAGACTTCGCTTCGGTGACGCGTCTCTGTGCGACTCAAAACGGTGACCACACTATGTTATGGGATATTAAATATTAGGTCGTCCTGTACGCGACTATCCTACTTACAGTAGATGTGCCAAATTTTTCCTACCTAAAAATGTTGCGTTTACATCCGTAGATCTGAACGCCGTTCGGCGCCATCTTGATTTTTTCCTTTTTTTCCATCATCACTTTTATTTAAGGGCTATTTATAAAATATATTAACTCGATACCTCTCTTTCATTTGTTGTTCTACCACAAATATTTTCAACTGATTTTTACTTGTAATATCGTGGGTGTATAAAGAAGCGCAAATCTTGGTAATATTTCTAAAGATTTCTGCGTTCAATTTTGAGTCCAAGCTTTGTATTATAAGCTTGTTTGCAACATGAAAACACATGAATTTGCTCGTTACCGAGTTTAGATGTTTACACATCACTAGCGAGTACTGAAATACCAGCTCACAATTTTTCTTCTTTTTTTTTTCCCTCGCGAAAACACAGCATTATCATATGGAGATCACTGCATCTGGAAACGGGGCGTCGAACAAGCTCGTTTCGAATACCTGAATGCACGAGCGGAGTTCCGAGTGTGTTCGTACGTTGTGTGGTCAAAAAAAAAAAAAGAAATGCTGTCGAGTTGGGCTTCGCGAGTGTATGGATGGCCGGGGGTCGTTACCACAACGCCGAAATAACAACTGAATGAATTTGTGTGTGTTTCTTAAATGTACCTTAACGCCGAAATACTACAACCAAACTTAACCTTACCTAACCTAGCGTAATATACCCTATTCGAACTTAACCTAGCCTATCCTAGCCTAGCCTAGCCTAACCTAACCTAGCCTAACCTAACCTAGTCTAACCTAACCTAGTCTAACCTAACCTAACCTTTGTGGCAGTCCTGCAATGACATTTTTCGGCGTTAGTGTATTTCGGCGTTAGTGTATTTCGGCGTTGTGGTATTTCGGCGTTGTGGTGCGTCCCCGATGGCCGGCTTCACTGCAGACGTACCAACTCAGGGGCACGTGCATGATTGCGATCTAGCCGCGGAATGGAGCATCAAGCACGTAGCGCTCCGCGAGAGATGGCGTCGTCGTGTGGATCGAGAGTACCTTGCATTCCAAACGTGTTTTGCGAGCACGCAATTTCCCGTACCTCGCTAGCCCGAGCAGGCAATAGCCATCATTCCTCCTCACTCCGTGAAAATTTGTTTCACGAGTGTTTAGTTTATTTGGCTGGCTGGAGGAGGAGTTTGCGAGCGCCGCATTCCCCCTTTTTTTTTTTTTTTAAATCCTGCATGACCCAGAGTTACACGCCTACTACCTTCTTCACGTGTGTCGAGAGTCTAGCGAACCTTGCCCTATAGCACGCAGCGTTTGACCCAGGGAGGTCAGAATACAAGTTCTAAGTTAGTGCTATCTGTCTTTCCTAACTGGACAGCATATTTTTTTTTTTTCGGGTTACAGAGAATTTTAATGCTGATCCCTTGCAGGTGTTTTACTAACGTCTTTGTTCAACAACAATTTATACGTAGAGACCGGAAAAATTCACGGGTTCAGTGACCTCCAGGATATACTCCAATATCCTCTGCACACTCGGGTAAATGCCAACTGTTCATTGGCTGCTGACTTGTGAGTTGTCTCGACCGGTTGGCCTGTGATTCGACATTTCTATGAGTGATGGGTCTCTAATTGGCCCTCGGTCCTCCAGATTAACAGTGAACCAATGGCAGAAGCAGCACTAAGGTATAATTATTTGAATTTTAGCATAACACGAAATGAACACGCGAATTTTTCAGGTCTCTATTTATACGTGATGTCATTTGTACGAGTACCAAAATCTAGTATTTTATTTTATACTACTACTACTACGGTTTGTTTTGCACACCAGAGTAACTTACAACCAAGGGGGTGGCCACGTCTACATCATTACAAGGTGTTAGAAGACGGTTAATTTATTTCTTCAGTTAATTGTTGCGCCATATTGGTTAGACGCCCATTAAATTAGCTGAAGTAGGGTGTTTGCATTGTAAAAAACGTTTAAATGAAATGACCGTTTTTAATGACGCGACGGAGTTTCTAAATCAGATTTATTAACCATTAATCGACGTTATCAAGCACCATTTCCGCAGTGTTTTGGGTGGAACACTATGGCGATGGCATAGTTAAAAATGTTTTAATGGTAATTTCGTGAATGCGACGGATTTCAAGGAACGGAAATGTGTAACCACGGTACTGCCATCTGTGACGGATAGCGCGAACCAAAGTTCACAAATACAAATGAAAACTTTGTAGTATTAATTGTTTAATGAATTAAAAAAATGGCAGTATTTAAATAAAATTCCTTGTCAAAAATCAGATCCAAAGCCGGGGTTTAGTATTTTTTCATGTCTTTTACACTTTTATCGGAGCCGTTTAGTTATTAGGTTTAAAATTTCGGTCTGAAAATCGAATGATCCAGTAGTCCACGTAGCTGCTCCGGCAGCAAATTCTATCGTAGGGTGCGGAAACTACGTAAGATTCGCGTCCAGAAATGTAGTTGAAAACACTGTTTAGCATATTTATCACGCTCGGCATTATTTTTAAAGAATTCTACGTTAAATTTAATATCATAAATTCGTACTATAGGTGTATTTACAGCATGAAAACCCTAGTTTTCTCGTTACCAAGGTCTCTGACGAAAACTGAAAGACTCGTTCACGTGTTTTTTTTTTACTGCCATGTAGAAGTTAATTAACACATATTTTGAATATCAATGCACTGTTTGCTCATATTTTGATATCCATGTTAAACCCTGCCTAACGAACGATAATCCGAAAAAAAAAACTGACTTATCCGTCACGAAAGTACCAAATCTTTGATGTATTTGAAATTCCGAAGAATTATTCGTTTATTTAGATAAATCATTCGTTAATAAGTACGTGAATTAGTTTAATTTATAACATTATACATCAAACACTTGTATCTATATATGGAAATATAAATGAACCTTGAAACATGTATCTTTCACTCTTGAAATTTTTTTTTTTCGTGAGTAAGCCGTTGAATTAGGCACTCAAAACATTTCTACAAAACAGCTTGTGTGCGCGCTCTTTATCCACTGCGAAAGCGACGACGGGAACTGACAGCAGCGAAACAAATGAAGCGAAGAGCTCTCTCGTCAGAAACTTCCGGTGCTGGAAGAACAAGGCTTAGGAGAACAGCTTCACAGAACATGTTACAGATACCGCTCTTGAGTTTGCCTCAAAGTAAAAGAAACCAAGAGAATGAAACAGCAACATCGCAATGCACGCTAATAAAATTTCTAGAGGTAGAAAATCACTGAAGGAAACGACTATTTTCATTATTTCGAGCGCAATACAGTGTATATATATATATATATATATATATATATATATATATACTTTTAACCTTATTGTTTGTTTCCAGCAGTTTGCACTATATATGTGTTTTATCATTTTCCAAAATTACTTGGCTCTTGAAGTTAAATATATCTCAGTATACACGTAAACGAAAGATAATAACTTGACATGCATAATCCGAATATAAACAAATAGACTTACATACATTGCAAACTTTTAAAATTCCAAACTTTTAATGGTTATGTAATGAATGGAAGTTTAGAAAGGTTTGACATTTTGTTGCTTGTATTTCATTCTTTGCTTCATAGTGTTTTAAATATCACATAATTTTAAACAATGTTTCCATATAAGAACTGTAACGATATTTGCGCGATTGAAGCCGAGGTTGGTATGCTAGTTCAGCAATATAAAATGCTTCTAATAACGCCTTCAGAACAAATTTGAAATAAGTATTCTTTAAAAATTTAGAAAGTGACTATGACTGAGAAAATAAATCTATGATTTTTGTCGTGCTAAAATAACAAAATTCTACAAAAAATATTTTACAGTTGAGACAATTCGTTCTAACACCCTAGAAATATGTTGTTTTATTTTGTTTAATGTGGCGAGAATGAAGTGGTCAGCTTCTCTTCTCAGACTGACATTTAATACCTTTTTTGTAAGTCTTCCAGTTTTTAAAAGTCTGCAACTATGAAAAGTTCTCACATTATAAAATGGCTACGTAATTTTGAAGGCTCTTTTTTTAAATGATCTTTACAATGAGAAGATTGATTAAAAATATTTTTTTTACATACGCCATTGCTGTTTGGAAGGTGCGAAGGTAGTAAGAAGAACCAAATAACCTGAAAATCCAATACCGGACATTTACAATATTTTTGTGCTATAATATTTCGTTGTTGCTACGCCACTCCAATAGAGGTCAGATAATTTTCCAGTAGCAGAATTGCACGTGTTTAAAATTTATTTTATGACTCTAAAAATCACTTAATTCAAACTTTATAATTTAAAAATACGTTAGTGCTTCGAATTTTTCTAACAGAAGCGGGAAGTTGCTTGTTACTATTGAATAAAACACTCATTGAAAATATTTATAAAATATTACAAAGGGACAAACTTTTCCGCTATTTGGTTTTTGTCGGACACTTGCATGTGTCAATAGCATAGAGCTCACTGTTATTGATTTCTAACGTATCTACATCTACCTGTATGTGACTCTAAAGTTAGATCGACATTTTTTGGAGGGAAAACATTTGAAAGATTATTTATGTGTAGCCTATCATGTCACTTTATTTTACTATCGATTGCTAGTTTTTAGTGTTTTTAGCATCGTGCCCGTGGCGTTAATGACCTTGATAGAAAGTAATTTTTCTCTTCAGATAAATCTGGCTAGGACAACCAAGAATCTGTTCCAGCGCCGGCTAGTTATTTTTTATTATAGTTTTATTTTATTAATTATATAATATATTGTTTTATTTTTATGATTTGTTTTAATATTATATATAATATATTTAAATTACATTATTCATATTATGTTTTACTATCATAAATGATATTGCTTCCATTTATCGGGTTTTTGTTTAATATTTTAAAACAAATCATAATATAAGTATAGTTAATTGTTTATATAGTGTTTTACACATTTAATACTTACATATTTAATAGATTTTAGAAACTTAAAAGGCTAATTTTATGTGAACCCTAGAAAGAACTAAGATCGTGTAATAGTGTTTCAAACAGTTTTAAATGTTGGTGTGGAGCCTTCTACCTAAATTACTTAATTTTTTGTACGTAATTTATAAATAAATAAAAATTCGGAGTTTCCAAAACCCTGAAAAACTCAGGTCTGTAGAATTATAAGGAAACAAATTTATTGATTGGTTTTTAATGATATACAAAAAATTAAGAAATACATGCTAAAGGCAAAATACTTAAAGATTAATTGAAAACTGTATACAACACGGTAACATGCTAGGGTTTATAAAATGTTTATAAAACATTGTGTAAACATTTAAAGATAGTTCTATAGTAAATTTTATAAAAATAACTAGCAAAAACTTGAAATTATGGAATCAAAATAATTTCGGACACTACCCGCCTTAACGGCAGGAAGTGAAACGGTTCACGCAAGGCGGGGAGAATAATTGATTTCAGGTCCAACTGTATCGTCGTCCGACTGTGGTGCTTTTGGTTGTGTTCGTTATCCAATCTAGATTATCTACTCCCCTTTTTCCCTTCGCACCACCGATCCTTTGCCTCGATTATGCAAGTTCTCTCCTCGTTCTCCTGCAGAACGCTGGCAGTTTGCGGTTGCGCTGGAAAAAGAAAAAGAAAAAAGAGGGGAAGCGAAGGAGGAAACACGTTCTAGCAGCTCTGAGACGTTGGCTGGCACTTTCTGCGCTGGGAGCTCACTTCCTGTTACGATGCGACTGGGGAAAGGGAGGGGGGATTTCCCGTTAAAGAAGGAAATAGAGTTTGGTGTCGATACAAAAAAAAAGTACCGCTACCGTCTCTACAAAATTTCCAGCATTTGGATCCTAAACATATCAAGAAATCGGTTTCTGACATCTAAACGACACGGAAATATACGCAGTGCCTACAGCGTAACAGTAGTCGAGTTAAAAATTATGTAAAATAGCGTAAAATAATTTCAACATCAACGCTTTCAATGGCAACTTTTTTAAAATTGAATTTTCTATACAGCTGGCAGGGTAATTCGTGGCAATGACCCGACAGAGCGTAACGGAAAGTGTAACGTCCAGGATTGTGACAGTCGATAACCAAGAGATAGGAATTGGGGGGTATTGAGCTCCCTAATCTTCACTTTCTGCAAACCAGTAGCACATATTGAAACTGAAATTTAATAACGATAGAATAATGTACAAATAATTCCACTGGCAATACACTTTTTTTCCCCTTTCAGAATTTCAGTTGACTGGCTACAAGCTAGTGCGTTAAAAATCTATTTCAATATTCGATGTTTCCATAACCAGGCTTTCTTCCCCGCTTTTACAGAATGTTTCAAGTTACAGAGGGGCCAAGTATTACGGATTTCATAACTTAAATTACTATTTTAGACGTTTAGTTATGGAACTACAGAGTGTTATTATTTTACTACGGAAACAAAGAAACTTAATGACAGGTATGAGGTAGCGTGTATATCAGCGTTTAGTACGGTAATTATCGCTCATGTTAATAATTTAATAAGAAGGTAAACCTTTTGTAAAGCACTGCAAATTATTTTAGCTTTATAGATATGTGTGAATGTATATGTTAGGGGTAATGCTGGAAGAAGTAAACCTAAGTTTACCCGGGATAACAAAGCATTATCCGAGTTTGTTGGGTAAAGTCCTAATAATCACTAACATGAATTTGAATTCGGCTTTTACCCGTGTACACTTAGGTCTACCCAATGCTGACTGGGTAATGTTAGAAAAACCAAATTGATTGATAACTTTAGTTTAGTTTAATGAATTTAACGAGCACAAAACATTGATACCTTGACCAAACATATCTATATAAAGTATTTTTAATGAGAAAATTCGTAATGAAATGAAATCAAAATTGTAATTATGACAATAGCTGAACAGTTGCAGATACTGAGCGTTGGTAAAGTAAAAGCAATTCGATCCCTTCACAAAAAATAACCTTTGAGACATTTTATAAAAAACGTTCACGGAACGCCGCACGTGCTCTCTGTTCGACCGCCATTCTGTCACGCAACACTTAACATTACCCAGTCGGCGTTGGGTAGACCTAGGTGTACACGGGTAAACGCCGAATTCATATTTATTCCAGTGATTATTCGGTCTTTACCCTACAAACTCGGGAAATGCTTTGTTAACCCAGGTAAACCTTGGTTTACTTCTTCCAGCATTACCATTAACACACACACACACACATATATATATACATATACTAGTTGTTTTTAAATATACGTAACATTAAAATTCTCCAATAGAGTAGGTGGTAATTATTTTCTACTTGGCGTGAACCTTCTCGCGTGTGTTTTACTATGCGCTGATGGGCGTGTCTGGAAGTTTGGCAACACTGCACAGTTGCACCCCGTGAGAGTCGCAGTCGATTCGCGTGTCGCGAGCGCATCGAGCGGCGACGACCTTCCGTGGCTCGTGCGACATCTTATTTGGACGAGACGTTCATTACGTGACTTTACCCCCCGCCCCTCCCTCCCCAATGAGTCCTCACCCCGTCAACCACCGGGCGACCCCCGAGGCGGGACAGCGTGACGTCACGTCTGACCTTAACCGAGCGTCGGCCTCCAACACTCCCCTCCTACCAGTGCAACCCCATTGGACGAGTCCGGTCCGTCACGCGTGAGTGACAAAGAGGGGCGCTTCTGGTGACCTCACACAAGCGCGGCTCCAAGGGAGGGGCGGTAGGGGCAATAAGCACCCCCCTCTCCGCCGACAGTCAACATTTCCCTTTAAGTTTTTGAAACCATTTCAATAAAGACTTGTTAAATTTGTTAGACCATTTATAAATAATTAAATGTGAATATTTAATGAATTTTTATAAAATCATGAGCAAAAACAAGAAATCATTTTTTAAAAAATGTGTGCGTGTACTAATGTACGCGCGTTAGAAGTTATACTTACTTGGCGTAATATAAATTTAATTTGCCATAAAAATAATAATTATAAATAAAAAAATGTAATGGTATGATATAATTAACAAGGTTGGTAAAGTAAAAATTTAATAAAATTAAAAAAATTAAAATAAATACTGTGTATTTGTTATTAATATAATCACGTGTATAAATATAATCATATTAATCTAGTAAAATAATCGAGATAAATTTTACTTAATAATGAAAATCAATAAAAATGCTGAATGTTTATTCTAATTTATTAATTTTATTATTTATTAAATAATAATGTAATTGTTCATACTTTATGATGCAAATAAATTGTATGTACGGGAACATAATTTCACTTACATAAATTCATTAGAAATTACACTTGAAAAAGTTTATAAACAAAATTTCTATCACTAAAATTCACAATAAATACATGTTTTTAATTATATGGACCAGTATTCAATATCAATCGCTAAAGTATACGATTTAAAAAACACATATATAATTTTTATTTGTATGTAGCTTTTTTTTTCATCCTGTGAACATTTTGGCGCATGGTGCGCGTGCATCGTAAAATTCACTCTCATCATTTTTTTTACTACGTGCCAAAAGAAATTGTGGATGCAAAATGTTGCGTTTGGTCTTAATTATTATTACTTGCGCGACCTTTTCGCCTATTATATTACACAAGGTGAACATTTGTTGGAAATATTAGTGACAGAAATACAAATGCAAAGAGGTATCGATTTAAATTTTTTTAGGAAAAGCCCTTAAATAAAAGTATTGGCAAGATAAATAAAAATAATAACATAGTGTGACAGAGCGAGTCTTTACTTGACGCATAATCGTCCGTGGTCTGTGGCCACTCTTTGCGACTGTGCAATGGTTGGATGGATGAATTACAGAATGAACTTGGGTTTAACATTCCATCGACACCAACTTCATTGCAGACGGGTTTAGGCTGAGAACGTAGAGTTTAGCTGTGAAGGAGTGCATTGATTGGGTAAAATGGTAACAACCCCGATTAAACTCGCCTGGTTGGCAACGTACGCCGTGTTACCCCCTTTTAAAAAAAAAAATAACCTGGGTTTGAATCTGGGTGGGAATCGAACCCGGATTGACTTGGTGGTACGGAGGAGAATATGAACCACTTGAAATATTGTGACTTCCGTTGTGTAGTGGTGGTACCATATCTATTTCCGAATTCTAACTCCAAGGAATCTAGAGCCACACACGAATGTAAAGCTAACGCTATGTGCACTGTCCTTTTTTGAAATGACGATTACTGTGAGAACTAATTGCATTCAAATTACGAGCTTTTAGTTTTTTCAGGGTATTTTATGATTATTTCTGAATTTTCGTGTTAAATATTCTCTCGACCATTAAAAACATAATTTTTTTAGATATTACGAACGCCTAGAATTTACGTAGTTAATAAAATTCGTAATCATGTTAAAATCTATTGAAAATATTGAATTAGTGAATATAGCTCATACAAAAAAGTCCACGATGTAACATATAATTTAGCTTTAAATGATTACAAAAATCTTTTAATGGTGGTAACAGGGTTTCACATACAACAACATTTTAACAAAGCTAAATGGTAAAGTAGACACATATTACGAACTTTGTATGAGAGGCAATTAAATGCGTTTCTCATTACAGTTCTTTAATATTGGTTTTACTAAATTAAACAGTTTGTTTTAATTTTGTATACTCGCCTTCTCGCTGACTTCATTGTGCTGTCGTAAATGGGTTTCTTTTGTTGTGTATTTTAATGAAAGTAAGATAGATACATTCTGAAAATACTTTCTTTAGAAGGCTATTAAACATTGTAGTATTTATTCCCATAAATTGTCTTTCTCAGGACAAATACTTTAATGTAACGTGATTGCGTCTTGCAGATCCGTACCCACTGTGTTACTTTTAATTAATTTTGGAATCATGATATGCCCCTAAAAGAGTTATTATGTCTTAAACGGGAATTTAATAACGTCAAATTAAATGTCAGACTGGTGAATAAAACACATTTGCACATTTGCGAGGAGTTAGAGTCGTGTGTTTTTCATGTATTTTATTTGTTCTTTGGCTACTGGTCTTCGTCCCATACGAATAATTGTTTTTTTGGACGTCTTTTAAATTAAGCGTCTGATTCTTTGGAAATGCGTTTTTCAAAGCAAAAGCTTTGCTTCATTCATATATTTTCGTGCAAAAGCCTGAAAGATTTATAATTGCATTGAGGATGTAACTTGTAAATTTTTCCTTAATGTTCTTTACGAATGATAAACTCGCGTTAAGAAGTATTATTATTAATTAGGTATAGTTTTTGCGGCTTTACTTTTGTTTAGCGTATGTAAAAAAATTAGGGCATACAAAACTTCTTTGTACACAATATTCTTAACTAATCTGTCTTTAGGCGCTAAAACTATCAAGCTATTGGGTGAACTTACTCGTGAGCAAGCAACATAAAACTGTCCATGAGAGAAGCAATGTTCTCTCAAGTCAATACCCGCAAATTTGAGAGTTTGCCCCTGAGACTTGTTTATTGTCATGGCAAAGCAGACTTTTGGGGAAACTGTAATCGTTTAAATTCGAACGAAGAGTAATTTTCTGTGCTGCTATGGGAAGATAGGCAACAAAATGCCCACTGGACAAATCTTGGCTGAATCGTAATCGCCTTACCGGATAGTCATTAGATCCAGATTCCGCATATATGAGACCGTTTCTATAAACTTCAAACTTAAATGGGAATATTAATCCTGCTGCTATTAACTCACAAAATCCGCCATAAGTAGCATTTTTCATCATATCAGCAAAATATTCGTCAGACGTTACGTAGTTATCACCATTCCTGTCGTGGGTCATAATTGAAAACTTGCTCCAGTCATTAACCACATATCTGACAATTTCTGAACGCACCTCCATCGCTCTATCTTGTTCCGTACATTAAATAAGAGAGAGCACGAAACAAACATGCACCGTCACCAACAATAGGGACGACAGTACTTTCTTCAACTTCTCCATTAACGTTCAGATTTTCTTTAGCCATTTTAAAAAAGTCTAACCGACAAAACCTATACTTAAACCAAACGAAAACAAAACAAATGCCAGATACAAAGCAGAGTCTATAACCAAAACTACTTAACCGAAACAAAACAAATGCAATCCAAAATCGTCAAATATAATCCGCTAGATATATTATCTATGCACTATGCACAAAAATGGTTAATTCAAAGTTCTCTCCAAAATAACTCAATGTAGATGGCGCTAGCATACAGAAATTCGTATATTTTAAACTGAAAAGTTACTAATCTTATATAACTTGCATCTCAAAATCCTTTCTACGTCATAGTAGCTTTATGTATGCAAAGTCTCAGCCCGATCGGTTTAAAATTGACAAAGTTTCATACAAACTTTCATCCCCTATTTTATCCCCTTGGGGGTAGAATTAATCAAAATCCTTTCTTAGCGGATGCCTACGTCATAACATCTACCTGCATGCCAAATTTCAGCCCGATCCGTCCAGTGGTTTGGGCTGTGCGTTGATAGATCACTATGTCAGTCAGTCAGTCACCTTTGAGTTATATATATTTAGATATACATATATATACACATGCATATATACATATATAGTATATATGTATAGAGATAGAGAATGCCAAGACTTTTAAAGGGCTCAATTTTTTTATTTGCAAAGTTTTTCTTGGGATATTTTAATAAAAGTACATTATATTATACTTACTGAAGATCCAATGCGGACAGAATTTAGGTATTGCTTTTGGTGACTATGGGTGGAAGTCTTTGATCAGGCATGATATACATAATAAATAAGCACAGTGACAAGGAGATTTCATGGTCGTCACCTCTCTCCTAACCAAGTTCAGCCACACTTAAAGTAACAGAGCTCAACTGCAGAAATTTATGTTTAAATTTAGACTAGTAAATTTATGTATAATATTGTAATAATGAAGAAAGTATTTAACGTTATATTTTTATTTTCTCTTCTGGTTACGATAAAATAATGCAGTTAGAATGCCTTTTATACTCTACCAAGCATATACAAAAATTCCTTCTGGAATTTTAGTTACGAGAGTCTAGTAATTTAGTAATGAGGTATTATATTTATTTTATGTATATTTATTTTCTTTTATTGAAATTTTCCCATTGAAACATTTATGTAGGACTAATTTACTATGCCACGAGCTGAATAGTCCAAACAGTAATTAATGCGAACTAATTCCAGCCATGATATATTTTCCATAATCGAATCTTTTACGACCGAGGTTTAATTCATGTTTGGATTTTGATTGACAAAATGAATATGCTTTGTAGCTTTTACAAATTTGAAGTGAAACCTCTTTGCTGAGGGGGCTACAATTTTCGAGCGTTACGGAAATTCCGATCGCACGAGGGGAATGGAAAGGTATGTGGTGGGGTAACCGGTAGAGCATGAGAGTGCGTCAGGGGCGACGCCACTTCAACGCATGCAGAAGCGGTCGAATGGGAAGATGTATGGAGGGAGGGGGGATAGGAACGTAGCGGAGAATGCTATATGCTAGTTGTAACGGCCGGAAGGTGATTCGGCAGGGGAGAGAGAGAAATTGCGCAGCAGTGATGCTACGGAATTATCGTAACGCTGCTTGTGTTTATCTACTCCTCAGTTTTCGTAACGACTAATGATTAACGCTACCATATTTATTTTATTTAATTCAAAGGATCTACAATATATTTATTAAGAATTATTGATTTGTGCAATTAACTTTGTAAGTCCATCCATTTTTATGTGAATAGTAGGTATAAATTAAAATGTATGAAAGACTCATGAGGTTAGCTTTATAAGTGTAATTTATTTTTGGTATATGATTTGAAATGTCAAAAGGACTTACAGACTTTTGAGATAGACTTTATAACTGTAATTTATGTTCGATTAGAGTGTTTCTTGTTCTCTCATTTTATTTAGCTGGAGATTGTTAGTTAACATCATGCCTAAAACTAATACAAAGGCAAAAGCTGATAAGAGGTATTGTCAAAGGCAACGTAGGAAAAACAAACCCAAAAGAGGCGCCATAAAGTGCCAGTGAACGGATGCGAGAGTACAGGGCGCGGAAATAAGCATTTTTCCCATTTGTTATCATACCTGCATCCTTTCTATTATCATTTATTATCTCTTGTTCAACAAAACAATGCTAGTAATTTATCTCTATCTATACCATCTATACCTAATGAGCAATATGTTTCACTTTTGTCGCGCGTGGACATCACGCACACATTTTTTTTTAATATTCACGCTGAGTTTAACGACCAGGGTCGCTCTTACGGCCCTGGTGGTTGGTGACTAGGGCTCTTGTCACCATCCGCCTGGTTTTAGGATAGCTCTTATATGTTATAAATATTGATTACCTAAGTTTTTTGATGTGCAACATCTCAACTTTCGGTATACGGCATTCGGTAGGAGATATTTCGCGAATGGAACGTAAGTCGCATGGAACGGAAATGTGTAACCAACGGTGCTGCCATCTGTGGCGGATGGCGCGAACAAATGTTCACAAAGCCAAAGGGAAACTTCATAGTAGGAATTGTTAAATGGATTTTAACAAGATGGGGAGTGTTTCAATAATATTCCTTGTAAAAACTAAGGTCAAAAGCCGTTGTTTAGTATTTTTTCAATTTTTTTTTTCGTTTTTATCGGAGCCGTTTCAATATGTAGTTTAAAATTTCTGTCTGTTAATCAAATGATTCAATAGTCGACGTAGCTGCTCCGGCAGCGAATACTAGCGGTGGGTGTGTAAACTACGTGTGATTCCCGTCCAGAAATGTAGTTGAAAACATAATTTTTGTTAATATTTATTTTGCTCGGCTTTATTTTAAAGAATTCTACCCTACTTCGTTTCCGATTTTCTTATTATAAGTGTATTTGTAACATGAGAACACACGAATTTGCTCGTTACCGAGGTTGGATGTTACACATCACTGGCGAGTATGGAAAGACTCGCTCACACTTTTTTTTTTACCCGGTGACAACAATTTTTCACTTATATTATGCAATTAAAAAAAAAACTGGATGTTTTTGAATGCCACATATTTGTATAACAGTTACTAGAGGCAAGTATTTTTAACGGAAATATCTTACTGCTCATTAGACTGCAATATGGCATGCCTGTGCTGACGATTTCTTCTTTGTAATTGGAGGCTGTCTGCAAGAGGTTTAATTGCCCTATTTGGCGGGCCATTCAAGACACGTTTGCTTCCGCACAGAATTGTTATGATTGTTGTGCTGTCAGTACACACGCACCTGAAATAAACCCATCCGACCGCAAAACACAGACAATGCTACACAACTTTAATACACAGCTGGCCATAAAACGTTTTCGCGAAAAATACTTGGCCCTAACGATTGCAAATTATTTTTCTTATAGGAAGTAGAAAGTTATCATTGCCATACGTT